>NC_059104.1:108441802-109698677 GCF_020740685.1 Jaculus jaculus
TTTGGGTGCCTACCTTATCAGGCCCATGCAAACTTTCCTATTCTTCTTTGGTGTCTGTCTTCCTGAATTTAATGTGGTCCATGGATATCAGCCCAGAGCATGCCAACCTCTCCTCTGCATAGGTGGCTGGGTGCTCCCTTCTTAAAGAAAGTTCTTCTCCTGGCTGCTCAAGGTCAGATCCTTGACACCCTTCAATTCACCACTTATTTGGCAATGAAGGCTGACCTTAATGTAATCGCCTCCTTCCAGGACTTACTCTCTGTTGTGGTTACCACCTCATTGCTGGGACAAAGAACCTGACCAGAAGCAGCTGATGGGAGGAAAGCGTTATTTTGGCTTACAGTCTCAAAGGGAAACTTCATGATGGCAGGGGAAAGCATGGTACGAGCAGTGGCTAGATATCATCTCTGCCACAGAAGGTGGAAAACAGCAGCAGGAGAGTGAGGCAAGTCACACTTGGCAAGCTAGGGATTAATAAACCTCAAGGTTCAGATTCAGCAACACACCTCTAGCAAGCCTTCACCTCCAAAGTTGCCATCAGCTGGGAACCAAGCCTTCAAGGCACATGAGTTTCTGGGGGACATCTGACTCAAACCACACACTCTGTCATTTCACCTTGTTAGTTTTCTTCATGGCCCTAACCACACTTGGTCAACAGTTCATTTATTACATATGTAGTCTGTCTCTTCTTCCAGGAATACACTGTCTATGAGGAGTTTGTTTTTGTACCTCTGCATTTCTAGCAGCTGGCACAGGACCTGATGTATGGCAATTGAACAAACACTAAATATCTTAGCCCCTGAGCCTCACTGTCTGGGGCCGGCAGGCCAGTGGATTACTTCTTGCATTCAGGTGACATAGATTTCTAAATAGTACCTATGTCTACTCTTTACCCTCATTTTATGCAAACCCAAGTCACTTTGAGGACATGTGTATATCTGCTGTCTTCATAAGCCTGGCTTCTTTTCCTTCAGGTTTCTACTTCAATGACTTCTTGTCACTGTCTTACTGCCTGACCACTTAAGAGCGTCCTCTGGCCACCCTTCCTGCCCATTACCCTGTTTATTTGGATCATAGTACTTACCATACTCTAAAATAATGGTCATCTCTCATTCTTTAGCTCTCCCCATTAGAGAGTAATGTTCTTAAGTACGGCAATATCTCCCCTACAGAGAACATTTCTCAATATGGTAGAAATTTCATAAATATCTCTTCAATGATCCAGTATAATGACTATTTATACATATTATCCTCTTCTAATAGCTTTTTGTTTTGTTCTGTTTGAGATAGAGTTTCAGATAGCCCTCAGGTTGGACTGGGCCTCACTATTTAGCCAGTGCTGCCCTTGAATTCCTGATTTTCCTGCCTCAGCCTCCCAAGTGCTGGGATAGCAAGCATGTACCTGGCTAGTTCTAAAGTTTTAAAATGAATTTGAGTTTTTCCTAAATACATAACCATTATTTATGATCATTTTTTTCCTTTTCTGAGAGTTATATCCTATTACCTTTTCTTTTTAAAGTATTAACTAATAGTACCAGAACAATGTGAGAAAATATAAGGTCTTTGATTTATTTTTAATTGTTTGTCATTATATTATGCTATTGGAATTATCTGAGACAAACTATTCCTTACCATACACAGCAAACGGCTCTCTAATTCAATGTTACTAAGGACTTCAAGCAAATATCATCTATTTGTTTGAGAGAGAGATATACTGGGTACACTCTTGCTACTACAAATGAACTCCAGACAAATGTGCCACTTTGTGCATATGGCTTCACATGGGTACTAGGGAACTGAACCCAGACCAGCAGGCTTTGAAAGCAAGTGCTTTTAACCACTGAGTTATCTCCAAGCCTTTCTTTTCTTTGAGTCAAGATCTTACCATGTAGCCTAGGATAGGATAGCCTCAAACTCATAATCCTACTGCCTTAGCCTTTCAAGTGCTTGGATACAGAAATGTGCCACCATTCCTAGTACTAAGGATGTTATATTTAGTCTAAGGGATTTTAGTTCTGACAAAAGACTATCTTGAATTTTACTAAAAAAATAAAATAAAATATATATATACATATATATACACAAATACATATATACATATATATGTATGTATATACATATACATATACATACATATATACATGTATATATATGTATGTGTATGTATGTATATGTGTGTGTGTGTGTGTGTGTGTATATATATATATATATATATATATATGGTGAGAGAGATGGCTTAGTAGTTAAGGAACTTGCCAGCAAAGCCAAAGGACCCAGATTCGATTCCCCAGGACCCACATAAGCCAGATGCACAAGGTGGCACATGCATCTGGAGTTCGTTCCCAGCTACTGGAGGCCCTGATGTGCCCATTATCTCTTTCTTTCTCTTTTTATCTCCCAGAAAGTAAATAAAAATATTTTAAATTAAAAAATATTTTTATTTATTTATTCATTTATTTAGTTCAAAGAGAGTGAAAGAAGCAGAGAGAGAGCATGAGTGTGGGTGCACAAATGTCTCCTGCACTGCAAACAGACTCCAGATGTATGTACCATGTTGTGTATCTGACTTTACATGGTCACTGGGTAATTGAACCTAGGCCATCAGGCTTTGTAAGGAAGCACCTTTAACCACTGAGCAATCTTGTCAGCCCTAAAATTTTTTTTTTTTTTTGATCATGTCGTTTTCTTCCTCTGACTTCCTTATATGAGAAATTCAGGAATTGTGTTAACATTAAAATATTCTTTTGTGTAGTGGAGAAGGCATTGACACAGCATCTCATGTAGCCCACCCTAAGTGTAGGTAGTGCCATCCCATGGCCTAGGGGGCCGCTGCCTTAATCAAAGGTAAAAAAGGAGGAAGACAACTGAGCCCTAGCAATCATCCTCTGCTTCCTCACTGTGAGTGCAAAATTGCTTCACACTCCTGCTATCACAACCAGATCACTGTCACCTCCATGTCTCCCCCACCATGAAGGACTGTATCCTCAGACAATGAGCCAAAATATAACCATCCTTAAGCTGTACTTGTCAGATATTTTTTTCCTGTTTTTTTTATTACTATTTTATTAACAACTTCCATGATTGTAAAGAATATCCCAAGGTAATGCCCTCCCTTCCTCGACTTTCCCCTTTGAATCTCCATTCTCGTGTTATAATGTATATATTTTTGCATCTTGGATTAAGTTAATGCTTGGATTTTCTAGCTAGCTGTGTATTCTTAGCTGTATCAATTAATTTGATGTAATATATTTTCAGGGTAGGACCTTAAGGTGTTAGGTGTGGCTCTTAAGACTCTCAGAGTATCTACAAAGATGTTCTTAGGGGTTGAGTTTCCCTGCTATAGGAGTATTCAAGCAGGCTGAGTGGAATAAAATACAGGTAGATTCTAAAATTTAACTAAACACTGTACACATTCAATCAAAAACAGCCCCGAGTATGTATGCAAGAGTAGTTATTATAACGACCAGATCCTCTATCAACAAAGAGGTTAAGATTTCTGGTCTGTTGAGGGATCCAAGTCAGCTTGCAACCAAGTGAGACCCTTCCCTGGTGCAATCCCAGTTACCTTGGGTGATTTTGGTCTCAGTCAAGTTGCTGCCTGGGTCGTCGGGCTGCTGTTCTGATTTCTGGAGCTGGGCACTTGCTTTTCCTATGGGGCAAACTGAGCCGCTGCTGCTGCCTCTGCTGCTGCTGTAGCTGCCACTGCTGGAGCCACCACTGCTGCTGAAGCTGCTGTTGCTGTGTCCACTGCTGCTGCTCCCCCTGAAGCTGCTGTTACCAGGTGCTGGAGCCGCTGATGTTGCTGCCGAACTCTGCTCCTGCTTGGGTCCCGCTGTCGGCTCAAGTTGGCGTGGCCGGGTCCCGGGACTGCTGCTCTGTTCGCCGGAGCTGGGCTCAGGCGGTGGGGGAGGGGAGGGAGCCGCAGCTGCTCTGGTTCTCTCGCTGCTCCACGTGTTCTTCTACCTCCCGGTCTGCTCCTCCGCTGCTCGCTGCCGCTCTCCCCTCACTTTTCCCGAATTGCGGAGAGCGCCGGTGTGAGGGAAGCTCCCGCACCTGGCTTTTCCTGCGGCTCGAGCCGAGTCTGGCAGCTTTCTGGTGCACCGCGGCCGCGGTGGTTGGCCGAGCTGCCAGAGCCGCTTTTCCTGCCTGTGCAGGCTCTGGATGCTCTGGAACTCTTCTACTTCTCCGCTGCCACTTCAATTTCCTATACACCTCACTTTTTAGTAAAAGTGTGTATTTTGCTGAGTTTTTTTTGGTCTTTTTCCCCCCTAGGCTGCTTTGGCGTGGTACCTACGCCGCCATCCTAACCGGAAGTCTGAATCTCCATTCTCCATAATATATCCCCCCGGCCACCAATCAGTTTCTGTTTTACTTTGATGTCATGATCTTTTCCTCCTATTATTATGGCCTTGTGTAGGTGGTGCGAGGCACTGTGAGGTCATGGATATCCAGGTCATTCTGTGTCTGGAGGGAGCAAGTTTTAAGGAGTTCTCCACTTCTGTTGGCTCTTTTCTTTCTGCCACCTCTTCCACCATGGACCCTCAGCTTTGGAAGGTGTGATAGAAATATTGCAGTGCTGAGCACTCCTGTCACTTCTTCCCAGCACCCTGATGCCTTCTGATTTTCTATCAAGATTTGCAAAGCTAGTCACTGCCATCTGAAAAGAGAAGGCTCTCTACCAAAAGTGAGAGTAGATTAATATAAGAGTATGAGCATTAGGAGAAGTGCTTACTGGGCAATTTAATGAGCAGAGTATATACATTTAGCCAGACAGCAGCAGTTACACCCCTAGGGCTCATCACTACCCCTGCTGTAGGTTTTCAGTATCAGGGATGTATTCCCTGCCATGGAGCAGGCCTCTAGTCCAATTAGCAGTCAGTCGGTTTCCACCATGATAGACATGCCACTATTACACCCCTCAGCTCATTTGGCCTGGCTGGCCAAATATTAGGCTTGCAGTGTCTACAGTTGAGTATCTTCACTGGTGATTTCTCTCCCATTGAAATGCACGCACAATGGCTTCTTCCAGCTTTCTGTCAGCTAGGCTACATGGAAGTGTTCAGATCCAGCAGGATTTCTCAGTAGCCTTGCCACCCAAGTATGAGGAGTCATCAGCAATAGGGTCTTACCATCTATTCCTGGTGAGAAACCAAGGGCCTAGGCAATGGCCTGTAATGTTTTGGGGGGCATCAGGGACTGCCCTGGCTGACAACTCACTGGAAGGTATCCCATCCCTGGTAATGAAAATTTTCTACTAACAATCTATGGCTCCTGAGTGTTCCATTGTATGAAAAAGTAGGTTTCCATATGATTTATTTATATCCTCTCAGATTTTGGTTAGCCCTCCCTCCACCTTTCCTCTGCTCAGTCTCTTCCCCTGACCTCATTTAGGCCTTTTCACCCCCATTAATCTATTCTTCTACTTACATATATACAATACCATCCTATAAAGTACCTCCTCCCCTCCTTTCTCTTCCCTTTATATCTCTTTTCTAGCTTACTGGCCTTTGCCATTGAGTTTTCTTCCAACTCACATGAAAGTCCAAGGAGACAGTAACTAACACACCATCTGTTTGGATTCATGCATACTAGGCAAGCCTTTTACCAACTGAGCTACATCCTCAATCCCCAGATATTATTTGCATAGTCAAGAAAATCATACTTTTAAAACTGTAAGCCTCTCTGTGTCCAAAGACTATTAGAAGTAGGTGCCATTTATAGAGCATCAAATATGTGATAACTTCATTAGTTGTTTTATTTGTATCTCATTGATTTGTTACAATGCTCTTATGTGTTTGATTCTGTTAAAATTTTCAGTTTAGAAGTTAAAAAAAAAAGGAGCAAAAGTTCTGGAATTATATGAGGTGCTGTTTTTCAAGGAATCTTTACTCTAAAATTTTGGATATAAAACTGAAACCTCAGGAAAAACTGAAAACAATTTTCTATCAAGATTTGCAAAGCTAGTCACTGAAGTTAAAACAATGAAAACTGAAGTAAACAACTGTGAAAACTTTCTTATATCTCTTGATTACTAATAAGAGCCTGGTATTTTTGAAAAATACATTCATTTTTTTATTTGAAAGAGAGAGAGATTGAGCACAATGGGGACTGTAGCCACCACAAATGAACTCTAGACACATGTGCCAGCTTGGCATCTGGCTTATGTGGGCACTGGGGAGTTGAACCTTGGTCCTTAGCCTTCACAGGTAAGTACTTTAACCGCTAAGCCATCTCTCCAGCCATTTTGTGGGCTTTTAAAAACAGCTATAAGAACTTGAGAAGGTGTATTTACCAAGAACAGATTGCATCTGTAGAAGTACATTCTAAATGATAGTGAGCATCACCAGCATATAAGAAATGACCAGAACATGTAGGTCCATCTGACAATGATTTTGTGTGCATGTTGGAAGTAAAGCTAAGAGATGTATATTTTCTGAAAAGGCTTCTATAATTTTAAAACATGCATGAACACATGTCTTCGGAAATTCCTGTGACACTTTGTTACATGATGGAATAACTGCCTTTCTAGGAAAAGCATCTGTGGTAGTTCTAAGGTGTAGTTTGCAGGTGTAGTCACAGGGGCTTTCCAACATCTTTGCTTTGGGGCTGTCTTCTACTAGACCATATACGAGTTTTTGTTTGTTAATTTTCCAAAATGTCTAAGAACTAGTGACAAAATGTTAGGGTGGGAGATGGGAATTTTGGCAAATAATTCGTTTCTAAGATTCAGAAATGCAGAGGCTCCTAAGAACCCATCACTGAAGTAGACCTCAAACAAACCCAACATGGCTCAAGGAATTTCACAGAAGAGGGGGAGGAAAGATTGCCAGAACCACAGTTGGGACATTATACACAGAGACATTGCCTCTTCCCAAGAAATGATAGCTACCCCCACATGAACCACAATCCCCATGGGGATGACCTGCATCCCCAAGGAGGAGGCTCCCTTTGGAGGTGGGGGGCAGGGATGAGGGTAAAGATGTTACCAACATGTGCTGTTTACATACTGGGTATGCCCACAACTAATAAAAAAAAAAATGTTTTAAAGAAAAGAATACACTAGCTTCAGCCCTTCTGTCAAAGAGCTTTTTAATGAGTTTAGTGTCCCCTGCTCTTCCAAACAGGGTAACCCTCTGCCAGTTCTAAACTCCTACCTGCAATCCCACTTCCTAGGGGCTCTTAAATTATGGATCTTTCCTTTTCACTCTTTCTACCAGCCAAGCTCAAGTTCTTATAGCAAATAGCAACCGCCAAAGCAAATACTTTGGAGACAACACTTAGACTGGCCCTCACTTCCAGGCTGAATTCTATAGGCCTTTACTTAACAAGTCACGCAGGGCAGGGAGGAGAGAAGGTACGGCCCGCCTTACTCAAAATGCGATTGGTTCCATCTCCCCACTTAGTCGTTTATTTTGCATCTCAGTAGGACAGGTTATAGAAACTTGCCATTAAAGGTGTTGTCAAAAACAAAACACAACAAAAAAAACAAAACAAAAAAACAAAACAAAAAAACTAGCTCTGTATGTGTGGGACATTCCTGTGCTTGTGGTTTTAGCTTTTCCAAAGGGGTGGAACTTATTCTGGGGTATGGGATCAAGTTCATGCAAAGTAGACTTTTATTTTGAGAAACAGCAGTGACAGGAGTTGCCAAGGAGCTTAAATGTGTGGAACTAACAGGCAAGAGAAAAAATGACCAAAGTTCCCCAGGGATTTGATTTCAGTTTCTTAAATGAGGAGGAAGCCAGGGAGATTCTCCAGGTACTGTAAAAAAACGAGGAACTCCAGAGGGAAGAGGACAGGATCAGGTATGGAGCGAGTCTATTTCTCATGGCTCCCGGGCTGCCGGCCCACACGTGGTAGGGGCAGGGTGGAGAAAGGGGAAGCTGTGCTCAGGCTCTCTCTGAAGGACTCTGGGATGCCTGGGTGGTGCCCTCTCCAGATTCTGCATACGAGATGATGGGCTCTGCTGGTAGTCCTGGACACAGGGAGATTGCATTCATCAGTGCACGTGGGTCCCTGGTACAGGACTCATTTGTGAGGTCCAGTGGCTGTGGAGCTCAGGTACCTCCTAGACCACTGGGCACGTGGGTCATTTCATCCAAGCCTTGGTTCCCCCTGAGAGAGAGATGGTAAGACCTTATTGCTGAAGACTTCACATGCCTAAGCAGCAAAGTCACTGAGAAATCAAGGTGGTGCTGAGCAGAAAACCTCCCTGAAGCCCAGCCATCTGAAAGCTTGAAAAAGCTGCACTGTATGGAATCTTAAGGGAGACAGAAGTCATCAGTGGTGAAAACAGTGGACACTGGAAACCTCAACTTTGGCCAGACAAGTGAAATGACTGAATGAGTGCAATAGTGCCATGTCTCTTCTGGGGGGAAACAGCAGATCTCTAATTGGACTGAAAGCCCATTCTATGGGAGGGAATACATGCCTGGTACTGAAAACCTAATCAAAAGCCTATGGGAGGGCTGGAGAGATGGCTTAGTGGTTAAGCGCTTGCCTATGAAGCCTAAGGACTCCGGTTCCAGGCTCGGTTCCCCAGGACCCATGTTAGCCAGATACACAAGGGGGCGAACGCTTCTGGAGTTCGTTTACAATGGCTGGAGGCCCTGGTGTGCCAATTCTCTCTATCTGCTTCTTTCTCTGTCACTCTCAAATAAATAAACAAAAAAATTAAAAGAAAAAGCCTATGGCAGGGGAGGTCATGAGCTGTAAGGTTATAAAGCCTGCTCTTGTCTGGATAAATGCATTTCAGGTACCTGGAACTGCTGCCCTGAACCCCAGGGTAAAATCCCAAGAACCTGCTCCATACTTGCATGGGTGAACTGGACTTGGATGCACGGTGAGGCTGGCTGAAGTAAGTGGGTCTTCTCCCTGTGCGCTGCAGTAGGCAGAAAGTTTTTAGGCAGAAAGTTTTACAGAATTTCACCGCTAACCTTAGGATACCTTGTGATGGTGAGGGATGCGTTGCCAGTGAATAAAATTCAAAGATAATTTCCTGCGGTGTAAATTCACCAGTTTTTCTGCTCAGGTGGGCCTGATAGACCCACTCAAGGACATCTCTAGTAGACTGTGGCAGAAAATTCAGGCTATCACTTTCAGGCAGCAAGGTACTGGAATTCCAGCATCAACTGGAACTTTGAGAGCCAGCTTGTTATCCACTGCTTGCTGATGTCAGCTTGTGAGTTCCGGGTTCCCATTCCTCACAGTCCCCTCACTCCCACACTGCTCCCCAAGAGAGAAAAACGCCATTCAAGGACACTCTTCAAACAGGGAAATCCTAGTTCATCTGTAGAAATAATTACAATTCCTTGGGCCCAAAACCCTACTTCTAATTCTTCTCTGGAGACAGGGCTCTGGGGTAGGAATGATGTGTGGTTTGTAAGGATGTGGATTTCATGCCATCATATCCTGCTTTTGAGAAACAGGGTCATCATCCGGTCAAACAGTGTAAAAACTGTCTACTGCTGAGAACACTGTATCCACACCCACGTGCGTGTGTATATCCACAAGTTCACCACGTTCACAAGGGTACATGACACTCAGAGCTAAACTTGAGAACTGCATGGCGGTACCAAGGCTGCGCTTGCTCTCAGCCTGACCCTGAACATGCTCCTGCTCCCCCAAGAGGAGTAGCCTCCTTAGGGACCCATTGCATATGTAGAGAAAGTGAGAGCAAAATAGAGTAACAAGAGGGAGGGAAGTTTCCATTTAGATATCATTAACTACACCTTTCACAACCTACAGACTTAGAAATAGTGACATAGTTTATATTCATTTTCATTCAAAGGCATTTTCTACTCAACCCAGTTTGTCAGCTAATGATTCCCTCATCAGTTGACTTTAAAGGGAATTGGATCTACACATGGGTAGCAAAGGTTGCTAGGCTAGATGTTGGAAGAAGGGAACACATCTTCTGATTTCATATGCTTATGTCTGAAATTAAGTATCAACAGAAAGGGCCACAAGGTTAAGATGAAAAAAATCAGGGGCTGGAGAGATGGCTTAGCGGTCAAGCGCTTGCCTGTGAAGCCTAAGGACCCGGTTCAAGGCTCGATTCCCCAGAACCCACATTAGCCAGATGCACAAGGGCGTGCACGCATCTGGAGTTCATTTGCAGAGGCTGGAAGCCCTGGCGCACCCATTCCCTCTCTCTCCCTCTATCTGTCTTTCTCTCTGTGTCTGTTGCTCTCAAATAAATAAATAAAAATTTTAAAAAATCAGTATGGTAGCTACTACAGTTATTGTCTAAACAATTTGAAAAGAAGTCACAATTAAAATATGAAAATAAGTATATGATTGGACTAACTGCTCCGAGCAATCGTTTCCAGTACTTTCTGTTTCGCTGGCTAGTCCCTGGCTCCCACTGTCATGTCACATCTGCGTGGCAGTCTCCCTGGGACTGTTCTGCTTCGCTGCTCCTGGCTCCCTTCATCAGCCACAGGAGCAGATAGTGGCCTGCAGAAAGGGCCGAGATGACACATGAGCTTGACTGCTTCTTCTGCCCGTCTTCTTGGTATGTATGGTTATTTCCTAAATCAAAAGTTGAGACATGTGACTTATTATTTTTGGTTTTTCGAGGTAGGGTCTCACTCTGGTCCAGGCTGACATGGAATTAACTCTGTCATCTCAGGGTGGCCTTGAACTCATGGCAATCCTCCTACCTCTGCCTCCCGAGTGCTGGAATTAAAGGTGTGCGCCACCACACCCTGCTGAGACATGTGACTTATAATTGAAGACTGAAATTCCAGAGATAGTTCCAAGGCCCTGTTTGAGTGACTCTTGACACTGATATTTGTCCCCTACTGAGAAACAGCTTCAAGAGCCTTTGGCTCAGACAAAGAGCTCAATAGGGTAGTTGTTTGGAAAGTCAACTGGTAGGGAGACATCTGATGAATTCAGTTGTACTTATAATAGATTTGAGATGCCTACAAAACAACTAAGAAAACAGATCCTATAATCAGAAACATAGGGCAACATTGCTATGTAGGATCAGCGATGGATGTCAAAGCTGTGAGAGCAGCTGAGTTCCTCATGCAAGAGACAGAACCCTCTTCTTACCCTTCCCCACCAAAAGCCATTCCTGCACACACAAAACTGTCTGCTTGTGGGTTCCTGTGTCCTCTGGGGCCGGGATGTGGTCCCCCCAAAGGTGTCCAATCAATCGTGGTTAGTCAGGTCAGTTGTGTCCTCCTTTAAGTAATAGGGTATTGCAATCTTTTTTTAATTATTTTAAAATACCTGACAAACTATAAGTCTTCAGAGAGAATTCTGTTGTTTTCAATAATCCTCTATATAATTTGAAGTTGACCTAGAACATAAACTCAGTAATTATATTTATGATTGTAAAAAAGTACAGCATTGTTTAAGTAAAACTTCAGTTCACCATAGGCTTTAGTTAAACGTGAACTCTTTCAATTTTTTTTTGCCACTTTTTGGTGCCTTGGTGCTGGCAATGTGGCGGCTGGGCAGGGCTTGCATATGTATACCTTAGATAAGCTGCCCAGCTCCTGGGCACTCACTCCCAGGGTCAGGTCTAGCACATGTGGAGGTAATGGCCGAGACTGGCCAAGATGACTTCTGGAGCCTGAGTCCAGCTATCCCAAGGGAGGGGGCATCCCCAGGACCACCGGGGAGCTGCTGGGAAAGGAGGGGCCCATGGAGGAGGGGCTGAGGGAGGGGATCCTGGAACAACCTGGACCACTGGAGAGAGGTAGAGACATGGCACCTGCACAGGCCAAGGCACCATTGTCTGGGCATGTGTGAGCCCGCCACCTGACTGTGACTCAAGCTGCTTCGGAGTGCTTGCAAAGCTAGCTTGCAGTTTTGCCACTTAAAGGGAGTGAGGGGAAATTTCCTTCCTGAACTTTTTGTTTCCTAGCCAGATAAACTATGTGGGTCCACATGTCTGGGCTACATGGATGCCCAGAAATCATCCAGGGGTTGACCTGGAGAACTTCCCAAAAGAAGCCGACCTCCCTCTGGGAGAGCTTAATTTCCTTAACTTTCAGAAATCTGTGATTCCTTTTGGTGGAAGACAATATTAAAGTAAAGGAGGAAAAAGAAATAGAGGGTTTTTGCCAACACCCAATGGACTGTCAGTGTCCAGGCAGAGGACAGCTGGCCTTCAGTCAATACCAAAGAGTGGCCTCAGCCAAGAGACATCAGTTGCCAGTGGTCGTGTCTGGCCACATGTGATGGCACAAACCCCAAAATAAAGGAGGAAAAAGAGAAACCTGGCAGCCCTCAAAAACGTCCAGGCAGCTGGTGAGGTCTGCACTGCAGGAGGGTCAGAGCGCGGGCAGCTAATCGTGGCCCACGCTGCTACTTACCCAGCAGAATGGGCTGTAGTTTAGAGACCTCGGAAAGCTGAAAGTGCTGTGGAGTGAGTGCCCTAAAAAGGAAAAGTCTGTCAAGATGCCATGGCTCCACTCAGCGGGGCTGGTGGGTAGGGGTCAGCTGCAGTGCAGGACAGGACCAGATGGTGTGGCAACCAGCCCTGCGCCCATTGTTTATTTTCTTCTAAACATGGCAAAGGTTCAGGTGAACAAAGAGGTGGTGCTGAACAACCCTTCTCCCTTCTACAACCCCTTCCAGTTTGAGATCACCTACAAGTGCATCGAGGACTTGTCTGAAGGCTTGGAATGGAAAATTACCTATATGGGCTCGGCAGAAAGCGAAGAATATAACCAAGCTTTAGACTGTTTTGGTGGGCCCTGTACCTGTCAGGAGACACATGTTTGTGTTTCAGGCTGATGTACCTAACCCAGGACTCATTCCAGATGCAGATGCAGTAGGTTTAACAGTTGTGCTAATACCTTGAACCTATCAAGGTCAAGAATTTATTAGAGTTGGCTATTATGTAAATAATGAATATAACACAATTAAGGGAAAAATCCACTAGTAAAACCAGACTTGTCTAAGCTTCAAAGGAACATTTTGGAATCTAATCCCAGAGTCACAAGGCTCCACATTAACTGGGAAGATAACAAAGAAAAGCTGGAAGATGCAGAGAGCAATAATCCAAATCTACAGTCCCTTCTTTCCACAGATGCATTATCTTCAGCATCAAAGGGATGGTCCACATCAGAAAATTCACTAAAAGTCACATTAGAATCCCACATGGACTGCATGTGACTATCTACCATCCCATTAGTACAAATTAAACTATTAAAAACAGAACTATTTCCCCAAAGTGCACAGTAAAGACACAATGTGAAGAATTTGTTAAAAACATCCTGTAGAATCAAAGTCTAAAAGGATGCAAATAAATCATATGGAATCCTCCAGTTTTGGACAATGGAGCCATAGATCGTTGTTAGATAATTTTCAGTGCCAGGTATGGGATATCTCCAGTGAGTTGTTGGCCGGGGAGGTCCCTGATGCCCCCAAAACATTACAGGCCATTGCTGACGCCCTTGGTTTCCCACCAGGAATCAATGGTAAGACCCTATGGCTGAAGACTCCACATACTTGGGCTGCAAGGCCAAGAAATCTTGCTGGAACTGAGCTGATAACCTCCTCCATGTAGACCAGCTGACAGAAAGCTGGAAGAAACCATACTACATGTAGTTCAATGGGAGAAAGATATACCACCACTGAAGATAATCAACAGTAGACACTGCAAGCCTTATAATTGACCAGCCAGGCCAAATGAGCCAACGGGTGCAGCAGTGGCACGTCTGTCATGGTGGAAACCAACAGCCCTCCAATTGGACTGGAGGCCCACTCCATGGGGGGGATGCAACCCTGATACTGAAAACTTAAAACAGGGGTAGTCATGGCACCTAGGGGTGTAACATCTGCTGATGTCTGGATAAGTGTATATACTATGCTTATCAGAATGCCCAGTAAGCACTTCTCTTAATATTTATACCCTTATATTAACGCTACTCTCACTTTGGGTACAGAATCTTCTCTTTTCAGATGGCAGTAACCTTGGAATGACTCAGAAAGTATCATAGTGCTGGAAAGAAGTGACTAGAGTACTAAGTAACATCTCGATCACACCTTATAAGGCTCAGGGTCTAATGCAGAAGAGGTGATGGAAAGAATGTTAAGAGCCAAAGGAAGGTTAGGACTCCTTATAACATGCTCCTCCAGACACAAAATGGCCTGCATATCCATGACCTCACTGTGCCTGACACTACCTACACAAGACCATCATAAGAGGAGGAAAAGATCATGACATCAAAATAAAAGAGAAAGTGATTGAGATGGGGAGGGAATATGATGGAGAATGGAATTTCAAAGGGGAAAGTGGGGGGGGGGGAGGGTATTACCATGGGATATTTTCCCCCATGGGATATTTTCTATAATCATGGAAAATGTTAATAAAAATTGAGAAAAAAGGGCTGGAGAGATAGCTTAGTGGTTAAATGCTTGCCTGTGAAGCCTAAGGACCCCGGTTCGAGGCTCAACTCCCCAGGACCCACGTTAGCCAGATGCACAAGAGGGCGCACGTGTCTGGAGTTTGTTTGCAGTGGCTGGAGGCCCTGGCGTGCCCATTCTCTCTATCTGCCTCTTTCTCTCTCTGTCTGTCGCTCTCAAATAAATAAATATAACAAAAGAAAATTTAAAAGAAATTGAGAAAAAAATTTAAAAAACATCCTGTAGAAAGTTTATAAGAAAGAAGTTTTTGAGCAAACTGTGGAATATAAATACAACTGTTTTTAAGTATAACAAAATAAAACAAAACAAAACAAAAATGTGGAGGCAAGGACACATGGGCCAATGTCTTCCAAATCCCTCTGGGAGAACACTCACCTACCCTGTCCATCTTGGTCTTTTTTCAGGCATCAGCTGTGGGTTCCTGCAATGGGGCCGGTCATGGTCCCCCAATGATGCCCAGCCAACCAGGGTGGGTGAAATTGTGAAAGTAAAAGACTTTCAGGAGGAGTTTTGGTGTGAACAGCTCTCTCAGTTTAATGTCAGTGAAATAGGTTTCTAAGCATCTGAGGGTGGGGAGAAGGGTCTTATGGTTCATTTCTGATGCCTAATTATCATATAGATCATTCATTCCAGCATGTAGGCAATGGCAGGAGTGGGGTTGTTAGGTGTTCTAGGGTCTTAGGGGGATGGGCTGTGTGAAGGCTGATAAGGAGTTTCCTAGGCAACTGGCCAAAAGTTACAGGGCTATGGGCAGAGCCTAAGTTCAGGTGTAGAAGGCTTGCAGAGGGAGTGGCCTCCTGCAGCCCAGCAGTCCTTAGCTGTGCTTGGAAGCGCCCAACATGTGCTAATCTCCATTATCTGCAACAGTCTTCTCTGGCTCCAGCTTACTGAGAATGTATTTGCATTGAATGTAATAGTGTTTATAATATATAAAATGGTTATTCAAATTTTTAAGAAAGCCAGCAAGATTCAAGTTGATAAATAGGCAACAGATAGAAAAGATAGACACTGTAAGCCTTATAATTGACCAGCCAGGCCAAATGAGCCAATGGGTGCAATAGTGGCACGTCTGTCATGGTGGAAACCAACTATCCTCTAATTGGACTGGAGGCCCACTTCATGGGAGGGAATACATCCCTGATACTGAAAACTTACAACAGGTGTAATCATGAGCCCTTGGTGTATAATGTCTGCTGCTGTTGGGCTAAATGTATACACTATGCTCATCAAATTGCCCAGTAAGCACTTCTCTTAATGTTCATACCCATATATTAATGCTACTCCTACTTCTAATAGAGAACCTTCTCTTTTCAGATGGTAGTGGCCTTGGGATGACTCAGAAGGCATCATCGTGCTGGGAAGAAGTGACAGAGGAGTGCTCAGCACTGCAATATTGCTATCACACCTTCCAAGGCTTAGGGCCCATTGTGGAAGAGGTGGAGGAAAGAATGTAAGAACCAAAAGAAGGGTAGGGCTCCTTACAACGTGCTTCTCCAGACACAAAATGGCCTAGATATCCATGACCCCACAGTGCCTGACACTACCTACACAAGACCATCATAATAGGAGGAAAAGATGATGACATCAAAATAAGACAGAGACTGATTGGGGCGGGGGGATATGAAGGAGAGGGGAGTTTTAAAGGGGAAGGTGGGGAGAGGGAGGGCATTACCATGGAATATTGTTAACAATCATAGAAGTTGTTAATTAAAAAATTAATTTAAAAAAGAGTGCTTGCTGTGCAATCATGAAGACCTTTAGTTCAATTCCCAGCACCCACTTAAAAAGACATGTGTCCACACATACCTTTAACCCCAGCACTGAAGGGGCAGAGACAGGAGGATTGCTGGTGCACCCTGGTCAGTCTAGCTGAAAAACAATACCTCCAACTTTCGTGAGAGACTCAGATCAGAGAAATAGAACATAAGAATCATGGGTGAGGACACTGATATCTTTCACTACTCTCTGTACACAAGCACACAGGCGCACACATCTATACATACTCATGCATACAACATGCACACACATAACACACGCTAAGCATTCACATATCAAAAAGCAAATGTAGGTATATATTTATGCGCACACACACTCACACACACATATATATGTACACATTAGACATATATGTACTATAATGCTTTGTAAATCTTCGTAAATTATTATTATATGATTGCTCCACCATGGCACCACTTCTGTCACTGTGTCTCATGAATGGAACTCTACAACAGAGAATGCCAAAAGTTTGTGTCACCACATCAGCTCAGAATAGACATCAATTCATCAGAAATGTGTGCTATTCCTGTTGCAGAAAATGTATAAAGTATAAGTTATTACAGTGCTGGAGTAATCACATTGATAAATGACATGTCTAGATGTAGACTATCTTGGCTCACTGGCAGTAGTGCAGCCCAGAAAGGGTTTCCAGAAAGTACTACTTTCTGATTGACTTGCACCAGAGTTCTTGAACACACAGAACTGAAGGTGTCAAGGTTGAGGATCTGTCAGTAGCTGGTGGGAGCAGTGGCATCCTGCAGAGGTTAAAAGCAACATGACCCTCCTAGACTTTCTACCTGCTAACTGCTTGTGACATTTCCTCTAGTTAAAGAGAGAAGCATTTCCAGACAGTGGGTACTGCTTATTAAGTATCTACCCTGCATTAAGGTCTGGGCCTTGAGAATATATCAGTAAAACTAGACTCTACTCTCAATGTCTCAGTCTAGGAAGGGTTTTCAGTGGTGGTAGAACTGTAAGAAGAAACGCTCATATCAGTGTGCTGAATCTTCATATAAATATATTCCCTTCAGCAGCCCTCTGTGGCCTAGAGGAGAGGCCATGAGAACCAGACCTGGAAGTCACAGCCATACACAGCTGGGTGCTGATACAGAAGTATCAAATTTGTATCATGGATTTCTCAGGTATTTATGCTTTCCAGCAGCATGCAATTAGTTAATTCATTTGAGCAGAAGGAAGGACCTTCTTGCAGATATATTCCTTCATCTAGTGACTCCACTGATTTGGTCTCATGGACAATACACACAGAATTACTATAATCACACAGCTCTACAGCTCAAGATCAGAGAGCTGAGTGGTTTTAGGTTTTACATCTCCTTTACCTTTGAAAATCTGTCAGAATTGTCTTTGTTTTCATCCTGCTCCCGATAAAGCAGGAATTTTTATTTTCTTTCTTCAAAGCTAATAATAATCATTGTAAAAGTCTACATTTGTTGAAAAGTTGCTCTGTGCTAAGCTTTGTATGTATATTTTCACAGGCTTTTTTAAGAAAATATAAATAAGTTGCTTAACAAATTGCCTGCCTACTTAAGAGTTGCTATTTCCTTGTTATTATCACCACGACCATGGCAACAACAAAACAGGGTATGTCAAAATGTAGCAGCATCAATGCCTAAGTCACAGACTGGCAAAAGGCCAGAAGCTTTATCTTATCTTAACTCATCTAACCATTAGTGTCATTTAGCATTGACCCTCTGACTGACCATTGACCTGTGTACTCTCTCTTTCTGTCATGATACTGTTGTCACCTTATATACTTCTTGTGACCCTCATTGGACATGTATCAAAAACTTAATAATTTCATGCTACTGGGATCAGGACAAGGGGCCTTTCAGAAGCAACAGGAATTACATTAGGTCATGAGACATTTTTTGTTAGAGGAGTAAGAATAATGCTACCAATATCATATTGAGACCATTGACATTTCATCATGGATGAGGGTGGTCAAATGGGGAATGTGCAGAAAAGGCCCAGCATTAAAGGCACTTGCTTGCAAAGCCTAATAATGAGCTGGGTTTGATTCTCTAGTACCCATGTAAAGCCAGATGCACAAGGAGGCACAGGTGTCTAGAGTTTGGGGTGTCAAAAGGAAGGATTCATTGGAAAGAAGAGATTCAGTGTAATGGGATCAAAGGAAGGGAACAAAGAAGATATAATGAGAGAAGATGGTGATCAATATATACTACACACTTGTATAGAAATTGTTGACAAAAAGGTCTTAAAAATATGTACTTGTGCTGCAGATAGGGCTTAGCAGTTAAGGTGCTTGTCTATGAAGTGTAAGGACCCAGGTTTAAATCTCTAGTACCCAGGTTCAAATCTCGAGGACCCATGTAATCTAGATACACAAGGTGGCATGTGCATCTAGATCGTTTGCAGTGGGTAGAGGCCTTGGAGTGCCCATTCTCTCTCTGAAATAAATTAATTCATTAAAAATACATGTATTCTGCAATTTTATGACACAATAAGTCCTTCACCCAGTGCCAGCAACACACTGTTATATAGCTGTGTGATTGTGAGCCAAATAAACCCTTATAGATTAGCTAATCTCAAGTTTACCGTCATAGGAACAAAAAACAAAAACATAACCTTTATAGATTAGCTAATCTCAAAGCCTGTTGGTCTAGGTTCAGTTCCCCAGTACTCACATAAAGCTGGATATACAAGGTATCATATCCATTTGGACTTTGCAACAGGAAAAAGCTCTGGTGTGCCCATATACTTACTATCTATCTCTACCTCTTTCTGCTCACAAATTTAAAAAAATGTGTATTTTAAAGTTACGGGAAAAAAGATGCCAAAGTAAGTCACACTACTAGATTTAAGATTTACTATAAGGTTATTCTAACCTTATTAGTGGAAGGAAACCACATAGATTTGAACTGAGTCCGTAATAAAACCAATAGATACAGAGTCAACTGACTTTCAACAAAGAATCAGGGTAATTCAATGGAAAAAGCATAATCTTTTCAATGAAAGTACTAGATCAACTGGATACCCATATGCAAAAAAAGTGAATTTTAACCCTAAAAACATATATAAAAATGTCTAGAACAAAACAAGACAACTTTGCTTTCAGTACAACACAATATATTTAGAAATTAAAAAGAAAAGGTAATACATATTTCAACATTTAATATTGCTGCTCTTTGCAAAACACAACTAAAAGTAAGAAAACAGTAGCAAAGTACATCTAACAAGGGATACTGTATCGATTTCCTTCTTGTTGCTAGGACAAAACACTTGACCAGAAGCAGGTTTTTGTCATAACCACCAAAAAATGTCAGAAACTACCAATGAATGCAGGAAAAAAAAAAAAAGAGAGACCTACATTTTATGAATCAGAACACCCCAATAGAGGGAACAAGCTATGGATTCATCCAGGATCTCACCCTAGCTCAGAATGTCCTAGAATTCACTATGTGGTCTCAGGGTGGCCTTAAACTCCTCCCACTTCTACCTAAAGAGTGCTGGGGTTAAAGGTGTGTGCCACCATGCACAGCTGTTTTGTTTTTTTTTTTTAATTTGTATTTATTTATTTGAAAGTGATAAGACAGAGAAAGAGGCAGATAGAGAGAGAGAGAGACAGAGAATGTGTGTGCCAGGGCCTCCAGCCATTGCAAACGAACTCTAGATGCATGCACCCCTTTGTGCATCTGGCTAACGTGGGCCCTGGGGAATCGAGCTTTGAATCAGGGTCCTTAGGCTTCGCAGGCAAGTGCTTAACCGCTAAGCCATCTCTCTAGCCCCCAGCTGTTTATAATAATACTTTAAAAAAAATTATTTGAGAGGGATGAGAGGGACAGACAAAGAGATACAAAGAAAGTGACTATGGACTGGGCTTCTTGCCAGTATTAATGAATTCCAAATGAATGTGCCACTGTCTGCATCTGTTATTACCTGGGTAGTGGAGAATCAACCCCAGGCCAAGAAAGTGCCATTAACCACTCACCACTCAGCCATCTCTCCAGGTCCACTTGTTTTTGTTTCTGTTTTTTTTGAGTTCCCCAAAGACAAGCACTATGAAGAAAGGACAACAGAAGTCTCATCATTGGGAACAAACTTACATGTAATGCTTTATTCTCTTTAAGATACAAACCAAACATGTCACACTGCTTCACCATCACGAAATCAGCATCAGGCTCATCTTCCTCCTCATCATTTCTGTCCAAGAACCGCACAGGAACTTCCTTCACCTTCTGTGTCTCATTAACTTTGGGAACACATTCAGTCTGGAGCCCTGTTGCTTTGCTCAGTTTCTCTTCCATTACTTCATCTTCCTCCTCCTCCTCTTCTTCCTGTTCTCCATCCCTACTACCATTAGCCAGTCTGTATTCTGTCCTTTCTAGAACTTTCCCACTTTTCTGAAGAATGGACATTTTCTCACTCAAATAGGCTCTAAAATTTTCCACACAGTCATTGGTGAGGGTGGGAGCCCAAGGCTGAGTTTCTTCAGTTTTTGGACTCCTGCTCAATATTTTAGTGGGCTGTTTCTCCTTTTTCTGAAGAAATTGTACTCTTGGTGGAACAGCAAGACCAAGAAACCTTTGAAAGGGAAATATAATGAAAATAATTATCTCAGTATATAGCAGATGGTAAGTTATGGTGTTATAGAACAGCTTCTCCAGAATAGAGATCTATTTCTAAAGCTTTTTTATAAGAAAAAGTTCCTCTGAAACACATCAATACTGACAGACTAAGATGCAAAAGGCAAGCCAAAAAGCCCAGAATATTTGTCAAAAGCATTTAGAAACCCACCTTTTCTTCAAGAGAGATAATATGGTATAGATACAGAGCACTGAAATAGAAACAAGATAAACAAAGCTTAAGTACTAGACCAAATTTCCAATTCAACTCTCATCCAAAACATCCACCTGCCAGGTCAATCACACAGTTGTTGTAAAGATAAAATTACCTAACGACATGAAGTACTTTGTGTAAAAAAACAAACAAACAAAAAAACTGTTTTAAGTTGCAACATATATTGGAAAAGACATGGTCACAAAGGGAAAAAAATACAGTTTTCTTCAAAGAATAAACTAGAACATGTATCACCTCCACCCCTAAACTATCCTTTTGCAAATGAATATGGCAAAATAATTGCTATAAAAAGTAACTTTATTTAAGAATACTACAGAAAAAAAAAAAAAAGAAGGTAGTTGAGGCAATAAGTCAGTACAGTGCTTGACTACCAGGACCCACATAAAAATGCAGGCATAATGGGGCATGCCTGTAATCCCAGTGCTGGGGAGGCAGAGACAGGTTGATTGTCCCAGCATGCTAGCCAGCCAGTCTAGCCTAAGTGGGGACTGTCAGAACAATGACAGACTCTGTCTCAAAATGTAGTGGACAGCACCTACACTTGTCTCCACATGTACATGTCCACACACAAGCACATACACAGGCATGCACACCACACACACCATACATGAATGGAAAAACAAAGAGAAAGAAAACCAAGATTTTGTTTAAACTGGGTGTTTCTTTCTCAGACCAACATTAATCACCTCCACTAAATACCCACTAATGGACTAGAAATACAATCTTAAAGCAAAGACAGCTTTAGAAAATAGCTAATGGTATGACACAGACACACTGCTCTTTTACTGTATGTGAATCACATCAAAACCGAACAGGTTCAGTGTTGAAAAGCAGAGACTCAAACAGGACTGTTAAGATTCGACTTCATGAACTGTGAGATGAACACTGTTACTTAGTCTCCTCGACCTAAGTTTTCTATTTACAAAAGGGGGTAGTAGGTTTACTGGCAGGCATGACACAATGGAAGTAACTCATAAACAGGCAACTATGGCAGCACTTCCTGCCATCACCATCATCACGGGCATGAGTGAAGGGGTTAGGAGCATGAGCGTGTATCCATCAGAAGATTTCTCTGACCATATTACACAAACATTCATATGCTCACAGACTCACAATGTAGCTGAGAATGTCCCTAAACTTCTGATCCTCCTGCTTCCACCTCAAAAATGCTGGGATTTCAGGTATGTGTCAGGGCTTCTTATGGAAATTACATGCTTCAAGGAAATTTCACATCTCATTTTTTACAAAAACTAAAAATGCAAAGGTAAATTTGACTAACAACTTAAGCTCAAGTTTAATTTTTTCCATCTCTAGCATTGTAAAAAGCAAGTCTTCAGCATGGAAAGCATGACATGTATGGAGTCTGGAACAACAAGACAGCTCCTAAGTAAGAGCTGCTGTGTTAAAGACCTTTCTCCACATTGGCCAATATTCTACCTAGAACAAGCAGAGTCACAACAGAAGTTCACATACAACACAAAAAGCAGTTACAAATACAAATTATATTCAGAAATGACAAAGCTAGGAACTGGTAAATAAAAACAAGGCAACAACAAAAACAACAAAAAAAAAACGAAAGAAAAAACAGGTTATCCATGCTCATGGCTTTCCATCCATTTTAACTAGGACTCTCAGAGGAAAAGACTGATGATAATTCTAGTTTTATTTCATAACTGTATCATGAATACTTACAGTGCATATTCGGGAATAGGTAACTTGCTCACATCAAATACTTCTTTGTGCTTCATAAGATATACTAAACGTATATAGGAGACAAAACACTGTAAAATAAAATGTAAATGTTATTTAACAGACACTAAAAACGTTAATCCAAAATAGAAAACTAAGAAAAGGCTTAAATTCAGTATATACATGTGGTAGTCTGAAAGTATGTCCCCCATGAACTCAGGAGTTTCATTAAAATTGAGTTTGCAGCTTCAGTCCCAAGCAGGGGGGGGTGGGGGTGTTGTCATTGGGGACAGATCTGAATTCCAGCCAAAAGGTATGCAGAGGGGTTTTCAGCTCTGCTATGCTAGCTTATGGAGCTAGCTGTTTGCTGCACTCTCTCTACTTGCATTTATGAAAGGAAGCCAGCTTCTCCCACCTTTGATGGAACTTCCCTTTGGATTTATAAATCTTGAAATAAATCCCTTCTTCCCATAAACTGTATCTGGTTTAAATGTTCATCCCAGCAACTCAGAGCAGACAAAAACACAGGGAGAAACCTTAATAGATCAGCATAGCTCTCAACACTTGGCATGCACAGAAAATAAAAAAACAAACAAACAAACAATCATTTTCAACTCTCTATTTTAAATTTTGCATTTGTTTTCATCAAGCAGCCCAACACAAAGCATTTCCTTCCTAAGCCCAACCTATTACTTAGTATTCAGTTTCAACATAGTACAAGAGGAACAAGATAAGCATTAGAGTAATACAGATAGGATCTTATTAGCTGAGAAAATTTCTTAGTTTTTAATTTCATAGTTTTCTAAGTAGCAGTTTTTCTCATCTATCAAAAATATACTAACTGTACCTTCTAATTACTGTTATGACAATGAGAAAATACATATAGAACACGTATTATATTTTCTAGAATGCAGTCAGTAAAAATAAATATATCCTATTGATAATATTACTGTAGTAGTCAAAAGACAATTTTAGCAATTAAATTAAATCTCACTTTAAAACTGAACTAAATTATAACAAAAACATTACTGGAGCTTATTTTGTGATAATTTCATATAACTTACCTTCAATCAGGAAAAGTTTTTCTTCCATTTATTTTAAAAACAAAGTGAATATTATCTCCATTTATACACGTATGTATATATTCAAACATACATGCATGTTTATATGAACATGTTTATATATGAATCTATCCCATAGACATTTTCATAAATCTGTCATATGTATGTATAAATTCATCTTATAACAATAAATGTGTATAACCAGTAAAATAAATAAATAAAAATTAAAAAATAAAAACAAAATGAAACTACATTCATGCCACAGCTATACAAGCCAGAAGTAAACATATCCTGATCCTTTGTCAACTTTTAAAATTAACAGATACTAAAATACACCTAAGCAAGTACTGCATTACAAATAACTTTTCTAAAGTATATTTAATCCATTTAGCCTACCAATTCAATGTTTCTCCACCTGGGCTACTCCATCCACATCATTCCACATCTCCTCATTCCTTCTTCTTCCCAACTCCTCTACTTGATGAATTCTTACTATCTAGCTCATTGTTGATATGATTAGAGAGAAGCAAAGATCATGGAAGAACACTATACAGCAGCAGAAAAGGCAGAGCTTCATAACAGGAACTCTTATTTGTTGATATGAAGATGACACTGACTAGAAAGCACAGAAGAAAATTATTTCATTAGTCCCTTTCTCAAAGAATCTGTTAAACTTCATTAACTAAAAGAATAGCTTACAATCAAGGGCTAAAGAGATGGCTTAACATTTAAGACACTTGCCTGTAAAGCCAAAGGACCCAGGTTCAATTCCCCAGGACCCAGTAAGCCAGACGCACAGGGTGGCGCATGCATCTGGAATACATTTATCGTGGCCAGAGGCTCTGGCACACCCTCCCTCTTTCCCTCTCTCTCTACCTCTTTAACTAATAAATAAATAAAAATAAATATTTTTAAAAGAAATGAATAACAAAGACAATCAGAACTTATTGAAATTTTACTGAAGAAATAAGAAGTTAAACTTATCAAGTATAGTAAACATCAGGCCACTAAACAACTAAAAATTGTCCAAGAGAAAATTTTCCCTATGCTTTGGAAAAGATGATGTACACGTTACTGTAGGAAATTCTTTTGAAATTTCAAGAGTAATCTAGACCTATTTATTTAAAATGACACCGGCTTACCTTTGAGGCAGGATGATGTAAATGCCAAGGTAGTAAAAACTAATGAAATTTAATTTCATTAATTATTTCACCTCCCCACCCTAAATAATACAGCTCAAAGATAACTTACCCTTTGAGCTCTTTCTTTTAAATCTTGATCTTGGCCTAAAAAGGATTCCAATTTCTTCTGCACATCTTAGTTTTTCTGGATTGATTCTTTTAACTAAATAAAAAAGAAAGTGGTTAACCTAAAGAAATCAATTTTAGAAGCAATAAACAATATGGCATATTTCCCTATATTCTTCAGTATGACTTTTAAATATTTAATAGTATTTCTTACCTATGATCCGAATAGATCAATACTACATAAAATAAAATCTGACTTACCTGCATATTAAGGACAACATGAGAAAAGAAATGTTTTCCTAAATAGCCCTGCTGACTGAATGAAAGATACCCAGATTAGCATATTAGTAGTGATTGCTTCTAAATTCTCTAAAGCTTGAAAATAGCTTCAATTACTCAAATTATTCAAAATGAATAAATGAAATGGAATAAGTTAAAACTAATGTAAATTTTGTATTTCTGTTTTCAAACAAATAAATCAATTTCATTTAATAAACAAGTAGTTAAAACAAATAAATAAATTCTGATTTACCTATCTAGATAGTAGATGTAACAAAAACATTACATAAAATTTTCCTCAACGAGGCTACAGCAAAATATGAATTATTTAAAATAGTCTAATTTTCTACATTTCCAACTTTACTTGTTTTCCTGATTCTGACTGATTCATTTTGCTCCTGCAAAATGGGAACTGGGAGTAAGAAGGCTAAGGAGGTATGGATTAGGTATTTCCTTTTTGATTAGAGAAAATTTCAAAACAAAAGTAACAATCTTTTGACCTCAAGAATTCAACCCACAGTCAATTTGTTTCTTCTACATTCTCAACCATTCTCCAAATATCTAGCCACAGTCCCAATTATTTCTAGGCAAATCAAATAAGACATCTTCAATGTCCCTAGTACAAGTAACCCAAGTGATGAATTCCACAGATGTTTAGTTGTAGGAGAGCATGGTCCTGTGAAATGAACAACCTACCAAATAATGTCATTCTAAAGGTGTCATCCTTTTAAACCTCAATGCTTCATGGCACTACAAGTTCTCCTTTCCATCTCTTTTTAGTTTTGTGTGTGTGTATATGCATGTAGTGTGTGTGCATATATGTATGCATGTTCACATGTGTATAGGCAAATGTATGTGTAGGTTCACATGCACATGTCTTCAAGCACCTGTGTAAGCCAGTTTGATATTGGGTGTCTTCTTCAATTACTCTCAGTTTTTGTTTTTTTTTTTTGTTGTTCATTTTTTATTTATTTATTTGAGAGCGACAGACACAGGGAGAAAGACAGATAGAGGGAGAGAGAGAGAATGGGCGCGCCAGGGCTTCCAGCCACTGCCAACGAACTCCAGACGCGTGCGCCCCCTTGTGCATCTGGCTAACGTGGGACCTGGGGAACTGAGCCTTGAACCGGGGTCCTTAGGCCTCAGAGGCAAGCGCTTAACCGCTAAGCCATCTCTCCAGCCCTACTCTCAGTTTTTGAGAGAGGTTTTCTCACTGAATCTAGAGCTCAGCATCCAGCCAGACTAGCCAGCCAGCAAGCCCCAAGGATCCTATCTCTACCTCCCTGGGACAGGGGTTACAAGCACATGCCACAGGGTCCAGGTTTTTATATGGGTACTGGGGATGTGAATTCAGATCTTCATGCTTGCATGACAAGCAACAACCAACTGAGCCATCTCTCCAGGAGTCTCTTTTCCATCTCTTTTAAGTCTCCTAACATCTGTTTAAACAAAAAAAAACCCACTTTAAAAAAAAGTGGCAGATGAAGCAGGATGATGGCTCAGTAGGTTGGAGCACTTACTGAGCGAGCCTGAGTGTGTGAGGTCTGACCTCCAGCACTCACATAAAAACCCAGGCATAGGGTTGGAGAGATTGCTTAGCAGTTAATGTGCTTGTCTGTAAAGCGTAAGAACACTTGTTCAAATCTGCAGATCCCAGATAACTTGGACACAAAAGTGAGGCAAGTGTGCAATGTTGCCTACGTGCACAAGGAGGCATACTTGTCTGGATTTAATTCACAGTGGCTGAAAGGCCATGGCATGCCCATTCTGTCTCTGTCTCTCTGGCCCTTTCTCCTTCTGTCTCTCTCTCAAAAATAAAGAATATCGCGTGGTGGTACACGCCTTTAATCACAGCACTTGGGAGGCAGAGGTAGGAGGACCACCATGTGTTTGAGGCCAACTTGAGACTACATAGTGAATTCCAGGTCAGCCTGGACGAGAGCAAAACTGTACCCCCAAAAAACAAAACAAAACAAATAAACAAAAACAAGAATAAAAAATAAAATAATTGTTTTAAAGGCAAGCATAGCATCGCATGCCAAGAGTACCAACAAGTTATTTTGTGGGTTTCAAGAAATACATCTGGACTATACACAGAAAAGCTCAAAATCGAGAAAAGCCAACACAATACTGAACAGAACAGGTTGGAAGACTGACACTTTCCAGGCCCAAGAAGTACTATAAAGCTATAGTAATAAAGACATGTAGTATTTGCAAAATAAATAAATAAATAAAAGCAAAAGACGAAAGACTTCAGAAATAGAGCCACTAATATACAATCAACTGATCTCTGACAAAGGAGCAAAGGCAGCATAATGGTGCCAAGTTAATCTTTTCAACAAAGGATGCTGGAATCAGACACTCACATGCAAAAACATAAACTCTAGACAGACTTTACACTTTAAACAAAAAAAAAAATCCATCAATATTATGCACATGTTTGAAAACTGTCAATAAAAAATTCAACATGGGATCACAGATATAAGTATTTTTAAATGTATAACATCCCTACAAAGGAATACAGAAAATCTAAATGATGTCAAGAATTACAATGTTAATTACAACAGAGGGCCTGCCTAATCCATGAACGAACTCATTTATCTGGACTTTGTTCATGATAGTTACTTCAGGCACTCTCTCTGTTTTCTATCCACCATTATGGGAACTACTCCACTCAGACACAAAATCCTTGCCATGATGAACTGGAACCATATCCAAAATACCACCATTAAGATGGATCTTTCCAGTATTGACAAAAAGATAATTAATGGAGGGTTGGTGCCAGAAGTGGGATCAGTGGTATAACTGCTTGATGGGATGGTGGTGTTCAGAAACCTTTGGAACAGGTTTATGGTAGAATTTTGAAAATTTGGGTATGCAGGTTGGAGTCAACCACAGAATGCTATGAGTAAAGCTCCATTATATTTTGCCTTTTCAGTATCAAGGTTGAGCCTAGGGCTTTGCACATAGTAGCCAATGAGCTATATCCCCAGCCCCCTTTTATTTGATGCATGGTCTCACTAAGACTCTTTACTCCATAGTCCAAGCTTCTTGCCTTTACCTCACAAATAGGTAGGATTACAGCTGTGGAATGGAACTTAATGTACATCTCTGCTATGAGCTCAGAAGAACAGTGTGAAGGTTAAGTTCTTTTATCAACTTGGATCAGATTAGGAATCAAGTACGAGACACGTTTCTTGGGCAAATGTGTGAGTGTGTTTCCAGGTACTAACTGAGAGAGGAAGACCTCCTACCAAAGTGGGCAGCTCTTCCAGTAAGATGAGCCATACACACAAGGCAGCATATGTGTCTGGAGCTTGATTGCAGTGGCCCGAGGCCCTGGTGTGCCAACTCTCTCATTATCTCTCTCTCTCTCTCATGTAAATAAATAATAAATAAATAAATAAATAAATAACAAAAGGCCACTCTGTTGGGCTTGTCTCAGAAAATTCTTTTTAACAAACAATGCAGTTATTATGTTCTTTGTTATTTACTTACAGGGAAAAAAATGTATGTGTACACAAAAACCTGCACCATGGATATTTATTTATCATTGCCAAAACTTGTAACTCATCAAAATGCTCTATCGTACGTGGATGGATAAACTATTATATCTGGACAATATAGAGCATCACTCAGCACACCAAAAAGAAATGAAGCGTAAAGACAAGGACAAAGTTTCAATGCATATTCCATATGATCTTCTAAAAGGGCAAACGAAACAGACAATGAAAAGACCAGTGGTCACTACAGGTAAGAGGGCACAGGGATGAATAAGCACAAACGGATGTTCTATGGCACCCAATGAAAACATCATCCATGAAACTGTAACACTGGACACATGCCATTACACAGGTGTATAACCCTATGCAATATTCTACACCAACAACCCTATGTGAGCTCTGGAATCTGAATGACACAAATGGATCAATGGAGGTTGATAAACTGTAACAAATATAGCAATCTATTGAATGATGCCAATATGGAAAGTCTATGCATGTGTAGGGCAGAGAACATGTAGCAACTCTGTACATCCCCTCTACTTTCTCTGAACCTAAAATGCAGTTTGAATGACTGCATGCTCATACTCTCCTAAGAATAACCTAAGAATAAGTAGCTCTTACTTGATTTCCTTCACAGGTACCTTCTTCTGGGGAAGCTGCTGCACCATCCCTTGTTCTTCAGAGGGGAGCAAAATTAACAACGCTTCTCCATCCTCTTTGTACCTGAACAAACCACAAGAAGCATCAGCGCAACCTGCATTTCACACTTGCACAGTCAGACGAACAGTAACATGAAATAATGCTCACTCAATTTGTCAATAGGAACAGCAGTTGATAATCTTTGACAACAGAAAGGTAAGGTTCTGGCTACCTCAGGTCAAATTAAATTGAATCATCTGCTATAGTTATTGGTGACTTTAACACTGCATGTGCCTCAATATTAGAGCTAGCTCCTAAGGAAGAATGCAGTTAAAAGTTAGTTATATATATATATTTTTTTAAATCTCAATATAGTATTCCAGGAGCCCCACCTGGCTTTGAACTTAAGATCCTCCTGCCTCTGCCTCCTGTGTGATGACAATATAGTTGTACAACATCAGATCCAGCTCTAGAGGTAATTTCTTAAAATGATCTAGACCCATATAGCAAGGAGACTACTTTTCATTCAAACTACTAGAGGACTGTAATAAAATTAGTTACTTCATGAACATCACATCCTAATATATTTAAATAAGTTACCAGGCAACAGTAACACAGGCCTATAATTCCAGCATTTGGGAACCCAAGGGGGGGTGACTGCCAAAAGTTCAAGGCAAGCCATGGCTACACAGTAAGACTTGCCTCAATTATAAACGAATTCGCCTTGCATGGTGGTGCACTCCCAGCACTGGGGAGGCAGAGGTAGGAGGACCACCATGAGTTCAAGGACACCCTGAGACTACATAGTGAAATCCAGGTCACCATGGGCTACAGAGTGAGACCCTACGTCGAGAAACCAAAATAAATAAATAAATAAATTCAACTTCCTAGGAATTTTACTAATACATTTGAAATAAAACTGCTCAGAGAAATCACTTTGAAGAAATGGATCTTTGCTTAGGTAAACACTTGCCTCCAAGAAAGTCTTACTCAATGCTACACCTTAGAACTTTGTGCTGACATTGACCATATGGCTTCCTGAAGTTAAGGTTCTTGGGCTACTTGCATATAGTTTACTGATACCATAGTGTTTGGTGATAGATATAAGCAATAAAACTGATGGCTTACTGGATAAAGTGCTTGCCAACATGCCATGAAGACCTGAATTCAGAGCACCAGCACCCACATAAAATCCCAGGCACACCTCTACAACATCTGCCAGGGTCCAGAAGAAATGGCAGAGGAAGTGTTGACATGAATACTACTCTTACTGCTAGCCTACCAGTTCCAGGGTGATGGTAACAGACACAGTAATCAAACAAACTTATTCAAGCAAAAATTCAGAAGCTACAAAGAACTCATCACCAAATCAGACTGCCAACAGGCCTGCCATGGCTCAGGAATCATTGTGGAAGAGAGGGCAGGAAGATTGTTAAGAGCCACAAAGTAGGACTACCCTGAGGGACAGCAGTCTTTCTATTCCTAATCCCCACCCCAGGAATACCTTTGTGACCCCACTGAGGAGGGCCCACGGGATAAGAGGAGCAGGGTGAGGGGTAAGAGCATAACCTGTGATTATATATACATATACATACACATATACATACATACATACATACATATACATATAACTAAATTAAAACAACAAAAACCCAGGTAGAGCGCCACACACCAGGCAGGGAAGGCAGACAGGAGGATCCCTAGGGCTTTATTACAGCCAGTCTAGCCAAACAGGTGATCTACAGGAACACTGAGAGAGCCCTTCTCAAAAAATAAGGGGCAGAGTGATTAAGGAAAACACCTGTTCTGGGGCGTGATGGTGCACATCTTTAATCCCAGCACATGGGAGGCAGAGGTAGGAGGTTCGCTGTGAGTATGAGGCTACCCTGAGACTACATAGTGAATTCCAGGTCAGCCTGAGCTAGAGTGAAACTCTACCTCAAAAACAAACAAACAAACAAACAACAAAAACACCTGATGTTGATCTCTGGCATTCAGATATACAGGATAGGAACGAGGCACAGAGACAAACTATGTACTTAGCAGTTTCCTCACTCTCAATCCAGGCCAGACCTGTCTATTGTGCCAATCTTGAAGGGTTATTATAAAGACAAAACCAGAGGATGTCTCTAAAAATGTTTTCCAAACTTTGCAGCCACATCCACATGTAAGATGATGGCAGTAAAGACCTGAATAAGTCTCCATGACAAAGGAACAAAAAAAGGTAGACTAGAGAAATGGCTTAGTGGTTATGCCCTTGCCTGTGAAGCCTAAAGAGGATAATGGTGTGTGAATACAGTAAAAATACACATGTATGAAGTTGTCAAAATTAAAAAATAAATAAAACCAATAATGTTTAGTCCAATTCAGATTCCGCAACACATCAACTTCATTCCATTTGAGTCTCTATCCATTAAATTTTGCCCACTCATACCTCCAACTACAGTACTGTCATGTTTTGGCCCTTTACAGTGCTAAACTAATCTCACTTATGTCAGCCTAGTTCTCCATGTTACAAGTCATGTTATCAAAGGATCCATTTAGAAAAATTAACTTTGTAATTTAAAAAAGGTATCCCTCCAAAAGTGTAAGTGAAAAAAATTTCTGAAAGGTGATTTTAGAAGATTGGGACGACTATGTCTTTTGGCCTTGCATCTATGTAGTGACTATTGCTTCTTGCTCATATGAATGATTAAAAATAAATTTATCACAAACATAGAATTCATTTGCAACCTTAGCCTTTTGTAGCACTCTTAGTACCACCAATATAATTAAATTCCTTATGTGAACTATTAGATTAGAAGGAATGTATATGATATGGTGTCCTAGTAGTAACTGGAAGCAAATGGCCACCAGAAGCATGAACTGGATATTCCAAGCTTGTTTTTAACTTTCACTAGTTGTGCAAATCACTACTTACTATATTTTCTTATACAGTATCAAACTGAGTCAAGGCCCCTCTTAAGATCTAAAATCCTACAATTCGACTATTACTAAGCTTGCCATTGTTTGCAATACAAGTATCATAAAGAGGTGGGAAAGAGGAGATGCTTGCTGGTTATACTCTGCCATTCCACAGCTTTCCTCTTCTCGGCCCTGTGTCACCTTCATTTCTCCCTATGCCTCAGCACTTACCTGTGGTTACCATCATTAAAATTTCATGTCACTTTAGACAAATAGTGCAATTTGTCAGGAAGACACAGAAAGATCACCATAAAGAATCCAAGTGCAACTAATTTGTTCCTCCTGTACAACAAGGTACAAAGGAGGACATGCAACTTCAGGGAAAAGAGCATCTGACTCACATATTACTAGAGACTCTAAACTGGGTTGAAAAAAGAGAAGACTGTGGCATGTTTGGAAATATTACAGACAAACAGCCTAAGACCTTAGTAGTAACACATGGTTATTTCACAATAGGCTCAACAGTTACAACCCAAGCCTACATACCATAAAATGAGTAGAAAGAAAAACTGGGTAACAGGTACTACATGGACAGCCAGCAAACAGGCCAAAAACAAGGATTTGGGGAGCTCACACAGAAAAGACAGAAAGCATTCAACTCTACCAAGAGCATATAAACAATGGGATCATCTCTTAGATGAAATAAGGAGCATGAACATATTTTCGTTGACCTTCATGAGCACAAGTTGCAGCAATTTTAAATAACAACATCTACCATCTTCCTCCAAGTATTTACCTTTCATCATCAACCATAAAGTCAACTAAGTTAAAACAGCTGGAGTTAAGCACTGTGGCAAGAGTGTGTCAGAAAGACCAGAGTATCAATCCAAGTCCTGATTCAAAGGACTAATCTTAGATACACCTCAACTCAAAATCCCTGGGTAAGTGCTTCCCAGTAAGAAAACTCTTTTCACAAGATTGTTCTATGGGTTAAATGTTTCCATTCATTTATTCATTTAACCTAATTAGAGTTCAGAAATTGTTAAAGCCACAACCAACTCAATGATACAGAAATAAGATAGCAAATGGGTTGTTCTGGCTTAAAAAAAAAAAAAAAAAACAGCTAGGGAAAAAAAGGCCAAGGGTAGTGCTGTACTCAAGAGGCAGAGGTAATGTTGCAGTCAGTTTCACACTGCTGGAAGAAATCACCTGACCAAGAGTACCTTGTGGGAACAAGAGGTTTATTTTGACTTACAGGCTCAAGGGGGAAGCTCCATGATGGCAGCGAAAATGACGACATGAGCAGAGGGTGGACATCACCCCATGGCCGTCATGAGGTGGACCATAGCAACAACAGTGTGCCAAACACTGGCAAGGGGAAACTGGCTGTAACACCCATAAGCCCACCCCCAACAATACACTCCTCCAGGAAGCTTAATTTCCAATTGCCATCAGCTGGGGAACCAAACCTCCCAAACACCCAAGTTTGTGGGGGACATCTGAATCAAACCACATTTGAGTTCAAGGCCAACCTTGGACCACAGAGTGAGTTCCAGTTCAACCTGGGCTAGAGTGAAACCCTACCTTGGGTGGGGGGAGGGGAGAGAAAAGGCTGAGAATGTAGCAGCTGGCATAGCACTCATCCTGGTCTCATGTGTACACTTAGCATGCACAAAACCCTGGCTGAATTTAATCCCCCACCCCCACACCTGACAAGTCAGGCATGATGGCACATACTTATAATCTGAGCACTGGGAAGATGGAGGCAGGAGAATAAGAAGTCATGGTCATCCTTGGCTACATGACACCCTTTCTCAAAAAAGTTTTTTTAGATCAAACCTCATGAAAATACTAACAACTCATTAATGGAATTATCAAAGAACAAGTAAAATAAGTAGAAAAAACACTAACGAAGTCTCTGGGAAAGAATGGTATTAACCACCATCAGGACCCTCATTTATGAGATTTTTTTTTTTTTGCTTGTATTCATGTGTGTAACGTGGTGTGAATGAGTGTGGGTGTGGTGTTGTGTGAGCCATGGTAGGTGCCCTTGCAGCACTCCATGCATGCAGAAGCAGAATTCTAGTGTCCGTCTCCATCACTCATCCTGTTCTCATTTTGAGCCAGCGTCTCCTACTGATACCAGATCTTGCTATTTTTCACAATACCAGGTGATTCCCTGCTCTCTGCTTGCCTTTGTAAGACTGGGATTTCAGGTGTGAATGGCCACACCCAGCTACTTACACAGAATCAGGATCTGGCAGTTTTAGGCCCCCTCAGGCTCTCATACTTGCTCAGAAAACACACTTAAACACTGAGCCATCTCTTCCTCTATGAGATACTTTGAATAAGATCTAACCAGGGTTGTTCACAATCTAGATTCAAGAAGTGCATTGTCGGGGTCCAGCCTTGGCTTGAAGGAGGGTCCCCGAAGGGAGCGGCGAAATAACGACTCGAAGTCAAGTTCTGGTGCAAGCTGACAGGTTAATGCTGAAGGCAGCTGAGTTTTTCCGTCTTTCTCTCTTTTTTTCTTTTTTTTTTTTTCTCTCCCACAGCTCTTAGCCTCAGTCTTTTATTTTCTGATCACATCATGCAAGAACAAACTTCAAGAAAGGTACAGTTTTGGGCTGGAGAGATGGCTTAGCGGTTAAGCGCTTGCCTGTGAAGCCTAAGGACCCCGGTTCGAGGCTCGGTTCCCCAGGTCCCACGTTAGCCAGATGCACAAGGGGGCGCACGCGTCTGGAGTTCGTTTGCAGAGGCTGGAAGCCCTGGCGCGCCCATTCTCTCTCTCTCCCTCTCTCTGTGTCTGTCGCTCTCAAATAAATAAATAAAATTTAAAAAAAAAAAAAAAGAAAGGTACAGTTTTACAGAATTCATAGAAATTTTTTGTTATTCCTTATCATCAAACAATCCCATAATTATTCACCTCAAGTAACGTCGTCAGGCCCCTGTAATGATTAACTGTTTTCACATTTTCCCCATGTATGTGCAGTCAAGCACTTGTGATTTCCTGGACTTCTGCTTTCAATTACTCTATAAAAGGTGAGAGGCAAAACAACCACAAATGGGGCTTCCCATCATTAATCACTGATCCAGTAGATCCATTTATCCTTTAATTATTTATTTTGAATTTTCCTTTTCATGTCCCTCCAATACTTAAGACTTTGGTCCCCCCCCCCCCCAATTGAACTATTTCTGACTTCGGTTGTTTTTCTGTAAGGATTCCTGGTAAAGAGTCAATTGCAACTGCCACCATTTAGAAAAATTAGTCATAGAACAATTTTTACATTATTCCAGGAGGTTCATTGTTTCCTCCTAAGTGTACTGTACTCCATGCCTGACTTTCTTTAAGGCCTTTAAGGAAAACAATTATCTCTGACCCATTTTCTTGTTTTTCCAATTCTATGCCAGAGCCTCTTTCAGATACACTGACCAACACTTCACCAACACCAATTTTTACTGGAAAAGTAAACTTAGAGATTGGGACACCAAGTGAAAGACAGAGAAAGACAAACATTATACAGAAACCACATATTTCTGTAGCGTTGAGAGCCAAAGATTTTTCTATAGAGGAGCCCCACTGGACTTCAAGGAAGAGACAGCTGGGCTGGAACTGTGTCAAGCAGCACTTCAGCGCTCGATTCCTCGTGATCCTGAAATGGCATGTTTGCCATCTCCGGCAGTGCATTTCTCTGGTCACATTTGACCAAGCACACAAATGCTCAATTGTTTAATTGGTATGTCACCTACTTAGAGTCTCCTGTGTTGATCTGGGCCAGAGCACCATCAAATGAAAATTAGTAAGTCCCACACATTTTCCTATCTTACCTATACTTTGGCGTTCTATTAAACTTTGACACTGAGTACTACTAGGTAGCTTCTAATCTCTTCTTCATATTTGTGCCACAAAAAGACTAAAGTTGACAAGTGTAAACTCTAGGACACTATATAGAAGACGAGTGTGACTTCCCAGACTAAGTTATAAAAGCCAACGCTGTTCCCAGATTCCTCTCCCTGGCCCTCTTCATGGGTTCTCTGTGACAAGATTAATTGGCTATGAAGTCAGATGCATTAAACAAAGGCCACATGAGCTGGGCATGGTGGCTCATGCCTTTAATCCCAGCACTTGACAGGTAGGGGGTAGGAGGATAGCCATGAGTTCAAGGCCACCGAGACTACACAGTGAATTCCAGGTCAGCCTGCCTGGGCTAGAAGGAGACCCCACCTTGAAAAGAAAGAAGGCAGCCACATAATAAACACTTAAGATGTAACTCTGATCAATGCCTATGCAAGAAATGTACTGGCAAACAGCCACATGAATGCAATTAGAAGTAGATCTCCTCCATTTGAGCCTTAAAATAGCATTATATCTTGGTAGCAATGTGGTGCACTGAAAGCTGGAGGACCCAACTAAGCAACAGCTGGGTTACTGCCCTACAGAAACTGAGATGTCTGTGCTGTAAGCCACTAAGCCAGGAAGAATACATTACAGAGCACCACACAAAATAATGAATAAAATCTGATTCAAGAATCTGATTTGTCTCAAATACCTACCATATGCCAGGCCATTTACTGTGTCAATAAGGGCCAACATTACTGCCTTTACAGAACTTACAATATAGTCACGAGAAAAGGAAATAAGTAGAAAAAAGGAATGTTCTAGAATATCTGTAAGTGGTATAGAAAAATGGAAAAGAGCAGAGTGCAGAGAATGACCAGGGAAGATGACAAAGATGAACATGTTCACACTTGAAGGAAAAGCACTGCATCAGAAATAGTTGATATACAAGCTCTACCACAAGAGAATGGCTAGCATGTCTAAGAGACGGTAAGATTTGGAACAAGGGGAAACAATGGAGTATGGAGACATTACACACCTGGAGGTCACTGTCACAATGACTGAGCTGGGAAATCAAGGAAATGACTTGATTTGACCTCTGTTAAAAAGATCAGCCTGCGTGCTGCACTGAGTAGACAGCAGAAATAATAATAATAAAAAAAAATGAGAGCAGAGGAAGCATGATGGAAATGGCAGAATCCCAAGAAATACTAGCCTCTTGTGTACCTCTATAGCTCTACTAGTTATATTCTACCTAGGTCCTCAATGATTCAAGTTACAAAATGAAGAATTTCCTTTGACCTTTTAGTAAGCTTTCAAATACAATGTATCAATAAGGCAGAAGATCATGTTAGAAAGCTCCAGTTTCAATCTAGGAAAAACTGAATGAAGGCACCAACTTGATTTCTCAGTGACTTTGCCTCTCAGGCATGTGAAGTCTTCAGCAATGGGTGTTACCATCTCTCTCACACAGGGAACCAAGAGCCTTGGCAATAGCCTGTAATGTTTTGGAGGCAACAAGGACCGCCCTGGCCAATGACTCACTGGAAGGTATCCCATCCCTGGCACTGAAAATTTTCTAGTAACAATCTATGGCTTCTGGATGTGCCAATATTTAAGAAATTAAATTTTCATATGTCTTAATTAAGAATATCTTGAATTTTGATTGATCCTCTCCCCCCCTTCTTCTATGCAATCTCTTCCCCTGACCTCACTTAGGCCTTTCTCCTCCCTGTAATCTGTTCTTCTACTTACATATATACAATACCATCCTCTTAAGACCTTCCTTCTCCTCCCTCTCTTAGAGCCTTTTCTAGTTTATGGGCCTCTGCTACTGATTTTGTTTCCAGATCACACACAAATCTATACATTTGTAGCTAGGATCCACATAGAAGAGAGAACATGTGACGTTTGGCTTTCTGGGCCTGGGTTACTTCACTTAGTATAATCCTTTCCAGATCCACCCACTTCCCTGTAAATTTCATTTTTCTTCACCACTGAATAGAATTCCATTGTGTAGATATACCACATATTTATTATCTCTTCATCTGTAGATGGCCATCTACGCCATTTTTCTATATTTATTAGAATTCAATTTCAAAAGCAAACACTATCTGGAAAATTGGATTTAATTACAGCCTAATACAAGACTTAAATTAGTTTCAGATTTTAATTTAGCCTTTGTTCAACTCAATTATTCAGTCTTATAGCCCATAAAACTTTATCATTCTCTCTTAAGCCCATTAATGGTAACTTTAAACTGGCAGAGGAAACATGAGCATTGTATATGCTAACCTTTTCACTGACTCTACATCTAAAATTTAGAATGTGTTGGTTGTAAAGGGTCAGGCTTCTACTGTAAAATTTAATTACCATGTCAGAAATGACATTAAGGGACTCTGGAAAATGAGTCTGCTCTTTTCAGACACAGCACTGCAATGCTGTTCTCAGTCTTCCTCCCCATAACCATCCAAACCCATGTTAAAGCTCACTACACTATATTCAGCTATATTGTTTTTCTAGCTATTTCAGAACCAATCAAACCCTGAAATTTTTCCTCCTTGAACCTTTTTTCATAAATAAAATATCTATTCATCTTTATGTACGGAAGTTTTAAAATACTAGTCTTCCTTGTCCACATTCATATGCATGGCACTTGGCAAAGGCCTGTAGATAATCCTGTCCTAATATATCTGCAAGATGCCATACCTAGCCATCATACCTTGTGAATGTATAGAGGTACATGTATCTATTTATACAAACTATATGTTTATTTAAGGGAATTAAAACCATGGGGAAAAAGCACCAGCCACCACTAATACCTTCTGAGAAGGTATCACTGTGAACAATAATCCCCAAAATGAACCATACTAAAGACCAGTGAGGCTCTTATGAATCTTCTTTTAAAAAAAATAATAACAACAGGTAAGCCTGTTATACTGATGCATGCCTTTGATCCCAGCACTCAGGAGGCAGAGGTAGGAGGATCAATGTGTGTGTTCATGGCCAGTCTGGGACTACCTGGCCAACCTGGCCAAGAAACAGGCTTTATCTCAAAAAGAAAAGAAGAGGGGGTTCCGGTTAAGATGGTGGTGTAGGTACCACACCAAAGCAGCCTACGGGGGAAAAAGCCAAAAAGAAAGAAAAAGAAAAGAAAAACCTCAGCAAAATACACTTTTACTAAAAAGTGAGGTGTATAGGAAATTGAAATGGCAGTGGAGAAGTAGGAGAGATCCAGAGCCCACATAGGCCAGCAGAAGCAGCTCCAGCAGGTCCACTGACCGCAGCAGTGGTGGTCACGCACCAGAAAGCTGCCAGGCTTGGCTTGAGCCACAGGAAAAGCCAGGTGAGGGGAGCTTCCACTCACACCGGAGCTCTCCGCAAACTCAAGAAACGCGAAGGGAGAGTGGCAGTGAACAACGGAGGAGCAGATCACAAGGTAGAAGAATGCGTGGAACAGTGAGAGAACCAGAGCAGCATCAGCAGCCTCCCCTCCCCCACCGCCAGTGCCCAGCTCCAGAGAACTAGAGCAGTGGTCCCAGGACCCAGCCACATCAACTTGAACCAACAGCAGGACCCAAGCAGGAGCAGATTACACCAGGGAAGGGTCTCACCTGCTCACAAGCTGACTTGGAACCCTCAACAGATCAGAAATCTTAACCTCCTTGTTTTCAGGATTAAGGGTGTGGGTGAGGCACCACACACCTTAAGGGACAGTTAGAGAATCTGATTGTCATAATAGCAACTCTTGGATAAATACTCTGAGAGTCTGGACCACCACACCTAACACCTTAAGCTCCTACCCTGAAGTTATATAACATTAGATTGTCTGATACATCTAATAATACCCAGCTAATTAGAAAATCCAATCATTAAGTAACCCAGGACGCACAAATACATACATTATTACACAAGAAACTCCCAAAATCAAGACAATATGAATCCACCAAAAAGTATTAATACATCAGAAATGACATCCACTGAGAACGAGTTAGAGGAAATGCCTGAAAAAGATTTCAAAAGAATGATTATAAATATGTTCAAAGAAGTCAAAGAAGAAATTAAAGGAATGAAAGAGGAAATCAAAGGAATCAAAGAAAACACAGGACACCAATTTAATGAAATAAAGAGGTCAATACTAGACATAAAATCTCACCAGTAGAATGGATGAAGGCAAGGACAGAATATCTAAGCTAGAAGACCAGGTGGCAGATCTAATACAGTCCAACAAAGAGAAAGACAAACAAATAGAAAAGTATGACAGGGAATTTCAAGATATTCAGGACACTATGAAAAGATCAAACATAAGAATTCAGGGCATAGTAGAAGGAGAAGAATTTCACTGCAAAGGTATAGCAGGCGTCTTCAATGAAATCATAGAAGAAAACTTCCCCCAAATTGGGAAAGAGGTGCCAATGCAAATACAGGTATCCTTTAGAACCCCAGCCAGACAAAACCTGGAAAGAACCTCTCCTCGCCATATTATAATCAAACTACCAAACACACAAACCAAAGAAAAAATATTGAAAGCAGTCAGAGAGAAAAATCAAGTTACCTACAAAGGCAAGCCCATCAGGATTACAGCAGATTATTCGACACAAACTTTAAAAGCCAGAAGGGCATGGAGTGATGTATTCCAAGTGCTGAAAGATAACGACTGTCAACCAAGGTTACTTTATCCTGCAAAACTATCCATCCAAATAGACGGAGTAGTAAGGACATTCCATGACAAAAGCAGGCTAAAGGAGTATTTGAAGACAAAACCAGCCCTATAGATAGTACTTGAAAGAATCCTCCATGTTGAAGAAAAAGAAAAGCACACATATAAGAAATCGGGAAAAAACAAAGAATACTCAAATACTAGTTAACACAAGAGAGCAAAGGTAAAACCGGAACTACAAAAAAATGGCAAAATTGAATATACACCTTTCAATATTATCTCTCAATATCAACGGCCTCAATGCCCCAACCATAGGTTCGCAGACTGGCTTAAAAAGCAGGATCCTTCAATTTGTTGTCTCCAAGAAACCCACCTTTCTACAAAGGATGGATACTATCTTAGGGTGAAAGGTTGGAAAATGGTGTTTCAAGCAAATGGACCCAGAAAACAAGCTGGGGTTGCTATCCTAATATCCGACAAGGTAGACTTCAGACCAACATTACTTAAGAAACATAAGGAAGGTCACTATATATTGATTAAAGGCACCTTCCAACAGGAGGACATTACAATCCTAAATATATATGCATATATCTGAAGGACTCATCCCATTTCTTTAGAAGTACATGCTCAACCATGTTTATTGTCACTCAATTCATAATAGCTGAGAAATGGAACCAGTCTAGATGCCCCTCAACTGATGAGTGGATAATGAAGATGTGGCACATTTTTATACAATGGAGTTCTATTCAGTGGTAAAGAAAAATGAAGTTATGAAATTTGCAGGAAAATAGATGGATCTGGAAAGGATTATACTAAGTGAGGTAAACCAGCCCCAGAGAGCCAAGCACTGCATGTTCTCCCTCATATGCGGATCCTAGCTACTGATTGGGCTTCTGTGTGAGAAGGAAAAAGCTCAGCAGCAGAGGCCAGTAAGTTAAAAAGGAGATATAAAGGGAAGAGAAAGGAAGGGAAGAGGTTGGTATTATATATATGTAAGTAGAAGAATAGATTAACGGGGGTGAAAAGGCCCAAAGTGAGATCGGGGAAGAGACTGAGTAAAGGAAAGGTGGAGGGAAGGCTAATCAAAATATAAGAGGATGCAAATAAATCATATGGAAGGAATCCTCTGGTTCTGGACAATGGAACACTCAGGAGCCATAGATCATTGTTAGAAAATTTTTCAGTGCCAGGGATAGGATACCTCCAGTGAGTTGTTGGCCAGGGAGGTCTCTGATGCCCCCAAAACATTATAGGCCATTGCCGAGGCCCTTGGTTTCCCACCAGGAATCAATGGTAAGACCCTATTGCTGAAGACTCCACGTATTTGGGCTGCAAGGCCACTGAGAAATCCTGCTGGAACTGAGCTGATAAACTCCTCCATGTAGACCAGCTGACAGAAAGCTGGAAGAAGCCATTCTACATGTAGTTCAGTGGGAGAAAGAGATACCACCAGTGAAGATACTCAACAGCAGACACTGCAAGCTTTATAATTGGCCAGACAGGCCAAATGAGCCAACGGGTGCAATAGTGGCACGTCTGTCATGGTGGAAACCAACAGCCCTCCAATTGGATTGGAGGCCCGCTCCATGGGGGAGGGCAACACATTCCTGATACTGAAAACTTAAAACAGGGGTAGTCATGAGTCCTAGGGGTGTAACATCTGCTGATGTCTGGAACAATGTATATACTATGCTTATCAAACTGCCCAGTAAGCAGTTCTCTTAATATTTGTACCCTTATATTAACACTACTCTCACTTTGGGTAGAGAATCTTCTCTTTTTAGATGGCAGTAACCTTGGAATGACTCAGAAGGTATCAATCACAGTGCTGGAAAGAAGTGACTGGAGTACTGAGTAACATCTCGATCACACCTTCCAAGGCTCAGGGTCTAATGCGGAAGAGGTGACAGAAAGAATGTAAGAGCCAAAGGAAGGGTAGGACTCCTTACAACGTGCTCCCTCCAGACATAAAATGGCCTGGATATCCAAGATCTCATAGTGCCTGGCACTACCTACACAAGACCATCATAAGAGAAGGAAAAGATCATGACATCAAAATAAAAGAGAGACTGATTGAGATGGGGAGGGGATATGATGGAGAATGGAATTTCAAAGGGGAAAGTGGGGGGGGGGAGGTATTATCATGGGATATTTTTTATAATCATGGAAAATGTTAATAAAAATTGAGAAATAAAAGAAAAGAAGAAGCTGGACATGATGGCACATGCGTTTAATCTGGGCACTTAGGAAGCAGAAGTATGAGGCGTGCCAGGAGTTTGAGGCCCCCTGAGACTACATAGTGAACTCCAGGTCAGCATGGGCTAGATTAAGACTCTATCTCAAAAAACCACACACATACACACACACACACACACACACATCACTAATTGTTTCAAGGACTTTCTTTTGAACCTTCCAGTAATCAATTTCTACATTAGAAAATCTTTTACATAAATCATAATTTTTATAAAAAAAATTTTTAAAGGCTGGTAGGATGCTTTAGTGGCTAATGTGCTTGTCTACAAAGCCAAAGGACCCAGGTTTGATTCCTTAGAAACAATGAAAGCTAGATGCACAAGGTGACACATGCATCTGGAGTTCACATGCAGTGGCAAAGGAGCCAACAATGCACACTAGAAGAGACAGCACTGTCAACAAATGATGCTGGGGAAATAGGACAACCATATGTAGAAAAATGAATCTAGATCCACTTCCCTCGCCCTGTACAAAAATCAACTTCAAGTGAGTTAAATACCTTAATGTAAGACCTGAAACCCTAAAATGACTGGAGAAAATAGAAGGAATGGGGAAAGACTTCTTAAGTAAGACCCCATAGTTCAGAAAATTAAACAATCATTCAACTAGTGGAATTTCATAAAAATGAAAAGCTTTTTCTGTTGTTATTTTATACACACACACACACACACACACACAATTTTTTTTTTTTTGCTTCTTCAAGGTAGGATCTCTCATTCTAGCCCAGGCTGACCTAGAGTTCACTGTGTAGTCTCAGGGTAGACTTGAACTCAAGGAAATCCACCTACATCTGCCTCCCAAGTGCTGGGAGGCATGCACCAGTACCAAGCCCAGCCCTAAAAAGTTTTTGTACAGACAGACATATAATAAACAGAGCCAACAACCTCACAGAATGGGAGAATATCTTGGCCAGCTATATCTCTAACAGAGGCCTAATATCTACAAAGAACTCAAAAATTAGGCAATTAAAAAAAAATCAAGCTGGGTATGCTGGCACATGGCTTTAATCCCAGCACTCTGAAGGCAGAAGTAGGAGGCTGTTTATGAGTTTAAGACCAGCCTGAGGATACAGAGTGAATCCCAGGTCATTCTGGGCTCGAGTGTGACCCTACCTCAAAAGATAAATGGCAACAAAAAACAACAACAAAAATCAAACAGGGCTGGAGAGATAGCTTAGCAGTTAAAGCACTTGCCTGCAGAGCCAAAGGTCCCAGGTTCAATTCCCCAGCAACCACATAAAGACAGAGGAACAAGGTGACACATGCGTCTGGAGTTTGTTTGCAATGGTTCATTCTCTCTAATAAAGAAATAAGTAAATTTAAAAAAATAAATAAATAAACAATGACTCAAACATTGGCCAAAGAATTGAAGACAGAATTTTCACAGGAAGGAATACAAATGGCCACTGCTCACTTAGAAATGTGCAACATGCTAGTCATCAGGGCTACATTAAAACAACTATGAGATCCCATCTTATTCCACTCAGGATGGCAATCATCAAAACATCAAATGACAACAAATGTTGGCAAGGATGTGCAGAAAGAGGAGCCCTTATTCACTGCTGGTGGGAGTGCAAACTTACACAACCACTATGGAATGCAGTATGAAGACTCCTGAAAAACATGAAAATAGTTCTACCATCTGACTCAGCTATTCCACTCTTGGACATTTACTCTAAAGAAACCACTCTTTACCTCAAAGATACTTGCTCAAGCATGGTTATAACTGCTCCATTCATAATAACTAGGAACTGGAATCAATCCCGATGCCATCGATAAGATGGATGAATACTGAAGATGCATTATTATACACAGTGTAATTCTACTCAGCAGTAAGGAAAAAATGAAATGATGAAATTAACAGGAAAATGGATGGACTTGAAAAATATGCTAAGCAAGGTTCACACATAGTCTATAAAAGTCAAACACTGCATGTTGTCTATCATATGTTGCTTCTAAAATGGGCCAGCTGAGGAAGAGGGTAAAAAGCAGTAAGTATTAGGAATATGGAGGTACAACTAGACAAAGACCAGGAAAAAGTGAAAACAGGAAGGGAGAAGGAGATAATAAACAAACTAATAGAGGGAAAGAATTTGGGGGCTGGAAGAGTGGGTAAGCTGGAAGATGGGAGGGAGAGTAAGGGAACTACACAAAACTAGACTAATGTGGTCAGTACATTAGGAACCATCCTCCAGGTTATCAGTACTAAAGATATAACCTCCAATGAATGTGGGTGGATGGATCTGACAGATACACCCAGTAGAAGGTGGAGGAAGTTTTAAACCCCAAACTGCAGGCTCTAGCTTGGGAATCCCAGGAATGTAATTGGGTTACCCTTCTCCACCCCCATGAGCATTTGGCCAGGGAGATCCACAAGGTCCCCTAAAAAGGTAGGCCCATTAAAGCACGTGGTTACCCAACAAACTTAAAAGATGACTCAACTGCTGAAAACACCACAGGCTGCCATCTCAGGACATGACAGACCACGAGGAATATGAGGGGAAAGCCAGCAGTCTCCTGACAAACCCTCATGGTGCTGTAAAGTGCTGTGGGAGCTGTGACAATGGTCACCAACAGCATGGACAAGCAAGAGACCCCACAAAATATACAACCACCAAATGGCCAAGAAACACATACTTAATAGTGGCCATACCCCATGTAGGCAACCAACTGTCCTACAATTGAACATGAGCTCGTACTAGTGCAGGAACCAAGTCAGACACACACAGGTAGTAAACTCACAACCCCCACAGAGAAGCCCGCATTACTCTCTGGACAAGATGAGTGGGAATCCTCATCAAAACGTCTCTCAAAATTATATGTAGGCTTACACAGTATGGCCGGCGACATTAGCTAGCGCTCGCTCAACTCTCTCTCTAACGGGGAAAGCAGCGGACTACCAGAGACTGAATTCTATCTGCCTCTTTATTTCCAACAGACTCACGTTCAACTTTCACTCACGAAAATAGCCGGGAAAATTTTTATTAATCCTTTTTTTTCTAAAAAAAAGTTAATATAAAATTATAGCAAAAAAAACAAACAAACAAACAAACAAAAACAAAAGGAACCTGAACTTCAGTAACACAGCTGGAACAATCCGCAGCGGCAGGAGAAGAGATTTAATTTTAGTTGATTTTCTGTGGTTGTTGGTTTTTCGCTAGTCTCACGGTGATAGAAGCTGCTGGAGGTTTGGTTCTCCAGGCAGCAGTCGGACGCTAACCAGGGATCTGGGGATCTTCGCACCATCCCGAGGTCTGAATGGGACGTCCTTTTGAAGGATGTGCAATGCTCAATCATAAGTGTGACAAAAACTGACAAGCAGGAAGCTTATGTACTCAGTGAGAGTAGCATGTTTGTCTCCAAGAGACGTTTCATTTTGAAGACATGTGGTACCACCCTCTTGCTGAAAGCACTGGTTCCCCTGTTGAAGCTTGCTAGGGATTACAGTGGGTTTGACTCAATTCAAAGCTTCTTTTATTCTCATAAGAATTTCATGAAGCCTTCTCACCAAGGATACCCACACCAGAATTTCCAAGAAGAAATAGAGTTTCTGAATGCAATTTTCCCAATGGAGCAGCATATTGTATGGGACGTATGAATTCTCACTGTTGGTACTTGTGTACTTTGGATTTCCCAGAGAGTCGGGTAATCAGTCAGCCAGATCAAACCCTGGAAATTCTGATGAGTGAGCTTGACCCAGCAGTTATGGACCAGTTCTACATGAAAGACGGTGTTACTGCAAAGGATGTCACTCGTGAGAGTGGATTTCGTGACCTGATACCAGGTTCTGTCATTGATGCCACACTGTTCAATCCTTGTGGGTATTCGATGAATGGAATGAAATCGGATGGAACTTATTGGACAATTCACATCACTCCAGAACCAGAATTTTCTTATGTCAGCTTTGAAACAAACTTAAGTCAGACCTCCTATGATGACCTGATCAGGAAAGTTGTGGACGTCTTCAAGCCAGGAAAGTTTGTGACCACCTTGTTTGTTAATCAGAGTTCTAAATGTCGCACAGTGCTTTCTTCACCCCAAAAGATTGAAGGTTTTAAACGTCTTGATTGCCAGAGCGCCATGTTCAATGATTACAATTTTGTTTTTACCAGTTTTGCTAAGCAGCAGCAACAGCAGAGTTGATTAAGAAAGATGAAGAAAAAGCGCAAAAAGAGAAGACACATAGAAGGTGGTGGCTGCTTCCTAGATGTTGATACTGGGGGCTATGCTGTCCATGACCACCACCTTGTAGTTGCAGAAAGCCCTAGGTGTAATGATAGTGTAATCATTTTGAAGTGTATGCATTATTGTATCAAGGAGTTAGATATCTTGCATGAATGCTGTCTTCTGTGTTTAGGTATTCTATGCCACTCTTGCTGTGAAATTGAAGTGCATGTAGAAAAAAACTTTTACTATGTGAAACTTTACAACTCATGTGGAAACAATTCAATTTGGTTTATGCACAGTATAATATTTCTGCAGGTATCATCCAAAATTCCCCACAGACAAGGCTTTCGTCCTCATTAGATGTTGGCCTCAGCTGACCATCTGGGACTGTTCTGTTAAATTGCTGCCAGAATTTTACATCCAGTTACCTCCACTTTCTAGAATATATTCTCTACTAATGTTATTTAAAAAACCAGTTTCTACTTCATACAGGTGTTTTTTGCAACGGCAATTAAAGTTTTTCTTCCACAAGTTGAGTCCTTAAGAAAATGATTCCAGTTCATTTGTGTATAACTATTTGAATGATTGTTCCTACATTTGAAGTCCTTTGCTTTCTCCCCTCACCGTGGTGTCTTGCCTCCCACTCCACCCCCCAATTAAAGCAATACACTGTGCCACTGTGGGTTTGTATATTAATCTTACACCCCAGATGGGGGAGTGGGGGAAATGGTCCCTGGGCTTAATTTTCCTTTAAGGCCATGGGAACGTGGCCTTTTGAGCTCTTCTGGAATATGACAATAATGTCTCAAAAATGAAATTAAAGGTCTCCTGGATGATTAGTGGGAGGACCTGTAGACAGTTGGTAGATCAAGATATAGCCGAGCCCTGTGGAAACCATCTGTTAAGGGATGCTCTTTAGTAGTTAGCTTCTAATGCGGTAGTGTACTACCTTTACTAACTTGTTAAGTGATCTGAGGGGATTCTTACCAAGAAGTCTTAAGCAGGGAGATTTAGCGAAGTGGTGTCCTGGATGTAGATCATTCAGCTTCACTTACTTCCAGCAGCCATTGTCACCAGTTTCCACTAATGGTGTCCTATGAACTTGGATTTAAAGCTGAATCTATGGCTTTTCCATCGGACTTCAAGTTGTATGATATGTGACGCATGTGGACTGTCTGGCTTTACCTGTTCCTTTTGGTCTTCGTTCACATGATCAAATGAATGACTGCCCAAAATGAGAACTGTTGCCCTGAGAGCCATACAGCAGAGTGCAGGAATGAATAACAGTCTTCTGAAAATACACAATGGGAGCAGACTAGAAATGCCAGCTTTCTAGAGTTACCATCTTTTAGCTAATTAGAAATACTGTGGGATTTAAGCAACTGAGATAAGAGCAAAGTTGACTAAATTTTGTATCTGTTGTCCTCACAATTTTTTCCTGACAATTTCTGGATTGATGCAGTGATGTTTTGTTCCTTCCGTATTTATAAATGAAACACCTTTTTTTAGTGTTTCTACACATAGAACCTACTTGGTTTGAAATCAAGTGGTTGGAAGGGTTCTGACTTCGGTGTTACGCATGCTGTTGATGGACTGTTTCACTGAGGAGCTCTCTGTCAGCTTTATCAGTTTGCCTCTGTGGTGAGCCCAGCGCTTAACCTTTTCACTTGCCCTGTTGCAAGGAACAATGCTTAAGATGGATTTTGTTCTTGAACAGTGTCCCAGTAGACTTGATGACATTTGTTGGCCTGAGGTTTGATTTCTTTTTCTCCCCTCCCCCCAATAGAATTAAGAATTCTGATGTTGAAAACTCACACAAATTTATGTGGAACAAAGCCTAAAAAAATGAGAAATGTAGATCAAATAGTAATCTAAATGTGATAGAGGAGGGAAAATTTTGGTGCCATAATTTCTCTCTTAATTGGTGTTGGACTTTAATCAGTTGAAATGTATTTCTGTACCACAATGTAAGCTTCAATAAAAGTTTGCTTAATTAATTATCTAGTAAAAAAAAAAATTATATGTATATCTCCCTTAGTCAAAGCTGTACTCACCCTTACTTGGAGAATCCGTCTTATTGTACAGATGGCAGAAATTACTGGGAAGACCCAAGATTCACCAATTCTACAAGAAAAGATAGCTGACTGTTAACCACAAGATGCACCACCTTTAATTCCTACTCTTTACCAGATTAGCTAAACTGGCAGATACATGTGGAATAAAACCCTAGAGATTCTAAAAGTGGAATTGAACTCCATTTCACAGAAAGTCATTAGAGGATTTCCAGCAAAGCAATGACATATATTCAGTGTCCATGTTTTTAAAGATCAGTTTGGCTATAAGCTAAAAAAAACTCAACAAAAGAAAGTGAGGGCTCTTGAAGTATGGAGATGTTTGGACATCATTAGGATTAGTAAAACCTATGTCAATATGATTTTAAAAAGTTGAACTGAATGCACTGCATTTTACAACATAGATGGTTATCAGTTTATGGGGTTAGGGGCAGAATGTGGCTTGAATCAGGTGTCCTCCATAAACTTAGGTGTTCTGAATGCTAGGTTCCTAGCTGATGAAGATTTGGGAATTAATACCTCCTGGAAGCATTATTGTTGGGTGTGGATTTATGGGTATAATAGCCAGTTTCCCCTCACCAGTGTTTGACATACTGTCCTGTTGCTGTTGTCCACCTTATGTTGGCCAGGGGGTGATGTCCACCCTCTGCTCATGTCATCGTTTTCCCTGCCATCATGGAGCTTCCCCTTGAGTCTGTAAGCCAAAATAAACCATTTCCTCCCATAAAAAAGAAAGAAAGAAGAAAAGAGGGAGAGAGGGAGGGAGGGAGGGAGGGAATGGGAGATCAATCAGGGGGTAAGAAAAGTGAAGCATGATCCAGACTGCACAAGAGCATGGGAAGGGATGAGCTGTGAAAAGCTCATAAGTTATCAAGAACCTGACTATGGATGAAACAACAAGAACTAGGATTCAGTTAGAGAAAGTATATTTTTGAATAGCAACTCTTAAATTGTTTCTATTTATGAACTAGAGAAATGGTACAGTGGTGGTTAAAGGCACTTGTTTGTAAAGCTTCCCAGTACCCACATAAAGCCAGAGGCACAAAGTGGCACATACATCTGGCATTTGTTTGCAAGGGAAAGAAGCCCTGGTGTCATGTCCATTCTCTCTTTCTCTCCCTCTTGCTTCCTCCTTACAAAATAGTAAAAAATATAAATAAATAAAATTGTTTCTATTTAAATTCAAGAGATCTTCTAGCACAACTGAAAATCCACATTACTGAAGGGGATGCACAAGTCTACAGCTGAGAAAACAGTCAGGACTGGAGATGTGGATTTGGCAGCTGACAGCATACAGATGGAATTCACAGCCATGAAAGGCATGAGGTTACCTACAAGCAAAGCACAGAGAGAAAGAAGTAGGATACATTCCAAATTACAATGCTAAAGCAAAGGAAAGCTCAGCAATGGTAGTAAGGATCGAGCAGCCAGAACACAAGGTGAGAAAAGGACAGGTTAATGGGTCTGGAGTCACAAAATTCTAAAATGGTTTAAGAGGGAAGGGATGGTTAACTGTAAATACTGCCTTTGGAATTCAAGTCAATAAGGACTGATAAAAACACTGAATGGAAATCTGTATCCTTTTAAGGGCTGACTCAGTGGAGCAGAGTACTCAGAAGACAATACTGTGGGTAAAAAAGAAAGGGGACATGAAGTGCTCTCTTTATGCTTTTTTAAAAATTAATTTATTGATTGATTTTGTTTGTTTTTGGTTTCTTTTGACGTAGGGTCTTGCTCTATCCCAGGCTGGCCTGGAATTCCCTATGTAGTCTCAAGGCTGGCCTCCAACTCACAGTGATCCTCCTATCTCTGCCTCCCAGTGCTTGGATGAAAGGCATGCGCCACCATGCCTGGCTGCTCTTTATTCTTAATGTGGGGGAGACCAACAAATAGCAGGGAGAAAAGAAAATGTAGGAGACAAATGAGAACTTACAGTAGCAAATGCACTGTGCAGGGGAGTACAGAGACTAGAGCACACTGCAAGAGTTGGTCACCCTTAAAAGTCAGTCTTGATTGTCCACTACATTAGGCTGAAAGTACCTAGGAGATTAGTGAAGCACACCCTCTGGTTATATCTCTGAAGGCTTTTGCAAAAAGAGTTAACTAAGGGAAGGGATTAATGTGGGCAGGAACCAGAGAGAATAAAAGGGGGAAAGAGAGAATCCACTAGCACAAGCATTCCCTCTATCTGCATCATGGCCACCATGACCTGAGCTGCCATGCTCAGGCAGGTCCAGCTCACTAGCATAGACGGAAACTTCTGAAACCATGAAACCTCCATAAGTTGTTTATGTCAGACATTCTGCCACAGTAATAAAAGGTCTAACAAAGGAGCACAAACAAAGATAGCTATCTACTGTGGCAAGAAGAAAAGTACAGTATTTTAATAGGTACTTTATACACTTTAAAAACTTTTAAAAATTAGTTCCTACTCTCTAGGAGGCCTTGGCATATCTATTTTGTCTCTTCCTTCTGCTCTCTCCACTAGCAAATAAATATAAATAAATAAAATCATTCTTGACATGAGAAAATTAAGATAGAAAATAGAAAAAGACCACTACTTACCTCCCACAAGTTACGAGGGAACCTCACCAGCACATTTATCACACCAAAGTGCTATAAATGCTATAAATGTAGAAATTAGCTATTAAATACCTATGTATCATCAAGAAAACAGGGAAAAAAGGGATACAACTCAACCATGATTTCTTCTCCTTAAGGGAAGAAACTGATTTTTCTTATATATCTCTGACTTAGTCCTAGTACAAGAGTAGTTTTTGAGTATTTACTAACTAAATAAGGATATAAACAAAACAGTGCAGACAGATGAATAAAGACAGAAGGGGGAGGGAGTATAGGAGGGAGGGAAGAGAAAGAAAAGAGATGAGAGGAGAAGAGAGGAGAGGAGAGGACAGGAGAGAAAAAAACTGAGCTGGAGAGATGGTTCAGCAGTTAAGTGTACTTCCTGTGCAAGCATGAGGACCTGGAATGGGCCTGAGAATGCCTGAGTTCAAATCTACAGATCCCACATGAAACAGCTGGATGAGGCCATATGTATCTGTAACCCCAGAGACCCAAGAATCACAGGAGCTCTGGAATCACAGGCTCTGGAATCAGTAAAAGGAGACTCTGTCCCAAAACAAGATCAGGCAGAAGAGCAACAGAGTGTGATGCTCAACCTTCATTGTATATCTTTTCTTTCAGTACTGTGTTAATTTGTAGAAGATACTGGAAACAAAACAATTGATTTGAGAAAAAAAAATTGATATTAGTAGAAAGAACAATTAATATCCAAGGTGAGGCTTTTACAAAATATTTATTGATTGATTGATTCATGAGATGGGAGAGGGAAGAGAAATAAAGGAGCACTTCAGGGCTTCTTGCCATTGCAAATAAACTCCTGATGCGTGCACCACTTTGTGCATCTGGCATTACGTGTAAGGATACTGGGGAATTGATCCGGGTCCAGCAGGCTTTGCAAACAAGCACCTTTAACCACTGAGCAAGCTCCTGAGCTCTAGGTTGAGGCTTTTATAATTTGACTGCTCCATTCCCCTCTCAGAGTTATGAACCGAATGTACCTTTTTTCTTGTTATGCTTCTTATCTTTGTTAATTAGCATTTGTTTACCCTAATTCTATAAAAATATTTAGTATTTTTTAAAGCTAAGTTCAGATGTTCTGCCTGAAAGTGCTTTGCAGAATTGTTTTAGAATCAGTTACCAATCCCCTTTTTTGCATTGTGTGTGTGTGTGTGTTTGGTACATACATATATATATATACAATGTTTCTGGCCTCATGAACCTTAGTCTCATCATTGAATTCTTTAAAACAAAGACAAAAGATTGTCTCTATATCTACAGGTTCATCTCCTGGGGGATGGTTCAACATAGTTTGAGAACACAAATAAATGTCAGTACCTGTTTGCAGCTAGAGAAAAAGACAATACTCTTGTTCTTCAAGTGGCTTCTCAAGAAGGAATACAACACAATTATTTTCTGCTGTAGCTCACAAACGATATAGTTCTGCTCCAAAGTAGCAGGGGTGATTGTGGAATCAAGATGTTGCAGTCCAGTTCACATTGCTGGTAGAAATCACCCAACCAAGAGCAGCTTCTGGGAAAAAGAGATTTATTTTGGCTTAAAGGCTCAAGGGGAAGCGCCACGATGGCAGGGGGAAACGATGGCACAAGCAGAGGGTGGACATCACCCCCTGGCCAACATAAGATGGACCACAGCAACAGGAGGGTGTGCCAAACACTGGCAAGGGGAAACTGGCTATAATACCCATAAGCCAGCCCCCAACAATACACTCCCTCCAGGAGGCATTAATTCCCAAATATCCATCAGCTAGGGACCTAGCATTCACAACACCTAAGTTTATGGGGGACACCTGAATCAAACCATCACACAAGAGAAACACTTATTTCAAACACTGTATTGTGCTACCTTTGAAATTCATCACTAACATACTTTCACTACTGTCTCTTGGAAAGAAAATCACTATGTGATTAAAATACATTCAGTAAAAAAAAAAAAAAAAACCTTTAGCAATTCTATGTCAAGAAAAGAAATAGCAGGGTTAGAGAGAAAAGCACTTGCCAGCAAAGTCAAAGGACCCAGGTTCAATTCCCCATTACCCATATAAAGCCAGATACACAAGGTAGCGCATGTGCCTGGAGTTTGTTTGCAGTCGCAAAATTCCCTGTCATGCCCATTCTCTCTATCTGCCTCTCTCTCTATCAATCAAATAAATAAATAAAATATTTTTTAAATTTTTATTTAAAAAAGAAGCCAGGTATGGTGGTGCACACCTTTAAAACCAGCACTTCAGAGGCCAAGGAAAGAGGATCACTGTGAATTTGGGGTCCACCTGAGACCGCAGAATAAATTCCAAGTTGTTCTAGGCTAGAACAAAATCCTACCTCAAAAAAAAGCAGAGACCATACCTCAGAAAACAAACATTAAACAAAAAAAAAAGAGTTTGTTCTCTAGACCAGTATGAGAACGGCTATGATAGATTTCTCACACTTAAAACATATATTCAGAATTTGAGTAATTTAACCAGTATATGTAAGATGCTTACAGAGCTAATTACAAAAAGCATTTTATTGCCTATGAAATATAAATTCACAATCTCAAAACCTTGAACAGAAAAAAAATGTATTTTGCTTTGGCATGAACCCAGATATATTTGGGGTTTTTCAAACTCAAATGTGCAAGGTCCTTTACAAATTTGGTTTGTGTGGCTGAGAAAAGTAAACTGTGCTATTTCTTAGGAAGATTTTCACTAACAGCATTCATGGTATCAGCAAAGGCCAGATCCAAGATTCTATCTGCTTCATCAAGAACTAAAGAAGAAAAATCCAAGTTGATGTACGATTTCAAAAATACAGTAACCTAAAGCAGAAAAGGACACTGGCTGGGTTGGAGACAGTGCAGCTGTAGAGCTTGGCTAGCATGTATGATGCCCTGGCTCAAAGCTCAGAATCACAATTTAAAAGGAAATAAGATAAAAACTCACAAACGCTAAAACTTCCATAGTATGTAGTGTTGTTAATCTTTCTTTAGACAAAGTTACCATAGATACATAAAAGGCCATAATACAGGAACCCTTACTAGGACTACAACCTTTTTGAAAGTACAGAAGCTTTTAAAAATGTAAAGTTAGCCGGACACGGTGGCGCACATCTTTAATCCCAGCACTTGTGAGGCAGAAGTAAGAGGATCTTGGTGAGTTCAAGGCCACCCTGAGACTACATAATGAATTCCAGGTCGGCCTCGGCTACAGTGAAACCCTACCCTACCCCGAAAAACAATTTTTTTTTAAAAGGAAACATGATTAAACTACACACTAGGTAATATCACTACACACAAAAAACTCTAAAACAAATGATGGTTGGACCTTAGTGGGTTATTATTTAAAAAAAAGAAAAATTGTCAATACCTAATACTAAAGTTCCAAGTTTTACATGTAAAAATACATACATTCTGAGAAGTCATGATACTTTCCCATTTTTCGGAGAACCTCAAAGATCTGATAAGCCAATTCCCTCGTAGGTGATATTATCAGAACCCCCAGCCCATGTGCTGATTCCACTGCAGACCACACAAGGTCACTGCCCGTAGTGATGTAACCATTACAGCACCAGTCTTCCTGCCTGTAAATTTAAACACCACTACATTTCTATCGCTTCTTCTGGACCAGTGCTGAGAGCAGCAGAGGCGCGGACCCCAGGTGACACACCCCGCCGCGGGCCGGCCCCCCGTTCCCGCCGCAGACTCGGGGCCAGCCTCACCGTCTCGTAGCTCTGCGTGAGCCGGCCGATCACCTCGCGCTCGACCTGCCACTCCGGCTTCTTCCGCTGCCTCCTTAACTCCTTCTTCTGGCTCTGCCGGTGGCTGTGCTTCTTCTTCCAGCGATTGAAGCTCCGCACTGGGTCAGCTCGGGCTCCGTGACCGAGAGAGTGGGCACTTCGGCCCATGCTGGCAGCGCGCAGCAACAGCCCAAGCCGCTCCCGACGCCAGAGACACGGCGTGGCCTGAGCGATGCACCGGAAACAGCCCGCGGCAGCCGGCGCAAGGGCGCATGCCCAGGCCCGAGAGCCCGCCCCCAGCCTTTGAATCCCAGGCTAAGGCGAATGACGACAGGGAAAGTCCACGCGCTGATTAGTGGTTTGGCTTCCGCAGGGCGGAGCTCTCTCTAGACACTGTGCTAATAGGTACTTGGAGAAACCGGCATCCCTTTGCCTCCCTGCACACGGGCTTTTTAAAGGGGCACCTGTGTGCTGCGGTTGTTTTGATGGTGACTTCATGGTATTTAACATTTAAAAACCACTGGTCACGTGAACTCCTGAACAAGGCTGTGTTGAAACAAAGCAAGTTTTCCTTCTGAGTTTGTCACAGATTCCATCTTACAAAAAATAGTAAATGTTGCTTTAAGCTGAACTTTGAGCAAATTAGGTGGTTTGTGTGATCATAATTTCAGTGGGGTAATTTTTCTAGATTGCAACAGCAAGGAACAGTACAGTGTGTGACATAGATTTGAGTTGAGCATTTGCACAGTTTGGTTAATTTCAGCTTTTTGACAGACACTGACTTGTGAACACATCTTTCATTTACTAAATCCTTGTTTTGAATGAAAAAAAAAAAAACACTGCTCAGGGCTGGAGAGATGTCTTAGCGGTTAAGCGCTTGCCTGTGAAGCCTAAAGACCCTGGTTCGAGGCTTGATTCCCTAGGACCCACGTTAGCCAGATGCACAAGGGGACGCAGGTGTCTGGAGTTGGTTTGCAGTGGCTAGATGCCCTGGCGCACCCATTCATACCCTCTCTCTCTCTGTCTCCCCCTATCTATCTATCTATCTATCTATCTATCTATCTATCTATCTATCTATCTCATCTATCTATCTATCCGCCTCTTTGTCTGTCACTCTCAAATAAATAAACAAAAAAATTAAAAACCACTGTTCTGGTAAGGCAGCTTAGAGTGACTGGAGCCCAGAAAATAAAAAAGTAGAACTGGGGTTGGAGTGATAGCTTAGCGGTTAAGGCGTTTGCCTCAAAACTAAGGACATAGGTTTGATTCCCTGGGACCCAGGGAAGCAGCTGCACAAAGTGTGTCTGGTGCAGCAGCTCTTGGCCCTGGCACACTCATCTTCTTTCTGCCCCTCTCAAATAAGGTTGATACAGCTGTTTGGGGGTGACCCACATTCCCATAAGTCACCTTCTCATCCATACTGCTGTGCATAAACCCAATAAACTCTTTGATTTGTCAAGCTTGACTTACTTGTTATCATTCCTCTGTTCTGTTCTGAGTGCACTATCTGGGTAGAATAAATGTTACTATCTCCCTGGAAAAAGATTACACACTACCCAGTTGACCATCTTGATCCAATACAGTGGAGCTAGTATAGTGAGAGCTATGTATCACATAATTAGATTTTAACTTTATTTATTTATTTACGAGTGGACAGACAGAAAAACAGAGAATGGGCACGTCAGGACCTTTAGCCACAGAAAGTGACCTCCAGATGCGTGTGTCCCTTGTGCATGTGCTTACATGGGTCCTGGAGAATTGAACATGTGTCTTATGGTTTCACAGGCAAATGCCTTAACCACCAAACCATTTCTCAAGCCCAAGAATACATAATCTTAAAGTGCTTACTTTGTGTTGTGGTACTTGTCCTTCAGGGATATACCAGACTGGGATTTTGCCTTGGAAGCTGCCTCTAATGAGGAGAAAAAGGTGGGAAACAGAGGAAGGTAGTGAGGGGTGTAATATTTGAGAGGGGAGTGTATCTAGGAGTGAATATACTATATTTTCTTGAGCATGCCATATGTCCAAAGCTGAGAATCCAAAGTGGGGGAACCAGCACACTGTAATCAAGACTCTGAATAGCAGGGCCTGTGTTCTGGGGGCCTGAGACTGTGACTGAGAGTTCCATCATAACCAAGAGCCGTTAAGATTCTCAGCAGTGACACTGACGTGTATGGGGAGCAGTCGTGTTGGGACAGGAACACAAGAGCAGGTCACATGTGCTCTGTGTGGCCAGAGCAGAGGTGCTGGTGTTGAACCTCTGTTTTCATCCTCATCTAAGGAGGGACAAGAGAAGTAGGTCCACCCCACAACCAGCAAGGATCCCCCTCCCCAAAGACTATCACCTCCAGCAGACCAAATGTTCAGAGCACACGTTTATGTGGGACACCTAACTCAAACCATAACATTCCCCCCACCCCGTCACCCATACACTGATGAACATCCATGGTGTAAAATACAATGCTTCCAGCCCAACTTCAAGTCTTCATACTTTTTTACCATTCCCAGCACTGTTCAAACATCCCCATAGTCCAAGGCCTCCTCACTGTGAGCTGTAACCACTTACATAATGGTACAGGATAAATATTCACATTGCAAAAGATGGCATTACAGGAAACACTGAACCAATACAAGATCTAAAACAAGCAGGGTAAACTGACATAGTGCCAAGTCTGATGCTGCAATCAGTGACAAAGGCTCTGGTTTTCCAATTCTGCCTCTCCAGCCGGGCTGCTCACGGACGGGGAAACAACCCAACCTGAGGTGGATGTTCTGCCGCTGCCTCTACTCAGGGCCTAGCACTGCTCCACGTTGCTGTTTTGTTTGTTTGCATGTGTTTTTTAATATTGTTTATTTATTTCCAAGCAGAGAGAGAGGAGGGAAGGGGAAATTGGCACACCAGGGCCTCATGCATTTGCCACTGCAAATGAACTCCTTATACAGATGCCAATGTGTATGTAGCTGGCTTCATAGGATCACGTGATTTATTTTCAATGATGTTTGTTGATATTTTAAATATTAAAATGGACTTGATTCCACCCAAAGAGTTTGAGGTAGCAATGCTGTTTACCTTTTCATGGTTTGAATATAATTTGAAAGAATTTAGTAAATGTTTCTATAATCCTGAGGCATATTATTCTATATCTTCTTTTACAAAATTTATTTATTTATTTATTTAAGAGAGAGTGAAAAAGAGGCAGAGAGAGAGAGAGAATGGGCACCATAGGGCCTCTAGCCACTGCAAACTAACTCCAGTACCATGCACCACCTTGTGTGCCTCTGGCTTTTGTGGGTACTAGGGAATCAAACTGGGTCCTTATGCTATGCAGACATGTGACTCAACCACTAAGCCATCTCTCCAGACCTCATATATTCTTTTTTTTTAAGTTTCATTCATTTATTTATTTGAGAAGAAGAGAGAAAGGAAGAGGCATGCTAGGACCTCTACCCACACTGCCAACAAACTCCAGATGCTCACACCACCTTGTGCAGCTGGCTTTATATAGGTACTGGGGAATTGAAATCAGGTCCTTGGGCTTTGCAGGCAAGCATCATAGCCACTGAGCTATATCTCAAGCCTTTGTCTATATATTCATTTTAGGAACTTACTTTGTCTGTTTAGAATAAAATAGCCACAGTAGCTTCAGCAAACAGGCTGATGACAGTTCCTTCTTGGATATTTCTGCAATTGATTTTGTATATTCACTAGGCCTTTAAACCTTCATAGAATTCTCTAGGATAAAATGCACCTAGAAATATCTTTTACGCTTGATCTGTTAAAGTACAGGTTTTCAGTACATGGTGGCACACGTTAATCCCAGCACTTGAAAAGGAGAAGTAGTAGGATCATTGTGAGTTCAAGGCCAGCCTGGGACTAAAGAGTGAGATCCAGGTCACCCTGAACTATATGACACCTTACCTCAAAAAAAAAAATAAAAATAAAAAATAAAAAGGACAGGTTTAATTTTGCTAATACTGTGATGGCTTTTCAAATTCAATGTACCATGTTTCCTACATGGAAGTAGCTTGTTCTATTTATTTGGGTATAGGTTATATTTCTTTTAATAGCTTGTTTTCATGAGCAGATCATGAGAATATATTACATGCATGGCCTTTATGGATATATTATACTTAATTTTACATGCTTATTTGAAAATTTATATTGAATAGTATAATTATGTATGTATGCCTAAGTATTCATATCCACACAAAGATGTTCTTAGAATAATACTTTTGTCTTTACTAATCAGTGAGTATTCTGTCATTTAAATGCATAGTGATGCCAATATTTTCAGTGTAGTCACACATCTCGAGGCAAGGAACTTCATAATTTAAAAATATGAGAAAAATGCATCTACTTCGATAGTTATAATCTTAGGGAAAGAATATTACATGCACACACACATAAAGTAACCTATAGGATGTCTTGAACTGACAGAAGCACACTTGGCTAGTACCAGCTGGTGGTTGTCACAGTAGAGATTAAGAACTCACTGAAAGTTCTATGGTCTATTGTGATATCTACTCCCTTAGTGCTGAATTCTGCCAGTATGTGTCTAGGCACTGAGCCATAAAGTCAGATTTCTGCAGAAAGTGTTAGGAGCGTTATTTTTTAATGGTATTTAACTATGGGCTGTTGTTCATCTAAAGGTATGTTGACTGGCCATTGAATGCTTTCCCTTCAAGTAGACTGGACAGTAAATTTTAAATATTTTATATAATTAATTCTTCATGAATATACACTGATAATTCTGTTTATGCAATAATTTCATTCACTAAATTACATATATGTTGTTTCTATTTACATGAACGTTTATAAAGATGTGTATTGCCATTGAACTGAACATGTATTGTGGGTTATACAGAATGCAAGAGATATCCATTACAGATAACTCCCTGCCCACTTCCCTTCCAAAAAGAGGTCACTTTTAATAGTTATTCAATCAACAATCACTATTTTAACATACTAATGGATAATATGTCTTTCAATACCCAAAAGTATAAATGAATTGTCAAGATGGATGAACAAGAATGTAAAGATTTACTGTTGATTTACACTGATGAGTTTATATGTACATAGCTATGATAACCAGTAAGAACTCTATGTAGAGATTGTTGTGAACACCTATCTATTATCTATCTATCTATCTATCTATCCATCTATCTATCTACCTTTGCATCTACTTATAGATTTAAACAGTTGTGGGCTAGAGAGATGGCTTGGAGGTTAAGGGCTTGCCTGTGAAGCCTAAGGACCCCGGTTCGAGGCTCGGTTCCCCAGGACCCACTTTAACCAGATGCACATGGGGGCGCATGTGTCTGGAGTTCATTTGCAGTTGCTGGAAGCCCTGGCATGCTCTCTCTCTCTCTCCCTCTCTCTCTGTCACTCTCAAATAAATAAATAAAAATGAACAAAAAAAATATATATATAAAAAACAGTTGTGAGAAATGCTAATCCTGTTGTCATGTATTAGTGGCTTAGTTCTTACCAGTATGAAGTCTGTCAAAAAGTTGAACTCTGGGCTTCAAACTTTGGTTTGGCAATGGGCTGAAAGTAGAGGCCCTCATATTTAAGAGGAATTAATAAAGTAAGATCATGTGTTTTCATAGGCACTAGAAATTATTTGTTTAAAAATTTGCATTTGAAAGCATTACTTTAGATATTTTTAAAAGTTTGCATTATATCACAACAGATTTATATGCAGCTGGCAATTATAGAAAGCACAAAGCTGTTTCTGTGATCCTAACAAAGTATCCTTTTCTTCACCAGATAAAATCAAGTTAGGCTATTATATTTCAAAATGTTAAAACACCATAACACTTCAAACAAACTCTGTTCGTGTTTAAGAGAAAGCTATGTGTTTTGTTTTGTTTCGTTTTCATTTTCTATTCTTGATGAAACGTTTCTTTCCAATGGAACCCAAACCTCCCGAATACCATTCAGTGTCATCCAAAACTGGAACTTCTGTTTCTGGATTTTAAAAATCCCTCCACAAATAAACTATGGAATTAGATCACCCTTTTTTACTCCGAACTTCTCTTTCCCAAAATCAAACAGCACACTACCAACATTTCCATCCTAATCTTCACCTATAAGACCAGTTCCTACATGGATGACGTGTTTTACAGCCAAGGCAGAGCTGGAGCTGCTCTTCCACAGCATCCAGGGGGAGCAGCTATCTGAATGTCTGTTTTCACACTCACTTTCTCCTAATCTTAGGCTCTGCCCTAGTCCTAGCCCGCAGCCGCACAGACCCTTGGGTGGGGTGGTGGCTGCTCAGAGAGCTGAGAAAGCGGATCCCTGAGCGGCCCCGTTTAGCAGGCCCAGGCTGCTTGCTGGGGAAGGAGGCTAAGATCTCACAGGTGCGGGGTGTGGCCAGGAGGTGCAGGCACCAGCGCAAGCTGGGGCGCGGAGGGCGGGGACAGGGGGGCCAGCAGCAGCGGGGGCGGGGCGCGTGCAGGGGCGGGAGCAGGTGGGGGCGGGGCAGCCATGCACCACCTCTCAGTCCTGGAGCCCACCCCACCTTCCCGCAAGGCCCAGAGGCGATTTTTTTTTAATTTTTATTTATTTATTTATTTATTTGAGAGCGACAGACACAGAGAGAAAGACAGATAGAGAAGAGAGAGAGAATGGGCACGCCAGGGCTTCCAGCCCCAGAGGCGATTTTTTAAAAATTTATTTTGCAGGGAATTTGTTTATTGAGCATTAATGTTAACACTTCTAAATTAGGTACTTACTGAAGAATTTTTCTTTGTCACTGCCCTATCAATGAACATAATGGAAAATATTATGCAGATCTCAGGCACGGAAATTATAACAAAAGATCTACCCAACAAGTATCTGCTTTACACTAAAAACTAATCCAAAACAAATAATTTGAAGCCTTCTGTGATTTGGAAGTCTTAAAATTTTATCTCCTGTTTTATTTGAGATTTTTTTTTTAGACAAATTGACACTGTACAGAGAGTTTGCACCGCTGGTAAAACTACTGCCTTAGAATTGTTGGCTTTAAGTAACAGAGGTATAATTTGAATTCGCATCAGAGCTTTCTAAAATGGCAACAGTACAAGCATATGACTTTTTCTTGTATCCAAAACTGGTTCTGGCTCTCCTGTCTGAGGAATAGAAATCTGGAAAGCCTTCTAAAGCTGCCACGATGTCCTAAAATGCATTGAAAAGTTAGCAAACTTCATTGGTCTTGTTTATCTTAATAACACTGGGCTAAACAGAAAAGGGAAATTCAGTGAACAGTAACAAAAACAGTAGGTTAGGTCTGGACCTGGATGGAAGGTTTGGTAAGGTTGATGACCATTCAAAATCAGGTTCTTATGAATAAAGGAGTTTTTCAAAAGTAGGCCAAAAAGCCTACATTAAAGGGAAAAACTGCTACTAATGAACATTCATGTTTACTTGTTTCCTAGAAGACTATGAAAAAAACAACAGAAGCTGAACCATTACATGTAGCTTAGAATGTATTCTCATAGAGTAAGTTTATTGGCATTATAGAACAATGGCTTTGCTAAATTTTCACTTGATGTTTCAAATTTTGTGATTTATTATGTCACCATATTAAGCTAATTTAATTTATCATATCCAAGAAATACCTCGAAAAGGGACAAAGAATCCATAAATCCAAAAAGTATTTTTTGTAAAAGCTTGTTTCCACACTAAAATACATAATATTATTACCCAAACTCTGCATGTTGAGCCATACCATCTTGTTCAGGTTAGCATGAAAATGAAAATCTTGAAGCATCAAAGTGCTTGCCTGCAAAGCCTAAGGACTCAGGACTGATTCCCCTGGAAAAAGAGAGCAAGCAAGAGAAGGGGGGAGAGAGAGAGAGAGAGAGGGAGAGGGAGAGAGGGAGAATATGTGTGTGTGTGAGAGAGAGAAAGTGACAGACAGACAGAATGGGCACAGAATGGGCCCTGCCTAACACACTGCTGTTAAGATGCTACTCTCTATATGCACCATTTTAGACTATGCTTTACCTTTGTAATACTACCCTTGTAGTATTAAAATAACAATAAACAGTCCTTTAGCTAAAGTCCCCTGCTTTATCTTAAGTGAAACATAAAATAAGGTAACTGCATGAATTTCTTGCTAGAATTGGTTTAAAATCTATTTACCAAAAAGAAATAGTACATTTTTACATAAAGTTTTACATTTACATAAAATGGTTCTTTTGAACAAATGATTCAGTATCTTCATTGTAGAACCATTCATTCTAGAAGAGAGGGTGAATTTCAATATATATTATTGTTTGTATTCTCAAGATAGAGTGTTACTGTAGCCCAGAATGACCTGGAATTCTTTATGTAGTCTCAGGTTTGCCTCAAACTCATGGAGACCCTCCTATCTCTGCCTCCCTAGTATTGTGTATAGTACTACTTGCAGCCATTAGTACATTTTTTTTGCCTAGTATTAAATCTGTTTTATTGGTTAAAACTGTACATGTTGTGCTGGAGAGATGGCTTAGCAATTCAGGCAGTTGCCTGCAAAGCCAGAGGACCTAGGTTTGATTCTCCAGGATTTTGCAGTAGCTGGAAGACCTGGTGTGCCCATTCTGTGCCCATTCTGTCTGTCTGTCACTTTCTCTCTCTCTCTCTCTCTCTCTCTCTCTCTCTCTCTCTCTCACACACACACACACACACACACACACATTCCCTCTCTCTCTCTCTCTCTCTCTCTCTCTCTCTCTCTCTCTCTCTCTCTCTCTCTCCCTTTCTCTTGCTTGCTCTCTTTTTCCAGGGGAATCAGTCCTGAGTCCTTAGGCTTTGCAGGCAAGCACTTTAATGCTAAGCTATCTCTCCAGGCCTGGTTTGTTAATTTTTAGGAGGTTTGGAGGTCTAGCCCTGGCTGACCAGGAAATCACTTTGCTGCCCAAGCAGGTCTGCATCTAACAGTGATGCTTCTATGTCAGCTTCCCAAGTGCTAGTGTTGAAGAAAACTTACCTTTTGCTGGTAAGGCTGTGGTGCTGAGAAAGGCATTCAGAGGACAGGTACATATATTAAGAGAAGAGATCCTTTGCTTTTCCTTTCTCTTGTTCGGTTAATATTTGTTTGTTTATGTGTCTGTTTATTAATTTATGAAACAGACAGAGAGAGAAAGAGAGAGAGTATGGGCACACCAGGTACTCTGCCAATGTAGATAAGCTCCAGAGGCATGTGGCACTCTGTGCATGTGGCTATACATGAGAATCAAACTCTGGCCATTTTCCTTTGCCAAAAAAGCATCTGTAATCACTGACCCATCTCTCCACCCTGCCTTTTCTTTTTCAAAGGCATAAATCTATGCAGTAGTGCCTGGAAGCTAAGGTTTTCCTTGTGTTAGGCAGTCATTTAAAAGAGATCTTTCCCAGCAAACCTGTTCCTTTCTGTTTCTGCCTTTGCCAAACATCTAAGCCTTTGGCAGTTCTCCTGAGAAATTGTGACCACAAACTGTTGTATTGAGTTTTGAGCACTGACATATAGGAAATGTGGTGGGATACAGGTCTCACATGACACTGATGTGGACCTGGACATAAGATCTTAAGAGTGGGTCAGTGAAGAAGCAGATCCCCTCTCTTTTCATTCAGGATTTAAAGCAATGCCTTCGTTTGCATCTCTCTTGGATCCTGGTTAAGAGGGCACACTGAAGTTACTGAAATGCATGTCGAGGGGAGAATTTTGACAGTATTTATGGCTTCATTTCTCTGATGTCACTCACCAAGCCCTAATATTTTGAATTCTCTTGAACCATTGTTATGAGGCTGCAAGGATATTTTCTATAAAGTTTATATTAAATGCCAACTAGCATATATTATAACTCAAGTGGTTTCATGGCATTAGAATGCCATCTACCTAGGTTTCAACATGCTCACTGTGAGTGAGAGGGCACTCACCAGTACCATTTGGATGCTGCTATTTTCTGTTGTGTTGCTTCTCTCTCTCCCAGCTGCTGCTGCTGCCTCCTCCTCCTCCTTCTCCTCTTCATCTTCTTCTTCTTATTATTATTATTATTATCATCATCATTATTATTTGAGGTAGGGACTTACACTAGCCTAGGCTGACCTGGAATTCACTATACAGACTCAGGGTGGCCTTGATCTTGATTAAAGGCATGCACCACCATTCCCAGCAAAAAGAGACAGACAGAATGGGCATGCCAAAGCCTCTAGCCACTACTAACTCCAGATGCATGTGTCACCTTGTGTATCTGACTCTACACCAGTACTGAGGTTTTGAACTTGGGCCTTAGGTTTTGCAGGTAAGTGCCTTAACTACCGAGCCATCTCTTCAGCACCCCCTTTTTTCCTTCTTGATTAGTCTCTGCTGTCACTTGAGGATGCTGCTGTAGCAGCACTGCTTCTGGTATTCAGAGCACAGCCATACACACTGGCCTTTGTGTTGGCTAAGCCGTGCTCTCTGAGTACAGCATGAGCCTCACAACCTCTGAGTAACACGTGCTCTGTTGTCTTCCTAGTGGAGGATGTTACCACTCATGACAACAGACTTAATAATGAAGATGAAGACACGGAATCCAGTGAAAAGGTAAGACAATCTTTCTTTATCTTTTATGTTGCTTTCTTTTTTTTTATTAATTAGTTTTGTATTCAGCAAATATAGTCAGTTTGGTACCATTACTAGGCTCATCCGTGACCAACCCCCTCCCTATGGCCCCTCCTTATTGAGGTATATTGTGGAGTTAGTCCACTGTTATGGGTAAGATAAATGTCTCTGCATATCATGACCCAACATGTGGCTCTGACATTCTTTCTGCCCCCTCTTCTGCAAAATTTCCCTGAGCCATGTTGGGTTCATTTTTGGTCTGCTTCAGTGAAGAGGTGTTGGGGGCCTCTGGGACTCTGGTTCTCTGATTTGGTAGGCGTTGATTTTTCTCTGTGTTGGTCTCCTTCCCCCTTGTGCTGGTATCCTGTTCATCAGGAAAACAGCACCCTTGCTTGTTTCGCCAATTTTTCTTAGTTTCAGCCAGGGCCCATTTGAGGTATGATGGGGTGGCTCTCTCCTTAGGCTCTACATCTATCTGAAAAAAAAAGAAGCAGATTCTCCAACAGAGAGTAAGTAAACATAAGGACAAATGAGATAACCCTACTTTTTTATAGAGAATTTAATAGGTGTAGGCCCTCTTGTAGCCCATGATTGATGGTAGCTTGATAATGGAGAGTGGGCTTATGTTTGGATATGGTTTTGACTTGTTTCCCAGATCCAGCTACAACTGAGGGGATCAGTTAGCCAAGACAATCTTTCTTTATCTTTTATGTTGCTTTCTTAATTTCCTATTTTTAGTTCAGATCATTCATGGCCATTAAACCATGGCAGTGAGTATTATAGATACTAATAGATTTCAGATTCTGTTTTCCATAGTGGTGGAATAATAGACACTTAGCAACTGTTACATTTTGCAAATGGACAACTGCCAATTCAGGGTTAGGTGAAACAGTGTATAATAGGTCATCCTCCAGTAAGGAAGCCATGTCTCCTCTTGGGGATCTGCTGTAATTCATGAGGTAATGACAGGTAGTGAGATCTCCTCCTGGAAATGATCACTGCTTTTGAATGGTGCATCTCATTCTTGTGTTGTAAGCTGTAACATTGCCAATGATTGATGATTTTTAATAGTCAGAATGAAAAATAAATCAAAGTATCAGTAAGTCCCATGACTTCTTACATTGTCTTTGTTTCTATAATTGTAGATGGAACCCACAAAAGATGGTGAAAATTGTAAGTATTCTATTATTAATATTTATGGAAAAATGTAATTCCTTACTGGATTCTCTTGAAATAGTAATAATGATTGTAGTGTTTTACAGGTTGAAAGAGCAGGAAACAACTTCAAAATAAAGCTAATTGTCTAAGTGAAAACATGGTGCAACAAAGTTCTTGGAGGCAATTTGACTCACTGCTCCATGCTAGGGTCTGGTGTGCTTCTGCATCTTGTGATTTTGAATACATGTGTGATTTTCCCTTCTTTCTCAGAAGATATTTGAAAGTTTAGTCACAATTACCCTCATCTTCTTCCTTAAAAAAGTCTATGACAAACATGTACATTACATGAACGTTATGTAACTTAATGCATGCAATGGCACTATGTTTATGCATGGAGTTGGTGTAGTATCACCTCTAATGCAGGACCAAAATGAACAATCTTAGCTCTCAAAGTTCTATGTGGACAAACAAGAACATGAATCCAGAAATAGGGAACATTGCTGTTTCTTGCAGGTTGTTATGCAGACAATACCCAAAGGAGAGCAGAGACAACACTGCCTGTGGACTTGTCAAGTACTCCAGTCTCTAGTTCACAGATCTAACTAACCATTCTTAGAAAGGCTCCTCTGTAATCACATAAGCTACACAAGAATTAGGAAGGGTGTGACAGACTTTGATCATGTCCATCCTTTTACCACTTAAAAATGTTCCATGTGGGATGAAATGAACTTAATCATGTGGCCAAGATTCAACTGTACTTTGGTGTCATCTAGAAAATCTGTGAACCAGGGGAAAGCTGAGGTTGGTTTTGTGTGATTCACTGTGGCTTCATTGTTGTACTTAGGAGTAGGTGAGTCACGAGCTCTGCTGACTTCTTCCAGATGTTAGTGACAGAGAACATTTGGATGTGTGCATTGTAAAGATTGAACATAAACTCACACAAGCATACATACCTGTTTCCTCATTGTACTAAGCTTTCACCAGAAAATAGATGATCATTTGCTCTGTCCTCCTTTTTGTGCAACTACTTTCGTGACCTAGACATGTTTATTCACAGCTAATAAGTAACAGAAAGCAAACATTAGACATATAATCTTAATTCTGTGAATACTTAGTAATCATTTTGTATTATTGCATAGGAAGAAATGAGAAAATACAATTTATTAGATTTAAAGATCATGTTTCATCAGCAAACAGCTGCTCCTGTTCATCTTAATATACTTTTTGAATGTTTCTGCCTTTCTTCTATAATGCCAATATCAGCTGTCTTCTATTGCTACTGCCTTCTGTCAGTCATGATCATGTTCCTTAGATCCAGGTTCTATGAACTTGAACTATGAGGTTACTGCCAGATCTCAAGAGTACCAGCATCACATAGAGTGGCAAAAAAATTCTATGACTGTTTGATCACAGTGGAAAAAATATTGTGCTCAAAGAGTTATGCAAAAGAAGGTGAAATTGGCAATTGTGAACTATTCTGAAATGCTTGTAATTTAAATGCTTGTACTTTAAATTGAGATATATTTATTTGGTGATGATATGGATAGAAACTCGTTATAAAGGTGACATAATGCAATTTGTACGACAGATTCCCAATTGTCTTTGATCAACTTTCATTATCTATTAAAAAATAGTGGCAAATCCCAGCATTACAGATCCACATATATTGAAATGATCTGGAAAATGTCATGAGGACCTTCATAATTCAGATGCTTTCCAAACATGAATGATAGGAGTCTTGCATTGAATGTCAATGTGCAAGGTATTATCTCAGTTTCAAAATATTTTAATCAAGAAACAGGATTTCCTGTAGCACAGAGATTCCTGAAAATCAATGTGTACCTGATTTTGGGCTCAAATTCGCTTGACTACACTTCCTCAGTGCTGAGATGATTGGCAGGTGCTATGACATTCAGCAGAGCTGGATATTTGTGTATCATCTATGATATATTTGCAAAGAGAAGGCTCCCATGTGTCATTTCTTTCTGCTCTTTTCCCATTCTTCTTTTAGCCAGAAGGGTGAGCCAGTCACAGCTCAGGCCACAACCGCATATCACTCATCGGCACGTAGTCTTAACAACATACAGAAAGCTCCCCAAGGGATTATACCTCCTAGTTAACAACATGCTGACATTGTATTCTTTCATCTTAGGTTCACTCCCAACAATATTGGAACAAGGACCATTGGATGATGTAAGAGAATCTTTTTGTGACTTATGTAGAATCATCCCTTTATATTCTTTCAATGTGCATAATTCCTATGCAGACATGTTTCTGGGTTTTGTGTAGTTGAATAAGAATCTTCTACAAATCATTTTATCCCACCCAAGGATAGTTAATTTGACTCCTAAATGGCAGAACAATTTCCAGGGCAAATTATCTATCTTCTTTTTTTTAAATTTAAATCAGTTTTATTTATTTGAGAGCAACAAACAGAAAAAGAGAGAATGAAAGGGAGTGCCAGGGCCTCCAGCCACTGCAAATGAACTCAAGATGTGTGCACCCCTTGTGCATCTGGCTAAAGTGGGCCCTGGGGAATCGAGCCTTGAACCGGGGTCTTTAGGCTTCACAGGCAAGCACTTAACTGCTAAGCCATCTCTCCAGCCCTAAGTTACCTTCTTATACTAAGTGTTGTGTATTTCAAAATGTAACTGTACTTGCGCATGAAATATTCTTAACAGTTAGCTGTTGTCCTTCATGGAATCTTTGTTAGTTTGTGAAAATTTTGACTTAACTCAGGGTTCCCGCATTTCCAAAGTAATACAAAGAAAGCCTTGCCATGGTATTGCCTGCTTCTCACAGTGTTTTCTTTTCTTTAATTGCAGGAATCCTGTATGATGTCACCGGGTATGTATTCTAAAGCTATTTCTTTATTAAGGAAATATCTTAGGGTTTCAGTTCTTGAATCCTGTAATCTGTGTTCCTTGTAAAGATGAGGGTTAGGTGTTAGTTGTGAGTAAGATGAAATGAGTCTTCCATGAAGGCTGTATAGAAAGTCCATGGAAACCTGAGGCTCATTGTCTATGAGTTAACATGAGTGAATCTAATATATGCAAGAATGGATGAAACATTTTATTGTCTAACATACACTCATATGTTTATTACTGGCAAATGGGAGCGCCTAAGTATAATGAACTTGGGGAGTAAAGACCAAGTATGTATCAGAAATCATTCCTGGTTAGATCTAATGAAATAGGCCCACAGGAGTAGTCAAATTTTACCTTAAACTCAACATTATGAGATCCTAGGAAAGGTAACATGATGATCAGGAATTATATGTGGAGGTTCCTATGCTTTTCCTTCTAGGGGCTAAATTTTAAGCTGTTCCGTCTGTGAGTTATGCTGTGTCTTTCTCAGGTTTATGTGGGTTCCTGTACATGTTGAATGCTCAGTTTGGTGTGCTTCTGTGTCTTGTGATTTTGAATGTATGAGTGATTCTGCCTGGGGTTTCTTTTTGTCAGAAGATATTTTAAGCTTACATCACAATTGCCTTCAACCTCTGCATGAAAAACTACTGTGACAAACATGTACATTAAATGAACATTATGTAATTTAATGTAAATTAATACCTAAAACTATACTATATTTATACCTGGAGTACATTTCATATCCCCTGTAATGTGGGAACTTAATGAAAAATCTTAGTTGTCAAATTTGTTTGTGGACAAAGAAAAACATGATCCCAGACCCGTGGGCCATTGCTGCTTCTCCCAGAGTGTCATGCAGACAATACCCACAGGAAAGCAGAGAGACAAATCTGCCTGTGGACTCCTGAAGTGCTCCAGTCTCCAGTTTCTAGATCTAGCACCCTTTGTGTGTCTACTGTCGTTACATAAATATCACAACAAATAGGAAGTGGGTAAAAATCTTGGGCACAGTCATTTATATGATGAGCACAAATATACCAGTTTCAGATCAGTTCCAGGTATTTGCTGGTAGAAGTAATCAGTGGGACAGTTTGACCCACTTCTGTATTTTCTGGGCTTCCATCTTAGAAACTGGCCCCAAATGTGAAAATCCATAAAATGCTTGAAAACCTTTGATCATTTCAAAGTGAACACAAGAAATTCTTAACTATTTGTCTACTTAAGACCTTGCTGATGTGACAGTGAAGCACTGAAAGTGGTAGTAAAACTGTTTGTCATATTTATGAGCATACTCGTGTGCTCCACCATTAAGACCAGGGGGAACCAATCAGTGCCACTCTCTCTTGATGACCACTGTCAATGGTGACTGATAGTGTGTAGCCACTACTTCCATAGAAAGACAGAACACAGAAACACAAGGATTGAAGGAAACATACTCTGTGAGTTGTCTTTGAAAATGTTCAACCCTTACATATATACATATGTAATAAATATATGAGTAAAATATATATAATTTTTTAAAATTTCTGACCACAGAATTTCCAGTTATCATAATAGAGAACTTCCTGAGGAACCCAAGAAAAGAATGCTTTAAAAGTTGTAAGAATAGTACAGAATAGGGCAGTGCAGTAGCAGGATAGGAGAAACCTGGTAGCTTTGGGACAGGTAAAGGACAGGGCCATATATTTAACTTCATAATGGGCAGAAGTAATGACCACACCCTGCCACTAAGTCACAGTGTATAGTCAGTGCCTTGTATACATTAAACAGCTCATGTGCAATACTGAGAAAACCAGACACATATTCAAAGACTCAGATTCTCTGTTATGGCTTCATCCTGTCCATCCTTTCACAACTTAGGAAGGTATCACCTTTCAGGTGGGATGAAAGCACCATATTCATGTGACTATGATTCAGTTATATTTTGTAGTTATCTATGAAATCTGTGAGTGAAACAGGAGAAAGCTGAATTTGGTCCTGTGTGAGCCACTGTGGCTTCATTGTTGTAGTCAGGAAGAGGTGAGCAACAAGCTCTGCTCACTTCCAAACGTGATTGAAAGAGAGCACATAGGTGTGAGTATTGTAACAAATAAACATAAACTTACACATAAGCATATATACCTGTTTCCTCACTATACTGATCTTCCATCAGTAAATTGATGGTAATTTTCTCTGTGCTCCCTTTTATTGAGCTATTTACATAATCTAGACATGTTTTTTCAACAGCTGATATGTCACAGAGAATGAACATGAATCATGGAAACTGAATTCTGTGAAGATTTAGTAATTATTTTGTGTCATTGCCTGGAAATAAATTGTGAACCGCTTCTCCTGCTTCTTGCACTGATAAACCTCCATGCCTCTGGTACCTCTTTTCAGCAATTGTGCCCAAGTAGTAGTGTTGTGTTTGGTATGAGAGCTGACATGTGACATAGGGAATGTGGTGAGGTAAAGCCTTCACAGGCACTCACATGAACTTTGACATAAGGTCTAAGAGTCAGTCAAATGGAAAAGCTGGTTCTCTCCCTCTGTGCCTTCAGGACTTTCACCAGTACCTTCATGTTCATGTCTGCCTTCATATAGTCTTGGCTTAAAGAACACATTAAAGAACCTAAGATATGTTTAGAATGGGAGAGGACTTGGGAGTATTTATGTTTTCATGTTCTCTGATGTCACTACTGAAAAATATTTTTGGAATTACATTGGACCATTGCTTAAGATCTATGAGGACATTTCTTCTAAGATTTAGTATTCTACACCACTTATGAAACATAACTTAGATGGTTCGTGCTTTTAGAATTTTATGTGTCTAGCTTCCAATCAACCACTCTTGAGTTATAGGACTATATATAGTTCTATTTTAAGACTTTTTTTTGTCTTCTATTGCCATTATCAGGCTTCCAAGGGCTCAGACAGTCACTTTTACTCTGCTGCTTTTTGACTAGTGTCTGCTTTCAGTTGCAGAGGCTGCTGTAGCAGTACTGATTCTGAAGTTTAGAGCACAGCTATACACATTGTCCTTCATGGTGGCTAAGCAGTGCTCTCTGAGTGAAAGCCTAGCCATAACACCAATGACTAACAGTTACTCTCTCTCTCTCTTTTCTGTTTTTAGTTGAGGGAATTATTGTTCTTCAGCAAGAATGTATGGAAGAGGACAAAACCCTTGAAGGAAGTGAAAATGTAAGGTTACTTTTCTTAGCCTGAAATAAAAATGTTGTTTTCCTCATTTCCTATTTTTGGATGAGTTTTTCCATAAACTGCCATAAACATGACAAGTGATATTATATATATGGATTGATATTTCACCTTTTTTCCCCTGGAATCATAGCAGAATAGTAACTTTTACTATGTTTACTCATGCAAAAGGGCATCTGCAAATGCAGATTCAGGTTATACATTATAGATTAGGTCTCCACCTGCTTGTAAGCGAAGTGTCCTCCTTGGTTTCCTGAGTAATTCATGAGGGCATGAGAGTAGGAGAGACATCCTTCAGTGAACGATCACAGGATTTCCAGTCTGAACCTCATCCTGTGTTTTAAGCCTATGACATTGCATGTGATTGACAATTTTTTAAGGTTTTTCTAAAAAATATATTTGAGAGAGAGAGAGAGAGAGAAAATTGGTGGGTTAGGGCATCAGCAACTACAGTTGAAATCCAGATGCTTATGCCACTTAGTGGGCATGTCCAACCTTATTCTGGCCTCACCTTTGTGCCTCTGGCTAACATGGGATATGGAGATTAGAACATGGGTCTTGGGCTTCGTAGGCAAGCACCTTTACCACTAAGCCATCTCTCCAGCCCCCGTTTTCTTTCTAGAGGTTTGGCAATTTTTATGATGAGAGTGAGGAATAAATCCATGTGCCCATAAGTTGTATGATTTACTTCTTACAATGTGTTTGTTTTTATAATTGCAGATAGACTTTGAAGATCCTGAAAAAGGTTAGTATTTTATAGTTCTTTCTTATAGAAAAATTATAACTTTTTCCTAGATTTTCCTTAAAGAGTGGCCCTGATTATGGATTTGTACCATTTGAACTGTCAGGAAACAACTTGAAATTATTATGATTATCTCAGTTAAAACTTGTTGGAAAGCCTTTTTATAGTTGCTGGCAGCAATTTCACTCACTACTCAGGTTTATGTGTGCTCATGTATATGTTGAATGCTGTGGTCTGGTGTGCATCTGTGTGTTGTGATTTTGAATGTATGTATGATTCTGCCTGGGGTTTTCCCTTGTCAGAAATATTTGTAGCTTAAATCATAATTACTTTCATTCTCTCTTAAAAATTTCTGACAAACATGTATATTACATGAACATTATGTAAATTAATGTGTGCAATGACACTACATTTATACCTGGGTTTGGTGTCTTAAAAACTGGACCCATATGTAAAAATTGATTAAATAGCTGTGTACACTTGAAAAATTCAACCTGAGCACAAGAAATACTTAAATATTTGTGTACTGAAGACCTTACAGAAGTGACAACGAAGAACAGAAAGCAGTAGCCAGTCTGTTTACCATAATGGTGTGCATTCTCATGTGCGCCTGTGTTAAGAGCATCAGGACCTAATCTGTGCCACTCCCCAGTGAAGGACTTGTCAATGGTGACTGGTACTGTTGTGCTATGTAGCCAGTGCAATAGAAATGCAAAACATGGAAAATGAAGTGTGGAGGGAAACCTGCTTAATTAGTTGTTGTCATTTAGTATGGCCAACTATTTAAATAGTTTTTAAAACTTCTGACCTCACAAACACCCTTTAGCATAATAGAGAACATTCCTTGGAACACAACAAAAGTTGGTTTTCAAAGCCCTAAGGATAGTACAGAATGGGGTAATGCATTATTAATAGCACAGGAGAAACTCGTAGTTCTGGGCCATGTAATGAACAAACCCTTTATTTAACTTTGAAGTGAGCAGAAGTAATGAGCAAACACTACCACTGAATCAAAGTATTTGTGAGGGCCTTGTATAGAATGACCATCTCAGGTAAAATATTGTAGAAACTAAGCATAAATCCAAGGAATCAGGATCTCTGTTATGGGTTTGACCTGCCATCCCTTCACCACAGGGGAAGATATTATGTTTCAGGTAGGATGAACTGACCATATTCATCTGACCAAGATTCAATTGTAGTTTGGTGTCATCTAGGAAATCTTTGAATCAGATAAGAGCTGAGGTTGTTTCTGTGAGCCAATGTGGCTTCATCATTGTAGCCAGGATAGGTGAGCCATGACCTCTCCTGATTTCTTTCAAATATTAGTGAATGAGAACCCATGGATGTGTGTATTCTAAATATGGAACATAAACTTACACATAAGAATAAATGCCTGCTTCCTCACTGCACTGAGCTTTTTTCAATAAATCAATGGTTATTCACTCTGTCCTACCTTTGTAGAAACATTTATACACATAGAAATGCCATTTATGTTTATTATCATTGTTACTTATCCTTATTAACAACATATTTTGTATGGATACATCATGTGTTGGTACCCTCTTTTCTCTCATCCCTGCTGCCATTTGTTGGGGATGCTTCTCAGTGGAGTTGCAGGTATTTCCTGTATGGTTGTGATTTATGCATTGTGGGAGCAGCAGTGACTTATTTTTTGGTTGGAGGGAAGGCATTTGGGCATAATGTCTCACCTGTGGCCTTACAATATTTTTGCCCCTTCTGAAAAATCCCCTGAGGTGTTGTGGGTAAGTTTTAAGTGTAATTCAGTTACGAGCTTTTGGAAGTCCCTGAATCTTTGCATTGGTAGGTGTTGTATATCCTTTGGTTCTGTCTCCTACACTCTAGCACTGATTATCAGCTTCAACAGACATGCCTTTATACAGATATAGATAGATAGATAGATAGATAGATAGATAGATAGATAGATAGATAGAGACATAGAGACATAGAGGCATAGAGACATAGAGACATAGAGACAGAGAGATATTTGGTGTTTCACTTAATACTTCCATTTTATTTATTTATTTGAAAGAGAGAGAAAGAGGCAGATAGAGTGATAGAGAGGGAATGGGCATGCCAGAGCCTCTAGTGACTGCAGATGCACTCTAGATGCATGCACCAACATGTGCATCTGGCTTCCATGGGTACTAGGGAACTAACCTGGGTCCTTGGGCTTCTCAGGCAAGTGCCTTAACTGATAAGCCATCTCTCCAGCTCAGCATGCCTTTTTTAAAACAGCTATTAAGTCACAGAGAATGGACGTGACTCATGTAAATTAAATTCTGTGAAGACTTAGCAATCATTTGGTGCCATTGCCTAGAAATAAGTGGTAAAACACAATTCATTACATTTAAAGATCCCATATTCATCAGCAAACAACTGTTCCTGTTCATCTTAATATCCTTTGTGAATGTGTCTTTGAAAATGTGAAGATTAGCTCTTCTCCTCCTTTTGATGACTGTTCTTAATCACATTTCTTTGCTTCATGCACTATTGGTACAGAAGGCTCTGTGGACTTGATCCATGAGGTTACTGCCAAATCTCTAGAGAGTAACTGTAGCAGACAGCTTCAGGTTCACTGAGATGAACTTCCAGACCAGGCACAGTTATGGAGGAAGGGATTTATTGAAGCTTACAGATCCAGGAAAGCTGGCCTGCTTTCACAGGACCAAACACACACAGAAAAGCAAAAGCCAAAAGCCACAAGCCACACAGTACAGCACAGCACACTTCAGCAACTCCCGGTAGGCACACTTTGCATATCCTTAGATTGAAATCTCACTCACCACAACACCTTAAGATCTTCCCAATAACATTTCACCAAGCCAGGTGGCTGCAGTTGCAAACTACAAACTAACAAAACACTAAATATGTTGGGGGCCACCTATCCAAACTACCACAGTAACAACACAAGCTATGACTTCCTGATTACAGGGAAACAACAGTTGTGCACAAGGCTTATGAAAAGGGACATTGGTAATTTTGTACTATTATGTAATGTTTGCACTTTAAATTGAGGTAAGTTTATTTGGACATCCTATGGGCAAAAACTAGTTATAAATATGACATAATGCATTTTGTCCAATAGAATCCAAACTTTCTTTGAATCAACTTTCTTTATGTAATACAAAATGGTAGCTAGGCTACTATCATGGATGCCAGTATGTTGAAAAGTTCTTGAAATGTCATGAGGACCTTAGGAATTCAGATGACTGTACAAACATAGAGAAAGCATGAGAAGAGTCTTTGTTTGAATGTCAGTGTGCAGTCAAAGTCACCTCAGTGTCAATATTTGTTAATTAGGAAACACGACCTCCTCTAGCCCAGTGGTTTCTGAAGTTCTTTGTGTCCCTGATATTGGACTCAAACTCACTTTCCTCCACTTGCGAAGTGCTAAGATTACAGGCATGTGCCACAACATCTAACAGAGCTTGATTATTGTGCATAAATTACAGTGACTATATTTGAAAAGTCCAGGCTTCTATGTGTCATTTCTTTCTGCTCCTTTCCCATCCTCCTTTTATCCAGAAGGATGAGGCAGCCACAGCTCAAAGCACACTCACTAGCCATTTATCAAAACATAATCTTAATAACATAGAGAAAGCCCCCCCCCCCAAGGGATTATACCTCCTAGTTAACAAACTGTTAACCATTGCTTTCTTTTCTGTCAGTTTCCATCTCCACAATATTGGAAGAAGGACCATCCAGTGATGTAAGAGAATGTTTTTCTGACATGTAGAGCCTTCACTTTATGTTCTTTCAATGTGCAGAATACTTGTGCAGACATGTTTCTGGGTGTGGTAGAGTTGAATCAGAATCTCCTACCAATCAATATATCACTCCCATGGATAGTTAATATGATTCCTGAATAATAGAACAATTTCCAATGCAAATGATTTATCTTCTTATACTAAGGATTGTGTACCTCACAATGTAAACATTCTTGTGCACGAAATGTTCTTGACAGTTCTGCTGTTGTCCTTTGTGAAACCTTTGCTGGTTTTTGACCACTTTGACTTAACTAAGTATTCCCGCATGTCCAAATTAAGGTGAAGAAAGCCTTGCCTATGGTATTGCCTGCTTCTCACAGTGTTTTCTTTTCTATAATTGCAGGATTCCTGTAGCACATCATCAAGTATGTATGCTAAAGCTATTCATTCCTTTACTGAGGAAATACCTTTGGGTTCCAGTTCTTAAATTCCTGTGTCTGTGTTCGTCATAGAAATGAGTGTTGGGTGTAGGGTGTGAGTAAGATGAAATGAGTCTTCAATGAAGGCTGTATGGAAAAACCTGAGGCTCATTGTTTATGAGTTAATGTGACTGGATCTAATGTATGCAGGAATGGGTGAACCACTTTTTTTGACTAACATGCACTCATGTGTATTATAGGTAAATGGGAGAACACAAGTAAAACAAGTTCAGGAAATGAAGATGGAAGTAAGTAATAGACATTAGTTCTGCTCAGATCTTACGGAATTTGGGGCCTATGAGCAGTTACCTTTTACCTTGTGTGTAGTATTCTGAGTTCCTGGGAAAGGTAACATGAGGACCAAGACCTAGGTATGGAGTTCCATCTGCTTTTCCGTTTTCAAGGGCAGAATTGTCAGCTGGGCTGTCAGTGAGTTTTGCCATGCCTTGCTCCTAGCAAAGATGATCTTTCCTAAAGGACCAAATCCTTTCTATTTTTTTGCACTGAAAAATCTCCAAGTCCTTGATGGCTGTTCTTAACAATTGTGTGCATGTGGTTTTTTGTTTGATTTGATCATGACTTGTGATATGGGGTATGGGGTGAGGCACAACTCCCACAGGGCACTCACATGAACCTGGAGATAAGCCCTAAGTGCCAGTTTAATGGAAAAGCTGGTCCTCTCCCTCTGTCCCCCAGGCCTTACAGTAGTACCTTCATGTTCACATCTTCCCTCATACAGTCTTGGTGTAGAGAACACATGGAAGTACCTAAGACATATTTTGCATGGAAGAAGTCTTGGCAGTATTTATGTTTTCGTGTTCTCTGATAACACTCCTGAAATGAAATTGTTTGCAATTCCCTTGGACCATTGCTTAAGAATCCATGAGGATATTGCTTCTAAGATTTTGTGTTATCCACCACTTATCATGCAAGACAACTCAGATGGCTTCATGGCTTGAGAATATCACGTATCTGACTTTCAAAGCATTCTCTGTGAGTGATAGGAAACTAATGCCAATTGCTGAGTTTTCTTGCTGTCTTCCGTTACCATTATCAGAATGCCAAGCGCTCATTCATAGCTTTGCTGTTTCTTTATATATATATATATATATATATATATATAATTTGAGAACGACAGACACAGAGAGAAAGACAGATAGAGGGGGAGAGAGAGAATGGGCGTGCCAGGGCTTCTAGCCTCTGCAAACGAACTCCAGACGCATGCGCCCCCTTGTGCATCTGGCTTACGTGGGACCTGGGGAACCGAGCCTCGAACCGGGGTCCTTAGGCTTCACAGGCAAGCTCTTAACCGCTAAGCCAACTCTCCAGCCCTGCTGTTTCTTGATTAATCTCTGCTGTCACTTGAGCAGGCTGCATTAGCAGCCCTGATTCTGGTCTTTAGAGCACAGCCCTACACACTGGCCTTTGTGTTCACTAAGCAGTGCTCTCTGAGTGAAGCTGAGCCATGGCACCAAGGACTAACAGTTGCTCTCTGTTTCTGTAGTGGAGGAAGGTACTAACAAGGATTATGGCAACCTTTATTGCATTTTTGAAGAGTATACTGAAGACAATGAGGAAGTTGTATCTAAGGAGGATGAGGTTAGTTTCCATCACCCAGAACTGCGTAGTACCATCGAAGATGATGAGGTAACGTGCTGTTTCTCAGCTTGAAGAAAAATATTGCTTTTTAAAGTTTCTATTTTCATTTGAATTTTGCCAGTAGCATGACACCTAGCAACTTAGGGATTGATATTTGATCCTTTTTATGGAGTAGTGGGAAAATAGATCCTTATGCATAACAAATTTTCACATGGTAGATCCAGGTGACACAGTGTTCGATAGACTGTCTACTGGTTGGAAGCAATGTCTCCTAATGTGATGTCTCTTTACTTCATGAGGGAAAGCTAGATGCAGATGGGACCTCCATGAAAAAGCCTTTGTTTTTCCAGTATTCATGATATCCTTAGTTTGTATGACTTTGTCACTGCCAATGTTTCTCATGTTTATTTCATGAACAAGAAGGAAGAAATAAACCTATGTACCAAGTCACATGACTTATTTTTTTAATATTATATCCTAGTTTGGGCTTGAATTTTTGGTTCTTCTTCCTCAATCTCTTCAGCAATTTCTCACTGTATTATTCTCCTATAATGAGTATTATACTTCTTCTAAAATATTTGCTTCTGTAATTACAGATGGCTGTTGCATGTGATGAAAAATGTAAGTTTTAATTCATTGTTGAGGAAACCCTGTAAATGATAAGATAGATATTTTGTACCAGCTAGATTCATTTTTATTTATCTTTATTTATTTATTCAAGAGAGAGAATGAAGCAGAGGGTGAGAGAGAGAGAAAGAATAGGCACGCCCATGCTTCCAGCCACTGCTAGCAAACTCAAGATGCGTGCACCATCTTGTGCATCTGGTTTATGTGGGTCCTGAAGAATTGAACCGAGTTCCTTTGGCTTTGCAGACAAATGCCTCAACTGCTAAGCCATCTCTCCAGCTCTAGATTCTTTTCGAAAAGTGACTGACTGTATATTTCATAAGTGGGAAAGGATAAAAGACCTGTTGATAACTAGTTTGATTGTGTTGGTTAAAAAAATCAGTCAAGGGCTGGAGAGATGGCTTAGAGGTTAAGCACTTGCCTGTGAAGCCTGAGGATCCCAGTTCGAGGCTCGATTCCCCAGGACCCATGTTAGCCAGATGCACAAAGGGGTGCACGCATCTGGAGTTCGGTTTGCGGTGGCTGGAGGCCCTGGCATGCCCATTCTCTCTCTCTATCTGCCTCTTTCTCTCTCTCTCTCTCTCTCTCTGTCGCTCTCAAATAACTAAAAATAAATTTAAAAAAATCAGTCAAAGCTGGGCATGGTAGTGCATGCCTTTAATCACAGCACTTAGGAGGCAGAGGTAGGAGCACCTTTCTGTGTTTGAGGCCACCCTGAGATTACATAGTGAATTCCAGGTCATCCTAGTCTACAGAGAGACCCTACTTCGAAAAAACAAAAAGAAAAAGCTGCAGTTAAATTTTCTCTAGTTTATACAAGTAATTGCACTCAATCAAGTTTATGTGAGCTTTATCCTCATCTGTACTTAACAAGTGCATTTAACCAATCTTTATAACCCTGCCTTGTAATTTTTAATGTAAATGTGATTCTGTCTGAGGTTATTAATTCTCAGAAGATATGTCCAGCTTAAAACAAAATTACCTACACCCAGTTCCTAGCATGAAGCAATGGCAAACATATAATTTACATCAATATATTAACCTAGATTGTCACAATTAAGACAAATACATGGCATAATTCAGCAAGACCAGAAGGAGAATAAAGTGACATGTGTCAGGCATTGTGGCATATGCCATTACTCCCAGCATTTGTGAGGCAGAAGTGGATGCTCAGTATGAGGTTGTGGTCAGCCTAAGAATACATAGTGAATTCCTAGTTAGCTTGTGCTAGAATGTGATCCTACTAAAAAAAAAAAAAAAAAAAAAAAAAAAGACATATATATTGGTTCTCATAAAAGCATAATGATGTCAATATCTTCCACTCTTAAATCATTTATTATAGTATGACAAAGGATTAATGGATGTATATCATTACATCTTCTGACCAGTGATAAATTCTTTTCCCTAGAATAATGTGTATTTTATCAGGATAAAATTTTATGCACTGAATGATGAATATAGAATTTGTATTCTTGAATATCAGAAGGTAAAAATAGGTTTAACAAATGTGATGATAGTAGTGTCACTCTCCTGGGCTTCAAGATGGTCTGAAGAGGGCTGGAGAGATGGCGTAGTGGTTAAGCGCTTGCCTGTGAAGCCTAAGGACCCCGGTTCGAGGCTCGGTTCCCCAGGTCCCACGTTAGCCAGATGCACAAGGGGGCGCATGCGTCTGGAGTTCGTTTGCAGAGGCTGGAAGCCCTGGCGCGCCCATTCTCTCTCTCTCCCTCTATCTGTCTTTCTCTCTGTGTCTGTCGCTCTCAAATAAGTAAATAAAAATTAAAAAAAAAAAAAGATGGTCTGAAGAAGTGATAGAATGCTGACAATTAATCATAACATGCTTAAAAGGGTTGATCCCATTGGAGAAGGGTTGTTTCACATTGTGTTAGACTCCTGTTACTTAGAAAGTATAAAAGTGTTGCTACTCAACTCTCTCAAGGTGTCTCATGGTCTTTTTTTTTTTTCCTGTCAGAGGCCAACAGTGGTTATTAATCAGGCACTCCCATGTATTCCCATAGTATAACTAAGCCTCTGAACTTTCACCATATCAAGCAAAGAGCTACCATTCATTAATAAGTGCACCATCAGTTGAGAGTTACTTTTTGTCCTTCTAGCTGATCCAAAGGAGGAAGAAATTACTCTGTCCACGACTGAACATACACAGACCCATTATGTCCAGGTAATATGGCTTTTTTTTTTCTTTTGCAACGCTAGAAAGAATATAATTGTGAATCCTTTATTTTTTGGCAGATGTCATATATGAACAATGAGGCTTATAATATACACTATAGGTAGTAGAGTGTTTACCTAGAAAAGGGAAGAAATGGAAGTTTACTAACTCACCCCCTATTTCAAGAGTGTTTACAAATGCCAGTGCAAGTGGCTCACTGCATATTCTTGCATCTTCCTTTGTCTGGAGCATATGTTTCCATTCAGATTAAAATGTGAGTTATTTTTTATGCATAGGAGGACAGGCTTATTATGTATGTTCAAAACTGAGTACATGTTTTGAATAAGTACCCTCTTCTGAAACTTCTGACACTCCTATGGTTGGAATAGAATTTAGGGTGTTCCCTGAGGTCAGTGTGGTGGAAGATTCTTATGTTCAATATGTGGTATTGATAATACATTTCAGTCATGAGACTCAGTACATACAATGGGGAAATACAGATACTTCACCTTCCCCTTTAGAAAGGAGGAAGTTCACCCAAGAACAGGATGTTTCCAACTTTCTATATAATACAGCAATATATCTTAGGGACACTCAACAAACACCAAACAGACAAAGTTGGGCTTTGAAACAGCACAAGTTTTAAAAGTACTCCTTTTCACAACGTAGCCTGCATCACATGCCTTGTGGGAGCAAGACAGGAGAGACTAATCCAGTCTTGAACTGGTTGTTCTTTTCTGTCCTGGATCCTAATTTTCCAAGTTACTGAAAGAACCAAAGAATCTGGGTAAAGTGAACGCAGCTTGATCTGGAACTCAGATTTTTTTCTCCTGTCTCCATTACAGGTTGGATCAAGGAAGACGACATTGTGTATGTATTCTGAAATCACTTTTTTTTTTTTGAGGTAAGGTCTCACTCTAGCCCAGGCTGACCTGGAATTCATTGTAGTCTCAGGGTGGCTTTGAACTCACAGCGATCCTTCTAACTCTGCTGCCCAGTTGCTGGGATTGAAGGCGTGCACCACCATGCCCAGCTTGAAATCACTTTCTGAAGACATGTTTTAAATAAGAATTCTGTAAATAAATAAATAAATATATATATATATATATATATATATATATATATATATATATATATATATGTGTGTGTGTGTGTGTGTATATATATATGTATGTATGTATGTATATATATTATATATATATATATATATATATATATATATATATATATATATATATATATTTTTTTTTTTTTTTTTCTGGTTCACCACGATGCTGTATGCCTTCTGCTGGGAATGGAGATTGAGAGTACAGACCCTGAATTCATCAGTGTTCCCTTTATTTGCCTTCAGATTTTGTTAATGATTGTGTGTCTCTAGGTTTTTCTTTTCTTGAGGACATGAATTTTTATCCCAATTATCCAACCTTATTTTCAATGGCAGTTTGTCAAGAAAAAATAAATTCCAAATGCAGACTCTACTTACATTAACTAGTTCCAACCTCATCAAAAACATGTATGGTAGATTTATTTCCCTGAGTACCCCTCCACAGATGAAGAAACCAATAGAGATAAGTGACCAGGCTCACCAAACTGTGGGATACAAAAGCCATAAGAGAATCTCAAATATGTTGTCCAATATTGCTCTTAAAGTACCCCCCCTCTACTTATTCCACCAGGAGATCAGTAGGCACTATGTAAGAGTTCTACACTATCAGAGTTGGTTATGTCTCAGTTGGTAGAGAGCGTATTTTGCATGCAGAAAGCTTATGGTTCAAATGCCAGCATTATAGAAACAAAATATTCTAGATGTTCTATGCATACTGGGGATAGTCCGGTTTACAAAGATCTCAAACACAATCATGACTGCCTCAGTGGTCATGAAAGAGGCTGGGCATGGAAGCACATGAATTTAATTCCAGCACTCATGGGTGGTGGCAGAGGTAGTAGGATCTCCATTTGAGGCCAGCCTGAAACTGATAGTGAATTCCAGGACAACCTGAATTAGAGTGAGACCATACCTAAAAAAAAATAGAAAGAAAGAAAGAAAGAAAATCAAAAAACCTGAGAATAGCATTCACTTGCAGACATCACAAGTGACTGAAAAAATCCCACATTCTTCTGGTCAGATCACGGCTTCTGAAAATGAGAGACTCCACATGAAAATGGAGAGTGTGTGTCATAATTATGTTTCTAATAGGCATGTGTTATTATATCTAGAACTGTTGAAGTACTTTAACCAATTTACCAGCATTATTAGGAGCCCAAATAGCAACAGAGCTTAGTGATAGTGTCCACCCAGAATGCAAGCCAACAATTCTTAGTCAGGGTCATTCATTCTGTTAGTACACTTATGAAAGTGAGCTGTACTCTGCTCAAAACATCCTTTTTTCCCTGAATGATAGTGTGCATGTTGACAGGGAAATGAAATCATATGGATACAATCCATTCTGTGGATTTGTATCAAGAGCACTGATAAGTGAGGCTGTATATCATTTTTTCAGAATGCTTCATCATTAGGGTGTGTCTGTGTGTTCAGGCCTTTGCTATGGAGGACTTTGGTAAGAGAAGTTCACATAGGCTAAGAATCTGTGCATTCAATTCCTAGTAGTTAAAAAAAAAGCAGACATGGTTGAGGACTTCTGCAATCATACACCTCAGGAGGAAATGGCAATAGGATCAGAAATTCAAGGTTATCATCAGCTATATTTTAAAAAAATTTTGTTTTTAGTTATGTACATAGCATGTATACAGTCATGTTGGTACTGTCATTAGCCTCCTCCCTATCCTCCCCCCTCTGCTGGGACCTTCCTTGTTGGGGTATGTGGGTTGTGCATTATGGTGTTAGCCAATAGTTATGGGTAAGAGGCAATGTCTCTGCACATACTGTTGCAACATGTGGCTCTAACAATCTTTCTGCCCCCTCTTCCACAAATTTCTCTGAGCCATGTTTGGTTCACTTTAGGTCTACTTCAATAATGAGGATTTGGGAGCCTCTGTGTGTGGATGTCTGGTTTGGTAGAAGTTGAATGTTCTCTTTGTCTATCTCCCTCACCCTTGTGCTGGGGCTCAGTTCACCAGGAAAGCAGCACTCTTGCTCTTTTTTACAATTACTTTGGTTTCAGCTGGGGCCCTGGTGAGGTGTGATGGTTGGGTCTCTCTCCTCAGTATGTGTCCATCTTAAAAAGAAGAAAATTCTCCAATGGAGAGTGAAGTCAGCATCAGTTAAAGGGGATAAACATTGTTATTTTAAAGAGAATTTAATAGGTATAGGCCCTTTTGTAGCCCACGATTTGTGGGGGCTTGATAAAATAGAGCTGGGTTGTTTTTGGGATATGGTTCTGACTCGTTTCCCAGCTCCAGCTATGGGTTCAGTTCCACTGTGCAGTTCAGCTAGCCAAGTCAAGAAGAGTTGGTTACCCACCATGGAGCCACTATTGCACTTATGTGTACAACATGTCAGGGTGTTTGTTCCTGAGTAGCTTTAACCACGTGTTGTTTGGACAAATGTTGGTCATTTTCACCCAATCACTCATGTAACACCCTCTGGCACTAGACAAGCTAAAGTCTGGGGAATGACTCTCTTCCAGATTCCAGCCAGGTCTATCCATGTTCCATGCCAACAACATATGGTGTCTTCAGTAGTAGGGTCTTATCACTAGCATTTAATGGGTAATCAAGTATTCTGACAGAAATCTGACTTACATTGGGAAACCTTGTAGTTCTCTCTGATCAACAGCTACCTGTACATGTTAGCCACATGCTGGTGCTGGCAGTTACAGGCCAGTGCAAAGGAAAAGAAGGAAGAAAAAGATAGGTAATATAAATGAGATATAGAGAGATAAACAGGAGAATATTAAGGTACACAATGGGACCAAAATGGCAATGGTACTATAAAATTCTATATCCTAAAAGACAGACTAAATGGTTTAACCTTCATCATGCCCTTTGAGAAAACACCTGAATCACAGGGATTTGTAGAGAGGATGATGAAGGCTAATCTTAGTTTATTGTTTTATTAGCTATGGACATGTTTTGTATGTAAAATCACATGTTGGTACCATCCTTTCCCTTCCCCATGCCCATTTTCTGAAAAGGCCTTCCTCACTGCAGATGCAGGTCCACCCCATGGGGATTGTAGGTCATGCATTGGGGAGAGGTGAGGCAATGTCTCTGTGCACAGCATCCCTCTCACAATCATTCCACCCACTCTGCAAAATTCTCTGGAGCCACCTATGTGCATTTTATTTTATTTTATTTTTTGTTTTTCGAGGTAAGGTCTCCTCTAGTCTAGGCTGACCTGGACCTCACTATATACTCTCAGGGTGACCTCAAACTTATGGCGATCAACCTACCTCTGCCTCCCAACAGCTGGGATTAAAGGCATTCACCACCATGCCCGGCTCATCTAGCAGCACTTTAAATCAACTTCAGTGATGGGCACTTAGGAGCATGTGCACCTCTGGTTTGATAGGTGTTGACTGTCCTCAGTATCTTCTCCATCACCCTTGTGCTGATATCAGGTTAACTAAGAGAGCAGCATTCTTGATCATTTTCCCAATTCCTGTTTGGTTTCAGCTGATGCAGGGGTAGAGTGCGCTGGGTTGTTTATCTCCTCAGGTCTAGTTCCCATCTGAAAAAGAGAAACAGCTTATGCAACAGAGAGTGAAGTCAGCACCAGTTAAATGTGAAAACCATTATTAATTTAGAGAGAATTAATGGGTTTAGACACTCATTACTCATTATATTCATTCAGTTTGCTCAATAGATTGACTTACACAGATTATTTACTGTGGGATCCTTGAAGGAGTAGGCCCTTTAAGTATGTGCATCTCATCTAGGTCAAACTGTGGCTGTAAAACACTTTATGTCTTCTGATTCTTTTCATGGTCATGGGGTCAGGTCTGATAGTTACTATGTCTACATGCCTGTGGTCTCCTGGTCCCAAGTCTGGCAAGGCTCTGCAGTGTGCTAGCCTTATGTTTATTGTGACAGCAGGAAAATAAATGTGGCTTGCCTCAGTAGCATTTGGGAGTATGGATATGTGACCTGGTTTCTTTTGTATTAATTATGTTTATTTACTCTATTATCAAACTCATATCTTCTAATTTCTCCAGGTTTGAATTACTCTGTGATTTACCATTCTTTTATAAAATCTTTAAATTTTAATTATTATACTCATTTACTGCATTAATGCACATTACAGTGCTATACACTTCTATTACAGCATCATTATTGCACTCCACACTTACTTCTAAATTCTTACCTTATTCAGGTCATTATATTCGCAGAACTTTTTCAGCCCCTCACTGTTCTGACAATTTCTTTACAATGTATACTTCAAATGGTAAGTGTTTTGGAGGTTTCAATCTCATTACTTGTCAATTTCTAATTAAGTCACATATTGGTCTGATAGTACAAGTTCATGTGGTAGAATTGTTCTAGTACATTCATATGAGAATTTTTTTTGTATTGCTTTGAGGTAGCTCTGAAAACTTCTAGACATAGACAGTTATGGGGAGACATTTGTCAGTCAGATAAAGAAATGATATTTCTCTTGGAAAGCAGCTCTGAAGGAGGACATGGCAGTTCTCTCATGCACACATCTTCAAGGTTTACATTTTCTCCGTGATGGGGCTGCAAGTGGCTTGTGCAACTCTTGACTTAGAGAGTGGAAGATGGTGCAGGAGACATTAAGATGCCATGAAGCATCTTGATAGTGAAAAATGCTTCCTGCAATATAGATGAGTTGGTTATTTTCCAGGATTCCCAAATACCTATGATATATTTAGGAAGGGAGAAATTTTGGCAGTCTTTTATATTTTCACATTCACAGATGTCACCCACTTAACTATATTTTTGAATACACTATATCATATTCTTTGTGACAATACCCTAAAGTGTTTGTGATTAGATGCCACACAGTATAAATTATAACTCAGATTGTTTCATGGTTTTAGAACATCATCCATGGAGGCCAAATAGTGATCATTATGAGTGAATAGGAGACTTACCCAATTTCCTTTTGTCTTTCTTTGCCATTAGTATTATACCAAAGGATGAACTTCTTGTTTCTTTGTAGCTTCTCGTTTAGTGTCTGATATCACTGGAGTAACTACTCAATCTAAGCTCTATTGCATAGCCATGAAGCTCCAAATGTATTCTTAGTGAAACGTGAGCCATAGTACCAAACACTAACAGTTACTCTGTTGTGTTCCTAGATGTAGCAGACAGCTCTACAGATGTGAAAACCCCAACTGAAGTGAGTGAAAAGGTAAAGTGACCTGCTCTTGCCTGAAATAACAATGTTGCTTAGATTCCTGTTATTAGTTAAGGTTGCTATAAAAATATGATAACCAGCATTATAGATACTCAAATATAGCAGGTCCTATTTTCTGGAATAGTAGAGTAATCAATACCAAGTGTTGTCTTATGTGAAAGGACATTGGGAAATGGTTTCATCAGGTTACACACTGGGCCTCCTTCTACTTGTAAGTAGTGTCTTCTCCTGTGATGAAGTATTTGAATTTTTGACCTAAAGAGAGATAGAGATACATTCTCTATGCAGAGATCATGTGTTCACAGTGATATATCTTGTCCTTGTTTCTTAAGCCCTTCACTTTTCAATGCTTCTTATATGTCTTCACTATAAGGAAGAGAAATAATATGATGTGCACACAAGTCCCATGGCTTAGTTCTTACCATATCTTTGTATAATTGCAGATACACACTGATGAAAATTCCACTGGTAAGTATTGTAGAAATATTTGCCACAGGAAAATTAGATGTTTGGAATACTTTCTGAATTATGTTTGAAGATTAACTGTAATCCTCACTTTCTGGAGGGTGAAAGTATCAAGAATGTATGGAGCAAAAAGAAAAAAAAAACACTTTCTAGGTCAAAAGTTATAGTCAAGTGTCTGGAAGTAGTTGCACTTATGGTAGGTTTACCTGGGCTTGTGTACTTGAAGAATGCTGGGGACTTGTGTGCTAATATGGCTTTTGGGTTTGAATACATGTGTGGTTATGTCTGATGTTATGTTTTCTCAGAAGTTATTTGAGATTATAGATGTAATTGCCCTCAACCAGTTCCTTAAACAAATCTATGACGAACATACTTTAAATGAACTCTATGTAAATTATTCATCCAGTCCTCAGTAATTTTGGGACTGAGGGTGATTTGATATCACCCCTGATACAGTACCTGAGCTTTCATATTTTATGTTGTCAAGTGGAAACATGAATCCAGTTGTATGGACCTATATGTTCCTGTCTGATTTGCAGTTGTACTTATACCTTGTCATGGATACACTAGCCTGAGAGCTGAGAGTCTATAGAGCCTGTGTATTCCTGAAGTACTGCAGGCTCTAGTTCACAGATCCTATCTATCCTTAGAGATACCTCAGTTGTCACATAAGCTATACAATTAACAAAGAGGTATTTCCACAGATTTTGGCATAGTTGTAAATATGACAAGCACAAATGTAACTTGATGAATCACAATGCATACAATTGATGGTGAAAATCAGTAGGACAACATGAGTTACTTCTGAAAATTCTTAGGACATGTCTTAGAAACTGACCACCAACATAAAATTGATCAGTAATTTTATGCACTTGATAATTTAAACATAAGATAACAAAATGCTCAAATGTTTGCCTATTAAAGACTTTAAGGGGAGGAAAAAAAAAAAACAAATACTGAAAGATGGTAATCTGCCTGGTTGCCATACTTGTTTAGATGACTGTATGCTTTTGGGTTAAGGGCATCAGGACCCAAACCCTGCCACTTCCCATGAGAACTTTGCTATGGTATCTGTCTAGTGGGGACTCTGCAGTCACTAACTCAACAGAAAAACAGGACATGGAAAATGAAGAAGGGAAGGAAAGTTGTAATTAACTTTGTTAGGATTTTCAACACTTTTATAACTTTTTTATAATCATGATCTTAGAACCATCAGGTACTATAATGTAGAGTTTCCTAGTACCATGAAAAAAGCTTGTTTTAAGTACTATCGTAATTATATAGAATGGTGAAATGCAGTAGTAATATAGGCAGATCATGGTTTGGATTCATGCAAAGACCACATGACATTTTTATTGACTTCCAAATGAGAAGAAATTACCAGACTGTCATTGGATCATTGTATGGAGCTAAGGCCTTGTGTAGATTGACCATCTTATACCACATTATACATAATGTGGACTCTAAACATAAATACAAAGACTTACTTTTACCCTCATGGCTTTATCCTCTATCCACACTTCTTCCGCAAAGGAACACAGTATATTCCAATTAGAAAGAAATGACTGCCTTCTTCTGGAAAAGAGTCAAATATAGTTAGTAATCAAGTAGAAAATGTGCAGGAATGGCAAAGGTGAGCTCACAGGATAGCCCAGGGAAACATTCCTCCTGACCTGTTTCCTCATCTGCCTCCTGATTTCATTAGTAAGTCGTTTGGTTACTGTTCTGTGTGTCCTCTTGTGTAATACATATAAATGATCTAGAGATGCTTATTTAGAACATTAACAAGTCAGCATGAACATATGTCACACAAACTTAACTATCTCTATTGACTTATTGTAGAAGTCAGTAATACAGATCAATGAAATTTCATAATCTCTTGAGAGTTTCAAGAGAGAATATGGATGTAAGTGATCATGCTCCTAGTGAAATCCAATGAGAGGGTCCCAGGAGTAGTCAGGTTATGCTTTTCCTCAGGCAACAGAGAGTCTAAAAAGTGTCAGTGAGCACAAGGAAATATGTGTAGTGGCCTTATACTTTCACCTTTTCAGAGACATCATTGAGACAGTGCTGTCTGCAAGCTGAAGATGCCCTTGTTTGGCCTACTATATAAAGATGGTTGTTTCCAAAAGACCAATTCTTCCTGCTCCTGCCATTAGCAAAACCCCAAGCCTTTGTTATTTCCTCTCAGTAATTGTGCTCATGACATGTTGTGTTGAGGCTTGAGCCTTGACCTCTGATACAAGGCATGCAGTAGGTCACAGCTTACATATGACTTGGACATGAATCTGGAGATATGGTATTTTTGTGTGGGATTTAAACTCATTGAGTCTAAGATCTCCATGGATTCTCTTACTTACCAAAAGTGCCCTTAACCACTGAGCAATCTTCACAGTACTGACCTGTAATTTTTAATGTATATGTGGTTCTGTCTGAGGTTATGAATTCTCAGAAGATATTTATGGCTTACAACAGAATTCTTTTTTTATAATCATGGAAAATGTTAATAAAAATTTAAAAATGAAAAAAATTAAAAAATAAAAAATATTAATGTCCTCGTGAAAAAAGACCCCCAATTCTCTTAAAAATTAAAAAATAAATAAATAAATAAATAAAAAATATTAATGTCCTCATGAAAAAAGACCTATATATAGACATGCAGTCATTCACAAAATCAACAACCAATTGCTAACAAAGCCAGGACACATGCATAATTCACATCAATTCAACTGAATTTATTCCTGGAAAAGGACAAAAAGAAACCCTGTGGGCTTCCAAATATGTATGTGGGCAAGTGAAAACTGGAATTCTGGTGTGTGGACCAGTGGTTCCCCTCAGATTCTCAAATATACCTTGGGATTTTTCATGGACTCACTGGATAAAGAGCTGAAAGACTACAGTGCCTGAGTCACCCTAAAGTACTCCAGACTCTAGTTCATAGGTCTGATCCTTCCCTGGCATTTCCTCAGTTGTCACACAAGCTGTATAAAATATTAAAGTGTTTCCACTAATGTTGCCATAGTCATTTATTTGAAAATTATAAATAAATCATTAGAGCTTGTGACCGGTGATATATATATTTCTCCCATAGTATAATCTGTATCTTACCCAGGATAAAATGGTACAGTGAATGATGAATATAGAATTTGTATTCACGAATATCGGAAAGTTTAAATAGGTTTAACAAATGTGAAGACACTAGTGTCATTCCACTGTGCTTTAGGATGGTCTGAGGAATTGATAGATGACTGATATTTGATCATAGATCATAATATACTTCAAAGGATTGATTGCACTGAAGAAGGTTTGTTTTGCATTGTGTTAGGTTCCTGTTACTAAGAAAGTAAAAAATACTGACCCCCCAATTCTCTTAACGCATCTCATAGTCTTTTTTTTTTTTTTTCTAGATAGGGTCTCCTTCTTGCTCAGGCTTACCTGGAATTCACTCAGTAGCCTCATGTGGCCTTGAACTCACAGTGAACCTCCTACCTCTGGTTCCCAAGTTCTGGGATTAAAGGCATATACCACCATGCCCTAAACCTTTAAACTATAATTATTATACCCTTTCTACTGCCCATTTTAGTTCTATGCACTTGTATATCATCGTTGTTTTGTTACATTCCCACTTTATTCTAAATTGTAATTTTCTTCAGGTCAACATATGCGAAGAGCTTTTTCTACTCCTCACTTTTCTAACTATGTCGTTCCACTGTGTACTACAATTGGTAAGTATTTTGGAGATTTCAGTCTCATCGCTTGTCAATTTCTAATTAAGTTGCATATTGGGTTGGTACTATAAGTTCATGTGGTAGAATTGTACAGGCTCACTTGTGTGAGAATTTGCTTTTGGTTTTTGTATATCTTTGAGATAACTCTGAAAACTTCTAGACATACACCGTCATGGGGCAAGATCTGTCAGTCAGATCCACTAATGATAGTTCTCCTGCAAAGCATCTCTGAAGGAGTACATTCCAGTTCTTCTATGAATGGGTCTTCAAGGTTTGAATTTTCTCTATGATAGGACTGCTACTGTCTAATCCAACTCTTGGTTTAGAGAGTGGAGGACTGTACAGGCAAGGTTCAGATACCATCAAGCATATTGATTATGAATAATTCTTCCTTCAGTATATAAATATTGGCTATTTTCCAGGATACAGAAATACATATGATGTATCATGGACAGGAGAATTTTTGGCAGTCTTTATGTTTTCATGTTCACAGATGCCACCCCCTTAACTATATTTTTTGAATATGTTAGATCATAGTCTTTGTAACAATATCCTAAAATGTTTGTGATTAGATGCCACATAGGATGAATTTTAACTCACATTGTTTCATGGCTTTGGAATATCACACATTGAGGCTCAGAAATTATCATTATGAGTGATAGGTCACTTATAGTATTTCCTGTTGTCTTTCTTGGCCATTAGCAGAATGCAAAGGGATAAGTTTCTCATTTCTTTGCCGCTTTTTCTTTAATATCTGATTTCAATGACTAGGGTGCGGGAATAACTACCTAAGCTCTATTGCACAGCCCTGAAGCATCAAGTGCATTTTAAGTAAAATGTGAATCATAGCACCAAAGACTATCAGTTACTTTCTTGTGTTCCTAGATGTAGCAGACACTTCTACAGAGGTGGAATATATGGACAAGGAAACCCCAATTGAAGTAAGTAAAAAGGTAAAGCTACTTGCTCTTGCTTGAACTAAAAATGTTGCTTAATTTCCAGTTTTTATTTGATTTTGGCATAAAAATATAAAACCAAGCATTATACACACTCAAATATAGCAGATCCTATTTTCTATAATAGTAGAAAAACCAACAGCAACTGTTCAATTGTTTGAGACAGCATTTGCAAATGGTGGCTTCAGGTTACACACTGTACACTAGGCCTACTCCTACTTGGAAGCATTGTCTTGTCTTGGGATGAAGTGTTTTGAATTTATGACCAAAGACAGAGTGAAATAAATTCTCCATGCAGACACCATGGGCTCCCAGTGATGTATCTTATCTGTGTTTGGTAATCCTTTCCTTTGGGTGCTTCCTACATGTCTTCAATATAAAGAAGAGAAATGATACAATGTACCCACAAGTCCCATGACTTAGTTCTTACAATGTCTGTGCTTCTATAATTGCAGATGTGTGCTGATGACGATTTAACTGGTAAGTATTCTAGTATTCCTTTGCAAAGGAAAGCTTGATGTTGAAATACTTACTGAATTCTCTTTGAGCAGAAACAGTAATTCTTGCTTCCTCAAGGCTGAAAGGATTGAGGACATTTTGGAGAAGAAAGAGCACTTTCTATTTAAAGAATTATAGTTAATTGTCTAAAGCAGTTGCACTCAGGATAGGTCTACTTGGGCTTGTGTACTTGAAGAATTCTGGGGACTTTTGTGATAATATGGCTTTTGATTTTGAATATATGTGTGATAATGTCTGAGGTTATGTTTTCTCAGATGATATTGGAAAATCTAAAGACAATTGTCCTCAACCAGTTCATTAAAAAAAATCTATGGCAAATATCTTATAAATGAACTCTATGTAAATTAGTCATCTAGTCCTCAGTACATTTATGACTAAAGTTTGTTTGATATTACCCTGAGATAGAGCCTAGGCCCTCATATTTGTATGTGGACAAGTGGAAAGAAGACTTCAGATATGTGGACATATCTGTTCCTCTCTGATTCGCTTTTGTATCTATACCTTGTTAGGGAAACACTCATTGAAGAAGAGAGGCTATAGAGCCTATTTATTCCTGAAGCACTCCATGCTCTACTTCATAAATCCTATCTATCCCTAGAGTTCCCTGAATTGTCACATAAACTATACAAGTGATATGAAGGTGTTTCCCCAGACTTTGGCCTAGTTCGTCATGTGATGAGTGCCACTGTTTTACCTCAGTGCATATTTTCAATGGTGAAAGCAATCAATAGAACACTAATAGTCACCTGTGAAAAGTCTTAGGACATGTCTTAAAAATTGTCTACAAACATAAAATTAGTTCAATAATTTTGTGCACTTGACAATTTAATTTTAAGGTAACAAAATGCTCAAGTGTTTGCCTATTAAAGACCTCAGAGGAGGAATAAACAAGAACTGTAAGTTGGTTGTCTGCCTGGTTGACATACTGCTTCAGATTTTCTTATCCTACTGGGGCTAAAGCATCAGGACACAAGCCCTGATGGTTCCCAAATGAATATGGTTATGGTGACTGCCTACTGTGGTCTCTGTACCACTAACTGAGAAGAAACACAGGGCATAGAAAATAAAAAATGGAAGAAAACTTGTGATTATCTTTGTTATGATTTTCAACACATTTAAGTTTTTTATATTTATGAACTTAGGATCACCAGTTAATATGATGGAAATTTCCATAGTATCATTTCCAGGACCATGAAAAAATTTGTGTTAAGTACATGGGAATTACTAGAATGGTGTAATGCAGTAGTAACATAGGCAGATCTGATGGTATTGGTCCATGTAAAGACCACATGACATTTTCATTGACTTCCAAATGAGAAGTAGAAATGATCAGAGGTCACCACATCATAGTGTATAGTTAAGGCCTTGTGTAGACTGACCATCTTATACCACCATAATGTGGACCCTGAGCATAAATACAGAGACATATTTCTGCCATTAAGGCTTGATCCCCTAACAACTGTTTTTCCACAAAATCAGATAGTATAATCCAAGTAGAAACAAATGACCACATTCTTCTGGTGAAGAGTGAAATGTAGTTAGAAATCACTTAGGAAATATGGAAGGAGGGCAAAGCTGAGTGCACAGGATCCCCATGGAAGCATTCCTCATGACCTGCTTCTTGGTCTGCCCCTCCTTTCATTAGTAAAAGGTGTGGTTTTTGTTCTGTGTGTCCTTTTGTGTAAACTATATAAATGATATGAAATGCTTATTTAGACAACTGATATGTCAGCATGAACACATATCATGTACATAGAAATTGGTGAAGTTTTAGCAATTTTTTCAGCATCTAGAAATGAATTATAAACCTCTGTTTTTAAGATCTAAATATTCGAATGTTTCTTCCTATGATAATTTAAATTGTAAGTTTATTTCCTGTGCTAACTATACTAAATCAGGTCTCTCAGCATCATGTGGCATACATAGAATGCTCTCTGGGATTCAAACAAGATCATACAGTGATGTCCTTCATAGAGTGTGACACAATATCTTCTGACTATCCTGATCACAGTGAACCAAAACAGTGTGCATATAGAGTTCATAAAGACAACATGACATTGGAAATGGTGGATTATTATCAAATGGTTGTACTTTAATGAGAATTCATATTTGAGGATCATGTAGCAAAACTTTAGTGATATATATGACATAATGTGTTTGCTAGCATGGAGACCATATCATCATCAAAACTGGCATTGAATTAACTTCCATACATGTAAAAATTGACAGCGTATACCAGCATTCTGAATGCAAGTAGTTTGAAATGCCCTTGGAAATGTCATGAGGACCAATTCAGATGGTTTTTCAATCATGAGGGAAGAAAGGCAAAAGTCTTCCATTGAATGTCAGTGTGCAGTATATGTCATTGCAGCTTCATTATTCATTTTCATTGTGAGTCAGGGATTTCTGCAGTCCATGAATTCATGAAATTTCCTATAATTGGCCTCAAACTCTTGTGACTTCACTCTCTGGGTTCTGGGATCACATGCATGCGTCACCCAATTCATTGCTACTCCTCTCCCATACTTTTCTAGCCTGGAGGAGAGACCACAAGAAGCTTTGTCAACACTGGATAATCATCCCCCTTCTTGTACCCTTGTCCACATAACTAAAGCTCCCAAAGTGATTCATAACCACCAGTTACAACCATACTGATAGTTGCTGTTTCATCCTAGGTGTCTTGTCAGCACAGACACTAACGGATCCACAGCACAAGGTAAAGCACTATTTTTTATCTTTTATGTAAATACATCTTTGTGTTTCAGAAGTATGAATAATTCTTGCACAGACATTTGTTACTGGGTGGTGTGGAAATGAATTGAACTAATGTGCAAATCAATTAATGACTATCTAGGACACTTACTATCACCACATCTTTGTAAGCAAATGTTAGAAGGATTTCCCCAAGGAATAATTTTCCTTCTCATACCAAGGACTTTGTACTGTGTAAAGGGTCTTAAGAAGTCCACTAAGCATGAAAACCATCACCCTTTGTAGTGGTGTCTTTTGTGACAGCTGTTTAGCTATATGGCCATTGATTGAACCCACTATTCTCCTGTCTGTTTTCCTATGTTATTAAAAGAAATCCAAACCTACATAAATAAAGTGAGTGGGATGTCCTCATTCTCACCTTGTCACCTTTTCTATATTTGCAGGACTCTATGACATTGGAGCCTGGTATGTATTCTAAATTAGTCATAGGTTTGAGAACCATCTTACTGTTTCAGTGCCAAGATTTGTGACCTGACTTGCTGACACGAATGAGGGCTGGGTGTGGGAAGCCAATGAGATGAAACAATTCTTTCATGAGGACTGTATGGATATTCAGTCCAAAAGTGAGGTTTGAGCTGAATGTATTGAAATGTTCTTGGAGATGTCAAGAAGATCTTAACAATTTATATGCCTCTCAAAAATGTGAGGAGAATGACAAGAATCTTCCATTGAGTGATAGTGCACCTTGTACACCATTTCTGCTTCATTGTTCATTTTGTTAAAGGATGCCATGTTTACTGTGAACCTGAGATGGCCTCAAACTCTTGTGGGTCCACCTTCTGAATTCTGGGATTAGAATCATGTGCCACACCACTCAATTCAGCTTGATCATTGCATATTAATGACAGTGAATTTATCATCAAGTCCAAGTGTTCTATGAGTGATTACTTCCTGTATGTTTTGCATCCTTCTTCTAGTCAGGAAGTTGTTACATCAGCAGCTCCCACTTTCTATACAGGTCTATACCATCTTGTATATATATGGAACACCCTTGAGTGACTCATAAACACTGGTTACCAATAAAATAACAGTAGTTTTGTTTCCCTCTAGATGTTATGGCAGTCAAAATTCCAGGAGAATCAGAAAACAATGTAAGAGTACTTTAAAAATAATTACATAGAAATGTAGAAACATGGTTAGTCTATGTGCATTACCCTTAGACAGAAGTATATTCTGGGTTGGGTGCACTTGACTGGCAATCTCCTACCAACTGATTTATTACTCTCTTCTACAGTTAATGTTGTCATATCTATGATAAATGAATGGTACAGTGTTTACCTCACAAATGATATTTCTTCTTGTTCCAAAATTTGTATTTGAGGGCTGGAGAGATGGCTTAGTGGTTAAGCACTTGCCTGTGAAGCCTAAGGACCCCAGGTCAAGGCTCCATTCCCCAGGACCCAAGTTAACCAGATGCACAAGAGGGCGCACGTGTCTGGAATTCGTTTGCAGTGGCTGGAGGCCCTGGCACGCCTATTCTCTCTCTCTCTCTCCCTCTTTCTCTCTCTGTCTCAAATAAATAAATAAAAATGCCAAAAAACATTTTTTAAAAAATTGTATTTGATGTGGAAATGTCTAAGTGGTTAAAGGAACTTCCTTTTAAAGTGGGCCAGCCCAGGTTTGATGCCCCATTACCAATATAAATCTAGACTCACAAAGTGGTGCATACATCTGCAGCTTGTTTCCAGGCCCAAAAGTCCTGGCACACTGGAGCAGCTATACTTTCTCATTCAGACTCTTTGAAGCAAATTTTTAAAGAAATTTACAGAAAAGGATTTCGATTTCAATGAAGGTAGAAATGAAGTTGTGATATATACTATATCTGAAATCCACTATCTTTTTGAAATGGTGGCTTATGTGACAGCTTTGTAGCAATGTGGCCATTGATTAAATGTACTGTGTCTCTGTCTGGTGTCTTATGTTATCACAAGATCCCAGACTTAGGTAAAGTATACAGTATGCCCTGAACAAACAGAATTTCTTTTCTATAATTGCAGGATAGCAGCAGATCAGAATGTGGTATGTAGTCTTAATCAAGTCATTTGTTATGGAAGTATCTTACTGTTTCAGTCTTGAGATCCCTGGATCTGAGTTCCTGCTAGGAATGAGGGTTGAGTGTGTGGTATTGAGGTGAAAATGTTCTGCCCTGATATGTATATTGAATATGTATGGAAAACTGAGGTTGATCCTGTAGGAACTAAAGTTGCATTATGTGTAGGATGGAATAGATTCTCCACTGTTCATATTGACTTTCTTCTGGAAGTTTCTAATGTAGATACATGTCACATGTATCAACTGTGAAGGTGGGCTGGGGAAATGGCTTAACAGTTGAGGCATTCTCCTTCTAAGTCTAAGGAGCTAGATTAGATTTCCCAAAGAGGCACATAAGCCAGATGCACAAGGGGGCACATGTGTCTAGTTTTCATTTGCAGCGGCTATAGGCCCTGGCATACCTATTCTCTTTTCCCTCTGCCATTTTGTCCTTCTCTATCCAGCACCCAAATAAATAAATAAGTAAACTATTTAAACAATAGTGAAGATTCCTATCAGATATCCTTGTCAGATCCAATCCTGAGGACCCAGGATCAGTTAGGTTGTACCTTCTGCTCAGGAGACTATAGGTGTCTGAAAGGTATTTGTAAGGACAAGGGAATATGTATGGAGGCTCTTGTGCTATCATTTTTCAAAGGTATGATTGTAAGCAGTGCTGTATACCCATTGGATGTGCCTTGCTTCTGGCTTTTAAAGATGACCTTTCTTTGAAGGCCTACTCCTACCTGTTTCTACATCTGCCCAAACTCCAGGCCTTTTGTAGTTCTCTTAATGATCCGTGCCCATGAAGTGTTGTATTAGGTTTTAATCAGTGATCTACTTACAAGAAATGTAACAGGAACAAGTCTCACATAGCACTGACACGAACCTGGGGATGAGGGCTTAAAGAGTGAGCCAATGGAAAGAGATCTTTTCTCTCTTTCTACCGGGACTTACAGCAGTGCATTAATGTTCCTCTCTCCTCATTGATTCTGGTTAGGAGTGCATGAACAACTATCTAAAATATACTGGGGAGGGGGAAGTTTGGCACTCTGTCTTTTCATGGTCACTAATGCCACTTCCTAAACCATTTTTATTTTATTTATTTTTATTTATTTTCATTTTTTAAAATTTTTATTAGCATTTTCCATGATTATAAAAAAAATTCCCAAGTTAATTCCCTCCCTCCCCCCACACTTTCTCCTTTGAAATTCCATTCTCCATCATATTACCTCCCCATCACAATCATTGTACTTACATATATACAATATCAACCTATTAAGCACAATCCTCCCTTCCTAAACCATTTTATTTTGAATACTCTTGAACCATTGTCTTTGAGACATTGAGGATATTTCCTTTAAGAATTTGTATTAGATTCCACTTAGCATGAGCATGACCCAGATGGCTTAATGAAGTTAAAATATCATCACTCTGGTTTTCAAAGGGACCACTCTAAGTGATAGGACACTAGTCCTCTTCAAAACTATGTCCTTTTCTACAATAACACTTTGTGAAGGGCCCAGGTTCTCATTTCTTTGCAGATTCTTTGTTGTTGCAGCCACTGAATCTGATATTCAAATCACAGTCATATACCCTGTATGTTCTAAATAAAACATGAGACTCTCACCTGTGGTTAACAGTTATTCTATTGTCTTCCTAGTTGGCGATGGTACTGTTTATGATCAGCCACACACCAATAATGATGAAGACAGTGAGGCCAATGACAAGGTAAGGCAACCGTTCCTTGCCTGAAATAAAAATGTTGCTTTCTTCATTTTTTGTTGTAGCTGAACTTGGACATGAATATATGACACTAAGCATTATAGATATTTACAAGTATTACCATTCTGTTTTCTGAAATGGTGGAATAGGCCCTTCCAAAGTGTTGAGCAAAAGGTCATTTTCAAATGGAAGACTTGGGAATTGTATTGTATACTGGGTCTCTTCTGTGTTCAATGCATTGTCATTCCTTGTGTTCAATGTTTTATAATTCACTATCTACAGAGCTTTACAGATACATCCCCAGGAAAACATCATGGCTTTTCAATAAAGCTTTGGCTTTGGTAATGTTTCTAGTATGTCATTGGCCTTAGGTAGAGAAACATTACCATTTGTCAACAAGTCTCATGACATAGTTAGTTATAAGGCCTTTGCTTCTCTAATTGCAGGTGGTTGCTGTTAAAAGTGAAAACTGTAAGTAACCTAGAATTCCTTGAAGAAAAAAAAAGTATATCATAAAATATGTGTTGTATCTTTACTAAGTATTCTTTAGAGAGAAACTGGGATTCTGTATTGCTGGCATTGAAAAGGGTAGAGGGTAGTTTGAAAAAGATGGTGATTGTTTAGCTAAGAACTTACAGTCAAGTTTTCTGCCCTTCTTGCAAGCAGTTGCACTCACTTTTCCCTTATGTGGTCCTCCATCCATGAATAGTGTATGGCTCTTGCCTGGATTTAATTACATATGGTTCATTATGTTTGCTCAAAAGTTATTTCAAGTTGACCTCAGCCTTTCTAAAAAATGTTCATTGTAAACACATGCTTGTCCTGGATTATACAAATTAAGTCATTCTGACCTCAGAACATTTAGAGCTGGAGTTGACTTGTTTCCAAACATGACCACAGGACAAATGCACCAAGTTAACTGTCAAATTTGTGTATATATAGTTGAAATCACGAGTCCAGGAGAATGTGCCAGTGAAGTTCCCTTGATTTTGTCATTGAGGCATTAACCCCAGGGCAGAGAGTTCACAATTCCTATATAGTCCCAAAGATCTCTAGTGTATAGTTTACACATGAGACCCATCCATAGACACTTGCCACAGGTTTTACAAACAGTGACAAAGTATTTGGAAGATGTTTCCACAGATCCTGGCATAGTCATTAATGTGAAAAGCTCAAATATGCCCTGATGTTTTATGTCAGTTTGCAAGTCTTTGTAGATGGAATCACTCAAAATAACACTATGACTCACCTCTATAAGGTCTGGGGTTGTGTCTTAGAATCTTCTCTCAAGCATGGAAATTAGAGAAATATTTCAATACACTTGATAATTTCACCCTGATACAAGGAAAGACAGCTTGAATTGTGCTTATTAAAGACATCATATGAGTGACAAATGTGAACTGAATCTATTCATACAATTTTCCAAAGATGTATTTCCCTGGTGTGTGCAGAGTTATTTGGTTTAAAGCCTCAGTGTGCTATAGTGACTAGCTTCACATTCAGCCTCATCTCACTTTACTGGCAGTGGCCTAAACCTAGAGAGTAACAACTAAGACAAGCACATGGCATAACACAGCAAGACCAGAATGAGAATAAAGTGACATGTGTCAGGTGTGGTGGCACATGCCATTTCTCCCAGCACTTGAAAGGCAGACGACTGGGAGTGGTGGCACACATTTTTAATCCTGATACTTGGGAGGCAGTGGTAGGAGGATTGCCCTGAGTTTGAGGCCATCTTGTAACTACATAGTGAATTCCAGGTCAGTCTGAGCTAGAGTGAGACCCTACCTTGAAAAGAAAAATGAAAGAAAGAAAAAGAAAAAAAAAAAAAAGGCAGAGGTAGGAGAATCTTTCTGAGTTCAGGGCTAGCCTGAGAATACCTAATGAGTTCCAGGATATCCTGTGCTAAATTGTGTCCCTACCCCCCACAAAAAAAGACATTTATTTTTTTCTTCCAAAAGCATAATGATGCCAATATCTCCCACTCTTAAATCATTTATTATTGTAAGACAAAGGATTAATAAATATATGTCACTACAGCTTGTGACCACTGTGAAATTCTATTCCCTAGTATAATGTGTATACCCACGATAAATACTTATGCAGTGAAAGATGAATACAGAATTTGTATTCATGAATATCAGAAGGTAAAAATAGGATTAATAGATGTGAAGACATTGGTGTCATTCTACAGGGCTTCAAGATGGTCTGAAGAAGTGATAGAACCATGGCATTTCATCTTCACATGTTTAAAAGGGTTGATCCAATTGGAGAATGGTTGTTTAACTTTATATTAGGCTCCTGTTACCTAGAAAGTACAAAATACTGTTCCTCAATTCTCTTAAGGCTTCCATGATGAGTTTTTTCCTCAGAGGACAATAATGGTTATTAATCAAGAACACCCATGAGTTCTCATGTTATAACTAAGTCCTTGACATTTTACCTTATCAAGCAAAGAGCATTGATTCATTAACAAGTGCACAATCAGTTGAGAGTTACTTTGTGTTCTTCTAGCTGATCCAAAGGAGGATGAAATTACTCTTTCCACGACTGAACAGACACAAACACAGTATGTCCAGGTAATACAGCTTTTTCTTTTGAAAAGCTAGATAAAATACTTTCTTATTTTTAGTGGAAATCATATAGGACCAATGAGGTTTGTAATGTACACTATGTTTATATAGACTGTGTGACTATGGAGGGGAGAAACCTAGAAATTTACCAATTCACACTTGATATCAAAAGTCTTTACAAATGCCCGTGCAGGTTGCACACTGCATATTGTCCTAAATTCCCTTGTCTGTAGCATTTCTATTTAGATTAAAATTTGAGTTATTTTTACTCAAATGTGGACAGGCCTATTTTATATGTTCCAAAGCAGCACATATATTTTGTCTAAGTATCCTCCTCTGAAACTTCTATGGTTTGAATAGAGTTAAGGGTATTCCTGAGGTCAGTGTGGTGGAAGATTCTTTTGTCCAGTATGCAGTGTTGATAATACCTTTCAGTCATGAGACCCAGTGTAGACAGTGGGAACATAAAGAACCTCACACTCACCTTTAGAAAGGAGGACATTCAAGCAAGAATGGCATGTTTTTAAATTTCTAATGTAGCTGTGTAACTTAGGGACTCTCAATGAAGGCCAAACAGACAAAGCTGGGCTTTGAAACAGCATAAGTTTCAAATGTACTCTTTTTCAAAAATACCCAGCATTACATGCCTTTTGGCCGGGAGACATGACAGACTAATCCATTCTTGGACTGGCTGTTCATTTCTATCCTAGATCCCATTTTCCCAACTCACTGGGAGAACCAAAGAATGTGGGCAAAGTGAACACAGCTTGATCTGGATCTCAGATTGTTTTCCCTTCTCTCCATTACAGGTTGGATCAAGGAAGACTACATTGTGTATGTATTCTGAAATCACTTTCTAAAGACACGTTTTAAATAAGAATGCTATAAATATTAGGTTTCTTTTCTTTCTAATTCACCACTAGGATCTATGCCTTCTGTTGGGAACAAGGTTTGAGAATACAGCCCCTGGATTCAGTGGTGTTCCCTCTGTTGTGTTTCAGATTTTGTGTCTGTGTATAGATTTTTTTTCTTGAGGAGATAAATTTTTATCCCAATTATCCAACCTAATTTTCTTTTTTTTTTTTTCTTTTCTTTTATTTATTTATTTATTTATTTGAGAGCGACAGACACAGAGAGAAAGACAAATAGAGGGAGAGAGAGAGAATGGGCACGCCAGGGCTTCCAGCCTCTGCAAACGAACTCCAGACGCGTGCGCCCCCTTGTGCATCTGGCTAACGTGGGACCTGGGGAACTGAGCCTTGAACCGGGGTCCTTAGGCTTCACAGGCAAGTGCTTAACCGCTAAGCCATCTCTCCAGCCCTTTTTTTTTTTTTTTTTTTTGAGGTAGGGTCTCTCTATAGCCCAGGCTGAGCTGGAGTGCACAATGGGGTCTAAAGGTGGCCTCGAACTCACGGTGATTCTCCTACTTCTGCCAAGTGCTGGGATTAAAGGCATGTGCCACCATGCCCAGCTCCAACCTAATTTTCAATGACAGTTTGTCAAGAAAAAACTAAATTCCAAATACAGACTCTACCTACATTAACTAGTTCCAACCTCTTCAAATACATGTATGGTAGAGTTATTTCCCTGAGTGCCCCTCTACAGATGAATAAACAAATACACAGAGGTAAGTAACAAGGATCACCAAACTGTGACATAAAAAAGCCACAAGATAATTTCAAATATGTGGTTCAATATTACACTTAAAGTACCCACCTGTATTTAGTCCACTACAAGATCAGTAGGCACTGTGTAAGAGTTCTAGACTATCAGAGTTGGTTGTGTCTCAGTTGGTAGAGAGCTTATTTTGCATGCAAGAAACTTATGGGTCAATTCCCAGCATTATAGAAACAAAATCTATGCATTCCAGGGATACTCCAGTTTACAAGGATCTCAAACCCAATCATGATTGCCTCACTGGTCATGAGAGAGGCTGGGCATGGTGGCACATGAATTTAATTGCAGCACTGATGGGTGGGGGCAGAGGTAGGAGGATCACCATTCATGGCAGCCTGAAACTGATAGTGGATTTCAGGACAACATGACCTAGAGTGAGACCCTATCACCAAAAAAATAAAAATAAATAATAAATAAAAATAAAACATAAAAATTGGGGATAGCATTCACCTGTAGATATCACAAGTGAATGACATAAAGTCCCACATTCTTCTGGTCAGATCATGGCTTCTGAAAATGAGAGACTCCACATGAAAATGTTTAGAGCTTAGTGATAGTGTCCACTCAATCATTCCTAGTCAGGGTCAATCATTCTGTTGGTAGTATACTTATAAAAATGAGCTGGACTCTGCTCAAAAAGTACTTTTTCTGAATGATAGTGTACATGCTGACAGGGAATGAAATTATATAAATCCAATCCATTTTGTGGATTTGACCTGGAATTCACTATGGAGTCTCAGGGTGGCTTTGAACTCACGGCAATCCTACCTCTGCCTCCTGAGTGCTTGGATTAAAGGTGTGAGCCACCACACCCAAGTTAAAAATAATTTAATAGGTATAGGCCCCGTTGTAGCCCATTATTGGTGGGAGCTTGATAAAGTAGTGCAAGCTTGTTTTGGGGATATGTTTCTGACTTGTTTCCTAGCTCCAGCTATGGGTTCCATTCCACTGAGCAGTTTAGTTAGCCAAATCAAGAGCAGTTGGTTACCCACCATGGGTGTGCCACTATTGCACTTGTATGCACATCATGTCAGGTTGTTTGTTGCTGAGTAGCTTTAGCACATGAGTTGCTGGGACAAATTTTGGTCATTTTTCCTTAGTCACCCATGTAACACCTTCTGTAACTAGACACAGTATCTGGACACTGACTGTCCTCCAGATTCCAGCCAGGTCACTCCATGTTCTGTACCAACAGTATATGGCATCTTCAGCAGTAGGGTCTTCCCACTAACCTTTGGCGTGTCATCAAGTACCATAATGGAAATCTGTCTTACTTTGCGAAACCTTGTAATTCTCTCTGACCAGCAGCTAAATGTAGATGTTAGCCACATAGTGGTACTGGGAGTTACCCAAGGAAAAGAAGGGAACATAGTTAGGTAATATAAATGAGATAGAAATAGAAGAAAGAGAGAGAGAAAAAAAAAACAGGAGAAGATTAAGGTACAAAACTGGACTCAAATGGCAATGGTACTACAAAATTGTACATCCTAAAAGATAGACTACATGGTTGAACCTTCATCAGGTCCATCATGAACACGTGAGTTATAGGGCTCCATAGAGAGTATGATGAAGACTAATGTTAATTCGTTTTTATTATTAGATATAGACATATTTTGTATGTAAACATCACCTGTTGGTATGAATCTTTCCCTCCTCCATGCTCCTTTTCTGAAAAGGCCGTTCTAGTTAGGAATACAGATCCACCCCATGGAGATTGTGGGTCCTGTATTGTGGGGGAGAACAGAGGCAATGTCTCTGTGCACAGCATCCCTCTAATAATCTTTTCACCCTTCTTCCACAAAATACTCTATGCCTGGCTGGGAGCATTTTAAGTCTACTTTAGTGATGGGCACTTAGGAGCATCTGGTTTGGTAGATGTTGAGTGTCCTCTGTACCTTTCATCATCACCCTTGTATTGATATCACCTTAAGTAAGAGAGCAGCACTCTTGCTCATTTCCCCGTTTCCTCTGTGGTTTCAGCTGGGGCCAGTGTAGAGTGTGCTGGGTTGTTTATTTTCTCAGGTCTAGTTTCCATCAGAAAAATAGAAGCAGATTTTCCAACAGTGAAGTCAGGACCAGTTAAGTGGAATAACCATTATTAATTTAGACAGCATTAAAAGGGGTTAGACACCCATATATTCATTATATTCATTCATTGGCTTAAGCAGATTATGTACTGTGGGAACCTTGAAGGAGTAAGCCCTTCAAGCATTTGCACCTCATCTAGGTCAACTTGTGGCTATACAACACTTTACACTATGTCTTTTTATGTTTTTCATAATCATGGGGTCAGCTCTGATAGTCACTATGTCTGCATGCCTGAAGTCTCTTGGTCCCAAGTCTGGCCAGGCTCTGCAGTGTGCTGGCCTTATGTTTATTGTGACAGCGGGAAAAATAAATGTGTCTTTCTTCAGTAGCATTTGGTAGCTCTGTGGATATGTGGCCTGGTTTCATTTGCATTAATTATGTTTATTTTCTGCTTTTACAGAACTCATGTTTTCTAATTTCTCAAGTTTGAATTATTCCATGGTTTACTATTCCTTTATTAAATCTTTAAATTTTGATTATTATACTCATTTAATGCATTAATGCACATCACAGTGCTATACACTTCTATTTCAACATTGTTTATGTTGCACTCCACACTTAATTCTAAATTCTTACTTTATTCAGGTCATTATATTCGTAGAACTTTTTCAGCTCCACACTGTTCTGATAGATTCTTTACTTTGTGTACATCAAATGGTAAGTGTTTTGATGGTTTAAACTTCATTTCTGTCAATTTCAAATTAACTCACATACTGGGATGGTACTACATGTTGATGTGGTGGAATTGTACCAGTCCATTTCTATGAGATTTTTTGTTGTTGTTGTATTGCTTTGTGATAGCTCTGAATACTTCCATATGTAAACAGTTGTCTATCAGTCAGATCGAGAAGTGATAGTTCTCTTGGAAAGTAGCTCTGAAGGGGTACATTAAAATTCTCTCATGCACACATCTTCAAGGTTTACATCTTCTCCATGATGGGACTGCAACTGTCCTGTCCAACTGTGATCTAGAGAGTAGAATGTGGGGCAGGAGACATTAAGATGCCATGAAGCATCTTGATCATGAAAAATACTTCCTACAGTATAGAAGAGCTGGTTATTTTCCAGGATTCCCAAATACCTATGATGTATTTAGGAAGGGAGTAATTTTGGAAGTCCTTGTGTTTTCACAATCACAGATGCCACCCACTTATCTATATTTTTTGAATACTTTAGAACATAGTGTTTGTCACAATATCTTAAAAATTTGGTGATTAGATGCCACACAGTATGAATTATAACTCGGATTGTTTCATGGCTTTATATCACATATATGCTCAAAAGTGATCATTATGAGTGAATAGGACACTCACACTCCTTCCTGTTCTATTTCTTTGCCATTAGCAGAATGCCAAGAGACAAGCTAGTCATGCTTTTGTTGCTTCTTGTTTAGTGTCTGATATCACTGATGGAGCTGCTGGATTAAATACTCCATCTAAGCTCTATTGCACAGCCATGAAGCTTCAAGTGTATTCTAAGTAAAACATGAGCCATAGCATCAAAGACCAAAGTTATTCTGTTGTTTTCATAGGTGTAGCAGACAGTTCAGCAGATGTGGAATATATGGACAAGGAAACCCCAATTGAAGTGAGTGAAAAGGTAAAGGGAACTGCTCTTGCCTGAAGTAACAATGTTTCTTAATTTCCTATTTTTGTTGAGGTTGGTATGAAAATATGATACCAAGCATTATAGATACTCAAATACAGCAGATCCTATTTTGTACAGTAGTAGAATAATCAATACCAACTGTTGTCTTATATGAAAGGACATTTGGAAATTGTGGCATAAGGTTACACACAAGGCCTCCTCCTACTTGGAAGCAATATCTTCTCCTGGGATGAAGTATATTGAATTCATTACCTAAAGAGAGATAAAGATATGTTCCCCATGCAGAGATCATGGGTTCACAATGATATATCTTACCTTTTTTTTTGTAAGCCTTTCACTTTTCAATGCTTCTTATATGTCTTCACTATAAGGAAGAGAAATAATACCATGTGCCCACAGGTCCCATGACTTAGTTCTTACAACATCTTTGCTTGTATAATTGCAGATACACACTGATGAAAATTCAACTGGTAAGTAGTATAGAAATTTTTGCAAAATTTCCTATTTGGAATACTTACTGAATTCTCTATGAAGAGTCACTGTAATTCTCACTTTCTGGAGAGTGAAAGTATTGAGGATGTTTTGGAGAAAGAAAAAAAGAAACACCACTTTCTAGTTCAAAAATTCTAGCCAAGTGTCTGGAAGTAGTTGCACCCACAGTATGTTTACTTGGGATTGTGTACTTGAAGAATGCTGGGACCTTGTGTGCTAATATGGCTTTTGGTTTTGAATATATGTGTGGTTATGTCTGAAGTTATATTTTCTCAGAAGTTATTTGAGGTTTAAACACATTTGCCCTCAACCAATTTCTTAAACAAATCTATGGCAAACATACTTTAAATGATGTCTATGTAAATTATTCATCCAATCCTCAGTACATTATGGGCTGAAGTTGATTTAATGTCACCCCTGTTACAGAACCTGAGCTTTTGTATTTTACGTGGACAAGTGGAAACATGACTCCAGATATGTGGACCTATCTGTTCTTCTCTGATTTGCAGTTGTACTTATGCCTTGTCATGGAGACAGTAGCCGGAGAGCTGAAGGTCTATAGAGCCTGTGTATTCCTGAAGTACTGCAGGCTCTACTTCATAGATCATACCTATTCACAGAGTTCCCTCAGGTGTCACATATACTATACAAGTAACATGAAGGTGTTTCCACAGACTTTGGCATATTTGTACATGTGATGAGCAGAAATGTAACTTGTTGAATCTCAGTGAATAGGTTTGATGGTGAGTGCAATTGGTAGGACAACATGCATTTCCTATGAAAATTCTTAGGACACCTCTTAGAAACTGACCACAAACATAAAATTAGTTCAATAATTTTGTGCACATGCTAATTGAACCTTAAGATTATGAAAGGCTCAAGTGTTTGCCTATTAAATTTTAAGAGAAGTAATAAACAGGCTGAAAGTGGGTTGTCTGCCTGGTTGTCATACTGATTCAGATTTTGTTATGCTTCTGGGTTAAGGGCACCAGGACCCAAACCCTGCCACTACCTATATGAACATGGCTATGGTGTCTGTCTAGTGTGGTCTCTGCAGCCCCTAACTCAACAGAAACACATTGCATGGAAAATGAAGATTGGAAGGAAAGTTGTGATTATCTATTTTAGGATTTTCAACACTTTTGTCTCTTTTCTTTTATATTCATGAACTTAGGATCAGCAGGAGAGTTTTCTTGTATCATTTCCAGAACCCTGCAAACGTTTTGTTGTAAGTTCTATGGTCATTATATAGAATGGTGAAATGCAGTAGTAACAAAGGCAGATCTTATGTTTTGGTCCATGTAAAGAGCACATGACATTTTCAATGCCTTCCAAATGAGAAGAAATTACCAGAGTGTCATTGGATTGTTGTATGTAAATAAGGCCTTGTGTAGATTGACCATATTTTACCACCATAATGTGGACTCTAAGCATAAATACAAAGACTTACCTCCACCCTCATGTCTTGATCATCTATCCACACTTCTTCAACAAAGGAACATAGTAGAATTCAATTAGAAAGAAATTACCACCTTCTTCTAACAAAGAGTCAATTATAGTTGGTAATCAACTAGCAAATCTGCAGGGAGGGCAAAGTTGAGCTCACTCAGGATAGCCCAGGGAAGCATTCCTCTTGACCTGCTTCTTCATCTGCCCCTGCTTTCATTAGTAAGTGGTTTGGTTACTGTTCTGTGTGTCCTTTTGTGTAAACCATATAAATGATCTAGAGATGCTTATTTAGAAACTTAAAAATCATCATGAACATATGTCAAACAAACTCAAATCTGTGACAATTTAGTAATTTTTTTTGCCTATATATATATAAGACATCTGAGGTAGCCTTATTTATTTCTAGGTTGATGTTCAATGATCCAGTATTGCCTCATCTGGTGTGGGCAACACTTAGTGCTCCACTCTCTCTATTGACCTTTTTTAATAGTCAGTAATACAAATCAATGAAATTTCATAAGTCTTTTGGGAGTGTAAAGGGTGAATATGGACATAAATTATTATGTTCATAGTTAGATCCAAGGAGAGAGAATCCCAGGAATGGTCTGTTTATGCCTTCTCCTCAGGCAACAGAAAATATCCAAAAGGTATCAGTGAAAATAAGGAAACATGTGCAGGGCCTTTACACCTTTACCTTCTCAGACACATCATTGAGACAGTGCTATCTGCAAGCTGAGGATGCCCTTGTTTGGGCTACTATTTAAAGGTGGTTCTTTCCAAAAGAGCTATTCTTATTGCTACTGCCATGGCAAAACCCCAAGCCTTTGGTATTTCATCTCTGTAATTGTGCCCATGATATGTTGTATTGAGGTTTGAGCCTTGACCTCTGATACAAGGAATGAAATTGGTCACAGCTCACACATGGCCCTGACATGAACCTGGAGATAAGTCATTATTGTGTGGGATTTAAGCTCAGTGAGCCTCAGAACCCCCATGGATCCTCTTCCTAACCCAAAATGTGCAATCTTTACAGTCCTGCTTTGTGAGTTTTAATGTATGTGTGATTCTGTCTGAGGTTATGAATTCTCAGAATATATTTATGGCTTACAACAGAATTACCCATAATCAGTTCCTGATACAAAGTCACAACAAATGAATAATTGACATCAGTTTAGATTAATTCATGCAATCAACTAAATTATTCCTGAAATAGGACAAAAAGAAACATTTTGGGCATCCAAATTTATATGTGGGAAGGTGAAAAGTGGAATTCTGGTGTGTGGACTTCTGGTTCCCCTCAGATTCTCAAATATACCTTGGGCTTTTTCATGGACTCACTGGATAAAGAGCTGAAAGACTACAGTGTCTGAGTCACCCTGATGTACTCCAGACTCTACTTCATAGGTTGACCCATCCCTGGCATTTCCTCAGTTGTCACACAAGCTATATAAATAATAAGGTGTTCCCACAAATATTGGCATAGTCATTTACATGAAATATAAATATACATAAATACACTATGTTTCAGCTCGGTGCACACATCCTGCATGGAAGAAGCAATTGGTAATACAATGTGAATCACTTATTTAAGTCATAGGGCCATGTCTTGAGAACTGGCCTCAAACATAAAAAGTAGTGAAATATTAGTACTCATGATGATTACACCTGTGCTCTAATTTTGGAATTAAGATAACAACTCAAAGTGTGTTGTCATCTGGTTTGCCATCATGCTGCACATTCTGTTGTTCTTATGGCATGAGATCATGAAGACCTAATCTGAATCACTGCCCCATGCTAAACTCTGTAATTGGTGACTTGCTAGTGTGCTCTCTGTAGCACATACCAGGACATGGAAAAAGAAGGATGGATAGAAAGAGATTGTTAGTGTTTTCACTTCTTTTGTAATTTTTGTTATTTCTGGTTGTGGGATCATCATTTAGAATAGTAGCATTTTTGCCTTGAATTAGTTCCAGGTCTCTGACACAAGCTTGCTTTACATGCTGTGGAAAGTACATAGAATGAATGAATACAGTAGAAACAGGTGGGTCTGATGGTTTGAGTTCAGGTAAAGAAAATGGCAGCACTTTAATTCATTTCTAAATGTGTAGAAGAAATGACCAGGTTCTGACATCGAATCATACTCCATTTTAAAGCTTGCACATATTGACCATCTTTTGTCTGTGCATATGTGTATGTATCTAAGCATGCATGTATGTGTGTATGTATGTATCTATGTAGATAAATAAATATAGATATATATCATATATGGTATATAACTTCAAGTATATAATCAATATAACTCACCTCTATAAGGTCTGGTTTTGTGTCTCTTTAATCTCCTTCCAAACATGAAAATTGGAGAAATAATTCAATACACTTGATAACTTCACCCTGAGCCAAAAGGAAAAGGTCTAATTATGCTATTAAAACCTTATAGGAGTGACAAATAAGCCCCATTTTTCTGTAGTGGCTAGATACCCAATTCAGCACCAGCACACAGTATTGACGGTATCTAAACCTAGAAAATCACAATTAAGACAAATACAGGGCATAATACAGAAAGCCTAGGACAATCAAGTGACACCTTGTCAGTCATTGTGGCATGTTACATTATGCCCCACACTTGGGAGACAGAAGCGGATTATCGCTGTGAGTTTCTGGCCAGAGAATGTATAATGAATTCCAGGTTAGCTTATGCTAGAATGAGACCCTACCTCAAAATTCACACACACACACACACACACACACTATAGCTTTTTGTAAAAGCATAACAATGCGAACATCTTACACTCTTACATCACTTATTATTGTATGACAAAGGTTAATGGATGTATGTCATTCCAGCTTTTTACCAGTGATAAATTTTTTTCCCTAATATAATGTGTACCATACCCAGGATAAAATCACATGCACTGAATGATGAATACAGAATTTGTATTCATGAATATCAGAAGGCTCAAATAGATTTAACAGATGTGAAGACACTAGTGTCATTCCACCAGGCTTTAGGATGGTCTGAAGAAGTGATAGAACACTGACATTTATCATAACATGCTTCAAAGGACTGATCCCATTGGAGAAGTGTTGTTTCACATTGTGTTAGGCTCCTATTACTAAGAAAGTAAAAAATACTGTTCCCCAATTCTCTTATAGCTTCTCATGGCCTTTTTTTTTTCCTGTCAGAAGCCAACAATTGTTATTAGTCAGGTACACCTGTGAATTCTCATAGTATAATTAAGCACTTGACCTTTCACCATTTCAAGCAAAGAGTTCTGATTCAGAAATAAGTGCACCATTAGTTGAGAGTCACTTTGTTTCCTTCTAGTTGATCCAAAGGAGGAGGAAATTAGTCCATCCATGACAGAACATAGAGAGACACATTTTGTTCAGGTAATACATCTCTTTCTTTTGCAGAGCTATAAAAGATACTTTCATTATTCCTTAATTTTTGGTGGATATTATATGAACACTGAGGTTAATCATATACCCTACTGGTAATGGACATTTTACCTAGGAAGGGGAGGAAATGGAATTCTACCAACTAACCCCTGATGTCAAGAGGAAATGCCAGTGCAGGTGGCTCACTGCATTATTCTGGAATCTTCATTTGCCTGGAGCAAGTGTTTATATTGAGATTAAAATTTGAGTTTTTACTCAAATGTGAAGAGGCTTGTTAGGTATGGTCAAAAAAGAATATGTGAGGAAAAAAGTCAATGTGTTTTTTCTAAGTACCCTCTTCTCATACTTCTGAGGGCTTCTATGTTTAGAATAGAGTTTAGGGTGTCCCCTGAGTTCTGTGTGGTAGAAGAGTCTTATGTCCATTGTTGTCATATTGATAATACCTTTCAGTGATGAGGCCTGGTATAGGCAATGGGGCCATAGAGACCCCTCGCTCTCCCCTTTAGAAAGGAGGAAACTCACTCAATAACAGGCCGTTTCTAAGTTTCTCTATCATGTAGCTGTGTGTACTAGGGACTCTCAATGAAGGCCAGACAGGCAGAACTAGTCTTTGAAACAGCTTAAGTGTCTTAAGTACTCTCTTTCACAATGTTCCCAGCATCACATGTCTTTTGACAGCAAGACAGAAGAGACTAAGACGCCTTGGACTGACTATTCTATCCTGGATCCCATTTTCCCAAGTCACTGGGAGAACCAAAGAATCTGGTCAAGTAGAACCCAGCTTGATATGAAACTTAGATTTTTTTTTTCCTCTCTCCATTACAGGTTGGCTCATGGAAGACAGGATTGTGTATGTATTCTGAAATCATTTTCTGAAGACATGTCTTAATTAAGAATGGTATAAATATTGGTTCTTTTATCTGGTTCACCACTGTGATCTGTGCCTTCTGCTGGGAAGGATGATTGAGGATATAGACCCTGAATTTAGCAGTCTTCCCTTTCTTTTCTTTGATTTTGTGAATGACTGCATGTCTATATTTAGGTCTTTTTTTCCTTGAGGACATTAATTTTTATTTTATTTTATTTTTCTGAGAGAGGTTCTCACTCTAACTCAGGTCGACCTGGAATTCACTATGTCATCTCAGGGTGGTCTCAAACTCACTGTGATTCTCCTATCTCTGCCTTCTGAGTGCTGGGATTAAAGGCATGTTCCACCATGCCTGGGCCATTAATTTTTATCCCAATTACCCAGCTTAATTTTCAATGGCAGTGTCTGAAGAAAAAAATATATTCACAACACAGACTCTGCATACATGATTTAGTTCCAGCCTCATCAAATACATGTATGGTAGCTTTATATCCCTGTGTGCCCCTCCACGGATGAATAAAACCAAGACACAGAGGTAATTGTCCAGGTTCAGCAATTGTGGAGTGAAAAAGCCACAAGATATTACCAAATGTGTGGTCTAATTTTGCTTTTAAAGGTCCACCTCTATTCCCTTAGCTCAGTAGGCCCTGTGTAGGAGTTCTGGACTACCAGTGTTGGTTATATAGCTCAATTGGTAGAGAGCATATTTTGCATGCAGGAATGCTATTGTTCAATTCCCAAATTGATGTACAGAAAAAAAAAATACTCTAATTGTTCTATGCATGTCAGGGACATTGCAGTTAATGAAGATCTCAAACACTATCATGACCACCACAATTGTCATGAGAGAGGCTGTGTATGGTGGCATACTTATTTTATTCCAGCACACAGGAGTGGTTGCACAGTTAGGATCACTATGAGTGGAGGCCAGCCTGTGACTTCATAGTGAATTCCAGGTCAACATGAGCCAAAGCAAGAGAAGATACCTCAAAACCAAAAACAACAACAACAACAAAAAACCCCAAAGGAAAAAGAAGTTGAGATAGCATTCACCTGCAGACTTTTATAGGAAAATGATACAAAGTCCCAGAATATTCCATTCAAATCATGTTTTCTGAAAATGAGAGACACCCCCCCCCCCCCATGAAAATGTGTGAGTGTGTAACATAATTGATTTTCTATGGACATAGCTCTTCACCTCTCCTGGAAAAATATGTTACATCATTGGCATTCCATAGTACAAGTATGTTTGGTTTTTTATTTTATTTTATTTTATTTATTTATGTATTTATTTATTTATTTTTGGTTTTTTTTGAGGTAGGGTCTCACTCTAGCCCAGGCTGACCTGGAATTCACTACGGAGTCTCAGGGTGGCCTTGAACTCACCGTGATCCTCCTACCTCTGCCTCCCGAGTGCTGGGATTAAAGGCATGCGCCAGCACGCCCAGCTTTATGTTTGGCTTTATAAACATTTAAATTTATAAATATTTAAATTAAAAAATTGGCAGGGCGCATGGTTCCAGATAGGGTCTCCTTGCTCAAGTATACCTGGAATTCATTCAGTAGTCTCAGGTGGGCTTGAACTCACAGTGAATCTCCTACCTCTGCCCCCAAAAACTTGGATTAAAGGCATGTACCACCATGCCCTAAACCTTTAAATGATAATTATTATATCCTTTGTAAAGCACATTTTAGTTCTAAACACTTGTATATCAGCATTGTTTTGTAGCATTCCACACAGAATTCTAAATTGTTATTTTCTTCAGGTCAACATATGCGCAGAGCTTTTTCCACTCCTCACTTTTCCAACTATGTCTTTCCACTGTGTTCTACAATTGGTAAGTATTTTGGAGATTTCAACCTCATCTCTTGTCAATTTCTAATTACGTTTCCTGTTGGTCTGATACTGTAAGTTCATGTGGTGGAATTGTACAGTTCCATTTCTGTGAGAATATTTTTGTTTTTGTATATCTTTGAGATAACTCTGAAAACATCCAGACATACACAGTTATGGGGAGAGATCTGTCAGTCAGATCCCCTAATAATAGTTCTTCTGGCAAGCATCTGTGAAGGAGTACATTCCAGTTCTTCCATGCATGGGTCTTCAAGATTTGAATTTTCTCTATGATGGGACTGCTACTGTCTAATCCTACTCTTGAACTAGAGAGTGGAGAACTGTGCAGGAGAGGTTAAGATACTATCAAGCATCTTGATCGTGAATAATCCTTCCTTCAGTATATAGATATTGGTTATTTTCTAGGATCCCCAAATACATATGATGTATTGTGGATGGGAGAATTTTTGGCAGTCTTTATGTTTTCATGTTCACGGATATCACCCACTTCACTATATTTTTGGAATACTCTTAGATCATAGTCTTTGTGACAATATCCTAAAATGTTTGTGATTAGATGCCACATGGTAATAATTTTAATTGACACTTTTTCATGGCATTGGAATATCGCCCATTGAGGATCAAAAGTGATCATTATGGGTGATAGGACACTTACACTATTTCCTGTTGTCTTTCTTTGTCATTAGCAGAATGCAAAAGGATAAGTTTCTCATTTCTTTGCTGCTCCTGTTTAGTATCTGATTTCAATGATAGGCTGATGGAATAATTACCTAGGCTCTATTGCACCAACCTGAAGTTCCAAGTGTATTCTAAGTAAAACATGAGTCATAGCACCAAAGACTATCAGTTACTCTGTTTTGTTCCTAGATGTAACAGATGCCTCTACAGAGGCAGAATATATGGACAAGGAAACCCCAATTGAAGTGAGTGAAAAGGTAAAACTACCTGCTCTTCCCTGAACTAACAGTGTTGCTTAATTTCCTGTTTGTAGTTGAGAATGGCATAAAATATGAAATGGAGCATAAAAGATAATGAAATAAAGCAGATCCTATTTTCTGGAATAGTAGAATGATCAATACCAACTGTTCAATAATGTGAACTGGCATTTGTAAAAGGTGGCTTCAGGTTACTCACTGTACACTAGGCCTACTCCTACTTGGAAGCAGTTTCTTCTCCTAGGATGAAATATTTTGAATTCATGACCTAAAGACAGATAGAAATAAATTTTCCAGGCAGACATCATGGGCTCCCAGTGATGTATCTTATCATTGTTTGGTAACCCTTTCATTTTGATTGGCTCCTGTATGTCTTCAATATAAGGAAGGGAAATGATATCATGTGCCCCACAAACCCCATGACTTAGTTCTTACAATATCTGTGCTTCTATAATTGCAGATATATGCTGGTGAAAATTTAAGTGGTAAGTATTCTAGAATTCCTTTGGAAGGGGAAACTCAATGTTGGAATATTTATTGAATTCTCTCTGTGGAGTGATGGTAATTCTTGTTTTTTGGAGCCTGAGAGGATTGAGGATAGTTTTTAGGGAAAAAAGAACACTTTATAGTTCATTAGTTATAGTCAATTGTCTGAACCACTTATACTCACATTAGGATTACTTTGGCTTGTGTATGTGAAGAATGCTGGGGTCATGTGAGCTAATATGGCTTTTGACTTTGAATATGTTTGATTATGTGTGAAGTTATGTTTTCTCAGAAGACATTGGAAATTTAAGACACCATTGCCCTCAATCAGTTCCTTAAACTAATCTATGGCAAATATACTTTAAATGAATTCTATTTAAGTTATTCATCCTGTCCTCAGTACACTTCTGACTAAATTTGGTTTGATATCACCCTGATAAGCAACCTGAGCTCTCATGTTTGCATGTGGACAAGTGGAAAGAAGACTCCATACATGAGAACATACCAGTTAATCTCTGTTTAACAATTGTGTTAATGACTTGTCAGGGAGACACTCACCTGAGAACAGAGAGTCTATAGAGCCTGTGTATTCCTGAAGTAGTCCAGGCTCTACTTCATAGATCCAATCTAGCCTTAGAGTTTCCTTAGTTGTCAAATTAACTATACAAGTAACGTGAAGGTGTTTCCACTGACTTTGGCATAGTTGTTCATGTGGCTAGCACAAATATAACCTGTTTAAGCTCAATGCATAGGTTTAGTGGTGAAAGCAATCAATAAGACAATAATAGATAGGACAATAATAATTACCTCTGAAAAGTCTTAGGACATGTCTTAAAAATTGTCTACAAACAAAATTAGTTCAATAGTTTTGTGCACTTGACAATTTAACTTTAAAACAACAAAATGCTCAAGTGTTTGCCTATTAAAGACCTCAGAGGAGGAATAAACAAGAACTGTAAGTTGGTTGTCTGCCTGGTTGACATACTGCTTCAGATTTTCTTATCCTACTGGGGTAAAAGCATCAGGCCACAAACCCTGACACTTCCCAAATGAATATGGCTATGGTGACTGCCTACTGTGGTCTCTGTACCACTAACTGAGAAGAAACACAGGACATAGAAAATGAAGAATGGAAGGAAAGTTGTGATTATCTTTGTTATGACTTTCAACACTTTTAACTTTTTTATATTTATGAACTTAGGATCACCAGTTAATATGATGGAGAGTTTCATAGTATCATTTCCAGAACCATGAAAAGAAATCTTTTAAGTACATAGACATTAAATTGTATGGTGTAATGAGTAGTAACATAGGCAGATCTGATGGTATTGGTCCATGTAAAGACCACATGACATTTTCATTGATTGCCAAATGAGAAGAAGAAATGACCAGAGTGTCACCACACATCATAGTGCTTAGTTAAGGCCTTGTGTAGATTGAATGTCTTATACCACCACAATGTGGACTGTAAGCATAAATACAGAGACTTACTTCCACCATTAAGGCCTGATTCCCTATCCATTATTCTTGCACAAAGTAATATAGTATAATCCAAGTAGAAACAAATGACAACATTCTTCTGGTAAGAATGAAATGTAGTAAGAAATCACATAGGAAATAGGGAGGGGGGGGCCAAAGCTCAGTGAAGAGGATCCCCACAGAAGCATTCCTCATGATCTGCTTCATCTGCCCCCTGCTTTCATTAGCAAGTGGTGTGGTTATTGTCCTGTGTGTCCTTTTGCGTAAACTATATAAATGATATCTAGACGCTTATTTAGACTGTTGACACATCATCATGAACATGTGTGACACAAACTAAAATCTGTGAAAATTGAGCAATATTTTCAGCACCTAGAAATAAATTAGTAAACTCCATTTTTTAGATCTAAAGATTTGAATGTTTCTTCCTATGATAATTTAGGTTGTATGTTTATTTCCTGTGCTAACTATGCCAAATCATGTCTCTAAGAATCATGTAGCATACAGAGAATGCTCTCTGGGATTCAAACAAGATCTTACAGTGATGTCCTTCACAGAGTGTGACTCAATATCTTCTGACTATCCTGGTCACAGTGAAACCAAACAGTGTGCAGACAGAGTTCATAAAGTCAACATGACATTGGAAATGGTGGACTATTATCAAATGGTTGTACTTGAGAACTCTATATTTGAGGATCATGTAGCAAAACTCTAGTGATAGATATGACATAATGTGTTTGCTAACATGGAGACCATGTCATCATCAAAACTGACATTGAGTCAACTAGCATATCCTATAAGAAATGGCAACCTATACCAGCATTCTGGATCCAAGTCATTTGAAAGGCCCTTGGAAATGTCAGGAGGACCTTATCAATTCAGATGGTTTTTCAATCATGAGGGAAGAAAGGCAAAAGTCTTCCATTGAATGTCAGTGTGCAGTATATGCCATTGCAGCTTCATTATTGGTTTTAATCATGAGTCAGGGATTTCTGCAGTCCATGGATTCATGAAATTCCCTATGAATGGTCTCAAGCTCTTATGACTTCACTTTCTGGGTGCTGGGATCACGTGCATGTGTCACCCAATTCAGTTCACTTTGATTATAGTGTATCACTTATACTGCTGGTAACTATAAAACCAAGGTTTCTATGTGTAATTCATTCCAACTCCTGTCCCATACTTCTCTATCCTGCATGAGAGCCTGCCAGTAGCTTAGTTCACACTTGCTAATCATCTACCTCCCTGTTCCCTTGTCCACATAACTAATGCTCCCCACATGATCCAAACCACCAGTTACCAGCAAATTCATAGTTGCTCTGTTTCATCCCAGGTGTGTTGTCAGCACTGTCACCAAAGGATCCACAGTGCAAGGTAAAGTACTATTCTTCATCTCCTATAGAAATAAATCTCTGTGTTTCAGTCAATGTGAATAATTCTTGCACAGACATTTGTTACTGGGTGGTGTGGAAATGAATTTAACTCTCCTGCAAAGCAATTCATGGCTCTGTAGGAATATTACTGTCACCATGTACCTATATGTTAATGGTAGAAGGATTTCCCCAAGGAAAAATTTTCCTTCTCATACTAAGGATTTTGTACTGTGTAAAAGGTCTTCAGAAGTCCATTATGCATTAAAACCCTTTGCCCTTTGTAGTGATGTCTTTTGTGACACTGTTTAGGTGTATGGCCATTGATTGAACCCACTGTTCTCCTGTCTGTTTTCCTAACTTATCAAAAGAAATACAAACCTATATAAATAAAGTGAGCGGGATATCCTCATTCTCACCTTGTTACCTTTTCTATACTTGCAGGACTCTACCACACTAAAGCCTGGTATGTATTCTAAATTAGTCATATGTTTGAGACCTATCCTATTGTTTCAGTGTCAAGATCTGTGTCCTGACTTCCTGACAAGAATGAGGGTTGGGTGTGGGAAGCCAATGAGACAAAACAATTCTTCCATGAAGACTGTATGAATAGTCAACACAAAGTGAGGTTTGATCCCAATATATTGAAATGTTCTTGGAGATGTCAAGAAGATCTTAACAATTTATATGTCTTTCAAAACATGAGGAGAATGATGGGAATCTTCCATTGACTGATAGTGCACCTTCTACACCACTTCTGCTTCATTGTTCATTTTGTTATAGGATGTCATATTTACTGTGCACCCCAGATGGCCTCAAACTCTTGTGGGTCCACCTTCTGAGTTCTGGGATTAGAATCATGTGCAACCCCACTCAGCTCAGCTTGAATATTGCATATCAATTACAGTGATTTTAGCATCAAGTCCAAGTTTTCTATGAGTGATTACTTCCTGCACCTTTCCCATCCTTCTTTTAGTCAGGAAGTTGGTACCTCAGCAGTTCACACTTTCTATCCAGCGCCATACCCTCATGTATACCTACAGAACACCCATGAGTGATTCATAAACACTAGTCACCTACAAACTAATGGTTGTTATGTTTCCTTCTAGATGTTCTGCCAGGCAAAATGATAGAAGAATCAGAAAATACTGTAAGAGCACTTTAAAAAGTTACATAGAAATTTAGATCCATTGTCAGTCAATGTGCATTACTCTTAGACAGAAATATGTTCTGGGTTGGGTGCACTTGACTGGCAATCTCCTGTCAAAGGATGCATTACTCTCTTCTATAGTTAATGTTATCACATCTATGATAAATGAATGTTACAGTATTTACCTCACAAATGATATTCCTTCTTGTTCTAAGAATTGTGTATCTGAGGATTGGGGAAATGACTCAGTGGTTAAAAGAACTTGCATTTAAAGTTGGCCAGCACAGCTTTGATTCCCCAGTACCAACATAAATCCAGATTCACAAAGTCATGTATGCATTTGCAACTTGTTTGCAGACACAAAAACCCTGGTACTCCTGGAACAGCTATAGTTACTCACTCCGTTTCTTTGAAATAAATTTTTTAAAGCAATTTACAGAAAAGTGTTTTGGTTAGAATGAAGGTATAAAAGAAGTTTTGAAACATACTGAATGTGAAATCTAATAGCCTTTTGGCATGGTCTCTTATGGGACAGCTTTGTAGCAATGTTACCATTGCTTAAATGTATTGTGTCTCTGTCTGTTGTCCTACATTATCAAAATAAACCATACTTATATAAAGTGTATGGCATACCTTGAACAAACAGTATTTTTTTCTATAATTGCAGGATACCACCAGACCAGAACCTGGTATGTATTCTGAATCAAGCCATTTGTTAGGGAAGTATCTTACTGTTTCAGTCTTGAGATACTTGGATCTGAGTTCCTGCTAAGAAACAGGGTTGAGCCGGGTGTAGTGGCACACGCCTTTAATCCCAGCACTCTGGAGGCAGAGGTAGGAGGATTTCCATGAGTTCAAGGCCACCATGAGACTCCATAGTGAATTCCTGGTCAGCCTGAGCTATAGTGAGACCCTACCTCAAGAAAACAAACAACAAAAATAAAACCAAAAAAAAAGAGGATTGAGTGTGTGGTGTTCAGGTGAAGATGTTCTGCCATAAGATATATGTGTGTGTGTATATATATATATAGAAACTGAGGTTGATTCTGTATGAGTGAAAGTCACCTTTTTGTGTGTGTGTAGGATTGTTTAGATCCTCCACTATCCTTATTGACTTTTTCTGGGAGTTTGTAATGTAGATCAGTGGAATTTGCTTAGTGCCACATGTATCAAGTATGAATATGGGCTGGGGAAATGGCCTCACAGTTTAGGTGTTTGCCTGCAATGCCTAAGGAGCCAGGTTCAGTTCCCTACAAGGCACATGAACCAGATGCACAAGGAGGCGCAAGCGTCTAGTTTTCATTTGCAGTGGCTATAGGCCCTGGCATGCCTATTCTCTTTTCTCTCTCCCATTTCTCCTACTCTCTCTCTCTCTCAAATAAATAAATATATATATAAATAACATATTTAAAAATAGTGACAATAGCTATCAGATGATCCTTGTCAGATCCAATGGGGAGGACCCAGTATCAGTTAGGTTGCACCTTCTGCTCAGGAGGATGAGGGCATCTGAAATGTATTAGTAAAGACAAGGAAATATGTATGGAGGCTCTTGTGCTATTCTTTTTCAAAGGCATGTTTGTAAGCAGTGCTGTGTACACATTGGATGTGCCTTGTTTCTGACTGTTTACAAAGAGCTGTCTTTGAGGATCTACTCCTCTCTGTTTATACTGCTGCCAAAATTTCAAGCCTTTGGTAGTCCTCTTAAAGAACTGTGTCCATGAACTCTTATATTAGGTTTTTATCAGTGACCTACTTATAAGAAATGTAATGGGAACAAGTCTCACATAGCACTGACATGAACCTGGGGATAAGGGCTTAAAAAGTGAGCCAAGGAAGAGACAGATATTCTCACTCTTCCTACAGTGACCTACAACATACATTAATGTTCCTCTCTCCATCATTCATTCTGGTTACAAGGGCATGCTTAATTACATAAAATGTATTTTGGAGGGGAAAATTTGGACTTGTGTGTTTTCAGGGTCTCTGATGCCACTCCCTAAACCTTTTTGTTTTGAATACCCTTGAACAGTTGTCTATGATAGTGTGAGGATAATTCCTTTAAGAATTTGTATTAGATTTCACTTAGCATGCATTATGAACCAGATGGCTTAATGGATTTAAAATATCATCTCTCTGGTTTTCAAAGAGACCACTGTAAATGATAGGACACTAGCCCTCTTTCAAGACTATGTCCTGTTTTTACATTAGCAGACCATGAAGGGCCCAGGTACTCATTTTCTGCAGCATCTTTACTGTTGCAGCCACTGAATCTGGTCTTCAAATCACAGTAATATACATAGTATGATCTGAGTAAAACATGAGACTCTCACCTGTGGTTAACAGTTATTCTATTGTCTTCCTAGTTGGCGATGGTACTGTTTATGATCAGCCACACACCAATAATTATGAAGACAGTGAGGCCAATGACAAGGTAAAGCAACCTTTCCTTGCCTGAAATAAAAAGTTACTTTCTTCACTTCCTGTTTTAGTTGAACTTGGCCATGAATACATGACACTAAGTTTTATAGATATTTACAAGTATTGTATTCTGTTTTCTGAAATGGTTGAAGAATAGGCCCTTCCAAACTGTGCAAAAGGTCATTTTCAAATGACATCTTTATGAAACATATTGTATGCTGGGTCTCCGCTGGGTTAAATGCATTTTCATTCCTTGTTTTCAATGATTTATAATTCATTATCTACAGAGCCTTACAGATACATCCCTAGGAAAACATCATGCTTTTCAATAATGTACCTTACCATTGTTTGTAAAGCTTTCACTTTGGTAATGTTTCTGGTATGTTACCAACATAGGAAGAGAAACTATACCATTTGTCCACTGCTCCCATGACATAGTTCCTATAGTTCCTTTGCTTCTCTAATTGCAGGTGGCTTCTGTTGAAAGTGAAAACTGTAAGTAATTTCTTGAAGATGAAAAACTGTAAATCATAAGATATGTGTTGTATCCTTACTAAGTATTCTTTAGAGAGGAACTGGGATTCTGTGTTTCTGGAGTTGAAAAGGGTAGAGGGCATTTCAAAAAGATGGTGATTGTTTAGCTAAGAACATAGAGTCAAGTTTTCTGCACTTCTTGCATGCAGTTGCACACATTTTTCACTTATGTTGCCCTCTATGCATGAATAGTGTATGGATCTTGCCTAGATTTGAATACATGCGGTACATTATGTTGCTCAAAAGATATTTCATACTCAGAAATTGACCTCAGCCTTTCTAAAAAGTGTTCATCACAAACATATCCCTTACTTGGGTTATACAAATTAAGTCATTCAGACCTCAGAACGTTTAGAACTAGAGTTGACTTGTTTCCACACATCACCACAGGACAAAAATGCACCATATTTGCTGTCAAATTTGTGTATAGACAGTAGTTGAAATCGTGTTCCAGGAGAATGTGCCAGTGCAGTTTCCTTCACTCTGTCATTGAGGCATAAGTCCCAGGGCAGAGCGATTCCAGTTCCTCTACAGTCCCAAAGAACTCAAATTGACACATGAGGCCCATCCATAGAAACTTGCCACAGTGTTTACATACAGTGAAGAAGCATTTGGAAAATATTTCCATAGAAACTGGCATAGTCTTTAATGTGAAAATCTCAAATATACCCTGATGTTTTATGTCATTTTGCAAGTCTTTGTAGATGGAATAAGTCAAAAGGCCACTATGAACCAACACCATAAGGTCTGGGGTTGTCTCTTAGAATCTTCTCTCAAACATGAAAATTAGAGAAATATTTCAATACACTTGATCATTTCACCATGATCCAAGGGGGTAAAAAAGGTCTATTTGTGCTTATTAAAGACTTTATATGACTGACAAATTGAAAGGCATACATGGGAGAATAACTTTGAGTTCATGGCCAGCCTAAGAATACATAATGAATTACAGGTTATCCTGTGCTAGTATGTGTCCCTAACCCCCCTAAAGGACATTTATTGGATCTTATTAAACCACACTGATGACAATATCTCTCACTCTTAAATCATTTATTATTGTAAGACAAAGGATTAATAAGTATATATCATTACAGTTTGTGACCAGTGTTAAATTCTTTTCCCTAGTATAATGTGTATCTTATCCATGATAAAACCTTATGCAGTGAAAGCTGAATACAGAACATTTATCATGAATATTAGCAGCTTAAACTATGATTAACAGGGCTGGAGAGATGGCTTATCAGTTAAGCACTTTCCTGTGAAGCCTAAGGACTCTGGTTCGAGCTTTGATTCCCCAGGACCCACGTTAGCCAGATGCACAATGGGACACATGTGTCTGGAGTTCATTTGCAGTGGTTGGAGGCCTTGGCGTGCCCATTCTCTCTCTCTCTCTCACTTTCCTCTCTCTCTCTGTCTCTCTGTCTCTCTCTGCATCTTTCTCCCTCTGCTTGTTGCTCTCAAATAAATAAATAAAAGTAACCAAAGAAAATTTTAAAAATATGATTAACGATGTGCAGACACTAGTATCATTCCACTGGGTTTCAAAATGATCAGAAGAAGTGATAGAACACTGACATTTAGTGATAACATGTTTTAAAGGGTTGCTCCCATTGAAGAATGGCTGTTTCACATTATGCTAGGCTCCTATTACCTAGAAAGTAAAACATACCGATCCTCAGTTCTCATAAGGCTTCTCATGCTTGGTATTTTTCTGTCAGAGGACAACAATGGTTATTCATCAAGAACACCCATGAATTCTTGTATTATAACTAAGCCCTTGACATTTTACCATACCAAACAAGAAGCCCTCATTCATTAATAAGTGCACCATCAGTTGAGAGTTACTTTGTGTCCTTCTAGATGATCCAAAGGAGGATGAAATTACTCCATCCACGACTGAACATACTCAGACCCATTATGTCCAGGTAATACAGTTTGTTCTTTTGCAAAGCTAGAAAGTATACTTTCATAATTCCTTTATTTTTTGGTGGATAGCATACATGAACAGTGAGGTTTATAATGTACACTATAGTTATTAGAGTGTTTGCCTAGGAGGGGGGCAGAATAGAAATTTACCAACTCACCCTTGAATTCAAGAGTCTTTACAAATGCCAGTGCAGCTTGCACACTGCATATTCTGTTATCTTTCTTTATCTGCAGCATTTATATTTAGATTAAAATTTGAGTTATTTTTAGTCAAATGTGGACAGGCTTATTTTGTAGGTTCAAAAACTGCATGTATGTTTTGTCTACGTACCCTCTCCCGAAACTTCTATGGTTTGGATAGAGTTAAGGGTATTCCCTGAAGTCAGTGTGGTGGAAGATTATTATGTCCAGAATGTGGTATTGATAATACCTTTCAGTCATGAGACCAGGTGTAGAAAAGGGGAACATACAGATACCTCACCCTCCCCTTTGGAACTGAGGAAGTTCAACCAAGAACAAGATGTTTCTAGGTTTCTCTATAATGTAGCTACGTATCTTAGGAACTCTCAATGAAGATCAAACAGAGAAATCACTGCTGTGAAACAACATAAGTTTCAACAGTACTCTTTTTCACAAAGTACTCCATATCACATGCCTTTTGGCTTCAAAACAGAAGAGATAATACAGTATTGGACTGGATGTTCTTTTCTATAGTGGATCCCATTTTCCCACATCACTGGGCAATCCAAAGAATCTGAGCAAAGAACACAGCTTGATCTGGAACTCTGATAGTTTCTTCCTGTCTCCATTACAGGTTGGATCAAGGAACAGGAGATTGTGTATGTATTCTGAAACCACTTTCTGAATACATGTTTTAAATAAGAATGGTGTAAATATTGATTCTTTTATATGGTTTACCACTGTGATCTGTGCCTTCTGCTGGGAAGGAGTATTATGAGTACAGTCCCTGGATTCAGCAGATTTCTGTATATTTGGTTTCAGATTTTGTGAGTGGCTGTGTGTCTATATATAAGTTGTTTTTTTCCTACCCTGAGGACATGAATTTTTATCCTAATTACTCAACCTAATTTCAAAAGTCAATTTCTCAAGAAAGAAAGAAATTCACTATATGGACCTACATTAATTACTTCCAATCTCATCAAATACATGTATGGCAGTTTTGTTTCCCTGTGTACCCTTCCACAGTTGGATAAACCAAAGCACAGAGGTAAGTGACCAGACTCACCAACTGTGGGGTACAAAATCCACAAAAGATTCCCAAACATGTGTTCCAATATTGCTCTTAAAGTACATCTCTTTTTATCCCACCAGAAGTTTAGTAGGCACTGTGTAAGAGTCCTAGACATCAGAGTTGGTTATATAGCTCATTTGGTAGAGAACTTATTTTGCATGTAGAGATCTTATGCTTCACTTCCCAATATTGCAGAAAAAAATCTCTATTATGCACACCAGGGACATTGCAGTTTACAAAGATCCCAAACACTATCATGATTGCCTCAGTGGTCATGAGAGAGGCTGGGTGTGGTGACACACATAGTTATTTCTGGCAATCAGTGGTTGGTGCAGAGGTTAGAGGATCACCATGAGTTCAATGGCAGCCTGAGACTGTGTAACAAATTCCAGGTCAACATGACTAAAGTGAGACCCTATCTCAAAAACCTGAAGGAAAAAAAGCTGAGATAGCATTCACCTGCAGACATTCACAAGTGAGTGATATAAAATCCCAGATTCTTCTGGTAGCTCATGGCTTCATAAAATGGGAGAGAGTCCATATGAAAATGTGGTATGTTTCATAGTTGAATTTCTAGCCTGACTCAGCATTTTACATTGTTTCATTCCTTGGAATGTATATTTCTGAGATTTATATATTCACATAATTATTTTTTAGGATCACAGTATCAGTCCTTTTTTGAGGCAAGCCAAACATGCTGCCTTTTTTTATCTGAAAGTGAGTGAGAGAGAAAGAGAGAGAGAGAAAAGAGAGAATTGGCATGGCAGGGTCTCCAGCCACTGCAATAGAACTCCAGAAGTGTCTGCCCTTTTGCACATGTAGGAACTTGTGCACATGTGTCACTGTGCATTTGGCTTATGTAGGACCTGGAGAGTTGAATTTCTTGGACCACATCGACAAGTGCCTTAACTGCTAAGCCATCCTTCCAGCCCATCATTCCTTTTTCAACCATAACATACACTATGTTTCTATCACCAATCTTTGCCCAGTTTCTCAGAAGCCCAGGAAACACCTTATATACTTTTGTCTTTTTCATAATGTCAGTCAGTGGGAACCAGAGTTCATCTTTTCCATGCTCTGTTTTACTAATTCATATATATTTAAGATTCTGCCTTTCTCACTAATGAGTGCATTTGAATTGAAAGGTGTTCAACTATTTACCCCTGCATGGAAATAATGTTTGATTCCAGTTTGTGTGACCATAGTTAACACTGGTATTGCTGTGAGCTTCTTGTTGGCATGGGGAGGGAGGACACACCTGACAAAAAGCAGCTCATGGGAGGAGGGTGGTGTTTCAAGCTTACAGTTTTGAGGAAAAGTTTCATCATGGAAGGGAAAGCATCACACAGCAGACACTGGGAATCACATCCTGTCATATCAGCTGGAAGAGAGCAGAAAGAATGATCTAGCTCTGATCACCAAGTAGCTGGACTAGTAAATCTCAAAGTCCAGCCCATAGTTTCACAGATCCTCCACCTCCAACCTCCCAGAGATTCTACCAACTGAGCATGGAAGATGAGGCTTAATCACAAACATATGAGGATCTGATGGGCATTTTACATTCCAATTCCACAGTTGGTGTCTGCATCCCCAGGAAGATTTTCTGTGGACAAAACCATTCATCTCAACTGGACAAATATGTTACATCACCAACATTGCATTTCATAGGTCAAATGTGTTTGGGTTTATAAATATTTGCTATGTTCCTTCACTGACATCATTGGGACCTGGCACTTTCTTTTTGGAAATATCATTGAGTTTGTTCAAATGTATGGGCTTATTCAGATTTTCCCCTGTGAGAGCCTTGAAGGAATAAGTCCTTCCAATATGTCCACCTCATCTAGGTCAAATTATGGCTATAAACAGGCATTTTGGTGCATGTCTTTAATCTCAGCACTTGAGAGGCAGAGGTAGGAGGATATCCATGAGTTCAAACCCACCCTCAGAATATGTAGTTAATCCTAGGTCAGCCTGGGCCAGTGTGAGACCCTACCTCAAAAAAAAAATTATGGTTATAAAACTCTTTAAACTATGCCTTTTTATGCTCTCCGGAGTCATGAGATCAGCTGTGATAGCTAGTGTGTCTGTATGCTTGAGGTTTCCTCAGCCCAGGGCTGTCAAAGCTCTGCAGTGTCCTGGCCTTATATTCCCTGTGACAGTGGGAAAATACTTGTCTTGCTTCAGTGGCATTTGGAAGTGGGGTTATGTGGCCTGATTTTATTGTATTAATTGTTTTTTTAAATTATACACACACACACACACACACATATGTGTACATATATATTTGGTGTTTTGAGGTAGGATCCCACCCTAGCTCAAACCAACCTGAAATTCATTCGGCAGTCTCAGGGTGGCCTTGAACTTTTTGTTCCTCCTACCTCTTCCTCCTGAGTACTGGAATTAAAAGCATGCACTAATACGCTTCCTCATAACTCACATTTTTAAATTCCTCATGTTTGAATTACTCTATAGTTTACCATTCCCTTATTAAATCTTTAAATTGTAACTATTATACACTTTTTAATGCACATTTAAGTTCTAAACACTTCTATATCAGCAATGCTTTTTATTCACTTAATTCTAAATTCTTACTTTCTTCAGGTCAATATATTCGCAGAGTTATTTCATCTTTCAACTCCTGTGTCAATCTCTTTAGACAGTGTACTTCAGTTGGTAAGTGTTTTGGAGGTTTCAACTTCATCTCTTGTCAATTTGTAATTATGTCACATATTGGTCTGATACTATAAGTTCATGTGGCAGTATTGTACTGGTACAGTTGTATGAGAATGTATTTGTTTTATTGCTTTGAGGTAGCTTTGAAAAATTCCAGACATAGTAATAGGAAGACACCTGTCAGTGAGATACAGTAATGATAGTTCTTCTGGAAATAAGCTCTGAAGGAGTACATAACAGTTCTCCTGTGAAAATGTCTTCAAGGTCTGTATTTTTCCATGATGGGGCTACTACTGTTTAGTCCAACTATTGACCTTGAGAGTGGAGGATGATGCAGGAGAGGTTAAGATACCATCAAGCATCTTGATCATTCTTCCTACCATTTTTCCTGCAGTATATAAGAGTTGGTTATTTTCCAGGATCCCCAAATATCTATGATGTGTTGTGGAGTGGAGACTTTTTGGCAGTCTTTGTTTTCACGTTCACAAATGTCACTCCATTAACCATATGGCTTGAATACTCTTAGATCACAATCTTTGTGAAAATATTCTAAATAGTTTCTGATTAGATGTCACATAGTATGAATTATAATTCACATTGTTTCGTGGCTTTAGAATATAACCCACTGGGGTTCAAAACTGATCATTATGAGTGTAGGACATTTACACTATTTTCTGTTGTCTTTCATTTCCAACAGCAGAATGCCAAGGGATAAGCTTCTCATTTCTTTGCTGCTTCTTGTTTAGTGTCTGATTTTACTGACAAGGTTGCTGGATTAACTATGCAACCTAAGCTCTACTGCACAACCATAAACCTCCAAGTGTATTATAAGTAAAATGTGAGCCATTGCACCAATGACTAACAGTTACTCTCTTGTGTTCCTAGATGTAGCAGACAGCTCTACAGAAGTGCAACACTTGGACAAGAAAACCCCAACTGAAGTAAGTGAAAAGGTCAAGCAATGTTTCCTTGCCTGAAATTACAATGTTGCTTAATTTCTTGTTTTTGGTTGAGGTTGACATAAAAATATGACACCAAGCATTACGGGTACCCCAAGATAGCAGATCCAGTCTGGAATAGGGGAATAGTCAATACCAACTATTCTCTTATGCAAAAGGACATTTGGAAATGGCAGCATCAGGTTACACACTGTACACTAGGCCTCCTCCAATTTGAAATCTGTGTCTTCTTCTATAATGAAGTATTTTGAATTCATGACATAAAGAGAGTTAGAGATATGTTCTCCATGCAGATATCATAGATTCCCAATGAAGTATCTTTGTTTTGCAAAGGTTTCACTTTTTCACTGCTTTTTGGATGTCTTCTATATAAGGAAGGGAAGTGATACCATGTGCCCACAAGTCCCATGACTTAATTCTTATGATGTTTTTAATTCTATAATTGCAGATAGATGCTGATGAAAATTCAACCGGTAAGTATTATAGAATTGTTTGGAAAAGGAAAACTAGATGTTTGTAATACTTACTGAATTCTCCTTTGAAAAGTGACTGTAATTTTCACTTTCTGGATGCTGAAAGGATTGAGGATTTTGGAGAGCAAAATAAACAAGTACAAGTGTCAGTAAGCAGTTGCACACATGCTAGGTTTGGTTGGGCTTCTGTACATGATGAATGCTGGGGCCTTGTGTGCTAATATGGCTTTTGATTTTGAATACATGTGTGGTTATATCTGAGATTATTTTTCCTCAGAAGATATTTGAAGTTTTAAATACAATTGCCCTCAACAAGTTCCTTAAACAAATCTGTGGCAAACAAACTTGAACTCTATGCAAATTATTCATCCAGTCTTCAGTGTATTTATGACTGAAGTTGGCTTGATATAACCCTGATACAGAACCTGAACTCTCATATTTGTATGTAGACAAGTGGAAACATGACTCCAGATGTGTGGGCCTATCTGTTCCTCTCTGTTTCACACTTGTACTTATGCCTTGTCAGGGAGACACTAGCCTGAGAGCTGAGAGTCTCTAGAGCCTGTGAATTCCTGAGGTACTCCAGGCTCTACTTCATAGATTCTATCTATCCATAGAGTTCCCTCAGTTGTCACATAAACTATACTACAGAAAGGTGTTTCCACAGACTTTGGTATAGTCCTTCATGAGATGATCACTAATATGACCTGGTTAAGCTCAGTGCATAGGATTGGAGATGAACGCAATCAGTAGGACAACATGAGTTACCTCTGATAAGTCTTAGGACATGTCTTAGAACCTGGCCACAGACATAAAATTTATTCAATAGTTTTTTTCCATAGTTTATTTATTGTTTTTAATTTTTTAATTTAATATTTTTTAAAATTTTTATTAGCATTTTCCATGATTGTAAAAAAAATCCCATAGTAATTCCCTCCCTCCCCCCCAACTTTCCCGTTATTCAATAACTTTATGTACTTGACATTTTAACCCTAATATAAAAAATGTCTATTAAAGGTCTTACAGGAGGAATAAATAAGAACTGAAAGATTGTGGTCTGCCTGGTTGCCAGATTCTCTTATGCTTCTGGGTTAGGAGCATCAGTGCCCAAACCCTGCCAATCCCCAGATGAACATGTCTATGGAGACTGTCTAGTGTGGTCTCTGTAGCTACTTACTCAACAGAAACACAGGGCATGTGAAATGCAGAATGAAAGGAAAGTTGTGATTATCTTTGTTAGGATTTTTAACACTTTTGTAACTTTTTGTATATTCCTGAACATCAGCTAATACAATGGAGTTTCCTTGTGTCAGTTCCAGGACCTTGAAAAAAGCTTGTTTAAAGTGCCATGGGAATTATATAGAATGGTGCAGTATAGTAGTAACATAGGCAGATCTGATAGTTGTGGCCCATGTAAAGACCACATGACATTTTCATTGACTTCCAAATGAGAAGAAGAAGTGACTATATGTCACTATATAGTATATAGTATCATATGTCATAGTATATAGTTAAAGTTTTCTGCAGATTGACCATCTCATACCACCATAATGTGGACTCTAAGCATAAGTACAGAGACTTACTTCCACAGTTAAGGCTTGATCCTCTATCCATACTTCTTCCACAAAGGAAGATAGCATAATCCAGGAAGAAAGAAATGACACCATTCTCCTGGCCAATAGTCTAATGTAGTTAGTAATCACCTAGGAAGCATAAAATGCTGAGTATATAGGATGCCCCAGGGAAGCATTTCTTCTGACCTGCTTCTTCATCTGCACCCTGCCTTCATTAGTAAGTAGTGTGGTGAGTGTTTTGTGTGTCCTTTTTAATAAACCCAAATAAATGATTTAGAGATGCTTGTTTAGACAGCTGATATGTAGGCATGAATATATGTCATACAAACAAATCTGTAAAGATTTAGCCATTTTTTTCATTGTCTAGAAATAAATTGGAAAACTCTATTCACTATAGCTAAAGATTTAATTGTTTCTTCCTAGGATCATTTAAATTTTAATTTTATTTCCTGTGCTAACTTTTGTGAATCAGGTCTCTTAGCATCATGTCACATACACAGAAGGCTCTGTGAACTAGATCCCTGGGATTTGAGAAATATGTCACAAAGATCTTCTTCACAGGTTGTGACAAAATATCCACTGACTATCCTGAACACAGTGAAACAAAAGAGTGTGCCCGCAGTTCATAAAGGCAAAATGACCTTGCAAATGGTGTACTATTATTGGATGGTTGTACTTTAACTTGAGACTTCTATGTTTGAGGATTATGTTGCAAAACTCTAGTAATAGATATAATTCTTTTGCTAGCATGGAGACCATTTCCTCATCAAAACTAGCATTTAATCAACTTACATATCCTGTGCAAAATGGCAGCCTATACCAGCATTCTGTATCCAAGTATATTGAAATAGCCTTGGAAATGTCATGAGGACCTTATCAATTTAGATGGTTAAAAACATGAAGGAAGAAAGACAAGAGTTTTCCATTGAATGTCAGTGTACAGTATATGTCATCACAGCTTCATTATTTGTTTTAATTGTGAGACAGGGATTTCATGAAATTCACCATGATTTACCCCAAACCCTTCTGGCTTCATTTTCTGGGTGCTGGAATGACAGACATGTGTCATACAATTCACTTCACTGTGATTATAGTGTATCATTTATAATGTCTGTAACTGTAAGGCCAAGGTTCCTATGAGTCATTCGTTCCTGCTCCTTTCCCATTCTTTTCTAGTCTGGAGGAGAGACCACCAGCAGCTTATTCCACAATTGCTAATCATCCACCTCCCTATGCCCTTGTCCACATAACTAAAGCTCCCCAAGTGATCTATAACCACCACTTACCAGCATACTGACAGTTGCTCTGTTTCATCCTAGGTGTGTCACCAGCACAGTCACCAAAGGAACCACAGCATGAGGTAAAGCACTGTTCTTCAACTTTTATATAAATACAGCTCTGTGTTAGTCAATGTGAATAATTCTTTCACAGACACTTGTAGTTGGTGGTGTAGAGGTTAATTGAACTCTCCTACAAACCAACTCATCACTCTCTAACACAATTAATGTCACCACATCATTCTCAGTGAATGGTAGAAGGGTTTCCCAAAGTAATGATTTTCCTTCTCATAGGAAGGATTTTGCACTGTCTGTGTAAACGATCTTGAGAAGTATACTGTGCATAATAAGCATTTTTCCTTTGTAGTGGTGTGTTATGTGACAGTTTTGAGTTGTGTGGCCATTGACTGAACCCACTGTTCCCCTATCTGTTTGCCTAAGTTATCTAAAGACAGCCAAACCTATGTAAGTAAGTGAGTGGTATATCTTTATCCTCACCTTGTTTCCTTTGCTATACTTGCAGGACTCTAGCAATCTGAAGCCTGGTATGTATTCTAAATTAGTCATGTGTTTAAGAACTATCCTACTGCTTCAGTGCCAAGATCCCTACCTGAATTCCTGATAGAAATGAGGGTTAGGTGTGGGATTTCATTGAGATGAAATGATTCTTCCATGAAGTCTGTAAGGACAATCAATGTAAAACTAAGAGTGATGTTCAATGAGTCAGTGTTGCCTCATCTGGTGTAGGAAAGATTAGTGATCCACTCTTTCTACTGACTTTCTTATGGAAGTTAGTAATGCAGATCAATGGAATTTCATAAGTAGTAGGATTGCCAAGTGTGAAGATGGATTAAATAATCATGTTCCTAATCAGATCCAATGAAAGAGAGTCCCAAGGGTGGTCAGATTATGCCTTCTTCTCAGGTGACAGACAGTATCTAAAAGGTGTCAAGGAGCATAAGGAAATACATGCAGAGGCCTAATGCTTTTACCTTTTCAGAGACATCATTGAGATAGTGGTGTCTTCAAGCTGAGGATGCCCTTGTCTGGACTACTATTTAAAGACTTTTTTTTTCCCAAAGACTTATTCTTTCTGCTCCTGCCATTGGCAAACCTCCAAGCCTATCTTATTTCCTCTCAGAAACTGTGCCCATGACATGCTGTGTTGAGTTTTGTGCATTGACCTCTGATACAGAGAATGTGGTGGGTCACAGCTCTCACATGACACTGACATGAACCTGAAAATAAGGTCTTCTTGTGTAGGGCCATGGAGAAGCAATGTGTCATGCATTGACTCATGTCCCTCCTCTCTGACCATATCCTGAAAACACTCTTCTCATGATACCTCTTACCCAGAGCTTTCTCCACCATGTTTTTCCTATTTCCTGAATGACCTGGTAACTTTGGACACTGTGCCTGGCCAGCCACAAAGACTTCAGGATTCCCTCTACCTCCTATTTGTTCCTGATCATGGATGCTAGCTGGATATGCCTGAAGAACCTGGCCTAACTTTCTTGTATAGAGTTCCCCAGACACAGTTCTCCTGAATGGGCCTTCCTTTAATCACCATTTTCTCTATTGCTTTCCCTTTCCTCCCACTATATAAGGCATAGACCCACCTTCCTCTCTCACAAAACTAACTAGACACACAGAAATTGTATTGGAAAAACAAAAACAGACCATCCCATTTTTTAGGCACATCATGTCCCAAAAGACAACTGAGTCTTAAAAGCTTATTGGATTCAGTTTTTTTATTACAGAACAAAGGTGAAAGGCTGCTGATGACCCATTGAAGCAAGCAGGAGAAATGAACGGAGAGGGAAGACCTCAGGGACCCAGCATCAGCCAGAAGAGTTGTCTCTAGTATGAGACAAGTCCCAGAAAGAGAACCAAAAAGTGGCAGAAAATTGTTTCTGACCTTAGGAGCAGCTAGGGTGAAAAGGGAGGAGTCACTCACCTAGCATGGCCAACATAATTCCTCCAGGGAGCATTCATTATTGTAATATAAAATTGAATAAAACTCCTCCCTAACTTGAACCTTCCACCCCTCTATCCCCAATGACAACTTCACTGGAAGATGTCATCGATGAACCACCAACACATACATTAGAGCACAGCAATGGTGCTGAAAGCTAATCATTCATACCTTCCCCAGAAGTAACTAAGTGTCCTTGGGGCCTAGAATATGTATGGAAAGATTGATTAGACCCAAGCATCTTATTTATTGAGGTGTTATAGATTTTGCATGTGGATCACATTTATTGTACTCAATTCCTATACTTGTGATGTAAGACTCACAAGGAAGGAATTTATTAACCGCTTTTGCATGGATCAAATCACTCAAGTGTGCTCTTTTTCCTAGGTCACCACAAGGACTCACCACCACATGTGGTTGGGGACTATGGCTTCACCCCCCAAAAATGACACAATTTCAAAGCTGGTGGCTCCATCTTCACCGGGATTGAATATTATCCTTGATGGCCACCTCACATAGATGAAGTCCCTGGTGAAGAGTAAAGCCACCTAAACCAACCCCAAAACCATACTATGGTTATTTTAGGACTATAGGATGAGTATCATTACTCAGAAAATAAGAAAGATTAAGGTAAACCAAACAAATGAAGAGGTTTTAATGAAGACTTTTCTGATAACAATATAAAACAAAACTTACAAGACAACAGGCACCAATTTAACACCTACATTGATTATTTGAAGCTTTCATGGAAGAAAAAAAAAACATATGTTTAAAGGAAACTACATATTGTGAGATCCAACAATGAAAATGTGACTACAGGATAGTAAGCCCAAACACCATGTGAAGAAGGAGGAAGAAATAGTGTGAAAAAAGCAAAAGATGTAAAGGAAGACAACCTGTGACCTCCACCACATATGAAAGACAAACCAGCTCTGCCACAACAGGAGAACATCCATGAGGGGCATCCACCCCAGCAGGCAGACCACTCAGAATTCACACCCTCTCAGGATGACCACGTGGGGCACCCACCATAGAAGAAAGACCACAAGGGACATCTGCCCCAAGAGGAAGAGCACACAATGCTCCCACCACATGTGAAAGGTGTTGTGGTCACTCATGTCAGGAGTAAAAACTTGTGGGGCACCCATCCAAGAAGAAGACCACACCAGAAACACTACCACAGTCGAAAGACCATGCAGGAACTCCAATCCCAGGAGGAAGACCTCACAATAATGCCCACCCTAAGAAGACTGTGTAGGAGCCCCTATCCTAGGAGGAAAACCTCACAGTAATGCCCACCCTAACAAGACCATGCAAGAACCCCTACCCCAGGAGGAAAACCTCACAGTAATGCCCAATCTAAGAAGAAGACCATGGAGGAGCCCCCACCTCATGAGGAAAACCTCACAATAAAGCCTGCCTTAAGAAGAAGACCATGTAGGAACCTCCACCCCAAGAGTAAGACCTTACAGTAATGCCCATCCTAAGATAATCATGTAAGAACCCCCACCCCAGGAGGAAGAACTCACAGTATTCCCACCCTAAGAAGACCATGCAAGAACCCTCACCCCAGGAGGAAGACCTCATAGTAATGCCCACCCTCAGAAGAAGAACTCAAAGTATTGCCCAACCTAAGAAGACAACCATGAAGGAGCCCCCTCGTCAGGAGGAAAAGCTCACAGTAAAGCCCACCCTAGGAAGAAGACCATGCTAGAAGCTCCACCCAAGGTGGAAGACTTCATAGTAATGCCCCCCTCAGAAGAAGACCTCAAATTAATGTCCAACATAAGAAGAAGACCATGCAAGAGCCCCCACCCCAGGAGTAAGACCTTACAGTAATGCCTACCCTATGAGGAAGACCTAACAGTAATGCCCATCCTAAGAAGGAGACCATGCAGGAGCCCCCTCCCAAGGGGGAAGAACTCACATCTTAAGGTGTTTGTTCATAGATATGTTATTACAAGTGTGTGAGATTGTGCAATCACTCAGATCCCATATCAAATTGTTAAGGTGAGTTAAGTAGCACACAAGCCCATGGCACAGTCTCAGAATTAGGTGCTTGACTGGAAACTTATCCATCCCCTTTGAAAACCCTGGGCACTGAGCACATCTCCAAGATGATAAGAAAATCCAATCCAAGTCACCAGGTGGATTGACCTACTGTTTTCTACTCTCAGAGTAAAGTTTTTCATATTCTACTCTTTGTGTCTATGCTTGTGAATTTTTTGCTAGTTAAAAGTCAAGAGCTTGTGCAGCCTTGGTTGTGGAATTACAGTGCCCAGTGGTCTAACCCTTAAACTACATCTGTCCAGAGCTGAGGAAAGCTCTGTGGCTCCCAATTCCCGTAACACTAAAATACAGACAGATTTACATTTAAAGCACAAATGCTGGGCAGACTATGCTGAGTGCTGTGATAAACCCTCTAGCCCTGTTTCCTGTGAAGGGATGAGCATCTGCAATCTCACCCTGCCCCAGGAGCCCATGTCAAGGCTCAGGATCTATCTCTAAAGTCAGTTGCTGTATCTGCCTTTTAGAAACTACCCTCATTTTAAAGAATTTGTGAGGAATTCCAGAAAGCATTTGTGGGTTTTTTGTTTGTTTTTGTTTTTTGGGTTTTTTTTTTGGGGGGGGGGGGGTTTCAAGGTAGGGTCTTACTCTGGCCCAGGCTGACCTGGAATTTACTATGTAGTCTTAGGGTGGCCTTGAACTCAGGGCAATTCTCCTACCTCTACCTCCCAATTGCTTGGATTAAAGGCATGAACCACCATGCCCAGCTTTTTCAGAAAACATTTTTATAACGAGTTTATAGAAACCTTGCCAACAGCTTCAGAATTTCCTGGCTTAATACTTGCATTTGCATGCGAAGCCTGCAGGCCTGAGTTCAATTCGCCAGTACATAAAGACAGATACACAAACTGTTGCATGCATTTGGAGTTTGTTTGCAAGAGAAGAGGCTGTGACTTCATGAACTTTGGCTTCAAGTGAAAACTTGGAGAATCTGAGTAAAAAGATAAAATGAGTGGGTGGAATTCATTCACTGTATCATTAGTAGTGCTTTCCAATCTCTAGATTCCTGTTGGTGAGCTCCACCTCAATCATGTGCCAAGTATTGTCCTGTAGCTGAAAATTCCAAGAACAGAAACATCCAGCCACTCAGGGCCTGTGGTCCTTTGTGGGACACAGAGTCTTACATAGACCCTGTGTGTTTATGATGGTGAGATGGAAGGGAAGATTGAGATCCATGAAGTCAGCTGGTAATCTTCCCAGAGTGTCCCAGAAGCAGGGTAGAATGGGAAAATATTTCCAACTGAGCTCTTGGGAGGATGCTGAGCCAGACATTGTGATGATTATGAGATCACTCTGTGAACGGAGGAGAAGCAGGATTTGGATGCGGAAGATATTAAGTGGCTGAGTTATCTTCTCAGTCTTGGCCAGATGTGTTCTCTGGAGAGCAGATTGGCTGACAAATTCCTGAGTCAGCCTGACACTGCCAGACCTGCTAGGTCTGTGCACCTGGAGCTGATGGCTAAGTGGCTCTTGCTCATGAATCACCCATGTATGTCTTTCCTTGGAGGGAGATCTAGGCAACCCAGAAGTATGGTTGCCTCAGTGTACTTTTCCTACAATGAGTAAAATCTAAGGTAAGACTTGAAAAGCAAGCATCAGGTGGAAAAGTGGAATGAGTTGTGTGTTAGTATGTAGAACTGTGTATTACTTTTCTCATTGCTATGACAAAATACTTGACAAAAGAATGCAAATACCATCCATCATGATGGAGGCAGGCATTGTGGCAGAAGTGAGGCAGCTGGTCATATTGTGTCTGCAGTCAAAGAGCAGAGAGAAATGAATGTGGGTGCTTAGCTTGCTTTCCTTTTATTCAGTTGGAGACAGCAGCCAATGAGATGGTGCCACCTCTATTCAGGATGAGGCTTTCCTCCTCAGTAAACAATTCTGAAAACATCCTCAGAAAAACTTTCCTGGAAATGTGTCTCCAAGGTGATTTTAAATCCAGTGATGTTGACAATATTAACACATGGAGAGTGGGCAGTGGCAGAGGATATTGATGTTATGGAGGTTGGAGGAAGCCACCAGGTTCCTGGGAGGGGCAGAGTGGGAGTATGAAGACAGTAGAGAGGACAGTGGGAAAGGAGGAGGGGCTGCACCTTGCAGGGCCAAAGCAAGCAGTCTGGATATGACCCTTCTGGTCTGAAGATTCACTTAGGGATAACTGGAGGGCATAGATCGTGGTTGCTACATGAAGGTGGTGCCCTGAGGAGTGGAGGCAGAAGGCCCAGCAGGCCAACTATTAGCCAAAGAATATTTTCATTGAACAGTCTCTGATGTCCACATACAGATTGTGATGGCCTAGAATTTCCACTGGCCATAAGGAAGTGGCACTAGGCCCCTAGGCCTCAGCAAGGCCTAACCATGTCTACTTTTTCACTCCTTGGAGAAGTTAATCATTGCAACAATAGTAGCTCCTCCCTCCAACCTCACACCAGTTCCTTATGCATTCCCCCTCTTCTCCTATCATTATGAAGCAAATCCCAAATACAATGGCATTTTAGATATATCCTTCTAAAATGAGAACATGTGTTAAAAAGTATAACTGAGGCTGGGGAAATGGCTTAGAGGTTAAGATGCTTGCCTGAAAATCCTAAGGACCCATATTTGACTCTCCAGATTCCACATTGCCAGATGCACAAAGGTGGGGCAAGGGCAAGGTTGCACATGCCCATTAGGTGTCACAAGCACCTGGGTTTTGATTGCAATGGCTGAGGCCCTGGCACACCAATTTTCTCTCTGTCCTTCTGTCTCCCTCTCTTACTCACTCTAGAATAAAATGAATATCCTTAGCATTTTGACTATACCAGGGAGTGGGAGTTTAAGGTGGGGGCTTGTCTTGGCCAGAGATAAAGCACAGAGAAGGTCCTGCAGAATTGGCAGCTCCTGATTTGGTGGCAGATGTTTTGTGGAGTGGTGAAGAACACAGAGCTGATCTTGCAGGTTGTGTTGGGGCACTGTTCTTCCATGAAGCCCTGTGAGCATAAGAATTCTGCTGTTTACTACCTACATGAGACCATCATAATAGGAGGAAAAGAGGATGATATCAAAATAAAAGAGACTGATTGATAGGGGGAGGGGATATGATGGAGAATGGAGTTTCATAGGATAAAGTGGGGGGAGGTAGGGCATTACCATTGGATATTGTTTACAATCATGGAAGTTGTTAATAAAAAATAAAATAAAATGATTCTGCTGTTTATTCTCAGGTTCTTGAGTATGATGCAGCAGATGAAGAAAATAATGGAGTCCACCCTCATTCATTGTTGGTGGGAATATAAGATGGAACAACCACTATGGAAAGCAATATGAAGACACCTAAAATGGAGTTAACAACAGACCCAGTTATTTCCTTACTGGGAATTTACCCGAAATGCTCCACACCTCAGTTCAGAGAGATTTGCTCAACTATGTTTATAGCTGCTCAATTCATAATAACTAAGGGTTTGATTCAACCCAGATGTCCATCATTAGAGAAGTGGATAACCAAGATGTGATACATCTACATGATGGAATTCCACACAGCACTAGGGAAAAATGACACAATGAAATTTGAAGAAAAATCGTTGGACCTGGAACAGATCATTCTCAGTGCACTCAACAAATAACAGAAAGATAATTGTCTCATGGTCTCACTCATCTGTGTCTCCTAACCTGAATGTGCCTGAGATGCTGACATACTTAATAAGCATCTTGAGGACTGGACAAGGATGGTGGGATGGGAGGGGAGAGTAAGTGTTGGGTTGAGGGACACAAAATTGGACCCAAATGGCAATGGTACTATAAATTCTACATGTTAATAGACAGGCTAAATGACTGAACCTTAATTAGTATCTTAGGTGGAACACCTGAATCACAGGACTCTGGAGAGGTTATGATGAAGACTAACCTTACTTTTCTGTTTCTCTCTCACACTCTCCCTCTTCTTTCTCTTTTCTCTGTGACTTTTATAGTACCTATCTTTTTATTCCTTCTTTTCCTTGGCATTGACCTGTAACTCCCAGTCCTAGCATGTGGTTAATATCCACAATGAGCTGTTGAACAGAGAGACCTCCCAAAACACTGATTTCTGTTGGAGTACTTGATGTCCCACCAAATGCTAGTGGTAAGACTCTTCTACTGAAGATGAAACATGCTATTGGTATGGAACATGGAGTGACATGGCTAGAATCTGGAAGAGAGTCTGTCCTTAGACAGTTAGCTTGTCTCATGCCAGAAGCTGCTACATGAGCAAGTGGGAGAAACCGACAAACATCTGTCTAACTCGTGGTCTAAGCTATTCAGCAACAAAAAAACCTGACATGACTACTCCCTTAGCCTGTGGAAAGACATCACTTTTGCAAATTCAAAAGCAAACATTTTATGCTAGTCATAACCTTGTGGGTTAGGTGAAAAGAACATCTCATTTTAAGTGCACCCAAGTTTTCTTAACTTATCCTTTTCTTTCATTTACAGTGAAGTTGTAATTATAGAATCATAGACCTTACAAGTGTACCCCATGTAGTCCCCAAACATGCTGTCCTAACATGAAGTATCTTTTTTTTTTTTTTTTTTATAAACATGAAGTATCTTAACAGTCATTTAGACAGTCAGGGAGGGGACCGAGAAGCAAGACTTGCCCATCCTGAAGAACATCCTTCTCAACCTAACAACAGCTGTTTCCTTAGACTGAAGTTTTCAAGAAAAGAGTAAGAACTTTGCCTACCTGAGTTATCACATTAAAAGCCTTTGCTTTTTGTTGGAAAAAGTATAGGTAGATGTCTCTGCTGCCTAGATAACTACATTTGCTTTCTGTGAAATGCTCAGGAATATCAGAACATTCCTTCTCTACTTGTGCATCAATCAATGTGTGTCATAATAAAAATACTGGTTTTAAGTAAAAAAAAAAAAAAACTGACATGATGCTCACACAAGTACAATAGTGGCACACAGCCATGGTGGGTAACCAACTGCTCTTGATTTGGCTAAGTGATCTGCTCAGTGGAATGGAACCCATAGCTGGAGCTGGGGAACAAGTCAGAATCAGATCCAAAAATGAGCCTGCTCTCCATTATCTAGCTATAAGCAATCATGGACTACAAGAGGGCCTATACTTATTAAATTCCCTCTAAAAAAACAATGGTTGTCCCATTTATCTGGTTCTAACTTTACTCTCCTTTGGAGAATCTTCTTCTCTTTTTCAGATAGATGCAGATCATAATGAGTGAAACACCCCATCATACCTCAAAAGGGCCCCAGCTGAAACTAAGAATAATTGGCAAAATAAACAGGGGTGCTATTTTCTTGGTGAACCTGGTACCAGCATAAGGGTGAAGGAGATTGACACAGAGAACCATCAACTCCTACCAAATCAGATATCCAGAGACACAGAGGCTTCCAAGACCTCATCACTGAAGCAGACTTTAAATTTAACCAACATGGCTCATGGAAATTTGTGGAAGAGGGGGCAGAAAGAATGTCAAAGCCACACATTAGGTCATGATACACAGAAACATTTCCTCCTGCCCACAACTGAGGGCTAAGCCCGCAATGCATGACCTATTTACCCCAAGAAGCAGGGGCCAAGGGAAGGGGGAGGACAGGGAAGAGACTAACAATGGAACCAACTTGACTCTATTCACTGAGTAAAAAACAACAACAACAAAATAATATATACATAGATAAACAGACAGATAGATAGATAAACAGATGGTAAGGCCCTATTGCTGAAGACTTCACATGCCTAAGTGGCAAAGTCACTGAGAAATCAAGCTGCTGCTGAGCAGAAAACCTCCCTGTAGACCAGTCAAATGAAACCTAGAAAAAGCTGCACTGTGTGCAGCTTTATGAGAGACAGAAGTCATCAGCAGTGAAAATAGTGGACACCTTGGATCTAGGCTTCTCCTCACAGGGAACTTGATCCATACCCAATCTCCTTGATTCCAAGGGTGTAAGGGACCTTGAGTCATCATGTGATATCTTTTCCTTCAGAACATTTATATGATGTATTACATTTATCAATTTGTGTATGTTGAACCATCCCTGCATTCCTGAGATAAAGCCAACTTGGTCAGGGTGAATAATCTTTCTAATATATTCTTTTTTTATTTTTATTTATTTGAGAGTAACAGAGAGAGAGAGAGAGATAGAATGGGTGTACCAGGGCTTCCAGCCACTGCAAAGGAACTCCAGATGCGTGTGCCCCCTTGTGCATCTGGGTAACGTGGGTCCTGGGGAATCAAGTCTCGAACCAGGGTCCTTAGGCTTCACAGGCAAGCGCTTAACTGCTAAGCCATCTCTCCAGCCCAATATTCTTATATTCTGTTTGCCAATATTTTATTGAGAATTTTTGCATCTATATTCATCAGGGAGATTGGTCTGTAATTTTCTTTTTTTGTTTGGTTTTGTCAGGTTTTGGTATCAGGGTGATGCTGGCTTCATAGAAGGAGTTTGGTAGAATTCCTTCCTTTTCTATTTTATTGAAAAGTTTGAGGAGCAGTGGAATTAGTTCTTTCATGAAAGTCTGGTAAAATTCACCAGTGAATCCATCTGGGCCTGGACTTTTTGTAGTTGGGAGACTTTTTATAACTGCTTGGATCTCCATACTTGTTATAGGTCTATTTAAATGGTTTATCTCATCTTGGCTCAAAAATGTTGCAGTGTAGATCTTTGCCCAAATTATCATTATGGCTGCAAAGGAGATAAATTGGGCTCTCTGGCCTCTGGATGTGTATTAATCAGGGTTCTCTAGAGGAACAGAACTGATAGAATGAATTGTATTAAAAGGGAATTTATTGAATAAGCTTATGACAGTCCAACAATAGCAGTTTGCAGGCCTGAGAGTCAAGGAACCTGGTAGCTGCTCAGTCCACAAGACTGGATGCTTCAGCAGTCGTAGTCTGGCACTGAAGGTCTGGAGGTGTCCTGGAGAGCCACTGGTATACAGTCCACACTGAGAAGCAGCAAGCAGCTACATGGTCTGCTGGGGGGTCTCTACAACCTGGTACAAGTTTCTTTTAATACACCTATTTTCTATTAGGTCCCTTCCTCTTCATCTTCATAATTCCTTATGTCTCTTCTAATGGGCTCTTCTGATACTGGACTATGACCAGTAATCTCACTGCTTCAATCCAATTCCTGATGTTAATCAGGCAGGGGCCAAACAGTAGAGCCAAAAAGACCATAACCAAGGGCCTAGCTAGGGGTGTCAGTCAAGTGTGAGGAGGGGATCCTTTCTTTCCCAGAGCTTCTTTAGATAAAGCCTCCCCCAGGGCTGCCCACTCTAGGGGAAGGGCTCACCCTGGGGGAAGGGTTCCTCCTTTAGTTAATCCTTCCTGGAAGAAAACTCAGAGACCCACTTATGAGGAATATCTGTGTATTCCTAATCAGATCAAGTTGACACAAACTTAACTATCACAGGACACATACTAAGAAATGGGGAGGACTGCAGGGAGTATACTGGTCATACCTTATATATTGGTACTATGTGGACTTTTTCTCTTCAGGGCCTTAAAAAGGAACCCTGAAAAAGGGCAAGGGGTCTTAATGTTTTGTAAAATGTCTGTCCTGAGCTAGAGAGAAGCCCTGGAATGAGTTGGGAACTGACTATAAAGAGGGCCCAACAATGAGGCTCTAGAAACGTTGGAATGGATTGGTGCATCAAAAGCCACACTCAGACTAATTATCAAGCCTGCCAATGTGTTGCTACCCAAAGGCAGCCAACATGCTGGATCTTGGATTCCCCCAGACAAATCCTAATGCAGGAACCCGTGAGGACAATGCTAATCCTCCTGAGTTCAACCCAGATGCCCCCCCCAATAAAAATGCTTCAACTGGCAAACACCACCCATAAGTTGATAAGGCAAGCAGGCTGAGATCTGGCAAAAGATTGTTGGACTCGTTTAAGAGCTAGCCAGATGACCTACCTATTACCAACCAAACCCAAGACAATCTAGCCAACAAAGATGGCACTTATTGTGGCAGAACCCTCAGTACAGACTCTGGAGGAAGCAAACTGTAGGAGAGAACAACTGCACCAGGTTGCCTCCTAAGACTAAGGACCCAGATGGTACCTATTTTGCCTGTCAGGATGGTACCTACATCTGCTACTCAGGGGGTGACTGTACCCTAGTGTTCTTGACTCTTGACTTAGATATACTCCCAGGAAATGGGATCTCTCAAGAATTTTCTAGCAACTCCAGGCAGAAGAGGAACCTGGTCCCTCTTCCCATACTCCTGGGTATGGCCTTAATAGGGATAGCAGCTACTGGGGCAATCAACATAGAGTTCCAATAGGTACATCTTGGTCAACTATCTGATCAGATTAAAGAGGATCTCAGCCTAATCCAGGAAAGTATAGTTACCCCACAAAACCAGCTAGGCTCCTTAGCCTCAAATGTGCTACAGAATTGCAGGAGACTATACTCGATGAGGGCAAAAAAGGGGGATATCTTTGGTTTCTTGGGAGAGAGGAATGTTATTTTTATGCAAATCAGTTATTAGTAATAAGAGAAAATGCCAGTCAACTCTTGGAAAGAATTAAAACAAGAGACAGAGCTGGAATGTCTTATTGGCAGAACACTTGGAGCTTCTGGGGTCCTGGGCTGACAACCCTAACCAGGCCCCTGGTTATGGTTCTTTTGGCTCTACTTTTTGGCCCCTGCCTGATTAACATCCTGACTCAGTTCATCAGGAACTGGATTGAAGCAGTGAGATTACAGGTCAAACACCAGTATCTGAGGATCCCATTAGAAGAGTCAAAAGGGATTATGAAGATGAAGAAGAAGGTATCTAATACAAAATAGCAATATTAAATGTGTTAGGTTATAGAGACCCCCAACAGGCCAGGAGTTACCCACAGGGAACAGAGATAAACCCCTTCTTGCCCATGACCCACTCACAGAGAGAAACCAGTGAACAGAAATAAGCTCTCCACCTACTCTGCAAATTACTGATAGACTTGAGTTAACTGGAACAAGAGTTACAAGAAATTTAGGTCTTCTGGTTAAGATGGTGGCTTAGGAACCATGCCAAAGCAGCCTGGGGGGGGGGGGAAGACCAAAAAAAAAAAAAACTCAGCAAAATACACACTTTCACTAAAAAGTGAGGTGTATAGGAAATTGAAGTGACAGCAGAGAAGTAGAAGAAAGCCAAAGCATCCAGAGCCCGCACAGGCTGGCAAAAGCAGCCCCGGCAGCTCCACCAACCGTGGCGGCAGTGCACCAGAAAGCCACCAGGCTCAGCTCAAGCTGAAGAAAAAGCCAGGTGCGGGAGCTTCCCCTCACACTGGCGCTCTCCACAACTCAGGAAACGTGAAGGGGGAGTGGCAGTGAACAACAGAGGAGCAGACCACGAGGTAGAACACGTGGAACACTGAGAGAACTAGAGCAGCTGTGGCTCCCTCCCCTCCCCCACCACCTGAGCCCAGCTCCAGCAAACAGAGCAGCAGTCCTGGGACCCAGCCATGCCAACTTGAGCTGAGAGAGGGACCCAAGCAGGAGCAGAGTCCAGCAGCAACATCAGTGGCTCTGGCACTGGTAACAGTGGCAGCAGCAGTAGCAGATCCAGTACCAGCAGCAGCAGCAGACCCAGCAGCAGCAGACCCACGAGTGGCAGCAGCGGCAGATCCCGCAGCAGCAGCTTCAGTGGCAGCAGCAGCGGTGGACCCAGCAGCAGCAGTTTCAGCAGCAGCTGTGGCTCAAGCAGTGGCAGCTACAGCAGCAGCAGCAGAGGCAGCAGCAGCAGTAGACCCACCAGCAGCAACTTCAGCAGCAGCGGTTACAGACCCAGCAGCGGCAGCTTTAGCAGCAGCAGTTCCAGCAGCAGGGGTGCTGATCTGCAGGGCCACACTTGCCAGACTCAGTTTGCCCCACAGGAAAAGCCAGTGCCCAAATCCAGAAATCAGAACAGCAGCCTGACGACCCAGGCAGCAACTTGACTGAGACCAAAATCATTCAAGGTAACTGGGATTGCACCAGGGAAGGGTCTCACTTGGTCACAAGCTGACTTGGATCCCTCAACAGACCAGAAATCTTAACCTCTTTGTTGATAGAGGATCTAGTCATTATAATAACTACTCTGGCATAAATACTTGAGGCTGTTTTTGATTGAATGTGTACAGTGTTTAGTTAAATTTTAGAATCTACCTGTATTTTATTCCACTCAGCCTACTTGAATACTCCCATAGCAGGGAAACTCAACCCCTAGAAACACCTTTGTAGATACTCTGAGAGTCTTAAGAGCCACACCTAACACCCTAAGCTCCTACCCTGAAAATATATAACATCAAATCAATTGATACAGCTAATAATACCCAGCTAGCTAGAAAATCCAAGCATTAACTTAATCCAAGATGCAAATATATACACATTATAACACAAGAAACACTAAAAAGCAAGACGATATAAATCCACCTAAAAGTATTAATGCATCAGAAATCACATCCACTGAGAACGAGTTAGAGGAAATGCCTGAGAAAGATTTCAAAAGAATGTAAATATGTTCAAAGAGGTCAAAGAACAAATCAAAAGAATCAAAGAGGAAATCAAAGGAATCAAAAAAGACACAGGACACCAACTTAATGAAATAAAGAAGGCAATACAAGACATAAATAAGGAAATAGAAATAATAAAGAAAAACCAGTCAGAATTACTAGCAATGAATAACACAGTTAATGAAATAAAAAAACTGTAGAAAATCTCACCAGTAGAATGGATGAAGGACAGAATATCTAAGCTAGAAGACCAGGTGGCAGATCTAATACAGTCCAACAAACAGAAAGACAAACTTATAGAGAAGTATGAGTGGGAATTTCAAGATATTCGGGACACTATGAAAAGATCAAACATAAGCATTCAGGGCATAGTAGAAGGAGAGGAATTCCACTCCAAAGGCATAGTAGGCATTTTCAACAAAATCATGGAAGAAAACTTCCCCTAAATTGGGAAAGAGGTACCAATGCAGATTTAGAAAACCAGCCAGACAAAACCTAGAAAGAACTTCTCCTCATCATATTATAATCAAACTACCAAACTCACAAACCAAGGAAAAAATATTGAAAACAGTTAGAGAGAAAAATCAAGTTACCTACAAGGCAAGCCCATCAGGATTAAAGCAGATTATTCAACACAAACGTTAATAGACAGAAGGGCTTGGAGTGATGTATTCCAAGTTCTGAAAGATAACAACTATCAACAAAGGTTACTTTATCCTGCAAAGCTATCCATTCAAATAGACGGATAAATAAGGACATTCCATGACAAAAGCAGGCTAAAGGAGTATTTGAAGACAAAACCAGCTCTATAGAAAATACTTGAAAGAATCCTCCATGCCAAAGAGAAGGAAAAGCACACATAAAGGAACCTGGAAAAAAGAAGCAATACTCAAATACTACTTAACACAAGAGAGCAAAGGTAGAACCGGAACCACAAAAAAATAAAATAAAAAAAAATGGAGAACATAAATACACACCTTTCAATAATATCTCTTAATATCAATGGCCTCAATGCCCCAACAAAAAGACATAGGTTTGCAGACTGGGTTAAAAAGCAGGATCCTACAATTTGTTGTCTCAAGAAACTCACCTTTCTACAAAGGATAGACATTATCTTAGGGTGAAAGGTTGGAAGACGGTGTTTCAAGCAAATGGGCCTAGAAAACAAGCAGGGGTTGTTATCTGACAAGGTAGACTTCAGTCCAACGTTGGTCAAGAAAGATAAGGAAGGTCACTTTATATTGATTAAGGGCATACTCCAACAGGAGGACATTACAATCCTAAACATATATGCACCTAACATGGGGGCTCCCAAATTCATCAAACAAACACTACTAGAACTAAGGTCACAGATAACACCAAACACAGTGCTGGTGCATGACTTTAACACCCCACTCTCATCAACTGACAGGTCATCCCAAGAAAAAATAAACAGAGAGGCATCTGGACTAAATGAGGTCATAGAAGGAATGGACCTAACAGATATATACAGGACATTTCATCCAAATGCTACAGAATATACATTCTTTTCAGCAGCACATGGAACATTCTCTAAAATAGACCATATATTAGGACACAAAGCAAATCTTAACAAATTCAGGAAAATTGAAATAATTCCTTGCATTCTCTCTAACCACAATGGAATTAAACTACAAATCAGTAGCAAGAAAGGCTATAGAGCATACACAAAATCATGGAAACTAAACAATGCACTACTAAATGATGAATGGATCAATGAAGAAATCAAGAAGGAAATCAAAAAATTTATATATAATGAGAACACAACATATCAAAATCTCTGAGAAACAATGAAAGCAGTTCTAAGAGGTAAATTTATAGCCTTAAGTGCCTATATTAAGAAATTAGAAAGGTTGCAAGTAAACGAGCTAATGCTTCACTTTAAAGCCTTGGAAAAAGAAGAACAAGGCAAACCAAAAATCAGTAGACGGGAAGAGATAATAAAGATTAGGGCAGAAATTAATGAAATGGAAACAAAAAAAAACAATCCAAAAAATTAATGAAACAAAGAGTTGGTTCTTTGAAAGGATAAACAAGATTGATAAACCCTTAGCAAATCTGACCAAAAGAGAGAAGGGACACAAATTAATAAAATCAGAGATGAAAAAGGTAACATCACAACAGATTCCAGAGAAATTCAAAAAATCATAGGGACATACTATAAAAGCAGATCCTCCACAAAGTATGAAAATCTGAAAGAAATGGATGATTTCCTTGATTTATATGACCTACCTAAATTAAATCAAAATGAGATTAATCACTTAAATAGACCTATAACAAATATGGAGATCTGAGCAGTTATCAATAATCTCCCAACTAAAAAAAGCCCAGGCCCAGATGGATTCACTGCTGAATTTTACCAGACCTTTAAGGAAGAGCTAACGCCATTGCTTCTTAAGCTTTTCTAGGAAATAGAAAAAGAAGGAATTCTACCAAACTCCTTCTATGAGGCCAGCATCACCCTGATACCAAAACCAGGCAAAGATAGAACAAAAAAAAGAAATTTACAGACCAATCTCCCTTATGAACATAGATGCAAAATTCTCAACAAAATATTGGCAAACAGAATACAAGAATATATCAAAAAGATCATTCACCCTGACCAAGTAGGCTTTATCCCAGAGATGCAGGGATGGTTCAACATACGCAAAACTATAAATGTAATACATTATATAAGCGGGTTAAGGACAAAAATCACTTGATCATCTCATTTGATGCAGAGAAAGCATTTGACAAAATCCAACATCCCTTCATGATAAAAGTCCTACAGAGACTGGGAATAGAAGGAACATATCTCAATATAATAAAGGCTATTTATGACAAGCCTACAGCCAACATATTACTAAATGGGGAAAAAAATACAAGCTTTTCCACTAAAATCAGGAAGAAGACAAGAGTGTCCACTGTCCCCACTTTTATTTAATAGTTTTGGAAGTCTTAGCCATAGCAATAAGGCAAGAGACACACATAAAATGGATACAAATTGGAAAGGAAGAAATCAAGTTATCATTATTTACAGATGACATGATGCTATACATAAAGGACCCTAAAGACTCCACTAGCAAACTGTTAGAGCTGATCAAAACCTACAGCCATGTAGCAGGATACAAAATAAATACACAGAAATCAGTAGCCTTCATATATGCTAACAACAAACACACAGAGGATGAAATCAGAGAATCACTCCCATTCATAACTGCATCAAAAAAAATAAAGTACCTTGGAATAAACCTAACCAAGGAAGTAAAGAATCTCTACAATGAGAACTTTAAAACACTCAAGCGAGAAATTGCAGAAGACACTAGAAAGTGGAGAAACATCCCTTGTTCCTGGATTGGAAGAATCAGTATTGTGAAAATGGCAATCTTACCTAAAGCAATCTACACATTTAATGCAATCCCTATCAAAATTCCAAAAGCATTCTTCATGGAAATAGAAAAAACAATCCAAAAATTCATCTGGAATCACAAAAAACCTCAAATATCTAAAATAATACTGAGCAACAAAATAAGGCTGGTGGTATCACCATACCTGATTTTAACCTATACTACAGAGCCATAGTAACAAAAACAGCATGGTACTGGTACAAAAACAGACATGTAGATCAATGGAACAGAATAGAGGACCCAGATGTATGCCCAAGTAGCTATAGCCACCTGATATTCGATAAAAATGCCAAAAATACTCATTGGAGAAGAGACAGCCTCTTCAGCAAATAGTGTTGGGAAAACTGGATATATATCTGCAGAAGGATGAAAATAGATTCTTCTCTCTTGCCATGCACAAGAATTAAGTCCAAATGGATTAAAGACCTTAACATCAGACCTGAAACTCTGAAACTGCTACAGGGAAAAGCAGGGGAAACCGTTCAACATATTGGTCTTGGCAAAGACTTTCTGAATACAACCCCAATTGCTCAGGCAATAAAACCACAGATTAATCTCTGGGACCTCATGAAATTACAAAGATTTTACACTGCAAAGGACACAGTGAAAAAAGCTAAGAGGCAACCTATAGAATGGGAAAAAATCTTCACCAGCTATATATCTGATAGAGGATTAATATCTAGGATATACAAAGAACTCAAAAAGTTAAATAATAAGGAGTCAAACAAGCCAATCAAAATATGGGCTATGGAGCTAAATAGAGCATTCTCAAAGGAAGAAATACGAATGGCATATAAGCATCTAAAAAAATGTTCTACGTCATTAGTCATCAGGGAAATGCAGATTAAAACTACATTGAGATTCCATCTCACTCCTGTCAGATTGGCCACCATCTTGAAAACAAATGATCATAAATGTTGGTGGGGATGTGGAAAAAGAGTAACCCTTCTACACTGCTGGTGGGAATGCAATCTGGTCCAGCCATTGTGGAAATCAGTGTGGAGGTTTCTAAAACAGCCAAAGATTGGTCTACCATATGACCCAGCTATAGCACTCCTAGGCATATATCCCAAGGACTCATCTCATTTCCTTAGAAGTACATGCTCAACCATGTTTATTGCTGCTCAATTTATAATAGCTGGGAAATGGATCCAGCCTAGAGGGCTCTCAACTGATAAGTGGATAATGAAGATGTGGCACATTTATACAATGGAGTTCTACTCAGCGGTAAAGAAAAATGAACTTATGAAATTTGCAGAAAAATGGATGGACCTGGAAAGGATTATACTAAGTGAGGTAACCCAGGCCCAGAAAGCCAAGCGCCATATGTTCTCTCTCATAAGTGGATCCTAGCTACAGATGATTGGGCTTCTGCGTGAGAAGGAAAATACTTAGTAGCAGAGGCCAGTAAGTTAAAAAGGAGACATAAAGGGAAGAGAAAGGAAGGGAGGAGGGCACTTAATAGGTTGACATTGTATATATGTAAGTACAATGATTGAGATGGGGTGGTAATATGATGGAGAATGGAATTTCAAAGGGGAAAATGTCAGGGGTGAGGGAGGGAATTACCATGGGATATTTTTTTATAATCATGGAAAATGTTAATAAAAATTAAAAAAATTTAAAAAAAAAGAGTTATAAGAAATTTAAACAGTGCAGCTGCCCGCTTGAGCCACATACACTTCTGTGACTTTTGCTTGCTTGCATCCACTATAGATGAAAGATATAAGAAGCCCCGCATGTCTAAACCCAGGATGCCATTACAGAGATGTCTGGTGTCAGTTGCTGGCATAAATAATTCTTCTCTGTCCAAATGTCTCTGAGTGTCAATATGTCTGGGGAATTTTTTCCACAACACTCTGCTTAAATGATTTCACTGAAGGGAAAATATCTGTTTGAAGTATTTTTTTAATGCAAAACACAGTATCTTTATTTTAAGTGATTGTTAGGATGCTAAAGTTTCTCAGAATGCCAAGAAGAAATTCTGCATTTTCCATGACCATTATCTGTTGTAATATATTTGTCCAGTCTTCTTACTTTCCTGGGCTAGAGTTGGTGTAAAGAATGCACACTCATCATTGTAGTTGGAGTAAGCTGTCGTTGGTTTTAACTGGTAATCACAGGATTTGAAGGGCCATAACTCATAAAAGAAAGTAATCTACTCCATGTTTACACCCCGTAAGTGGAATCTGGTGTTAATGTAGCAACCTCAGTGTTTCAGTAAACTTGCTCATAGTAAGAACTATCTGGGGCTTCAGATGGTTCCTCTGACGTATATTCATGGTCGAAGATGTTGTTTGCTGCTTGCTCAAACCTGAAACCTGGAGACAATGGAAAAATGATTAGTTAGATGTCAAATACAAGACAAACTCATGCAGTATTCTACTGCATATCAGGGAGGATATAGTCCATATTCCTTTCACCACTCTGAGAATAGATCTCTTTATACACTATGTAACTGAAAACCCAGTGCCCAAATTTCTTTGTTCATCCCTCTTTCACCATCAATCTGTTATTGTCCATCTTTGCAAAAGTCTGCAGAGGGCTGGAGAGATGGCTTAGCGGTTAAGCGCTTGCCTGTGAAGCCTAAGAACCCCAGTTCGAGGCTCAATTCCCTAGGTCCCACGTTAGCCAGATGCACAAGGGGGCGCACGCATCTGGAGTTCGTTTGCAGAGGCTGGAAGCCCTGGCGTGCCCATTCTGTCTCTCTCCCTCTATCTGTCTTTCTCTCTGTGTCTGTCGCTCTCAAATAAATAAATAAATAATTTTTAAAAAAAAGTCTGCAGAGCCTAGGCTCAAGATTTGCTCCACAAATGACTAGCTGTGCAAATATGGGTAATTATTGAAGTATCAGTGTCTTTATCTGTGAAACTGGGATCATGGCAACACCTGCCTTTCATTCTTGTGAGAATTAAATGTGATGGTATATGCCAGGAACTTAACATAGGTTTGGCATTAGCTCTCCATAACTAACTGTTGTTTCTATATTCCCAAATGAAGAGGTGCTGTTTCCCTCCCCAGAGTTCAAGTTCCCATATATTCTCTTGATGCTTGAAAAGGTGGCAGCCATGCCTCTCCTAATGGCACCATTACTTTCACTGCCTTCAATTAAGCCAGTCTTCACTAGAGTAACCTTCACTGGCCCGTTGGCTCTTCCAACTGCCATGTTGTACCTTTTCTTCTGTTAACACTAATTTTTTATTTGTGTGGGTGTATATACATGACATGCATGTTTGTGTGTGAGAATACAGGTGCTCATATGCCATGTCATGCATATGGACATCAGAGGACAATCTCAAGTGTTGGTCCTCACCTTTCACCTTGTTTTGAGGAATAGTTTTGCATGTTCACTGCCCACTGTGCTCTCAAGGTTAGAGATGAGCTTTAGGATTCTCCTGTTTGCTTCTTTTCTCTTTGTAGGCATGATGGAGTACAGACATATCACACATCCAGCTTTACATGGGTCCTGGGGATCTGAACTCAAGTGATCAGGCTTGCAAGCACTTTACCCACTGAGTAATCTCCCCAGCCCTCAAAGTAATCTTTTACAACTTATTTTGTTCTCTTTTTTGTAGTATTTCTTCCATATTTGATCATCCAGTGGGAACCAACTACGTACTGGGATTTCTATATCAAACAAAGCTTTGAATTTACTACCCTCTAGTAAAGATAATTACCAAAATTTCTTTAGAGATCCATCAACTCCATTAACCCCCTTGGGTGGTTTGTATAATCACCTGTGAAGGATCATCTAAGGTTAAATGTGATAGGAATACCCACTCTAACTGTGGACAATACAATACCATTGATTGGGTTCCTAGACTGTATATGTATTTTAAAATGAGAGAGAGAGAGAGAGAGAGAGAGAGAGAGGGCTGGAGGGGTGACTCAGTGGTTAATGTGCTTGCCTGCAAAGCAAAAGGACCTAGGTTTGATTTCCCAAGACCCATGTAAGCAAGATGCACAAGGTGGTACATGCATCTGTAATTCATTAGAAGAGGCTCAAGGCCCTGGTGCACCCATTCTCTCTCAATCTGCATCTCTTTCTCAAATAAATAAATGAAAAATAGAAAGCTAGCTGAGCACCCCACCTTCATTAATCTCTGCTTCCTCACTGTGCACTGAATATGACCAGCTTCCTCAAGTTCCTGCCACCATGCCTTCCCTGCCTTGAGAGACTATAGCCTGGAACTGAAGCTGGAATAAACACTTGCTCCCGTAAGCTGATTTTGTCTCAGTAAAAGAGACAGTTACTAATACATCTTCCAAGGTAGAAACTGCAGGTTGTGCTTGGAGAACAATCATGAGGCCAGTAAAATGAGGTGCTGTGAGTGAGGGGAAGAATAGAGTATGTGAGCATAGATGGTTAGGCACAGCCAGTGGTAGAGGCTGTAGTGTTGAAATGTTTCAAAGCATGGATTCTGAGCTAACCTGCCTCTGTTCAAATCCTCACACCAACTGACTAGAAGACTGAGAGAACAACAGTATCTTTGCTCCTCTGAAATACGCAGGTAATAGAACCCATTTCATTTGGTTGTTTTGGAAATCAAGTGACTTAATTTTATCAAGTACTTTAGTATACAACTTCAGCATTGCAATTGCTAAGATTTTACATTATATGTTGTGTGAAGTATGGACTGGAAGAACATCAGTTTGGGAGCCACTGCCAAAGCTCCATGGCCTGGGGTGGTGGCAATGAGTTAGAAATAAGTGCACAGGTTAATGCTAATTATAGCTCGTATTTGTGAATATGTACCATGTGCCAAGCACTATCTTAAGTTCTTTAGCATGTCAGACACTCGTCCAGGTTCTCACATAACAACCTGTGAGCTAGGAAATTTAACTGATATTTTACATGTGAGAAAACTGAGCTATTTACCTTGCCCAAGATTATACAACCAACAAATAGGAGAGCCCCACATTAAACCCAGACTCCACAATCTTATGTCTGCTTCTCACAAGAAAGGAGGACAAGCTGGGCGTGGTGGTGCACGCCTTTAATCCCAGCACTCGGGAGGCAGAGGTAGGAGGATCACCAGGAGTTCGAGGCCACCCTGAGGCTACATAGTGAATTCCAGGTCAGTCTGAGGTAGAGTGAGACCCTACCTAAAAAAAAGAAAGAAAGAAAGAAAGAAAGAAAGAAAGAAAGAAAGAAAGAAAGAAAGAAAGAAAGAAAGAAAGAAAGAAAGAAAGAAAGAAAGAGGGAAAGAAAGAAGGAAAGAAGGAAAGAAAGAAAGCAGGACAGAACTCATGGTCTGATCAATACCCTATGTAGCCTTTGGTTGTGATTCCTGTGGTACAGTGATGCTCTTCAACATGCTATTAATGTGGGTTTTAGGTTTTCTGTATTGTTAACCACTACAATGATAATAGAGGCATATAACTTTAAAATATTTTCCAAGATTTTGAGGCATTTATTTTGTCAAAGAAAGTTCACTCATTGATGATCACTACTGCAACCATGAGATATGCAAATTAACAAAAAATTATATACAACCCTAAGTAAAAGAAATTTTCCTTCTATTTTATTGTATTTATTTAATTTTTTTCACCTTTTTGAGGTAGGGTCTTACTCTAGCCCAAGCTAACCTGGACTTCACTATGTCGTCTCATGGTGGCCTCAAACTCGCAGCGACCCTCCTACCTCTGCCTCCAGAGTGCTGGGATTGATTAAAACTATGTGCTACAGTGCTCAATTTTTTTTTTTTTTTTTTTGAATGGCCACTGGACGTGTGAGGCAGCATTGTTGGAATGCCTGTGTGGAGACCCAATCCAGCTATGAGGAGAACCATTGGTTGGAGTGGTGACTCCAGGAGATGGCAGGACTATGGGATGGCTGCCAAGGAGAGTTGCCGGCTCAGGATGTTTGGTTCCCCCGGCTGTGCGCAGCCCAGCTGGAGGGGCAGAAGTGGAACTCCAAAGACTTTGTCACTGGTCAGAGATGTCAGACATGGACAAGTTTTGCTGTTTGCTCTGTTTATTTTATTATTATTATTTTTAGAGAGAGAAAATAAGAGAGGATTGGCACACCAGGGTCTCAGCTACTGTAATTAAATACCAGACACTTGCGTCACCTAGTGGGCACAAGTGACCTTGCACTTGCCTCACCTTTTTGTGCATGTGGCCTAGGTGGGATCTGGAGCGTCAAACATGGGTCCCCAGCCTTCACAGGCAAGTTCTTTAAATGCTGAGCCAGCTCTCCAGCCCTGCCCTGTTTATTTTAGATCTTGCGCTGGTTCAGTCTTTCCTGGCTATGCCCATTGCCATCTTTTGCAGTTTGAATGTTTACTTTGTGCCATTATGTGTTTTTCACTTTATAGCTCCGAGTTGAGAGCTTGTACTTTAGGAATGTTTTAACAATGTTGGGATTGATAAAGATTTTAAGGACTGTAAAGTTGGACTGAATGCATTGCATTTTACAACGTGGATATCCATCAGTTTATGGGGGGCAAGGACAGAATATGGTGGTTTGAATTAGGTATCCCTCAGAAACTCATGTGTTTTGAATGCTAGGTTACCATGTGATGGCAATTTGGGAGGTGTGGCCTTGCCTGGAAGAGGTGTGTGTTGGGGTGCCTAGCTCCCCCTTACTAGACTGTGGTTCATTCTCCTGCTACTGTTTGGTACCTGCTGCGGTAAGGAGGTAATATCCAGCCTCTGCTCCACCATCTTTCCCTGCCATCAAGGAGCTTCCCCTCAAGACCATAAGACAAATAAACAAATTTCCTTTTATTAGCTGCTTTTGGTTGGATGCTTTGTGCCAGCAACAAGAAGGTAACTGCATCATACTGGTAAACATGACTTGGCAGTGTACGGTTCAGGATACTGAATGAAATGTTAATTAGAAACACATACAGACCCAAAGTGTGTTATTTTGGCACATAAGAGTTTCCCCTAAAGTATTACCTACCTTAGGGGCTGGAGAGATGGTTCAGTAGTTATGGTGCCGGCCTGCAAAGCCTAAGGACCCAGGTTTTTTCCACAGTACCCATGTAAGCCAGATGCAAAAGGTGGAGCATGCATCTGGAGTTCACTTGCAGTGGCTAGAGGCTCATGTGAGCCAATTCTCTCTCTATCTGCCTCTCCCTCTCTTTCAAATAAATATATATATATTTTAAAAATCACCTACCTCTGAGGCATGATGAAGAATTGCTTGTAGCAGTTTCTTTCCAATTAGCAATATACCTATACACATGATATGGGCATTAAATTAAATTGACTTAGTAGTAAGTAATAAGTTAATGTATTATACAAGCTTAATAGTAACATACAAGAAAGGGGGAGGGGGCACTCCTAAGAACATAGAAGGTGACATAGTTTCTTTTCTGGTTCTGTTAGTAGGCAATTCAGTCTGCTGAACCATAAACTTAGACAAATCTTATGTTTTCAGTAGTTGCTCAGGGGCACTATTAAGAGGCTGGAGAGATGGCTTAGTGGTTAAGCGCTTGCCTGTGAAGCCTAAGGACCCCAGGTCAAGGCTCTATTCCCCAGGACCCACGTTAGCCAGATGCACAAGGGGGCACATGCATCTGGAGTTCGTTTGCAGTGACTGGAAGCCCTGGCGTGCCCATTCTCTATCTGTCTCTCCCCCTCTCTCTGTCACTCTCAAATAAATAAATAAAAATGAACAAAAAATGTTTAAAAAAAAAGAGATGGATGAAAATCTAGCACTCAGAAGACTGACAGGAGAATTATGAGCAGCCTGTGCTATATGGCAATTGGGAGAATAACCTGGGTTACATGGTGGGGGTTTTCTTTTGTTAAAAAAGGCAGTAACTTCTTCTTTTCATTTCACTTCAAGGAACTAAGATATTGGCCCTTGTTCATGTTAGAGCATGCTAAGCTCTTATACACAATCATATTTAAGGCCTGTAGCAGATAGCTTCTTTATCAGTGAACATGGCTTTTATTTTATTTACTTAAAAGGACATTTTAAAAAGGATTTGCCAATAGTAATTGATAGGAAATCTATTTTTTTTTATTTGAGAGAGCGAGAGAGGAAGAGAGAAAGAGAGAGAGAGAATGGGCATGCCAGGGCCTCCAGCCACTGCAAACAAACTCCAGATGCATGTGCCACCTTGTGCATCTTGCTTACATGGGTTTGGGGGGATCTAACCATAGTCTTTTGGCTTTGCAGGCAAGCACCTTAACCACTAAGCCATCTCTCCAGCCCAGGAAATCTAATTTTTAAAAACAAAGTTGGGTCTGATCTTAGCATCATTATGATGTCTGTATCATACAGCTGACCTTTCCTTGTCTTTAGGTGATTGCAGAATAAAGGATATGTGGGGTAATTAACTCTTTTGTGAATGCAGCTTTAACACTTTAAGAGTCTAGGAAAAGCCCCTTCTTAGGCCACATAACTGCATGGCTTAGACATCAGGGAGCACCGTCAGGTTGCTCTCCATAACATGCACGTCCAAATAGCCCTTGCCAAGACAATAAAAAAGAATACCCAGAAATTAGGAGTTTATAGCTGCTAATCCCCTAATTCACTTGCAGTTTTGTGAGATAGAAGATCCCAGAGAAGTACCCATCTTGAAGAACAGGTAGCTAAAAATCCATTTCACTGAGTGCCAGATACAGTCATGGAAGCTGTCATGTGACATTATGCATGACTCAGCGTAGTGGACGATTCTACATTCTAACTTCTTTCTGAATACCAGAATGTGCAAAGTACTCAGTGTCTATGAGTTCCAGGGTAAAGGGGGCTCTGTCCCTCAAAATGAATATTCATATTAATAATATATTTAGTTGTCAGGTACAGTGTACATCTGAAGATGCACATGACTTCATCCCAGGAAAGCAGCCATCTGTTATGACAAAGCATTGGGACAAAAGTGTGTGAGAAGAAATTAGTTTTCACCAAGTTACTTATAAGTGTTCAGAGCATGTATGCCATTCTAATTGTCCTGCTATAGAACTGTTTGTACATTTTGAAGGCTAGCATCCATGGAATTTCTGGCCACCAACTCTCCTGAAGGGAAAAATGTCAAACCCCAATTTTCAGCAAACACGGTTTCATTAAGTTAGTTACAAACTTAGAGTCCTCTTGAGACCTACTAGGAAAGCAAACTGTGAAGTCCATAAATAGGAAGGAAAGTGTGCTTCTGCCTGCTGCCTACAGTTAGCTAGGGGAAAGTCTCACAAAGTTTGATCTTGTGGCAGAAAATCTGCTTGTGGTTGTGAGTGCACCTGGTATATTCCCAAATATTCACTCTTGATTACATTTAAAATGTTTGTTGTCCATGGTATAGTGGAAAACCTTGCTTTCTATGTTTCCTAATTGGTGCCAAATTATGAAACCAAATCAGAGAATGAGCTGAAATCAGTACATAATTTGGAAACATGAGGTATACGCATTTTAAAACTTGGGAATCTTTATTCAAACATATGGCTGTCATTGTTCCCTAAGAACAGAGATGCACTTACTCCTCAAAGTTGAGAGTGTTTGTCCAGTTCAGCACTTCATCTACTTCCCATTCCATCACAGCATCTATCCCGCCCTTCTCAATGCTTTTTATTAGCCCCTTTGTTGCGGTGTGAATTAGACCTATAGTTTCACCATGTGTTGCCTTGGCCTCGAGGCTTCCCATGTAGTACCTGAGCAGAAGAAAGGGAGAGACAGAGATCCTTGGCAGTAGGCAACTGGGAGTGGATGCAACTTATAATGTTATTGCTATTGGCACATTAAAATGACTCATACGTCAAATCAAGTTTTCATCTTGTATGCTTCAGACGTATCCAAACAGGACTGATCACTTTTTGTGATAGAATTGTCTTGGAGAAAAGGAATTTAATCACACTAACTCCAGAGTCCTCACCTAAAAAAATCACATTTCATTTTTATGATACAGAGTCATGTGCATGTTCTTAATTTTTTTTTCATTTTACAAAATGATTGAGATGCAATTCATGCACCACAAGCTGTATATTTAAGTCATATACTTTGCACTTTGACCATATATATATATATAATTTGCATGTATAATCATTGCTTTATAGAAGTTTCCGTCCTTCTTTTCCCCAGGACAACTGCTGATCTGCCTTAGCTTTCTAGGTTGGTTCAGTTAATTTTACATGCTGAATGGTTTTGTTCTCATTATTATTATTTATTTTATTTTTAAGGCAAAGGAAATTTGTTGAAGAAAAAGTCCAGAAGCTGGGCATGGTGGCACATGCCTTTAATCACAGCACTTGGGAGGCAGAGGTAAGAGGATCACCATGACTTCAAGACTACCCTGAGACTACATAATGAATTCCAGGTCAGCCTGAGCTACCGTGAGGCCCTATCTCGAAAAACCAAAACCAAAAAAAAATAAAATTAAAAGCTGGGTAAGCTCCAAAGCATCAGGATGTGCATGTGTATTAGAATTTCAGCCAGTGGCCAAAGAAGAGAAAGAAATAGGTAAAAGGAAATTTATAGTTTTTGATTTTGAACTCAAAATCAGTCAGCTCTACTGTGAGGGTCTATGAGCAGCTGTCTTGTTCTTATGTTTAGACATGAATTTGAATTAACTTTGTATAAGAGATAATAGTTAAGGTTCATTTTTTTTCTATGTTTTAATATGTGATTTGTTGAAAAGACTATCTTTTCTAAAGTAAAACCCTCTCTACTTTTGTTGAAAATCAATTATAGTATCTGTGTGGGTCTATTGCTCAATTCTATAGTTAGCTCGATTCACCTACATGTCTTTTGTTTTTTTTTCTTTTGCGGTAGGGTCTCGCTCTATTCCAGGCTGACTTGGAATTCACTATGTAGTCACAGGGAGGCCTCAAACTCACAGTGATCCTTCTGCCTCTGCCTCCCAAGTGCTGAAATTAAAGGCGTGAGCCACCACATCTGACTTACATGTCTATTTTTATGCCAGTATCCAAATGTCATGATTCTAGTAGCATTATAAGTCTTGAAATTAAGTAGTAAAAAGTTCTCTTAATTTGCTTTGTTTTTGTAAAATACTGTACTCTTCTTTAGTAAGACTGAGCATTTCATTTACTTACATTTTCCTCATCCATTGTACTTTTTTAATTTTCCTTTTCTTTTCTAAATCTTGCCTTCTTTTCAATTTAGAAAAATGAAATTCATATTCCTTTTTACTTTCTACTTCATATTCATCTGGTATCCAAAACTAAAGAGAAATGAAAATAATATAAACAATGTTGAAATACTGACTGTGAAGTTCTCTAGCTCTTCAATGTGTTCAACAGGAATATGGCAATATAGGAACACAAGAGAGGGTAAACTTTTCAAGAGAGTTCTAATTGAGAGATGGATGGTACACTGAATTTTCAGAAGTACATGCTACAGAAACTCTGAAAAAGTACTTGTGTCCTGAAATATTTAACAACTATTGGTGTATTTGGTAAGTCAATAAACAGTAAATATAATCTCAGAATAATCTCATAATCTTATCTCTTGTGCATGAACCTGTCCTTACCCTTAATGCAGCTGGCTTTTGATGACTAACCCTCAAGGAATATATCCACACTTCAGACAAGTACCTCTATCATGACCCAAGTCTGTGGCTGCCTCCATAGACATGTTCAAACTGGTTGCCTATTTTCTCACTTTCAGTTAGTCCCATCCCTACACTTAGAAACACACCAGCTAATTGCTGAAGACTGCTGCCTCTCACAATGCTGTCTGTCTGTCTGATTTGTTGAACTACTTCATGTACTTACTGCTCTGAACTTAAAGATACTGCTCACTCAACTCTCTTCCCAGTTAAAAGGAATACTACATAAAAGAGAGAACTATGGCTTTTTGTTTGTTTGTTTGTTTTAACCATTGTACCCTTGTCATCTGGAACAATGCTAAACACACAACTAATAGGCAATAAAGCTTGTTGAGTGAGTGACTTTACATCGTGGTTATTTTCAACATTTTATACTTACTATATAAGTACAACCCATCCTATAGTCAGTATACTGAGTGGATAATCTGAAGAGTGCCAGAGGTTATGTAAAGATGACCTAATTTCAAAGCTGATTATTAAAAGTGTGAAAAAAATAGGGACTGGAGAGATGGCTTAGTGATTAAGCACTTGCCTGTGAAGCCTAAGGACCCTGGTTCAAGGCTCAATTCCCCAGGACCCATGTAAACCAGCACATGCATCTGGAGTTGGTTTGCAGTGGCTGAAGGCTGTGGTGCACCCATTCTCCTCTATCTCTCTACCTCTTTTCTTTCTGTTGGTTGCTTTCAAATAAATAAAAATAAAAACAAAAAAAACTTAAAATAATAGATAAATTACAATCCTTAGAATTAATCATCTTAAGGGCTGGGGAGATGGCTCAGTGGATAAAGAACTTTCTGTGTCTGAGTTTGTATCCCCAGGTCCCATGCACAATCCAGCATTTGTGGCAGGCTTCTGTGAATCCAGTATACCCAATAAGAAGGGCAGTAGAGCCAAGAGAATCCAAGAGACAGGCTAGTTAACAACAGTGGTAGACACTGCCTCAACAAAGTAGAAAGTGAGGACTGACCCAAACATTTTCCTCTGACCTCTACATGTGTGCCTGGCACATGTCCACCTGCATTAATACACACACAAATAAATAAATTTTAAAAATCAAGAATCCCAGAGTAGGTAACTTAAATTTAATCAATTAAATAGTTGTTTTATAAATTTAAAATTAATTTTTAAAATATAGATGGATTTTGAGCCAGGTGGGGTGGTGCACACCTTTAATCCTAGCACTCGGGAGTCAGAAGTAGGAGGATTGCTATGAGTTCAAGGCCACCCTGAGATTCCATAGTGAATTCTAGGTCAGCCTGGGCTAAAGTGAGACCCTACCTCGAAAAACAAAAATAATTAAAATATACATATTTGTGTGTGTGTATGTATGTGTGTGTGTGTATGTGTGTGTGTAGATGGATTTTGAAATATATAAATTAGAAATTACCACTGTTTCCCTTTTCTTACTCTTTTAGAGACAGGCCTCCAGCCATTGTTTTCTATACGACGATACCAGCCACTGTAATCCTCTTTCTCAATTTGGTCATTTTTGTTATGAGATATGTATTTTGCTGGAAGTTTTGTGTAATCTCTAGGGCTGTTTGCACACAGATCTTCAATATGTCGGTGAGTAAAAATTTTATAGTATATCTCAGGTGGAAATGTAACCTGTAGATGGAAAAGTTCAAGACCATTGTAATGCAACTGCAGAGGTGGTTTACATTTTTAAAAAATTTATCATTTAAATTCCATGCCAATGTGTTTTAAAGCTCCCAATGAAGGACTTAAGTATACTTACTCCACCTAGTCTGAATCGTACATGAATACCAGCAGCGGCATCTAGAAGCTCTGCCTGTAAGGAAATATACTGCTGTTCAATATTCTGAACACATCGTTTTGCTGCTTCTCATTCTGTTATCTAAAAATGCTTGCTGATATCGATTATTTACCAACCTATTCATAGCTAGGGAGGTGAGCAGATTGCAAATAATTTGTTTTAAGTGCTAGGAAGATGACTCAAAGGTTTGTTTTAAATCATTAAATATTTTGAGAATTAAGGATGTAATTTTTTATGGATACCCCAAATAATAATTAGAAGAATGATGCCAACCATTTAATTTTATGCAACATATAAATAGTAAACTTAACTGATTTGCTATTCATAAAACAGAAACTAAAAGTACTCAAACATATGACTTATGTAGAAAATATTATATTTACAGGTGAATTCAAAAGAACAATTGTGACTGGTCAGCTCAAGTGTAACACCAGATCACTTTTCTCATTGTTGGGACAAAACACCTGAATAGCAGTAGCCTATAGAAGAAAAGGTTTATTTGCAGTTTATAGTTTTGAAGGGAAGTTTCATCATGAGAGGGGAACTATCTGGACTTCATATCTTTATATCAGCAGGGAGGAAGTAGAAAGAGGATCTTTGTGTGGCAAACAGGGCTAGGCTTTAACACCCCGAGGCCTGCCCCAATGACATACTTCCTCCAGCAAGACTCTACTTCCCAGAGGCTCTACAACCTGTCCAAAGAGGTGGTGAGAAGAAGAATAAGCAGAAGGAAGAGAAAATGGGGTCCATAATCAGAAAATGAACAAAATGAATAAAAAGTATGAGAAGAATTTTCACCAGTGATATGCAGATGACAAACATATACAAAGATACTCTGTTGTTTAAGCAAATTCCTCCAGGTTGAAATATTCCCTCCTGAAGGGAGGAGGGAGGCTCAAGATATTTTATTCAAGTCTGAGAGAACTGAAACTTAAAATGTTTCACTCCCCAGGATTATAGAAGCAGTAAACAACTCTTAAGTGGCAGACTCTAACCAATGTTGTGTTCCATTCCCCAGGACCCATGTAAGCCAGATGCACAAGGTGGCTCCTTTGTCTGGGGTTCATTTGCTGTGCCTGGAGTGTCCCTGGTGCAACCATTCTCTCTCTCTCTCTCTCTCCCTCTCTCTCAGCAATAAATGAATAAAATATATTTTTTAAACTCCAGGAGATTGATCAATAGTAAAGAGAAGACAATTAACCAGGAATGAAATAAATTAATTATTACAAATTCTAAGGCTTTAGAAAGATCACAAGAGGATATTATAAAAAATATATCAAGCTTTAATATACTTGAAAATTTAGACAGACATTCTTATAGAAAAAAATGAAACTCATCAAAGCTGTCACAAAGATAAATATGACAGGAATACACCTTTATTCATACAAATTGAACTTGTGATTCAAAATCTTCTCACAAAGAAAGCCTTCCAACACAGGTGGCTTCCCTAGGAAGTCCTTATGAGAATTTAAGGAAGCAAATGGCATTCAATGTGAAAAAAAATTCTAGGAAACAAATTGAGAAGGAATGTCTTCCAATTTGTTTTAGAATGCCAGGTAATTAGATATTAGGCTTGTACTAATTCTCTTTACCTATAATTTTATTGTGTCAAAATACATATAACATGAAATTACCACCTTACCCACTAAGTAGGTAGATCAATGTCATTAAATACATTCATAATGTTGTTCAACTATGACAGTTATCCAGTTCTGTGGAGAGCTGTAATGTGCGGTGCCCTAAAGATGGCGTCAGCTTCCGCCTTCCGCTAGCCCGATAGCGAGCACTCTCTGGGAGAAACAAGTCCTTATTTGGCTGAGGCTGCTTAACTAATCCTGCTTCCTTAATCATGGACCTATCTGCATGGGCCACATGGCTCACTAGGATTGGCTAGCGCAGGACTACTTAGCTTGTGGGTCGGCTCTCCCCGGGGTCAGAAGATTGTTCAAGGTTCCTGAATAAACTGCTTAAAGAAGAGCTCTCGGGTCGCGTCATTCTTATTGGTTGAGGTGGTCGCGACAAGTGGTGGCCTGTATGGGGAACCTCTCTCTCGAAGGAGGCTCAGAACTTTTTGCAGTCAGGGCAGCACTGTTAAGTTCCCTAAGGTAAGGTGGGACAATAAAGATCGCGGGGAAGCGACAACTTGTGCTCTACTCTGTAGATAAAAAGAGAGCGAAGAAGAGTTCGCGGTGATAGCGAACCGAAAGTAAAGTCACTGCGGACCAGTGAGCAGAGTTAAAGGTAAAAGTAACTATGGGCGCTTCTCATTCGCACCCAATTGTTTTGGCTCTTCAGGAGCTGCTTTTGTCAAAGAATTTAAAAGTTAAGAAAAGTACCCTAATGTGTTAAATGGAAAGATGTGCTCACGGGAACGTGGCATGGCCCTGATCCTGTATTGACGTGGACGAGAGGGTCTGTTTGTGTTTTTCCGCAGGATCATCAGGATCCAGTGTGGGTGCCCGAGAGACTGACCAGAAAAGTCCAACATGAAGATCCTTCTGCTAGCTGGTCTCCTGGTGCTGGCCTTCTTGGTGGGCCTGTGGTGTCTATGCAAGATGAGGGTCACACAGCAAAGGAATGCAGCTATGATTATTCAGGCCTTTACAGCCATTGAGGCAGGACAGTCCCCTTATGCATGGCTTGCTGTCATGAAGAGCTAGAATACTCAGCACGTTCAGGTTGCGAGGCAAAGCACTGCACTCTAGGTATGCCGCCTGCAGTTAGCAGCCTAGAGGAGAGCATGTCTGAGAGAAAGCAGGTTAGTACCGTCCTTTCCCCATAATATCCATCCTTACTCCCGCCTCTGGAAAAATCGGTACTGGATTTCACTACAGAGCTCAGACCTCTACTCTCACCTGTTTCGTTTAAAATGAAAAGGGGGAACTGTGGAGAGCTGCAATGTGCCGTGCCCTAAAGATGGTGTCGGCTTCCGCCTTCCGCTAGCCCGATAGCAAGCACTCTCTGGGAGAAACAAGTCCTTATTTGGCTGAGGCTGCTTAACTAATTCTGCTTCCTTAATCATGGACCTATCTGCATGGGCCACGTGGCTCACTAGGGTTGGCTAGTGCAGGACCACTTAGCTTGTGGGTCGGCTCTCCCCGGGGTCAGAAGATTGTTCAAGGTTCCTGAATAAACTGCTTAAAGAAGAGCTCTCGGGTCGCGTCATTCTTGCTGGTCGAGGTGGTCGCGACACAGTTCCATAAATATTTTCATCTTGTAAAAGAATGTTGAATCAATAGTTGTGTACCCCAAGGCTTAATATAGGATTAGATGGTAAATACATGGATGACTAGATAGACAGAGGGACAGATAATTACAGCATGATGTGTGGATTCCAAATGGTGCTTACTTTGGAAGGAAGGGGTTGGCAATAACTTGAAGGCCCCACAGTGGATGGCTTACAGCATGAGCACCTGATGATCTAGGTGGTAGTTACATGGTGTTTGCTTTGTGGTGAGTCATTTAGCAATATAATTTTGCTTTATGAACTTTCAATGTGTCTGTAATGTTTCAAGTAAAATGTTTTTAAAAGCAGGGGCTGGAGAGATGTAAGAGTGTTTGCTGCACAAGCGTGAAGATCTATGTTTCATTCCCAGCTTTATGTGTGTGTAACCTGATTGCTGAGAGGGGCAGAAACAGAAGAATTGCTGAGGCTTGTTAGTCAGCTAGCCTGACCAAAAAATGGCAGCTCCAGATTGAATGCAAGACTCTGTCTCAAGAAGCAGAGCAGGGGCTGGAGAGATGGCTTAGCAGTTAAGGCACTTGTCTGCAAATGCTAAGGACCCAGGTTCAAGTTCCCAGTACCTAGGTCAGCCAAATGTACAAAGTGGTGCACGTGGCTGGAGTTTGTTTGCAGTGGCTAGAGGCCCTAGCATGACCTTTCTCTCTCTCTTATAAACAAACAAACAAATAAATAAATAAATATTTCTTACAAAAAGAAGCAGACAGAAAAGAAACAGAAGAGAATGCCCAGCAGGTTGTGATTCATGCTAGTAGGAAACTGCAGAAAAGGCAGAGGTAGGAGGATCAGGAGGTGGATGTTCTCTGGCCTTTAAATACGTGTGAATGGGGCACATACATCTGCATGAACATGCACATATCATACAATACAAAAACAAACCTGATCACATTGAGCTGATAAAGTACACATTTTTAGGAAAAAAAGCAAGATGCTATATCAATAAATAGCATACTTACCTCTTTAGGATTAATATATCTCACTATCTGATGAGGTTCCCCTTGGTTTCTTAAATCAATCAGACTTTTAAAGTGTTTGAATACAGCAACATTCTAAAGATTCAAATACATAAGATTTTATGGGTAAAACTGGATTTTCTATTTCTAATTAGCTGATTTCGTAGTTGACACAAAAATAAAACCATAAAATAGATTTTATATATATGAGCTGCATTTTAGAACTATCATCCATTCCATTTCCTTTGATAAGCCAAATAATACTGTTATTATTCCACAAAGAGTTTTGCCTTTAAATTTATAATAGCATCACAAACACCTGTAAATAAAGTTATCTGTAGCTATAGCTTAGCTGCCTCTGTTCTCCAGAGTAACGTGGACAAAGAACAAATTGCAGCTTTCTGGCTAAGAACATGGTGGATAGCATAATATTATCTGCATTCAATTGTCAGTGCTTAGTAGCTATGGGACTGGGGACCAGGCATTTCACATGTCTGTGCTGTTTCTTCCTCTATAAAAAGGCAATGAGAATAGCTTTCACACACAACTATGATAAACACTAGCTGAGTTTATACTGTAGATGACTTAAAACAGATCCTGGAGAATGAGGGCACTAAATAAACAATAGCAGTTATTAGTTATGGAGAAATCTCATAGATTTACAAACCTTATCTACTTTTCATATTAGGGCAAATTGAAGCAATTCTTCTATCTTTGAAAACTACCTTTTATAACCTTTCTATGTGGATCAGTCTTTTTTCTCTTGTTGCTGTGAGAGAACACTTGGCATAAGCTATATAAGAGAGGAATTAGTTAATTTTAGCTCATGCTCTCCTAGGTTTCATCCCATTCTTGTGAGAGATGTTTGGTTGGTATTAGTGAGGAGAGTAACCCAGCCAGATTGAATGGAAGAGAGACTGTCACTCACTTCTCAGCAGGACAAATAGCAAACAAGCAAGCGCTATCCTTAATCAATCAAATTAACTAAGAATTTGAAAGAGAATAAAATAAGGGACTACTTTTAAATGATTAATGAACACAAATCAAGGCAAAAATGGGAAAATACAGAGATAGGCAAGTAGAAAAACAACAGCAACATAACAGTCATACACCCACTAATATAGTAATTACAATAAACAGAATAACCTAAATGTGCCTTTTAAAAGGCACTATTTAGGATTAAGCAAAATTAAATCAGCTATATTTTATTTATAATTGATAAAATTTAAACATAAGGATATAAAAAGCTCAGACAGGGCTGGAGAGATGGCTTAGTCGTTAAGGCACTTGTCTGCAAATCCAGAGTATCCTGGTTCGACTCTCCAGGACCCATGTAACCAGATGCACAAGGGGACACATGCATTTGGAGTTCCTTTGCAGTGGCTAGAGGCCCTAGCATGCCCATTCTCTCTCTCTCAAATAAATAAGTAAATAAATAAAAATATATTTTAAAAAGCTCAGACATAAATGATATTATGTATGAACTAATCAAAAGAACCTTGAGAAGCTGTAGATTATATGAAATATTTGGATAGTCACATGTGGTTTAATGGTAGATTTTTAAGTAGAAACCTTAGAGACCATGAGGAAATAAAATGACATAGTCTAAGTCTTCAAAGAATACTATATCAACAAATAATGTCCTTAAAAAATAATTTAAAAAAGAGTATCTTCCACCCAGGCATAATGGTACATGCTTTTAATCCCAGCACTTGGAAGGCTAAGGTAGGAGGATGACTGTGAGTCTGAGGCCAGCCTGAGATTGCATAGTGAATTCCAGGTCAGGCTGGACTAGACTGAGACCCTACCATGACAAAAAAAAAATCTTCCAAGACAATAATAAATGCTGACAGAATTCATTGCTACCAGACCAGCCTAACAAATTGTGTCTGAGGGTCCGAGGCATGGTGGTGCATGCTTTTAATCCCAGCACTCATGAGTCCAAGGTAAGAGGATGACAGTGAGTTCGAGGCCAGCCTGACACTTACTTAGTGAATTCTGGGTTAGCCTGGGCTCAAGTAAGACCCTACCTCAACACCCTCAAAAAAAATTAAGGAAGTCCTACACCAAAAAATGAACAAGAGATAACTACTACCATGAAAGCATGTGGACACATAAATCCCCCCAGAAGGGCAGGAAAAAATAAACAATAAAACATCACCAAACCACAAGGATGAATAAAAGTATAGAGATAAATTCAAACAATTACAAGAAAATCAACAAAATGACAGAAACAAATCTTTTCTTATCAAAGCTAACCTGGAAATTGGAGTCTAAATTCTCCAATTAAATACACAGACTGGCTCAGTGGTCTGAAAAGACAAGATCTAACAACATTCTGCCTATAAGAAGTTCATTCTCCTGTAAGGGCCCACACCCACTCGGAAGCAAAGGGACAGGGGTGAGCAGTGACAGTCAAAGCACACGGAAACCTACAGCAAGCAGAAGGAGTTACATACTTTCATGTTGGAAGTAGATAGGCAACTGTACAAGTTTTACTTCTTTCCTAGAGGCAAATAAAGGAAGATTTGCAAGGCTCCATTAATTGATACAACAGTGATCTTGTGTACTAGAAGCCAAGCTATACAACTTCACACAAAACCTCCAGACACAGAGTATTGCTATTAGAAAGAAAAAGTGAAGTCATTTTAGCTGTTGGCTGTCACCCAGCTAGGTAAGTCAATATGAACAATTACTTATACTTTTGACAACATTTTCATCCCTATGAAAGCACAATAAGTAAGTGGCATGGTAATCCAGATCAAATATATTATCAAATTATGAGTTCCTCAAAAATAGGTACTCAATAAATAGTTGATGAATAAATATATCCCTAACACCTGCTTTCAAATGTAGCACCCAAGTCAAGAAATAAAGCATTTCAGAGCCCATCACTGATACCTTGGTGGGCCATTATCAGAGTGCCTGAGCCCACTCAGAAATATTTGTGAAGCTAACAAGAAAATTACTTGTAACCTTTTGAAGTGGGAAAGTCAGCCTTTATGGTGATAAGTGATATAAGATTCTGTTAATATACAAAAAAATAAACATTGAAGCATACATTTTAGACACATGATTTTTGTGATATGTAAACTATTTCTCAGTAAAGCTGCTAAGTAACTCACAAGGGAACTTCTCCAGGATCTCTGAATGATTCTTGCAGCGGCTTCCCGCATCTTATTGACTGATGTCATTTTCTCAGCCATTTTATTGTCCTAGAAGAAAATAAGCAAGAATGGCCCAGCATGGTGGCACATGAGGGGGCATGTCACTCCCAGCAAATCTGATTCTAGCCCAAGGGCATAGCAAGCAATGTGCTGCTCTTAGGTGTTTGCTGGCTGCTGGTGGTTTTTCTCTCTGCTTGGATCTGTGAAAGGGAGCCAGCTTCAGTGTTGATGTAACTTTCCCTGGATCTGTAAGCTTGAAATGAATTACTTCCTCCCATAAATTGTGTCTGGTTTGACTATTCATCCCAGCATTGTGGAACTGACTATGACAGCCTCTAACCTAGAATTGGAGATAATAATTATAGTCTTTCTTAACTATATTACCTATTGCATTAAATTATTGGCTAGTATATTAAATTGTTAAAAAATGAAGTTTGACTGTGAAAGAGCAAAGAAAAATCACTCTAATATATAATTTTGTTCACTTTGCAAAAATTTAGCAATAGAGGGAGTGGCAAGATAGCTGTCAGTAAAGTGGTTGCCTTGCAATCATAGGAATTGAGTTGGATCTCCAATGGCTGCATTAAAATGACAGGTGTTGTGGTGTACATCTGAAATCTCAGCTTTGGAGGGTCCCTGAGGCCCACTGGCCAGCTAGCCTAGTCTAATTGGTGAGCTCCAGTCCAATAAGACCCTGTCTCAAAACTCCCAAGATTGACTTGTGGCTTTCACACACATTTGCATGCTAAACTATATACACACAACAACAACAAATAATTAGTAATAGATAAATCAGAGAGATAGTATAGTTTAATATTTTTTTTTAAAGTCAGGAAATCATGCATCAGTTACTTATTCAAACTTAGGGCTAGGCATGGTGGCACAAGCCTTTAATCCCAGCACTTGGGTGGCAGAGGTAGAGGAAGATTGCTGTAAATTCGCGGCCACCCTGAGACTACATAGTGAATTCCAGGACAGCCTGGGCTAGAGGGAGACCTCACCTAAAAAAAAAAAAAAAAAACAAGGAAAAGAAAAAGAAATGTTAGGTCACTCATTTGCAAAATATTAGGACTCATAGTATTACCCCAGAATTGTGAAGACTGTATCACTTCACTCAGGAAAAAAAAATTAATACAATTTCTAAATCAACATAAATATTCAATAAATTATATCTATTTTTTAAAAAATTTTTATTTATTTATTTATTTGAGAGCGACAGACAGAGAGAAAGACAGATAGAGGGCGAGACAGAGAGAATGGGCGCGCCAGGGCTTCCAGCCTCTGCAAACGAACTCCAGACGCGTGCGCACCCTTGTGCATCTGGCTAACGTGGGACCTGGGGAACCGAGCCTCGAATCGGGGTCCTTAGGCTTCACAGGCAAGCGCTTAACCCCTAAGCCATCTCTCCAGCCCAAATTATATCTATTTTTGTAATACAAACTATTTTCCACAATAAGAACTTTTTCCTGTGTACTCATGAATATTTTCCAAACAAGCACCAATAATCACTAAGCCATCTCTCCATCCCCATTCATGAATATTTTAAGCATAATTATTCTCTTAGTTTACAAATAACTATTAGAATAAGGTTCCTGGGGTTTAAAAATTGTTAATTTTAGGCAAAGGATATCATTATTATTATTACTAACCTTTATTTTAGAGAGAGTGAGAGAGAGGGAGAGTTGGCTCACTAGGGCCTCAGCCACTGAAATTGAACACCAGATGCTTGTGCCACCAAGTGGGCATGTGCAACCTTGTGCCTGCCTCACCTTGTGCATCTGGCTTTCATGGTATCTGGAGAGTTGAACATGAGTCCTTACGCTTTACAGGCAAACTCCTAAACCGCTAAGCCATCTTTCTAGCCCAAAGGATATTATTTTTAAAGAAACCTTTTTTCTAGCAAGCAAGTGGAGAAATGTAGCTTATCTGTGTATTATAAGGTACTTTAGGAAAAATCTTTTCTCTGTGTGTACAACAATCAGTTTTAATAACTTGTAAAGATACTGTCAGTTTATCATTAGAAGGCATGCATACCAAGGATAGTTTTGCTATTTGAAACTTATCATAACTTTAAAAATCATATCAAAATTTAGCCAGATGTGGTGGTGTATGCCTTTAATCTTAGCACTCAGGAGGCAGGGATAATAGGATCACCATAAATTTGATGCCAGCCTGGGACTAGAACAAATTCCTGGTTAGCCTGGGCTAAATGAGACCCTACATTAAAAAACATCAAATTGTCAGCTATATGAGAAAAATGGTTGTGAAACATGGTATTCATCTCAGGTATTACCCCTCTTGTTTTCTTTTCTTTTTTTAAAAAAGTTATTTTACTTATTTATTTGTGAGCTGAGAAATATAGAGAGATAGGAGATAGAGAGAATGGGCACTCCAGGGACTCTAAACACTGCAAACCAACTTCAGATCCATGTACCGCTTTGTACATTTGACTTTACATGGATACTGGGGAATCAAACCTGGGCTGTTAGGCTTTCCAGGAAAGTGCCTGCAGGCAAGAGCAAGCTCTCCAGCCTTCTTCTGTTTTCTGGTCCACATCTTTTTCACTGGTCCATATACAAAATATATTTATTTTGGTTACTCACAAATGACCATAGAATCAGGAGAACTTAATAGCATTAAAGATATAAATAAAATAAACAGCCTTCCATACTTTATATCTCATTACTATTTAAAACTCAATATTATCTATTACTATAGATATTTGTTTGTTCTAACAGTTATCATGTAACTATACAAATTCAAATGATGTAGAATACAGAATAAAAAGTAAAAATTGCCCAACTTCCATTTCTCTCACTCTTTCAGAGATTATCTCTATTAATAGATATGTGATTCTGTGATTCTTCCAGGTCTTTTCTTACGTGTCAAGAAACAACAAAAAAACACATAATTTATACAGAATTGTATTTGTATATAGACATACATATATCTTTACATGCACATACGTGAGTGCATACTTGCAGACTTCTTTGCCAGCCGAGTGTTGGGATTACCACCACAACTTGGTGATCTTTTAACTACTGGTTCCGTAGAGTGGGGAAAGGAAAATGGGATGGGGGGAGTGTTAAAGAAGAGGGAAGCAGGTACAATAAAGTGTTCGGAGGGGCTTGGAGGATGACTTGTTGGTTAAAAGCACTTACTTGCAAAGCCTGTTGGCCCAGTGTTCAATTTCCAAGCATCCCACATAAGCTGGATGCAAACAGTGGTGTAAGCATCTAGTGCTAGTTTTTAGAGGTCCCAGTGCTCCCTTGCTCTCCACACAGGTGTGCAAAAAAAATTTTTTTTCAGTGTTTGGAGTGTTACACGGGGCAGAGAAATATGAGACAATAAACATGTTAACATGGTGTTTAGTAACATCCAGTAATAAAAGAGAAATTAAAGGTATAAGAGAGGGCAAGTTAAATATAAAATTCTTTTAGTAGTTGTAAATGGATACAGTCTAGAACAGAAGGTGAGGGGAGACCAGTTGCTGACTTTAGATCACAAGGCCCTTTCTTATGTCTAATACGAGGAATAAACTAGTGGGCAAATACTTCATAATTCTAAGATTAAGAAGTGCTATTAAACTATTGCTTGAATAACTATTTTACTACACACAGTGTGACTTGCACATTCAGAGATTAAAGAGTTTGCAAGTGTATTATCTACATTGGGAAATATGTCCCAAATTAAAAATAACTGTTTGGGGGCTGGAGAGATGGCTTAGTGATTAAGCGCTTGCCTGTGAAGCCCAATGACCCCGGTTCGAGGCTCGGTTCCCCAGGTCCCACGTTAGCCAGATGCACAAGGGGGCGCACGCGTCTGGAGTTCGTTTGCAGTGGCTGGAAGCCCTGGTGCGCCCATTCTCTCTCTCTCTCTCTCCCTATCTGCTTCTTTCTCTGTCACTCTCAAAAACAAATAAATAAAAGTGAACCAAAAAAAATTTTTAATAACTTTTTTCACAGGAAAAAGCCTTTTCATTTACTGTAAAAATTATAAACCTATCTTAAAATGTGTTGGACTCGGTTGGGCGTGGTGCCACACGCCTTTAATTCCAGCACTTGGGAGGCAGAGGTAGGAGGATTGCCGCGAGTTCAAGGGCACCCTGAGAAGACATAGTGAGTTCCAGGACAGCCTGGGCTACAGTGAGACCCTACCTCAAAAAAAAAAAAGAAAGAAAGAAAGAAGAAGGGAGGGAGGGAGGAAGGAAGGGAAGGAGGGAGGAAAGAAAGAAGGAAGGAAAGGAAAGGAAAGGAAAGGAAAGGAAAGGAAAGGAAAGGAAAGGAAAGGAAAGGAAAGGAAAGGAAAGGAAAGGAAAGGAAAGGAAAGGAAAGGAAAGGAAAGGAAAGGAAAGGAAAGGAAAGAAAAGAACAAGCAAGCAACCAAAAAGGTTGGACTCACAACGTTTACTTATTTTGTTCTCGTTACTCCGGTTTGTTTAGTAAACAAAACCTTTCATTGTCTTCATCAAGTTTTTGTTTTGTTTTTTGTCTCCTGAGTGCTGGGATAAAGGCGTGCGCCACCACGCCAGGCATGTTTTTTGTTTGTTTGTTTTTAAAATACTGTTTATTTACTTTTTTGCAAGGACAGAGAGAGAGAGGGAGCGCGAGCGAGAAAGAGAGAATGTGTGTATGGGTACACCAGGGCCTCCTGCCGCTGCAAGCTCATTCCAGATGTGTGCACCACTTTGGGCCTTTGGCTTTTATGCAGGGACTGCGAAAATGAACCCAGATCATTAGGGTTTGCAACCAAGTGCCTTTAACCGCTGAGCCATCTCGCCAGCATTCATCAGTTTTTTTAAATTTTGCTTTTCACATTTATGTGTGGTTTTTTATACTGTGAAGATGTAAATTTAAAAAAAAAAAAAAAAACCACACAGAAAGACCAAAAGAAAAAAAAAAAAAAACCCTACTCAGCCGTGCACGGGACCCAAGTCTTTAGTCCCAGCACCCGGAGGCTGAGGGAGGAGGATCGCTGGGATTTGGAGTGAGTTTCAGGTCAGCCTGGACTAACGTTGAGACCCCACCTCGGAAAAAGGCAGCAGCCCCAATAAACAAGAAAATCCACCCAACTCACATGCTCCTTAAAAACGTCCCTCCCCTTTCCCTCCCTAAGTATTTCCGCGAGGACACCTAAGCCGTGCAACGTGACTGCTAGCGGGCTCGGCGGGCTTTCCTGCAGGCCCAGCGGGGGGCCTTGACGCCAGCGCCCGGAGAGGCGGCCGAGGCCCGCAGGGCTCCGGGAACACACCGTGCGTGAGGGCGCGGCCCGCAGACAGGGGCGGCCGAGGGCCGGGGCACAATCACATCACTTGCCAATCTCCGCTGGCCTGGCTCCGCTCGTTTCCTTGGTAACACAGCAAAAGGGAAATGACGTAAGTGGAGCTGCAGTGACTGCGAAGCCCCGCCCCCTGCTCCCCAGTCCCCCCGCTTTCAGGAAGCCTTAAGGATCCAGGGCAGTAGCACGAGAAGATGGTTTGTCCTGCTCAAAGCGCTCTCCCTGAGATTGTCAGTGCCTTCGAAGCAAGGGGGTTGGGAAGGGAAGTCAAAGTGATCGCCTTTGAAGTTGGTTCCCATATATTAGAAAGCCTATTTATTTCAACCAAGGATCTTAAAAATCTTGGGCCATGACAATAGAATCTTTGCTATTTAATTAATTCAATAAATTCATTTGTAAATAAGAAGACTAATACTAAGAACTTGAGAAGTCTTGCTGAAGACCTAAGATAAAAGTCACATATGAGTGGAGTCTGATGCAATTTCTAAATTTAAGCTCCTGGTTGGAAAAGCCCAAGCCAGTTTTTAAGCATATAGTGGACTTTGCAGCAAGGTTTTTTTTTTAAAAAAAAAAAATTATTAACAACTTCCATGATTATAAAAATACCCCTGGTGATACCCTCCCTCCCCCCACTTAACGCCTTTGAAACTTCACTGCAGACAAGTTTTTAAGTGACCTTAAATTGTACTGCATATGGAATGCAGCTTGCTTTGCTTGAATGCTAAATATCCCACGTTTGGACAGTACTTTAGTGACAAATTATCACAATTTAAAATGATATTCTTCAGACCTGCCCAATTCTGCTGTTAACCTTTTCGGCACATATGTATACTATGAGGAAGATAAACATCTAGGAAAAATACTCCCCTATAATATACTCATTCATTAAAAATTCACTGTAGGCAATTCAGTGAGTTGCTACGCTTCCAGAGTTCTTTTGTTGTTGTTACTGCTGTTGCATATAGCCTTTATTTTTTTCTTATTACTTAAAAAATGTTTTTTTAGAGACAGAGAATTGGACTGCCAGGGCCACAGCCACAGCAATCAAACTCCAGATATTTGCACCACCTAGTGTGCATGTGCAACCTTGCACTTGCCTCACCTTTGTGCGTCTGGTTTATGTGGTTATCTGGGTTCTCTGGCTTCACACGCAAGCGCCTTAAGATAAGCCATCTTTCCACCCACCCCTCTTTTATTAAGTAGAAACTTTGTATGGAAACATCATGTGTTGGTACCATTTCCCTCCTCCCTGCCCCTGTTCCATTGAAGGCCCTCCTCAGTGATAAACCATTATCATAATCATCTAAAACAGTGGATGGCTTCAGTTCTCTTTCTCACAGATGTCTTCATGGATCAATACAGGATAGTCATGAGTAAACTTTAATAGAGACATGGGCCTAGCATGCTGGCACACACCTTTAACACCAACACTCGGGAGGCAGAGGTAGGAGGATAGTTGTGAATTCAAGGCTGTGGATATCAAGCTAAATCGGGGAGATGTGGACATTAAGGTAATTCACAACAGTGTAATCTTTGCACAAGCTAAGCCTGAGGACATGGAAAGCTGTGCACCTTGGGTGGAGTATCTTGAAGGCAGGAGGTCACAGTTCCTCTAAAGATTTCCTGATGAAATGATCATGAACCAAACAACTCTTAAATGCAATCTGAACTGAGAAGCACAAGACAAGCAATTCGTGGTCAATAAGGACATGCATGAATAATCAACTTGTGATTTATTGTATGTCAGTAATTACAAACATTATTTCAATTTGGCTTTAGCTCCTATAGTTTTCTATTGAGGAATCTTAAATAAAAGCTGTGGGGCTGGAGAGATGGCTTAGCGGTTAAGCGCTTGCCTGTGAAGCCTAAGGACCCCGGTTCGAGGCTCGGTTCCCCAGGTCCCACGTTAGCCAGATGCACAAGGGGGCGCATGCGTCTGGAGTTCGTTTGCAGAGGCTGGAAGCCCTGGTGCACCCATTCTCTCTCTCTCCCTCTATCTGTCTTTCTCTCTGTGTCTGTCCCTCTCAAATTAAAAAAAAAAAAAAAAACCTACATAACAAAAGCTGTGAGTACAGTCAGTATGGGGCTCTCTTTCCAGAGGACCCCTAACTGTCCTTTAAATCATATTTTGTGTATTGTGTGTTCACTTTGTGTTTATCTAAACACCACTAGACAGTGTAAACACAAAGCCTGGATTAGAGTAAGTTTCAGGTCAACCTGGGCTAGAGTGAGACCCTACCTCAAAAAAACAGTAAAACAGTGTGTGTGTGTGTTTGCACATAATCTCTTCCTCTTCTTTTTCTTTACCACTATTATACAACATGTAGAACTATATTTATTAGAGCAATATTTTTATTTTTCAGTTAGAAGACAAGGATTCCTCTTTGTAAAATATGTGCAGATGAAAAGATAGAAAACCCAATGAGTTTGTGTGATAGAAGGGGCAGACTCTATGCAGAGGGAGAGGATTCCCAAATATGGCATTTTCTTCTTCCACTTGGCACTAGAACAATCTCTTAACAATGGACAAGACCAGCCCTGCATGTGAGTGGAATAATTGTGAGATGAATTTCATGTAGTAGAAAACCATAGTGTTGACAGGTGCTGTGCAATTTCACAATTTGGAAGGTTGAGGCAGGAGAATCTCAAATTTGAAGTTAGCCTGGGTTACATAGTAAATCCCACCCCACCAAAAAAATAACCACCATTGTACTGGTTGCGTTTTTTGTTGTTGCTATGACCTTCTGGAAGGGAGTAAATCACCCTTAACCAATGAATCAACTTTCTAGCCATGGATAATTTTAAAGGTACCGATATAATGTCTGTAAGTGAGAAGTCGGGAAGAAAACCCTGTTGAGCTGGAAGGAGTGGGCTGTAGACACCAGCGACTTGGGAAGTTGCTGTTACAGCTCATTGGTTCTTAACAAAAACGATTAATTTGCTCAATAAACTAAGACACTCATTGAAGGTGTCCAGCAAATGCTACCCCAAAATATGTGATTTTAGTATGTTAATTGAAGGCTCTTGAAAAATAACAAAATGTAAGGTTTTTGAGTTTCCCTCCATTTACTTAAAGACAGATCCTCCAAAAAGACTCAATTGCTGGCAGTTCTCTGAAGATTAGTCCATCCAAACAGACCTTATTATAAACCAATGTCTATTCTTTTGTAAAACCCATTCTTCATCACACACACACACACAGAGTTTGAGTCCACCCTGAGACTACACAGTGAGTTCCAGGTCAGCCTGGACTACAGTGAGATGTTACCTCCAACAACCAAAAATAAATAAATTGTAAAAATAAAAAATAAATAAATACCCCCCAAATCCATATCCTTTGATCATAAATTCTAGTCCTGTTCCTCCCTAATCCAGTTTAGTTTCTGTCCAACCATGTTATACAGCTGAGACTTCTCTCTACAGGACTCAGTCTTATGTCTATCACCATTTGCAAACCTAGGCCAGGTTTAAAAAACAAATTTCTCAAACAGGCTGGGTTTATAGCTTTGTGGTAGACACTTGCCTATCAAGCATGAAGATCTGGGTTCAATATCCAGCATTTTTAAAAACAAAAACTCACATGTAGATCCTAGCTATAAATGATTGGATTTCTATGTAAGTAGGAATAAAACTCAGTAGCAGAGGCCAGTAAGCTAGAAAGGGAATAGAAAGGAAGGGAGGGGGAGGGAACTAATAGTATGATATTTTATATATATATATATATGTGTGTGTGTGTGTGTGTGTGTGTAAGTAGAAGAACAGATTAATAGGGGCAAAACGTCCTGAGTAGGTCAGGGGAAGAGATTGAGTAAATGAAAGGTGGAGGGAGGGCTAATCAAAATCTAAGAGGATATAAATAAGTCATATGGAAACCTACTTTTTTGGACAATGGTACACTCAGAAGCTATGGATTGTTACTAGAAAATTTGCAGTGCCAGGGATGGGATACCTTCCTGGGAGTTGTTGGCCAAGGAGGTCACTGATACTCCCAAGACATTACAGGCCATTGCCAAGGCTATTGGTTTCTCTCCAGGAATAGATGGTAAGACTCTGTTGCTGAAGACTGCATATACTTGGGCTGCAAGGTCACTGAGAAATCCTGCTGGAGCTGAGCTGAAAACCTCCTCCATGTAGGCCAGATGACAGAAAGCTGGAAAAAGCTACAATGCATGCAGTTCAACAGGAGAAAGAGAAATTACAAGTGGAGATACTCAACAGGGGGCTGCAAGCCTTAAATTTGGCCAGCCAGGCCAAATGAGCCAATGGGTGCAATAGTGACACATCTGTTATGTGAGAGACCAACTGCCCTATAATTCAACTGGAGGCCTGCTCCATGAGAGGGAATACATACCTGATACTGAAAACCTACAACAGGGGTAGTCATGAGCCCTAAGGGTGTAATGTCTGCTGCTGTCTGGCTAAATGTATATACTATGCTCACCAAACTGCCCAGTGAGCACTCCTCTTAGTGTTCATGCCCATACATTAATGCTATTCTCACTTTTGGCTAGAGAAGCTTCTCTTTTCAGATGGCAGTGACCATGGGATGACTCAGAAAGCATCATGGTGCTGAGAAGTGACAAAGAAGTGCTCAGCACTGACATATCTCTATCATGTCTTCCAAGGCTTAGGGTCCATTGTGGAAGAGCTGGCAGAAAGAATGTAAAAGGCAAAGAAATGGTAGGGCTCCTTACAATGTGCTCCTCCAGACACAAAATGTTCTGGATATCCATGACCTCACAGTGCCTGACACTACCTACACAAGACCATCATAATAGGAAGAAAAGACCATGACATCAAAATAAACGAGAGACTGATTGAGAGAGGGAAGGGAATATGATGGACAGTGGAGTTTCAAAGAGGAAAGTGGGGGGAGGGCAGGAATTATCATGGTTTATTATCAATAATTATGGAAATTGTCAATAAAACATATAAATTAGGTGGGTGGGTAGAGGGGGAGAGATCTGGGATAATGAAAATAAATAAACTAAAGTAAATTAAACCCTCAAACTATTTGCTCAAACTCAACAGAGCAAAACATAAACTCAAGGAACTTTGGAACCAGAGCTTTCCCACAACCCTCTCATGCTGGTTCAACAATCCTTCCCCTGCTGCTCCTGGAGGTTGCTGGATCTCCCGTTCCAGCCACAATGACTGTGTCAAAGCCGTTAAGAGGAAAATGTCCTTGACCAATAAATTCACTACTTTGTTTAAGCAAAAAGCAGCTACACAAGAAAACTAACCATGAGTCATGGAGCTCCCAAGGAGCACCTTCTGAGAACTTCAAACAACAGCATTTATAGAAAAACTGAAACCAGCCTAGAAACTCAGCCTTAGCCTAGTCTGCCAGTCGATTACGTATAGCCCGTTTACCAGCTAATTGGCCACAGGGCCTCTTAGAACCTTCTAAAACCCATTATTACTATTAAACTATATGTTGGTTTGGTTTTCTGGACTTAGCACAGGTGTCCAAATTCATGGTCTACCATAAACTTTAACAGAAAAAACAAAAACCTTTCACTGTGCCAGTAACAACAGAGCCTTGTTATAACTTTCTTCCCTTTGTGAGTCTCTATGTCACTCCAAACTAGGGATCACTTGAACCACCTTGGTGATAACATGATAAAATTGTGGGGCAGATGGAAAGCTATCTTCCTTGGAAATTTTAATAGTTCTCACCCAGGTGGCCAGTCCCTTTCTTGTCTGTTCCACTGCTACACTAGTAACTCAGCCGTGGCAGGAGGTTTGGGGATGTGAAAGTTGAGCAGGTGACACGAGGTGTAAAGGGGAAATGGTTTCAACATTTCCCTAGTGGGTTCATTGTCCTCTGAAGGTTGGACGTCTTGTTACCTACTAGTTTACAGTAAACATGAGTAATTACCTTTAGGAACCATGATAAGAGTCCTGCTCTCCACCTATCTTAAATTTCCCTTCTCTACAAGTTCCATACTCAATTAGATAGGATTTGGTTTGGAGGAAGGGAGCACTTTGAGAAATTATCCATCTATGGAGCTCAGGCTGGCCTTAAACTCAAGATCTTTCTGCATCACTTTCCCAAGGGATGAGATTACAGACATGTGCTACCATACTCAGCTCTGGTTATTTTTACTGAAAGGCTCAAATATTTGTCCCAGGCTGTTTGGACTGGTGCAGATCTTGCTACCTCATGCCCTTACATCAAGCCTTCTGGCTTAGGTACCCTTCAGTTCCCAGATCTCCAGTGGTGTTGAGTCTTATAAAGAATCTATCTGGTCTTTGCCTCAGAGCTTCCAAAATCATTACTTTCCTAAGGGATAGATATGCCTTTGTTAACATAGCACACTCAGTGGACTCTAGAGATCACAAGAAAGAACAGTGGTCACAAGAAAGTTGAATCACATAATTAAAAGGTTACAAGAAAGACGAGTCACATAGTTAAAGAGTTAAGATATTCAACAGCCCATACTCCAAGGAGAAGTGAGGGGCTGGAGATTGAATTTAGACATATGCCAAAGATTAAACCATTATGCCTCCATAATGAGACCGCCTCCCTTAATTTTCAACATCAAAGTTCAGTGGAGCTTCCTGCTATGTGGAAATATTATTGATATACTGGAAAGATGACAAGTCTTGATGTCCCAAAGAGCAGGAATAGAGCTCTATGTTCCTTCCCAAACTTTATCCTGTGTGCATCTTTTATAATAAAACTATAATTTTTAAGCACAACTTATAAGTTTTAAGATGCTGTAAAAGCAATATGCATGCAGTAGAATCCATACTTTGAATTTTGATTTTTCTGAGCAACAATATACTTTATGTGATTGTTAATCTTGTCAATTTGACTAGATTTGGAATCAACAAAGAAATCAGGCTCAGGGCAGGTCTGTGGAGTTGTTTCTAGGAAGTAGAAAGACTCTTCCCTGGAGTGAGGGGCACCCAGATATGAAGAGTTAGAGAGGAAACAGTGCTGCTTACCAGCCTTCTCTTCCTGCCGGAGAGTGGGTTAGCCGACTTCTGCTGCCACCATGCTCCACTGATATCAGAACCCAGCTTCTTCAGCCTTCCAACATGGACTGAAGACCAGTAGGTCTCCAGGAATCCCCCAAGCCTTGGCACAGACTGTGACTGGGAGGCATCCAGCCTTGTGGTTCTAGCAGCCTGCAGACAACCACTGTTGAACTACCCAATCTGTATTGTGTAAGCCAGTCTAATAAATCCCCCTTAAGACATACATTGTCAGTTATGATAACACTGTTGGTCCTCTTCTCTGGGGAACCCTGACTAATACACATTACAATACTGTATCCTGATCTGGGCAGTGGGAGTAGGGGGCTCCCAGTCAGGGCATGGTCATGAAGGGAACCCATGTTGTACAGTATCCCGTGTTGCTAAGCTATGACTCAGTTCTAACCTTGGTCTTATTATGCCAGGGAAACCTTATATGTTCACCATCAGCTGAAAAGAATGGTGTAGGAAATAAACCAGACTAGATGTCACCAACAGATGCATGGATAATGAAACTGTGGTAGATAAACACAATAGTATTTCATTCAGTTATAATAAAATCATGATACTCACAGGAAAATGTATGAAACTGGAAATTATTATAAGTGAAATAAGCCGATTTGGAAAGACAAATATCCCATGCTTTCATATGTGGAATTAAATGTAGTGTGTGTGTGTGTGTGTGTGTGTGTGTGTGTGTGTACATGTTACAAAGCTAGAAAGGGAACCCTGAAAAGGGGCTTAAGGGGTAGAAGAGGAAAAGAGAGGGTAGTAGAAGATATGTAATTTGAGGGTGGGAGGAGGCTATATGAAGGAAGGAAAGGAACCAGAAAGGGGAAAGGCAGCTGGGGAGGGGGACAGACTAGTACAAAGTATTTTACACAGGTAGGAAAGTCTCATAACAAAATCTATCTCTTTATATGTTGACTTGAAAAGAATGGTATGAAATCCAGATTTTTCATCTTATATTTCTGCCTATTAGAGATAGAATATAAATGATAGTCATTTTGGTTTATAGTTTTTTATGAAGATCTTATAGAGATCAGAAATAGATTAACTCAATCATAGAAATACAAGGGTACAGGTCATGATAATAGTGTGTAAACACAAAATGCATCTTTTCAAAATTACTGAGAAAATGTGCTTTACCTTTAAAAGTATGTATAAAAAACATGACAAGTTTTTTAGAAACAGTATTTTTTTATAGACATTGTCAATAAAAAAAATTTTTTTTAAAGAAATAGATTTTCTTTTTTTTTAGGTAGGGTTCTTAGTCTAGCTCAGGCTGACCTGGAATTCACTATGTAATCTCAGACTGACCTTGAGCTCACAGTTATCCCCCTATCTTTGCCTCCTGAGTGCTGGATTAAAGGCATAAGGATATTGTTCTGAAATTTGGTTTTCCTTTTATTCTAGTGAAAAATACAAATTATACATTCATATTACTCTTGCACAACTGATATAGTGACATGTTTATACTATTTTCCAGATTAACTAAGTGTTTCACTTAGGGGAGTAAATGTTTTTATATAGGGAGTGTGAGTAGCTCTTGTTCTTAAAGTATGTTGTATGAACTTTTAGGTTATGAGTCTTATGACTCACCCCTGTCCTAAAAGGCAGCAGCAAGTTCCAAAGCCTATGTTAGCATTTTAACCCCCTGAAAGAGAGGAGGGCCTGTGGAGTGAGGAACAAGAACTTGTCAGCTTAATAGCATGGGCCAGGGTACAAGGACTCTTGGAGTTTCCTGGACAGGTTCTCAAGGATGATTTTTAAGGTATGAAAAGAGTCAAAGGCCCCATTTAATGAGTTTTCTACTATACAGGTGGTAAAAAGTTCTAGGAGGCTTTAATCTGCATTAACAACTGTGTTCTCGATGGATGTACAACCCAGACTGGTTGCCAATAACCAGCGTAATTCTTCCTTAATTGTGTCTCAAACCTTGGAAAAACTTAGCTGCACAAATAAAAGAGATGATTTGAAAATACTCTCCGCACTCCATGCTACTTTTGAGAAGGTTTTTGTTGTTGTTGCTGCTCTGTTTTTCGAGGTAGGATTTCACTCTAGCCCAGCCTGACCTGGAATTCACTATGTAGTCTCAGGGTGGCCTCAAACTCACAGCGATCCTCCTACCTCTACCTCCTAAGTGCTGGGATGAAAGGTGTGTACCACCATACCTGGCTTCATGCTATTTCTTTTTTAAAACTACTCCTTTCATTGTGGTCAGCAAAGCAGTTAGCTTTTTTTTATTTAAAGAAAAGATATTTTATTTATCTGGAGAGAGAGAATGGGTACACCAGAGCTCTAGCCACTGTAAACGAACTCCAGACGCATGTGCTACCTTGTGCATCTGGCTTTATGGGGGTCTTGGGGAATCAAACCTGGGTCCTTAAGCTTTGTAAACAAGTGTCTTAACCACTGACATATCTCTACAGCCCCTCTCCATGCTACTTTTAATAGCAGTTGTTCTCTTAATCCTTAATTCTTCTCATCAGACCTTCCAAAATAACGCAGCTGCTACTAAATATCAAAAGCAGAGGAGAAACTATGTAGTAAGGAGGAAATAAAAACTCTTCTCCAAAGAATTTTCTCTTCATAATTGGGAGAAGAAGAAAGTGAACAAGAAATAGAAACAAAATAATAAATGTGATGTGAGCAGATTCAAAGGCAGTTTATAGGCTTTTCTGTGGTTCTCAAGGCCTCTTCTTAGAGAAACTGTAATGCTGATTAGAGCAATTTTTACTCAGAAATTAATATCCAAAGGTACTTGGCAATACTCACTCAAAAACTGCTGTATCTGTCCATGTTATACAAACCCATAAAGATAAGTGAAAGAGTCTGTGTCTTCTTTTTGTTGTTGTTTGTTTTGTTTTGTTTTGAAGATAAGGTCTCACTCTAGCCCAGGCTGACCTGGAACTCACTCTGTAGTCCCAGGCTGGCCTCAAACTCACAGCAATCCTACCTCTACCTCCCAAGGGTTGGGACTAAAGGTGTGCCTCACCAAGCTTGGTGTGTCTTTTTTTTTTTTTCCTCATCTATTTTTCTTTTTCTTTTTTAAACAGTTTCTTACTGAACAGGTAGGCTGGCCTGGAGCTTACAAGGTAGCTCAGGCAAATGAACTCGAAGCACTGTTCTTGCTTCAGCTTCTGAATGCGGGGTTAGCCACCACGCTTGGCTGCTGCTTTTCTTCACAGCTTGGCATCTATCTTCGTTTGAAAGGTGGAGCTGACATACCCAGGAGTGTGAGTCTGGGCTGCCCTAAAGCTCCTCCCTCGGAGGCATTTTCCTGTGACATTGGCAGGTGGATGTGCTGTCACCTGGCTGAGGAACAAGTTCCATGCCATCTCGGATTGCAGGTTTGCTGGACTGGTGCTCTGCGTATTTCTGAAATATGTGGAATTAACTTAAAAATTAGTCCATGTTTCATTTTATTCACATCTTTTACCCAACTCCATCCACAGCCATATTTCAAATCAAAACCAAAGGTCTGCTTTATTCTAGACCTAAAACTACACTCTAACTTCTCCTATCAAGCCATGCTATCAAAACCCAAGGTCAGCTTTATTCAGGTCCTAAAGCTACATTGTAACTTTAGTTACTGTAAGTGCTGACACAGTGTGCCATAGTCTAGCCAGGCTCTCTAGTCCACCGCTACACACAAGCAGGAAGCCGCACAGAAGAGAAGCCACACCAGTGTCCCTAACTTGAAACAAATGGTAAGGCTCAGCTTTCACCCCCCCCTTCTTAACAAGTAACTTATTAAACATTCATATCAGCAAACTGAGATGATAAGCATCTCAGGAGGACAGCGGTGGCCATAATCCTGCTTCTCATTAGGCCTGGAGTCCTATCAGCTTATTAAAAGGCAACAAAGCCTTGCATTGTTCCTCTTCTCTGACTACTACCTGAAACATACCTAGAAACTGGGCATTTCACTTCATGACTCTATATCTCTTTAGGTGCACATTCTTTTTTGTTTGTTTGCTTTGGTTTGGTTTTTATGATGTAGGTTCTCACTCTAGCCCAGGCTGACCTGGAACTTATTCTGTAGTCCCAGGTTGGCCTTGAACTCACAGCAATCTTCCCACTCTGCCTCCTGAGTGTTGGGGTTAAATGCACGCACCACCATACCTGGGTAGCTGTACATTTTTTGCTGTTGTTGCTTTGCTTTCTGAGGTAGGGTTTCACTCTAGCCCAGGCTGACCAGGGACTCACTATGTAGTCTCAGGGTGGCCTCGAACTCTTGGTGATCCTACCTCTGCCTCCTGAGTGTTGGGATTAAAGGTGCATGCCCCCACAGCGGCTTTTTAGTCTTTTGAGGCAGGGTCTTGCTCTAGCCCAGGCTGGCCTGGAATTCACTATGAAGTCTCAAGCTGGCCTCAAACTCAGTGATCCTCCTATCCCCTGGGACTAAGGTGGGTGACACCACACCCAGCTAGCAGTGCATTCTTGATACTGTGCTAACCTCAACAAAATGGTGGTATAAGTAGATGAGCATAATATGGTAGGGGGAGAAAATCCTATCGTTACACTTAAAGTTGAGGTGAAGAGATCACACCAAATATAATATTTTTGCATATGTATGTGAGTGTGGTGTTTATGTGTATTTGCTTGTTAACATCATGGTAACATTTGTGTGTGGATGAACATGTGTGTGGCGGGGTGCCCATGCACGTGTGTGTGCATGTGGAAGCCAGAGGTTCACGTTGGGTGTCTTCCTCGATTGCCCTCCTCCTATTTTATTGAGATAGCTCTCTTCCTTGAGTCCAGGGCTTGCTGCTTCAACTAGTCTAGATAGGCAGCTTGCCCTGGGGACTCTGCCTCTATGCCTCCCAGTGCTGGGATTCAGGTGGGCTAGCACCCTCACCCAGCATTGCTGGGGGGTCTGGGAATCTGAGCTACTATCCTCACCTTTTTTTTTTTTTTGGTTTTTTGAGGTAGGGTCTCACTGTAGCCCAGGCTGGCTGACCTGGAATTCACTATGGAGTCTCAGGGTGGCCTCAAACTCACGGTGATCCTCCCACCTCTGCCTCCTGAGTGCTGGGATTAAAGGTGTGCGCCACCACGCCCGGCTACTATCCTCACCTTTGTGCTGCAAGTGCTTCATCCACAGACCCATCTCTCCACACTCCCAAACACAATTTCTTATTGCTTTTATTTGTCTGTATTTTACTGAGTAATTATTTACAGGATCAATCCTCCCCCAATAACCATTTGTATTTCAGGATTCATCCCTGAGGGGTTAAAGCTATTACACATTTTTAACTTCATTTTTGTTTATACAGCAAGTTAAATACTTGCTTTCTGTTCTGCACTTTGCTAGCAAGTGCATGGCTTGTCAGTGGAGGAGGAGGCAGGTGATATGTTCACAGAAGGGGATATTACTGATCTTAGTTCAACCTTTGTGTTTTCCAAAAGAAGTTCTCAGAGGATCAACAACCTCCAAGTAGGAATTCCATAGGCCACACATTCACAGAACCCTGACAAGATGGGAGGAGCTTCTAACCTATGAATAAGGCACTAGACATGTCTTGTTGTTGTTGTTTTTTGTAATATGAGATGGAGACTTAGCCCTGATCCTTTTATTATACCTCAGGCTGGAGCCTCCACTAAGCCAGAATTCCTTTCATGGGCTGACTGTGATCCCCTCGGGAAGTGAGGGGTCAAGGCCAAGCCTGTGGTCTAAGGACCCCTGACCTAGAAGGATGGACAGGCATGCTGAGCTCACCTGCAGCACTCTATAAGAGTAGCAGTAAAGCCTGTGTGGCTGTAGCAGGTCCCTAGCAGTGGACTGCCCTTCCTTTGCAATCTTCCTTGCTTCTTCATCATTTTCCTGAAGGGGTTAGAAACACAGAAATGAATGAACATTACTCCCGCAGTCCACAAAGGCTGGGGGCAAGGGGGGGGGCAAATGTGGGGCTGAGTGTACATAGCATGGGGAGTGGGCATGTGGGACCCTGTACTTGTGTCACCTTTTGTTTATCTGGCTTATGTAGGCTCTGGAGAGAGACTGAACATGAGTCCTTAGGTTTTGCAGGCAAGTTCCTTAACCACTTAAGCCATCGCTCCAGCCCAAATACTTTTTTTTTTTTTTTTTGCTATGCAGCTGATAGGAAAATATATTTCCTGACAACATGTCTTTCATATCATAAAGAGCCACAAAAAATACTTTTGCATACAATTATTTCCATAACCAAATACTGCTACTCAAAATCTTAGTAACAGAATAAATAAAGGGTAAATAAATAAAGAGTAAATTTTTATAGTTTTACAATAAACTTGAACAGATTTTTAGTAATATTCCTTTAAAAAGCAATTCCTACTTGTGGGGTTTTTTTTTCCTACATGAAGAAAAGAGTTCCATAATTACCTTAAATATTTTCTTATTGTATAAGGCCTTTCAAATCTAGTTTCTTCAATCTGTGCTTTGCATTTTGTGTTTTCTTTTGTTGTGTACATCAACAAAAGCAGCAATTCATTCAGAAAATCTGTGTTTTACATAACACTGGACTGCAAAATTAAAAACCTTCAATAATGTTGACAGAAGAGACAAAATGACTCTAATCCTGATTCATTAGCTCTTTCAAGAGAACAAGAGTTTCAGAAAGTCACACTTCCTTTGATTCCATGAGGTCAAGTTAAATTGTGTGGTGATGGCATTTGGGTTCTTCATACTGGTAAACTTGTTTTTACCTGAGGAAATGAAAATTGTGTGGAACATACCTTGGCCCATTTCACTTTCTCTAGAAGGTCACTGAGATTTCTTTTAATGGGAACATAGTGTTTCCAAGGTCTTAGTGCTGAGTAGAAATGCTCATAATATGGGGAGTCCTGTTTCAGAACCAGGCTGTCTCCTAGCATGAGATATGGGTACCTATATGCAGCCACAGTCCCATCCACATTCACCTGGTACTTGTACTGAAAGATTAAAAGCAAAAAATATAAAAATCAAAAACCCTTTCCATAAGCATTTGCTTCTCTTCTGCTTTTCATCACTTCTTTCATCTCAGCATTTAGGAATCAGAGGTAGGAGAACTGCTGTGAATTTGAGGCTAGCCTGAGACTGAACTAGAGTGAGACCATAACTCAAAAAAAGGAAAAGAAGAAGAAGTAGTAGTAAAAGCATAGTTCACTTCAAGGTGGAGGGACACTATATACCTGTTACTTCGAAGTTGATGTAAAAAAGTAAGATAACAAGAAGACAAGCCAGGTGTGGTGGCACACACCTTTTGTCACAGCACTCAGGAGGCAGAGGTAGGAGAAAAAGTATATTATAGGGCTGGAGAGATGGCTTAGCGGTTAAAGCGCTTGCCTGTGAAGCCTAAGGACCCCGGTTCGAGGCTCGGTTCCCCAGGTCCCACGTTAGCCAGATGCACAAGGGGGCGCACGCGTCTGGAGTTCGTTTGCAGAGGCTGGAAGCCCTGGCGCGCCCATTCTCTCTCTCTCCCTCTATCTGTCTTTCTCTCTGTGTCTGTCGCTCTCAAATAAATAAAAATTTTTTTTAAAAAAAGTATATTATAAAAAGAAATATAATAAAATTAAAGAAGTGTGGGCTGGAGAGATGGCTTAGCATTTAAGGTACTTGCTTGTGAAGCTTAAGGACTCTGGTTCGATTCCCCAGAACCCACATATGCCATATGCACATGGTAGTACATACCTCTGGAGTTCCTTTGCAGTGGCTACAGGCCCTGGCAAGCCCGTTCTCTTTCACTATCTGCCTCTCTCTCTCTCTCAGAATAAAAAAAAAAAAATTTTAAGTGGTGATAAATAATTTTAGTAAATTGGGTATGGTGCCTTACACCTTTAATCCCAGCACTTGGGAAGCAGAAGTAAGAGGGTCACTGTGAGTTTGAAACTAGCCTGGAACTATAGAACAAAACACCAAATAATTTTAGAAAAAAGGAATGAACACTTATTTCAATTATGGCTATGACATGAGGAATATATACTTCCATAACCAGAAGTAGTATTAAACCACTGTTAAGCTTCTGAATTTATTAAAGCTGAACACTGAAAATAATTTACACTTTTATTTATATATAATTTCACTTGTTCCTTACACTCAACCAATAAGGCAGGAAGGCATTAATCTCCATTTTAGTTTTGAGTTAACACAGAAACCTGAAGAAGTAGGCACTTCATTTGCATATGCTGGATTAATAAATTCTGATTTCCATTTCAAAGCATTTTCATAGACATTAGACACAATTTAATTATAATATGAAACAGGTATTCTCTGAGTCCTAATTCCTGTTCTTTTTATTATAGCATCCTGAGATAAAGTGGATAGATATATCCCCAAATATGATGATTACTTTTTACTTTTTCTTCTTTATTTTACTTATTTGGGGGTGTTGTGCAAGTTTGTGTATGTGATGCAGTCATGCATGAGCCAGGGCAAGTGTGTGTGTGTGTGTATGTGTGTGTGTGTGTGTGTGTGTGTGTCAAAGTACAACTTTTGGGTTGGTTCTTGCCTTCCATTTCACATTTTAAGGCAGGGGCTCTTGTTGTTCTCTGCTCCTTTCATAAGCTTCCAGGACATTGTCCTGTCCCTGCCTCACTTCTCATGGTAGGTACACTGGGCTATAGCAACTGACAACAGCCTCTGACTTTTACATGGGTGCTGGGGATACTCAGAGTTCACAGCAAATACTGTATTCTCCCCCCAGGGCCTCATGGATACCACACAAGTAACTCTATCACTGGGCCACATCTCAGCCCCTTAATTATTGATTAAATAACTGGTATGAGTTTCCCAGCTAGTCTTTGGGCTCTATGGTAATGCTCTAAAGGAAAGAGACAGGTATCATAGAACCGCTAAGAGAAGAGGGTCCCACAGATAGTGGCAGAGGCAGAACTCCTCCTATTTCAACTCCTATTTTATGTATCTGAAATGATAATCTTTACAAAAGATCTTTGATATCTCTCTGTATAAAAGACACTTATCTTCCCAATTATATAAAACAAAATGAGAAAAAAAACACACAAATGAAACATACCAAAACTCCATTTAACAGTCCTATTTATATCTACATGTATGTGGTATGCATGTGTGTATGAGTGTTTGTGTGTGTGTGTGAGGGTAACAGTTCTATTTATATCTACATGTATATGGCAGGCATGTGTGTGTATGAGTGTGTGTGTGGGTAAGGGTAACAATCTTTCTACCTCTGCCTCCCAAGTGCTGGGATTAAAGGTGTGTGCCACCATGCCTGGCTCAGTTTTTTCTTTTTTTTCGTTATTTTATTTTTATTTTTTATTTTTTTGTGGTTCTTTTTTTTTTTTTTTTTTTTGAGGTAGGGTCTCGCTCTAGTCCAGGATGACCTGGAACTCACTATGTAATCTCAGGGTGGCCTCGAACTCACGGCAATCCACTGGCCTCTGCCTCCCAAGTACTGGGATTAAAGGCATGTGCCACCACACCCGACTCTAAAATTATGTTATTTTTGAGAGAGTGAGAGAGAGAATAGGCACTCTAGGGCCTTTTCAGATGCTGTGAATGAACACCAGATGTATGCGCCCCCTTGTGTGCATATGCAACACTGCATACTTGCGTCACTGCGTCTGGCTATGTGGGACCACGCATTCTTAGGCTTCACAGGGAAGCGCCTTAACAGCAAAGCCCTCCAGCCCCCATCTTAGTTTTGAAGCAGAATCTCTCTCTCACTGGACCTGGAGCTCTTGGATTTGGCTACACAAGCTACCCAGGGAGCCGCAGGGATTCTCCTATTTCCACCTCCCCAGTACTCTGCGGTAGGCATGTGCCACCACCAAGCCAAGCCTTAACTATTATGTTTTGAACATTAAATATAGTTGGTAGACAATATCAGCAACAGCAAAAAAGGTCAGAGTTTTATAATTTCCTGGGTCTGATGAGAAAGGGTACATTAGTTCACAAGACAGAAATGTCCTTGAAGCCAGCTATTTACAAGAGTCTGAACAGCATTTTATCACTTCATAGCCACATGATAAGATTCAAAGGCATACCTTGAAGAAATCAAAGAAACCCATCAACTTGGCTTTTCCAAGCTCTTTTTCTTTCTCTTGGAAAAAGAAGTATCCTGTGATCCCAGCATCCAGCAGCTGTGGATTTTCTTTGGAAAGTTGTACCAACTGCAGCCTCTCCTCTCGGCTGTCTCTACCTCTGAAGAAAGCTTTTTCTGTTTTATTGATCCAGGAAGGCCCTAGAAGTTTGAGACCATAAAATGTTATGATTAAGAATTTGATATTTTATATGAGAATATAATCATCATTAATCTACTGTAGCCATTTAAAATGCCAATGTTATCACCAATTAATTTTGTAACATAGATGTTATCTCCAAAAAAAAAATCTAAGACTGAGTCTCAGTTTGTCACAGATAATGCAGCTTACTTGTCAGCTCACATGGGTGCTGGTGGTTTCTGCTGTATAACACGAAGAAATATCCACAATAGCACTGGGCCTCGTTCAATGCAAAGTGGCTCAATGATTTGGCCATTCACCAAGGCAACAGCGTCTTCCATCAGTCATCTTTCACAGTCACATGGAAGTTAGGATTTTCTTTTTTTTTTTTGGACAAGGTCAGCAGAAAAACTGCATAACTAAGTGCCCAATCTTTAACTCACCCCAATCTTTAATCCTCTTGCTATTCATAATTGTGAATACACTGAAGACATTTCCTAATGCACTGCTAAATCAAAATAGATAACTTTACATATATAATATATATTTATTTACTTTTCTGTATTTTTTGAGATAAGGTCTCACTATGGCTTACATAGTATTTGCTATATAGCCCAGGCTGGCCTCAAACTTAAGAGTAATCATTTCTCCCCAGGCTCCCAGAGCTAGGATTCCAAGGATAAGCCACTACGTGCATATTTTCTCCTTTTTAGAAAGGAAATATTTTGGAAGAATTAATTTGTCTCATTAATAACATTTAATTTGTTTTATTTATTTGAGAGCGAGGCAGATAGAAAGAGAGAAGGGGCATGCCAGGACCTTCAGCCACTGAAAATGAACTACAGATGCATGCATCACCTTGTGCATCTGGCTCATGTGGGTGTGTCCTGAGGAATCAAACCTGGGTCCTTTGGCTTTGCAGGCAAGCGCCTTAACCACTAAGCCATCTCTCCATTGTCTCATTAATATTCTAAAGAAAGATGTCATTAGCTAATAACCATCAGTATCTGAGGGATAAAACAGAAGTTATGTTTAATCTTTTTAGTATTTTAGCACATATTTCAGGAATTCACTGTTGCCAAGTTAAAAGTAGGACAACTTTTTTTATTTTTCTTTTGGTTTTTTGAGGTAGGGTCTTGCTCTAGCCCAGGCTGACCTGGAATTCATTATGTAGTCTCAGGGTGGACTTGAATTCATTGCAATCCTCCTACCTCTGCCTCCTGAGTGCTGGGATTAAACACATGCTCCACCACACCCAACCAAGAAGAGATTTTTGTCATGGTTGTTTGTTTGTTTGCTTTGCTTTTTTTTTCAACATAGGGTCTCTAGCGCAGGCTGACCTGGGGCTCACTCTGTAGCTCCAGGCTGGTCTTTAACTCAGGCACCCTCCTATCTCTGATGCCTGAGTGCTGAGATTAAAAGCACACACCACCATGCCTGGCTTTCAGGAGCTATTTTTAAAATAGTATATTGTGCTCTTTCTTCTTGGATACTCTTCTCTTCTGCTGCCTAAGCCTTCAGGTACCTGCTCTGGTAGACCTTCCCTGTCCTGCTGGTTGGGCTGGGATGGGGGAGGGTCAACCCTCTTCTCCCACATAAACTCTTTACTCCCTCCTGCCTTCCACACGGCAGGAGCTCTCACTTCCTTTTCTTTCCTCCTCTTAATCTAATAAAGTCTCTCTAAATCTTGAAAAATAAGGTACATGGTACCATAAATATAAGGACATCAAACAAGGGGAAAGGAATTCAGATTTAAAGAATCAGTAACAGGAAAAGGAAACACGAGGATCCCTTACAAAGTATTAAAGACACAATGTCAACATTATACTATTATCTCAATTATCTCATGTTTGTGTAACATTTTATAATTTTCAAAAGTCTCATTTTATGTAGCAATACAAGGCACTGGAGTAAGAAATAAGTGACAACATTACCAAGACACACACATACACACACAAACATACACACACACACACACACAGTTAGAGAGAGACAGTGATAAAGTGAAGAAGTTTGGGCATTAGAATCCCAAACTCTATATTTACTTTTCTGATGAGCAGAATCCTAAACATTCCGCTTGAGTGCTTGTGTATGTGTGTGTGTTTCTTCTGGTGGACATGCTGGGCAAGCACCATACTAACTTTCTTCTTGGTTGGAAAATAAGAATGGTTATTTATTTTATTTTATTTTTTTGTGGTTTTTCAAGGTAGAGTCTTGCACTAGCCCAGGCTGACCTGGGATTCATTATGTATTCTCACCATGGCCTCGAACTCGAGACAATCCTCCTACCTCTACCTCCAAAGTGCTACAATTAAAGGTGTGTACCACCACAACTGGCTAAGAATGCTTATTTAAATATATATATTTATTCTCTTCATCTGTTTTTACTCTTAAGATTTTTCCTAGAGAATTAGCTTAAACTTACCTGTATTTCCCTGAATAGAGAGGAGATCATTTGTAACACCCCTCATAGCTTCAAGTGTGGAGTGGGTGATATCATATGTTGGAAGGATAATGTCTCTAGAATCCAGAGAGCCACACCAGGAAATGATAGGTATAGGGCTAGGGGTGTCATTCACTTTTCGATGTTCCAAGGGCCAATCTCCAAGATTGATATAAAACTCTAAATCTGGCAGGAGAACCTATGCAAACAAAAGTACAAGCATTAGCACACAGGGACCTCAGCCGTTGGTAATAAATGCCTTGGCTTTCTTATACTTCAGATAGAGACAAACACTGGACGATGGTGGGAGAAGGGAGGGGCTTGCTTCTAGATCCCCAGAGCTGTGAGTAGAGATGTGACCCATCACATCCATCTTAATTGAAATCTTACACAAGAGAGACCTGCAAAGGAAGTGGACATAGGAACCCTCTGGTGGTACACTTCTGAGCCTGAAATCCATTCTCATCCTTTGCTGTTATAATTCTAAGCACTTACATGCTACAACAAAATAGTTAAATGACACTATCTTGAAATCCACTGATTCATTTTCATACCTTTCTTGCCAATGACAGCAATATCTCATCAGAGAACATTTTGAAGTCTGTGTATTTCCCTAAAGATCTCCGGTAGATGTGGTTATTGAGAATTGTGTAATGAACAACAGCTCCTCTCTCATCCCCAAACCTTTTGGGGACTTCATTTAGCATCTGTTGGAGATTGATGCTGGGGAAAGAAGCAAAATCGTCTTCGATCTGGGTTTCATCTGCTGGACAAGAAAGAGTTCTCTGCCAGATCTGGGGATCCTCTTCTGGACATTCACAGTACTCATGGTACACAGGTCCTGGGGAAGGTAACATGCACATAATGTCACCTTAAGTTTACAAGCACCATGCTGTGAGGAGTCGCTTCTGAGCCTGATGTGAACATAGGAGGACTTCGTGATGAATTCTGAGAACTTGTGTACGAGAAAATGACCCTAGACAAATCAGTGGGGTGCAAGGAATCTGTCAGGGTCCTACACACCTACCTTCTGTCCCCTTCTCAAGTCATCTCAACAACCTGGCATTGCACGTGCTTTCTCTCCATGTTACATTCTCAGGTAGGTGACATATGCATTTGTAGTGAGTTATAAATGGCTGACCAACATAAAATAATTAGACTTTTGACAGGGAAAAAGAAAGCATATTGAGTTTTAAGCACCAAAATGTAGTAGAGGTACTGACTGTTTAGACAAAGGAGAGTCTTCTTCTTGGATCCCCTGGAATCTCTTCTATGGACACATCTCAAAGAGGAAGTGTAATCCAAAAGGTATGGTAATATGATTTTAAGTTGTTTAAGTAGTTACTATAAGCACAGAATTTCTCAGAAAACTCATTTAAAAATGGGGCTGGGAAGATGGCTCAGCAGTTAAAGGTACTTGCTTTACAATTCCCCAGCCACCTGTGTAAAGTTGGAGTCTGGTGTTTGTTTGCAACTGCAAGAGACCCTGGCATGCCCACACCCCATGTAAATAAATAACTAAATTTTTAAGTTAAAAATTTGATATAAAGATATATGGATATGTCACATTTATTTTAAAAAACTATTAAATTTTTTTGAGGATTACACTTTTTTGTTATTATTGTTGCTTTTTGAGGTAGGGTCTCACTGTAGCCTAGGCTGACCTGGAATTCACTATGTAGTTTCAGGCTGGCCTTGAACTCATTGCAATCCTCCTACCTCTACTTCCCAAGTTCTAGGATTAAAGGCATAAAGTGCCATGCCCAAGAGAGAGAGAGAGAGAGAATGAATATGGGCACACCAGGGTCTCTAGCTACTGCAAATGAACTCCAGATGCCCAAATGTGTGTACTACTTTGTACATCTGGCACAGAGATCCTCCTACCTCTGCCTCTCAAGTGCTGGGATAAAAGGTGTGCACCACCACACCTGGCACTTTTTTTTTTTTTTTTTCAAAAAACAGGGGCTTACAAAGCCCAGACTGACATTGGACGTGAACCTTCCAAGTACTGGGAAGGTATGTGCCACCATGCCCAACTTTTGTGAGCATTTTTTTTTAAACTTCAGGCTTAGATCAGTAACAAATCAACTGTTTTATTCTCCCAACTGACTGACACTATTGAAAAATACCCTGGAAAAAAAAAAAACAACATGGACTCACAGTTTAAGACCACGGACATGAGAAAGTGATGTGAGTCTGAGAAGTGGGAAACAAACAGAGTGAGCACAGTTTACTGTTTAAGGGAGTCCCCAGGCTGCAGCACAGGGAGTGGTAGAGGGAGAGCCCGGCAGGCTCACTGAGTTGAGGAGACAGAGCTGAGTCCTAGCAGGTCACAGAAGCTAGGTCTGGGAGGAATGAGTATCTCGGAGGGCCCTGCACACTGAGAAGTGCAGAGGTCTGCAGCGGGTTCTCCATGAGTATTTAGCAGAGCTTATGATCAGTGCATGTTGAGAGGACACTATCAGGGTAGGGGAAGAACTATCCTAAACTATTGCAAGGACAGTCCACAAGGCTCTCACAGGGATGGGAACTGTGCCCATGCAAACCAGTGGGCCTGAAAAGTCTATTTCTTGGGACTTGGGTAGTGCATGTCTCAGTGGTCAGGAGTAATTAGCCCTATGTTAAACATGGCTCCAATTGCGTCTAACAAACTGTAAAAGCATAACTCAAATGACTGAACTATTTCCAAGTAATTCAGCTTTATCCCAGAATTAAAGCTCAAGAAAATCGAAAACTGGACAAAATGGAAAATACCCTGTGGGGAGGTTGATGACAACTTGGCATTGCAGAGGACAAACATTAGTGACTTAAAGACATAGCAAAGGAAACTAGACAAAATGAAACTCAGAAAATGGTAATTTAAAAAAAATTGCCTAAAATATGGGCAACTGGAGACCTTGAAGAGAAGTTGGGGGAATAGAAAAAAGTATTTGAAGAAATAATGGTCTAAACCCAAATATTCAAGAAACTCCACAAACTCCCCACACAAGAAACATTGAGAAAATTGCAACAAGCAACATAACTGCTGAGTGCTCAGAATAATGGGTAAAGAACAGACCTTAAAACAGTGCACCTCGCATGCCTTTAGGTCCAGCACTTGAGAGGCAGAGGTAGGAGGACTGCCATGAGTTCAAGGCCAACCTGAGACTACATAGTGAATTCCAGGTCAGCTTGGGCTAGAGCAAGACCCTACCTCAAAAAAAAAAAAAAAAAAAAAAAAAAAACCATGCAGTGGGACAGAGATGGGCTCACGGGAGATTTACTGTTGGAGACAGGGCAAATAAGGAGACAGCAAAGAGGCATAATTTAAGCACTGAAAGGAGGGCTGGAGATATGGCTCAGTGGTTAAGGTGCTTGCTTGCAAAGACCCAAGTTCAATTCCCCAGTACCTATGTAAGCCAGATGCACAAGGTGGCACATGCATCTGGAGTTTGTTTGCAGTGGATGGAGACCCTTGAGTGCCTGTTCTCTCTCTCTCTCTCTCTCTCTCTCAAATAATAAATAAATAAAATAAAAGTAAAACACACACAAATAAAAATGAAAGCAAAATATTTTTTCTGACATACAAATGCTGAGTTCACCACCAGCCTTTGCAAGCTATAAATACTGTTAGTGGAAATCCTTTGGCAAATGATATGAAAAGGAAATGTGAGTATATACCCACAAACAAGAAGTTCCAGAAGTAATATTCTATAGGTAAAAACAACTTGTTTTTCTTTTTCTTATCTCCTGGACATCTGTAAGTTACTCAACTTTTCTTCCTTTAAATCTTCAAAGTAAGCTCTGTGTTGTGGGACACACCTGTAATACCAGCACTCAGAGGCAGAGGCAAGAGTACTGCCACAAACTTAATGCCTGCTTGAGCTACAAAGCAAAACCCTTTCTCAAGCAAAAAAACAAAATAACAAAACAAAACAAAGGATTGGAAAGATGGCTTAGCAGTTACAGCACTTGCCTGCAAAGCCTAAGGACCCAGGTTCGATTCCCCAGTACCCATGTAAAGCCAACTACTTAAAGTGCGGCATGCATTAGAGTTTGTTTGCAACAATTAGAGGCCCTGGTTGGCCCATTCACCCTCTCCTCTCTTTCTCTCTGCTTGCAAATAAACAAAAATTAAAAATAGTGCTGGAGAGACGGCTTAGCAACTAAGTGCTTGCCTGTGAAGCCTAAAGACCCCAGTTCGAGGCTCAATTCCCCAGGACCCATGTAAGCCAGAAGCACAAGTTGGCACATGCATCTGGAGTTTGTTTGCAGTGGCTGGAGGCTCTGGTGCACCCATTCTCTATCTATCTCCCTCTTTCTCTCTTTCTCTCTTTCTCTCTCTCTCTCTGTTACTCTCGAATAAATAACTAAAAATAAACAAACAAAAAAGCTTAAAAAATAAATAAGGTTTCAAATTACATTGAGCTTCGGGCAATAACAATGTTTACTTTGTTGAATAAGATTTCAAAGTCATTTCAACCTATTTTGAAAAATATGGGACTGTCACATGTAGTTAGGTTGGGACTGCTAGTGATGGCTACTTACCTTTCAAAATATAGGGAGACTGAGCCACATGTTCACCACCATACAGGACCTCAATCTTGAGACCTTCATGGGCAGTATCATGCATCCTATATCTCACCAAAAATGATCCATCATTTCTGTCCAAAGGGTTAGGGACATAAATCCGGACTATCTCTTTAGGTGAAAGAGATTTTACTATGACTTTGAACAGTGTTGGACCTGAAAGAGAAATGTAAGTAATTCCTCCATTTCCTGATTAGTATCTCTTAATGACTGGACAGGATATTTCCATATAGAAGTTACTTTTTCCTACAATATTGATGATCAACAAAGAATCTTGAGGCCAGGAACTGTTTTTGGCTCATATCTGTAAGTCAAGGACCTGACTTAAATTTGATTCATTAGCTATTCAATAAAAATTTAGTGAATGAAAAACATCAACTCATCAAAAAAGTAAAGAAGGCTGGAGAGATGGCTTAGCAGTTAAGGTGCTTGCCTGCGAAGCCTAAGGATCCAAGTTTGATTCCCCAACCTACATGAGCCAGACACACATTGTGGGGCAGGCATCTGGACTTTGTCTGCAGTGGCTAGAGGCCCTGGAGTACCCATTCTCTCTCTCTCTTTTTCTCTGTAATAATTTTTTTAAGGAAAAAAATTGTTTTAACTTATTTATTTGACCACTTCTTTGAATAACATTAGAGCATAGGTAGGCAAAGCTCAGGTAGTTAAAAATCCACAAACTTGAAGAATGACAGGCTCAACAGAAATTTAACTTTCTCCTTATAAAATATACATGTGTGCTTTATATATCATTTCAATATCCACTTGTCTCCATTTCTGAGAAATTTTCCCTTCTTTTAACCCAAATTTCCAATGCTTTTACTAATCCCATTTTGTCAGGTAATGAGATTATAGTTAGTTTTCAGACACTGAACAACACACATCTTTGTAAATGTGAGCTTACTTCTTCAATCCTGTTTCCTCACCTTAAATCATTATGCTATGGTTCCTTCCAATTCCAAAATACTGTGGGTTTTCTGTTCTACTTAAACTTCCCTGGGAGGCTGAGAAAGGAGGATTGACATGAGTCTGAGGCCAACCTGGCTTATTCTAGTGAGTTCCAGACTGTCTAAAAATACCCATAAGCCAAACCTTTCCCTTTCCTATCAGCTGGCTTATTTATTTAGACTTTGAAACAAGGTTATAAATAACAAAGGTCCAGGAAAAATGTTTCAAGCCTCTTGTTTCCTAGAAACATTTTACAAATTTTTACTTACACCAGGAAAGGATGAAAGTGAGAATCTCACTGTTCCCTTAACAGCTTTGAGAATTACCCTTCAAAATTGTCATTGTAGGGCTGGGTAGATGGTTCAGTGGTAAAAACACTTGCTTTCAAAGCCTGTTGGCCTAGGCTCAATTCCCCAGTACCTACATAAAGAAGACGCACAAAGTGGTTCATGCATTGGAACGCATTTGCACTGCAATGACAGGAGGCCCTGGTGTGCCCATTCTCTCTCTTTTTGTCTCTGGCCCCTTACAAATTAAAAAGAAAAGGTGTATTTAAAAATTTCCAATATAATTTTAGATTAAGGAAAAGGCTGGAGAGATGGATAATGGTTAAGGTGTCTGCCTGTAAAGCCTAAGGACTCTGCTTTAATTCCCCAGGACCTAATTCCCCAGTACCCATGTAAGCCAGACGCACAAAGGGGCACATGCAGCTGGAGTTATTTTACAGTGGCTAGAGGGCCCCTGGTGTGCACATTCTCTCTCTCTCTCTCTCTCTCTCTCTCTCTCTCAAATAAATAAATAAATAAATACAATTTAAAAAATAAAAGATTTGGGCTGGAGAGATGGCTTAGCGGTTAAGCGCTTGCCTGTGAAGCCTAAGGACCCCGGTTCGAGGCTCGGTTCCCCAGGTCCCATGTTAGCCAGATGCACAAGGGGGCACACGTGTCTGGAGTTTGTTTGCAGAGGCTGGAAGCCCTGGCGAGCCCATTCTCTCTCTCTCCCTCTGTCTTTCTCTCTGTGTCTGTCGCTCTCAAATAAATTTAAAAAATAAAATAAAAGATTTTTTTTTCCAAGGTGGGGTCTCACCCTAGCTCAGGCTGATCTAGAATTCACTATGTAGTCTCAGGGTGGCCTCGAACTCATGGCGATCCTCCTACCTTCCCCTCTCAAGTGCTGGGATTAAAGGCATGCACCACTACATCCGGCTCTAAGAAGTCAATTTTTTTAAAGTAATTTTTTTATTAAAAAAGGACCTTTTGTTGAATTTGTCTCTCTTTAATAGTAAAATTATTAGTATTTTATTTTAGATCACGCAATTCTTTTTGCATGTCTAAGTTCATTTTTCTTGGTTTCCTATCTTTTTTTCTCCATCATAATTTTCAAAATTAATTTCTGACTTAAAAAAAACTATACAGAAAATACACCATGGTGACAGACTTTAAATTGGGAATTTAAGAATCTTTTCTTCTGGTCCTCAGAGAAATAAAAGTCTTTCTAAGGGCTGGAGAGATGGCCTAGCGGTTAAGCGCTTGCCTATGAAGCCTAAGGACCCCGGTTCGAGGCTCGGTTCCCCAGGTCCCACGTTAGCCAGATGCACAAGGGGGCGCACGCGTCTGGAGTTCGTTTGCAGAGGCTGGAAGCCCTGGCGCGCCCATTCTCTCTCTCCCTCTATCTGTCTTTCTCTCTGTGTCTGTCGCTCTCAAATAAATAAATAAAAAAAAAAATAAAAAAAAAAAGTCTTTCTAAGACTAAGACTAAGGTAATGTGTGCAACAAGAATGCTATAATTTTCTTAAGTCTCTGTCTTTCTCTCTCACACACACATTAGACATTTTATACAAATTGTAGACCTTTGGTTTAAAATGATTGGTCTACATAAGTATGTACTTATGTGTGTAGAATATATATGTACTTATGTGGACATATACACACATACAACTTTAACTTATATATCTCCTGGGTTTTAACTGAAAATCTTTAGTATACATTAACAATTGGCAAATGATGCTGCAGCCCATGCCTGTTGTTACAAGGCTCATCGTCTGAGAACAGTCTTTACATATTCAAAAGGTTGGGGAGAAAAACAAAAGATTATTTTGTGATACATGAAAAATTATTGAGATGCAGCCAGGTCTGTTTATTTACATATTGGATGTGGCTACAAAGCAGAAGTGGGTAAATGTATTAGACTATGTATGATCTATAAGGCTTAAATTAGGATTTTTTTAAATAAATAACTAATTTCTGATGTATTCCTATAAGTGTCTATCATTGAAACTGGAATCATTCTACCCTGATGCAACAGAAAGCCTACAAAACCAGCTTTTTGAAAACTTAGGTTCTAATTGACAGACATGCTTTTAAAGGGATGAGCCAAGACAATGGTGTGGTGCCCTCCAACAACACAGAACACAAGCCCCTGACCTGGGGAAGGCAGTCAGGCCTCACTTCAGAATTCTCCAGTGGCTTTCCTTCCCTATTTCTACAACCCTTCTTTTGCTTGACACTGAAGATTTCTAGCTACAATCTCCTTTGCTCTTTATTCTTTTCTGAGCTGCCTCCCCCATCTTATAATATGTCCTGTGTTTTTGCATATGCCAGTGTCTCCATCTGCAGGCTTGTCTTACAGATCCTCCCATCCTTCAAATCTCTGCTCCTAAAATCTTCTAGACTTCCCTCAGCAGACTTACTTCCTTAGTTCATCACACTCTGTGCATATCCCCATTGTAGCAACTGTGATGTGCCTGGCAAGTTACTTGCTGCTTTCTCAATAGATTCCAAGTTCTCCAGTGGTCAGGCATTGGCTTTTAAAATATATATATATATATATATATATATATATACACACACACACACACACACATACATATATACAGACACATATACATATATATGTATATTAAGCATTTTTATTTATTTACGAGGGGTGGGGGAGAATGGAGCACCAGGGCTTCTTGCCATGGCAAAAGAACTCAGATGTGTGCACCACTTTGTGTGCCTCTGGCTTTGCAAACGGGTGCTTTTAACCTGAGTCATCTCCCCAGCATGGACACTGCCTTTCAGTTACACACACACACAAACACACACACACAAATTGTGTGTGCGTAATATGTAGGAGAGGATACGTGTGACAAGATTCAGGGTGCCTGTGGACATCAGAGAACAACTTCCAGTATTGGTCCCTGACTTCTATCCTTTATGAATTTCTGCAATCACTTAATAACTGAAATCCAAAATGCTGCATTCAACAGACTAGCACACCCTGGAGCGTCTCTGGTCTCAGCCTCCCATCTTGCTGCTGTATACTAAATACACCTGATACTGAACGCTGTGTTTTCATAGATTCTGGAGATCTGAACTCAGATCTTCATGCTTATGGAGCAAGCACTTTACCCGCTGAGTGATCTCCCCAGGACTGCCTTTCTATCCTTATGCAGTCAGCAAATGGATATTTATCAAATAAGTGAGAGGAAAAAAAAAAACAAAACAGGGCCGAAGTGATGACTTGGCAGTTAAGGTGCTTGCCTGCAAAGCCTAAGGACCTGGTTCAATCCCCCAGTACCCATGTAAGCAAGCTGTACAAAGTAGCACGTGCATCTGCAGTTTGTTTGCAGTGGCCGGAGGTCCTGGGATACCCATATTCTCTATCTGTATCTCTGCTTACAAATAATAAATAAAATATTAAAGAAACAAAACAAAACTGCAGGTGGGGGGATGCAAGTCAGGAGCGTACTGGAAGTTCTAGGAAAGCCTGGACGACATAGTGAGACCCTCTCTTAAAAGGCAAAACAAATAAAATTCAAAACAAAAAAAAAAACCAAACAAACAAATAAAACATTAAATCTAAAGGTCAGTTATGCTTGGCTCTTAAAATGACCCATTTTGGTTAACTTTTTTGTTGCCCCACCACTCCCGTTCAGGACCCCAAGTTCCCAAACCGGGACGTGTATCTACCCAGCTTTCCCTGCAGTGCCGGGGAAGAGGCCCTGCCTCTGTTGTTTTTAGGGAGCCAGTTAGCAGGAGCCCTAAACCTAAGTTAGAAATTAACCGATCCTGATTGGCAGCAACTGGAAAGCAGCCGATCGCTGGTCAGAAAGAAGCTGCGAAGGCAAGGCGTGCAGCCGAGCGTGGGGACCCCGGCCCTGGCGACCCTGGCCCGGAGCCTCCCTCCGCGCGTCAGGGACGCCTGCCGCCGGCGAGAAGTCAGCCTAGCGCGCTGCACCCCGCGGCTTCCCCGGGACCGAGCCCTGGCTGGGCGGTCTCCACGCGGCCCGAGGCCCGGGGTGGCGGACGGGAGACCCTCGCTGCCAGCCACCCACGCCCGGGACCCGCGGCGACAGCGCCAGTCCCGGGGCCCCCAGCGCCACCGACTCCGAGCTTCAGCGCCCTGGGCGGGCGCGCGCCGCTACCTGGGGGCGAGCGGGTGAGGTTCCGGCCCTCCGCGCTGACCGCCTGCACGTAGAAGTAGCGCACGGGCAGGACGACGGCCGCCCGCAGCCCGGGGCCCCACGCCAGGCTCCGCGGGGCGCTGACGGGCGCGTCGGGGGCCCCGGCGGCCACCAGCAGGGCGAGCTGCAGCAGCGGGGCCCGCGGCAGGCGGCGCATGGTCCGGCAGGCCGCGGCGGAGGCGCGGGGTCGAGCAGGGGCGGCCCCGGCTTCGCGGGCCCACCCGGGGCGGGTCTCCACCCGCCGGCCCGCCCCCGTCGCCGGCCGGCCGGATCCGCGGAGGCTGGGGCGCCTGGCCTAGCGCGGGCCGCACCCGCCGTACGCGTGCGAACGAGTGGGTACTGTGTATGAGTGCGCCCCAGCGGCCCCCGCCCCATTTAGGGAAGTCTTTTTTTGTTGTGTTTTTTGTTTTTGTTTTTGTTTTTTTGTACGCGGGGCATCTGTAGTCTGGACTGGCGTGGAACTTTCCATGCAGGCCATTAACATCAAACTCACGTCAAGCCTGAGGCTCCAGCCTATAGGTTGCTGAGATTACAGGCCTGAGCCACCTGGCCTTGTGTGCAGAAATAGTTTGTAATAATTGCAGACCAGGGATGTGGCTCAGTGATGCAGTGTTCGTTTAACATGCAACAAGGCTGGGCTGGATCCCTAATATCCTTCCTTCGTTTCCTCCCCCCTCCTCTCTCTCTCTCTCTCTCTCTCTCTCTCTCTCTCTCTCTCTCTCTCTCTCTCTCTCTCTCTCTCTCTCTCTCTCTCTCACGCACACACAATTACAGAGGATGGGACTAGAAAAGTGAGTCCCTTATCACAAACTTTCTTTGAAGGCATTTCACTGAGGCTACAATGTGCAGAGCCCATGCCAGGCCCTGCTTCTGCCTGCCGGCCACACCACCTCTCAAAACCCTTGGCCTTGGTTCACACCAGGCAGGTTCCCTTGCGCCTGGGTTGCTTTGCTCCTCACCTCCCGCACTGGAGAATAAATCTGTCCCTGCTCTCTTTCCAACACACTTCTTTCAACAGGCACTCTGGGCATCCAGTGAGTTTGTGAGGAGCTGGGTCTTGCCTTAAGCCTGGTGGATGATTGATGCTTAAAGCCAGGCACCTTTTGCACCTTTATTAATGGGTGTTTGGCCTTGGCCACCTTCCCCACTCAGGAACTGAAAGGGGCTGGCCAGAAATAAGACTCTGCCCCTCCACCCCTGTACCCCGCCTTTGTAACCAGTTTATTCATATTTTCTAGTTTTTTTTTTTAAACCTAATTAGCACTTGAATCGATTTAAAGGAAGTAATGATTCTTCTCAGGCCGGATGAGCCTAAGAAAACTAACACTCCTGAATGGACAGGGCTCCTCTATTCTCTTGGCAGGCCCTCACCCCCAAGGAATACCCCGAAGGAGATGCTGGGCACTCCTGAACCCTATCACGGCTTTTCTCCATGGCCAAGTTTCACCAGGCAAAATCTTACCCACATCTTCACCAGTTCTTTTGATCTGTTTGATCTGTTTTTGAAGTGCTGAGTGGAGGTTGTAGATAGTGCTCTTTGTACTTTAGAAAGAGTATAAGGAACAGGTAAGAAATCACTGGTCAATTGCAGGACTAAAGTGCAGCATTACTTAGCATGATAAATTCCATTGATAAATTTTATTTTCTGAAAATGTCTGCATACTTTAAATGGGATGCGTGCTCTGTTCCAACTATCATTTTAAAATACATAAAACACATTTTTCCACACACTCTTCCACAGTTGAACATAGTTTTTTTTCCTAGAGAAATGAACTGATGGTTATCTGGTCCTAAATGATGATATAATTTGGCCTAAAAAATTATATAACACAGAGATCATGTCTATTTGGGGGAATACCCAAGGAACCCATAAAATTACATCTAAAGATCCTCTTGTTTAGTAGGAGTCTATCAACCTGCTTTCTTTCTCTTATTTTTTGAGGTAGAGTCTCACTGTAGCCCAGGCTGACCTGGAGTGCACTAGGTAGTGTCAGCCTAGCCTTGAACTGACGGTGATCCTTTTAAGTCTGCTTCCCCAGTGCTGAGATTAAAGTTATGTGCCACCACACCCCGCTTTCTTTCTCTTTTTAATCCATCTTTAGTAGCTACTGACCTGTTGTTAGAACCAAACACCTGGCCATAAGCAGTTTATGAAAGTTAAAAATTAATTTTGGTTTATAGTTTCTAGGGAAAGTTTCATTATAGGAGGGAAAGCATGAAAGGCCTTAGTAGGAAGTCCAGGTCACATATTCATATCAGCAGGCAAGAAGTATCCAGTGACTTGGGCTTGGAGCTATGCTATTTCACTACAAAGCCAATTGCTGCATGATTGACTAGTCAGAATTTTTTCCTGGGAGTTTAAAATCAAGGTTACATTATTTCACTTTTTTTTTTTTGCCTTGATAGCTAAAATAGAAGAGAAATATAGAGACTCTCTGGGTTCTCTATAGAGAACTAAGGCATGGTCAATTCATATGTAGCATCTTGCCCATGGTAAATTCATTTTTAGGCAGTTGTGTAGTTTTCATGTCATTAATAAAAATCTTACATAGGGTTAGATAAGGTTATATACATATTACTTAATTCATTTTTGTCTTGTCCTCCTCCTCCCACTGAATTCCTTCTTCCCAACAAGTTTCCCTCTTTCATGTTTCTTTCTTATTTATTTATGTATTTTGACACTAGATTGGGTCTGTCAACATTCCCTCATGTATGACGGAAGAGCTCAGTGGGTTCCATCTCCCTGCAGTAGCCACTGGTAAGTTGCCCATGCTCTGTAAATACCTTTCAATCCACGCTCATGCAATTCTAATTAAATTCAGTGGATCAATTCATTTTTTTTCTTAACTGCCCCCTCCTCAAAATGTTCAAGTAGTATAAATAAATATTTTTTAAAATGTTAATTTCTTCATTTGTGTGTGTGTGTGTGTGTGTGTGTGTGTGTGTGTTACTGCATATGTGGAGACCAGAAAACACCTTCCAGTTGCCTGTGTTCTACGTTTTTTGAGATGGGGTTTCTTGCTGCTTGAGGAACATCAAATTAACTGTCCCAAGACCTCTGGAGTTGGCTCCACCTTCCATTGTCTTGGCCACAGTGGGATCATAGATGTGTACACCACTTTGCATCTGGCTTTACTTGGGAGCTGGAGAATTGAAACCAGGTTGGTAGGCTTTGCAAGCAAATGCCATTAATCACTGCACTACCTCCCCAGCCCAAGATAAACATTATTTTTACACCAGTTGTATTATTCCTTGGAGAGAAAGGAAAATTAAAGTGTCAGGTACAGCAATCTGAAACCCACCAGTAACATGCTCTTCCTAGTCTGGTTCTTAGCAGATTCTTACAGTAGTGAAAGAGGTGGAATGATGTTATCCATGTTTCACACATGAAGAAGGAAGTTGCAAGGAGCGTGAAGGTGCTTTCTAAAGTCACCACGGTCACCATAGAGTCAGTCCTGGGTACTGTTTCATGTTTCCAAACCCAATGCATTTCTCCTCCACTCTGACTCCTCACCTCCCTCTCATTTCTTCCTGGGCCAGTAAATTTTAGGTGTGTGGAAATCTCATGTATTCCCTCTTTGTCTTACTATCTTTTTCCCTTTCTCCCTTCCTTTCAAAAATACTTTAATTATTTTAGTAATATTTGTTCAGCCCCCATGTTATATACTCTGAAAGGTGTTAGGGATATAAACTCAGACCCTCCCAAATATTACAGTCTAAGGGCAGATTTTAGTTTGTCAGACAATTGGAGAGATGGCTTAACAGTCAAAGTGCTTGCCTGCAAAGCCAAAGGGCCCAAGTTCAATTCCCAAGTACCCATGTAAAGCCAGATGCACAAGGTGGCACAAGGGTCTGCAGTTTGTTTGCAGGGGCTAGAGGCCCTGACATGCCCATTCTCTCTCTTTCTCTGTGTCTCTCTTCCTGTCTCACAGACACATAAATATTTTTAAAGTGTTATCAAACATGTAGAATTTCCTAGGAATAGTTCTTGCCAAGCTACACATAATCATTAGTCTAACGTTAGTGAGACAGTCACCCCTAAAACGATCATTTGTATCCAGACTTTCAGTGTCACATGATGACACTGAATTCCATAGTCAACACACAGCCTGGTGTTACGGTATGGGGAAAGAAGTGTCAGAGGCAGGGAAAGAATGGAGAAGTAAAAACTGTGTTGGGAGCAATCATATCTGTGTTTACTGCATACCTCAAGAATATTTATAATATTTCTGAACTTCCCTCACACTAATGGCAATATAAATAAAAGGTTATTTGGGGAAGAAACCATGAGGCAAGAGGGAAATACTTAAGTTATTGAAACATAAGTTACTGGCTGAGGGTGTTGTTCAGTGGTAGAACATTTGTGTATCTTGTGTAAGCACTTGCACGGCATCCTCAGCACTGCAGGAAATAAATAACACAGAATTTCATAAGTTAAGTACAATTACTAACTTTTTAAAAGAAAATAATATAAAATTCTCTACTAAACAGAACATCTTTCAAGCATCTGTGTGTGCGCGTGCATGTGTGTGACAGGGCCTCTTGTTTACAAATGAGTGTCAGACATTTGTGTTTATGTGGGTGGCTGGGAAATTGACACAGGCCAGCAAATGCTTTTAACTTCTGAGTCATCTTCCCAGTCCCTCGAAAATTATCTCTAATTACTTAGTTTATTATATAACATATAATTATCCCTAAATTTGCATATCCAGTGATACTTAGCTCTACTAAAGCATATAAATAATCACAATTATACACACATATTTATGTGCCTGCATATGTGTATTTATTAGTTCCTTTTTGGACTTTTTGTTTTGTTTTGTTTTTCGAGGTAGGGTTTCACCCTAGACCAGGCTGACCTGGAACTCACAAGGTAGTCTCAAGGTGACCATGAACTCATGGTAATCCTCCTACCTCTGCCTCCCAAGTGCTGGAATTAAAGGCGTGCACTACCACGCCCAGCTCTTGGCTGGGTTTTAACTAGCCTTTTCCCCCTTTCTCCTCTATTAATATCCTACTCTGTATTTTTGCATGTGTGTATGTGTACATGCTGGTTTGGGGGTTAGTGGTTTGCAAAAACAGGATTGTTCTTTTCTTGTTTAATAGTATCTCATGGAAAGTCTTCTAAGTCAATTTATCCAGGTCTACCTTATTTTTTAAAATAGTTTTATAATATTGCCCATGTGGATAGTCTATAATAAATTGTCATTTCTTCCTAGGTTTTCACTTTGTTTCCCTCCAGCTTTACATGGTATCAGTAAGAACCCTTATGTATAAGTCTATACACACCAACGTTTTATTTCAGGAGGAGAGATTTCTAGGGCAAGTGAATTTGACAGTTCAGCATGTGGGCCCACCCAATGTCCACCCATCTTCCTGGTCATGACAGAGGTAGTAGGTCCTTCTGTGACACAGTTTTAGGAGCTGACCTTGAATTCCAGTTTGTAGTCCTTCTTCTCAGCTCTGCTAATGAGTTTATGAGCAAAGTATACACGCTGACATTTTTGTCTTTTTTCAAAAAATATGTTTTGGGCTGGAGAGATGGCTTAGCAGTTTAGCACTTGCCTGTGAAGCCCAAGGACACTGGCTCAAGGATCGATTCCCCAGTATCCACATAAGCCAGATGCACAAGGTGGTACATGCATCTGGAGCTCATTTGCAGTTGCTGAAGGCCCTGATGTGCCCATTCTCTCTCTCTCTCTGTTGCTCTCAAATAAATAAAAATAAACAACAACAAAAATATGTTTTATTTACTTATTAGAGATAGAGAGAGGGAGGGAGAGAGAAAGAGAGAGAATGGACACACCAGAGCCTCTACTCACTGCAAAGGAACTCCATGCATGCACCACCTTGTGCATCTGGCTTATGTGGAACCTGGAGATTGAACCTGGGCCCTTAGGCTTTATAGGCAAGCACCTTAACCACTAAGCCATCTCTCCAGCCCAACATTTTTTAAACATTTTATTTTAAATAATTTATTGGAGAAAGAAAGAGAGGAGAGAGAGAGAATGGGCACGCCAGGGCCCCCAGCCACTGTAAACGAAGTACAGATGCATGTGCCACATTGTGCATCTGACTTACATGGGTACTAGGGAATTAAACCTGAGTCTTTAGGCTTTCTAAGTAAGCATCTTAACTACTAAGCCATCTTGCCAGCCCTTAAGGACACATTTTTTGTTAAATTATTTTTTTATTTTTTATTTTTGTAGTCAGTGAATACAGTCAAGTTGGTACCATTGTTAGACTCCTCCCTGACCCAGGTTTGATTACCCAATGCCCATGTAAGCCAAACTCTTTCTCTCTTAAAAAAATAAATAAAAATATATAAAAGAAACAAACAATATTTTGATAGAATGTTACCTGTATTCAGAATGATGAAGGACTTTGGGTTGTTTATACGGAAAAGATTGGTACAATTAGTACTAGATAAATAGAATGATCGACTACACAGAGAGATTAGCAACATATCTTTCAATTAAGCTAGGAAGACCCTTTGTCAGTGCTACCAGGCAAGGATGACTCTCCTCCCAGTTCTAGTTAGCTCCTTCTTCCTCCTATATGTGAGTACCTCCAGAAATATCAAGCCTTCCTCATTCACCTGTTATGACACAGGCACATTGGTCTTTTATGCTAGCGGGTTACTTTGGGGTATATAGGAAAGAAGGAGAAGGAAATCAGCATTTCTTGTTTTTAAAATCATCTATATGACATCTGTATGGATACCTCAGTAGCCACCAGAAAGACTGGTTTGAGTAACTTTCCCCACCACACGTTTGTAGTTTCCTGAAACTTTCACACTTAAGGTAATAATTTGAGGATAGGAATTAAAACCAAACCGAACAGTACATCGGGGGTTAGGATTGCAGCTCTGTGTGAAGCACTTGTCTAGCACAGGAAAGGCCCTGGATTCTTACTCCACAATGAAAACAAAGGAACAAACCCAACGACCAGAAATACTGTATGTCTGCTTAAATTTTTTATTTCAACAAAGGTGTTATTTAAAATTTGCACATTATAACATATTTTATACCTAGGGAACAGATCTGAGAATAACATAGAAGGATTACTTGACAGTTTTAACAAAGTGCTTATTATGACTTATTGTTTCAATAGTAGAATTGCCATCCACATAGAGCCATGATCTGGCAATACAAACTTAACTGCAAAGTAAAAATCTTAATATTTATACTGTACATTTACATGAGATATTCTGAAATATTATAGACAATACACTCTTAGCACTGTGGTTTATTAAAAACTCTGAAGGATATTGATTTTACAAAAGTGTGAATTTTCATTTGATTCTCATCTTTACCATAACCCAAGAAGACTTTCTCTCATTACCCTTAGGACACATATTGACTTTCTGAACAAAATAGTTTTCTTTTTTAAAGCTTATCACCAACCAAACTGTTGTGAGTAGCAGTTGAAGTTTTCTTAACATGAATGTATTTACAATATAAGAGTATATTACTCAGAGAAACATCTCTAAAAATTAAGATTGTCTTATTCAACTCTATTTTAAAGGAATTTAATAGTACAAAATTCATGGTTATGTTAGTGTAATACTTAAACAGGTTAGTATATTTGCTAGGAACTTATTAGTATTGATTCATTTATATTACTTCATTTATATAAAAATGAATAATGGCTCTATGTTTTAGAAAACTTGTTACTAATATAAAAATAGCTATTATACATTACCAAAGCTATGCCAAAAACAATATTAAAAAGCAGCAATTTGTATGTTAAGATACATAGAAATTTTCTATACTTCTTTAACAAAGTACTTTATAAAAGTATAAAATTGTCAAAGGTGCTATTTTTGTGAATTTTGTTTTCTTCATTCCTGAGCCAGACCAACAAGCAAACCTCACAAATAGTGTAAAGAAGATTGGGGATCAGTGCTCTGAATTCCAACAGGAGGATCTAGTAAGAAGAGTCTAGGCCCCAAACACTTGTCCATCCCCTCTTCACTTACCTTCCCTGCCAAGCCTGCTGCATGGAACAACACGCTTCCTTCATTTCACCTTTGTAGCCAACATGTATACACTGAGTCTTTATTGAAACAGAACTTGCACACTGATTACTTTTTTAAAAAATCAAGCATCTTAATATTAAAATATTACTGAATATATAAATTATGGAAAAACATATAATGTATGCACTTCTTAAATAATCAGGTAAATAACAAAGGGGGAAAGGCCTATGTACAAATATACATCACTAAACAAGAATAAAATGTTATTTGTTTTTTACCATGAATATTTGAATTGGTTCAGAACAATTGATTTAAAATTCTCTGGCTGGAGATATGGCTTAGTGGTTAAGGTACTCGCCTGCAAAGCCAAAGGACCCTGGTTTGATTCTCTAGGACCCATATAAGCCAGGTTCACTTGGTGGCACATGCCTCTGGAATTCATATGCGGTGGCTTGAGTCCTGGCATGCCCATTTTCTCTCTCTCTCTGTCTCTCAAATAAATAAAAATAAAATATTTAAAAGTTCTCTTGTCCATTTTTTTTTTTTAGCTCAAAACCAGCTAGAGCTTGAGGTTTGGAGGAGTGGACAAATGGGAGGATCAGTTTTCATGTTAGTTATCAGTTCTCAGTTTCATGGGAACAGTATAAATTAGCCCTGGACTTTGGCTTCTAGGCAGACAATGACTGGGAAGATAATGACACCGTTCTTTGAGTTTTTGTCAGTGCCAGATCTCTATATACTTCCCCAGCACCTATCATTAGCTGTTGTTTATTTGGATGTGACAGAGTAGATGAGAAAAGTGGGAAATAAAAGTGTGTCAGTCGTGATGCCCGCACAAGTGCAATAGTGGCACACAGCCATGGTGAGGAACCAACTACTCTTGATTTGGCTAACTGATCCACTCAGTGGTACTAGACCCATAGCTGGAGCTGGGAAACAAGTCAGAACGATACCCAGACACAAGCCCACTCTACAATATCAAGCTATCATCAATCATGGGGAACAAGAGGGCCTACACCTATCAATCTGTCTACCAAAAAAGTAAGTGTTATTTCAATTTTCTGGGTGCTAACTTATTGTCCGTTGGAGAATCTGCTTCTCTTTTTCAGATAGATGCAGATCCTATGGAGAGAGCTGCCCCAACATACCTCAAAAGGGGCCCAACGGAAACTAAGGACAATTGGTGAAACAAGCAAGGGTGATGTTTTCCTGTGAACCGATACCAGCACAAAGGGGAAGGAGACCAACGCAGAGAAAAATCAACTCCTACCAAATCAGAGAGCCAGAGCCTCAGAGGCCCCCAACACCTCAGCACTGAAGCAGACCAAAAATGAACCCAACATGGCTCAGGGAAATTTTGCGGAAGAGTGGGCGGAAAGAATGTCAGAGTCACATGTTGGGTCATGATTTGCAGAGACATTTAGTATACCAATAACTGGGGACTAACTCCACAATGCACGACCCTTTTACATCAACAAGGAGGGTCTAATGGGAGGGGGCAGATCATAGATGAGCCTAAACAATGGTACCAAACTGCCTGTATTTGATGAAAAGAAAACTAATAAATCAAATTTTTTAAAAAAAGAAAAAAAATGTGTCAGTAAGCAAATATAAATCAAATATGATAAAATCCTTTTGTGCTGATTATCATAGTATTAAGATCCAGGGCCACATGCTCTTGGAGGTTCAGCAAACTACTTTCACCCTCATAATTGGCCTTTATAAGGAGAGAAATCCCCAGATGTTCTAAGTGTCAACTAAAGAGTTGGGAAGCAAATGTATCATTGGGTGTCAGAAATGACATACAATAAGTTATTGGAGAAAAAAAAAAGATCCTTAGAGGCTCTGGATTAGAATTTTCTGAGGGTGGCCTGGGGATGTAGCTCAGTGGTAGGGCACTTGCCTACTATGTTTAGGTCCCCCAGCACCTCTGCCCCCCCTCAAACAAAAGAGTTACCTGAGGGTTTGATTGATAGCTTAGCAGAGAAATATGTGAGTTCCAGGTGCCAGATCTGACTCAGTAGTTGAAGGACTTAGCCAACCATTCTCAACCTATGACTGAAATGACCCCATTTGAATTGTCCTAATCCAAAGCTTCTTAAACTGCAAGTCATGATCTCTTATGGGGTGTGTAACTGTATGTAGAGGTTGCAAAAACTTGACCACAATAAAAGGTTTCTAAACATCCAGCGAACAAAATCTAATTCAGAATTAAGCATGTGATGAAGCCAAGGTGTTTCTGGCAGCGCTCCCATCTGTGGCACTGCACTTCACTTGCAGCCTCGGCTCACACACACACGTGCACACTCAGCACTGGGAGGAAGCCCAGGGAAAGAGGGACATTTGATAATGTATGCCATGAGTTGGAATGTTTTTACTGTTCACACAAAGTTTTGTGCTCTTACAGAGACATTATGGCTTAAACACAGAAGAAAAAAACTTAATATTTTCCTAATGCTATATTTAAGTATCAAATTAGCAGATCTCTGTATTGCATTATATTAGACAAACAAGAAAAACCACCTCATTAGTATGCACATTTCCTTTCATTTTTAATGAGGTGTAAGATTATGTACAGAGAATTGTTTGAAAATAAATTTCTTTATGAGTTATCAGTAAATATTTGATTTGTATGCCTATTTTGTATACCTATATGCATGGGGTCTTATAATAAAAATATCTGAGGCAAAAAGGGGTTATGAGTAGAAAAATGTTAAGAAGCTCTGTACTAGATTATAAACAAGGAAATGGGAAAATAGATACTTCTGGAGAAATGAAGAAAAAAAATAAACAGTTGTTAGAGAGCAATAGTAAAGTGAGACCCATAAAGAGTGCTCACTTTATCTCTGTTAGTTCTAACCCCTTCATTAATAGAAACTCTGTGGCCAAGCCACTGCCTTAATCATTGGGTTCCACAACTCGAATCCTAGGCTTGATGAAAACTCAGGCGTTAAAAATTCAGCTTATCGGGCTGGAGAGATGGCTTAGCGGTTAAGCGCTTGCCTGTGATGCCTAACGACCCTGGTTCAAGGCTCGGTTCCCCAGGTCCCACGTTAGCCAGATGCACAAGGGGGTGCACGCGTCTGGGAGTTTGTTTACAGAGGCTGGAAGCCCTGGCACACCCATTCTCTCTCTCCTCTATCTGTCTTTCTCTCTGTGTCTGTTGCTCTCAAATAAATAAATAAAAATTTTTTAAAAAATTCAGCTTATCATCACACACTATTTCAGAGGAATTCCTAGGGTCATGAAGGAGGAATCAGTTCTCAACTGTAGTCTCACTATGTACCATAAACTTGTGTCTCTAGGCTCCGCTATGGATGAAAAATGCTACCCTTATGAAAATTCCTCTGTCTTGTTTGAGTACGAAAAACACCCCAAAACTTCCTTAATTTTGAGGAATTAAGCAGGATGATAATATTTGTTCTACAGTTGCTGTCCCTACGGTTTATCTAATATCATGAGTACAGACAGGGTGTGGACAGGAAGAGGTAATGCCGTTTTGTAATTGTGCTGGGTAATTAATAAATTTTATATGTGTCTGGAATGTTGAGCATAAATCACAATGAGAGATGTAAAAAAGAGTGAAGGGAAAAATAAAGTGGATAGCCAAAATTAGTCTTAGAAATAAAATTGAGGGAAGAGAGAAGGCAGGCAAAGAATAAAGGAAGAAAGTAGCAGAGAGGCCTTCAAGATAACTCATTGTTCTTAGAATTTAGGGGAAAATACAGGTATGTGGGGAAGAAAGGAATGGGTTGTTTTTATGCAGGCACTGTCCAATCCAGATCTTTTCTGTCTGTCTTCTCCTAAACACTAATAAAAAGCTAGACACAGAAAACAGCTTTCTGAAAGTCTCACAGTTCTGACTCTTTGTCATTTTCGTCCAGGTAGTACTCATCATCGGTGGTTGTGTCTGTGTCGCAGTCCGAGTGCCCTCGATCCTCCTCATAGATATTAAGTGGTTCACTTGGAAATACATCTTCTGGCACCTGGCTGCGAGGAGAGTTTGACTTTAATAACTCTGGCTGTGACATGCTGGGATTAAGCAACTCATCTTTCAGGAAGCCAGGGTTCTTGAGAAAACTTGGTTTCCATAATCTTCCCTGTGTGAGTGACCTCTTTACATTCTCCAAGAAAGCCAATTGTTGTTCTTTACCAAAAATCCCATAGTCAATAGGTCTGGATATAGATGATGTGGACTTGGGAGCCGTTTTTGTCCTATTGCTATACAGAGGCCAATTTTCATCAGAGGAAGGAAGCTCAGAAAAAGAACTGAATCTTCGACTGTTCCCATTGCTGTCAGAGCAGTCGTTCCCAAATGGCAGAGGACTGAAAGCATTGTCAATAGAAGTAGTTTCAGAAAAATGGCGCCCCCTAGCTTTAGGAGGATGACTTGTGCGGAGCAGATCATCATGCACATTGATGCTTTTTAAACTCTTTGAACGATAGAGCTGGGGTTCAGGTTCCCACCCTGGCGATGGAGCACTCCCATGTTGTGACTGACAACTGGGCAGTGAGAGGTTTTCCACAGATTTCTGAGTAGGTTCCAGGATAAAGAGAGGGCTCCACTGATGGTCAGAGAAATTTTTTTCCCTGAGGTTAGAGAACTGGGCTGGAGTTCTTAATTCCTCTAAAATCTGAGTTACTGTCACATCTTTAGAACTCTCATGCTTTGGTGGTGACCCTGAGACATTCTTAACCTCATTTTGATGTACTTGTGAAATGTTATTAGACTTATGATGGAAGGACTGACTAAGTGGTTCTTTGTTGGATATTACAGTAACTTGGAGCGGGATCTCAGATTTCTCCATGACCAGCCCATCATTGCTGAGGCTACTTTCATCCTTGGACTTTCTGGACTTTGGAGTAGGTTCAGGAAACAGTGGGTTGCACTCCAGTCTGCCAAGAGATAACTTGCCAAAGCCACATTTGCTTTCACTTTGGGGGAAGATAGTAGCTACATGTCTTCTGGGGCTTATATCCTTAGCTGGGAATTTGCTGTTTGCTTTAGACATAGCTGTCACTCTGTATTTAATGGAATATCTGTTTTCTCTTTGTTCAAACTCATCTAAGTTAGTTTTGTTTTCATCATTTCTGCCAGAAAGTAAAGTCTGATTGCATGCCAGCTCTTGTACCTCATCTTCAATCTTCCTAATTGCTGTTGCATCTACCTCACAGCTCCCTTGAGGTGACTCTCTTGGTTCAGACCACAAACTCTGTAAATCTGCCTCATCTGAAGGGTCCTCCTCAACAAGCTGTAGTTTATGCAAGGCTTGAGTCAGACCAAAAGCTTGGCTTTCTGAGTCAGAAAGCATGTTATCAGTAAGTTTGGGGCAGTCTGTTTCAGTTGTGCCCTTGACTCCCCTTGGATGTGACCCACTGGAGCTGTCACCTACAACCACAGCTGCATGATCTTCCTGAAGACACCTTTCACTTTCAGTTGATGTAATGCTTACACCACCTGCATGCTCTCCAGAACTACTGGTTTGGGAATTTTCAACATCATCTTCTGAATGGTCTGACAGAACAGAAAGACCCTTGTTTTCTCCTTTAACAAATTGTTGACAGTTTTCAGATTTTTCTTCTGTCACATTTTTTTCCTGAAGCGTTAATGAGCTGTGTAATTTTCTCCTCTTATCTAGAGGTGTTTTAGATATATTATCTGGGAAATTTTCTCTAGTTTTAGGTTTTCCTTTTTGAAGAGAATCATCTGTCCCAACAGAAGCCATTTCCTCTAAAATAGGCTCGAAGGACCCTTTATCCGGTAATTGCAAGTTGGCCTTATTTTCAGTGGTGTGAGCAGAGTCAACCTGCATCTTTAGCTCCTCAGATAAAGGTATTCCTGACTGTTCTTGGGTAGAACAGTGTAATTCATTTCCTTCTAAAGCATTAGGACTTGTTTTGGTCTCCATTTGCAAAGATTCTGTAAGTGAGTCCATGTTTTGTGCATACTGTTGGAGGAGGTTACAAAATTGTTTGCTGGGTTTCCTTGGTAGAGTATAATATACTGAAACCACTTCAAGACATTTTACATTGTCCTTATCACCAGAAACGGAAAACATACTAGTTGTCTTAAATTTATGTAATGCTTTTCTACTTTCTTTTCCAGACATATCTGTGCAAAAAGGTCCATCTTTACTTGAAGGGGAAAATAAGCTTGTTTTAGAGGCTGAAGTCTCCCTGTCTTTTTCAGTGCCTTCCTGAGAACATTCCTTTTGGTGGTGTCTTTTGGTTAAAAGATAATCTTTAACAGCTGAATCGCTTTCCAGAGGGTTAATAGTTCTCTCCCAAGGCCCTGGTGTCATAGTAGAAGCATCTATGTTGGACACCAATGACCTTTTACTTCTATTTCTTTCCATTGAGGTACATGGCAACCCTGAAGGACATGACATGGCCCTCGTGACGAGGAATGGGAGTGGCCCTTTTCTAACAGAAGCAGATCTAATGGCCTTCATACTTGTCATTCTCTTGGTGGCTTCAGGTGTCTCTGTTGCCAAATCTGAAGCAACCTGGGAATATTCACTCATTGTCTCAGGAGAGCTGGGATTGCCTTTGTTAGATATACTGTTTCTAGCTGTATCTTCCACAGAATTTTTTATCTGGAATGGAAGAGGTCCATTCCTAATTGAAGCAGTCATTATCTTACTCTCTGGCTGCCTGATTTTGATGAGAAAACTGGATGATTTTCTTGGCAAGGTGCAATAGACTGTGCTCAGGCCAGTAGTGTTGGCATCGCTTTGGTCCTCCTGAAGAATGCTCCTGTCTTCACTCATGGGTGTTGACTGACTTTCCATTTTGCTTAGCTTTTCAATACAGGATATACGATGTCTCACTCTGCCTTTTCCCTTTGCATTTCTGAAGGGAGAATAGCCTTTGACCACATCAGCTCCTTCATCATGTACAGGCAGTGGGCTGTCACTGCTCTTTTGGCTTACCGAGGGCGGTAGAGGGTACTTGTTTTGGCTCTTGCTAACACTATCTTTTCCTTCTCCTTCTTCCAGAGATGGGTCTTTGCCTGTAGGGCTTCTCCTGAAGAACACTGTAGTAGAAGGAACAAGAGCATTGAGGAAAGAATGATCTGCTGGTGAGGAATCTGAAACTGCAGGCTCTTGTGGAGACTGTAGTTTTTGATTCTCTGTGGGTTCAGAGCACTGCTGGTTATGGTTAATAATACTTGAATGGTCTTTATGACTTGATGTTGATTCCTGGTGAAGACTTTGATTTGGGCTGGGAAAAGATGGCAAAGTTGCTGAGCCAACTTTCCCATTCCCAGGAACACGCTCATCTGTTTTAGGTTCAGTGTCTTTATCTCTTTGTAATATGAAAGTTTGGGAACCACCTTTCCTGGGAAAGACTCTGGGTGACCTTCTGGAACTTACTGTATCAGATATATTATCACAAAGCCTGTCGAGGTGGGCTGAGTCCTGGGAGAGAGACTGTTGAAAATTAGGTGAAGGGTTAGTAACCATGATCTGTGAAACAGGCTTGGGTGTTCCACCTGTCTTGTTTGTCTGGTCCAAACACGGCTGTTTGCTTTCTGAAACTGATTCATTTATGTCTTTCTCATTATTCATTTCTGTGCCTGGGATGTTGAGCTGGGTTTCAGTAAGAGACTGAGATTGCGCAAAATCACTGCTGGCCACAGTAACTCCTGTACAACTTCTTATTGGAAGGAAGTCTGGCTTATTTGGAATAACTTTCTGCAGAGTATCCTTGGGGTCCTGAAAGTTAGGTCTCTGAGAAGTTCCTTTATCATCAGGAATCAAGGGAAAAGAAGTTTTGAATGAGGGTGTTAGAGTCTGAGCAATGCCAAGTGAGTGGGGTTCCTTGTTGATATGAACTTCTGTAGGAGAACTGTCCTGTTGATACTCCAAACCAGAAGACTGGGTGTGGCAGCTTGAATCAGCCATGGAGAAAACATTTGATGTGTCTAAATGGGGAGGTGACTGGTTCAAATTAGCATGTGCTATCTCCATGTTCTCCAGGGAGGACACCTGAAAATCAGATTGCCTGCGATGTGGCTCTTCCTGCCCTCTAAAAATATACGTTCCATAAGTAGGAGAAGATGGTCCCCAGTGCTGCAATGGGGAACCAAGGCCATGAGCCAATGGGATATTATTTGCTTCAACAGAAATCATTTCAAAGTCTTTGTCAAAAGAAGCGAATGGTTTCCTACCTTGATGGAAGTCAGACCAGGAAGTATGTCCTTCCTGTTGGCTCCAAAGAGAACTTGGTCCAAATCTCTGTTCTCTGCATCTTCTAAAGGGATTGCTAAAGAAAGATCTTGAACGTGGCTTGTCTTGATGGTAGAATGGCATATTCTCTGAGTCCTCCAATGTGTCAGGACTTGTGGCTTTATCCATGGGAACACTCTGATAAGCATTTGATGAATGATACAATTCATACCTCCTACTCTCCTGAAAAGGGCAAGTATACATATACTGGTCAGCAGGGTCGATATCCATTGGTGGTGGTGTTTTCAAGAAGCTGTCTTGGGTCTGCCTGTCTCCAGTAGAATCTGAACTATTCCATATGATGGATGATAAAGGAGTTCTCTTTGGGCTCTGCTGATGGCTTGCTGGTATAAAACTACTCTTGCTCTGAGATGTGGCTGGAAAATGTAAGCTCCTTGCAGTGAAATGTCCCATGGCTGGTGAGGCTGATCGCTGTCTGCTGTCAAAACACAGAGATGTACTACCAAAAGTATTATTGGGCATAAAATCTTCTTTTAAGACTCTGGGCTCCCTTGTCCTGTACATATCATAAATTGCCCTTGTCCTGGGAGAAAAGGTTTTAAAACCTTCTCTTGGAGTTCCTGGTCTGAGGATGTCATAGATGGACATATTGGAAGTTTCATGATGGTGATCTTTGTGTCTCCTCAGGGTATTTCCATGCCTGTTCTCCCTGGAGTAAGAATGATGGAACTGTGTCCTTGATGCATAGTCGAAAGGCATTCTACTGCTCAGTGAGCTTGTAGATTGTTCCTGAGAGAGCTGACTATCCAAGTCATCTAAAACTAAAGGGAGAATATGAATCAATTTTTATATATAATTTTATAGCTTAATAATAATTTAAGTTGTTGAAGTCCCTCTTGACATTTTATTATAATATTCTTGTGAATTTAATGATATCTATTTTTACTATGTTGTTTTGGTGGTCTGACTTTATAAGACTATGATACAAGTTTCTTTCTCATACTTTTTCAAAGTAAACTTGCCACCATATCTTAAAGAGATAAAGCTATTTATTTCTCTAACACTAATTTTTAATCATGGTTTTTTCCATGTGGCTTAAGTATATCTTTTGTATGACATGGATTAGTAACTAAAGAAAATGAGTGAATAATGTAGATTGCAATATGGGACCACAATTGAATAACTAGACAACCTGAGAATTATGAAGACATGTGTTTCTTTCATGTCAATCATATTTCATCCCTTGTTTACCTCATAAGGTTGTAGTAGAAATGAGTCTGGACATAGCATGTGATTTGTAAGCTATACTTAAAATAAAAAACACAGGCCTAGAGAGAGGGCACTTGCCTGTGAGGCCCAAGGATCCAGGCTCAATTCCCCAGTACCCGCTTAAGCCAGAGGCACAAGGTGCCGCAAGTGTCTGGAGTTTGTTTGCAGGGGCTAGAGGCTCTGGCACACCCATTCTCTCTCTATCTGCCTCTTTCTCTCAAATAAATCAATAGAATAAAATTAAAAAAACAGCATCATGGACAAGAGTTTAGCATTACCACCTAAAGCACTTATAAACATACTTAGTTGGATGGATTTGAACAGGATATGTAGTTGAAAATTCTATAAAGTATTAATGAAATGATGTGTTAATTGTGTATTGCTTTTCCTGGAAAAACCAACAGTCATTAGCATTCTTACAATGGCACTTTAACTAATGTACTAATTCAACAAATCCTTACTGAATACTACAAGGACAGTATTTTTACTATTCTAATTTTATACTGACAATACTAAAGCATGAAGAGATTAACAAAGTCACCCAGTTTACTCAATGCAGGGATTTGAACCAAAGCACTCGGCCTCCCAAGTTTCACACATGCACACACACAAACACTGAGCAGTACAAGGGAGCTATAGCTTCACAAATTGGCAAATTTGCTGTTATCAGTGACTGTTCTATCTCAGGAGCAAGGTCAAAAAGAGGGTGGTGTCCAAGCCACGGCCCAGTGGCCACCTTATAATACTAAAGACCTGGGCCAAGGTCAGACCCAGGGCTCATGCCCACTAGGACCTCAGTCTCTGTGACCTTAGACAAGTCACCATGCTTCTTCAGACTTACAGTTGATATTATGTTGAAGTATATTTTTTTTAACCATATTAGACTTATTTTTCCAAATAAAAACTGTTAGTATTTTAGTAGAACTGTATAATCTCATTGAGGTTCTGAGACATTCTAAGACTCACCTTATAAATGGATATATTTCCTCATATTCGTCTTATAATAAATACAAATAGATTATGTGCTTGTTGAGTAAGTGTTCATTAATAAAAATCAAATCTGGGGGGTGGGGGAGATGGCTCCATAGATAAGCACTTGTCATGCGAGCGTGAGGACTAGAGTTTGAATCCCCAGCATGCACATAGACTCCAGGCAGGTATGACAGGCTGTTGGTATTCTCAGCAGAAGTGGGGAAGTGGAGCCAAGGAATCCCTGGGGCAAAATGACTAGCAAAGCTGAATGGGGCAGCTCTGGGTTAAAGTGAGAGATCCCGCCTTAGTAAAAAAACAGTTGAAGAAAACACCTAATGTCTACCTGTAGCCTCCACACACATGTGCATCTGCACACAGTGCACCTACAAGCATGTGAACATGCATGCACACACATAAGCCACACACACAAACCCAATCAAAATCAAATCTGACATAGAAATAAGTATTATCTAAACTCCTGCAAAAGTTTGGGTTGACAGAAATCTTCCTTTCTAATTCTCTTGTTATTTAAAATTTTATAGTAACGATTTGTGGAAACTGAGGCTTGTCAATGTCAGGGTGTACATAGTTGCAATAACTAAAGGCAGTTTTGGACAAAAGCTCTAGATTTTTCCTCGCATTTTATAAGTTGGTGCTCTTAAGCTTACACAGCTAATAGAACTAACATTGAGCATTAAGATCTGTAAGGAAAGAATTCTTTATGGAACCATTCTGGCAACATTTTAATGAAAAGCTCTTCTTAGTTCCTGAAATAATCTTTTCCCCATATCTACAATAAATTATAAAGCTGTGTCAGACTGTAAGGCAAGAAGATGGAATTGCATAATGAGTTGATAAAATTTGTCTTTAAAACAGTAATAAAACCTCTGATCTCCATTCCCTGTTTTGAATGTTTCTTTTTTCTCTCTCCTTAAAGTCATTTGTTGAGTACAAAAGCAAAATACATTTAGAACACAAAATAAGACTACTTGAAATCTTACCCAGGGGGTAATCACTCTTCATATCCCAAAACAAGTTTTAATTATGCAAAGTCATTTAGAACCCCAAATTAACAATGCTGTCTTACTTACTCCTGAAGCCAGATAAATTCCTCTTCTGCTTCTCTTCTTTATTTTCAGGGAGGCCATTATAGTAGCTCTCCTCTTCTCCTCTTCCAAGCTTTGCTTGGAATAGATTTATCACTGGGTCTCTGTCAGGAACCATCTCACTGAGGGATGTCCCTAGACTGAGTGGCTGGCTCTCACTGATTGCCATGCCTGTCCTGTGCTACAGGGCTGAGACAGTGTCATTGCTGTTGCAAACTCCACTTACTTTCTCAAGGTGAAGCTGGTGGCTTACTTGAAAGTTAACTTTTCTAAACAATGGCTAGGCTTATTTTGATATAGCATAACGTATGTAAAGGAGGATTGTGATTAAATAATAATAAGATGCATATGCAAGAAGTACTTTTAAAATCTGGGTCAGTTTTTATCATTATCTACTAGATAGGTTAATTATTTGATGACTAGTAGATTTCATCAGAGTGCATCTATGCCCTAGTCAGGAACATGAAGACTCTTAGAAACAGTATTATTTGTAGATATATTTCCTTTTGACCTGAGGTTAAATATTAAACATTATTGCTATCCCATATTTTTATCATATTTTGATCTGAATACATTCGCTTAACTATTTAACCATAAGATTCTTTGAGATTTGTATTACAACATTTATCAGGATTCTCTTCAGATGAGGTAAACAAGGAGACTTCAAAAATATTTTGATATTTGAGCATTTTAACAAAGTTGTAATCATTATTTGCTTCCCTTTATTACCAGGACTTCCAAACATGTTTTGATGCATAGTCTTACCTTGGAAAAATTCATTTTCTAGCAGGGAAGCATCCCATGGAGGAGGCATGCCACTCTCTTCCCTCATAATGGTTGGCTTAGGGACAAACACACTGTCAACTGGTTGATTTTCCACTGGAGAATTGTATATTTTTGCCTGCTGATTTTAAAGTAAAAAAATATAAAAATTATTTCTGGTCCTTCTCTAGCTAAAAGATGTATATGTGCAACAAAAATGTCAAAGGAGTCGGGCGTGGTGGCGCACCCCTTTAATCCCAGCACTTGGGAGGCAGAGGTAGGAGGATTGTGGTGAGTTTGAGGCCACCCTGAGACTACACAGTTAATTCTAGGTAATTTTTTGAGATAGGGTCTCACTGTAACTCAGGCTGACCTGGAATTCAGTCTTAGGGTGGCCTCGAACTCATGGCAATCCTCCTATCTCTGCCTCCCGAGTTCTGGGATTAAAGGCATGCACCACCACACCTGGTTTGTTAACTCTTTTAATTAATTACAAGAAATAGCCTCTCACAGAATTATACAAGCCTTCTGGGAAAAGAGAGGTTCCTAGCAAGCAGAAAAGAAATTAGCCTTTCTCAAGTTGAAAGAATTGTCCCCATGGCCCTAGTGACTAGGATTTTAAATTTCCTAACACTATGCATACTCTATTAAGGACATTTTAGCTCAAGTTCATGATTGGACCTAAGGATTTATAAACTTGAGGGATTTAGAAAAAAACAGTGTTTCCATCCAGAGGTCATTTAGATTGGTAGAACAGAGCTGGAGAAGGGACAGGAAGAAGGTGGAGATAGAATACATGTAACATGAAGGAGGACTATTGCTGGAAGCAAGGGAACCAGCAGGAGGTAGAAAGGAGGATGGGGGAGATGAGTGGAGGAGGATTAACAAACAAAGTGTGTATGGAATGTCATAACAAAACCCATTACTTTGTGTGCTAGCTTAAAAAACTGCTAAGAATTACATTTTAAGGGCTGGAAAAGTAGATCAGCAGTTAAGGTGTTTGCCTGCAAAGCCTGCAAACCTAATGACCATAATTTGATTCCCCAGTACCCATAAGACAGCCATGACCATTTAGTAGTTCTGAAAACAAAGGTACTGAAAAGTATGATCTTACCACTGTGTGTGTGTGTGTGTGTGTGTGTGTGCTGCCACACACAGGGTGAGCTGCAAATAACAATACTGAAAAAGAAAGTGACTACCAGCTCTGCTGAGTGATCAGTGTAGGGTAGTTGAAGCAGTCATGGGTGAAGGAGGTAGTTTGACAGAGGAAATGCAAGTGGAGTTTTGACACAAGAAAGTGAAGATGAGGCATGGATAGTTCTCCCAAGATTATAAAGACAAATCAAGCTTGAAAGTAGGGTGGTGACTGGATTTGATGAAATTAAGATAAACATTTGCTAGTTAAGAAAGAATACAACTTTAGTTCTGTCTCAGTCTCCTAAATCCTTTAAAATAAGCTGTAGCTTAAAAATAATTAGAAGGGGCTGGAGAGATTGTTTAGTGGTAATAGCATTTGCCTGCAATTCAATTTCCCAGTACCCACATAAGCCATATGTACAATAGAAGGTGGCCCGTGAGTCTGGAGTTCATTTGCAGTGGCTGGACACCCTGGTGAACCCATTCTCTCTCTGTCTCTATCTGCTTCTTCCTCCCTCTTTCCCTCTCTCAAATAAATAAATGAATAATATTTTAAAATAATAATTAGTATAAGGAGGCTATAAAGATGACTCAGGGTGTAAAATGCTTGCCACACAAGCATGAGGACCTGAGTTTAAATCCCTAGCATTCATGTAAAATTGTTAGGAATAGCAGTACACACTTGTAATCCTGACTATGGAGGTGGAAACAGAGAATCCCTGGCACTTATTGGCTAGCAAGTCTAACAGAGTCAGTAAGCGCTAGGCTTAGCAAGAGACCCTGTCTCAAAAAACAAGGTAGGCTTCTTCCTCGGGAAAACACCAAATGGAGGATGACGCCGGTGCAGCGGGAGGGCCCGGAGGACCCGGGGGCGGGCCTGGGAGGCAGCGGCGGCTTCCGAGGAGGTTTCGGCAGGGTCTCCGGGGTCGCGGTCGTGGGCGTGGCTGTGGTGGGGCGGAGGCAGCGGGGCTCCTGGAGGCAAAGCCTAAGACAAGGAGTGGATCCCCTTGACTAAGCTGGGACGCCTGGTCAAAGACATGAAGATGAAGTCCCTGGAGGAGATCTATCTGTTCTCCCTGCCCATCAAGGAGTCTGAGATTATTGATTTCTTCTTGGGCGCGTCCCTTAAGGATGAAGTTTTGAAGATCATGCCAGTGCAAAAGCAGACTCGCGCTGGTCAGCGTACCAGGTTCAAGGCTTTTGTCGCCATTGGGGACTACAACGGTCACGTGGGCCTGGGTGTCAAGTGCTCTAAGGAGGTAGCCACTGCCATCCGAGGGGCCATCATCTTGGCCAAGCTCTGCATTGTCCCTGTCCCGAGAGGCTACTGGGGAAACAAGATGGGCAAGCCCCACACAGTCCCCTGTAAAGTGACAGGCCGCTGTGGCTCTGTGCTGCTGCGCCTTATCCCTGCCCCTAGGGGCACTGGCATTGTCTCTGCCCCCGAGCCCAAGAAGCTGCTGCTGATGGCTGGTATTGATGACTGCTACACTTCAGCCAGGGGCTGCACTGCCACCCTGGGCAACTTTGCTAAGGCCACTTTTGATGCCATCTCTAAGACCTACAGCTATTTGACCCCCGACCTCTGCAAAGAGACTGTGTTCACCAAGTCTCCTTACCAGGAATTCACTGACCATCTTGTGAAAACCCACACCAGAGTCTCAGTGCAGAGGACCCAGGCTCCAGCTGTGGCTACCACATAAGGGTTTTATACAGAAAAAAAAAATAAAAGTGGATTAAGCCTGAAAAAAAAAAAAAACAAGGCAGATAGCTCTACAGATGATTGGGCTTCTGCATGAGAATGAAAATACTTAGTAGCAGAGGCCAGTAAGTTAACAAGGAGACATAAAGGGAAGAGAAAGGAAGGGAGGAGGGTACTTAATAGGTTGATATTGTATATATGCAAGTACAATGATTGAGGTGGGGAGGGAACATGATGGAGAATGGAATGTCAAAGGGGAAAGTGTGTGTGGGGGGGAATTACCATAGGATTTTTTTTTATAATCATAGAAAATGCTAATAAAAATTTAAAAATAAAAAAATTTTAAAATAAAACATTCTAAAAAGGTACCATGCCACCTTCTGTTCTGTCCCCCCCAAAAAAACAAGGTAGAGAACAACTAAAAAAAAAACAAAAAACAGCATATCATCCTCCACAGACATGTACACACACATGCATGGAAATGTACACACACACAGTGATAAGATCATACTTTCCAGTGGTTTTGGTTTTAGAACTACTAAATCAGCAACTCATGGCTGTCTAATGGGTTCTACTATTCATTTTTTTTCTCTTAAGATACAATTTTGTTAAAAATACTTTGTAATTTTTATTTATTTATTTGAGAGAGAGAGAGAGAGAGGAAGAGGGAGAGAGAAAATAGAGAGAGAGAGGAAGAGGGAGAGAGAGAGAGGGGGGGGGGGAACGCGCACATGCCGGGGCTTTCAGCTGCTGCAAATGAACTCCAGGCACATGTGCCTCTTTGTGCACCTGGTTTACATGGGTTCTGAGGAATCAAATCTGGGTCCTCAGGTTTTTCAGAAAAGTGCCTGAACTACTAAGAAATCTCTCCAACCCATGATTTAATTATTAAAAAGTATATTTTTATTTATTTACAAGGAGAGAGAGAGAGAAAGAGAGAGAATGTAGGCACACCAGGGCCTCTAGTTTCTGCAGACAAACTCCAGATGCATATGCCAGTTTGTGCACCTGTCTTTATGTGGGTACTGGGAAATCCAGTTTGGGTCATTAGGTTTTGCTGGCTTTGCAGGCAAGCACCTTAACCACTGAGCTCTTTTCCTAGCCCTTAAAATGTAATTTTTATCAGTTTTTTAAATTAGCACACAAAATAATGGGTTTCATTGTGATCCAAGACACAGAGGAGACACAGACCTCCAGTCCGGGCTCAGTCTTGGACTCAGACATCCCCTTTTAGCTATCAAGTTGGAAACCCATTTCCCTTTCCCAGCTTAGAATAAGTATGAAGGTCAAACACTTCTTTGCAGCAAAATCATGTCAAAATTCTCAAGTGATGTAAGCTGTCCTCCCTTCTGTCTGGCTGCCCCATGTTGCAAGTTCTGGAGGATTTCTTTGATGTGAGTGCTTGGAGTTCAATGAGCTAGGAAAGTGTCCCACACAGTAACTTCGAGGCCAGAGCCTCAAAATGCTGGCTTTCAAGACCTCAACTGCATTCTCAACATGGTGCAGAGAACAAGCTGAGTAAAATTAGCCTTTCACACAACTGATATTCACTCTCTTGATGTCTGAAATTCTGACAGGACTAGACAAACAAAGCTTCTGTCAGAGAGTAATCTTAGAATATTTGCGAACTTCCGAGGGCAGCCAAACCTGCTGAGCAGCTGTTGGAGCTGAAACCCAAGCTCACTGATATTATCAAATGACTCGGTAAAGTCAACAAATTAATTTTCAAGGTGCTCCTGCATTTGCTCTGTGTCTCTTTTCCTGCGTACACCACATCCACCACTGGACTTGGTGGCTTTAAACCACATTCTCATTTTTGATTTCTGTTTTCAGTTATGTGCGCACAGGGTGTGCCAGGCAGAAGGGATACACATAGTGGGAGCTCACACAGGCCTAGCATGGTAATGCCACACCGGAGGTGTGTCTTTTTGTGTTTAGAGCTGGCAGTCATAAATAGTACGTAGTAAGGCAAGCCAGAATGTATTTGGAGACAAGTAGTAACTAAAGGGTCAGGCCATATGTTTTGTGTCTATTCTTTATGTGCACGTGTATGCACATGTGTGTGTGTGTGTGTGTGTGTGTGTGTATTTTGAGACAGGGTCTCATCTGTCCCAGGCTGATATTGAACTCACTATGTAGCTGAGTCTGCCTTGAACTGATCCCTGTGCCTCCACCTCCAAAATGCTGGGATTATAGGCGTGCACCACCATGTCCTTGTGCTGAAGGGTGGGCTTTGACTTTGGATGCCTTTCTTGTGAGGCGATAGTTCTTCTCCGTTGGAGGCTACATGTTACATAGGGAATATCTGGCAATGTTTGGAGACAACTTTGTCTTAATAGGATGTGTTGCAATCCGGTTCGCATTGCTGGTAGAAATCACCCAACCAAGAGCAGCTTCTGGGAAAAAGAGGTTTATTTGGCTTACAGGCTCGAGGGGAAGCTCCACGATGGCGGGGGAAAACGATGGCATGAGCAGAGGGTGGACATCACCCCCTGGCCAACAGAAGATGGATCACAGCAACAGGAGGGTGTGCCAAACACTGGCATGGGGAAACTGGCTATAAAGCCCATAAGCCCGCCCTCAACAATACACTCCCTGCAGGAGGCATTAATTCCCAAATATCCATCGGCTGGGAACCTAGCATTCAGAACACCTAAGTTTATGGGGGACACCTGAATCAAACCACCACATTCCGCCCCTGGCCCCCATAAACTGATATCCATACATGATGTAAAATACAAGGCTTTCAGTCTTACTTTAAAAGTCCCCATACTTTTTATCAATCTCAATGATGTTCATACATCCCCATAGTTCAAGATCTTTTAACTGAGCCATAATACCAAAATATAACCTCAAAAAACCCAGAATGGCACAGAATAAATATTCACACTGCAATAGATGGCATTGGGCATAGCAAAGAAACATTCAACCAATACAAGATTTAAAACAACCAGGGCAAACATCAAACTCTGTAGCTCAAGTCCAGCAACTCAAACCAGTGACAAATCTTCAAGTCCGATAATTCTAACCAGCAACAAGTCTCTGGCATTCCAATTCCGCCCCTCCAGCTAGGCTACTCACAGTCCTGGAAAACTTCACCGGGGCCGACAGCTCCTCGGCAGCCATCTCATGGTCCCGGCATCTCCACTGGGTCTCCACTGCAAGCCACGGTTCATCCTCATGGCCCCATGGGGTCTCTATGCAGGCAACCAGCAAACCCGCTTCACACTACCCATGGCCATTTCCAAAACACAAGACCGTGTTGCAAACTCAATGACCCTCTTTCCAGCATTTCTTATACTCCACGATACCAGGTAGGGTGCCAATTTGTTAATCCAGGGGGGAATAAAGCAGACTTTGAAGAACAAGACACTCCTTGAGCACTCAGGCTCCTTCAAAAGAGTCAACATTCTTTCTGTTGCCCCAGCACAGGTCAGCTAGCCCAGTCTCAAAAGTTGTAATCTCTCAGTTGCAGCTGAACGGGCAGTAGTTCACCCAAAGATTTTTCTTTCTGTGCCATATTCCTCTGCTCACATCAGTTCATTTCTACGCAAAGCAACCCTGCACAACTTCTCAGGACACAGGCAGGCACAAGAGCAAGTTTCTCACACAAACTGCTAACCCAGTTCAGGCACAGCTCTTTCTCACCCTCATAAGCCAAACCTCACAGTCCATGGTTCTTACTGCATTCAGGTCTTGGAGCTCAGACCAGAATAGTCCTTTAAGCTGTACTTACAGCACTGCGAGGCATCTCTTAGGCCAAGGTTTCAAATCCTTCCACATTCCTCTTGAAATTCAGCTACAAAAGGCTGAAGCCACATAGTCAGGTGTCTAGCAGCAACCCCACTCCTTGGTACCACTTTACTGTTGCAGTCCGGTTCGCATTGCTGGTAGAAATCACCCAACCAAGAACAGCTTCTGGGTTTGAACCTGTAGCCTCAGGCCCTCATGCTTGTGCAGGAAGTGTACTTAACTGCTGAGCTATCTTTTCCTCCATGAAACCTTTTGCTGCCATTTCTTCTTCTCCTCTTCCTTCTCCTCCTCCTCCTTCTAAAAGCTTTCTTAATAAGTATTGCATTATTGTTGTTGCTATTATTTGGTATGTATGTAGCATGAGTGCAGTGTACACATACATGTGTAGCTATATGTACCCTGTGTACATGTGTGCAGAGGCCAGAGTAGAAGTTCAGATTGTGCTTGGTCTCCTTAAGACACAGTCTCTCACTGATCCTAGAGCTCTTGGTCCCAGTCAGGTTGGCTGAGCAGCGAGCCCCAGCAATTCTTCTGTCTCTCTGCCTCCAGGACTGGAGTGACAGACGTGTGTGGCCACACCTGACTTTTTACATGGGTGTTGGGAATAGAACTCTTATACTCATGCTTGCGTAGCAAGTGCTTTTACCTGCTGAGCCGCATCCTTAGCCCCAGCCTTTGCTGCTTTTAAGCCTGGGAAAATGTTTAAGTAGTAACTTTCTTCTCTTCTAAGAAGGTCATTCAATCATGTAGTAAACGTCCACAAAATACTGATTTCCCTTCATCCATACACACCTGGTTGTCAACCAAGTGGTAGAAAGTTGATCACCTTAAATTTTGACAAGAGTATCCGTGGTATCAATCAAAAACTTCCAGCCCACTGTGGGCTAATGGGACAGGACTTCTATGACTAAATAATGGAAATCTACAAGCCATACTTAACTCTTGCTTTACACAGTATTTTTCTCCTTCTTCTTTTTATCATTGGTATCTACTGGGTACCATTACCATAGGCTTGAGCCCCTTATTTTCCCATGTCTTCTCTAATAGATTGAAATGCCTTGTACTGTGAAACAGTTAGTCCAAAGTATTAGGTTATGAGTGTCAGAGAAAAATACTTGTTAAACTTAAGACTGGATATTTGATTTCCAAGAATGCCAAATTAGTTTTATCGTTTTATAACTACTAGGCATTTCCATTTATTTTCCTTTTTAAAATATTTTTTATTTATTTGAGATAGAGATGGGAGGGGGAGGGAATGGGTGCACCAGGGCCTCTAGCCACTGCAAATGAACTCCAGACACATGCACCACCTTTGCACCTGTCTTAATGAGAGTACTAGGGAATCAAACCAGGGTCCTTTGGCTTTGTAGGCAAGTGCCTTAACTGCTAAGTCATCTCTCCAACCCCCTCCATTTCTTTTTCTATAAATTCTTCATTTCCTTCACATCTCAAGACTCAACAACAAAGGATGCTTTTCGTGAGTACTTCTCCAGGAAAACTCAGAGCACCAAATCATCTTGGACTTGGGCTCTGTCTTAGAAAGCAAAGTGGATTGGGTCTCTGTTCATACCACCCTCTACATACCTGATCTCACCAGGAAGCAAGATAGAGGCAGGAGACACAGCAGCTCAGATCAGGGCCCAGGGAGCAGACTTACTGAAGTCCTCACCTAAAGAGGGCTCAGGGCTTACCAGTTGTCAGCATCATTGACTTCTGGCTATTAAAGCCTATAAACAGAGTTTTTTTAATCCTGACTCTACCATTCACCAGTGTGGTCTTGAGCATTCATTATAATTACTCTAAACTTCACTTTTCTCATCTTCAAAATGGAGACAGTAGTAGTACCTAGTTCATAATAAATGGTCTCTGAATATTAAGTAAAATGATCTGTGTCAAGTATAGCAATACATTGTCCATTAGAGTCATCACTATTGATGTCAGTCATGATGTCATGATGTCGCTGAGTTATTTAGAGGTGAGAAACAGGGTGGAGCATTATCATCCAGGAAAAAAGGTAGCATTGCTATGAAGAGGAAAGGAGCTTCACTTTTTATTTTATTTTTCTAGTTTCTCAAGGTAGGGTCTCACTCTAGCTAATGCTGACCTGGAATTAGTCTCAGGGTGGCCATGAATTCATGGCAATCCTCCTACCTCTGCCACCCAAGTGCTGAGATTAAAGGCATGCACCACTAAACCCAGCCACTTTATATTTTTGCATGTGTGTAATGGATGTAATGTGGTGTGTATATGTGTGTGGGGGGCTGGGTGGTATATGGCTGAGTATGTGCAGATGTTGTGCCCCATGAACACAGTGGAGGTCAGAGGAGAACATTAGGTATTCCCCTCTTCACTCATTTTTTTCTTTTGTGTGTGTGTGTGTGTGTGTGTGTGTGAGACTGATCCTGGAGCTTTGGTGGCTTCCTGAGCCCAGCAATTCTCTGGTCTCTGCTCCCCACAGGAATGAGGTTACAGATGTATGTGGCCACACCATGCTATTTTCATGGGTGTTGGGGACTTGAACTCTGGACTCAGAACTCCTCAGCTCTCCTCAGGCTCCTTCAGGCCCTCGTACATGGGCAAGAAGCACTCTTAACTGTTGAGCCATCTATCTAGCCCTCACATTTGTTTTTGATATAAAGAACCCCTGTTTCCATTTATTCCTTACAAGGGTTCTACCCCATGGGTTTTTGAGGGAGGGGTGTGATGGGAATACTGGTAATAAGAATAATAAATTGGGGCTGGAGGGATGGCTTAGTGGTTAATACACTTGCCTGCAAAGCCAAAGGACCCAGGTTCAATTCCTCAGGACCCACATAAGCCAGCTACACAAGGTGGCACATGTGTCTGGAGTTTGTTTGCAGTGACTGAAGGCCTTGGTACACACATTCTCTCTCTCTCTGCTCTTTATCTCTCAAATAAACAAAAATTTAAGAAATTTAAAAGTAATATATTGAAATAATTTCTTCCCTCCTCCTATACATTTAGACCCTTTCCTAAAGTTGACCTTTTTTCATTTCCAAAGCTCATGAGTTATTCAGAAATACCCAGGCACATGTAGAACAAAAGTTGTGACCTAGGAAAAGCAGAAACCAAAAACCTAAAGCTTCTCCATCTTACAAGCATGTAAACACTGGTGAATTTAAATTGTATGTCTTTGCTACCATGAGGGTCATGCTGAGTAGGGATCTTATGTGAACTTGTTCCAGCCAAGCACACTTCACAGCTCAGTGGTTTCTTCTTTGAATAACAATTGTGGTCAAGGCTGGGCATGGTGGTGCACACCTTTAATTCCAGTACTTAGGAGGCAGAGACAGAAGGATCACCATGAATGCGAGGCTGCCTTGGGACTACAGACTAAATTCCAGGTCAACCTGGGCTAGAGAGATACCCTACCTTGAAAAATCAAAAATTTAAAAAAAAAAAAAAATGTGGTCAGACTCAGAAAGGATCTGGATGAGACACATACCAGCTGACAAAAACTGGCTGTGGCTGCCTCATGTCTCCCCATGTCCACCTGCTTAGGGCTGTACAGGAGTGATATGTGGTAAATACCACAGATGCCAGTGATGGAATGAGCGGTAATGTGATGGCCTCACTGTTTCCTGGCTGAACCCACTGTGTGAGTCTTCCAATACTGGAGCCAGTTGCAAATCCTCCATGATTGGGAAATTGAACTCTCTGGGAGAAATCTAAGCTTCTAAAGTGTGCTTAAAGCTAAACTGAGGAAAGTCCTAGTCAAATAGGTAGCCAACCTAGATTACATAAATGCTGAAACTTCTTAATGTAACCTTTAGTTACTCAGCTACTTACCATAGTTGTTCTCCTCACAGACATAGGAAGTCCTACATGGCCATCACTTCTGTAGAGAGAATTTGAAATAATTTCTTCAAAGAGTTTAACTTTAACCAAGAGTTAAAAACCAATAGCATGTCTATCATTACACATTGATAGCATAAGAAGATATATCTCTAATGCTCTTTAAAATATATTTTTTGGTTAATTCATTATTGAAGACAATTTCAGAAACCTTTTCCTACAATTTCTTAGAAGGAGTATTTATACCTTGCTACTCAGGTAGCCAAAAAATGTCATAATAATTGATTTGTGTTTGAGCACAGCATAAAAATTATTAAAAAATGTGGAGGTGGTTCACTGGTTAAGGTGCTTACCTGAAAAGCCTAAGGACTAGGGGTTAGATTTCCCAGTGCCCACATAAATCCAGATTCACAATGGCACATCATCTAACTTGGAATACTCAACTCAAGGAGTATAGTGAGGATCCAGGCTTGCAACTAGGCCCAGCTGTCTGAAGCCATAGCCTTCCTTAACCAATGCAGACCTTTAACTGTTCTTTCAAATTGAAACTTTTTTGTTTCTGGGTACTTAAAAGACAATTAAATAAAGACGAGAATTAATCGATGAGAAATGTTTAAAAAGTAAACTCTGTAAGAATTGCTTTTGGTGATTATGTTCATAGATTCCTGACTTAAGTGAAATACTCCTGGAAGTAAGCAAATACTACTGTTTTCATTGTGTCTCTCAGATTGATGAGAAGGTGAATAATTTACAGTACCCATATCCAAACTTGAGCTAGCTGTAGGTCTTTCAGTTTGTAACCCTATGCCAGGATGTGCTCATCCTGAATCCTGATTCAGGATTTAGTAGGCTGTTATGACTTAAAGTATGAAACCAAGAAAAGAGCAAGAGAAAACAAGACTTAGACAAGTTGGGGCTGTAGCTTGGAACAACCAAAAGTGGCCAGGTACAAGGGTCCTTCATCCAAATCTCTAGCCGCTTCACAGCTCTTTAAAGTTGAACATAGAACCAATGAGGATCTTGCAGTCAGGTTCCCATTACTGGCAGAAATCATCTGACCAAGTGCAGCTTGTGGGGGAAAACAAGAGGTTTATTTGGCTTGCGGACTTGAGGGGAAGCTCCATGATGGCAGGGGAAAATAATGACATAAGCAGAGGGTGGACATCACCCCTGCCCACATCATGTGGATAATAATAGCAGAAGAGTGTGCCAAACACTGGCAAGGGGAAACTGGCTATAACACCCATAAGTCAGGTCACAATAATATACTCCCTCAAGGAAGCATTAATTCTCAAATCTCTATCAGTTGGGAATCTAGCATTCAGAACACCTAAATTTATGGGGGGTCACCTGACTAAAACCACAATAGAGGCCAAGTTATTTCATAATTTACAGCTATCCATATGTGTTTTATAGTTGAGCTCAGATGATGAACAGAAATTGAAATTAGTATTATGGATTTTTAAACATTATTCTAAAACATTAGCTCTACTTACAATATTTGGTGTCAAACATAGGCTGGGTATTCCTTACGCAAAATGCTTTGAATCAATAGTTTTTGGTTTTCAAGAGGTTTTTTTTTTTCTTCTACTTTCATACTGGAGACTGAATGTATGGCTTTGTACATGCTAGGCAATTACTCTACTGCTGAGCTGCATCTCCAGAGACAGAGTCTCACTAAATAGCTCAGGATGTTTTTGAACCTGTGATTCTTCTACCTTACCGTTCTGAGTAGGTGGAATTACAGGCCTGTGCTACCAAGCTTAGCTTAGATTGTGTCTGTGGTGTATGGCTGTGAATAAGTACATGTATGTGTGCATGTGGAGGTGTGTATGTGTGTGTGTATATGTATGTGTATGTATGTAGGACACAAGCTGATGTCAAATGTCTTCCTCAATCATTCTCCATGTTATTTTTTTTATGATAGAGAAAGTGAGTAAGACAGAGAGAGTGAGCAAGAGAGAACTGGTGTACCAGGACCCCTGCCATTGCAATCAAACTCCAGATATGTGCCACCTTGTGCACACATGTGACCTTACATGCTTGCATCACCTTGTGCATCTGGCTTACATGGGACCTGGAGAGTCCAACATGGGCCCTTAGGCTTCACAGGTAAGTACCTTAACCACTAAGCCATCTCTCCAACCCTCCAAGTTATTTTTTAAGACAAGGTCTTTCACTGTACTTGGAGCTCATCAATTTGGCTGGACTAGCTGCCTAGCGAGGCCTGGGGATCGTTCTGTCTCTCCAGCTTATCTACTGCCATCCTTGACTTTTTACATAGGTGCAGGGAATCTAAACTTAGGTCTTCATGCTGTGCAACATGCACTTTATCTACACAGTCATCTCAGCACCAGTGTTGTTGTTTTTTTAATTAAAAATTTGCATGTACCAAATGAAATATCTTGGGGATAGGACCCAAGTCTAAACACAAAATTCACTTATGTTTCATATACACATTGTACCTATAACCTGAATGTAGTGCATTTTACTAAAATCTATCACATGAGATCAGGTGTGGAATTTTCTATTTGGGGTATCATGTTGATTTTCAAAATGTTTCAGATTTTGGATTTTTGGATTAGAAGTGCTTGTATTTTTATTCTTCCTCTCTTTATACACTTGCTCCAACTGCATGCCTCCCATGTGCTATGAACTATTTTGAGCTCTGTGGAAGAAATGGATATGGCTGGGATAAAGACCCTGTATTCTGAGAGCTTTTCATTATAAGAAAGATAAGATGCACAAAGAGCCATAATACCATGTAATCCTTTATGAGGACAGTAATGAGATGGAAGTATCCAAACCACAGAGAGGCCAGCAAGCACTTCCTAGAGATGCACAGGGGAGGCAGTAGGGTGGCAGAGAACTGGTACAAAGGGGTAAGAATAGCCTGAGAAACTGGAGCTGGGCATGGTGGTGCCCAGCTATCATCATGTAATCCCAGTGCTTGGGAGGCCAAGGCAGCAAGTTTAGGGCCAGTCTAGCCTGTATAGTAAGAGACTATCTGTTAACTGGATTTAGAATAACCTATAAATAACATTAATGGTGGTGCCTGTGAGGACATTTCCAGAAAGGTAGAACTGCTCAAAGAAGTAAAGATATACCATATTTTGCAGTTACCCCCAAGTGCTATTGATGCCATGTGTCAGAGACCCTTACAAATGTCCTTTCTTCGGTCAAAATCATTCTAGCTGATATTCAACTTTCAGTTTCTCTTCTGGACTCCCCTCCATCCTTCATACCACCATGAGAAAGATCTATGTAAAATGCAAATTAGATATTTTCAATCACCTGTCTAACAATCCTGCAAAGTGTTACCTAAAATCTTAACATGTCGTGAGGTTTTTTTTTTTTTTTTTTCGAAGGCAAGCCCAACAGACTGGCTTTTTATGCAAGAGAATGAAAGAGAGAGAAAGAGAGAAAGACTTGGCATGCCAGCACCTCCAGCCACTGCAAATGAACTCCAGACATGTGTGCCCCTTATGCCCATGTGTGACTTTGTGTGCTTGCATCACGTTGTGCATCTGGCTTACATGGGATCCAAAGAGTTGAACATGAGTCCTCAGGCTTCACAGGCAAGCTCCTTAGCTGCTAAGCCATCTCTTCAGCCCAAGGCTTTTCTTTTATCTGGTGAATCTCTTAGACAATCCTCCATTATCCACACATCATCTCACTACAGTGCTCCTTGTAGGTATCTGAACTCTGGACTTGTCAAGTTAGTTCTACCCTAAAATAGTCTCTTTTCCGTCCATATCTTTGCAGATACTATTCATAAATTCTCATGCAATATAATAGAGTGGGTATCAATAATATTGTTTTCTAACCAGAACCCTGGGTGATTTCCCCATGTCTTTAACCAATGAGGTACAATAATTTAAATGAGAATCCATGTCCTCTTCCACCCTCATTTCTATCTACCCAGTTAGCAATATTACTGACTCCAACTTAGAAATCCTTCTCAAATCCATCCTTATCACCACATCTGCCTGCTGTTACCCTCATTAACATGATGATCATATCTCACCTTTTTATTGCAATAGATTCTTAACTGTCCTAACTTCCCCAAGTTTTGTCCCAATCCATTCTTTCTACTTGAAGGCATAGTTATCAGGACAAATTGAGACATGCCACTTTCCTGCAGATTCATTCATTCCCCACTGAATGTTGAAATTAGTAGTAATTTTTGTTGCTTCTTTTTTGTAATTTTTTAAATGAGAGATAATTAATTGATCTGCCAGGGACCCAGCCACTGCAGTCAAACTCCAGATGCATGCACCACCTCGTGCATCTGGCTTACATGGGCACTGTGGAATCAAATCTGAATCCTTAGGTTTTGTAGGCAAGCACCTTAACTGCTAAGCCATCTCTCCAACCCTAGTGTGGTTTTGTTGAGCAGATGAACCAGCATGGTCATTCTCATCCTTACCATATCCATTCTTCCTTTTATATCCAGGATCATTCATCCTGTTTCTCAAGGCAGAGTAGAAGAGAGTTAATTGCTATGCCTCTTCCTCTTCCCTCACTCATCACATTGACTTACTAGGACCTCCTCACTGTACCCTAAATCTTGCACATGTTTGCTCACTTTGGCCTTTCCTATTTCAGCAATGTTGTATTAGTTTCTTTTCTTGTTGCAGGATTAAATACCTGACAAGAAGCAACTTAAGAGAGAAAGGGTTTATTTTGGTAAGGAAGCTATGGTGGCATAGGGCTCCATAGTAGCAGGAGTGTATGTCTGCAAAGCCTAACAGCCCTGGTTCAATTCCCCAATATCCACGTAAAACTGGATGCACAAAGCTGTTCATGCATCTGGAGTTCGTTTGCAGGGGCTAGAAGCCCTGGTGTACCCATTTGTGCACTCTCTCTCTCTCTCGCTCTCCCTCTCTGTTTTTCCCTCCTGTCTCTCTGCTTGCAAATATATAAAAGTTTAAAAGAAGTTAGCTCTAGGAGCTGGGGAGATAGCTGTCAATAAAATGTTTGCCTTGCAAATATAAGGACTTGAGTTTGATCTCCTGTTTCCATGTAAAAATGTCAGCATGGTGGCAAGCTGTTAATCACAAAGACAGGTGGATATCTGGGACTTGATGGCCAGCCAGTCTAGTTTAACTAGTGAGCTCCAAGCCAATGACAGACCCTATCTCAAAAAAGGTGGAAGACATTCTTAAGGACCAACCCCTGATGTTGTCTTTTGGCCTCCACATACATGTGCACAAGCATCTGTACACACGAGCACGCACACACATCATTTAACCAGATTATGGCAAGGGGACTCCTGTGTGATTACAAAACAGTACCCATTCCTCAAAGCCCTTACTATCATTTTCTGGAAACTGCTAGAACAAATCCATGTTGGGCATGATGTAACTGATTCTTATTAGCTTCTGAGGAGGCCGTTCCCATTCTGACGTTTCCCTCCTTGGTCGCATGTGGCAATCATGTGTTCTATGAAGTCAGAGAAGGGACTTTGATTTATTTTCAGTATTTTATCACCACACTAAACACACTGGTCTGGCATTGGATAAAAGCTTGATAATTACATGAAAGCAAAGCTATCTCCTTGGCTGTTATCACCCATGCCAGGAATTTTTATAGCCATTACCACAATATGAATAAGCTAGGCTGCAGAAGCTTCCAAATATCTGGGAAAAAAAAAGAAGCAGCAGCAAATTCCCTGTGCCCTGCTTCATATATCTAAGTCAGAATGCAAGGTAGGGACCTATATCTGTCACCCCTGTAAAATTGCTGATGAGATTCTAATAATGACCAACCCGATCTCTTGAGAACCACAGGCTCCAGGCTGAAACTTCATACACTCCTTTTCATTTCCGCCACACAGCTCTGCTGTTCATCTGTGGGCACCACACTGAGATCTTAAGAGGAACAATACCAAAGGATCTAGCTCACTCTGACTTCTCAGTCTAAGGGGCCTAGATTCCTTATCTTCTAGCTCAGACTTCAACTAGGAGAGAGATAGGGGAAGAAGGGAGAAAGGAAGGAGAGAGAGGTTGAGAGAGAAGAGGAGGGGATAGGGAGAAGGAGGGAGAAAGAGACAGAAATAATTAACCCCGGAGAAAATATGATTTGCCTTTTAACTTTCCAAAATAGTATTTCTGTTTGACCCTTCTGCTTACATAAGGGAGCTTGCAGCTGGATGGACTAGGCAGTGCACGCCCAGGGTCAGGCAAATTTGGGCATGTCTGAAGAGCAGTTAGGTGTATCCACCAAACCTCCTTATATGAGAAGCAAGAAAATCATCTGAAAGGAACAAGGGAATGAGCATGTAGACTCTTACTCCAAGATTATAGTTGTCACTCTAATTACAACTATGTTGGAATTAATCAACAGTATGTTAAGCACTATGAAAATCCTTGAAGGAAAGACTATAAGATTAATTATACATGTTATTTATGACACTTATAAACTAGATCTTTTGTGCTTTCACTTTGACCTAGACTTTGGGATTACCACAAGAAGAACAAGGAAAGACAAATCCACATTTCTGAAATCACCATAACCCATAGGTAGCATATGGCTGTGTAGCTTTAAGTAGCTATATAGACAGGAGGTTAGTGGCTCCCTGTGGGAGTGACTTCCTGGTAGAGCATGTTGGAACAAGGAACAGAGAAAAGTAAAGCACAACACCTCATTCTGGAGTGGTGGGAATCACTGCACTAACTGAGAGTCTGGACCAAGAAAGGAGCAGTTGTGGGCAATACTCCATTGGCAAGAAGACAGCACTTGCAGGCTGATGCTGTCAGCAGCTAGATACTTACTGAACTACAGAGAGGGCTTGTTAAATAAGAACTACTGAAATTCTGTGGTGGGGGCTGAGCACCACCTGTCATATACACCAGCTACCCCATAACGTGACACAAGGAAACACAGCTTACAAGAAAGCTACATGCAGAATATGTAGACTTTTCTTCAACATACTGGGCAGCAATACACACACACACACACACACACACACACACACACACACACACATTTAAACAAGCTGGGCATTAAATTACATTACACCTGTAATACCAGCAGTTGGGTAGCTGAAATGCATCATGAAACCCTGTCTTGAAACCAATAAGCAAATAAAAAAATTTTTAAAGACAAAAAATAAACAGAAAATCTTTTTCTTTCTTTGTAGGGTTTGCATCAGGTCAATCATTTACAGATAATTTAAAATTCCTCCATGTAGACCAGCTGACAGAAAGCTGGAAGAAGCCATTCTGCATCCAGTTCAATGGGAGAAAGAGAAATCACCAGTGAAGATACTCAATAGTGGACACTGCAAGCCTTATATTTGGCCAGCCAGGTCAAATGAGCCAAGGGGTGCAATAGTGGCATGTCTGTCATGGTGGAAACCAATTGCCCTCTAATTGGACTGGAGGCCCACTCCATGGAAGGGAATATATCCCTGATACTGAAAATTTAAAACAGGGATAGTCATGAGCCCTAGGGGTGTAATGTCTGCTGCTGTCTGGCTAAATGTATATACTATGCTTATCAAACTGCCCAGTAAGCACTTCTCTTAATGTTCATACCCATATATTAATGCTACTCTCACTTTTGGTAGAGAATCTTCTCTTTTTGTATGGCAGTGACCTTGGGATGATTCAGAAGGCATCATGGTGCTAGAAAAAAGTGACAGGAGTGCTCAGTACTGCAATATCTCTGTCACACCTTTCAAGGCTCAAGGTCTATTGCGGAAGAGGTGGAGGAAAGAATGTGAGAGCCAAAGGAAGGGTGGGACTCCTTACAGCATGTTCCCCAGACACAAAATGGCCTAGATATCCATTACCACACAGTGTCTGACACTACCTACACAACACCATCATAGTAGGAGGAAAAGATCATGACATCAAAATAAAAGAGGGACTGAGAGGGAATATGATGGAGAATGGAGTTTCAAAGGGGAAAGTGTGGGGGGGAGGGTATTACCATGGGATATTTTTTATAATCATGGAAGTTGTTAATAAAAAATTTGAAAAGAAAAAAAATCCAATGGGATAATTGGGATATGGTATAAGTTTGGGAGATGGAATATAATTTGAAACAGAAACAGTACATCTTTGTTAGTATTTTAGAAAGTCGTTGTGTTTCCATGCCTTTTTTGCCCTCTGAAGGTAGGAAGTCAAAATTTCGGTACCCCACATACTGCTGGACATGGGGGCTCATGCCTGTAATCTCAACAACAGGAGTTGAAGCAGGAGAAGTACCATAAGTTCAAGACCAGCCTAGACTACATTGTGAGCTCCAGGTCACCTTCAGCAGAGGTGTGAGACCCAGTTCCAAAAGTCAAATGAAAGCAACAAAAACCTCACATACAGTAGCCCCTTATCCTTGTGGGAATGACACATCCCAAGACCCCTAGTGGATTTCTGAAAGCACAGACAGTACCAAAACCATATATGCTGTGTTTTTCTTGTTCAGGGAGACCTATGATAAAATTTAATTCATACATTAAGCACAGAGAAATATTCTCAACATCAATTAATAATGAAATGGAACAATGCTAATATATTGTAATAAAAGCTATGTGAATCCAGACTTTCTTTCAATGATCCAAGCTAGATGAGGAGGGAGAGCAACTGTGTTTACACTGGCAGGGGAGAAAGAGCTACTGTACTTTTATTGGCTGGGTCCAAAAGTATAACAAGTATATCTGGTGAAATGATGAAGCCAGCCATTTTATTTTTTTCCTGAGGAAGGTTACTCAGTTGCCAGTGTCATTTCTGAGTTAAAACCAAAGCATAGAGCTGTGAATAATGGCACATATCTACAGTCCCATTATCTAGGAGGCTGGCACTAGAGAACTGTGAGTTGAACTTAGTCTGGACTATGTAGTGAGTTTGAGGCCAGCCTACACTATACAGCAAGGTCCTGCATACAAAACAAAACACAACACAACAAACCAAAGCATCCAAAGCTTTAAAGTGGAAAATAAATTAACTGACAATTGAGTGTTTTAGAACAACAGAAAACTGTCTTTTGTAAACAGGGGTTGTTTATTTGGTTACTTTTTCTCTGAACAGTATTTTGGAAATTTTTTTTTTTAATTTTTTATTTATTTGAGAGCGACAGACACAGAGAGAACGACAGATAGAGGGAGAGAGAGAATGGGCGCGCCAGGGCTTCCAGCCTCTGCAAACGAACTCCAGACGCGTGCGCCCCCTTGTGCATCTGGCTAACGTGGGACCTGGGGAACCGAGCCTCGAACCGGGGTCCTTAGGCTTCACAGGCAAGCGCTTAACCGCTACGCCATCTCTCCAGCCCAAGTATTTTGGAAATTTAAACCACAATTTTCTAAATCTGGGCCTCTAGTTCAATCGTGTGTCTCTCGTAACTTTATTAATAACTTCACTATTGGCTTCTGTGTTGGATATTCAACTATGTACTTATTATAATGAGAACAATAACTAAAATTTTATAAATGAAAGATAAAATTACATAATGTGAATACTATCTAAGGGGAAGAGAATAAAACAATGATTAATAGAAATAGAGCTTTAATTGATTTAAAAGTTAACATTATGGGGCTGTAGAAATGGCTCATCAGTTAAGGTGCTTGACTACAAAGCCTAATGACTCAGGTTCAATTCCCCAGTACCCAGATAAGGCCAGATTCATAAAGTGGTTATTGCATATAGTTTGTTTGCAATGGCTGGATGGCCTGGCATGCCTACTCTCTCTGTCTCTTTTTTCTCTGTCTCTCTCTGTTCACACTAACTAAATAAAAATATTTTAAAAATTAACATTATGATGTGGAAGTATTAAACATTGTATATCTTAAAAGAAATTTAAATAGTTTGTGAATGTAAAAATATGTATCTCCTCTAAATCACTTCACTGACTGTTCTCCAGAGCAGCAAGTGTGGCAAAGTGAAGTCCTCAATGGCTTCAGCAAGTTGAAACTTGGAGGTTGCCCTCACAAGTCCTGTCAGTTCCTCTGGGGCTTAGAGGCAAGTCTCCTGAGTCAGAAGATATTTTGAAGGTTGATTTTATATTTTGGAAGATCATAACTGTCAGAGGACTAAACCTTGCCTGATATGAAAAAAGCCCTCAAGATTTATAATACACAATTTATGTTAGCTGTCTTGGTTGAACACCCCTCTTAAAAATTCTTGCTCCCTCATGTTTAGGATTCTAACCAAATGTTGCGCTCATGTTCAAATTTAAAAATCAAAAGAAATGCTTTTTATTTTAGGAAAGTTCTGAGGTCTAAATACTGGGGTTGGTTTGTCTTGTGTTATATCCTATAATGGCAGGGTTAATAACTACGTGTACACGCTGAGGCAGGGGGATTGTTGTGAACTTGAGACGAGCCTAGGTAACAGTGAGTTCTAGGATAGCCTTTGTTATAGTGTAAGACCCTGTTTCAAAACTACCAAAAGTAAAAAGAATATTAAAAAATAAAAATGAAGCATATATTTACCAGTAATAATGATCATATTAAGATAAACGCTGAATCTCTCACTTATAGCTTGAAAGTTAAATGTATGCAAAGATGATATTTCTGAGTTGTGTTAAACATACGCTTCTACTTGAATTAAATTAGTTTCATTTCTGCATACTGTTTCTATGTTTCAGTAATCTGGTCAAGAAAGTTACAAGTCATTTTTGGTATCTAAGCAGAAGTCTTCAGGTTTTAATTTTTTTTTCCATTTGGCTGATGGCCAAAACACAGACCAAGAACAAACGATCACAGGTCTCTGATCTTCTCCCACCAGCTTTTGCCGAAGCGCAGCATGAGCTCAGCACGTTCCTTTGCTTTCCCCAGTTCACTCATGCTGCATTCAGCCATAGGAAACTCTCCTTTAAAATAAACAAGCACCTAACAGACAGGTTACAACACAAATCCCAGATACACCACACACATACTTGTTTTCTCCTTTAAAGAAATAGTTCTTAGGCATGAAATACTTTCCAATCAGAAATCTCCCCAGAGACAGAATTTTTAGTGTCTCAGAAGTTTTTAAAAACAAAAGTGACTCACCTGTTGGAAGAGTATTTCCTGACAAGTCACTCTGGTAGCACAGTCACCTAAGCCTACATTTTGTTCAGCTCGTCATTATTTCATTAGACAGAAAAGATCCCTGGTGAAAGCTGGAAATAAAAACCTTCCATCCAGTTGAGGGGAGGAGGGGGAGGGGCGGGCAGGGCCGGGCAGGGCAGGCTCGGCCAAGAGAGGCCTCATCTCCCGCCCACCAACCTCTTGCTGCCGCCTGTGACGGCGACTTCTGACACCTTGGACTGAGCACGAAAGGTTTGTCAACACACGGAACACATCACGTGCCAAGCCAACACCTTAAGAGGGTGGGGAGCTTTGCAACCAGGAAGACATGCTGAAAATATTCAGCAGTCAGCTTGACTGCAAACACAGCCTGGCTTGTTTTCCCCAAAATAGTCCAATGACAAGAGTCAAGTTAAACTGATTTATGCAGCATTAAACCAATGAGGAACCATCTGCCACCATGCCTACAGGGCTCCAAGGCACCCTCTCCTCAGCCATATTGAAGTCCTGGGCACATGCGCTGGGGTCAATATTTCCAGTAACTAAATTCATTTTTCCTTGTTTCACAGCCATTTTTTCTACTCTTTTCTTTGCCTGATACTTTCTTCATCTTTAAATTTAACTCCACTGATAACAGTTGGACACCCACCCACCCTAGAAGAGTAGTTTTGATTTAAACATACCTTCTCAGTTAAGGCAACGGACTATGCTGCCCTTGGCACAGAGAAGCAACTGTTAATAACTATTGCTCAAAATTTAACCCCTCATTCACCAAGTCCACCATCAGGGACGCCTGCAGGTCTGCAGTTGCCTGCCAGTTGGATCTCAAGTGATCCAGGTTTCACAACCTCCCAGGAAGTCTGTCCTCATAGGAGGGAAGGACCATTTCCTCCACCCTGATGGTGCTGACTAGAATTCTAAGAACAAACAGTAAGCAGTCTGTATAGCAAACAGGCCCTGCGCCTTTGTTATGGGATAACTAAGAAGTTGTCACAGCATCCAAGTAACTCACCCTTTCTGTCTCTGAGATTGAGGCTTCAAAGTCTCCTTCCCAGATTTTCTGAATGAGAACAGGGAAGCAAATGATGACCGGAAGCTCATTCGAGAAGGAACAGACAGTTTGTGATTTGCTGGGGCTTTAGATCTTGATGCTTGCAATTCCATAGGATCTGGGCAAAAAAAGTAAACATTTAAAATTTTTTGAATATTAAGAGATGGGCTGGAGAAATTGCTTAGTGGTTAAGGTGCTTGCCTGCAAAGCCTAAGGACTCAGGTTCAATTCCCTAGTACCCACCTAAGCCAGATGCACAAGGTGGCACATGCATTTGGAGTTCGTTTGCAGTGGCTAGAGGCCCTGGTGCCTCATTCTCTCTCTCTAATAATAAATAAATAATATATTTTAAAAATACCTAAGAGATAAAAATGCTTATTGATGGTGCCTTTTAAAATAATATTTTATTTATTTATGAGGGAGAAAAAGGCAGATAAAGAGAGAGAATGGGTGCACCAAGGCATCCAGCCACTGCAAATGAACTCCAGACACTGTGCCACCTTGTACATTTGGCTTATCTGGGTACTGGAAAATTGAACCTGGGTCCTTAGGCTTAACAGGCAAGTGCCTTAACCACTAAGTCATCTCTCCAGCCTTGGTGTGTTTTTTTTTTTTTTTTTTGTTTTGTTTTGTTTCTTTTTTTCTTTTTTTTTTTTTTTTTTGAGAGCGACAGACACAGAGAGAAAGACAGATAGAGGGAGAGAGAGAGAATGGGCGCGCCAGGGCTTCCAGCCTCTGCAAATGAACTCCAGACGCGTGCGCCCCCTTGTGCATCTGGCTAACGTGGGACCTGGGGAACCGAGCCTCGAACCAGGGTCCTTAGGCTTCACAGGCAAGCGCTTAACCGCTAAGCCATCTCTCCAGCCCTTGTTTTGTTTTTTTAAGACAAAAATCTTGCTATTTAGCTCAGGGTGGTCTGGAACTCACTAGGTAACCCAGGTTGGCCTCAAACTTGAGCTCTGCCTGCCTTAGCCTCCTTAGTGCCAGGATTATAGGCATTTAACACTATGTAACTGTCCTGGCAGGATTGAAGATATTCTAAAGAGACATTTATACTCTCCCTTTGGCTACCAGACTACTGACACAATGATTTCCATTGGAAATTTCTCCAGGAATCTTATGCTTAGAGAAGGAAAAGGATGATCCTGGATGAGGATACTATCTCACAGAAAGACATCGAATACAGTTCTGACAACTGGTTAAGACCATCTTGCAGGAAACAAGGAAGCCAAGATAGTGATGGGCTAATGGTGGGTAGGGCCACTACTTGACCAATACTGTTTAATTGTGCATAGCATCTATTTAAGCTACAGTTCATGTTAAGAGTCCAAAGATGAATTTCAGGTAGAGAGGTCACTGGGCCTTTACTATTATTTTGTCTCCTTTTTTGAGGATAAGTGACCAAGCATTGCTTGTTAGGGATGCAGGGCCAGCCTCTGCCCCTAAGGATTCTGGTATCAACCACGCCTGGCTTTGAGATAAGTTTACTTGAAAGATGGAAGCCTTTGCTGTGTTTATCTCCCCCTTCTGTACAGGCTAGGAACAGAGGAAGCATCCTCACATGACCATAGGAAGGAAACTAATTTCTGCCTAAAATCTTCACGAGTAAGCAGGGTGTTTTCAGTATGTGCCATAGGCCACAATTCTGGAGATGACTCACATCAGCCATGTGGGTCCTCTCACCAGAACATTCCATTAAAAGATGAGAAAATTGAAGTTTACAAAGAACAAACAATCTGAACAAATTCACAAGTACAGAGGCAGAGTGGAGATTTATCACAGGGCTTTTGACATCCATAATTGCTATGCTGCCAAGACATTATTACTGTAAAATTTCAGTTCATTCTTTGTAGCCCATACTACATTATGAGACTTTCATCCCTCATAGCAGTCCTGAGCTATCAATTGGCTAAACTGAAGATCTACTGAGCCATTGTCTATGGTACTATGCCACAAGGAAAAGAAAAGATAATTGAAACCCAAATTAATTTTTCTCACCATTTTTTGCCATCTCCTTCCTTAGCCTGTATGTAAGTGGTGGTTTTAACATTTGGCTAACATCTGTTTCATTACAAAACTTCTTTCTTTGAATTTCTTCAAACCATTCACCAGTCACTCCTTGGAGCCATCTGATATCCCTCTTTGTCCTTTGAAGTTTGCTGAAATAAAACAGAGATATCGGTAGAGTCTTCAGGTTCATTCATATGTAGTATAAACACATGTGATGAGCTAAACTTTACCTACTAGGAAAAAATGGCTTTAGTTGGAATATTCTTTGGATTATGGTGCCCATACTTATAAACATTCTGCTGTATATGATGACAGCCTAAAAAGATCTTACTAGTAGTTAAAATAATCATAGAGTCAATGTCAAGAAACCAGGTTGAGCCATGTGCTAAAACCTGACCTATAAAGCAACTAAATGATAGATGTTCTAATGGCATGTAGAAACTAGAATATTCAGGTTCCAATTACTCATTCACTCACTCATTAATCCATTAAATGACTATTGAGCAATGTTAATCACCTAAATATTCATTCAAGTCTTATGCAGGCAATGGGAATTAAATAGTGAACATAACAGATAGGATCCCTGTTTGTCCGTCTAGTGGTCAAAGATTAAAGCTAACATGTAGGAAACGATGGAGTGGAATGGTTGTAGATAATGGAATTCTTTCCACACAAAACACAAAAGGTCATGAATAGCACAGGGGTGATGCTCAGGCTGTAAGGACCAGTGGACTTTGAGAAGAACAGCAAAGGCCACACAGAGCACAAATGTGTCCACTCCATGCTTTCAGAACATCAGGCCTGAAACCCTAACATGACTTCTTGTTCCTTACCTACTTGTCTTTCAGATGAAATCTGCCTTAAGTTCTTAATTAAGTCACCATTTACTGTGATTCATTACTTTTTTTCTCCCAAAGTAGATCATTTCTCTGTATTTCAGAAGGGCTGTATTGTTTGGCGAGGACTTTAATCCACAGGGATATGCCCCTGGGTGGAGGTAGAAGGAACAGAAGAAGTTGAAAACCATGACGGTGCTTATGAAGTGGTGGGTCTTTCAAAGCACTGATGGAAACTCAGGCTTGTTGTGTCCAAGCTCAAAAAGTTCTGATGTTTGAGAAAGTGGTTTCTGCTACTGGGCAGCTGTACATTCTTACACAAGATCTTCTGGAAAGGACATATGTTAAGATATGTGTGTGTGTGTTGTTTTGACAAGATTTCCCTATATAGCTTAGGCTGGCCTCAAACTTGTGGCCATCTTCCTGCTTTAGCCTCTCAAGTGCTGAGGTCATAAGTGTGAGCCATCACACCCAGCTTAGTGTTTGGCATTGCTGAGAAGATGGTAACCAAGTGTCTGCAAAGTGGCTACTTTGGAGTTAATGCCAGCCGACTGAGATGGCTGTAATGCACTCCTGCTTGGGGCTATGATACTGCTGTTTTATAAAACTATTCAAGGAGGAAGCCAGAGGTCATCCTGCCCAGACTTGCATTTTGGAAAGCATCAGGCAGCAATCATGCTCAGCTGACAGATTTGCATTGGTGCCTCTTACCTGTTATTGCCACCTCATGACATCTGGTCACTCCTGTCTATGTTGCCCCTCCCTTCCCAACAGAATAACAAGACCCCGAGTGCCTGCTTGGAACAAATGCTAGGTGCATCTAATTTACCATCTCACTCTCTATTGTCTCTTATTTGTGCATGACTTCCACTTCCTCAGAACCCTTTCTAATCATTGGCTTCCCAAAAGCCAACATGGCCCTCTTCCTCTCTTGACATATCCACTCTTATTTCAGCAGCTGCCTGATTTAGGAGGTTCTATATAAACTTCTATAAAGATTTTTTCCTCTTACAGGCTTGATGTGACGTAGTCTCTCTTGTGAAAATAATCACAGTTCTCTTAGTCCCACCTCAAGCCCTCATGCTACACTTGCACACATATATACCACCAATTTGTCTTTTCTTTTTCTTTTTAAAGATTTATTTTTATTTACTTACTTATTAGAGACAGAGAGAGGAAGAGATTGAGAGTGAGAATGGACACACCAGGGCCTAAAGCCACTGCAAACGAATTCCAGATACATGCACCATCATGGACATCTGGCTTACACGGGACCTGGAGAATCAAACCTGGGTCCTTAAGCTTCACAGGCAAGTGCCTTAACTGCTTAACCATCTCTCAAGCCCCACTTTGTCTTTTCTATTTTGTGGCCAATGGAGTCAATGAACTGTATTTCCCTTGAAGACTCAAACACTTTGACTCACATACTATTCCAGGAAAGGATAACCCTGCAGGTGGTAGGCAGAATTATACAGACAATGTAAAATCCTGGTAAAATGCATACAATATAAAATGAAACAGAAAAAAAACAAAATATCATGTTTTATCTATGATTATAACTATGTAAAAATGATGTAACCAGCTGGGTGTGGTGTGGTGGCTCACGCCTATAATTGCAGCATTCAGGAGGCTGAGGTAGGAAGATTGCCATGAGTTCCAGGCTATCCTGAGCTACACAGTGAGTCCCAGGTCAGCCTGAGTTAGAGTTGAGATCCTGCCTCAAAAAGATAAACAAGGGCTGTAGAGATGGATTAGCGGTTAAGCACTTGCCTGTGAAGCCTAAGGACCCCAGTTCAAGGCTCGATTCCCCAGGACCCACATTAGCCAGATGCGCAAGAGGGCGCATGCATCTGGAGTTCGTTTGCAGTGGCTGGAGGCCCTGGCACACCCATTCTCTCTCTATATATATATATATCTGCCTCTTTCTCTCTATGCCTGTCACTCTCAAATAAATAAATGAAAAAAAAACAAAAAAAATTTTAAAAGATAAACAATAAACAACAACAATGAACATGATGGAATCATTTGGAAACACCAGGGAAAAATAAAAACATCTAATCTTTTAAAGTAGAATAATTGTGAGTACTATTTCTTAAAAAAAAAATAGGGCTGTACTGCTTAACAACTTTTCTACAAGTTGATCCTGACCTTCAGGAAATGAAATGAATATGAGGAATTACCAATCTGAAGAGCTACAATCTTTTCCAAAAGGAACCAAATCATCCTGATGTCACTGCAAAGTCCAGGTCGCATGACATACTGGCAAAACCAATTTTAGAGGGTCAGGTCCCAAATGGTCACAGGTTTTAAGGGAGTTAAATCTTATGTTCATGGTGGATGAAGAAAAGAAGATAAAAATGAATTTTGAGTTTTCCCATATCGCAAGGCTTTGTACCAGGGTGATTATGTGTGTCAATATCAAGGAATTCCTCCCGGATGGTGGTGTGCCCAGAAGCCACAGATTGTTATGACAAAAATTTCAGTGTGAGGAATGGGAAACTTTCCAGGGAGTTGCTGGGCAGGGAGGCCCCTGATACCTCCAAGTCATTACAAGTTATTGCCAAGGCTCTAGCTTGTCCACAAGAGCTAGATGGTAAGAACCTATTGCTGAAAAGTCCATATGCTTGAGCTGTAGATCACTGAGAAATCAGTCTGGCTAGCCTGGGCTACATATAGAGACCCTGTCTTAACAAGAAAAGGGGGGTCTGGAGATAATGGTTTAGCAGTTAAGATACTAGCCTGCGAAGCCTAATGAACCAGGTTTGATTCCCCCGTACCCACGTAAGCCAGATGCACAAGGTCACACATGTGTCTGGAGTTTGTATGCAGTGGCTGGAGGCCCTGGTGTGTCCATTCTCTCTGTCTGTCTCTTGTCTATCTCTGTTTGCAAATAAATTAATAAATTAAAAAGAAAAGTTAAAAAAATAGGGCTGGAAAGATGGATTAACAGTTAAGACACTTGCCCGCAAAGCCTAACAACTGGTGTTTGATTCCCCAGTACCAACATAAAGCCAGATGCACAAAGTGGCTCATGCATCTGCAGTCTGTCTACAGTGGCGGCAGGCCCTGGCATCCCCATACTCCAACCCCCTCTCTCTGTCTCTCTCTGCTTTCACACAAATAAATAATCAAAATATTTATGAAAATTGTGTAGCAGTCAGGTTTGTATTGTTGGCAGAAGTCACCCAACCAAGAGCATCTTGTGGGAAAAAAAGGTTTACTTTGGCTTACATGCTTGAGGGGAAAGCTCCATGATGGCAGGGTAAACGATGGCATGAACAGAGAATGGACATCACCTCCTGGCCAACATCAGGTGGACAATAACAGCCAGAGAATTTCCAATTGCTATCAGCTGAGGAGACTAGCATTCAGAATACCTAAGTTTATGGGGGACACCTGAATCAAACTACCACATTCCACCCCTAGCCACCATAAACTGATAACCACCCATGATGAAAAATGCAATGCATTCAGTCCATCATTAAAAGTCCCCATAGTTTTTATAATCCCAATGATGTTCAAGCATCCCCATAGTCCAAGGTCTTTTAACTGAGCCATAATACCAAAAAAATCCCCCCAAGACCCATAATGGCACAGAATAAACACTCACACTGCAAAAGATGTAGAATTGGGCATAGCAAAGAAATATTCAACCAATACAAAATTTAAAACAACCAGGGCAAACATCAAACTCTGTAGCTCCAAGTCCAACCATGCTAGTCAATGACAAGTCTCCAAGACCAACAATTCTAACCAGCAACAAGTCTCTGCAGTTCCAATTCTGCCCCTCCAGCTAGGCTATTCACAGTCCTGGAAGCCTTCATTTGGGGCCAGCTGCTCTCCTCAGCAGTGGGTTTATGGTCCTGGCATCGCCACTGGGTCTCCACTGAAACCCACCATTCATCCTCACAGCTCCATCAGGTCTCCATGCAGGCATCCAGCAAACCTGCTTCACACTGCTCATGGCCATTTCCAAAACACAGACCACATTGCAGATTCAATGACCCTCCCTTTCCTGCATTTCTTACACTCCATAATACCAGGTATGGTGTCAATTTGTTAGTCCAAGGGGAATAAAGCAGACTTTGAAGAATATGACACTCCTTCAGCATTCAGGCCTCTTCAAAACACTGCATTCTTACTATTGGCAATGCAGGTCAGTTGGCTCAATCTCAATGGTTGTAATCTCTCATGCAATTGCAGCTGAACAGGCAGCAGCTTTGGCCCAAAGATTTCATTTTTTTCTGTACCATGTCCCTCTGCTCACAGCAGTCTGTTTCTACTCGAAGCAACCCTGCACAAGTTCTCAGGACATGGGCATAACAGCAAGCCTCTCACACAAGCTGTTTCTAGCCCAGTCCTGGCAAAACTCTTTCTCACCCTCACAAGCCAAACCCCACAGTCCATAGTTCTTACTGCATTCAGGTCTTTCAACTCTGACCAGAATAGTTCATTAAGCTGTACTTACAGCTTAGGCAAACATTTTAAATCTTTCCACATTCCCTTGAAATCAGCTCCAAAAGGCCAAAGTCGCACAGGTGTCTAGTAGCAAAGGATCCCACTCTCAGTACCAACATTACTATTGCAGTCAGGTTCATATTGCTGGCAGAAATCACCTGACCAAGAGCAGCTTGTGGGAAAAAAGGTTTGTTTTGGTTTATGGACTTGAGGGAAAGCTCCATGATGGCAGGGGGAAAGGATTGCATGAGAAGAGGGTGTACATCACCTCCTGGCCAACATCAGGTGGACAGTAACAGACAGAGAGTATGACAATCACTGGCAAGGGGAAACTGGCTATAATACCCATAAGCCCACCCTGAACAATACACTTCAGGAGGTGGTCTCCATCAGCTGCGAATTTAGTGTTCAGAATACATAAGTTTATGGGGGACTCCTGAATTAAACCACAACAAATTGGTTTTAATTTTATTTATTTATTTATAGGCTTTGCAAGCAAGCACCTTTAACTGCTGAGTCACCTTCTAGCCATGTAAGTACTATTTCTATGTCTCACTTTTTTGGTATGTGTATTTTATAAGTACAATATGTGAAGCTATTTTTTAATTGGTGTGTGTGTGTAGGTATGGAGTATGTATATATTGTGTGCATGTGTGCAGAGGCCTGAGTAGAACATTTGGTTTCTCTTCTCTCGCTCTTCTAATTTTATTTCCCCAAGAAAAGGTTTCTCACTGCACCTGCAGATGCTGGTTTTGGTCAGACCAGAGAGCCCCAGTGATTGGCCTGCCTGCCTTCCACAGGACTGGAGTTAAAGGCATGTGTGCCATGCCGAGCTTTTTATGCAAATACAAGGAACTGAATGCAGGTTTTCTCAGGCCCTCATGCTTGTGAGACAAACACTGTTAGCCACTGAGCCAACTCCCCAGCCCCTGAAGCTATTTCTTTTTGTTTAATTGTGAATTTTTAAATTTATATTGTAATTTCCCCATTACATACTTTTTGAAGAGGGAGAGAAGTCAAATTTTTACAATACTAACACAACAACTCTTATTATTTTGTTGTGATTTTTCTTTTGTGTTTATCATATGGTTATGATAAATTCATCCAATACACAATCTGAGGAAGGCCTCCTACAGTGAGATGCTGAGGTACAACAATAAGCACAGCAGGAATAAACAGTTCTGTCTTAGGGAGACTGAAGTTTAATGGATGCAAGTAGTCAAATTTCAATAATGATACAGATTAAGGAAACCAACAGTTGCGTGATTTATTCATGCAACACACATTTGAGCCCTAGGCAAGAATAATGCCTGCAATCCTAACACTTGGGAGGCTGAGGAAAGGGGATCATGGTGAGTTCAAGGCTGGGCTGCAGAGTGAGTTTCTGGTTAGACTGAGACAGCGTGAGACTTTGTCACATGAAAACTAAAACTAAAAAACAAACAAACAAACAAGCAAACAAAAACAGAATAGTGAAGAAGTCAAGCCCCTGCTCTTATGGAATTTGAATTCTACTGGGAAGGATCTCTCTCTCTCTCTCTCTCTCTCTCTGTGTGTGTGTGTGTGTGTGTGTGTGTGTTGGAGTAGGAAACAAGCAAGAAAAAAGGAAACAGGTGTTATGAGAGTGTGTAGTGGAGACTTACTCTGGGGTAGCAGAGGAAATTCCCTGACAAAATGACAGGGCTGGAAGGAGGAAAGAGAAAAGATGAGGCAAAGGGGGTCTTATAGAGAGATTCCTAGATGGAAAAGGGAGTGGTAGATTATGATGATGGAAAGAAAGACTAACCAAAGGAGGAAGGGATCATGTAGCATTTTGAGGTCTGGCTAAGTGTTTGACATTTGAAGCAATATTTATTATTTTATTTATTTATTTATTTATTTATTTATTTATTTTTGGTTTTCCAAGGTAGGGTCTCACTCTGGCCCAGGCTGACCTGGAATTCACTCTGTAGTCTCACGGTGGCCTTGAACTCACAGTGATCCTCCTACCTCTGCCTCCCAAGTGCTGGGATTAAAGGCGTGTTACAATGGAGGACAGATAACTAGTCAGGGTTTCAACCTGGATGATGACAATGAAGCTGAAGAAAAATGGAAGGTACTCAGAGAGACTTAGAGGACAAAACTGACCAAGAGGCCAGATGTGGAGGCACATGCCTTTAATCCCAGCACTTGGGAGGCAGAGGTAGGAGGATCACCATGAGTTTGAGGCCACCCTGAGACTACATAATGAGGTCCAGGTCAGCCTGGGCTAGAGTGAGACCCTACCTCAAAAAATAAAAAAAAATAAAAAATAAATAAAAAAAAAAAAACCTGACTAAGTGTCCATTGTGATGGAGTGATTTAGGGGGAAGGGTAGAGACATGTGGGAAAGACTCCTAGAATTCTAATTTACTTAGTACATAGGTCTTAGGTAATCTATATGTAATCTTATAACATTTTATCAAGGATACCTATAATAGGCTGGAGAGATGTCTTAGCAGTTACAGTATTTGGCTACAAAGCCTAAGGACCCAGGTTTGATTCCCCAGAACCCACATAATCCAGATGCACATGGTGACGTGTGTGTCTGAAGTTTATTTGCAGTGGTTAGAGGCCCTGGCGTGCCCTTTCTCTCTCACAGATAAATAAAAATAAAATAAAAAATATTTTACAAAAAATAATACCTTTAATATCACTTATCTTCAGAGCAATCATGAAATCCTCAGTATTTTCTATAATTTATTCATTATATCCCTGTAACAAGATGCTGAAATTTCTCCCTGTAAGTACTGATGTAATGGACATTATTTTTATATCCATTTTTAAAATATTTTATTTATTTACTACATAGAGAGAAAGAGAGAGTATGGGTACATCAGAGCCTCCTGCCTCTCGACACCTGTGCCCCTTTGTCTATCTTGTTTTACATGGGTACTGGGGAATTGAACCCAGGCTGTCAGACTTTGCAAGCAAGGGCCTTTAACTGCTGAACCATCTTTCCAACCCTATATTTTCTACTTTTATATTGTCTCAGATATAAATAGAATGAGTTTTTTAAGGGTCAAAATAGTCAAGCATGGTGATGCATGCCTTTAATCCCAGCATTCAGGAGGCAGAGATAGAAGGATTATTGTGAGTTTGAGGCTACCCCAAGACTACATAGTGAATTCCAGGTCAGCCTGGACTACAGTGAAACCCTACCTTCAAAAAAAAAAAAGAAAAAGAAAAAGAAGGGGGGGTCAAAACATTTTGTGATTCTTTGATTCTTTAAATATACAATCAAAATGCCTTACAAAAAGATATTATTCAGTCTAGCAAGGTCTAAGACTACCATCAGGCATCTTTGTAAGAGCAAGTATCATTATTTCAAGTTATTTCTTAATTTAATTTTTAATGGTAGTGTATTTATAATTTTCAGTTAATTACCTTTGTGTTTGAGAATTTTCTCTTTAACAAAATATTGTAATTCTTTTATATATATTTTTTTTAATTTGGAAGAGGGAGAGAAGGAGGGAGAGAGAACAAGAGAGGGAAAGAATGGATATACTAGGGCTTCTAGCCACTGCAAACAAACTCCAGATGCATGTGCCATCTTGTGTAGCTGGCTTAATGTGGATACTGGGGAATGGAACCTAGGTCCTTTGGCTTTGCAGACAAGTGCCTTAACCACTAAGCCATTTCTCTAGCCCACCGGTTGCATTTCTTTAATAAGTAATGAGGTTTGAATATATGTTGTAATCATATTTTATGTTTTGGAAGTTGTATGTTTTGTTAATTTGTGAGTCAATATCCAAGAATTTTTCACTGGAATGCAACATAGTTAATAAAATGAAAGTTATTTTTATTCATATATATTTTAAATATTTCACTCAGTGTTTTTTTTTTTTTCAAAGTATGGTCTCACTCTAGCCCAAGCTGACCTGGAATTCACTATGCAGTCTCAGGTTGGCCTCAAACTCAAGGTGATCTTCCTACCTCTGCCTCTCAAGTGCTATGATTAAAGGCATGTGCCTAACATGTCCAGTTTATACAGGAGTTTGATTTATGTTTTGTTTAAATTTTGAGTGTTGGGCCATAAAAACATCATTGTAGCTGGGGACTGGACTAGGTAAAACATTAGTAATCTGTTGCTAGGTGTATTATAATATTTGTTTCCTAAAGCGAATGAGACATGAAATTCAGAGGGCAGTGGCAAGTGGACACATGAAAAAGGCATGGGTTTGAAGAATGTTAGAAGCATTAGAACATAAATATGGATCTTCTGGGGCTCGTGTTCAGTATAGTAGCTGAACACTTATGGTGAAAGAGCCAGGACATTTATGGTCCAGGTTGTCAAAGTGGCATTGTGTTTACTATTACTAAGGGAGGAAACAGTTCTGGCATTTGAAGGAAGGGTGACCCAGGAGGAGAGATTGTGAATAACATGCAACTCCAAACTCTGAGAACCCATGGCTTGCCTTCTTGACCTTATATACCTAAGAGTCCATGTACAATAAAATGTAATTTGCACATTAATAAGTAGACTGAGCTTCTTTTACTAAAAAGATCACAATTATGAAATCAGTGTGGTTTTGACTCATTCGTTTACTTATACATAAAATAATAGTAAATTCCTTATAAGCAAGTAAGAAAAAAAAATTCTGAACATTGGCTGGAGGGATGGCTAAGTGGTTAAGGCATCTGCTTGCAAAGCCAAAGGACCCAGATTCGATTCCCCAGTACCCATGTAAGCCAGATGCACAAGGTGGCACATGTTTCTGAAGTTCATTTGCAGCAGCTGGCAGCCTGGGTGCATCCATCCTCTCTCTATCTGCCTCTGTCTTTCTCAAATAAATAGAATGAATTTTTAAAATTCTGAACATAAAGCAAGAGTACAACAACATGTGAGACATGAAGACAATATTTTATGTCTCAGCTGGCCTCATTTTGACTGAGACCTTTACTTGTAAAATAGAATTCAGTGGAGTTCCTAAGCAGCCTGCGCAAGGCTCTTCCTTCTGTGTGTTGCATTGTTTTGCACTGAGCAGCTGATTAGAGTGTAGTGTCCATTAAGTCAACAAGTACCTCAGGGTTAGAAATGACATACATATAGGCAAATTACTACTACATGGCTTTTCTACTTAATTAGTCCTGCTTGACTCAATGTATCACAAGAGACTGTTGTGTACAGTTCTAATTTGTTTTACCTCAGGCTGATCATTTGCCTCCATCAAATCAGATTTTTTCTTGCTGAGTCAAGGCCTCAGCTTCTAGTCCAAATGACCTTTGTTCATATGCATGAACCTTACTCTGCTATGTGTTGCTTCAATTCTAGCCTAGCACCTCCTTGATGCCACTCCCCTTAAGTTCCTCTGCCTGAGTTAATTTTAGTTTTCTTTATTTGGCAATCTTGAGCTATGCACTCCCTCTTATATATTTTGAATTTTACTTATTTATGTATTTATTTATTTGAGAGAGAGGAGGAGAGAAAGAGAGAGAGAATGGGCATGCCAGGGCCTCCAGCCACTGCAAGCAAACTCCAGACACATGTACCATCTTGTACATCTAGCTTACATGGGTCCTGGGGAATCAAATTTGGGGCCTTAGGCTTCTCAGGTGAGCACCTTAACCACTAAGCAATCTCTGAAAGCCCCTCTTTTTTTGTCTCCCCCAATTGTGCCCTTGCTGGCTCTTACTAGTCACATGCTTTGTATATTTTTCTGAGCAAGTCTTTTGGCACACTATTATTTCCATGACTAGTCGTCCACTGTGAATGTGTGCAGGAAAGAATAGTTGTCTCCTTATCACACACTTCTTGGCCTCACCTCTGAACTCCATGCTAATCAAAATTTGACTTATTTCTAAGTTATTGTTAGTTAAAAAAAAAAAAAAGCACAGGGCTAGGGATATGACCTAGATGAATCACCATAGTAAAATATTTCATTCCCTTGTTCATTCCCTTGCTTTTTATTGTCCTCATTTTTAAGTTAGATGAGATGACAGCTTGATTGTGAGGATGACCTCCACAATTCCTCTCTTCCCTGAAGAAAATGTGCTCAATGTGACTTTGCCACTCCTCCCAACAAGAGGCAGGGGTGGGCTCTTCCACTTCCTTCTGGAATCTGATCTGGTGGTATGCTTGCTTAGACCAACCTAATATGGTAGAAGGAAAACTGGGTGACCCTTTGGTCAGGCCTTAAGAGACCATCCAACTTTTGTCTTTTCTCTCAAAGCACAGAAGCCACTGTTTTAAAAACCTTGAGGTAGGTAGAGGGACTTCTGGTGAAGATGGCAGTATAGGAACCACACCAACGGATCCTAGGGGAGAAAAAGACAAAAAAAAAAAAAAGAAGAAGAAGGAGGAGGAGGAGGAGGAGGAGGAGGAGGAGGAGGAGGAGGAGGAGGAGGAGGAGGAGGAGGAGAAGAAGAAGAAGAAGAAGAAGAAGAAGAAGAAGAAGAAGAAGAAGAAGAAGAAGAAGAAAGAAAGAAAAAAGTACACTCCTCTACTAAACAGTGAGGTGTATAAGAAATCACCAACTGCAGCAGAGAAGTAGGACAGATCCACAACATCTAGAGCCCACAGAAGCAGGCAGAAGGGCTCCAGCAGTGGCAGCACCAGGTCTGCATGGTTCCAGCCATAAAGCCAGCCTGAGCAGGATAAGCCAAGTGAGGAGAATCTCCACTTACACCAGAGATCCTCACAAACTCAAGAAATGTGATGGGAGGATGGCAGGGAAGAATGGAGCAGCTTGTAAGGAAGACGATTGTGAGGACCAGTAGGAAAACGTCAGCCACCATCCGCAGCCAACCCTCCCTAACCATCAGCGTAAACGCCAGCAAGCACCAGAGATCTGAAGAAGGGAGCTCACCTACATAGCACCTGACAGGTGATCAGAGCAGTGATCCAGTGACCCAGCCAGCCTACCTGAACCCACAACACAACAAAGAAGGACCCAAGCAGGAGCGCAGCATAATTGAGACCAAAATCATCCCAAAAGATACCTGGGATTACACCAGGGAAGGATCTCACATGGTCACAAGCTGACTTGGAATCTTCAACAGACCAGACAGAAATCTTAGCCTCTTAGTTGACAGGATTAAGAGTGTGGGCCAACACACATACTAAGGGACTGTGACTTTATTTTAGGACCTGGTAGTCATTATACTTACTTTTGCATAAATACTATGTGCTGTTTTTCATTGAATGAGTACATTGTTTAGTTAAATTTTAGAATATGCCTGTATTTTGTTCCATTCAGCCTTCTTGAATACTCTCTTAGCAGGCAAACCCAACATCTAGGATCACTTTTGTAGTTACTCTAAGAGTCTTAAGAGCCACATCTAGCACCTTAAGCTCCTACCCTGAAGATATATAACATCTTGATTGATATGTCTAATAATACTGCAGCTAATTAGAAAACTCAACATTAAATTAATCCAACATGCAAAAGTATGTACATTATAACAAAAGAAATACAAAAAAATCAAGGCAATATAAATCTACCAAACAGTATTAATGCATCAGAAATGACCTTCAATGAGACTGATTTAGAGGGAATGCCTGATAAATATTTCAAAAGAATGATTATAAATATGTTCAAAGAAATCAGGAAGGAAATAAAAGGAATGAAAGAGGGAATCAAAGAAGACACAGGAAACCAATTTAATGAAAGAGAAGGTCTATACAAGACATAAATAAGGAAATGAAAATAATAAAGAAAATCCAGTAAGAAAGATAAGGAAGGTCACTTTATATTGATTAAAGGCACACTCCAACAGGAGGACATTACAATCCTAAACATATATGCACCGCACATGGGGGCTCCCAAATTCATCAAAAAAATGCTATTAGAACTAACACAGATAACACCAAACACAGTTGTAGTGGTTGACTTCAACACCCCACTCTCATCAATTGACAGGTCATCCTGGCAAAAAATAAACAGAGAGGCATCTGGATTAAATAAGATCATAGAACAAATGGACTTAACAGATATCTACCAGACATTTCATCCAAATGCTGCAGAATACACATTCTTTTCAGCAGTACATGGAACATTCTCTAAAATAGACCATATATTAGAACACAAAACAAATCTTAACAAATATAGGAAAATTGAAATAATTCCTTGCACTCTAGCTGATCTCAATGGGCTCAAACTACAAACCAATAGCAAGAAAAGCTATGGATCATACACAAAATCCTGGAAACTAAACAATACAATACTAAATGATGAAGGGGTCAATGAAGAAATCAATAAATAAATCAAAAATTCATAGAGTCAAATGATAATGAGAACACAACATACCAAAACCTTTAGGACACAATGAAGGCAGTCCTAAGAGGGAAATTTATAGTTTAAGTGCTTATATTAAGAAATTAGAAAGGTCACAAGCAAACTTAATGCTTCACCTTAAAGCTTTGGAAAAAGAAGAACAAGGCAAGCCAAAAATTATTAGATGGGAAGAAGCAATAAAGATTATGGCAGAAATTAATGGAATAGAAACCAAAAAAGCAATCCAAAGGATCAATAAAACAAAGAGTTGGTTCTTTAAAAGGATTAATAAGATTAATAAACCTGTAGCAAATCTGACCAAAAGAAAGAGAGAAAAGACACAAATTAATAAAATTAGAGGGCTGGAGAGATGGCTTAGTGGTTAAGTGCTTGCCTGTGAAGCCTAAGGACCCCGGTTCGAGGCTCGGTTCCCCAGGTCCCACGTTAGCCAGATGCACAAGGGGGCACACGCGTCTGGAGTTCGTTTGCAGAGGCTGGAAGCCCTGGCGTGCCCATTCTCTCTCTCTCCCTCTATCTGTCTTTCTCTCTCTGTGTCTGTCTCTCTCAAATAAATAAATAAATAAATTTAAAAAATAAATAAATAAAATAAAATAAAATTAGAGATGAAAAAGACAACATCACAACAGATCCCAGAGAAATTCAAAAAAGCATAGGGACTTACTCTAAGAACATACACTCCACTAAGTTTGAAAGTCTGAAAGAAATTGATGATTTCCTTGACTTATATGACCTATGACCTTTCTAAATTAAATCAAGATGATATTAACCACTTAAATAGGCCTATACCAAGTATGGAGATTCAAGCAGTTATCAAAAATCTCCCAACTAAAAAAATCCCAAGGCCAGATGGATTCACTGGTGAATTTTACCAGACCTTCATGAAAGAACTAATACCAATTCTTCTTAAACTTTTCCATAAAATAGAAAAAGAAGAAATTCTACCAAACTTCTTTGAAGCCAACATTACCCTGATACCGAAACCAGGCAAAGATAGAAAAAAAAAGAAAATTACAGACCAATCTCCCTCATGAACATAGATGCAGAAATTTTCAACAAAACATTGCCATACAGAATACAAGAATATATCAGAAAGATCATTCATCCCAACCAAGTAGGCTTTATCCCAGAGATGGAGGGATGGTTCAATATATGCAAATCAATAAACGTAATACATTGTATAAATGGACTGAAGGACAAAAATCACATGATCATCTCATTAGATGCAGAAAAAGCATTCGACAAAATCCAACATCCTTCATGATAAAAGTCCTACAGAGACTGGGAATAGAAGGAACATATCTCAACATAGTAAAGGCTATTTATGACTAGCCTATAGCCAACATAATACTAAAGATAGCAAAACTTGAAACTTCCACTAAAATCAGGAAGAAGACAAGGGTGTCCACTGTCCCCACTTTTATTCAATATAGTACTGGAAGTCTTAGCCATAGCAATAAGGCAAGAGACACACATAAAAGGGATACAAATTGGAAAGAAAGTGATCAAGTTATCATTATTTGCAGATGACATGATTCTGTACATAAAGGGCCCTAAAGACTCTACCAGAAAACCATTAGAGCTGATAAAACACCTATAACCATGTAGCAGTATACAAAATAAACACACAGAAATCGGTAGCCTTCCTATATGCTAACAACAAACACACAGAAGAAGAAATCAGAGAATCACTCCCATTCACAATTGCATCAAAAATAAATAAATAAATAAATAAAGTACCTTGGAATAAACCTAACCAAGGAAGTGCAAGATCTCTACAATGAAAACTTTAAAACACTCAAGTGAGAAATTGCAGAAGACACTTGGAAATGGAAAGATATCCCTTGTTCTTGGAATGGAAAAATCAACATTGTAAAAATGGCAATCTTACCAAAAGCAATCTACACATTTAATGCAATTCCCATCATAATTCCAATGGCATTCTTTAATGCACAAAAAATCCTTGAATATCTCAAACAATTTTGAGCAACAAAAATAAGGAGGCTGGTATCACCATACCTGATTTTAACCTATGCTACACACCCATAGTAACAAAAACAGCATGGTACTGGCACAAAAGCAGATACGTAGATCAATGGAACAGAATAGAGGACCCAGATGTAAGTCCAGGTAGCTATAGCCACCTGATCTTCGACAAAAATGACAAAAATATTCAATGAAGAAAAGACAGCCTTTTCAGCAACTGGTGCTGGGGAAACTGGATATGTATCTGTAGAAGGATGACAATAGATCCTTATCTTTCTCCATGTACAAAACATTAAGTCCAAATGGATCAAAGACCTTAATATCAGATATGAAACTCTGAAACTGCTAGATGAAAAAGTAGGGGAAACCCTCATCATACTGGTCTTGGCAAGGACTTTCTGAATATAACCCCAATTGCTCAGACAATAAAACTACAGATTAATTGCTGGAACCTAATGAAATTGCAAGCCTTTTGTACAGCAAAAGACACTGTGAATAGAGCAAAGAGGCAACCTACAGAATGGCAGAAAATCCTTGCCAGCTATACATCTGATAGAGGATTAATATGTAGGATATGCAAAGAACTCAAAAAATTAAATAGTCTCTTCCGGCTAAGAAGGCGACCACCTAGCTGCCCTGCAAATCCTGGGGAAGAAAAGATAGATGCAGATCCTAAGAATAGAGCCACCCCATCATACCTCAAAAGGGCCCTGACTGAAACTAAGGAAAATTGGCAAAACAAGCAAGGGTGCTGTTTTCCTGATGAACCGGATACCAGCACAAGGGGGAAGGAGACCAACACAGAGAAAAATCAACGCCTACCAAATCAGAGAGTCAGAGCCCCAGAGGCCCCCAACACCTCATCACTGAAACAGACCAAAACTGAACCCAACACGGCTCAGGGAAATTTTGTGGAAGAGGGGGCGGAAAGAATGTCAGAGCCACATGTCAGGTCATGATATACAGAGACATTTATCATACCAATAACTGTGGGCTAACCCCACAATGCACGACCCATATACCTCAACAATGGGGAGGGGGTAGGTCATGGATGAGCCTAATAATGGTACCAAACTGCCTCTACTTGCAGAATAGAAAACTAATAAAAATAAAATGAAATAAAAAGATGATTAAAAAATTTTAAATAATAAGAAATCAAACAACCCAATTTAAATTTGGGCTATGGAACTAAATAGAGAGTTCTCAAAAGAAGAAACACAGAAGGTATATAAACATCAAAAAAAATATTCAACATATCTAGTCATCAGGGTAATGCAGATTAAAACTACATTGAGATTCCATCTCACTCCTGTCAGATTGGCTACTATTATGAAACAAATGAACATAACTGCTGGTGAGGATGCAGAAAAAGAAGAACCCTTCTTACACTGTTGGTGGGAATGCAATCTGGTCCAGACATTGTGGAAATCAGTGTGGAGGCTCCTGAGACAGCTAAAAACAGATTCACCATATGACCCAGCTATAGCACTTCTAGGCATATATTCTAAGGACTGGTCTCACTACCTTAGAGATACTTGCTCAACCATGTTTGTTGTCAGTCAATTCACAATAGCAGTTCATAATGTAGTTCTACTCAGTGGTAAAGAAAAATGAAGTTATGTTCAGGAAAATGGATGGATCTGGAAAGAATTATACTAAGTTAGGTAATCCAGGCCCAGAAAACCAAATGTCGCATGTTCTCATATGTGGATCCTAGTTACAAATAACTGGACTTCTGTGTGAGTAGGAAGAAAACTCAGTAGCATAGGCCAGTAAGCTAGAAAGGAGATATAAAGGAAATAGAAATGGAGGGACCTAATGGGATGGTATTGTATATATATATATATATATATATATATATATATATATATATATATATATATATATATGTGTGTGTGTGTAAGTAGAACAGATTAATGGGGGTGAAAAGACCTAAGTGAGGTCAGGGGAAGAGATTGAGTAAGGAAAGGTGGAGGGAGGGCTAATCAAAATCTAAGAGGATATAAATAAGTCATATAGAAACATACTCATTTTGGACAATGGAACACACAGAAGCCATATATTGTTACTCAAAATTTTTCAGTGCCAGGGATGGGATACCATCCAGTGAGTTGTTGGCCAGGGAGGTCCCTGATGCCACCCAAACATTACAGGCCATTGCCAAGGCCCCTGGTTTCCCACTAGGAATAGATGATAAGACCTTATTGCTGAAGACTCCACATACTTGGGCTGCAAGGTCACTGAGAAACCCTGCTGGAACTGAGCTGAAAACCTCTTCCATGTAGACTAGCTCGCAGAAAGCTGGAAAAAACCACATTGCATGCAGTTCAAAGGGAAGAGAGAGAAATCACCAGTGAAGATACCCAGCAGTGGACACTGCAAACCTTATATTTGGCCAGCCAGGCCAAATAAGCCAATGGGTACAATAGTGGCATATCTGTTATGGGGGAAACCTACCATCCTCTAATTTGACTGGAGGCCCACTCTATGTGAGGGAACATATCCCTGATGCCTAAAACCTACAACAGGGGTAGTCATGGGCCCAAGGAGCGTAACGTCTGCTGCTGTCTGGCTAAAAGTATATATATTATGCTCACCAAACTGCCCAATAAGCAATTTTCTTAACATGAGGCCCACTCTATGTGAGGGAACATATCCCTGATGCCTAAAACCTACAACAGGGGTAGTCATGGGCCCAAGGAGCGTAACGTCTGCTGCTGTCTGGCTAAAAGTATATATATTATGCTCACCAAACTGCCCAATAAGCAATTTTCTTAACATGAGGCCCACTCTATGTGAGGGAACATATCCCTGATGCCTAAAACCTACAACAGGGGTAGTCATGGGCCCAAGGAGCGTAACGTCTGCTGCTGTCTGGCTAAAAGTATATATATTATGCTCACCAAACTGCCCAATAAGCAATTTTCTTAACATTCTTACCCATATATTAATGCTTCTCTCACTTTTGGCTAGAGAACCTTCTCTTTTCAGATGGCAGTGACATTGGGATGACTCAGAAGGCACCATGGTGCTGAGAAGAAGTGACAGAGCAGTGCTCAGCACTGAAATATCTTAATCACTCCTCCCATGGCTCAGGGTCCATTGTGGAAGAGGTGGCAGAAAGAATGTAAGAACCAAAGGAGGAGCAGGACTCCTTACAATGTGCTCCTCAAGACACAAGATGGCCTGGATATTCATGACCTCACAGTGCCTGACACTACCTACACAAGACCATCATAATAGGAAGAAAAGATCATGACATCAAAATGAAAAAAGAGACTGATTGAAAAGGGGCGAGGTATATGATGGAGAGTGGAGTTTAAAAGTGGGAAGTGGGGGAGGGAGGGAATTACCATGGAATATTATTTACAATTATGAAAGTTGTCAATAATTTTTCTAAACAAACCTTGAGGTAATATCTTTGAGGGTGAGATCACACATAGAGATTCACAATGAGAGTCACCACCAACTACCACATAGATGGGTGAGCCACATACTGTAGAGACCCAACTGATCTCCAGACTACTGAAGTCAAATGACTGACCACAGGAGAACAAGCCAGCTGAGAACAGTCCAAATGGCTGCTCTAAAGAATCATAAATAAGTGGGAACTTTTCTCTTTCTTTTTCTTTCTTTCCTTCTTTCCTTCTCTCTCTCTCTCTTTTTAGAAAAGGTCTCAAGTATCCCAGGCTGGCCTCAACCTATACAGTGGAGGAAGACCTTGAATTTCTGATCCTTTCAAGTGCCATGCTTAGCTTATGTGATGCTGGAAACTGAACCCAGAGCTTTGTGTATGCGGGGCAAGTACTCTACTGACTGAGCTACATCCCAGTACCTAGATGTCTTAAAGTTTTGAGTGATTTGTTACATACAGTTTTAAAATAAAAGATTCACATGAGGTTTTCTTAAAAATATTTTATGATTCAAAAATCTATGATGAAAAGCCTCAACATTACATCACATTTAAATGGGAAATCTTACAAAGATCTGAAAACATGAACTATTTAATCTCCTTGTGTGCAGGTGAAGTAATAAAAACTAATCCTGGTACAAGTTACACATTGAGCTCCTCCTGTCTGTCTCCAGGATTTCTCAGTCATTGTTACTAATCCTCATGACAACATTGCAGGGTCTCACTTACAGAGTGGCCACTACAGCTTGGCACACCAGGCAGGCGGGAGTCCTTGAGCTGAGGAATGAGCACATGCCTTTAATTCTAAAGCCCCAACCCCTCTAACCATGTACTCACTGTCCATGTGTGTCATCAACTCCACTGATTAACTATGCAAATAGCTTTCAGTGACATTTGCCACAGATATGTTTGATAAGAGAGATTTGTTACATAAAATTTGAACACAAATAAATCCTCTGAGGCAGAAAACAGGAATTACAGCTTCCAAGTTCTTGTCAGCAAAATTTCAACTATTTCTCAGATGCTTCCCTTGCTGAAGGTATGGATTCTTCATTTGCTCTTCTCACCTTTCTTTTGACTTCCTCGCTGATATTTTCCCTCCGTTTCTCTTACTTCCTTGGCAGATACACAGATGGTTTTTCTTTCAGCTGACCTTCCCATGCTGATGATGTTGTCACACCTTGTTCTGTCTTCTTGGCAGACAAGCATCCTGATCCTATCAACCTTTTACTTCAAACCTTCAGAATCTCTTGCCAGGGCTGGGGAGATGCCTCAGCAGGTAAGAGTGCTTGTTCTAGAAGCATGAAAACCCATCCTGGAACTCCCGTGCTGAGGGAAATGGAAGCAGGAGGACCACTTGGGCTCCTGGGTCAGCCAGTCTAACCAAAAAGTGGGGAGCTCCCTGTTCAATGAAAAACTCTGCAGGAGGACATCTGGCATTGTTTTCTGACCTCTGCACTTGTGCCCACACACGTGCATACACACATGTTTATGCACCACACACATACAAAAAGAAAGAAAGACTTTTCTCCCAGACATTCCCTAATTCTTTTCTTGTCCTTGTCCTATAGTTTCAGTCATCAGAATGAAATCTTCAATTACACCAAGTTCTGTAAAGGTAGATTTGTCTCCATATGCACAAGTGGTCCAAACAGTCTTTTCCCTCCCACACAAGAATTCAAACTTACGTGTGTTTCCCCTGCCCAGCAATAACAGCACATAGAACATGACAATGGGAGGCAGGGGGCAGGAACTGCATCCGGAGTCAGAGCTGAAACCAGGGATAAACGTGACGGTGGAGAATATCTAAACACGAACTCTTCAAGTCCCCGAATCCCTCAGGCAGACTCACCACTTCAGTGAAGTGTTGCCCTTTGTCGCCCTGCCCCGAAAGGCACTGCTGCCAGGGGAGGTTTCCTATCTTGCTTGTTCCCAAGGGAAAGCTTTAGGACAAGGTGAGTTCCCAGCCCAGAGAAAGCAAAGCTTTACAGTCCAGAGCCCGCCTCTCGACCCTGCTACTCCTCTGAAATGATTGTTACTTGAGAGTCTTTGTTCCTGACATCAGAGCCTGATCTTTGGCTAGGCCAGGAGCCAAGACACAAGGGAGGGGCAGAGATTAGAAAAAGTGAGCAGGTGTGCTGGAATAAACGTGTTCTTCTAATAATGGCAAAGTTGAGCCACAGAGGAAGGCTGGGAAGAAAGAAGGCTCAGATAAGAAGAAGGGGTAAACTAAATAGCAAGCAAAAAACTACACCAATTCTTTAGAACTCAAAGGGCAGCAAGAAGACGATGGCATCAGCATTGAGTCATGCTAGATAATAAAGCCCACGGAAGCTTCCTGAATGCTAAAATCTAGACAGCCCATTTAAAGAAAAGACATTGTCTTCTGTGTTTCAAAACTGATCACTGTAACCTTCTTAGACATTTATTTTCACACAACACAATGTCATGACAGAAAGGAAATACATGAATGACCCAAGTAAAAGGAAGGATGTGCCACTGTCATCTCGATTCACTCTCAGCTAAAGATTGCTCACCAAAAGTCATCCTAAGGTGCTGTACAAGAGTGGCTGTCTCCCTGGAGGCCACACTTAGCACATATGTCAATTCCTCTTGTAGCCATCAGGACTCCTTAGGACTTCTTAGGTTCACCTGACCTCTTTTTATTTATGACTTACATCCGGATCTCCTCAGATAGTACCCAGTGTCAACTCCATATGCATCAAATTATATTGAATTACTTGCCATGGAGCTAATCTGGATGTATCAATAAGCTGTTGGTACCTTGGGGATAGAGACACATCTCACCCACCTGGTATAGCCAGGACCTGACAAAGCTAGTCAATCAATGTATATTGACACAATTTGTGGGATACTGAATAAGTTTTAGAAATTTCTTTCCCTCCTTCCTTATTTCTTTCTTTTTTTTAAATCTTATTTTTATTTACTTATATGAGAAAGGGAGGGAGAGAGAGAATGAATGGGCATGTCAGGGCATCCAGCCACTGCAAATGAACTCCACATGCATGTGCCACCTTGTGCATCTGGCTTACATAAGTCCTGGGGAATTGAACCTGGGTCCTTTGACTTTGCAGGCAATTACCTTAACCTCTAAGCCCTCTTTCTTTCTTTCTTTCTTTCTTTCTTTAAGATAGAGTCTTGCTATGTAGGTCAGGCTGGTCTGAGATTGATGATGCTGTTACTTCAGGCTTCTGAGTGTTGAGATTACAGGCACACACGATCATGCCCACCCTTCAAACGTTTTGTGCCACTACAGTGAATGAACTATGTCAATATTTGACGAGTAAGCTTTGCAACCCTGCACAGATATTAAATACACATGTGCATGCACACACACACATACATACATGGAGAGAGTGAGATATACATCTGTATATACAAAGTAATTTTTTCTGTAAGAATAATATTGGAATGCTAGTCACAGCTAACATTTACAGTGTTTTCTCAGGATCAGATGGTTACACATACTAGCTAATCTTCTCAAGCACCCTTGTGAAGATAAATAATATTCTGAGGCTGGAGAGATGGCCTAGTGATTAAAGGCACTTGCTTGAAAAGGCTGACTTCTTGGATTCAATTCCCCAATACCCATGTAAAGCCAGATGTACAAAGTAGCACATGATATATCTGGAGTTTATTTGTAGTGGCAAGAGGCCCTGGAACACTCATTCCCCACCTCTGCTTGCAAATAAATGAAAACATTTAAAGAAACAGAAACAGGAAATATTATTCTTGGGCATGCAATCTGTAAGGCATAACCACAGTCACCAGCCTGGCCCAAACCACCACAGATTTACACCTGAATGACAGCAAGAGCCTCCCTTCCTTTGCCCTGGTAGTCCTTCTATAAGACAACAAGCAAGGCCTGGACTTCTGGCCAAGATGGTGACCGCCTAGCTGCCCTGCAAATCCCGGGGAAGAAAAGAAAGATGCAGATCCTAAGGAGAGAGCCACCCCATCATACCTCAAAAGGGCCCTGACTGAAACTAAGGAAAATTGGCGAAACAAGCAAGGGTGCTGTTTTCCTGATGAACCAGATACCAGCACAAGGGGGAAGGAGATCAACACAGAGAAAAATCAACTCCTACCAAATCAGAGAGCCTGAGCCTCAGAGGCCCCCAACACCTCATCACTGAAGCAGACCAAAAATGAACCCAACATGGCTCAGGGAAATTTTGCAGAAGAGGGGGCAGAAAGAATGTCAGAGTCACATGTTGGGTCATGATATACAGAGACATTTATCATACCAATAGCTGTGGGCTAACCCCACAATGCTCAGCCCGTATACCTTAACAAGAAGGGGCCAATGAGGAGGGGGTAGATCATGGATGAGCCTAATAATGGTACAAAACTGCCTGTACCTGCACAATAGAAAACTAATTTAAAAAATATTTTAAAAAAATAAAAAATAAAAAAAGACAACAAGCAAAAGTGATGGTCAAAACCAGAATTTCAACAAATTGAATTGTAAAGATCAGAATGGGTTTTATTAGGAATTCATGAATTAGGAAGTATCTGTGGGCAGAGTAGAATGGTTGGGTTTTGTTAGGTAGCTTGAGCCTGAATAAAGAAATAGCATAATACCAAAAAAAAAAAAAAAAAAAAAAAAAGAAGAAGAAGAAGAAGAAGAAGACCAGGACAGGAGAGATAGCTCAACAGTTAAAGGCAACTTGCTGGCAGTAATGCAAACTGACAAACTTCAAGCTGCTTTCCTTAAAAGGGGTTAAAAAAGAAGAAACCTCATTATGCCACATCAGGTTCACTGGAACCATTCTGGCAGATTGTTATAAATCCCCTACTTCAAAACAAAAAGAACTTAGCCTTTTGTTTGATTCTGTCACTTAACACAGATGACTTCATTTTGGTATAGTCTGTTGGGGCCCAGTACAGGAGTTTAGTCATAGCAACGGACTTCTCATAATTTTGTCATGTTTCTGATAAAAAATCTCGATTAGCAACTTGATGGGATTTAGAATCACCTGAGAAATAAGCCACTAGGCATGGCTGCGAAGGTGTTTCCAGAAAGACCCTTGCTGTTTGTGGGCAGCACCATCCCATGAGCTGGGGTCCTCAACTGAATAAAAGGAAGAAAATGAGCTGAGCACCACTAGCTCATTCATTCTCTCTCTCTCTCTCTCTCTCTCTCTCTCTCTCTCTCTATCTCTATCTCTATCTCTATCTCTATCTCTTTCTCTCTCTCGATGCAATGTGACCAGCTGCTTCATGTTATGCCCAGTTCTCGGCACCCCCAGTGACCACCAAGGAGAACCAAACACATATGCAATGGCAAGGAGCTTTAATTCGGGCTTAAGCTCGGTCTCTTGACTTCACCAACTCAGTGGGTCCGTACAAGAGCCCGAGTAGTGGGAGGGGAGGGTGTTTATAGGGATTTGAACATAGAAGAAGGGGACGGGTACATGATTGGTTGATTTAAACAGTGTACTCTGGTTGGCTTAGGATTTTGGTGGGCAAAGTTGGTGGCCTGGAGCTAGGGGAATTGAGCTCATTTATGACTATGGGAATGTCTCATGACTTCAGGAATGTATGGCATAATCAGTTTCCAGTAACTGTTAAGCCCACCCTTACTGGAAAATAATAACTTAGACCTTGCCGGGAAACAAAAACTTAGGCCTACTGAGGACTCTGAAGCCTGTCATGGCGTCCATCTGGTTCCTGAGTCCTTCACTTCATACTCCTATTCCCATAATCTCCCCACCATGACAGAATGTGGCTTCAAATTGTGAACCAAATTAAACCTTTCCTACCTTCCTTCCTGTCTTCCTTCCTAAATTGCTTTTGTCAGGGATTTTGTCACAACAATAAGAAAAGCAACGAGTGTAATACTCTTTTGTAAATGTAATTTATTTCATGCAATCCTCTGGTTAAATATCTGCAAGTAGCCTCCATCATGCTTAACATTCCAATTTGAACTCCATGGCCGTTTAGGCTGTTTATCACACCATTCTCTGCTATTTCTATGTCTTAAACAATTTTTTTTTTTTAATTTGAGCTGAGAGTGGTAGCACACTCCTGTCCAGTACTTGGGAGGCAGAGGCAGGAGGATCACTGTGAGTTTGAGGCCACCCTGAGACTACATAGCAAATTCTGGAGTTCGTTTGCAGTGGCTGCAGGCCCTGGCGAGCCCATTTCTCTCTCTCTCTCTCTCTCTCTCTCTCTCTCTCTCTCCTTTTCTATCTTTCTGTCTATCTGCTTGCAAATAAGTAAAGTAAATAGAAATATTTTAAATTTAACCAACTGTGGGTAATATATGAGATGCAGATTGCTGCACTGAACATGTACAGACTTTTATTATGCCTTTATGTCCTAAGCAATATGGCATCACAACTATTTGCATTGTATTTACATCACATTAAGTATTCTAAATACTCTAAAGAATTTAAATTTTATGGGAGCATGTTTGTAGGTTATGCAAATTGCATACCATTTTGTACAAGGGACAAAATCTGTGGCATTTGGTGTCCAAGGAGGGGGCACTGGAACCAATCCCCCATGGATGCCCAGGGACCACTGCACTCATTTTGCAGTTAAAAAAAACACATGAAAAATGGAAAGTAAAAAACTCACCAAAGGATGTAAAGAGAAAAGTGAAAGAAGTGTACTTTTGCCTAGCTTTAGACCTCATTTGTTGAGTGAGTCTGATCATTTCCAATTTATTATGCAGGACCTGTTATTCAACACTTGCCTGGAATAAACCTTCGCTACATCAGTAAACTCTGGGAACATTTTTCATGGTGGTTGCCTATTCTCACTAGACTGTCAGCTCCCTCTGCCAAAATTCCTAAATACAATGCAAGCAGTGAGTAACCACTGTTGAACAGTCCAACAAATGAAAATAACATAATTAAATACAAGAGCTGTTAACTTTTGCATTCCTCTTATTCCCCCTTACACAGATGCTCAGATATGTTCCACTGAAACCGGTTGAGTGTTAGAATTCTCTGCACAGAGGCTGCTCAGAGCTGCCGGGTATTAAGGACGCTTGCCAGGCTGCTATTAGACAACTGCAGGGCAGGCTAGAACCAATAAAGCTGTGATCCATAGACAGAAGGCGTGATCTCAACACCAGGATCTGTTTATTATATTATTCATGGCTGCTCTCTAAAGACAACTGCATCCAAAATTCTGACCACAGCCTCAATACTAGTAGTTACTTAGAGCTAGGTAACCAGGTGCAGCCACCTGTGGATCTCTACCACATTCTTCTTTTCCATCAGTGATTATGAAAAGCAAGTTTTCCTTCTAGGGTTCACAGAGACAGCCCCACGCCACCACCCTCAGCCACTAAGGTTCAAATTAATGCTTATTTCTAGAATGTGCCCTGTAAGGAAAAGAAGACACAAAGAGGAATCTAGGCAATTTCAAAAGACTCGGAAACATGATGCTCTTCTAGACTTGATCTGGGTCTGGACAGGGAGTTCACAAGACAACTTTCTACGTACTTCTTATACTGCAATTAAAATGCATGATTATTACAACAAACTTAATTCACACACTGTACTGTGCAACCTTAGGTGTTGCAAAAATCAATGCACATTGAACCTTCTAGAATTAGCTTTAACTTTAAAGAGTTGAATGTTGCAGTACAAGCCTCCCTCCACTCCCGTCCATTCTCACACACTGATTCAATATACAAGCCAGGAGGAAAGAAAGATCTCAAATAGGTATTCAGTCTTTACTTTAGAACAGAGAAGGCTGAGAACATGGCCTGAGATTCCCTAATTGTCACCACCATTAATATACCGCTGCCTGGGTTCCCACCAGGGATAGTGGAGATTCTGTGAGTCTGTGACTTGAGGACATTGTCCAAGGCAGGAGACACTCACTGGACAAGGAAAGTCATGTGGACATCTATTATTAGAATTTGTAATATACTTTCAAAAAGACTTAACCTTGAAGTTACCTGTATTTAAATGGCCCCTGACTTTTTCAAGCTTTGTCTTGGAAAACTCCCCTGCAAAGATAAGTTCTATGTTTACACTGCAAACAAAATGACTTGGGAAACTGCCCACTTCTTCAGAAATGGCTTTGGGTGTTTCTTTGATCTTTGTATTTAAGTGCAATCATTAGAATTTTTACTCTGCTGAACTTATAAGCATCCAAATACATGCATATGCTATTATCTCATATATAAGACTTTAAGATTTGTCATTAGATATAAATTTTACAAAACATCTTTCTGTGATACTCTTTTTAATTTTTTTTTATTGCAAGCAGTGACAGAGCAAAAGAGAGAGAGAAAAAAGGAGACAGAGAGGGAAAATATTGGCTCCAGGGCCTCCAGCCACTGCAAACAAACTCCAGACTCATGGGCCACTTTGTGTATCTGGCTTTATACGGGTACTGGGGAATCAAACCCTGGTTGTTAGGCTTTGCAGGCAAGCACCATAACTGCTGAGCCATCTCTCCAGCCATGTGACACACTCTTGAACATACAACAGAATCTGTACTTTGAGTGAAAGGAAGTAATGGTAGTAGGACAAGTAAATTATGTAGCTTATTTATAGATCTTTGATTGCATAAAACATTAATTATTAACACACACACACACACACAAACACTCAGCAGGCATGGTGGCTCACATTTATAATCTGAACACTTGAGAGGCTGAGGCAAGAGGATTACTGTGAGTTTGAGTCCAGTCTGAGCCACTCAATGAATTCCAAGTCAGCCTGGGCTACAGTGTGCTACTCTGTCTTAAAAAAAAACAAAAGGCCACAGAGATACCTCAGTGGTTAAGACACTTGCTTACAAAGCTTAATGGCCTGAGTTTGATTCCTCAGTACCCACATAAATTCAGATGCACAAAATGACTCACACATCTGGTGTTCATTTGCAGTGTCTAGAAGCCCTGGTGCACCTATTCTCTATCTCTCTCTGCTTGCAAATAAATAAAAAGAAATTAAAAAAAAAAAGATTTGAGCTTGAGTGATGCTCAGCGGTTGAAGGTGCTTGCTTGCAAAGTCTGACCCACGTAAAGCCAGATGGACAAAGTGGCACATGTGTCTGGAGTTACATGCAGCAGGAGGCCCTGGGAGGGTGTCCACTCTCTTTCAAATAAGTAAACAAATATATTAAATATTTTTCTGGTAATGTTAATGTATTACATATTTAATCGCAAAGCTCACTGGATCTTTGGAGAAGGCATAAAGAAAGCTTTGTTACACATAGCAAACAATTTAACATTAAAAGGAAATGATGTACTTTAAAAGGAATACACATCTGAATCCTATGAATAGGTTAGGAATAATTATACTCAATCTGTATGCAGCAAGCCCATTTCTCAAGAATGAAAGCAAATGTCAACTCCAGGTGCATTTTAGAAAAGGAAAGGGGAATGAAAACAACTGCTGACTCAGTGTCTGCATATAACTGCATGGCTATTCTTTATTGACACTGACTGGCCTTACATTTTGAAAGTCAACATCTCTTTAGCTTTGAATCACTTTAGCCTTGTTGGTCAAAATTTTTGTTTTCTTTCAGTAGGGTAAAGGAATATCTGACAGAGAATAAGAAACTTGAGCCTTGCTTTTCATTGTTTAAAATCATTTTTTTACCTAGCTTCTACTCACGAACATCCACAAGTAGGACTGAAGCCACAAGAGTCATCAATCCTCCTGGGAGATGGACTACCTTGCTAACACAGGCAGCCCAAGGTATTTTGGAAGTCTGTCCACTCTCACCAAAGTGGTCATAATTAAGTGCTGTGCTTTGTGTTATGTGATCCAGTTGTATGTGTGTGTGTGTGTGTGTGTGTGTGTGTGTGTGTGTGTGTGTGTGTATTTTGTGTTTGTGGTCATAGTCGACTGAACCAGCAATTTGTGCTTGGCCCAAGAACTAAACACCAGCAAGAATGCTGCCCAGCTGACTTGCTCTGCTTTGGTGGGTGATTAACAATTTAATCACACATTTCCTCTTGACATGTTTTGAAGTCGTGTGTTGTGGGAAACATTTCCCTTGGGGAGACATAGACACATGTTTTCAGCCCAAATAAGGCTCAGATGGCAGACCAAAGTATGATTGTACCCATACCAGTTTGATGAACCAATGAGTTTATTGGGGGGTCATTTACAGACCATAAAGAGGGGTTATTTATAGGAACACGGGGTCCCCAAAGCAGATACTATGAAGGAGATTGCTGTGTCAGAATAACTCCTTGGATGCTTCTCTCTCAGCCTCAGGATGAGGGCTTACTTACAGAATATCGGGACTCCAGAGCAGCCACACCACAGAATAGTTTCATTCTACCCTGAATGACAACTTCCCTGTGGCCACTTCTAAATACTCCTTGTCCTGTCCAGGAGTATAAAACCACAGAGTTGCTCTTCAGTGGGGATCACTATTTTGGGATAACCCCTGCAGATGCTCCTCCCTCAGCCTGGGGTTGAGGACTTACTTACAGAGCATGGAAACTCCACAGACACCACCTCAATAGAGCTCACTGGAGTGCCTTGTTTCTAGAACTTTTCCTCTCTATATACTCTATCTTTCCCTGCTCCCTCAGGTTGCGAGAGCTTGGGCATTACTGTATACAGCTGGTGCAGGGGGCACCTAAATCTCAGGTCAGGGGTTCTGATGACCCTCTCCATACTACCTCTCATGAGTTGACCCAGCTGCTTTTACTAAACCTGGCAATAGCTGTTTGTACCTTTCAACACAGAGGAAATTTTCCATACACCATCATGATGATAATAAAGGCAAAGTAAAGGGATGCAGAGATTGAGAGAATTGTCGTGAAGGGCACTGAGCAGTTCCAAGTAAAAGCCAGGAGGCAGCAGAATCATGAACAGGCAGAAACCAGAGAGGGAGAGGAAATCTATAAGAAGAAAGCCAGTTGTGTAGATAGAAGTGAACAAGGATCCGAGGAGTTCATGTGCTGAGCCACAGGCTTGATGATTCCCAGCCTTACCAAAGGCAGTGCTTATATTCTCACCAACATTCCAGCTACTGGGCAAGGGCTGTGCAGGGCCGGTTTCCTGTGCTTCCTTATTTCCCCTTTGTAACCTTACAATAAAGTGCCACCCACCACTTACAGTAAACTAATACAAGCTCCTTGTTAAAGCATAACTAAAACATCAACTATAAGCAACATGTAGGAATTTGTTCTCAAGAGCATTCTTAGTGCCTGGATAGGAAATTTCAAGTATCAACATATTCATTTTGTTTTGATATTATAGTTTTTCTAAGTTGATTTTTTAAATATTTTTATTTATTTATTTTTATTTTATTTATGAGAGCTACAGGCTGAGAGAGAAAGAGGCAGAGAGAGAGAGAGAGAGAGAGAGAATGGGCGCGCCAGGGCCTCCAGCCACTGCGAACGAACTCCAGATGTGTGTGCCCCCTTGTGCACCTGGCTAACGTGGGTCCTGGGGAATCGAGCCTCAAACCGGGGTCCTTAGGCTTCACAGGCAAGCGCTTAACCGCTAAGCCATCTCTCCAGCCCTCTAAGTTGATTTTTTAAACTTTATTTTCATCTATTTGTTTGAGAGAGAGAGAAAGAGGGAGAGAGAGAGGGAAAGAGAATGGGCACGCCAGGGCCTCCAGCCACTGCAAAATCTAAACGCATGTGCCCCCTTGTGCATCTGGCTTACATGGGTCCTGGGGAATGAAACCAAGGTCCTTCGGCTTTGCAGTCAAATGCCTTTACCCTAAGCCATCTCTCCGGCCCCTAAGTTGATTTTTTAAATTATGAAAACACAATTACACTCAACATAGAAGACTTGGAAACTATGGAAGACCTCAGTGAAAAAGAAATCACTCACAATCCTCAGAACCAGAGGTGTGTGTGTGTTTGTTCAAGTGTTTTAAAGCAAAGGTAACCAGACTGAGATCCTGTCTGCCTCTGTTTTAACTGAGGAATGAAAGCAAGAGGTTTCAGTTATCCAGGTGTAGTAGTTTGAATGGATGGCCCCCAGTATATTCAAGATTTTATTAAAGTTTTTAATTCAGATCTACAGCCACCTGGCTGGAGGAGGTGTCACTATGGGTGGATCCTAGGTCCAGCCCTAACGTGTGGGGGTGGATTTGGAATTCAGGTCTAAAGACATGCAGAGTGTCTGAGCTCTGCCTAGGGTTCCTGAAGTGTCCATGTCTGTGCTAGAATTGGTTGCTTTTGGCTCTTCTCTCTCTGCTTGAACCTCTGAAAGCAGGCCAGCTTCTTCTGCCATTATGGAACTTCCCCTGCTTCAGTAAATCCCTTCCCCTATAATTATGCCTGGTCTGGAAGTTCATCTCAGTGACCTGAAGCTGTCTACTATACCAGGTGAACTGTGTGACCTGAGAGAAAAACTTGCTTGGTGGGATTTACAAAAAGAAATAAAAACCAAAACCCTTATGTTGGCATGGCATCCCCTTACCCACACTGGGTCAGGAGAGTGGAGACAGAGATATATGACAAGACATTTGTTGCAAATAGGGGCTTCAATGTACCGTTTTGGAGGAAGTGACTGGTGTCTGACTCCTGCCTATGAAGTCTGAACTTGAGACAAGGCCAGCTGTGTCACCGGCAGAGTGGAGCCCACAGTCACCGATGATCAGTCCTCATGTCAGGATTTCTCAGGCAAAAATGGCTCAAATGTTTCCCATGGACAAGATGGGGGCCACAGGTCAGGCTAAGGAATGCAGAGGAGACACAGTTCATGACCTCTGGAGCTGCCTCCAGGGGTGAAAAGGCCTTCAAAAAAGGTGGTGGTGAATCACCAGAATCCTACACTTAGCAGGGAGGCCATATCTCTGCATCAAAAGAACAGCAGAGCACAGCCTGGTCATGGCGCAGTTCTGAAAACCCTGCAGGAACACACACATGAAAAGAGCAGACGAAAAGCCAGCTCAGCCCAGAGTGTAAAGCCATGCTACAACCACTCCCGTCAAGAGAACCTTCCAAAATCAGGTGTGGTAACTAACACCTTTAGTCCCAGCACCCTGGATACTAGGGTAGGAGGACTGCATGAATTCAAGGCTAGCCTGGATTATGGAGTGAGTTCCAGATTATTCTGGACTAAAGTGAGGCCCTGCCTCAAAAACAAACAAAGATAGAGCCTTCCACTTTCTAGAAGATGCCTCTCATCCATAGTCATCCACCTACCACCATCCACATCAACCCTGAAATGTCCAGAAGGAGGTTTAAGTGGATGAAGAGGCAGAGGCTTGGTGGGGGAACCAAATCCCTCCTCAGAGTTGCAGATACTTCCTTCTTACAGCACATACCTACCTACACAGGTGGCTGAGTGACAAGACTTGGCTGCCATTCTGAATCAGATGGCATTAACCTGGAACTGGACATTCTAATCATCCCAGTGAAGTGGAACTGTGCTATACACTTTAAAGCCTCCAAAGAACTTTTACTGCTTAATGAGTAAAAAAGTGAAGAGAATGCCCTAGATTTTAATTTAGTATCATGGAAAGGCACCATAGGAGATAAAACTAAAGATATTTTCTATCTATCAACATACCAGTTATGCACTGTGCATTAAAAAATAACTTCTTATATATATCTGGTGCTGCATTGCTTATGTATCTACCACTCTACCTCTGTTACTGTCATCTCTACCAGCTCCCCTATAACTGAATATGAGTTATTTCTAATTTTCATGGCCACTATATTGATGTGAACATAGATCAAAACTGGCATTGTATGCATCTCTGATTATTTCTGTAGGATAAATTTCTTTGAAGCAGGATTACCAAACCAAAAATTGGCTTAATTCTAAAAAATATATTTTTTTCTTTATTGAGAGAGGGAAAGAAAGAAGCGGAGAGAAAGAGAGATGGGGGTGTGAGAGGGAGAGAGAGACAGAGAATGGGCATGACAGGCCTCCAGCCACTGAAAACTCCAGATACATGTGCCACAATGTCCATTGGGCTTAAGTAGGTCCTGGGGAATTGAACCTGGGACCTTTAGCTTTGCAGTCAAGTGCCTTAACCACTAAGACATCTCTCCAGTTCTAACTTGATTTTTTTCTCCTAACTTTATTTTTTATATAAAATTTTTATTATGTGCATGTGTGTTGCATGTGCACATGCATGCATGTGTGCATGCAGGTGTGCACATGGAGTTCAGTGGACAACTTTTGGCCAGTCCTCACTTGTCCACCTCATCTGAGGCAGCATTTCTCACTCTCAGTTCTCACTATGGTGTTTTCCGCATTTGCCACAAGCTTCTGGGAGATTCTCCTGTCTCTGCCTTCCACATTGTTGTTAGCATCAGCTTGATGGGATTACAGAAGCCCATCAGGGCTTCTAGCTTTTTACATGATGGCCAAGGATTGAGCTCAGGTGTCCCAGCTTGAGCGGTGAGTGCTTTATCCATGGAGCCACCTTTCTAGCTCCTGAAATTGTTTTAATCACTTATGAAACATCACCAAAATTTTCTGGCAAAAAGGTGTACCCAGGTTGTCTCCATATGAAGACTCATTTTCCCATGTGTTTGGCTATTTTAGTGATTACTATTCTTATTAACCATTGCAAACCTGATAAGCCCAATGACAAGGTTTATTATCTCTCACTTGATCTTTCTTTAACAGAAGAGTTTATATATTCACTGGATAGGAGTCATCTTTTTATGATTTCTCTTCTTAATCCTTTTGTTTCTTATTTTAACCCAGATGTCATTGAGAATATTGGTTCTTTGATGTTCAGGAAAAAAGAAAAAAACACCAAAACAAAACAACTGGCAACTCTTGGTATTTGCTACAGAGTGTGGTTCACAGGCTCTTCTAAACATCTGCACCTCAGAGTTCAGCCTGGCCACCATAGCATGTCACAGGCCAGAGCTAAATGTTGCCTTCAGCTCCCTCAAGTTTCCTAGCAGTTTGCCTTTTTCATGTTCAGACTATAGTGACAAGTACAAAGAGAGACATAATATGGCCCAACTATGTAAATAGTACTGTCGGGACATTCTGTATCATAATCTTCATCTCTTCCCAGCTAATTGCCCCAGACTGGCGTGGGAGCATAAAAACCCTGTCTGAGCTTATGGGAGGTGCTGGACTGGGGGAAGGGTTCTAATCCTTTTGTTACTGGGGCTGATCGAATAACCTCTATATCTCATTTTCTTCCCTTCCCTCTCTTTGGGCCTCCAGTTGTCATGGCTAGCTCCCTGTTTACCTATCAATTCTTATTTGCCCTTAGCCTCTTAAACACTAGGTACTAACCATTCCTAAGTCTTAGTTATGCCTACTGGCCTGTTTCCAAATTTTTCTTTTAGTTGGAATGTCTTTTCTACACATTCCTTGTCCCATTATCTAACTTAGTGCTTGCACTTAGCAGAGGCATTTTTGAGTCTGGGAACCATCCAATTCAACCATAAACAGCGTGTAAATTAACAAGAATGGCATGAAGACACTAGGAAATTAAGGCAAGAGGTGTCACTTGGTTGGTAGAGTGCTTGCACAAAGCCTGTGTGCCAACCCAGCACAACATAAAACTAGGTATGGTAACACATGCTTATAATTCCAGCACTTGTGTGGTAGAGACAAGAGAACCAGAAGTTCAAGTTCACCCTTACTACACAGTGAGCTCAATGCCAGCCTTTGCTGCATGAGACCTCATCTCAAAACAAACAAACAAATCCAAAAATATTAGAATATTTAGGATCTGGTGGTAGAAAAAGATAAACACAAAGTAGAGTTGATACACAGGTATGCATAGATGAATAAAACTCTTTTTTAAAATATTTTTATAGGGACGGAGAGATGGCTTAGCAGTTAAGTGCTTGCCTGTGAAGCCTAAGGACTCCAGTTCAAAGCTCGATTCCTCAGGACCCATGTTAGCCAGATGCACAAGGTGGCGCACATGTTTGTAGTTCATTTGCAGTGGCTGGAAGCCCTGGCACGCTCATTCTCTCCCTTTCTCTCTCTCTCTGTCTCTCTCTCTGTCTCTTTCTGTCTATCACTCTCAAATAAAGAAATATAAATTAAAATAAACAAAAAAATTTTAAATATTTTCATATTTACTTATTTATTTGACACACACAGAGAGAGAATGGGCACACCAGGGCCTCTAGCCACTGCAAATGAACTCCAGATGTGTGTGTCCCCTTGTGACTATGGCTAATGTGGATGTTGGAGAATTGAACCTGGGTCCTTTGACTTTGCAGGCAAATGCCTTAACTGCTAATCCATCCCTTCAGCCTTTTTTTTTTTTTTTTTTTTTTTTTTTTTTTTGAGGCAGGGTGTTACTCTAGCTCAGGCTGACCTGGAATTCACTACGTAGTTTCAAGGTGGCCTCAAACTCACAGCAATCCTCCTACCTCTGCCTCCCTAGTCCTGGGATTAAAGGTGTGCACCACTATACACGACTTGAACAAAACTCTTGATTGAGGGCTGGAGAGATGGCTCAGAGGTTGGGGTACTGCCCAAAAAGCCTAATGACCCAGGTTTAATTCTCCAGTGCCTGCATAAAGGCAGATGCACAGAGTAGCACATGCATTTGTCATTTGTAGTGGCTGAAGGTCCTGGAGCACCCATTATCTCTCTCTCTCCCTGTAAATAAATAATATATATATATGTATTATATATATAAATATATATTTTAATATATATTAAAGTCTTGATTGAGGTTCACAAAGGAGGATAAGATTCATTCCAGCTAAAGGCCTACAATGCTGGTATGAAATGGCCTTCAAAGACAGAAGCGGACTCACTGGAGCTAAAACTCTGCTAGAATAGTCTGAATGCAGTATAGCTCACCAGCAGTAAAATGCTTTCACAGTAAGTTAGTGAGAGATTCAGAAGTAATTTTGGTGTGTGTGTGTGTTTGTGTGTATGTGTGTGTGTGTGTGTGTGTGTGTGTAGGGTTGGGGGCAAGACTCATCATTCCACATAATCTGAGCCAAGGAGCTCAAGTAGGAAACAATGTACCTTGGTTTGGTTTTTTATTTTTTATTTTTTATTTTTTACTTTACTTACTTATTTATTTGAGAGGAAGAGAGAGAAAGAGGCAGATATATGTAAAGAGAATGGCTGCACCAAGGCCTCTAGCCACTGCAAACAAACTCCAGATGCATGCACTACCTTGTGCATCTGGCTTATGTAGGGCCTGGGGAATTGAACCTAGGTCCTTTGGCTTTCCAGGCAGACGCCTTAAGAGCTAAGCCATCTCTCCAGCCTTGGTTTGAGTTTTTGTTGTTAAGGGGTCTACAGTTTTTACTTGCTAGCTTTGCTTGTAAAAAAAAAAAAAACTGTCCAAATGTATGCATGAAGTCAATCATTGTCTGTTATTGCTTTATGACTGAGGGACTGAAGAGATGGCTGAGCAGTTAAGGTGCTTACCTGTTTTATGATTGTCCGGGGTTGGCTAGGCTATACCATACATTTTGGGGAAAATTCTGAAAAATCTCTCAATTTCTTAGTAGATGCATAGAATATTCAACAGTATGATTGTTTAAGGTTTCCAGAGGCTTCTTACATAGCCATGTAAAGAGCAAGACTTGGAGGAAAAACTAAAAAGTTGTGCACGCACACACACATCCTCCGGCCAGCCACTCATTCACGTGGAGCAAATTAGGTGTGCAATGGATCCAACTTCCTATGTAATGGATATAACCGAAATCCAGAGACATGAAGATGCCACAAAGCCTTTAACACATACTTGTTTTGTATTCACAGTCATTTTGTGGTTTTCTATTTAAAATTTACAGAACTTTAAAGTAAAATGTAACAGCCAACCAAAGTCTTATTTTTGGTGCCAGGTTGTTAAAAATAAATGAGCATCTAGCAAAAGTTACCGAAGCTGAACAGATTGCTCTGGGGAGGACAGGAGTAGGATGAAATGCTCCATAGAGCCAGCCAGCCGTTACCACAGTGCAAACAAGCACCGCCAGCCTTTTCCTTGAGCACTTCAGGTTCCAGCACTAACAGGAGTAATTTTTATAAGCTGAACATTGGCATAGTCCAACCAGGAATTAAAGTTCAGTAAGTGTGCTCTGTAGAAGTGGTTCGCTGGAAGTGTCAGCAATCCATAACTGGAAATCTTTTCCTTGAACCACTCCCCATGTATCCACACCATACCACCCTTCAAGGAGAGCCTCTTTCCTAAGACTTTCTTAACAATTAAAGTCCCACTCATCTTCCTCTCACTCTTAAACCCCCCTCCACCACTGTCTGTGCCACTCACTGTGTCCTTAGTCATGAGTAGCCCTACACTATTATTTAAATAATTGTCAGGCATGGTGGTTCACACCTGTAATCCTAGCACTTGGTTGGCTGAGGTAGAGGATCACACAAGTAGGAGGTTAGCCTGGGCTACACAGTGAGTTCCAGATGAGCCTAGGCTAGAGTGAGACCATATCTTATAAAAATAAGAACTGCAAAGACAAACAACAAAAAACAAGCAATATAATGTTATTGAAATTCTCATGTCCTGTCCTCTAAAACTTGGGGTAAGTTTCTTGGACCACAGATTTTTCATTAATCATAGCAGTTACATATCTCGTGCAAAGAGTAGGTCTTCAAAAATATTTAGCAAGTATAGTAAGAATCTCTTCTTTTTAAAAACGTATCTCGTATTTTAATATAAATTAAAATGCCATTCATCCTGATTCCATAATATGCATGCTGACACAACTCTATCACCATGCTTGCTAAAGATCTCATTGTTACCCTTGCTGCTTTGACCCCGAAGTGAATGCTCAATGCATTTGAACTAATTCAGGAGTCGAAGAGCCTAATGATTCGCTGGGGGCTTCATGCAGGTGCATAGCAACTTACCTGGTACGGGTTGAATAGCACACCATAGAATGATGCTTGGCCTCTCTCCTCGGACTGGGGACCAGCATCAAAACCAACACGGAACAGTGTGTTGTGCTGGGGAGCAGGATACACTGAAGTGTAAGTGGGGGATCTTCCACGCACTGCAGGGAACTGCACTTGTGTAACCTGCCGTGGCAGAGGACGGTGCTGCTAGAAGGGCAGCTTGTTGCTGACGAGGGAGAAGAAACTGTCGGGATGAAGCAGCTGGCTTTGCGTGTGTGTGTGTAGGCTGGGAGTTTGAAGGTGTCTTCACGACCAGTTGGTTATAATTATTTTTTCTCAGAAGAGGAGAGAGATGAAGTCAAAGGGAAGGAAATGAGAGCCCTAGCATTTCCCTCTGGCCTGCTGGGCACCTGCTGCCTGGCAGGCTGCTCACCATACCTTGCCTATGTGGTGACTTCTGTGGGACAATTTGTCCCCTTCTCTACTGCCAGATACCCGATTTTGGCTTCTCCCCCAGAAGTCCATCACCAAGCCATCTGCAGCCAGGGAGCAGTTCCAAGTTCCCACGCCAGAACTCTGCTCAAAATTGGTGCAGTCTTCTCCTTGCCCCCATTCCTAGTCACCGGTCAAAGACCAGCGTTAAATTGCCGAGAAGAAATGTCTAAATAGTCCAAAGTTGATAGAGGAATCGGTGATATTTGGGATCACGATCTAACTCTCGTGCAGGTGTCCAGTCTGTTGGGTCCACCAGTTTCAGTGTAAACAGTAGCTGAATTCCAAAACTCTCAGCAAAGCAGAAACCCGAGTTCATCTCAAGCTTCCTCTCTCTCTTCTCCCTACCCATCAGCCCACAAGTCTTGCTAATCTGACCTTCCAAATATTTCTTGCATCCCACACCTTCTCTGCACACCCAGTCAAGGACCCTGTCTGTGCATTTTATGTTACTCTAACAGAATCCTACAGACTGGTTGGTTCACAAGAAAGACAGACAAAAACCCCTCATTTCTCATGATTTTTATGACTGCCTCTGGCAAGGTTTTACTATGTTATCCTATGGCCAAGGTCGTAATGACAAGACAGCATGAGCGCAAACCAGCAAAAAGGACCAAACTTGCTTTTACAAGAAGCCCCCTCTTGTACGAACTAGCCCACTCCTGGCATAAGGACAGCAAAGCGGGAGGGCAGAGCCCTGATGACCAATCACCTCATCTTCGGCTCTACCTCCAGCATTATTGTGTTGGGGACTAATTTCCTGACACATGAACTGTGGGGGAAACATTAAAATCCCTCCTACACACAATTCTCCTTTGATCCAGACTTCACGCAGGGGTCCATCTAGGCAGAAAATTTGACTTTGTTCTTCTCTTGCTATAAATATTTCCATAGTTATCTCTTCACCCACCTCTGGCTTATCAGTCTCAGGGTCCTTATCACAGCACATGAGCCTTCCATAGTCCACCTCTGTCCCCAACTTGCATTCTTGTTCACTGTTGCTCACTCTTCCTCCTTATCTGCTCAGTGGATGCTGGCTACATTTCAGCACAGTCTGTCACATGGTTATGCCTTAGCCGGAACTGTTTACTGGGTTCCCAGGACCCTTCCCATGTTTGATTCCCCAAGACCCATGTAAGTCAGATGCACAAGGTAGCACATGCATCTGGAGTTCATTTGCAGTGGCTGGAAGCCCTGGCATGCCCATTCCCCAGTACACATGCAGGGGAGGTATACATGGTGGCACATGCATCTGGAGTTTGTTTACAGAGGTTAGAGGCCCCATTCTCTCTCTCAAATAAATAAATAAGAATAAAATATATAAAACTATTTCAAAAAAGTGTATGGGAAGTTATAGATTATATGCAAATATTATACCATTCTAAAAAAGGGACTTGACTATGTGGATTTTGTGATCAGAAGGGGTCCTGGAGCAAACACATGTATATTGAGAGATGAATATAGCATGCTTAAGTCCTTTTCTTTACTTTCCATGTTGTATGATTACAGGGAGTGGTTTGTATCATGGCTACTAAATAAATACACAGTAAGAGCTCAAATATGCCTGCCGAATAAAAATATGTTTGCTGCTGAACAGAAATGATGCTGAATCCTAACTCAGAAAAATAAACACACCTAGCAATTACCCTGTGGTTCTATTTAAAGAAAAGACTACAGAAGTCCCCCAAGATGTCTTCTGGTACTGTGCGGCTCTGAAAGGAGGGCTGAGCATGAGTAACAGGCCACAGAGAAAGCCGTCCATGGTGCGCAGACAGAGCTGGCCACACCTAGGAGTCTGAGGGAAGGAGGTGAAATCACAGTGTTGCCAACACTGACACACTGATGGTTATTTGACCTAGACAGCAAAACTCCTGACCCCCCATGAAGGAAGGGAGACCTAGGCAAAGAAGTAGTTGGGGTCTGGCTTACCTCCTCTTTAGGAAGCTGCACTTCTGGGTGCCTGCAGCACTTCAGAGATGACAAAGCTGTCTCTTGTTTGGGGAGCACTGTTTAGAAATTATAGCATTTACAGTACTTACAATTTATTTTTTAGGCATATAGGAACTGTTTTAACAAGAAATTACATTTATATGTTGTTTTGATCTCTGTGGACTCAGAACAAAGGGTTTGACAACAAGGGAAGTGGAGAAAAAGCTGGGGAGGCAGCTGAAACAAGAGCTCAGCCTGACCCGGTGAGGGTGGGATGTGCCTTTCTTTTGAAGATAGAATCAGCTAACCTGCAGGGGTAGGTTCCTTATAAACTTTTAAAGACTCTTGCCTGGATGGCAGGGGTAAAGCAGTTAAGCACCTGAGGACAGACATGACCTAATTTATTAGCCTTTCCAGTTGCTCACTCTGGAGTCAGTGCTATACCATGACCTACAAGTAAGAATGAACTTTGGTAGGTGAGAAGGGAGATTGCTGAGGATGGGGCGGGAGGAGCTGATGACACTTAGAAAGAACCTGGAAGCAGACCGGAGGGAGTGGGTGTGACCATGCTTTTTGCTACATACCTCTCTCTTTCCTGGGAGAGTATAGGGGCATTGCCAGACCCTTCCCCCACACATATACTAGCACTTTTTGTAATAGATGGAGGTGTGAAACCAGCAGCTACTTAGGACACAACTTTCAGCAAGCAGAGTCCTTACTTGGCTCCTGGTAATCTTGAAAGAGATCTTCTAAGTGCAAACTCAAGTACAAATGTTATAATGCAGCCACAGTTAGATCTATCCTCACATATGCAGGAGCTCTGCAGTTTTAGAAATCAACATTGATTAATGCTATGCTCACTTTTATTTAGAGAATCTCCTTACAGAAATCAATACTGAACATGCCCCCTCCACAATCAATGTGGAGTTTCTGCAATCTACAGTGGAGTTCAAGGTAAAACCAGTTGGCAAGGCCAGGACCAAATCAGCTAGTGAATGTCACAGCATTTGTGTTTACAGGAACCCAAACTCAGTGGGCAGTAAAATAAGATAAAGTGATTCTTCCAGGTGCCAGACTAAACAGCTCCGGGGCAGAAGGTCCCTTTGATTCAGTTAAACAAGTTTAAAGTTGGAAAACACTGGAAACAAGGTTGATCACATTTGCAGCAGGCATAGCCCTCTGCTAGGCTCCAGGCTTCCTCTTTCCAGAGGAACATCAGCAGTCTCTCAACTCATGCGTGGGAGTGGAATAAAGGAAAGACAATACACAAGCCTAGGGATCCGAGGGGGTCGAATGGGCTTCAGTAGTGTGTATCAGAGTCTGGCTGCTTAAAGTACACCATACTGTGGTGGTTTGATTCAGGTGTCTCCCATAAACTTACGTAGTCTGAGTGCTAGTCTCCCCAGCTGACGGCGCTTGGGAATTAGTATCTCCTGTTCCTGTTGTCCACCTGATGTTGGCCAGAAGGCAATGTCTACCCTCTGCTCATGCCTTCATTTACCCCTGCCATCGTGGAGCTTCCCCTGGAGTCTGTCAGCCAAAATAAACCCTTTCTCCCACAAGCTGCTCTTGGTTTGGTGATTTCTGCCAGCAATATGATCCTGACTGAAACACATACCAACCTAGTTATAGAAAAATTCAGCCAGAATGCCTTGGGGGCAGGCTTGGCCCTGGTAGTTTTGAGAGCTCACTGGATTGTTGTCATTTCAATCAGGCATGAGAATCTCTGTGGCCTCAGACTTGTCAGATGTGTCATTAGCCTTACTACACAGGTGGACTCACAGCAAAGAGAAGCAGAGCCAGCACAGAGGATGCAAGTGCACAGCTCACCTCCAGACAGGTGGTTCTCAGCCCCTGTCTTGCCAGCATCATGTTTCTGTGGCTGAACCGAAGGGTCCACATCCCCTGGGCAGGCGTCCAGCACTAAGCTTCTCCCCAGGAGGAGCTATAGATTAGATACTTGGCCTCATGCAGGCTGGCTAGAGATGCTTTTGGTAACCCCTGCAGACCCTCAGGACTTGAACCAGGGAGAATCAGCTACTCTCAGTTCCAAGTCTTTCATATTCCACTTCCAGTGTAAGAGTAACTTTGCTGAGGAGCCTCCACTACTTAAGGTGCCAAAGTGGGACTTCTTTTTACACAAAGACCTCAACTTTTGCAAACAAAATAAAGCCTGATCATAGTCCCTTTCTGGGAAGATCATCCAAAATGAAGGAAGCCAGACAGAAGCAGCCATATAGGGAAGTCAGTAGAATAGAGCCACGCCCAAAGTTGCAGTTGGATGGGCATGATGGCAGTAAAACTTGGGGGGAAAGTCATGAGAATTTTCGGGCAGGGCAGTGACACACAAATGAGGAATGGAGAAATGCAGCCTCCAGGATGACAGCCGAGAAGCACGGAGATGAAAGGGAAAGAAGAGCTCCAGCCATGCTGCTGGGAGGGGACCCCTGCAGGCTGTGTGGCCCAGAACCTCACAACCTGCCCAGATGCTTCCAGTAGTAACTAGTCAGTAACTAGCAAGAGATTGGGAGGGGAGAAAAAGGTGACAGTTAAGGTGTCATTTTGATAGCTGGTTGCTCAAGCTTACATTAAATTGGCTACCAAAACACATTAGGTCTTTTTTTCTCTCTTTTTCCCCAGGAGAGCCAAGTGCCAGTTTCCGCTGCTTCCAGCCTACTTGTGGCAGAGGCTTCCTGCTACCTCCCATGTTGGTTGGTCTCACTGACCCCTGATTGTCACCACATAGCCAATTCGCTGTACTACTGGTTGGACCCTAAATGTCATTTCCTAAAGAGCTTTTACAGCTCAACGGGAAATAGTAAAAAGTCATGACATATCAAGTTTTTGTTTTGTTTGTGTGCATATTTACTCACCCTGCTAATTACTTATGATGATCAAGTAGTTTTAAATTAAGTTAATTTTGTTGTACTTTAAAACTTCTGCTATTAGGCAGAGTATGGTGGTGCAAGCTTTTAATCCCAGCACGGGGGAGGCTGAGGTAGGTTGATCACTAGATAGGAGTTAGAGGCCAGCCTGGGACTACATAGTGAGTTCCAGGTCAGCCTGGACTAGAGTGGGACTCTGCCTCTCACACCCCAGTAATCCTTGTAGGTGACTCTCCAGCACAAAGCACATAGCAGTTTCTCTCCAACAGGAAGCAAGCCATCAGTACTATAACAGACCCCTGTAGTATGTTCTCTCCTTCAATTCTGTCTGCACGTAGCCTCAGATCCCGCAAGCCGAGGGCTCAGTCTCCAAGACTGTCTCCCTATATGTCATTTGCAAGCATGTTGTTTTACTGTACTTCTGGCAACCTGCAACATTAGTGTTCCCATGACCCCCTCCTCAGACTCAGTTAATTTGCTCAAATGACTCACCCACTCAGGGAAACACTTATTATAAAAGACAAGGGATGAAGATGAAGCACAGGGCAAGGCTATGGGAAGAGTCCAGAGCCTCTCAGTCCCCACCAGGTATGCGCCTTGCAGGAATTCTCCACTAGTTCATGTCCTTGGAAATTCTCTAAACCCTATCCGTGGGGGTTTTCACCGAGACTTCATTGCATAGGCATGATAGCAGCAGCGTGGCCGGAATGTTTGTGAATGGCTTTAATGTTAACACAAGGGGGAGGGAGGAACCCAGCAAGGCCTGTCTGTTCAGATTTCTCAGTACTTCCTTGAGGGCAGGACCCCTTCTGAAAGCAAGGTTCACCGTGTGCCCGCAGACAAGGCAGCTCAGAGAATTGCTTTTCTGATTAGCATCTCCAAGGCAGGGTGGGTGTGCTGAGGGCTGGATTACAGTTTCTAGGATCTCTCTCGAGGAAAAGAAATACTACTTTCTATCTGCCTCAGGGAGAGAGTTTTGAGCCTGGAGTCATGGAAAAAATATATATCATCATATCAAACTCTACTACTAGGGAACTGATTTGCTTAGCCAAAGAAGTGCCACATCCAAATGACAATAAAGCTGTCTAATGAAGACTTCAAGATGAATGGCCCGCCCTCAGCTGGGTTTGCCACTTGGTATAGGTAATAGAAGAGGAAACATAGAAACATAATCCACTAACCACCCACTACTCTCTGCAGAACATCCACATATCTCTTCACAAGTATCACTTCCAGGCACTCTCCTTATTCCACAAAAGCTGCTGCTACAGCATTTTGCCTCATCAACTCTTTGTCAAGGTCGGTTGGATTCAGTGGTTACCCTCCTTATTCGTGGAGGGTTCAAAACCTAGTGGATGTCTGAAACCATGAGAGGACAGAACCCTAAATATACTACGTGTTTTCTTATACATAAATATTTACGATCAAGTTGAATTTATAATTTAGATACCATAAGGGGTTAACAACTAATAGTAAGAGAAAATGATTATAATAAAATGCATTTGCAAACTTTATGCAGATGTGACCCTATGTCTCTCTCAAAACATCTTGTACTATACTCATCCTTATTATTGAGATGATATGATGATACAATGTACACATACTGAGACAAAGTGAAATGGATGATGTACGTGCTGTGACGTAGTAGTTACATGCTATCACGTAAAAGGCTTGAGGGCTGGAAAGATGATTTAGTGGTTAAGGCACTTGTCTGCAAAGCCAAAGGACCAAGGTTTGATTTCCCAGGACCCACATAATCTAGATGCACAAGGTGGCAGATGTGTCTGGAGTTCGTTTGCAGCAGCTGGAAGCCCTGGCATGCCTATTCTCTCTCTCTCTCTCTCATAAGTAAACTTGAACACAGGGACTACAACACCACAGTTGGTCTGAAAACTGAGAGGGTTACTAAGTTATTGATGGACAGTTGTAAGTGTGGATAAGGACAAAGAGGGTGGTTCACATGCCAAATGAAATCTGAAAGGAGAGTACAATTAAAAGTGTATAGGTTTGTTTTTCTGGAATTTTCCATCATGTATTTCAAACTGTGATTGACTGTGGGTAACTGAAGTGATGGGAAACATAAACCACAGATAAATGGGAATATCAGCAGAAAGAAATGGGACAAGGACATTTTGCTAACCATTCTGAAACCAAGACAAGCTCAGAGCAAAATAACTAGAATCATTCTGTGTGTATTTAAAAACAATGGACTCGGACTGGAGAAATGACTTAGTGGTTAGGGTATTGGCCTGCCAAGCCTAAGGACCTGGGTTTGATTCTCCAGGATCCATGTAAGCCAGGTGCAAAAGGGGGCACATGTGTCTGGAGTACAAATATAGTGGCTAGAGGCCCTGTCATGCCCATTCGCTCTTTCTCTGTATCTGCCTCTTTCTCATAAGTAAATAAAAAATATTTTTAAAATTTGATTCATAGTTCAAACTTTTTGGAAAAGAGACCTAAATCCTTGTGATTCTTACTAAATGCTTAAGGAAGAAATGACCCAGATACCATACCACCTCTGCCAGGAAACAGAACAGTTTTCCCCCACACCAAAACCAGACAAAAATATAAAATGGGCATCATAGTACACACTTGTAATCTCAGCATTTGAAAAGTAGAGGCAGGAAGTACAGGAGTTTATGGCCAGACTAAATTATATGAGAACCTGTCTCAAAAGAAAGTATGCAAAACAAAGAGCTATATATCATACCCTTTATGAATCCAGACGTAAAAATCCTCAATATTAACAAACTGAGTAAAAATCCATAATGATAACACACCATGATCAAATGGGGATTGCTCTGAGAATGTCAGTGTGTCGTGTGCTAGAGCCATAATCATATAAAGCACCATAATACTGCAGCATAATAAACTAATTGAATAATGAATAGAAGTATATGGTCCTACAGTTCTGAAGACTGAGATCAGGGTGCTTGTTGAAGGTACTGGGCAAGGAAGGATGTGTTCCATCCTCTCTCCTGGTTCCTGATGGTTTCTTTCTGATGGAGGCAACTCCACCATGCACATGACATTTTCCCATGCCTGCTGCCTGGGTCTAGATTTTCCTCTTTGTATACGGGGATTGGTTAGATTACAGTGATCTTTAACTTATTTATTCTGTAAGGACCCTCTTTCCAAATAAGGCCACAGTGAGGGATGGGGGTGGTAGTGGTTTATATTTTTTAGCATATCTATTTTAAAGTCATTATTATAAACTGTTAAGTCTAAAGATACAAAAGCACATGGCCATATTACCCGATATAAACATCATTTGATTAAAAACTCTCACCAGGAAGAAATAGAATCTGATAAGAAACATCCACAAAACTGTCTAGCTCACATCTAACAGAGAAAGACTAAGTACTTGGCAAAAAGGCAAGGATCCAGAATCACATTGGAACTTCTAGTCGGCATCAGACAGGGAGAAATAAAACTCTCTCAAGTGAGCTTAGCAAAGCAGTGGGGCACAAGGTCAGTACACAACAGTCATCTTCATTTACACTAGTAACTACAAGTGTACTCTATATTTGATAAATACTAGCAGCTATAAGAATACCATATATACTTGACACATACCAGAAACTGTAAGTATACTATATATACACTAGCAACTATCAGAAAAATGCAAAACAAAATTGGAGTAATCAAACTCGTTGATGTAAACACTTAATATAAAGGCACAGAAATCAAGATAACATACTATTGATAAAAAAGATATGTAAATCAATAGAACAGAACAGAGTTTAGAAGTAGGTGCAATAATATAATACATGTTTGCAAAGGTACAATTGGGCATCCATATGCAGAATTAGAATGAACTCCAACCTAAACCTTACACTTTGCATAAAAATATTTCAAAATGGAGCCATCTAAGGCATAAGCATATCATTGGAGAAAATAATCTTTGTGACCTTGGGCTTAGCCAGGCTATTTTCAGAATTCTACCAAAGACATAATTGATAAAAGAAAAATAATTGATATATTGAATTTCATCAAAATGAAGAGATTTGCTCTGCAAAGATACTATAAGACAAGCTACAAGTGAGAAGATAATGTTTGAATATATATTCTTCAGATAACTTGTATTCAGAATATATAAAGAACTCTTGCTGTGTGTGGTCACACTCAGGAGGCAGAGGTAGGAGAATTGCTGTGAGTTCAAGGCCACCCTGAGACTACATAATGAGTTCCAGGTCTGCCTGGGCTAGAGTGAGACCCTATCTCAAAACACCAAAACAAAAGAATTCTTAATAATCAACAGTTCAAAAGCAAAAAACATAATTAAAAATATGCAAAAGATTTGAACAGTTACTTCACCAAAGAGATCAAAGGTGAGAACCATATAAAACTGTTTGCCATCACTAGTCATTAGAGAAATGCAAGTTAAAACATGACAACACCACAAACTTATTAAAATGAGTAAAATAAAGACATTGAAAACAAATGCTACTAAGATTCAAGATTGTTCTACAGTTGGCATGTATGTGTCCCCTCCAAATTTCCATGTTGAAACCAGGTCCCCAAGGTGATGAGCATACTATGAGGTATGGCCTTTGGGAGACGATTAGGTCAAAAGGGCTCCACTCTCAATGGGATTTATTCCCTGGCACAAGACACTTGATGGGAACCTTCTGGCCCCTTCTACCATGAGAAGATACTGAAAAGGCACTATCTATGAGGAAAGGGTCTTTAGCACACAGCAAAAATTCCACACTTTGATATTGGACTTCTCATGCTCCAGAACTGTGCACAATACTTTTCTGGTGTTTGTAAAACATCCAGTCTAAAGTATTTTGTTACACAACCCAAATAACTGAGATAAAAATCAGCACTTTCATACTCTACTGATAGAAATGCAGAATGTTATAGTCATTGGGGGGAAAGTTGGCAAGTGTCTTTAAAATTCAAGAATATAAACTGGCAATTCTTTTTTTTTTAAAAAAAATTTATTTGAGACAGAGAGAGAGAGAAAACAGGGAGGGAGGGAGAGATAGTGAGGGAGAGAGAGAGAGAGGGAATGGACACTCCAGGGCCTCTAGCCATTGCAAACAAACTCCAGATGCATATGCCACCTTGTGCATCTGGCTTATGTGGGTCCTGAGGAATTAAACCTTTGGCTTTGCATGCAAGTACTTTAAATACTAATCCATCTCTCAGCCCTAAACTGGCAAATCTATTCCTGGTAAAAACTTTGTTCGCATTAGAACCTGAACACACATCAGAAGAGCTCTGTTTGAAATTGCCCAAACCTGGAATGAGTATGTTCTGCAGTGGGTGGATGGGCAAACTGTGGTATACACAGGTGGAGTATTACTCAGAAATATGAGGGAATGAATTACTGACAAATAACAGTTAGTGTTCATCTCAAGGGCACTTTGGTGAGTTAAGAATCCAGTTTCAAAAGGGCATGTACTCTGTTTCTGTCCATATAATTCTTTTGAAAAACAATGTATTAATTTTTTATTTTTGAGAGACAGAGAGACAGAAAGAGGGAGAGGGAGTGGGCATTCCAGGGTCTTCCAGCCTCTGTGAATGAACTAGAGATGTGTGCACCCAATTTTGTGCATGTGTGACATTGCACACTTGTGTCACTTTGTGTCTGGCGATGTGGGACCTGGAGATTCAAACATGCATTCTTAGGCTTTGCAAGCAAGTGCCTTAACTGCTAAGCCATCTTTCCAGCCCTATTCATATAGTTCTTTTACAAAAAAACTATAGTGATGGAAAACAGTGGTTTCCAGAGTAGGTTGCTATCTCCCCATCTCTTTCTTATTCTCCTCCCTGCTGTTAAATGCTGTTTTAGAGCTGAAACCAAAGCAAACTTGGTCTCCATATAAAAACATCATAACATTTTATTGGAGATGGGGTCTTTGGTCCTTGTAGCCCTCATTTTCTTCTTTCATTATTAGAAAGCTATGACAGAATGGAATGAGGAAGCTGGCAACTGTGGTGGTGCCAATTTATTATTTGAAGTACAGCCTTTTAATAGAGCCATGGGCAATGTCAATAAGGAAACATTCCCAAGGAGGAGGAGGTGAACCTATGCTCTCAAACACAGCCGATGCAGCAACCAACTGCAGCCACATAGGCCTGCATGAAGGTAGAGAGAACTGTGAAAGGCAATGCTTCAGGCAAGGCACTCCACACTTCCTCTGGGTTCTAGACTATGTGCTAACAGGGGAGGAAAACCTTTTTTTACTAACCTTATCATGGCCTCCCTTTGGCTTTCATTGGCTGCCAGTTTTAATACCATCAGTGCCCATGACAAAGGAAAGGGCTTTCTGACTAGCCTTGACCCTGACCTTTGGTCCTACATATGTCTCCCCCAGATCTTCTTTCCCATACTTCTTAATCCTTACCCAGCAGTTCAGTTTTAGCTCATTAGGTATGGAGTGCCCACATGGTATGTGAGGCTCCCTACCCAAAATAATCCTTGATCTCAAGAATCAGGGTTAATAGACAACTTACCCATGGATACTGTAACATTATTAAGAAAGGAACAAGTGCAGAAAAGCATTTAAACAGATATTTTTAAAGTCATGTATAAATAGGGAATGGTGGCTCATGCCTATAATCCCAGTGCTGAAGGGACTAAGATTGTCAGGAGGATTGTCACAAATTTATGGCCAACCTGGGCTAATTAGTGAATTCTAGGCCAGTCTGGGCTACAGAACAAAAACTGATAAAAAAAATGGACAAAAAATAACAATTTACAGCCGGGTATGATGGTGCACACTTTTAATCCCAGTACTCAGGAGGCAGAGGTAAGAGGATCACCATGAGTTTGAGGCCACCCTGACACTACATAGTGAATTCCAGGTCAGTCTGAGCTACAGTAAAACCTTACCTTGAAACCCCCCCCCAAAAAAATCATTGTGTGTGGGTAGGGGTACACGTGTATGGAGGCCAGAGTACAATCTCAGATGTCCTCCTCAGGAACACTGTCCACCTGTTTTTGAAACAGGGTCTGTCATTGGCCTGGAGCTCACCAATTAGGCTGTGTTAGCTGGCCAACAAGCTCCAGGATCCTTTCAGCTCATCCTTCCTAGCATTGGGATTACAGGACATGCCACCACTCCTGGCATTTTACATGGGTGCTGGAAATTGAACTCAGGCATCATGCTTGTAAGGTATGCACTTACTGAATGAGCAATCTCCCCAGCCCCTAAGACATTTGTGAAGATAAAGGTAAAATATTCAAATATTCTGCATGTCTTTTTTACTAAAAAAGTAAATACTTTTAAAACATATTATAACTTAAAGTATAAAATAGTAGTAAAAGATTTCACTTCCCATTAAATGTCATTCCCCAAAGATAACAATTTGACAGCAGTTTGAAGTACATCCTTACAAAACACATATACTCCTTTTTGTTTGTTTGTTTTCCAAGGCAGGGTATCACTTTAGCTCAGGTTGACCTAAAATTCGCTATTTAGTCTCAGGGTGGCCTCAAACTCAGAAAAATCCTCCTACTTTTGCCTCCCGAGTGATAGGATTAAAGGTGTGCAACACCATGTCCAGCTACATATATACTTTTAAAAATATATAGGTGTCAGCAATTTTCCTTACATAGGCAGATACTACAAATTGTTCCTTAGTATCCATTATGTCCTTTTCCTTTGTAATATTACCCCCAACTTATAACTGGGCACATTACTACTGTGATAGTTAATTCTGATTGTCAATTTGAGCAGGAGAGATGGCTTAGTTGTTAGAGCACTTACCTGCCACACCTAAGGACCCAGGTTTGATTTCCCCAGTACCCACATAAAGCCAGATGCATAAGGTGGCACATGCAACTGGGGTTCATTTGCAGTGGCTTAGGGGCACTAGCATACCATTCTTTTTCTCTATCTCCACTTTCTCGCTCTCTCTCTTTCATAAGTAAATAAAATATTTATTAAAAAAGAATCTCGGGCTGGAGAGATGGCTTAGCGGTTAAGCGCTTGCCTGTGAAGCCTAAGGACCCCGGTTCGAGGCTCGGTTCCCCAGGTCCCACGTTAGCCAGATGCACAAGGGGGCGCACGCGTCTGGAGTTCGTTTGCAGAGGCTGGAAGCCCTGGCGCGCCCATTCTCTCTCTCCCTCTATCTGTCGTTCTCTCTGTGTCTGTCGCTCTCAAATAAATAAATAAAATTTAAAAAAAAAAAAAGAATCTCCAGGGTACTAATGAAGCTCACCTTTGGGATGTCTGTAAAGGTGTTTCTACAGAAGACTAACTGGTTGGGAAGACCCACTCTGAATGTGGGTGGCACCATCCCATAGGCTGAGGTTTTGAACTTAACAAAAAGAAAAAAAGGAAGAAGCCAGGTGAATACTGGCATTCTCCTTTCTCTCCTTTCTGGTCTGCTAGATGTGGAGATGTGGGGAATTTCAGCCATATGTTCCCACCATCATGAACTTTGGCAAGAACTCTACTCTCTCAACTGGGGGCCAAAATAAATCCTTCCAACCATAAGCTGCTTTTTTATCAAATATGATGAGAAAAGAAAGTAGTGCCAGTGTTTAGAATTCTGTGTTCTTCACACCTCTATCACAACCTCCAAGGCTCATAACCATTGTGGAAGAGGTGGTGGAAAGAATGTAAGAGCCAAAAAAGGAGAGGAGTGCTTTGCAAGTACTGTCTCCCAGACACAAAGTGGCTGGGGTACTCATAGCCTCACAGTGGCTGACTCTGTCTACACAAAGTCTGCATAATAGGAGGCAAAAAAGTGATGACATCAAAATAGAAGAGAGACTAGTTGTAACAAAGAAGGGATTCAGTGAAGGGGTGATTCAGGAGGGGAAAAGGAAGGGTGGTGGGAGGGGATCATGATAATGGTATGTTGTCTATGTATATAAGGAGGTTGTCAACAAAAAGTAAAACAAAAAGAATTATGTGTTCTTGGTTTCTATGGTCAATTAAAATAATGAGAGTTTTTTTAGTGAAAAGATCTCAGTTGTGTTTTTGTCACCAGCTAAATGTGCAAAATGGGGGAGTCACTGCAACTTGTTCTGTACTATAGGAGGTGGGAGTGAAGTAATTGCAAATGTGCTTGTAGACCCAAATCTGATAACTCCTAGCATGGTGCTGTTACGCCAGCAAGCTACCATGCTCTTGACACATTTAATGAGAAAAGACACTAATATATCCTTAATGCACCACATTGTGAGGTTAAATGATATGTTGCACATGAAAAGCTTAGCACAGAGCAACTTTTCAACAAATGTAGACTTTTACAATAATTATCATTAGTTTTGAAGAAAGAAAATAAAAATTCCTGCTTTATCGGGAGCAGGATAAAAACAAAGACAATTCTGACAGAGTTTCAAAGGTAAAGGAGATATAATATCATAAAACCTAAAACCACTCAGCTCTCTGATCTTGAGCTGTAGAGCTGTGTGATTATAGTAATTCTGTGTGTATTGTCCATGCGACCAAACCAGTGGAGTCACTAGATGAAGGAATATATCTGCAAGAAGGTCCTTCCTTCTGCTCAAATGAATTAACTAATTGCATGCTGCTGGAAAACACAAATATCTAAAAAATCCATGATACAAATTTGATACTTTCTTCTGTATCAACACCCAACTGTGTATGGCTGTGAATTCCAGGCCTGGTTCTCATGGCCTCTCCTCTAGGCCACAGAGGGCTGCTGAAGGGAATATATTTATATGAAGATTCAACACACTGATATGAGCGTTTCTGCTTACAGTTCTACCACCACTGAAAACCTTTCCTAGCCTGAGACATTGAGAGTAGAGTCTAGTTTTACTGTTAGATTCTCAAGGCCCAGACCTTAATGCAGGGTAGATACTTAATAAACAGTACCCACTGTCTGGAAATGCTTCTCTCTTAACTAGAGGAAATGCCACAAGCAGTTAGCAGGTAGAAAATCTAGGAGGGTCATGTGGCTTTTAACCTCTGCAGGATGCCACTGCTCCCACCAGCTACTGACAGATTCTCAACCTTGACACCTTTGGTTCTGTGTGTTCAAGGACTCTGGTGCAAATCAATCAGAAAGTAGTATATTCTGGAAACCCTTTCTGGGCTGCACTACTGCCAGTGAGCCAAGATAGTCTACATCTAGACATGTCATTTACCAACATGATTATTCCAGCACTGTAACAACTAATACTTTATACATTATTTTCCTGTTTTTCAAGGTAGAGCCTTGATCTAGCCCAGGGTAACCTGAAATTCACTAATAATGTCAAGGTGGCCTTGAACTTGTGGCACTCCTCCTACCTCTGCCTCCCAAATGCTCTGATTAAAGGCATGCGCCACCATGCCTGGCTACATTATACATTTTCTCCAACAGGAATAGCAAATATTTCTAATGAATTGGTGTCTATCCTGTGAGCTGATGAGGTGACACCAGCTTTTGGTATTCTCTGTTTCAGAGTTCCATTCATGAGACACAGTGATAGAGGTGGTGCAGTTGTGGGGGAGTCATATAATAATGATTTACAAAGATTTGCAAAGCATCATAGCATATTACATATATGTCTAATGTGTTTATATATGCATAACATATACTTACATTTACTTTTTGATATGTTCTTGCTTAGTATGTGTGTGTGTGTGCATGCTGTATGCATATTTATGTATAGATGGGTGCAGCCATGTGCTTGTGTACAGAGAGCCGTGAAAGATATCAGTGTCTTCCCCTGTCACTCTTGTTTTACTTCTTGGATCTGAGTCTCTTGCCAAACTTTGAGCAATTTTTTTTTCAGCTAGACTGACCAGGGTGCACCAGCAATCCTCCTGCCCCTTTAGTGTTGGAGTTACAGGCATGTGTGGCTACATGTCTTTTTAAGTGGGTGCTAGGGATTGAACTAAGGGCTTCATGCCTCCACAGCAAGCAACCTTACTCACAGAACCATTTGCTCAGTCACTACATATACATTTATGTGAATAAAACAGGTTTGGAATCCAGATCGATTTTGATTCAAGTTCTAGCTCTGTAATTTTTGAACTACATGACTCTGGATAAGTCCCTCAACCTTGCGAAGCTTTATTTCCCTTCTGTGAAAAGCCATTCATGGGCTGGAGAGATGGCTTAGTGGTTAAGGTGCTTGACTGCAAAGCATAAAAACCCAGGTTCAGGGCTGGAGATATGGCTTAGCAGTTAAGCGCTTGCCTTTGAAGCCTAAGGACCCTGGTTCAAGGCTCAATTCCCCAGGACCCACGCTAGCCAGATGCACAAGGGAGTGCACGCATCTGGAGTTCATTTGCAGTGGCTGGAAGCCCTGGCGCACCCATTCTCTCCCTCCCTCCCTCCCTCCCTCCCTCCCTCTCTCTCTTTCTCTCTCTCTCTCCCTCTTTCTCTCTTTTTCTGTAGCTTTCAAATAAGTAAATAAAAATAGACAAAAAATAGCCGGGCGTGGTGGCGCACGCCTTTAATCCCAGCACTTGGGAGGCAGAGGTAGGAGGATCACCGAGAGTTCGAGGCCACCCTGAGACTACATAGTGAATTCCAGGTCAGCCTGAGCCAGAGTGAGACCCTACCTCGAAAAACAAAAACAAAAAACAAAAAAAGACAAAAAAATAAATAAAAACCCAGGTTCAATTCCTCAGAGCCCACATAATCCAGATGCAGATGGTGGTACACATATCTGGAGTTCGTTTGCAGTGTCTGGAGGTCCTGACATGCCCATTCTCTTTCTGTCTCTCTCTCCCCCTCCCCCCTCCCTCTCTTTCTCTCTCTCTCTCTCTCTCCCCCCCCCCTCTCTCTCTCTCTCTCAAATATATATGTCTTTGGAGGTAGGGTAGGCTTTTCCTCTAGCCCAGGCTGACTTGGAATTCACCATGCAGTCTCTGGGTGGCCTCAAACTCACAGTGATCCTCCTACCTCTGCCTCCTGAGTGCTGGGATTAAAGGCACTAATAAATAATTAAAAAACAAAAATAAAAGCATCCACAATACTTTCCCCCAAAGAATGGCTGAGAGTATTATTCAATTCTGACTGATAAAATAATTTTGAGCTAGGCTTAAATTTGAATTCTGGTTTTACTACTTGACTTGTACAAGATACTCAACTTTTTTTTTCACCCAAGACTTATTGTACTGGGAGAGAGGAAGAGGGATCAGGAAAAGAGAGGAAGAGAAACAGAGGCAGAGAGAAACACAATTTTTGTAAGTAGTTTTCCTTCTCCGTGAAAAATGGAAATTAAAGAATATGCCTAGCAAGATTATTGAGGGAATAAATAAAGTCTTACAGCATGTTTAGTGTGTTGCCCAGTATGCAATAAGAGCCTAATAAAAGATAGCTGTTATTATTATGGCAATAATCACTACCATTGTATTAAAAGATATTGCTTAATAAATATGTGGGCATCTTCTCAAATTCAGTCTTCTATTGATGAGAAATATCCAAGAATTGGACAACCAAGTCAAGAGCATGGCTCATCTATAAATACTGTAATATTGTTCACTAAAAGGCATTTTGACAGCTTTTCCCACTAATGACATGCAGTCTACCCATTTCACTCTAGTCTTCTCTATTGTTTTTCAAAGGAGTACCACACTATCTCAGGATGAATTTTCCTTGATTACCCCATCTATTATGTTTATTATTTAGCTATCTTATTGTGTGGATTATTTATTTCTATCTTTTGCCTATTTATCAACTTGGATTTTGCTGGCTTTCTTAAAAATTTGAGTAGACATTTTATATATTATAAACACTATCACATTCAATGCAAATACTTTCTCAGTAAGCTGGTGTCAGAGAAGACTGTTGCAGATAATGGAGATCAGCAGACAATTCTGTGTGTGCAGGAGTGGCTTTTGGTGGGGAAGGGTGAGAAGAGGGTTCTGTCTCCTGCATGAGGAACTCAGCTGTTCCTGCATGGCAATGTTGCCCTTGTGTTTCTGATTATAGGGTATGTTTTCTTAGTTGTTTTGTAGACATCTCAAATATATTTTAAATACAACTGAATTCATCAGCTGTCTTCTGACCAGTTGACTTTTCAAACTAGTACCCTATTGAGTTATTTTTCTGAGCCAAGAGATCTTGAAGCTATTTCTCAGTAGGGAATAAGTCCCAGAGTCCAGAGTCACTAAAACGAGGCCTTGGAACTGTCTCTGGAATTGTGGTCTTGAATTAGAAGTCACATGTCTCAACTTTTGATTTAAGAAATAACCACACCTACCAAGAACACGAGCAGAAGAAGCAGTCAAGCTGATAGTTCATCTCAGCCCTTTCTGCAGGCCACTATCTGCTCCTGTGGCTGGTGGAGGGAGCCGGGAGCAGTGAAGCAGAACAGTCCCAGGGAGACTGCCACGCAGACAGGACATGACAGTGGGAGCCAGGGACTAGCCAGCGAAACAGAAAGTACTGGAAACGATTGCTCGGAGCAGTTAGTCCAATTATCTACTTATTTTTATATTTTAATTGTGACTTTTTTCATATTGTTTAGACAATAATTGTAGTAGCTACAATACTGACATTTTCATCTTAGCATTGTGGCCCTTTCTGTTGATACTTAATTTCAGACATAAGCATATGAAATCAGAAGATGTGTTCCCTTCTTCCAACATCTAGCCTAGCAACCTTTGTTACCCATGTGTAGATCCAATTCACTTTAAAGTCAACTGATGGGGGAATCATGAGCTGACAACTTTGGGTTGAGTATAAAATGCCTTCGAATGAAAATGAATATAAACTATGTCACTGTTTCTAAGTCTATAGGTTGTGAAAGGTCTAGTTAATGATGTCTAAATGGAAACTTCCCTCCCTCCCTCTTGTTACTCTATTTTGCTCTCACTTTCTCCACATATGCAGTGGGTCCCTAAGGAGGCTACTCCTCTTGGGGGAGCAGGAACATGTTCAGGGTCAGGCTGAGAGCAAGCGCAGCCTTGGTGCCTGGGGAATACATGTACCTTGAAGCTACCTCCATGCAGTTCTCAAGTTTAGCTCTCAGTGTCATGAGCCCTTGTGAACGTGGTGAACGTGTGGATATACACATGCACGTGGGTATGGATACACTGTTCTCAGCAGTAAACAATTTTTACACTGTTTGGCCCAATGATGACCCCATTTCTCAAAAGCAGAGTGTGATGGCATGAAATCCATATCCTTACAATCCACACATCATTCCTACCCCAGAGCCCTGTCTCCAGAGAAGAGTTAGAGGCAGGGCTTTGGGCCCAGGGAATTGTAATTATTTCTACAAAGATGAACTAGGATTTCCCAGTTTGAAGAGTGTCCTTGAAGGGCGTTTTTCTCTCTTGGGGAGCAGTGTGGGAGTGAGGGGACTGTGAGGAATGGGAACCAGAACTCACAAGCTGACATCAGCAAGCAGTGGATGACAACAAGCTGGCTCTCAAAGTTCCAGTCGATGCTGGAATTCCAGTACATTGCTGCCTGAGAGTGATAGCCTGAATTTTCTGCCACAGTCCACCAGAGATGTCCTTGAGTGAGTCTATCGGGCCCACCTGAGCAGAAAAACTGGTGAATTTACACCGCAGGAAATTATCTTTGAATCTTATTCGCTGGCAACAAGTCCCTCACCTACATCACAAGGTATCCTAAGGTTAGCGGTGAAATTCTGTAAAAACTTTCTGCCTACTGCAGCGCACAGGGAGAAGACCCACTTACTCCAGACAACCTCACCGCGCATCCAAGTCCCATTCACCCACGCAAGTCTGGAGCAGGCTCCTGGGCTCCTGCCCTGGGGTTCAGGCCAGCAATTCCAGGCACCTGAAATGACCCACCTCTCCAGTGGTCCAGGAGGTACCTGAGCCCCACAGCCCCTGAACTCCACGCAGCAGAGCGACACCCATGTGACCAGAACCAGGGACTCTCGCGCAAAGAAACCCACGCGCACTGAAGAACGCAGTCTCCCTGAGACCAGGACTCCCAGCAGAGCCCATCATCTCGGATGCGGGGTCTGGAGAGGACACCGCCCAGGCATCCCGGAGTCCTTCAGAGAGAGCCTGGGCGCAGCTCCCCCTTCCCCACCCCAGCCTCCGCCATGCCGCTCGGTCCCCGCGGGAAAGCGTTGCTAGCCGGGATTCTTGAGAAAGAAACGTACCTGATCCTGTACTTCTCTGCCCTCTGGAGTTCCTCGTTTCTTTCCAGTACCTGGAGGATCTGCCTGGCTTCTTCCTCGTTTAAGAAACTGAAATCAAATCCCTGGGGAACTTTCGTCATTTTCTCTCCTGCCTGCGAGTTACACACATTTAAGCTCCTTGGCGCCGCCTGTCACTGCGCTGTTTCTCAAAATAAAGAAGTCTACTTTGCACAAACTTGATCCCATACCCCAGAACAAGTTCCGCCCCTTTGAAAAAGCTAAAACCACAAGCCTAGGGTACAGCCCACACGTAGAGGGCTAGTTTGTTTTGTTTTTTTTTTTTTTTTTTTTTTTTTAATACCTTAATGACAAGTTTCTGGTAACCTGTCCAACCGCAATGCAAAATAAACGACTAAATGGGGAGATGGAACCAATCGCATTTCAGCTGGGCGGGCCCTACCTCCTCTCCTCCCTGCCCTGTGTGACTTGTTAAGAAAACAAGCCTGTAGAATTGAACCTTGAAGTGAAACCCAGTCTAAGTGTTGTCCCTAAAGTATTTGCTTTGGCGGTTGCTATTTGCTCTAAGAACTTGAACGTGGCTAGTAGAAAGAGTGAGGAGGAAAGAGATCCATTCTTAATCCCCGTTGCAATAACTTAAGAGCCCCTAGGAAGTGGGATTACAGGTAGGAGTTTAGAACTGGCAGAGGGTTACCCTGTTTGGAAGAGCAGGGGACACTAAACTCACTAAAAAGCTCTTTGACAGAAGGGCTGAAGCTAGTGTATTCTTTTCTTTAAAACATTATAAATTTTTATTAGTTATTGCCTATGCAGTATGTAAATAGCACTTGTTGATACCATCCTTACCCTCATCCCTGACCCCCTCCAAAGGGAGCCTCCTCATTGGGGATGAAGGTCATCTTCATGGGGATTGTGCATTGTGAGGGTAGCCATCATTTCTTGGGAAGAGGCAATGTCTCTGTGTATAATGTACCAACTGTGACTCTGACAATCTTTCCTCCCCCTCTTCTATGAAATTCCCTAAGCCATGTTGGGTTCCTTTGAAGTCTACTTCAGTGATGAGTTCTTAGAAGCCTGTGCATCTCTGGATCTTGGAAGTGAATTATTTGCCCAACTTCCCATCTCCCTCCCCCCCCCCACACACACACTGTCTCACTAGTTCTTCTTACACATTTTGGAAAACCAACAAACAAAAACTCGTTTATGGTCTTTTAGAAGACAGCCCAGAGGCAAAGATGTTGGAAAGCACCTGTGATTAGAGCAAACTAAGCCTTGGGAACCATGGAAGATGCTTTTCCTAGAAAGGCAGTTATTCCATGTTGTAACAAAGTGTCACAGGAATTTCCAAAGACATGCCTGCATGTATGTTTTTAAATTATAGAGGTCTTTTCAAATAACATGCATCTCTTGGCTTTACTTCTGACGTACACACAAAATCATTGTCAGATGGACTTACATAGTCTGGTCATTTCTTAGGCACTGGTGATGCTCACTAACATTTAAAATGTACTTCCACAGATGCAATCTGTTCTTGGTAAATATATCTACTCAAGATCTTATAGCTGTTTTAAAAAGCCCACAAGATGGCTGGAAAGATGGCTTAGCGGTTAAGGTACTTACCTGTGAAGCCTAAGGACCTTAGTTCAATTCCCCAGTACCCACATAAACCAGATGCCAAGCTGGCACATGTGTCTAGAGTTCATTTACAGTGACTACAGTCCCTACTGTGCCCATTCTCTCTCTCTCTTTCAAATAAGAAAATGTATTTTTTTTAAAGTCCACAAAAATAAAAAGGCTATTTTTGCTTCTGATCTCTCTACGTAATGGTCATTACTTACAACATTCTTGGACCATTTGGGTAAGCTTTTCATGGGTATCTGTTAGTTATCTGTATCAAGCAGGAGCCAATTTTACTCATTAATGATGTACAACACAGAAGTCATTAATAAATTGCCTCTGTGTTGTTTCTTTTTGTACGTGTGTCATGTATATAGTGCCCAATTATTCTTGTGTGTTCTTTTATTCATTTATTGACCATATATATTGGACTTTTTTAAATGTGGGTACTGTTGGAGTTTTGTTAGGTTGGCTGTTTACCAGTGAGTTGATTTCGGCCAACATATTCTGGTGCCTGATTTGTGAAGTCATTGTATACTTTAAACAACACAATCTTGTCTTATAATACAGTGAGGGGCTTAAAATAAATAGAACAATGACTATATAATACAGAAAATCCCCTAAGAATATAGAAGTTAGTTCCAGCTAGATGGATGAGGGAAGAAGGTATGATGTCTGGGATGAAACATGAGGAGTATGACGTGAACAAGAAGAAACACAGGTGGGAAAAGACACTTGGTTATATTCTAGGCAAGGGAAACAGCAGTGGGTTGTATCACAGAAATAACTCTAGGAATCTTCTCACATTCCACAACCTCCTCTGATCTATATATAGCCAGAGTGAGCTGTTTTGCTCAGGGCCATAATTAAGGATTTGTAAATGATCTGGCAAGCATATACTAGAGCATATATTTTCTTTTCTTTTCTTTTCTTTTTTGAAAGAGTCATATGTAGCCCTAGTTATGTTCAAACTCACAATGTAGCTGAGGATTACCTTGAATTCCTAATTCCCCTTCCTTTACCTCCCAAGTACTAGGATTATAGGCACGTGCCACCATGCCTGGCCTAAAACATACATTTTTAATTGGAACAAGACCTCTTTTTCATGTACTAAGCACAGATATACACACACAATACATAGATGCACAGTATATCTGTGATTTTTAACATTTCATGAAGAAGCAATTAATTTTTGTTCAAATTCTAGAAAGACTCCTTTTGAAACAGTAATGAACAAGAGGCTTAAGGCACAGAGCTCAAGAAGAATGAATACGGCTGAGATGTGATTGTAAATGCCACACAGAGGAATCTGCTCTTCATTGTGTAAGCAGTGAGCAGCCAGTACAGGTTTTGAGGGTGACAATGACTGAACTTGGGAAGATTACTCAAGGGAGGAAACAAGGAAGAGGAGGGTGAAGATGAAAGACATCTGGAGTTTGGCATGCCTGCCATTCATCCACAGGGTGTGCATTAGTTACGTTTCTTGTTGTGGTGACAAGATCCTGACAAGAAGCAGTTTAAGGGAAGAAGAGTTTATTTGGGCTTATACTTCGAGAGGATACACTGTCATGGCAGGGAAGATGTGACGGTGTGAGCAGAAGGTGACTGGTTACATTGCATCCACAGTCAAGAAGCAGAGATCAATGAATGCTTCTGTTCAGCTCACTGTCTCCTTTGTAGGCAAGTGCAGTCTGGAACCTAGGACCATAAACTGGCTCTGCCCACATTCAGGGTGGGTCTTCCCATCTCAATTAACCTAATCTAGAAAATCCCTCACAAATGTGCCCGGAGACTTATTTCCATGGCGATTCTAAATTCTCTCAAGTTGAAAAGACAATGATCCCAGGTGCTATCACCCAGCAAATGTGATAAATATGGGACTGGATTATTTTGAAGCCATGATGGAGATTTCAAAGTCTTGTACTTAAACAAAATCGCCCACAACCCTGAAACTAGATAAGAAAGACACAGCAAAGGGTGGACACAGGGCTGCAGAGATTGCTTAGTGGTTAAGGCGCTTCCCTGAGAAGCCTAAGGACCCAGGTTCCATCCCCCAGTACCCATGTAAGACAGGTACACATGGTGGCACGTGCATCTGGAGTTCGTTTACAGAGGCTAGAGGCCCTGGCACACTATTTCTCTCTCCCCAGCTCAAATAAATAAAATTTTGAAAAAAGAACCAGAGCTCAGAACTTTGAATGACAAGGTGTCAGCACTGAGTCATACTACAGCCTTTGCAGTGGCATAATAAGACATACAATTAACAATGTTTATCCTCACATCTGGAGAAGTTTACAGGGCATTGGAGCTACTCTGGAAATCATTCAGAATAGTTAGAATACTTACATTATGGCTATAATCATGATATTCTTGAATTTAAAGTAATTCTTATTCAGCCAGCTGCATGTGGTCTTAGTATCTGGTATCCCTGGCAACCTCTTGCCCAGTCTACCTATCAGCTAGAGATACTCATCAGTTTGGTTTTTAGTAGTAACAGCTGGATAGAAAAAAAAAATGTTCTTCAGAAATCTTCCATAGTCTATTTTCTCCATGCTACTTGCCAAATTCCCAGCAAGTTAAGTATTATATTTCCTTGACAATCACCCAGCCAAGAGAAATGTGGGACATATCACTTACATGAATGTCTGAGTTTTGGGCATCTAAAATCACCTATGACCTTGGCAAGCCATGGAAAAGCAACACTGTAGATTAGTATTAATTTATTCAGAGAAGTATCTTTCTGGCCTGTGTTGGCTTCTGTCCCTAAACAGTCTCGTTTATCAGTAGGCCATGGGGTGTGTTCAGTGGTAGCTTCCGGCAAATAAGCAAATACATGTAGGTTTGAAAATAAGATGTTGATGCCAGGCTCTTATTAGTAATCAAGAGATATAAAAAAGTTTTCACAGTTGTTTACTTCAGTTTTCATTGTTTTAACTTCAGTGACTAGCTTTGAAAACCTTGATAGAAAATCTGTTTTTACTTTCTCCTGAGGCTTCAGTTCTATGTCCAAAATTATGGAATAAAGATTCCACCAGCGCCTCATATAATCCCTAAACTTTTGCTCCTTTTTTCACCTCTAAACTGAAAATTACAACAGAATCCAACTCATAAGAGAATTGTAACAAATAAATGAGATGCAAATAAAACAACTAATGAAGTTATCACCTATTTGATGCTATATAAATGACACCTACTACTAATAATCTTTGGACATAGAGAGGCTTACAGTTTAAAAAGTATGACTTTCTTGACTATGAAAATAATATCTGGGGTTGAGTTTATAGCTCAGTTGGTGAGAGGCTTGCCTAGCATGCATGAATTCAAACAGATGGTGTGTTAGTTACTTGTTCTCATTGCTGTAAAAAGAAAAATCCAACAAGTACAGCTAAAGATGGGTATATTTTGGCTCACTGTCTGAGGATACAGTCCTTCATGATGGGGGAGACATGGAGGTGACAGAGATCTGGATATGTTAGCAGGAGTGTGAATCAAGCTGGTCATTTTGCACCCACAGTCAGGAAGCAGAGGATGAATGCTAGGCTCAGCTGGCTTCCTCTTGTTTTACCTTGTATTCAGGGAGGGACCCCTAGGCCATGGGATGGCACCACCTACATTTAGGGTGGGCTACATGATATGCTGTGTCAAAACCCTTTCGACTACACAAAAGAATATTTTAATATTAACACAATTCTTGGATTTCTCATATAAGGAAGTCAGAGGAAGAAAATGACATGATCAAAAAAAATTTTTTTCTAGAGCTGGAGAGATGGCTCAGTGGTTAAAGGTGCTTCCTTACAAAGTCTCATGGGTTCAATTCCCCAGTACCCACGTAAAGCCAGATGCACAAAGTGATCTATACATCTGGAGTCTGTTTGCAGTGGCAAAAGGCACTTGGCACCCATACTCATGCTCTCTCTTTTTCTCTCTCCTTCTTTCCCTCTCTCTCAAATAAATAAATGAATAAACAAATAAAATTATTTTTAAATTTAAAAACATTTTATTTATTTATCTGAGAGAGGGGACACACGAGGGCCTCCAATAGCTGAAAATGAACTCGAGATACATGTACCATCTTGTGCATCTGGCTTATGTGGGTCCTGGGCAATTGAATCTGGGTCCTTTGGCTTTGCTGGCAAGTTACTTAACCACTAAGCCTCTACCTAAATTTTTCTTTTAATAAAATTCACGATAGCCTTTTGTCAGAACTAAACTCCCTTAGACTAAATCTAACATTCCTAGTACTAGGAATGATGGTATTTGTCTGTATCCAAGCACTTGAAAGGCTGTAGGATTATGAGTTTGAGCTAGCCTAGGCTACATGATAACACCTTAATACAAAAGAAAAGAGAGTCTTGGAGATTACTCAGTGGTTAAAGTCACTTGCTTTCAAAGCCTGCTGGTCTGAGTTCAATTCCATAGTACCCATGTGAAGCCAGATGCACAAAGTGGCTCATTTGTCTGGAGTTCATTCATAGTAGCAAGAGTGTACCCATTCTCTCTCTCTCCCAAGTAAATAAATAATATTTGTTTCAAGTCTTTAGTAACATTGAATGAGAGGGCTTTTTGCGTTGTTTAGTAAGGACTAGTTTTGTTTCAGATAATTCCAATGTCATAATATAATGATGAACAATTAAAAATAAATGAGGAAAAAATAAATAAATAAATAAATCAGAGACCTGCTTATATTTTCTCACATTGTTTTGGTACTATTAGTTGACACTTTAAAAGAAAAAGTAATAAGATATAACTCTCAGAAAATAAAAAAATAATCATAAATAATGATTAAATATTTGGGAAAAAACTCAAACAAATTCATTTTGAAACTTTAGAATTAGCCAGGTGCATGCTTGCTATCCCAGCACTTGGGAGGCTGAGGCAGGAAAACCAGGAATTCAAGGGCAGCCCTAGCTACATAGTGAGGCCCAGTCCAGCCTGAGGGTTATCTGAGACTCTATCTCAAACAAAACAAAACAACAAAAACTACTAGAAGAGAATAATATGGATAAATAGTCATTATATTGGATCATTGAAAGATATTTATGAAATTTCTACCATATTAAAAAATGTTCTCTGTAGACAAAACATTGCTATACTTAACATCACTTTCTAATGGGGACAGCTAAAGAATGATGACCATAATTTTAGAGTATGGTAAGTTCTATGATCCAAATAAACAGGGTAATGGGCAGGAAGGGTGGCCAGAGGCCCCTCTTAAGTGGTCAGGCAGGAAATCAGAGACAAGAAGCCATTGGAATAGAAACCTGAAGGAAAATAAGCCAGGCTTATGAAGACAGTAGATGGACACATGTCCTCAAAATGACTTAGGTTTGCATAAAATGATGGTAAAGAATAGACATAGGTCCTATTTTGAAATCTATGTCACCTGAATGCAAGAAGTAATTCACTGGCCTGCCGGCCCCCAGACAATGAGGCTCACTGGCTAAGATATTCAGTGTTTGGTCGATTGCCATGCATCAGGTCCTGTGCCAACTGCTAGCAATGCAGAGGTACAAAAACAAACTATCCTCATAGAGAGTGTATTCCTGGAAGAAGAGACAGACTACATATGTAAATGAACTATTGACCCAGTGTGGTTAGGGCCATGAAGAAAACTAACAAGGTGAAATGACAGAGTGTGTGGTTTGAGTCAGATGTCCCCCAGAAACTCACGTGCCTTGAAGGCTTGGTTCCCAGCTGATGGCAACTTTGGAGGTGAAGGTTTGCTGGAGGAGGTGTGTTGTTGAGGCTGAACCTTGAGGTTTATTAACCCCTATCTTGTCAAGCGTGACTTGCCTCACCCTCCTGCTGCTGTTTTCCACCTTCTGTGGCAGAGATGATATCTAGCCACTGCTCGTACCATGCTTTCCCCTGCCATCATGAAGTTTCCCCTTGAGACTGTAAGCCAAAATAACGCTTTCCTCCCATCAGCTGCTTCTGGTCAGGTTCTTTGTCCCAGCAATGAGGTGGTAACCACAACAGAGAGTAAGTCCTGGAAGGAGGTGATTACATTAAGGTCAGCCTTCATTGCCAAATAAGTGGTGAATTGAAGGGTGTCAAGGATCTGACCTTGAGCAGCCAGGAGAAGAACTTTCTTTAAGAAGGGAGCACCCAGCCACCTATGCAGAGGAGAGGTTGGCATGCTCTGGGCTGATATCCATGGACCACATTAAATTCAGGAAGACAGACACCAAAGAAGAATAGGAAAGTTTGCATGGGCCTGATAAGGTAGGCACCCAAAGTCAGAGTTTATCCTAAGGGTATGGTCTAAGAGTCAGAAGTCCTGGATTCAAACTGTGTACACTACTGATTAGATATGTGACTATGGCGGTACTCTCACCTCCTCAGCTGCAAGGTAGGGGTACCAAGAAAATTCTAGTGCCCACCTCAGAAGAAATCTGATATGTATGTGAAGCACTTAGCAAACAGGGCTGGGGGTGAGAAGAAGAGGTTGGGGAGAACAAGGCAGAAGAGGGAAAGAGCAAGAGGAGAAGGGGAAGGAGGTAGGATGAAGGAGATGATTCCCAAGTCAGATGGTCAGCTCTACCCTGCTCCATTGGTCTCCCCATCTCGTTCTCTTCACATCTGGCCAGCATATGTGATGAACAAGGACAGCTAGACAGTATCTTCTCTCCTAGCATCCCATCAGCAAGAACTCATGCTTCAGAACTCATTCAAATCACTTATGACATAGTATTGAAATTAGGTAAAACTGAAAATCAACAGAGCAAAAGAAAAACATTATAATCCTACTAACTGAAGACTTTTTATATTTAATAATATCCTAAATTTCTTTCCTTGTGTGATGTGTATGTCTCCTTGTGCATTCACGTACCCTGTGTGTGTGTGCACATGCAGTGTACAAGGTTGAAAGTTACATTTTCCTTTCCTTAGCCACTGATATGCAATAGTCTCTTTACAACCTCTAATTGATTGGATCATTGCAATTAATATACCACTTACATCTAGTCAAATGTGGCTCCAATTAAGCCAGTTTTTCTTCATCATACAGTTTAAAGACAATTCAGTATTATATTTGTATTTTTCTCATCTTAATTCAAAACAGAGGTTTTAGCTGGGAGTGGTGGTGAAGGCCTTTAATCCTAGCACTCAGGAGGTAGAGGTAGGTGGATTGCTGTGAATTTGAGGCCACCTTTGACTACATAGTGAATTCCAGGTCAGCCTGGGCTAGATTGAAACCCTATCTTGAAAAACAAACAAGAAAACGTTTTAAACTAGATAAATATCAACTGTTTAACATGATTAGCACAGTAGCAATTCTCGTGAAAATTATATACACACAGTCATTACAGTTGTAATCGCAGTGTTCAGAATATTTTTCTTTATTTGCAAGCAGAGAGAGATAGAAGAGAGACAGACAGAGAGAATGGGCATGCCAGGGCCTGCAGCTGCTGTACACAGACTCCTGATGCATGTGACACTTTGTGCATCTGGCTTTGTGTGGATACTGGGGAATTGAACTGCAGCCATTGGGCTCTTCAGGCAAGCTCCTGAACCACTGGGCTATCTTTCCAACCTCACAGTGCGCATATCTTGATAAACAAGGATGGGCAAGAGAAAGAGGTGGGGAAACCAAGAAGAAGGAGGATGTAAAGGGCAGGAGGAGAAGGGGACAGAGGAGGTGGGGTGGGGAGATGGTTTTGATAAAGGCTTTTGATACCCTTACTGAAAGACCTTCATAGAAGATTTCCTATTTTCTGTGGCCTGAAAATCCTTTGAAGGACTGGGGAGATGGCTCAGCAGTTAAAGGCACTTGCATGCAAAGGCTGCAGTCTGGGTTTAATTCCATACTACCCACATAAAACTAGAGTCACAAAGTGGCATAGACACCTAGAGTTCATTTGCAGCCCTGTGCAACCATTTTATCTTTCTCTGTCTCTGTCTCTGTCTCTGTCTCTCTGTCTCTCTCTCCCTCTCTCTCTCTCTCTCTCTCTCTCTCTCTCTCTCTCTCTCTCTCTCTCACACACACACACACACACACACACACACACAAATAAAAATACTTTTAAAGAACTAGGTCTGGTGGTGCATGTATTTAATCCCAGCACTTGGGAGGTAGAGGTGGGAGTATTGTCCTGAGTTCAAAGCCACCCTGGGACTACATAGTGAATTCCAGGTCAGCCTAGACTAAAGTGAGACCTTACCTTGAAAAACCAAAGAAAATTTTTTAAAGTATTTTGAAGTTTTTCTTAAAGCAATATTTAATTTTTTAAATTTATTTTCTTTATTTGAGAGTGAGAAAGGAAGAGAAAGAGGCAGATGTATATGGAGAAAGAATGAACTCCAGGTGCATGTGCATCTGGCTTACATGGGTCCTGGGGAATTGAACCTATGTTCTTTGGCTTTGTAGGCAAGTGCTTTAACCATTAAGTTATCTTAATTAATTAAGTTATCCAGACCTTCTCAAAGCAATTTTTAAATGTGTTTTATAAAGGAAAAAAATTTATAAGATGTTTTAAAATGTTTATAAGATTTTTGTTTTCTGAGGACAGGGTTTCATTATATATACTTAGACAGGCCTTAAACTCATTATGTAACCCTAGGTGACCTTCAACTTATACAAATTTTCCTGCCTCAGCCTCTTGAATGTTGGGATTGCACATGTGTGCTACCATACATGACCAGAAATAAGATTGCTAATTTTTAAAGATATTACCTAATAATCAGCACTCATATTTTACATTATTCATTTTTTTACATTTTTCCTTCTTTGAATCTTCTTCCTTCTGAAGGTTATGTCTTTTTGAATGTAGTTGTCTGCTAACAATACTTGTTGGGATATCTTTGCATTATTAAGGAAAGCCCAGTGAGAAAGCACTTGTCTGCCAGGGCAGAAAGAAGTGAGCGTGAAAATAGTTTTCCTCTTTCCATCTATGGCCTTCTTGGTGGTTTGGACAGCCTTTAGTTTCCAATTAGCTGGACTATTGTGATTAATTAATATGCCACTACCATCTAATCAAATGCTAACACTAAACTGGAAATGTTTGCTTTCTCTGAGACTTCTAAAGAGCATTTATTAATGTCTACAAGACTTTTTTCCTTACTTTCCTTCAAAAGTCTACATATTAGAGTAGATAAAATTAGTTCCTTGGTGTGATTAGCACAGAACCAAGCACTTCTTCAGCACTTGGGCTGTGGTTTGTATCGACAAATTGCCACTATATAGTTTGTCAATTTCATTTCTTATTTCTAGATTCATTATCAGGACCAAAGTACTGTCTGGGTGGTTTTAAGTAGAGATCATTAATTGAGGACTCCCTAACTTCATTTGGGAGCATGTTAAATGCTGTCAATTTTGGCCCCTTGTTTTATAGATCATCATTTATTTTTATATATGATGCTTGCTTCAAAAAATGCCTAAACTATACAAATATCAGGATTCCAGCTATCACCAAGTAATTGTTTTCCTTGGTTCAATACAGTGATGGTTTTATTCAAGTGTCCCCCATAAACATAGGTGTTCTGAATACTAGATTCCCAGCTATGGTGATTTGGGGATTAACACCTCCAGGAGGCAGTGTATTATTGGGTGGGTGGGTGGGGGCTTATGGGCATTATAGCCAGCTCCCCCTTGCCAGTGTTTGGCACACTCTTCTGTTCCAGTTGTCCACCTGATATGGGTCAGGGGGGTGATGCCCACTCTCTCTCATGCCATCGTTTTCCCCTGCCAGCACAGAGCTTCTCCTTGAGCCTGTAAGCCAAAATAAACCTTTTTTTCCCACAAGCTGCTCTTGGTTGGGTGATTTCCGCCAGCAGTGCAAACCTGATCACAACAGTAAAGTGGTACCGAGGAGTGGGATTGCTGCTAGACACCTGACTGTGTGGCTTTGGCCTTTTGGAGCTAATTTTCAAAAGGAATGTGGAAGGATTTGAAACCTTGGCCTAGGAGATGCCTTGCAGTGTGGTAAGTACAACTTGATGGACTATTCTGGTCAGAGTTGAAAGACCTGAATGTAGTAAGAACTATGGACTGTGAGGTTTGGTTTATGAGGGTGAGAAAGAGCTTTCCTTGGGTTGGGCTAGCAGTTTGTGTGAAAACCTTGCTGTATGCCCATGTCCTGAGAAGTTGTGCAGGGTTGCTTTGTGTAGAAATGAACTGGTGTGAGTGAGGAATGTGCCACAGAAATTAAATCTTCGGGCAGAAACTTCTGCCCATTCAGCTGCAATTACACCAGAGACTACAGCCTTTGAGACTGGGCCAGCTGACCTGCACTGGGGAACCAGGAAGAATGTAAACTCTTTTGAAGGGGACTGAGTACTCAAGAAGTGTCCTGTTCTGCAAAGTCTGCTTTTTGCCCCCTAGGTTAACAAATTGTCATCATACCTGGTATTGTGGAGTATAAAAAATGCAGGGAGGAGAGGATCATTGAGTTTGCAACATGGTCTTGTGTTTTGGAAATGGTCATGGGCCATGTGAAGCAGGTTTGCTAGATTCCTGCATGAAGACCCCATGGGGCCATGAGGATGGACCATGGGTTGCAGTAGAGACCCAGTGGAGATGCTGGGACCAAGAGATGGGTGCCAATGAGAGCTGCTGGCCCCGGGTGAAGTTTTCCAGGACTGTGACTACCCTACCTGGAGGGGCAGAAATGGAACTCCAAAGACTTGTTGCTGGTTAGAGTTATTGGATTTGGAGACTTGTCACTGGCTAGAGATTTGAATTTGGAGCTATAGATTTTGATGTTTGCCCTGTTTAAATCTTGTATTGGTTGAACACTTCTTTGCTGTGCCCAATGCCATCTTTTGCAGTGTGTTTATTCTGTGCCTTTATGGGTTTGGGGGGAATTTTTTGGTATTATGGCTCAGTTAAAAGATCTTGGACTATAGTCATGCATAAACATCATTGGGATTGATAAAAAACTATGGGGACCTTTAAAGTTGGATAAATGCATTGCATTTTACATTATGCATGTTTATCAGTTTATGGAGACCAGGGCCATAATGTGGTGGTTTGATGCAGGTGTCCCCCATAAGCTTAGGTGTTCTGAATGCTAGGTTCCCAGATGATGGAAATTTGGGAATTAGCACCTCCAGGAGGCAGTGTATTGCTGGAAGGCGAGTTTATGGGTGTTATAGCCAGCTCCCCCTTGCCAGTGTTTGGCACACTCTTTGTTCCTGTTGTCTACCAGATGTGGGCCAGGGGGTGATGTCACCCTTGGTTCATGCCATCATTTTCCCTGCCATCATGGAGCTTCCCCTTGAGCTTGTAAGCCAAAATAAGTCTCTTTATCCCACAAGCTACTCTTGGGTGGGTAATTTCTACCAGCAATGTGAACCTGATTGCAAAAAAGATATGTTGTTTCACATGGTTAGAAGTTCATTGTCAAGTGATAAGTTGGATGACACATATGATGGAAATTCTGACACTGAGAATAATCTCCAGTGGAGGGACATCCTCAAATGAAGGCATATTCTGCTGCGGGCAAAATATGACACATCTATTTGCTGTACCTATTGTAGAGTGCCTAAATTGAGTGCTAATTTTGAGCACATGACTACTGTTTTTGGAAAAGAGTAATTCCTAGGTACTTTTAAATCCCATTAAGCTAATTATTGTGTTCATGAAAATATGCTAATGCCTTAATTAACTTCATGTTATAATTCTAACATTCTCATGGTAATATGTGTCATTCCAGACATTCTTCTGGCCCAAGGATTGATGAGACCGACTTAAATTAACAGCATATTTCAAGTGAGACCATATCTTGAAAAACCAAAAGAGAAAAAAAAGTAAACTTAACCACCCAGTAGTCTAGTCTAATATAACCTCAGCACCTCAACTTAACACTGTTATTTACTCAACTTTCCCAAAGTGCAAAGTGGAGGCTTAAGTCAGCAGCACAGCATTAAGCAAAAGTGCTGTGAACATGTGCAAGACACAGCCCCTCTGCCCTGAGTTACAGCCTATTTTCTCCTCATGACTCTGAATCCTGAGACAAGGGGAACCTCCACCTGTGGGTGGACAGTGATGCCTAATAGGCACCTAACAACCACAGGAGCAAGACTTCCTACTGGGTGACCTAGAGAAGGAAAGGATGTTTCTAGAGAAAGGTTCAGGTGCAAATTTTAGGGACTGGAGAGGGCTGGGATCCTGGGAGGATATTGAGATAACATATTAGGTCACTCTCCATAAGTAAACCTACATTGCTGATGTACCTAATTACAGAGGAGACATTCTGATAATTGATCTATTTTAGATATTTACAGACAGGCAATTATTTTTGCTACATGTAATTGAGGGAAGGTCTGAACATTTTTGCTGATTAAAAATACCCTGTTTTCTTTCCAGTCATTCTTGCTCATTACTATCTCTAATCTATTTGTATTTTCTACATTTATTTTATGTATATCATTATTGCAACTTAGAACTCAAACAGCGATTTTCCTAATGAGGAGGTCTGTACCCAATCTCTGTTCTACAAGTGTCCTGGTTTATAGGTGATGGGATGGAAATGTTGAGACAAGGGCTTTTAAAGAACATAATATTGAAAGACAATTAACAAAGTGTTCTGGAAGAATATTGGAAGTCGGGGAGGATGTTAATCCCTAAAAGTCCTGAGTCTCCAGTGTCAAAGGTCAGATGGGAACACAGGAAGCCTCCACTTCCTGTGGTCAAAGAGGACACTCAGATCATAAGGACAAAATCAGTTCTGGGCCAGAGGTGTGTAAATGGGGTCTGAGGAAGTTGCTCAGTGGTTAAAGTCGTTGTCACATAGGCATAAGGACCTCAGCTCAGATCCCCTGTACCCATGTAATAATGGCAGGCACAGTGGCATTTGTTGATAATCCCAGTTCAGGCAAAAGAGACAGAAAATCCTGGCTATACTTACCTGGCAGGGGAGATACCATGATCAGGAAAATCTTGGCTAGCTCATCTAGCCATGTTAGTGAGTTCTAGATTCATTGAGAGACCTGTCTCAAAGAATAAGGTGGAGAGCAATTGAGAAAGATCCCAGTGTGAACCTTTGCCTTGAACATATATGAACATACACATGCCCATGCATCTGCATGCACACTTGCCTGCCCACACGATACCAGCATGAACACATGCACATATCCACACACAAACATGAAACAAGAGATCTGTAAATGTATATGAAATTTGGATAAGTTCAAAGGGTTTCATGGGTCATAAAATAAGTTAAAGAAATAGGGTTAGCTGAGGCAGAGGTAGGAGGAATGCTATGAGGTCAAGGCCACCCTGAGGCTACATAGTGAATTTCAGGTCATCCTGGACTAGAGTGAGACCCTACCTCAAAAAAAAAAAAAAAAAAAAAAAAAAAAAAAAAAAAAGAAAAAGAAGAAGAAGAAAAGATGAAAGAAAGAAAAGAAAAAGAAATAGACTGAGCTGGATGGAGCTGAATTAGATGGAACAGACTTGAAAAGAAATGAGAGGAAAGTGGTTTGTTAGACAAAAGGCCATTCCTGTATAGTGAATCACAAGGAATGATGGGCTCTCAGGAGACAACAAATAATTTCTGTGACAAGAACATCAAGCCAACTATGCCCCATGTTCCATGAGGAATGGGCTGTTACAGTGAAATACCCTTACCCTGAAACGGGCCTTATAGTAGAGAAACAGTCATCACTGTTGATGACTTTTGGGCATCATTTACAAAATGGCAGCAAAACTGCAGCGTCTCAGTGTCTGAACAGCACTAGCTTGAAGTTTCCAGTGAGAGTAATGGAAAACAGTGAGGCAGTGCCTTTGAGGGAATGTTGTTCTTTAGCAAAATTAAATTGCATGATGCTTTGAGCAGCTTTGTCTTTGCTCAGATTCCCGTTTTGTGCTGCTCAGTTTCCTCTACTGTATTTTCCTATAATTCATTCTAAGGCTGGTTTCAACTTCCTTCATGAAATTATATCTGTTCCAACCAGCTCTTCAGTGTGAACCATTCAAATAATTTTTCAACTCACCTGTCCATTCCAGATGCTTTTCTTTTAAAGGCAATACATAATTTAATGTGATAGTATACACAGAATCTGTATACAGCTCAGTGAATAATACAGACTAAATGCCTTTTTCGTTCTTTTTTTTAAGATTTTATTTTTATTTATGCATTATACTGAGAAAGGGAGGGAGAGAGGGAGGGAAGAAGAGAGAGAGAGAGAATGGCTATGCCAGGGCATCTATCCACGGCAAACAAACTCCAGATGCATGAGTCACCATGTGCATCTGGCTTACATGGGACCTAGAGAATCAAACTGGAGTCCTTAAGCTTCACAGGTGTGCACCTCAAATGCTGAGCCATCTATCCAGCTCTCATTCTATTTTTTTTAATTGTTGTTCATTTTTATTTATTTACTTGACAGTGACAGAGAAAGAAAGAGGCAGAGAGAGAGAGAGAGAGAGAGAGAATGGGCGTGCCAGGGCTTCCAGCTACTGCAAACGAACTCCAGACGCGTGCGCCCCCTTGTGCATCTGGCTAACGTGGGACCTGAGGAACCGAGCCTCGAACCAGGGTCCTTAGGCTTCACAGGCAAGCGCTTAACCAGTAAGCCATCTCTCCAGCCCTCATTCTATTTTTAATCGGAAAAGATGTTATTCTACAAATAGAGTTCTAAGATCAACAATGATATATAACAATGAAATTTAAGAGACTATCATTTTGTTTTCAAGCTAATTCTACATATGAAGCAAACCAGCTTTTTCCTCGCTCAGAAGCTGCCATAAGTGCCTAAGATATATGTCATCCTTACTCAAAATACTGTTGCCACTGGGCTTCTTAAACCTAATCACAAGGAAATCACATTGTCATTGCAGAATTGGACATAAGTTTCAACAGCTGAGGTCTTTTTTTTTTTAATTTTTTTATTTTTGAGAGACACAGAGAGGAAAAAAAGAGGCAGAAATGCAGAGAATGAATTAGATATGTCAGGGCCTTTCAGTTGCTGTGAACAAACTCCAGGTGCATGTGACCCCTGTGCACATGTACAGCATTGCATGCTTGCATAAAGTTTTTTGTGTCTGGATCCATGGGACCTGGAGATTCAAACATGTGTCCCTAGGCTTTGCAGGCAAGCACCCCAACCTCAACCATCTCTCCAGCCCCAGCTGAGCTCTTGATTTCAATACAAGATGTTGTTAATGAAAGTTATCATATTCCATTTTATAAATATACCAAGGTTTGTGGATTCCTTACAAAGCAATAGGGATGACCAGCCTATAACTGCACACAACACAGTGAATATCACAAACAAAAGGACCCAGATGCCAGAGAAATGGCTTAGTGGCTAAGGCACTTGCTGGCAAAGCCAAGGGAACAAGGTCAACTTCCCAGTACCCATGTAAAAGCAAATGTACAAGGTAGCACACACATCTGGAGTTTGTCTACTGTGGCTAGGGGCCCTGGCATGCCCATTCTCCCCTTCTCCCCGTCTCTTTCTTTGTCCTTATTAAATAAATATATAATTTTTTTTTGAAAAAAGGAGCCAGATGCTTTTTGTACCTATTTATCAATCCCACACAATTTACTTTCCAGCTTCTTATTTTTTCAGATTTTAAGCTCAGGTTTTATGTGGAGATTATAAACTCCTTAATCTTGAGTCAGAGGAGGTAGTGTTTCATGCTAAAGACTCAGCTGAGACTCACATTATGTGTGAAGCCTTTCTCCACCCTTCTTCTATGATTCACTCCTGCTGAAAACAGGCCTCCTCAAATCTCATCCATGAGCCTTCATCATTGAACCTGAAACTCTTGATGGCACATTTTGATCACTCTCTCCCTTAGTTAGGGATGAAGCTTGGTGAAGTTGGATCTGTAGCTTTATTTTTTTTTTTAATTAAAGTCATACACTCTGATCCAAGTTCAATACTTTTGTATCACCCATAGACTTTTTTTAAGCCTAGAAACTGAGAATACTTTCCCTTATCTTCAGAGACTATAGAGATTTTAATGTGGGTTTTTTGATGTGGCCACCCAAGAGTCATCAAATTGGCAAAAGAGAAGTAATGAGTTTGAGGTGAACCTTAAAACACAGTGAATTCCAGATCAGCCTGGAATAGAGTGAGTCCCTATCTCAAAAAATAAAATATAAATACATTTATATATGATTCTGATAATTAACAGAAGCATATCAACTGTGCCAAACAGATAGATACAACATAAATATCAGAAACAATTTGTGAAAATACCAGTATTCTGCATAAGACTCTAGAAATTTCTCTTATTCTCTTTATCATCTATTTGTTACATATTGATACAACTGAAAAGGTAACAATTCAAAAATTCCATGCTGAGAACACTCAATTATTAACATTTAGTATTGAATTATCAATGACAAGAACTTTAAAAAAGAACAGGAGACAAGAAATGAGGGGAAAACATAAAATAATAAGAATAAGTTAGTAAATGAGAATTATTTTTAATTAGTTAGGTCTATGATTATTAAATGTCTTCTGATTATTGGTGTGGGGAAAATACGAAGTCATGCAGAACTATAATCTACCATTCTTCCTAAGTGTCCAAGGCAAAGCACCCTTTATGTAGAAGATTCTTGTTTCAACACATGGCTATCAGAGCATCAAACATTTGGAACCCATGTCACTGTTAGTACTTACATCTGGGCAGCTGGAAATGATGGTGTGACTGGCATGGTGACTCTAGAATGTGCTAACAATTGTTTTGTTTCATTTGGCTCATATATATATATGCTCTTTTAATTTGCATACATAATTACCTAAACGCCAAGCAATTACCCACTTTCCTCACAGGATGAGTTAGTTATACCTCTGAGGAATCCCTCCCCTTCACTAATCTTTCATACCTCCACCCAAAGTTGCATCAACCTCCCAGTTGCCTTCTCATAAGTCATATTTAAAGCCTTGGGATTCTGTCCTACTATTTCCAGAGGTCTTTCCTATGAACCAATTTAAAATGGTATCTCTGCTGGGTGCAGTGGTCCATGCTTTTAATTAGGAAGCAGAGGTAGGAGGATGGTGAGTTTGAGATCAGCCTGACACTACATAGTGAATTCTAGGTCAATCTGGGCTAGAGTAAGACCCTATCTCAAAACAAAACAAAAGAAAAAAATGGTATCTTTATTGAAGAAAATCACAATATTTCATTGCTAGCAAATCACACATTTCTAACCAGTCTCAGTACATACATTTCATCTCCTTTCTATATTAGTATTTCTCAGTGGGTTATCTGAATACCAGAATCATCTGAATTGCTTGTTAAAAATGTAAATTACTAAACTGGGGAGCTGGCTTAGAGGTTAAGGTGCTTGCCTGTCAAGCCGGAGGAACCATATTTGATTCTCCAGGACCCACATAAGACCGATGCACAAGGTGGTGCATGTTATCTGGAGTTCGTTTGCAGTGTTTGGAGGCCCTGGCCTGCTCTCTCTCTCCCTCCTCCCCTTCTCTCTGTTTCTCAAATGAGTAAATAAGTAAGAAAAAGTGTAAACTACTGGGTTCATTCAAACCTGCTTACTTAAGATCATTAGCAGTGCCAGTCCTGGAACCTGCCTATTTTCCCAAGTACCATAATAAGAAATTCTTATACACTCTGAGGTTTGTAACCACTGCTGAAAGTTTGGTGTTCAAATTCCCTTTCCTAAAAATTGTAGCTCATTAAATCACATGTTGCAAAGACAGAAAAAAAGAAAGAAAGAAAAAAGGAAAAAAAGAAGTTTTGTTATAACTATCAAATTCCCAAAATGGCATTCAGGACAAGCTAAAAGTATTCTGAATGTAGAGGCACATTCAAATACACCACTGTCTCTGTGCCTAGGTGGTATACTGGTGAGTCTAGCTGCCTTCCACTTATACCACTGTTAAGGTTAACTCTTCTCTGCTCTGTACACTGTTGAATGCACATTTGTTGAGTACAAGAGGTCCTCCATGCTCTGCTTAGCTTCCTCTAAGAAGCTAAAATGATTGGGCTGATACTGGTTTGATAGGATAAAAAAAAAAAAAAAGTCGCTCAAACAAGAGTTGCAAAAACTTCTCTCAAAGGGCTCACTGCATGCAAAAGTCACATCTTCATTGTGAAAGGGAGTGGAGGAAGAAGTGAGAAAGAGAAAGTGGAGGAGGGAGAAGTGAAAGAGGAAGAAGGAAGAAGGAAGAAGAAGAAAAATGTGGGAGAAGAGAGTGAACAACCCCAGAGCTGAAGTCTGATTCCAGAAACTGTTTCTGTCTGAATTGGATACTCAGAAACCTTTCCAGACTGTTGGCATCTCACAATAAACTCTGAATGTTGCTGCTATTAGCCTTTGCAAGTGGTTCTTAATCCGGAGTAGCTATGTGCCCCTACTGTTACAGGACCTTTTACCAATGTCCTAAGACATTTTCTAAAATATATTTTATGCCTTTATTTGAGAGAGAGATTCAAAGAATGAGATAGGTATATAGATAGAACGAGAGAATGGGCACACCAGGGGCTCTAGCCAGAGCAAATTCCAGATGCATGGGCCACCTTTTGCATCTGGCTTACCTGGGTCCTTAGACTTTATAAACAAGTGCTTCAGCCACTGATCTATCTCTACATCCCCAGGAGACATTTTAAAATTTTTATTACTTAAGAACACAGTGTGTATACAGCCATGTTGGTACCTTCGTTAGCCTCCTCCTTGTCCTCCCCACTCCACCAGGACCCTCTTTGTTGGAGAATGTGGGTCGTGCATTGTGGGGTTGGACATTACTTATGGGGAGGAGGCAATGTCTCTGTGCATAATGTCTGGACATGTGGCTTTAACAATCTTTCTGCCTCCTCTGTCATGAGCTTCCTTGAGCCATGTTGGGTTTGTCTTGGGTACTTCAGTGAGGAAGTCTTGGGAGCCTCTGGGTCTCTGGATTCTGGTTTGCTAGGACTTGAGTGTTCTCTGAGTCTATCTCCTTCACCCTTCAGCTGGTACCAGGTTCACCAAGAAAGCAGCATTCTTGCCCATTTCCCCAATTACTCCATGTTTTTAGCTGGGGCCCTGGTGAGGTGTGATGGGCTGATTCTCTCCTCAGGTTCTGTATCCATATGAAAAAGAGAAGCAAATTCTCCAAAAGAGAGTGAAGTCAGCACCAGATAAATGGAATAACAATTATTATTTTAGAGAGAATGTAATAGGTGTAGGCCCTCTTGTAGCCCATGATTGGTGGGAGCTTAATAATGGAAAGTGGGCTCCTGTTATGGGTATGGTTCTGACTTGTTTTCCCAGCTCCAGTTATAGGTTCTTTTCCACTGAGTAGATCCGTTAGCCAATCAAGAGCAGTTGGTTACCCACCATGGCTGTGTGCCACAATTGCACTTGTGTGAGCATCACATAAGATTGTTTGCTGCTGAGTAGCTTAGACCACGAGTTGCTTGGACAAATGTTGCTCATTTTCTCCCAGTTGCTCATGTAGTACCTTCTGGCACTAGACAAGCTGATTGTCTGGGGACTGACTCTTCCAGATTCTAGCCAGATCATTCCATGTTCCATACAAGAGCATATGGTGTCTTCAGCAGTAGGGTCTTACCATTAACCTTTGATTAGTCGTCAAGTACTCTGACAGAAATCTATTTTCTTTTGGGAAACCTTGTAGGTCTCTGTGATCAACAGCTCTTTGTGGATATTACCTACATTCTGGTACTGGTAATTACATGCCAGTGCCAAGGGAAAAGAAGGAAGAAAAAGATAGGTAATATAAAAAAGAAAGAGAGAAGAAGTAGAGAGAGAGAAACAGAAGATTGCAGCTAGTCTTCATCTTACTCTCTCCAGGGCCCTGTGATTCAGGTGTTCCTTCTAAGGACCTGATGAAGGTTCAACCATTAAGTCTTCTATCATACAGAGTTTTATGGTACTATTGCCATTTGGGTCCAGTTTTGTTTCCCCCACCCCAACCTCTTTCCCACCCCATCCACCCTATTGTCAAGTCCTTTAAATGCTTATTAGGTATGTTAGCATATTGGGCAGATTCATGTTAGGAGCCACACATGAGTGAGACCATGTAACAATTATCTTTCTGTGATTACATGAGTTTGCTGAGAATAGTCTGTTCTAAGTTTGACCATTTTTGGTTCACATTTCATTGTGTCATTGTTTCTTACTGCTGTGTATAATTCCATCATAAAGATATATCACATTTTGGTTATCAATTCATCTGATGATGGACATCTGGGTGGATTACAGCTCTTAGCTATTATGAATTGAGCAGTTATAAACATGATTGAGCAAATATCTCTGAGCTGAGGCATGCAGCTTTGGGGGTAAATGCTCAGAAAGGGAATAACTGAGTCTGTTGGTAACTCTACAGTCTACCTTTTTAAGAGTCTCCATACTGCTTTCCGTAGTGGTTGTACCAGCTTACATCCCGACCAACAGTGAATGAGGATTCCTATTTCTCTACATCCTCACCAACACTTGTTATCATTTGATTTTTTTATTGTTTGCTATCCTTACTGGGGTAATGTGGAATCTCATAGCTGTTTTAATTTGCATTTCCCTGATGATTAGGGATGATGAATATTCTCTTAAGTATGTATTTGCCATTTGTATTTCTACCTCTGAGAACTCCCTGTTCAGTTCTCTGCCCCATTTTATGAGTGGGTTGTTTGACTTTTTATTGTTTAGGTTTTTGTGCTTTTTGTAGATTCTAGAAATTAGGCCTCTCTCAGTTGAATAAACTGGAAAAATTGTCCCCCATTCTGTGGGTAATCTATTGGCTCTGCTTATTGTATGCTTGTCTGTGAAGAAACTTTTCAGCTTCATGATACCGCAATGGTTGAGTGATTGTCTAAGTTTCTGAGCTACTGGGGTTTTGTTCAGGAAGTCTTTTCCCATTCTTATCATGGAAAGTTCCTCCTATTTTTTCTTCCAGTAGTATCAGAGTTTCCAGTCTTATATTCAAGTCTTTGATCCATTTGGGCTTGATTTTTATGCATGGCAAGATGTATGTGGCTCGAGTTTCATTTTCATGAATATGGTTATTCAGTTTGTTCAGCACCATTTGTTGAATATGCTATCTTTTTTCCAGCCTACATTGCTAGGGCCTTTGTCAAATATCAAGTAGCCATAGTTACTTGACCCAAAGTCTGGGTCCTCAATTCTGTTCCATTGGGCTATAATCTTGTTTTTATGGCAGTACCATGTTGTTTTTACTATTATGGCTTAGTAATGTAACTTTAAATCAGGTATAGTGATGCCACCAGAGGTGTTTCTTTTGCTAAGGATATGCTTGGATATCTGAGGCCTTCTGCCATTCCATATGAATTTTGAGATCATTTTTCTATCTCTGTGAAGAAAAATGTTGGGATTTTGATTGGTATTGCATTAAATCTATATATAGCCTTTGGTAAGATTGCTATTTTCACAATATTAATTCTGCCTATCCAGGAGTATGGGAGGGCTTTCCATTTTCTCGAGTCCTTCTCACTTTCTTTGTTGAGTGCTTTTATGTTTTCATCCTTGGTTAATGTTATTCCAAGGTATTTTATTATTTTTTTTGTTGCTATTGAAAATGGGACAATGTCACTGTGGTGGTTTGATTTAGGTATACCCCATAAACTTAGTCTGAATGGTAGGTTTCAAACTGATGGAGATTTGGGAATTAATGCCTCTTGGAGGGCATGTATTGTTAGGGGTGGGCTTATGGGTGTTATAGCCAGTTTCCCCAACCCAGTGTTTGGCACACTCTCCTGTTGATATTGTCCACCTTATGTTGGCAAGGGGGTGATGTCCACCCTCTGATTATGCCATCATTTTCCCCTGCTATTGTGGAGCTTCCCCTTGAGCCTGTAATCCAAAATAAACCTCTTCTTCCCACAATCTGCTCTTAGTTAGGTGATTTCTACCAGCAATGCAAACCTGACTGCAACGGTCACTTATTTCCTTCTCTATGTCACTGTCTTTTTGCACGTAGAAAGGCTAATGATTTTTGTGCATTGATTTTATATCCTGCTACTTTGATGAAGGAGTTAATCATCTTTAAGAGTTTTGAGATGGAGGTTCTCAGGTCTCTTATGCATAGAAGCATGTCATAGGGTTAGCTTAACTTCTTCCTTTCCAATTTGTATCCCTTTTATTTTTTTCTCCTGTCTTATTTCTTGAGCTAGGACTTCCAGTACTATGGTAAAGAGTAGAGGTGAGAGTGGGCACCCCTGTCTTGTTCGTGATCTCAACGGGGATTCCTTAAGTCTCTCCCCATTAAGTATTACTTGGGCTTTAGGAGCTTTATATATAGCCTTTATTATGTTGAAATATAAACACTCAAAAGCCTATGGTGAAGGAGGTCATAAGCCCTAAGGAAGTAACAATTACTGTTGTCTGGCTAAATCCATAATATTATACTCACCACACTGTCCCTTGAACACTTATGTTTATGCCCTTATATTAATGCTACAATCACTGTTGGTTAGAGGATCTTCTCTTTTCTCTAACCAGTGGGGGTGACCACTGGGGTATCACCAAAATGACCATACTGCTGAAAGAAGTGACAGTGGAGTAAGTGAGACGTTTCTATTATACCCTCCAAGGCTCAGGGACCATTGCAGAAGAGGTGGTAGAAAGAATGTAAGAACCCAAGGAAGGAGAGGATTGCTTACAATGCTATCTTCCAGATGCAAAGTGGTCTTGGTATTTATGACCTCACAATGGTTGACACTGCCTACAAAAGACCTGCATAATAAGAAGGGAAAATATGATGGCATCAAAATAGAAGACACTCTAGTTGGAAAGAAGGGATTCAGTGGAGTAAGGTTGAGATGGGGAAGGGAAAGTGGTGAGAAGGGATTATGATCATGGTATATTATCAATGTTTATGGAAGTTGTCAACAAATAGTAAAAAAAAAAAATAGAAAGATGATCAGAGATTCTGAATTACTGGTAGTTCTTCAAGAATGTCATTTCACAAGAATTGGAGATGATCAGTTACTCTACCTATCATTTTTTGTTAGCATCCTGGTAACTGGAAAAGGGCATTAAGTTATTTGTTCAAGCAGTGTGCAGATAGTATGTAAAGGTTTAAGTTATGAAACCGTCTGAGCTCACATTTCACAGGAGCTAGACTATTTATTCTTGCATAAATTATTATCAGAATAAACTAAAAACCTTTCTACTTTAAATACTTAAAACAATATCATGAAGATTGAGATGACCATATACAGAGTTTAGTTGCATCAATAGTAAAATTTAAGAAATTATAATACAGATTTCATTGTTGTGTTAGTGGTCATTGATTCATGCCACATGAATTATTACTGTATTGAAAAAGTTTACTTACAACAGAATGTGTATCAGCTACTTTTGTGGAGTCATGGCTTTCAAGATCAGTCAGGCACTCTTATGACTGGATTAATACTGGTAAAGGACACTACACTCATTTGTCATGAGGAAAGGAATTGTGTTTTATGTCCCATTGTTAATCCACACAGAATATTGCAGAGCAGGGATCTTTGAAAGAGATGACCAAAATATAATGCAATGGTCTGTCTTGGGTCATGCTTATAGGGATGTATAAATGAGGCTTGTTTACTTAGGTGGCCTGAGAAAAGGCTGCTGCTAACAGGTGTATTAAAGAAGAGTATCAAAGCAGTTCAGGAAGTTTATACAGAGAAACTACCATAAACCTTGCTCATCAAACCTGAGAAACACATTAATTCCTTCACCAATTCATGTCTGAAATACAAGCTGGACACTTATGGTGTGAAAGACACCTTTAAGGGAAACCAAAATTGTGAGCAACTTAGGCTAGTAGAGAAAGCTTAGCTGTGTTAGTGTGTACAAAGAGGTTGAAAGGAGGCTGGAGAGATGGCTTAGCAGTTAAGTACTTGCCTGTGAAGCCTAAAGACCCTGGTTCGAGGCTTGACTCCCCAGGACCCACATTACCAGATGCACAGGGGCACATGCATCTGGAGTTCGTTTGCAGTGCCTGGAGGCCCTGGTGTGCCCATTCTCTCTCTATATCTGCCTCTTTCTCTCTCTGTCTGTTGCTCTCAAATAAATAAATAAAAATAAACAAAAACCAAAGAGGTTGAAAAGGTTTAACTGCAAACAAGAAAAAACTGGCCTATTTCTTACTGAGTGGGGCAAACATTGTTTACTAATATGGTGACATATTAATAAAAGCAGAGCTTTTCTTGTTACTTTGTGGCTCTTTTACTATTAAGATGATGCTTTATCAATTTATATTGCTTAAGAGATTACAGAATTCATGTTATCAAGAGGAGTTATGCTGATTATTTAAGAGAGGCTTCCTGTGGGAAAATCTCTGTCTTGCTTCCAACAGTTCATCACAGCGATTTAGATAGTAGGTTATTTGAGTAAATATATGAGTGATTTAACTCCCAGAAGTGTATAAAAATTATGAGGATGAAGAAATATACAATCTCCTGTACAATCACTAAGCTACAATACTTTTGTGCATGAAGAGTATTTAAACAATCTGGACCTTTTTTCTATATGTAGCTATGCTACCTATTATTTACCTGAGAAACAAACAACCTGGAATTCAAACTTGAAGCCTGACTCTTGTGACTCACAATTTCTGTTTGACTTTAAATCCTATTGTCTAATGATGGCCTCATTTGAATTGCATGAGTCACCTCCTTGTCTTCTGTGTGCAGACTAAGTAGAAGGATGTCTCCTGGTTTCTCCTAAGGATTGCTTCCTTTTTGCTGCGGTCACCATCATCACATGACGCTCAGACAGTTGACCACATTCTAGGGCAGGGTGGTATACTGAGTGAGGTGACTGAATTAGCCATAGTAAGATTCCCTCTGGCCTTAAATATGACACAAGAATCCATGTTGCCTAGTGTGCCTTTTAAATCCTTACAAGCTGGCAAAGGAATAGAAAATGAAAAAGTATGGCTATAAAAAGCACACCAGTCAAGGCAAGCATTTTAAATAAGGCCTCTCTACTAAACTGACACACTTGGTTGATTTCAATCAAAACATTTTAATTCCCAGGGCTTCTGTGTTTTAACATGTTAGATGAACAGGACAAGAAGAAGTACCACAAATTTCTTACCAGGAACTATTTTGAGGTTTCTGAATTCAATAATCCATTCTATATATCTTTTGATTTTTTTCCCCATCAGTCTGCTTTTCCATTATAAGCAAGATTTGTATAATAGGAAGACTTCAGTAAAATCACCATACTGGAAAGAAGGCAAACATTTTATCACCTTGTTCAATATCTTCCTTCTTATCACTGTACAAGTGTTATGCATTAATAAAGAATTATATTTGGATAAAGGGGAGTGGAGGCAAGAGGAAAAGGAAGAAGGTGGCTTAGGACCAGCCCAGGGCTACTTCAGTGCTTTAGAAAAAGGTAAAAGCTCTACCTTTTGACTGCTGCCTTGCTAGCCTACAGGGTGCGCATGCTGCTTGTAAATCCTTGCAAAGATGCAGAGGTGACTCTTTTATTTTGTCCTGTTGTGCATTTTCTGTTAACATCAGATCAACACCAGAGCAGTTCTATATCTGATGATGAGAAGTGCCTTGGGGGGGTGGATATCTAATTGATGAAGCATTAATGAATTTATGGCCAAATTCTGGGTAAACTGAAAAAGAAACTCAGCTAAATAGAAGCCTCCCGTGCCTCTTTGATTTAAACAGATTGTGTGTGTGTAGGATTGTGTAGGTGGGTGTGGGTGTGAGTGTTTACATGTGCATGTGCTCAGGCTCCCCTAAGCCTATTAAGCTGGATGCTTAAGAGCATGATTGCATGGGGTGAACCTGTTGGAGCATCATCATAAGCTAGTTGGCACCCTATCTCTTTCCACATCCCTTACACACACACATGGGGCACCCAGAGATATCGTTTGTTACTTTGTGTGTATATTTTTGGTACATTTAATAATAAAATAATGTCACAAGAGAAAATATTTTTAAGAATTCAGATGTGCAGTAATAGGAACCAAGGAGGCACTTATTTAAGGATTAGTAGTATATGAACTTACCTCCCATAGTTCCCGTCCTGAGGAGTCATCTTGTCCTTGTTTCTGGGGGAGCTGATAATCTCACCCCTTTAACTCTGACTTTATTTAGAATCAACCAAACACAGAATTACCTCAAGAAAAGACTTGTATTTTCAAAATTTTAACTAGAATGTGATCTCTCCTCCCCCATGTAAATAAAAATTGGTGGCACCATCTTCTTGTAAGAAATGATTCCAGGCCATAGCAAACCCTCGTAAAATCTTATCTCATGATACCTAATTCTCATGGTTTCCTGAAGCTGGATATTGAGATTTTTTTTTTAACTTTGCTTTTTTGTTTCTTTGGGGGTTTTTTGTTTGTTTGTTGAGGTAGGGACTCACTGTAGACCAGACTGACCTGGAATTCACTATGTCATTTCAGGGTGGCCTCAAACTCATGGTGATCCTCCTACCTCTGTCTCCCAAGGGTTGGGATTAAAGGGATGTGCCACCATGCCTGGCTAAATACTTTTTTTTTAAATTCATTATAATGAATTAATATCTAGACCCAAACGGCAATGGTACCATAAAATTCTACTTCCTAAAAGGCAGACCAAATGACAGAACCTTCACCAGGCCCTTACAGGAAACACCTGGGCCACAAGACACTGGAGAGGGTAGGATCAAGTCTAACCTAAATCTTTTACATCTTCCCTCTCTCCCTCTCCCTCTACCTCTCCCTCTCATGTCTCTAACTCTTGTACATTAGTTATCTTTTTCCTCATTTTCTTAGAGGACACTGACCTGTATACCAGCATGGAGCTATCATCCACAATGAGCTTTGGATCAGAGAGACCTACAAGGTTTCCTAAAAGAATGACAGATTTCTGTAAGAGTACTTGATGACTCACCAAAGGTTAGTGGTAAGACCCTACTGCTGAAGACACCATATGCAGCTGACACATAAAATGGAATGGCATGGCTAAAAGCTAGGAGAGAGTCAGTCCTCAGACAGTCAGCATGTCTAGTGCCACAAGGTTCTACATGGGCAACTGGGGGAGATGACCAATATCTGTCCAACCAACTCATGGTCTAACCTACTTAGCAGCAAATAACCTGTTGTGATGCTCACACAAGTGCAATAGTGGCACACAGCCATGGTGGGGAACCAACTGTTCTTGATTTGGCTAACTAATCCCCTCAGTGGTATGGGACCCATAGCTAGAGCTGGGAAACAAGTCAGAACCACATCCAAACATAAGCCCACTCTCCAATATCAAGCTACCACCAATCATAGGCTACAAGAGGGCCTACATCTATTAAACTCTCTATAAAAAACAAGTAAGGGTTATCTCATTTGTCCTGGTGCTAACTTACTCTCCATTGGAGAATCTGCTTCTCTTTTTCAGATAGATGTAGATCCTAAGGAGAGAGCCACCCCATCATACCTCAAAAGGGCCCTGGCTGAAACTAAGGAAAATTGGCAAAACAAGCAAGGGTGCTGTTTTCCTGATGAGCCAGACACCAGCACAAGGGGGAAGGAGACCAACACAGAGAAAAATCAATTCCTACCAAATCAGAGAGCCAGAGCCTCAGAGGCCCCCAACACATCATCACTGAAGCAGACCAAAAATGAACCCAACATTGCTCAGGGAAACTTTGCAGAAGAGGGGTGGAAAGAATGTCAGAGCCACATGTTGGGTCATGATATGCAGAGACATTTACCGTACCAATAACTGTGGGCTAACTCCACAATGCACGACCCATATACCTCAACAAGGAGGGGCCAATTGGGAGGGGGTAGGTCACGGATGAGCCTAATAATGGTACCAAACTGTCTGTATTTGCTGAATACAAAACTAATAAAATAAAAAATATATTTAAAAAATAGTGAATTAATAATGTATCCATCAATGCAATAGAAATGAGTAAAAAGCACTTTTAAGAAATTTCTTTCTTAGCCGGGCGTGGTGGCACACGCCTTTAATCCCAGCACTCGGGAGGCAGAGGTAGGAGGATCGCCATGAGTTCAAGGCCACCCTGAGATGACAGAGTTAATTCCAGGTCAGCCTGGACCAGAGTGAGACCCTACCTCGAAAATCCCAAAAAAAAAAAAAAAAAAGAAATTTCTTTCTTTTTAAGTTACAGTTGAAAATTTTCTTATGCAGAGATTGAATTCATATAGCAAATCTATTTATTTATGACAGCATGCCTTTTACAGAATTTGCTCTGTGATGAGTAAGTATAATTCTTCCACCACTTGTCTCTATTTGCACTACTTGTAAAAGTCTCAGTCACTTATGTGTTAAGCTTTCACTTGGATTGGATCCACCACTCATGTATTGTGTTTGCTTCTTGGGGCAAAGTAACTTGTGATGCCCACCCCCCATTTTATCGTTTTCATAGGAGCAAATAGAAGTGTCATTGGATTGATTTCAAAACCAAAGTCTTTCCCCTACCTATGAAATTAGCATTGAATTTTCATAGCGAAAGAAAAGACTGATTCTTGTTAATTAATTAAATATGAGTGTTATTTTTGAACATAGAAAGCTGTCATCTGGACATATTAACTTAAATGCAGCCAAAAGTGCTTGCCAACAAGTTAAGAATTCACTGTTGGACATCTAGTTCTTAAGCAGGAAAAATACAAAATTCTCTCTTGTAAATCCTAAAATGCTGAATATGATATAACTTCATAGAAGCATACTGTATTTACATATGATTACACAGAAAAATTTGCAGTGCCAACAACAGGCAAAAGACCTGAAAGCCATATTTTTGGCCACGGGTTTTAAACCAATATAAGGGATTCAAGACCAAAAAATCTCTTTTTTGTCCCAGGAAGACTCAGAGGACATTTGCTAAGCTCTTAGGCTTCAGGAAGGATGAAAAACATAAACTTCCCAAAAGAAATCAAAACCCTTAGTCCGTCTCATGCATACATTTGAAGTCTGAAACCCCTGAGTTTTTTAAATTTATTTTTGTTAGATATGGAAATATTTAGTATGTAAACAACACATGTTGGTACAATCCTTTTCCTCCTCTCTGCTCCTTTTCTAAAGAGGCCTTCCTCACTGGGGATGCAGGTCCAACCCCATGGGGATTGTGGGTCATGCATTATGGGGGAAGCAGTCATTTATGGGGGACTGACACAATGTCCCAACTTGTGGCTCTAACCATCTTTCACTCCCTCTTCCACAAACTTTCCTGAGCCATGTTGGGTGCATTTTAAGTCTACTTTAGTAATGGGCACTTAGGAACCTCTGGATCTCTGTACCCAAGAGTTCAAGGTCACTAACTTGAAGGGTCTGCTCAATAGCACTTGGCTCCTCACCTATGGTTGTATTGGTATGTTCTTAGCTATGGGTTTATTGACATCATGGTTATAGGCTTGTCCCAAGCCAACATATGGCTATTGTTTTGTCAAATTTTTTTCATTTGAGGTGGGGCATGTGTGTTGGAGATGTTGCCATGGTATCATTGACATTGTTGTTGAGGTTAAACTTCTCTCAGAAGCAATACACCTCTGCCTAGCATGCTTTCTGTGTGCAGCATTTATATTGGCATGTAAACCCATGGGGAGCTCAGTTTCCAGGTCCTCCCTGTTCAATCACGTTGTGAATGCCAGGGCTTGAGCAGTATGAAGTATGGCTAAATAGCAATTTCAGCCCTTTCAAACTTGAGCAGTTCCTGTTTGACTTATTCTTTTAGATTCATTTGGAATGTGTGAGAAGAAAGGACCTCACGTTTTATATGTTTGCTTTCCTAAAGTGGGATAGGACAGATTGAGACCTAATATTTCACATTCCATGGCTTCACAGTCTCAGCTCTGCCCCTTGCAATCTCCTGTTAAGTCACTTTTGTTTTGATACAGTGGGTGGGGAATTGGCAACTCCACTCAACCCACAGTGAATAATGAAGTGTCTTTAGCACACAGAGCTGGAACTCTGCTAATCTAGATGAGCTTTAAAAGACAGACCACCCTGTTGAGATTCTCTGAAGAACTTTACTTCTGGTAAGGCCACTTTTCACAGTGTAGCACAGACTTCTTTGCATGTTGTAATACAATGCGTTCAGTGAAATAAACATTTTGTTTCCTATCTTATGAAAAGAAAACAAATAAGTGAGAGACATTAGGGAACAATAATAACACTGTGTCACAAGTGTTACAAAGACAAGCTTCTTTTCTGGCTGCCCTACTAGGTAGCAGGCAAGGTTCAGTGGTGAGAGGGCCACCTTACAGTTCTCAGGTGACATACTGATAGCTTTCACTTCCGTGGATTTCAGGAAGATGTTTGTTGAAAAATTTTTCCCATTTAACTAAGTAACCTGAGTATCTATCTCCATACTTAAAATATTCATAAAAATAGCAAAGCTCCTGAGAAGAAGTGACCGAGGAGTGCTCAGTGCTGAGACATCTCTATGACACCCTCCAAGGCTCAAGGTCCATTGCAGAAGAGGTGGTGGAAAGAAAGTAAGAGTCAAAGGAAGGTTAAGACTGCTTACAGTCTAATCATTCAGACTCAGTTTGGCTTGGATATCCATGACCTCGCAATGCCTAATACTAACTACACAAGACCATCATGATAGGAGGAAAATATGGTGACATCAAAAGAAAAGAGAGACTAATTGACATGGGGAGTGGATATGATGGACAGTGGATTTGTGAAAGGGAAAGTGAGGGAGGGGAGGGAATTATCATGGTTTATTGTCTATAATTATGGAAGTTGTAAATGAAAATAAGTTTTGGTGCTTAGAATTTAACATAGCTACAACTACAAGGAGGCTGGGAAAATGGAACAATGAATAAAGAAATGTACCCTGAAAGCGTGAGTACCTGAATTTGGATTTCAAAAATGCCACATAAAAGTCTGAAGCCACGGTGGCCTTTAGTAATTCCAGAACTCCTGCTGACTGAGAGACAGAAGGTGGGGACAGGAGAATTTTCTGGAAGCTTCTTGACTACTTAGTCTTATGAATGCAGCTGAGGAAAATGAGAAACCCTGCCTCAAATGAGATGGAAGGTGAGGATTGATACCTGAATGCTCTCTTCTAATATCCACACATGTGCTGTGTCTTCCAGGGCCTCCAGCAACTGCAAAAGAACTCCAGATGCATGGACCACTTTGTGTACATGGATCTCCATGAATACTGGGGAGTTGACTATAGGCCATCAGGCTTTGCAAACAATCACCTTTAATCATGGAGACATCTCCCCACCCTTATTTGAATTATTGATACTTCAACTTCTTTCACTTTACAACATAAGCCACAAAAGGTACTAAGTAACTTCCCTCACAATTCACTTCTCATATTCCAGCCAATTAAAGCACTAAAATTATCCTAATGTCTTTATTTTGTTGGTGAGTGAACCTGGCTTTACTTTAGTTTTTCTCCTACTAGTATTGCTTCCTGTTCTGTTTTGCTTTTGTCCATTAGATCTGCTTTGGAGCCTCTCCCCCATTTCTCCTTCTCTCCCTCCCCAACCCATCTTCCTCCTCACCCAACCCTACCCTCTCCTCTCTCTCTCTCCTAGAGGCTTTTCTATGTGTATTGGTATACATGCTACAAAGCTTCCCTTTCCCCAACCTTACCCATAACACACTTCTATAATTACATTTAAGGTTGGATGATTCAAATCCAGTATTAAAACCTCATAGAAATACTTCATGTACCCATCCTTGGTCATAATCTGAGCTTTTTTACTTCTCACATGTCCCTCGGAACTTGGCTGTGACTACTTTGGTATGCACAGTTGTCATCAAGCACATGGGAAAGTACTGCTTTCTTCCAATTCCAGTCTGAAGCGGTTACCAGCTCTAGTTCTGTTGCCACATTGTCATGCCAGGGGAGGGCATGTGAATGGAATGCTGGTGAGCAACATTTACAGACCTCCCAATACATACTTCCTGAAGAAATAAGCCAATATTTTTTTTTTCTTGGATAGTCTTTCAAGCTACATCATCTCACAATTGTCAGGCACATCCTATCAATGTTGCTAGTCAAGGTATTGCCAAATACGGGGATGAGCTTGCTTAGCTCAACCTGAATTGATGGCTACAGTGGTTTTCACCTTTTCCTTCTCCCTTATCCACCTAGAGGACAAGATACTAGACCATAGTGGCCCTGGTTAGAACTAATTACTGCATTATCATTTTCAGTCAATATTTGAAAGCATTATAGTCATATGCTTCTAGATCTCCTAGCCCCTAAAGACAAATTGCACTGCTTTTGTTCCACAAGCAGAAACAGGTATCACTGTATTTGGTTGCTTACAGTCACTTACTCTGGTCAGGCATGAACTCTAACAAGAATGCAACAGGAGAATGTGCCAAACACTGGCAAGGAGAAACAACAGGACAGTATGCCAATCACTGGCAAGGGGAAACTGGCTATAACACCCATAACCCTGGCCCCCAACAATACACTGCCTCCAGGAGGCATTAGTTCCCTAGTCTCCATCAGCTGGGAACCCAGCATCCACAACACATAAGTTTGTGGGGAACACCTGAATCAAACCATCACACCATGTAAAGCTGGACAGACAAAGTAGCACATATGTCTGGAGTTCATTTGCAGCAGCAAGAGACCCTAGCATGCTCATTTTCATTCTGTCTCTCTCACATACAAATATAGATAAACTATTTAAATTTTTTATTCAAACTTAAGGATTAAAGAAATCATGGCTAAAGGAAATACAAATTAAATCTACACTGAGATTCTATCTTAGCCTGGTCAAAGTGGCTAGTATTTAAAAAAAAATCAGATTGGGCTTCTGCGTGAGAAGGAAAATACTTAGTAGCAAAGGCCAGTAAGTTAAAAAGGAGATATAAAGGGAAGAGAAAGGAAGGGAGGAGGGTACTTAATAGGTTGGTATTGTATATATGTAAGTACGATGATTGAGATGGGGAGGTAATATGATGGAGAATGGAATTTCAAAGGGGAAAGTGCGGGGGGAAGAGGGAGGGTATTCCCATGGGATATTTTTTATAATCATGGAAAATGTTAATAAAAATTGTGAAAAGAAAAAAAAGATTATATAGGGTAACTGGGTGTGGTGGCGTATGCCTTTAATCCCAGCACTCTGGAGGCACAGGTAGGAGGATCGCTGTGAGTTCAGGACCACCCTGAGACTTCATAGTGAATTCCAGGTCAGTCTGGGCCAGAGTGAGATCCTACCTTGAAAAACAAACAAACAAAAAAAGATTGTGTAGGGTAAATTAAGCTTAATTGCATTCTATCAACCAATATGCATGTAATTTCTTATGCATAGATATGTTGAAATAAAGTTTTGAAAAGCAAAAACAAAAAAGAGAAAACAAAAAAATCAAAAACTACAAATTTCTGGTGAGAACTGGGGGAAAAGAAACTCTTTCACATTGTTGGAGGGAATTTAAATTAGTATAGCCATTATGTAAAAAAGCTGAGTACACACCTATTATGATTTGAATTTTAAATGTCCCCTGTTGCAGTTCCTCTTTTCAAAAAATATAGTTTATTTATTTATTTATCTGAGAGAGAGAAAAATAGAGACAGACAGAGAGAAAGAGCATAGGTAAAAAGACAACCTCCAGATGCCTATGCCACCTTGTGCATTTGGCTTACATGGTTACTAGGGAATCAAACCCAAGTCCTTAGGCTTTGCAGGCAAGCACCTTAACCACTGTGCAATCTCTTCAGCCTGCATTACTCCACACTGTCATGTTGGTGGGACAAAACCCACAACCAGAAACAACTATGGAAGGAAAGAATTTATTTCCAGCTGAGAGTTTTGTCAAGGCAAGAAAAGCATGGCAGAGGAAAAAGCCAGGCTGTCACATCAGCTGGAAGGAAGCAACAGGAGTGAGCTAGCTCTGAACATCCAATGGGCCTTGTGGTCGTTTGAATGTGAATGGATGTACCCCGTAGCCTGAGGTATTTTTTGTTATTTGTTGTTTTGAGGTAGGGTTTTCTGTAGCTCATGTTGGCCTGGAATTCACTATTTAGTCTAAGGGTGGACTTGAATTCATGGCAATCCTCCTACCTCTGCCTCTCCCTCTCGAGTGCTAGGATTAAAGACATGTGCCACCATATCTGCTCTGAGGTATTTTGATTAAGCTTGCAACTTTAGTCCCCTGTTGGAGGATGAATGACTGTGTGACTCTTGTAGTCCTATCCAAAGGTGTGTTCAGAGCCATTTTAAGCTCTGGCTATTCATTTTTTGCAGGCTATTTGGTGATGTCTTTCTGCTATAAATCCATGGAAGTAAGCCAGCTTCTTCCACCACAGGTTGTGTCTCCTCTGGACTCTGAAATTAACCCTTTCCTCCCATAAGCTGCCTCTGGTCAGGTGTTTATCTCAGCAACTTGAAGGTAACTACAACAGGGCTGAATTAATAAACCTCAAGGCCTGCCCTCAGTGACATATCTCCTCCAACAATGCCACATTTCCCAAAGGCCCCACAACTTTTCTAAATTTCCACCAGCAGGGATCAAATATTCAAAACACATGAACTTATGGGACACACTTCATCCAAACCACTATATCCCCCATGGTGGTGGGGGATTGGGAGAAAATGTGGCTTACTTGGTAAAGTGCTTACCTAGCATGCATGAAGCCCTGAGTTCAATCTGCAGCCATAGCGACATACACCTGGGATCCCAGTACCCAGGAGGCAGACGCAAGAGGATCAGGAGTTATAGGCTAGTGTGACAGACATGAGATATTGGCTCAAAAAAAAAAAAATGAATAAATACACAAATAAAATGTCCTCCCCGTGGGTTTTAGTGCTGTCTCTATGCTGGTGGTGCTATTTTAGCTGGCCATGGATCCTTTAAGAAGTGGAGCTACCAGATGTGGTGGTGCATGTCTTTAATTCCAGCACTCAGGAGGCTGAGGTAGCAGGATTGCTGTGAGTTTCAGGCTACTCCGAGACGATATAATAAATTCCAGGTTACCCTGGGCTTGAGTGAAACTCTACCTTGAAAGCCAAAAAAAAAAAAAAGGTGGAGCCTAGCTGGCAGAAGTAGGTTGCTATGGGTGGACATTCGAATATGTAACTGAGCCCTGCTTCCTATTGTGCTCTCTACCTCCTGGTCTACTGTAACATAAGCAGCTACATGTTCCCACCTTTAGGAACTGAACTGCGCCACACACTTCCTGTCATGATGGACTAACATTTTTGAAGCTATAGCTAAAATAAACCTTTCCTCCCTTGAGTTGTTTCTGTCAGCAATTTTGGTCACAGTGACTCAAAAATAACTAATATTAAAGTGTTTGCCTTACAAGCATGATAACAAAAAGAAAAAAACAACTAATATATTCCCAGAGAAAACTAAGTGAGCATCCATAAGAGATCCCAACATAACAATGCTTGTTGCACACTATTCCCAATAGCCAGCTAAGGAATCAGCCTAGTGGTCTGTCAACAAATGTATGGATAAGGAAAATGTTGTATAGATTCACAGTGGAGTTCTTATTCCAGAATAAAAACAAAGATCATGTCATTTGCAGGAAATGCATGGACAGGAGGTTTACACATGTGCTTTACACATTGACTGAACTCATCTAGACAGAACATTTTCCTCTCATATATGGAAACCAGGGTAAAAGAAGGTAACCTGAGTAATAAGAGTGCTGGGAAAGGAAAAGGGGCCCTGAAAGAGGGGAGCAGGAGGGAAGGGTAGATGGGGTGCTAGGCATTGTGTACATGCCTGTAAGCCTCGCACTTGGGAAGTATAGAAAGGAGGGCCAGGAGTTCAAGGCCAGCCTGAACTACATGCATTATTCTGTCTCATAACAGCAGCAAACATCCAGGCATGCTGGGCGTGGTGTCACACACCTTTAATACCAGCACTCAGATGGCAGAGATAGGAGGATTACCATGAGTTTGAGGCCATGCTGAGACTACATGGAACTTGGAATCACCTAGATGACACACCTTTGTGTGTGTGAGGGGGGGTGTGTATTGACAGATAAAGAATGAAGACCCCTCCCCTCAAAGAGGCTAGCATTTTTAAAGGAGTGGCCCAATCATGAAGAGGTCTGAGTCTGATGCAACCTGTGCCTGCCGTCTTCACTGCTTTCTAGATGATGCATGTGTCACTGTTGCTGCCACGCTTGGCTAACATCAGACACCAGCTCCTTTGGCCTTCCAAAAGGGCCTCAATATCAGTGCCTGTCCTGGAGATTTCTGAGCTTTCGATGCCAGATTGGAACTGGTGAGGCTCTGTGCACTGGGCAGCCATCGGGTTCTTAGCCTCTGCATCATGCAGTTAGCCATTATTGGACTACATATCCTCTATAGTGGAAGTCAATCTAATCCTCTTTTATAATGCAAAGCATTATATTGATTCTGCTCCTCTAGAGAGCCCTGTCTACTATAATCACACAAAAACATATATGTAAATGGTGATATCAACATTATTCTTAGTAGCAAAAAGGAGGAAAATACACAGCCTATCAACTGAAAACTAGATACAGAAAAAACTGAAGGGCTTTGTAAAGGAGAGGAGAAGGTTAGTGTAATAGCCTAGCAAGGGAAGTTTCTGCTCTATTATTCTTCTATTAAAAAGAACATGAGAAAATCCACTAAGAAGGACAAGCTGTGTAGAGAAAGAACACAATTGCTGGGCTGTAGTGAGGTGGCCTGCAGCAGATGGTGCTTGATGTGCTATTTTAGGGCTGCTTTAGGATAGAAGCATGTTAAATTCATCCATAGCAACCTGTTAAAAAAATATTTGGAAAGGCTGGTCTTCAGGATTTTGTTTTAATTTTAAGGATGTGAAATTTTACTGACTTCTACATCCACTGATGAGATGAAGGATATTCATTGTTTGTATTTCAATTTCACCCAGAAAATTTGACAATGGGAAGGTGTATGAATTCAAATTTAGAGATCAAAAATATTGTTGATGTTCTCCTATTTGAAACAATGCCATTAAACTTCTAATGCCCATTGTAGAGCTATAATTAGAGACTATATGTCCTATTTTGTCCAAGACAGTCCTAGTGAGTGGTTTATGTTTTCATGAAATTATTAGTGGATCTTCATACTATGTCAAAGTGTGCCAGTTTGGTTAACACACGTTTAAGTCTAAGTTCTACTTGAAAATGCATGACTAGAATTTAACATGGAAAATAGATCAACATACAGAAGAGCCATAATCCATGTTAGAAGCTTTTCAGAGCATAAAACCCATAGCCCATCTTAGGCTACAAGAAATCCTTCAAAAGATAAGATGCCCCTGTGTGCCATTAGGTGTGATTATGGTTGTTTGCATGACAAGAAGAACAGGGTAACCCTGAGGTTGATATAGGGACAGTGATTTCTTTTTTATATTTATTTATTTATTTGTCTGTTTATTTTTACTTTTCAAGATAGGGTCTTGCTCTAGCCAGGGCTGACCTGGAATTCACTATGTAGTCTCAGGGTGGCCTCAAACTGGCAGTGATCCTCCTATGTCTACCTACCAAGAACTGGGATCAAAGGCATGCACCACCATGCTAGGCAACTGGTTTCCTTTTTAACAGCTATATTGAGATGTACTTCATCCGCCAAATAATTTACCAAACTGTTGCAGTCAGGTTTGCATTGCTGGAAGAAATCACCTGACCAAGAGCAGCATGTGGGAGGAAAGGACTATTTTGGTTTATGGATTTGAGGAGAAACTCCATGATGGCAGAGGAAACCAACAACATGAGCAGAGGGTGAACATCACCTCGTTGCCAACATCAGGTGTTCAAGAGCAACAAGAGAATGTGCCAAACACTGGTGAGGGGAAACTGGCTATAGCGCCCATAAGCCTACCCTCAACAATACACTGCCTCCAGGAGGTGCTAATTCCCAAATCTCCATCAGCCTGAAACCTAGCATTCAGAACACCTAAGTTCATGGGGGATATCAATGAAACCACCACACCAACTACAGTGTGCAATCAGTAGTTTTGCGTATATTAAGTACAAGCACAAGCATAGTTTTAGGACATTTTCATAATTCCCAAGAAACCCCATACTCATTAGTTGTCGCCTTTCCTTTGCCCCAGCTCTGTATCCTCACCCCTGCCCTAGGAAGGCCGTTAATCTACTTTGTATGCCCATAGGCCTGTCTATTCTGCAGTCAAATGCCCTATCCCAAGCTATATATCCAGATCGGCCTATTCTGAGCATTTTATAAGACTGGAGTCACATAGTATGTGATCTTTTGAATTGGATATTTTCATGTAGCATGATATTTTCTGCAGTTTATTTCTTGTCCTGATGGACTATTGATTTACCTCTCTAAGGAGGAGTCATACTCATGAATGACCAAAGGCTAAGTTATTAAAATGGAGAATGTGAGGAGACATGGCTTCTCTTCACTGTTCATGCTTCTTCAGAGGGAATGAACTTCATCTCAGATGACAAAAGCATATTAAAAAAATACTATAACACTGGGCATGGTGGCACATGCCTTTAATCCCAGCAAGTGGGAGGCAGAGGTAGGATTGCCATGAGTTCAAGGCCAGCCTGAGACTACATAGTGATTCCAAGTCAGCCTGGATATCTGGGATATAGCAAGACCAACCTCAAAAAATCAAAATCAAAAAGCCAAATATATATATATATATATATATATATATATATATATATATATATATGTATGTATGTATGTATGTATGGAGAAGTAACATTGTGTGAAACATCAGTGTAGAGAGGATTGCTGTGAGTTTGTCAAAGAAAAGCACAGGGTGTTCTAGGTCAGGGCTCAGACTGTGAGGGTAGAACCTGGTACACAGAATTGGGGAGGCAGGGAATAAGAACTGTTAAATCACAAACCTTCTATGAACACCTAAGGAATATTTCAATGCTTGTGCTTGCATGTTAGACAGCAGAAGACCATTACCACCCAATGGTAAGTAGTATGAGGAATATCCTTGGAAAACCCCAGCCAAGTTTTTATGGCCTACACAGCATACTTTGTTAAGAATAATATATATTATTTATATATGGCTGTGTTGTGATTTATGGCAATATGTCCAGGTTTTAAAAACTGAATGTCATGGTAAAGAGACGGCTCAGCAGTTAAGGTGCTTGCCTGCAAAATCTAATGACTCTGGTTCAACTCCCCAGTACTTGTGTAAAGTCCAATGCACAAAATGATGCATGCATCTGGAGTTCATTTGCAGTGGCTGGAGGTGAGCCCATTCTCTCTCTTTCTCTCTTTCATCTCTTTTCTCTTTTTCTGTGCTTACAAATAAGTAAACAAAAGTTTTTAAAACACACACACACACAAAACTGAATGTCTCCAGAAATCATTTCTTCCATTGCTACTGTATTGCTTTTCTTTTTTAAATTTATTTTTTATTTTTTATTTATTTATTTGAGAGCAACAAACAGAGAAAGAGGCAGAGAGAGAGAGAGAATGGGCACGTCAGGGCCTCCAGCCACTGCAAACGAATTCCAGACGCGTGTGCCCCCTTGTGCATCTGGCTAATGTGTGTCCTGGGGAATCAAGCCTCGAACCAGAGTCCTTAGGCTTCACAGGCAAGCGTTTAACCACTAAGCCATCTCGCTAGCCCCTGTATTGTTTTTCTTGATGGCATCAGAGTTGTTAGACTTTATTAAATTCTAGATAAAATTTCAACATCATATAAAGTGCAAATAGAATATTTCAAATATAGGGCTAGAAAGATAACTCAGTGGTTAAGGCGCATGTTTGCAAAGCCTAATAGGCTGGGTTCAATTCCCTAACACCTACAAAATGCCAGATATATAAAGTGACACATAGTTTGGAGTTCATTTACAGCAACAACAAGCCCTGGCATGCCCATGCTCATGCTCATTCTCTCTCTCTTTCTCTCTCTCTCTCCTTGCAAAATAAATGAAGCCAGGCATGGTGGCACACACCTTTAATCTCAGCACTCGGGAGGCAGAGGTAGGAGGAATACTGAGTTCAATGCTTCCCTGAGACGACACAGTGAATTCCAGGTCAGCCTGGGCTAGAGTGAGACCCTACCTTGAAAAACCAAAAAATAAAAATAAAAAGTAGCTAACTATATAAATAAAATATTGTTAAAATTTTCAAATATATCATGAACCACCTCTTCTGCTATTGCTGAACATTTTTTCAGAAATTCACACCAGATTCCTGTTAGTGATAGAATTTTGAAATAATTTTCTGCTTTTTAAAAATATTTTATCATTTATTTGAGAGAGAGAGTGAATGGGTGCTTCAGGGCCTTCAGCCACAGCAAATGAACTCCAGACACATGCACCACCTTGTGCATCTGGCTTATGTGGGTCCTGGGGAATCAAACCAAGGTCCTTTAGCTTCGCAGGCAAATGCCTTAACTGTTAAGCCATCCCTCCAACCCCATTTTCTGCTTTAAGATTGGCAGATATACTAACTTCCAAATAGGAACAAGCTGGCTTGTTTTGACCATATGAACGATTTTGTCTTTTTGCTGAGGAAGTCTTAGCTTGTTAAATGGTTCTGGCAGGAGCACAGCACTTACATATTGATAACCAACCAAAAGGTGTATTCAATTTACTCAGTTTTATGAACTTGTGTTCACTTTCTATTCTAAATACACAGTACTCCAAATATGGGAAGGATTCTTATTTTTTCACTTGGTAGGATAGTAACCAAAGATGGAATGTAGGGTTTTTTTTTTTGTTTTGTTTTGTTTTTTTAAGAGAGAGAGAATAGGCACATCAGGGGCCTCCAGCCACTGCAAATGAACTCCAGACACATACACCACCTTATGAAGGTTGGTAGGCTTTTCAGGCAAGTGCCTTAAGGACAGAAGTATCTATCCAGCCTCATTTTAAATATTTTTGTTCCTTATTTTTATTGCAAAGGAAAAGAGGGAGGAAAACAGGTAAAATGGGTGCACCAGGGCCTCCTGCCACTGCAAAGGAACTCCAAATATATGATCCACTTTGTGCATCTGGCTATATGAGAAACTCCAGATACCTGTGCCACTTTACGTATCTGGGGAGTTGAAACCATGACATCATGTTTTGAAAGCAAGCACCATAACTGCTAAGCCAGCTCTCCAGCCCACAAATAATCTTATAGATTTTTATATTGTATATTGGTTTTCTAGGCCATGTTCAAAAATATCCCCCCCCCCCCTCTCTCTCTCTTTCTCTCTCTCTCTTTGAGATAGGGTCTCATACTCACCCAGGCTGACCTGGAATTCAGGGTGGCCTTGAACTCATGGTAATCCTTCTAGCTCTGCCTCTCAAATGCTGGGATTGAAAGTATGTACCACCATATTCAGCTTAAACTTTTTATACTATTTTATAAACTTTTGATAGGATAATTAGCAATAGACTTGATAGGTATTTTTACTCTTTCCTATTAAAAATTATATAAAAATTTTATCTGATGTTGCTAGACAGGCAGTTAAACCAACTACTTGGAGGGCAAATTCAATCTAACGCAAAGGGAAAAATAGCTGTTAATCCTAGACTGCCACCTGCTGGTTAGCAATGAACTAAAAATATCTGGAAGCTTTCATGTCTCACATAATGGTGGTGGGGGGAACTGGTAGAAGTTTAATTTATCTCAAATAACATTATAATAACATTATAACAAATAACATTAGAAATTTTGACTAACCCCCCTCCCAGGCCCTCCTCTTCATAATTCCTTCCTCTAACTATACTTTGTTCTCATGTATTTTAGACAGAAAATGGATCTCCTGCTGCTACAAGTGAACTCCAGGCATGTACCACTATGTATCTGGCTTTATATGAGCATTAGGAAATTGAACCCAGGCCAACAGGCTTGTAATCAAATGCCTTTAACTATTAAGTAGATATAGTGCTCAGTAGCCTTGTCCACTTCTGGAGGGCACCCAGGAGTTACTATGTATGCATGCCTGGAATGGGAAACATCACATTAGAGAGTATTCCCTCATTATGCATCTAATCATAAAAGTCCCTTTATTCAAGCCAGGGTTGGTGCTGCACACCTTTAATCCCAGCACTTGGGAGGCAGAGGTAGGAGGATCACTGTGAGTTCAAGGCTACCATGAGACTACATAGTGAATTCTAGGTCAGCCTGGGCTACAGTGAAACCCTACATGGAAAAACAAAACAAAACAAAAAGTGCCTTTATTCACCAAGATACCAAGTTACACATTGGCTTGGATACAAAACAGTAAATGACAGACTGAGATGATGGACAAAATCTATGATCAGTGCCCCCCACATTTTGCGAATCAGTGATTATAATTAGTGGCATGTCACATGATAGCTGTCTAGAGAAAATTCTGAATTAAACAATACTTTTCCCCTCCAAAATGCATGTGTGCACAAACACATGTATACATACACACACACACACACACACACACACACGATTCCAGAATTTGCTAGTTCTTTGACAGGTAATATCATTTGGTGGCTAAAAAATTAACCTTACTTCCATGATGACATGGTGATGAGTCAAAAAGGTCATGTCCTGCTCTTGGTCCTTGTCAGTGCCATGTTCTGGGGTGCTGAGTATTGCCACCTTTAGCAAAAGTGCCTATTCTTTGATTGAGATAGAGGCATTTGTCTGAGAAGATTCCAGATCCAGTGGAGCTTCTTAGTAAGCTACTGCTCATCCTGTCCTGGTGTGTAGTGGAGGCTCATGGAAGCCAGCTGGGTCATCATTTTGTCCATTAGGTGTGCTGGGCATCAAAGTGAAGGTCATGCTGTCCTGAGATCCAAGTGGCAAGACTGGCCATAAGAAGCCCCTGCCTGACCACATGAGCATCGTGGAACCCGAAGATGAGATCCTTCCCACAGCCCCCTTCTCAGCCATGTCTCAGCCAGTCCCTACAGCACAGCAAGGTCTCGACAGCTGCAGTTGGAGGCTGGATATTGCTCTGTAAAGACATTTAATAAAATCTTGCACAAAGAAAAATAACTAGCATCAGGAAGTCTTAGATTCCTACTGTACACTCATTTTTTATTGCAGAACAATTCATATTAGCCAAATTATGGAATCACCCTGGGTGCCCAAAGACAATTGTATGAATAATAAATATGTGGTATGTATGTACAATGAAGCATTATTTACCCATAAAGAAGAATAAAACCATGCTGTTTACAAGGAAATGGATAAAACTGGAGACCATCATGTTTAGAAAAGGGAACCAGTCCAACAAAGACACATACTGAACATTCTCTCTGACATGTAGAATCTAGATTAAAGAGGGGCATGAAATTAGATGGGTAGCTATTTGGAAAGAGGAAGACCATCAGGAGTGGGGAAAGGGGACAAAAGAAGATAATACAAGGAATAAATAAATGATGATTTGAATAAGATGTTCCCCCATAAACTCATGTGTTCTGAATGGTAGGTTTCTAGCTGGTGGAAATTTGGGAAGGGGTACACTGCCACCTCAGTTTCACAAAAAGGTCATGGATTAGTATATTAAGAAGTGCAGTTTTATGTGCTTAATTAAATCTGCAAAATATCAGTTTGATTTTTTTTAATCCCAACATATAAATAAACTTCGAAAATAAGTCTTCCTATTGTGGTGCTTCATTTTATAATAAACTTGGGACTTGGTCTCAACTACCTTCCAGTCTCTGAATGTTCCCAGTCCTACATTTTCTTTTTAATATAGTGTAAAGGCGAGAGCCCAGGCGCACAGCCTGGAGACGCTGCAGGACCCGCAGCCCGGAGCATCAGACGCGGTGAAGTCAATGGCTTGCTTTCTGTCTCTCCCTGGAGCTCTTCCAGTCTGCAATTAAAAAAAAAAAAAAAATGGCCTCCAATAAAACTACTTTACAAAAGGTGGGAAAGAAACATAATGGAAAGAGTAAAAAGTTGAAGAGGCAGAGCCTGAAGAATTTGTGGTAGAAAAAGTACTGGATCGACGTGTAGTAAGTGAATGGGAAGGTGGAGTATTTCCTGAAGTGGAAGGGATTTGCAGATGCTGACAATACTTGTGAACCTGAAGAAAATTTAGATTGTCCAGAGTTAATTGAAGCATTTCTTAATTCTCAAAAGGCTGGTAAAGAAAAAGATGGTACAAAAAGAAAATCTTTATCTGACAGTGAATCTGATGACAGCAAATCAAAGAAGAAAAGAGATGCTGCTGACAAACCCAGAAGCTTTGCCAGAGGTCTTGATCCTTAACGAATAATTGGTGCCACAGACAGCAGTGGGGAATTGATGTTTCTCATGAAATGGAAGGACTCCGATGAGGCCGACCTGATGTTGGCGAAGGAGGCGAACATGAAATGTCCTCAGATCGTCATTGCTTTCTAGGAAGAGAGGCTGACTTGGCACTCTTGTCCAGAAGATGAAGCTCAATAATTGTTTGCATTGTTTTTATATATATTTATACATATATATATAAAATCTGGTCTTGGGTTTTGAATTACTGGTGTGAAAAATAACTACATTCTAATACAGATCAAGTTTGATACATTGGTTTTGAAAATATTGACAGTTGTCAGAATTTTTTTTATTTTACTTTTTGCATCAAGAGCACTGGTTACTTTGAGCTTTCTATAGATGCTTCTTAACAGTAGAATATTTGATACCATGGTATATTTCCTCTACATTGGAAAATAGTTTTTTCTAAATGTTAGGGTAAATTTTCCAGTCAGAACTTAATTCTAACTGGACCATTCTGTATTTTTTTTTTTTGTCCTCTCTCTCTCTCTCTCTTTGTGTGTGTGTGTGTGTGTGTGTCTGTGTGTGTGTGTATAAAATACTTACTGTAAGTGGCTTTGTTTTTAATATCCCCCTACCACACACCCCTCTGCCACCCCCTCAAAAAAAGATGGATGATGAGCTGTTATTCTATCCTAAGAAATCACTTCAGATTAAGTTCAAATTTTTCCTGAAGCCATGACCTTTGAAATTAGATGATTCTGTAGTTAACTGGATAGTTTAGGTTGGATAATTTAAAAGGCAGCCACATCATAATTCTTACCTATACCCTCCCATAAATTCAATAGTATATTTGCAATTTTTTTTTACTAACCAACTAACTCTTCATTCAATTAGGAAAACTAGACAAATCCCAGTTTGTTAATGGAACAAGACTTGTATAGTTCCTCTATGAAGTCATTCCTGTGCTTAAAGCTAAAATCTGTACTAAAAAATCACAGTTCATAGAATTTCTAAGACAATGCATGGCGATGTGATCCTGGTTAGAAATGGCAGTTTAGGGCCTGCTGGCACAACACTTGACACTATGAGTTCCTGACCTGCATGCTTCTTTACCCCGACTCATTCCTCACATGTAGGCTCAATCTTTTCATTATTTGGGTCACTGATTCAGCAGAACCCAGGATAATAACTTTGTAGTATCAGAATGCTATCTAGCTTTATATTGTTTACTTTATTGTAAATAATGGTGAACAGTGGTCAATAAATAGTTTTATATTCAAAAAAAATATATAGCATAAAGGCATCTGCTTGCAATAATTTTTTTAAACCTAAAAAACCAGCTGGGCATGGTGGCACATGCCTTTAATTTCACCACTCGGGAGTAGAGATAGGGGGATGGCCATGAGTACAATTGCATAGTGAATTCCAGTTCAGCATGAACTACAGTGAGACCCTACCTCGAAAAACAAAACAAAAACAGTGACCCAAAGCTTCTTGTAGTTTATGGAGCTTATAAAATTTTGCTTCATTACTTTTAAATATAAAAAAAACTTATTTTTGTGTTTTGTATGTCTTTATGCATTTCTCACATCAATTTAAGATTAGTTGATTTATGATATTTTTGCTATGTGTTTTTTAAATGTGGTGGAAGATAAGAGGGATTCCGTTTTAGACCACTTAGCATGTCACTTTAGTTTAACATGTCAGCGCGTGCTAGAGCTTTAAGAAGGGTGGATTGTCCATTGTTTCTTCACTTTTTAAGGTTTTTAAGTATCTCTTTAAACTTTATCTTTTATTTGTTTGAGAGAGAGAGAGGCAGATGGAGAGAATGGGCATGACAGGGCCTTCAGCTACTGCAAACAGACTCCAAACGCATGTTCCACCTTGTGCTTCTTGCCTACATGGGTCCTGGGGAATCTAACCTGGGTCCTTTGGCTTCATAGGCAAGCACCTTAACCACTAAGGCACCTCTCCAGCCCCTTCTTCACTTTATTGTATGTGTGTATACTGGTAGAGTACGTGTGATATATTATATGTATGTGTTTGTGTACATGTGTTGTCCGGGTGTGTGGAGACCTGTGTTCTCTGTTCCTTCCTGAGACAGGATCTCTCCCTCAATGGAAGCTGCTCTTTTAGGTCCACAAACCCCATCAAGTCTCCAAGTCTCCCTAATTACAGAGGATTCAGATGGGAAAAAAATGAAACTAATAATTTGGCCAAATTATTGAAACTTTTCCCATTATAATAAGTTTGTAAGGACATTCAGCCCACTCATGGGCTCAGCTTGGCCAGAGCTTCAGTGGTTCTTGTACAAGAATTTGGATACCTAGGCCTTGGGACATGTATGCTTTTGACTTTTGGAAAATGTTCTAAGGCAGCAGAAATTTTTATTGCTGCTTTATTGTCTCCTAATGACAATGATGGAATCCAAGGGATTTATTCCCAAAAGCTCAGGTCTTGTGCTTGATGACTCTGTGACTATGCTGACAGATTTTTCATAACTTCCACTGCATTTTAAACTCATGTGACAGTCTGCTTTCAAATGTCTTTACAATTATTTCCTGGTTAATTTGGGTTGTCATGGGATGAGGGGAGAAAGAACCTTGCCTCTCGGTCTTTGGGTTGACTCTTGCCAGAGAAATCATAGCAAGAAATTCAGGGTGTGTCTCACAGTTCGTGTGGAGAACTTCCACCTGTGTGTGGAGCCCTTTCCTGTTTAGTGGTCCCCTGGGAACACCAAGTCAATTTCAATCAGATGATAGATTTGCATTTTTAATAGTTCCTGGTCCCCCTTCCTCCTATTTCTCACACAGGACCATATTAGTTCCTCTATCATTGTTTTGATTCAAATCCTGACAAGAAACAACGTGAAGGCAAGGTTTGTTTCAGCTTACAGTCTGAGGTTATAGTCTGTCCTGCCAGGGAAGACAAGGGACAGAACCTTGAAGCACCTGCTCACATTCAGTGCAAAGTGATTCTCCAGGTCCCACATAAGCCAGGTGCACATGGTGATGATGCATGCATCTGGAGTTCGTTGCAGTGGCTGGAGGCCCTGGCATGCCCATTCTCACTCACTCTCTCCCTCTCTCTGTCTCTAATAAATAAACAAATGAAAACAAAATCTTTAAAACAAAGCGTTGCTATTCAAAAATATACTTTCTCTAACTGAATCCTAGTTCTTGTTGTTTCATCCATAGTCAGGTTCTTAATAACTTATGAGCTCTTTCACAGCTCATCCCTTCCCATGCTCTTGTGCAGTCTGGATCATGCTTCACTTTTCTTACCCCCTGATTGATCTCCCATTCCCTCACTTTCTTTTGTTTAGTTTTTCTAGCTGATAGGCAGACTGATCTTTAAAAACATGGACACTGAATATATGTCATTGCTTTGCTGGAAATCCTCTAATGACTTTCTGTCAAATAGAGTTCAATTCCATTTTTAGAATCTCTAGGGTTTTATTCCACATGTATCTGCCACTTTAGCTAATCTGGTAAAGAGCAGGAATTAAAGGTGGTGCCTCTTGTGGTTAACAGTCAGCTATCTTTTCTTGTGGAATTGGTGAATCTTGAATCTTCCCAGTATTTTCTGCCATCTGTACAATAAGATGGATTCTCCAAGTAAGGATGAGTACAGCTTTGACTAAGGGAGATATACATATAATTTTGAGAGACATTTTGATGAGGATTCCCACTCATCTTGTCTAGAGAATAATGCAGGCTTCTCTATGTGGGTTGTGAGTTTCCTAGCTGTGTGATTCTGACTTGGTTCCTGCACTAGTATGAGCTCATGTTCAATTGTAGGACAGTTGGTTGCCTACATGGGGTATGCCACTATTAAGTATGTGTTTCTTGGCCATTTGGTGGTTGTATATTTTCTGGGGTCTCTTGCTTGTCCATGCTGTTGGTGACCATTGTCACAGCTCCCACAGCACTTTCCAGCATCATGAGGGTTTGTCAGGGGACTACTGGCTTTCCTCTGGGATTCCATGTGGTCTCTCCATGTCCTGAGATGGCAGCCTGTGGTGTTTTCAGCAGTTGAGTCATCTTTTAAGTCTGCTGGGTAACCATGTGCTTGGAACAGGCCTACATTGTTTTGGGGACCTCAGGGATCTCCCTGGCCAAATGCTCATGGGGATTGGGAAGGGTAACCTAATTATAGTCCTGGGATTAGCAAGCTAGAACCTGTAATTGGGGGTTTAAAACTTCCTCCACCTTCTACTGGGTGTATCTGTCAGATCCATCCACCCACATTCACTGCGGGTTATATCTTTAGTACTGATATCCTGGAGGATGGTTCCTAATGTACTGACCACATTAGTCTTTAGTTTTGTGTAGTTCCCTTATTCTCCCATCTTCCAGCTTACCCACTCTTCCAGCCCCCAAATTCTTTTCCTCTATTAGTTTGTTATTATCTCCTTCTCCCTTCCTGTTTTCACTTTTTTCTGGTCTTTATCTAGTTGTACCTCCATATTCCTAATACTTACTGCTTTTTACCCTCTTCCTCAGCTGGCCCATTTTAGAAACAACATGTGATAGACAACATGCAGTGTTTGACTTTTATAGACTGTGTGAACCTTACTTAGCATATTTTCCAAGTCCATCCATTTTCCTGTAAATTTCATCATTTCATTTTTTTCCTTACTGTTGAGTAGAATTGCACTGTGTATAATAACACATCTTCAGTATTCATCCGTCTTACCGATGGCATCTGGATTGCTTCCAGTTCCTAGTTATTATGAATGGAGCAGCTATAACCATGCTTGAGCAAGTATCTCTGAGGTAAAGAGTGGTTTCTTTAGGGTAAATGTCCAAGAGTGGACTAGCCGAGTCAGATGGTAGAACTATTTTCATGTTTTTCAGGAGTCTTCATACTGCTTTCCATAGTGGTTATACAAGTTTACACTCCCACCAGCAGTGAATAGGGGCTCCTCTTTCTGCACATCCTTGCCAACATTTGTTGTCATTTGATGTTTGATGATTGCCATCCTGAGTGGAGTAAGATGGAATCTCATAGTTGTTTTAATTCACCTTTCCCTGATGGCTAGCATATTGAACATTTCTAAGTGAGCAGTGGCCATTTGTATTCATTCCTGTGAGACTTCTGTCTTCAATTCTTTGGCCCATTTTTGAGTCATTGTTTGATTTTTTTTTTTTAATTTTACCTACCTCTTTATTAGAATGAGATATGAGCCTGCCATGGCCTCTAGCCACTGCAAACAAACTCCAGATGCATGTGTCACTTTGTGCCTCTGTCTTTATGTGGTTGCTGGGGAAGTGAACATGGGACCTTTGGCAGGCAATGCTTTAACTGCTAAGCTATCTCTCCAGCCCTGTTTGATTTTGTTGTTGTTGTTGTTGCCTTTTATCTTTTGAGGTAGGGTCACACTCAATCCCACAATGACCTGGAACTCATTCTGTAGTCTCAGGATGGCCTTAAACTCACAGACATCCTCCTACTTCTGTCTTTAGAGTGCTGGGATTAAAGCCATGTGCTACCATATCTGGCTTGATTTTTTTATTGCTTCATTTTTTTTGAGTTCTTTATAGATACTAGGCCTCTGTTAGACATATGGCTGGCAAAGATATTCTCCCATTCTGATTGATTGTTGGCTCTATTTATGATATGCCTGTCTGTATAAAAGCTTTTTTGTGCCAGGCATGGCGGTATATGCCTCCCTGCACTTGGGAGGCAGAGGTAGGAGGATTTCCCTGAGTTCAAGGCCATCCTGAAACTACATAGTGAATTTTAGGTCAGCTTGTGCTAGAATGAGACCCTACCTTACAGAAGAAGGAAAAAAAATAACAAGATTTTAGTTTTCATGAAATTCCACTAGTTGAGTGGTTAATTTTCTGAACTACTGAGGTCTTTCCCCATTCCTAAATTTTGGAGCATACTTCCTATTTTTTCCAGTCATCTTAAGGTTTCAGATCTTTTATTCACTTGAAGTTGAATTTCATGCATGGTGAGAGAAGTGGATCTAGATTCATTTCTCTACATATGGCTGTCTTATTTCTCCAGCATCCTTTGTTGATAGTGCTGTCTCTTCTACTGTACATTGTTGGCTCCTTTGCCCTTAGGCATTATTCTTTTGGTTTTTCAAGGTAGGGTCTCCCTCTATCCCAGTCTGACCTGGAATTCACTGCGTAGTCTCAGGGTGGCCTTGAATTATGGTAGTCCTCCTACCTCTGCCTCCTAAGTGCTGGGATTAAAGGTATGCTCCACCACACATGGCCTAGACATTCATGATCTTATTCTGGTACATTGTCTTGAATCATCACTTCCCTTCTCTTGACCAATGCTATTGAGAAAGTTAACGACTATTTTTGAAATATTTGAGTGAGAGATGGAGTAGAGAGAAAGAAAATGAGAGAAAGAGAGAATGGGTACACCAGGACCTCCTGTCACCACAAATGAACTCCAGATGCATGTACCACTTTGTACATTGAACCCTGGTTGTCAGGCTTTGCAAACAAGTGCCTTTAACTGCCGTGCCATCTCTCCACCCCAAGAGAAATTAATGACTCCTATGACTAGAAAACAAGACATGTACTTAAGGTGTTTTCTTACTATAGTCATCTTTCATTATGATTTTTGGCACATTTTATAGGCATTGAAGGAGTTAAGTTTCTTTTGGGCCTACTTTTTTATTCATATAAACACATTTTCTTGATACCTAGGTTAGAAATTCTAACGTTAGAATTTGCCTGACAGTCCATAGTATCTGTTTGGGAGTGCACAGCAGAGAGATGTAAAACAAAAAGCTAGCTTCTCCTGGGGCTCTACATTGAAATGAATTTACAATAAAACTGTGCTTACATCTAATAGTTACCTGCTTTTAAAAATATTTTTATTTATTTATTTGGGAGAGTGGGAGGGAGAGAGAGAGAGAGAGAATATGGGCATGCTAGGGCCTCTAGCCACTGAAAATGAACTCCAGATGCATGCACCTCCTTGTGTATCTGGCTTACGTCGGTCCTGGAGAGTCGATCCAGGATCCTTTGGCTTTGCAGGCAAACACCCTAACCACTAAGCCATCTCTACAGCTCCAACAGGCACCTACTAAATCTTATCTTTTGATCAGTTAAGTGTTAATGTAATAAATGTGTGTCTAGTGAGAATGTCAATGCAGTCTATGAGTACAGGAAAGTAAAGGAATAACATTTGAAACAACAATAATGAAAGCAATTTTGTTGTAGAAATGATCAATGAAAGACTTTAAAGCTTAAAACCTAAGTAATAGTTCTTTGGGGTCAGGAAATAGAAATGAGATTTTAGGAGGAAGAAAGGAAATAAAACCTTCTGTTTATGAGGTGCTTCTTCAAATAATTTCACCTGATATGTATCCAAATGCATTGCTATTTAGAATCCACTGGACCTTTAGAGAAAACTTCATTTTAAAACATCAGTTTTATAGAATTACATTCTTATAAGTGTTCATAATTGGAAAGATTTTAGATAACAATTTAACAATATATGAATATTTTCCTTTTATTAAAAATTATTTTTAGGAAATGTGTGAGTAAAAGTAAATTATGTTCTGTTCACGGCCAGGTTCAGTACTTGTACAGAGTGTTCTGCCGGCTCCACCCAGGGATCTCTTTCCCGGCTCTCCATGGCCCACAGCAGCAGATGAGAAGAATGGAAGTCTACAATGAATTGGTCCACAAGAGGACTACAGTACTCTTTGCTACTGATATTGTAGCCAGTGGACTGGGTAAGCAAGCCTCTTGGAATGTAATTTCTATGATCACGGGAACATAATTTACTTATGAGGTGCATTTTGGCCTTTACCTCACGTTTAATATTATGAATGTAACTCACCAATGATAATAGCGGTGAGAATTTTATCTTGCTTTGTAATTATTTAACCACTTGATTCAGGTGTCCCTCATAAGCTTAGGTATTCTGAATGCTAGGTTCTGAGGTGATGGAGATTTGGGAATTAACGCCTCCTGGAGGCAGTGTATTGTTGGGGTCAGGATTATGGGTATTATAGCCAGTGTCCCCTTGCCAATGTTTGGCACACTTTCCTGTTCCTGTTGTATACCCTCTGCTCATGCCATCATTTTCACCTACCATCATGGAGCTTACCCCTCAAGACCTGTAAGCCACAGGCTGCTCTTGGCTGGGTTATTTCTACCAGCAATGCTGACCTGCCAGGGTACAGCCATGGCTTGAAGGAGGGTCCCCGAAGAGAGGTGTGAAAGGGAGCAGCAAAATAACGACTAGAAGTCAAGTTCTGGTGCAAGCTGACAGACTAAGGCTGAAGGCAGCTGAGTTTTTCCTTCTTTCTCTCTCTGCCTCCTTCTCTGTTTCTTTTTTTTTTTTTTCTCTTTTTCTGTTTTGTTTCTTGTTTTTTCTTTTTCTATTTTTTTGTCTTTTTTTCTGTTCTCTGTTTTTTCCTGTTTCTATGCTTCCATGCTGCTATGCTTCTCTACTTCTTTGCTGCCACAGCTTTGAGTCTCAGTCTTTTATTTTCTGACCACGTCATGCAAGAAAAAACTTCAGTTTCCTGCCAGCTGGAGGATGCTGTGCTGGGGTCTGTGGGCTGCTGCCCGGCGGCTGTGGGCCCCTCACGGTGTGGGTCGGACGCGCCAGGCCCTGAGCTGTGGCGGCCCAGGCCTGGACGAGCTGTTTGCCCGCGGCGAGTCGCTTCTGACCTTCCTGGAGCACCGGGCGGGCTCTGAAGCCATGTGCCCAGGCAGGGCGCCCGAGCAGCTGGCGGCGTTCAAAGTGCTGAGCGACAAGGAGCGGGAACTGCGCAAGACCAAGCATTTGCTGCACGATGAAAATGAAGACTTAAAGAAGCTTGCAGAAAGTGAAATAGCATTGTGTCAAAAACAAATAGTCCAGCTGAAGCATCAGAAGAACCAGATGAAGGGGATTTGATCCTAGAGGTCTCTGCAGGAGCCGGAGGCCCAGAGGCAATGCTCTTTACATCCTAGATGTTTGACATGTATCAGCAATATGCGTCCTTTAAAAGATGGCACTTTGAAATCCTGGACTATTTCCCAAGTGAAATAGGTGGTCTTAGGCATGCTTCTGCCAGCATTGGGGGCTTAGAAGCGTATAGACACATGAAATTTGAAGGAGTACACAGGGTACAAAGAGTGCCAAAGACAAAGCAAGGCTGCAGGCACACCAGCACCATGACCGTGGCCATATTACCTCATCCTACTGAAATTAACCTGGTGATTAACCCTAAAGACTTGAGAATTGACACTAAGCGAGCAAGTGGAGCTGGGAGCCAGCATGTCAACACCACAGACAGTGCAGTCCGTATAGTGCATCTCCCAACAGGTGTTTTTTCTGAATGCCAACAAGAGAAGTCACAACTAAAAAATAAAGAAGTGGCTATAAAAAAATTACGTGCAAAACTATACAGCATGCATCTGGAGGAAGAAACAAGTAAAAGATCCAACTCTAGAAAGATCCAGGTTGGAACTAGAGGAAGGTCAGAAAAAATAAGAACATACAATTTTCCACAGAACCAGGTCACAGATCACAGAATCAACAAATCACTGTATGATCTTGAAACCTTCATGCAAGGTGACTGTCTTCTGGATGAACTTATACAGTCACTGAAGGACTATGCTGACTATGAATCTTTACTAGCAGTTATTTCCAGAAAAGACTGATGTGTTAGTAACCTTTCTCTCTACAGGCTGGGGACATGCTACAGCACATCACATTGTGTGTATGTATTCACCAGTGTTCTCTTGAACATAGGTTACCACAGCTGCAAGTGATAAGCTTACACTCAAGACAGGTTACTGATGGAGATACTAGTATACTAGTAAAGGACACCATAAAATCATGACTCCTGTGAATCTTAGATTCTCTGTCCAAAAAGAAAAAGGAAAATAGAAGCCGGGCGTGGTGGTGCACGCCTTTAATCCCAGCACTTGGGAGGCGGAGATAGGAGGATCACTGTGAGTTTGAGGCCTCACTGACTACATAGTGAAATCCAGGTCAGCCTGGACTAGAGTGAAACCCTACTTTAAAAAAAAAGAAGAAGTAGAAGAAAGAAAGGGGAAAATAGCCAGTACTAGGGAGGTAGGGGCAGGAAGACTGTTGTGAGTTTGAGGCCAGCCTGAGACTATACAGTGAATTCTAGGTCATCCTGGGCTACAGCAAGACCCTACCTCAAAAACAGAAAAGGAAAACAGTCTTATGTAAAGTGTTGAATGAATGATCAAAAATGCGGTTTAACTCATGAAAATTTTCAAATATAAAACAAATTTGACAGGAGCTACTCCATGAGGACCCTGTAAAGAGACAGAAGCCATCTCATTAAGTCAACTGATAGTGTAATTAACAAGAGAAGATAAAAGGACAGTTGAATCCACTGAAACAGAGATGGTGCCCAGCAGAGAAGAGTTCTCATTGAGCGCACCCTTACAAGAGGCTCCCTCTCCCCAAGATGGACTCACCTACAGGAGAGGGTTGGCCCAGCCCACTCTTTGCTGGCAAGTCTCCTGGATTGTCTTGGGTCAAAGCTGGTATGCAGCTGGTATAACAGGCCGTTACAAGCACAGAACCTCGGCCTTTGGAGCCCGCTGATCACGAAGCCTACTGTCCAGATAGGAACAGGTCTGCTTAGCAATGAGCCTCAGAGGGTTTCTGTGAGTTCTCCAGGGAATCAGAACCAACACGATGTGTAAGCAGAAATTCATTGCAAGTAGTGACTTACTTGACAAAGACAAACGTGCAGAATCTGCGATGAGAGCTGCTGGTTCAGCTCCAGTCCAGAAGCCGTCTGCTGGAGAATTTCCTCTTGCCTGGCTGGTGTTTCCTTCCATTCAAACCTTCAATTGATGTGCAAAACCCACCGGCATCCAAAACATCAGAAACATCTAAAATAATGTGTTGCTAAATACGTGGGTAGGGTACCTTGTTTGCAGTTTGATGGAATTAACCATGGGCTCCAAGAGTGCCCCTAGCGGCTGAGCCCTAGAGTTGAAAGAAGCCTCCTCATGCTCACAGCGGTTCTCCCCCTGACTAACAAGCTTCACAGGGTGCTGGTTGGTAAAGAGGTGCTCACGTTTCAGGAGTCTGAATGTTCCCACACCCAGCCATGGCCAGTGTGACAGTCTTGCTAGTGACATGGTTAGGGCCCAGGTGTTCCCCTTGTGAACAGCCATGGCGCTGACAGAAGAGGCTTCATGCAGCATGTGGCTGGCTCACCATTCTGCCCTGAGAGCAGCAAGGAAGCCAGGCCCTCCTGAGACAATTCATGGCAGCCCTGCTAGGTGTTGGGGTGGAGGCTGAGGCAGAAGGATTGCATGAGTCCAAGGCCACTCAGCTAGAGTGAGACTTTATCTAAAAAACAAGAAAGGGGGGCTAGAAAGACAGCTTAGCAGTTAAGGCACTTACCTGCAAAGCCAAAGAACCTTGGTTTGATTTAGCAGGACCCATGTAAGCCAGATGCACAAGGTGGCACATGAGCCTAGAGTTTACAGTGGCTAGAGGCTCTGGTGCACCCATTCTCCCCCGTCCCCCTTCCCTTTCACTCTCAAATAAATAAAAAAAAATTTTTTTAAAAGAACAAACTTCAAGAAAGGTACAATTTCACAGAATTCATAGAAACATTTTGTTATTCCTTTTCGTCAAACAATCCCATAATTATTCACCTCAAGTAAAGTTGTCAGGCCTCTATAATGATTAATTATTTTCACACTTTCCCCATGTATGTGCAGTCAAGCACTTGTGATTTTCTGAACTTCTATTTTCAATTACTATATTAAAGGTGAGAGGCAAAACAACCACAAGTGAGGCTTCCCATCATTAATCACTGATCCAGCAGATCCATTTATGCTTTAATTATTTATTTTGAATTTTCCTTTTCATGTCCCTCCAATACTTAGACTTTGGTCCCCCCAACTGAACTCTTTCTGACCTCGGTTGTTTTTCTGTAAGGATTCTTGGTAAAGAGTCAATTGCAATTGCCACCATTTAGAAAATTTAGTCATAGAAAAATTTTTACATTGTTCCAGGAGGTTCATTGTTTCCTCCTAAGTGTACTGTACTCCATGCCTGACTTTCTGTAAGGCCTTTAAGGAAAACAATTATCTCCGACCCATTTTCTTGTTTTTCCAATTCTATGCCCAAGCTTCTTTCAGATACATTGACCAACATTTCACTAACACCAATTTTTACTGGAAAAGTAAACTTAGAGATTGGGACACCAAGTGAAAGACAGAGAAAGACAAACATTATACAGAAAACCACATATTTCTGTGGTGTAGAGAGCCAAAGATTTTTCTATGGAGGGGCCACAATGGACTTCAAGGAAGAGACAGCTGGGCTAGAACTGTGTCAAGCAGCTCTTCAGCGCTCGATTCTTTGTGATCCTGAAGTGGCAAGCTTGCCATCTCCGGCACTGACCTGACTGCAACACTGTCCAGCCCTGGAGTGGTGGAATTCCTCAGTAGCCCAGCTCAGTATCCCCCTTCTGTAGCCTTGGGTTTTGCCAATTTTAAGTTCTGCTAGCCAGTACCTCATTGCTGATGAGTGTATGTAGCTGTGTGAATGGGGGTGGGGTGGGGGAAGGAGGGTGATCTTTGGCATTGAAGCTTTTGGCCTGACTCTAGCTGAGCTGGATTTTTGTTTGTTTGTTTGTTTTTTCCTTCCAGGGAGAATTTTGGATTTCCCTGGGGACTACAGAGAAGCTCCTTGATCTTGCCATTTTATAACTTTTAAGAGTAGGAGAATCTAGCATTAAATTGTTACTGGAAAATTTTCAGTGTTAGGGATGGGATACCTTCCAGTGAGTTGTTAGCCAGGGAGGTCACTGATGCCCCCAAAACATTACAGGCCATTACCGAGGCCCTTGGTTTCTCACCAAGAATAGATGGTAAGACCCTGTTACTGAAGCTCCACATACTTGGGCTGCAAGGTCACTGAGAAATCCTGTTGGAACTGAGCTGAAAACCTCCTCCATATAGACCAGCTGACAGAAAGGAAAAAGCATGCAGTTCAATGGGAGAGAGAGAAATCACCAGTGACAATAATCAACAGTGGTCACTGCAAGCCTTATATTTGGCCAGCCAGGCCAAATGAGGCAATGAGTACAACAGTGGCACGTCTGTTATGGGGGAAACTAACTGCCTCTAATTTTACTGTAGGCCCACTTCATCAGGGGGGAATACATCCCTGATACTGAAAACCTACAATAGGGCCATGAGCCTTATGGGTGTAACATCTGCTGGTGTTTAGCTAAATGTATGTATGTACTATGCTCACCAAACTACCTGATAAGCTCTTCTGTTAATGTTCATACCCATATATTAATGCTACTCACACTTTTGGTTAGAGAAGCTTCTCTTTTCAGATGGGGGTGATCTTGGGATGACTCAGAAGGCACCACAGTGCTGAGAGGTAGTGACAGAGGAGTGCTCAGCACTGAAACATCTCTTATACCTTCCAAGGCTCAGGGTCCAATGTGGAAAAGGTGGCAGAAAAAATGTAAAAGCCAAAGGAAGAGGTAGCATGCTCCTCCAGATACAAAATGGCCTGGATATCCATGACCTCACAGTACCTGACACTACCTTCACAAGACCATCATAAAGGAAGAAAAGATCATGATATCAAAATAAAGTAGAGGCTGATTGAAAGGGGGAGGGGATATGATGGAGAGTGGAGTTTCAAAGGGAAAAGTGGGAGGAGGGAGGAAATTATCATGGGATATTGTTTACATTTATGGAAGTTGTCAAAGAGTAGGAGAATCTGGGCTGGAGGGATGGCTTAGCGGTTAAGGCATTTGCCTGCAAAGCCAAAGGACCCAGGTTAGATTCCCCAGGACCCATGTTAGCCAGATGCACAAGGGGGTGCATGCGTCTGGAGTTCATTTGCACTGGCTGGACACCCTGGTGTGCCTATTCTCTCTCTTTCTCCGTCAAATAATTAATAAAATAAAATATTAAAAAAAGAGTAGGAGAATCTTACATTTTTGCCTGTCTATTACTTAGTTATTTTCAGTGTTTCCTCTTGGGGCCATTCAGTATTAAAATCTTGCCATCCTGCCAGGTGTGGTGGTGCACGCCTTTAATCCCATTACTTGGGAGGCAGAGGAAGGAGGACTGCTATGAGTTTGAAGCTACCCTGAGACTAAATAGTGAATTCCAGGACAGCCTGGGCTAGAGGGACACCCTGCCTTGGAAAAACAAAACAAAATCTTGCTATCCTAAGTTACAAATGCCTTTTAGTATGATTTGGGCCTTAGGTGCTTTATATATAGTCTATTATGTTGAGATATGGTCCTTCCATCCCTAGTCTCTCCAGGGCTTTGGTCATGAAATGATGCTGTGTTTTGTCGCAGGCCATCTTTGCATCTATTGAAATGATCATGTGATACTTGAGTTTATGTGGTGTATCACGTTTACTGATTGTCTTATGTTGAACCATCCCTGCATCTCTGGGATGAAGCCTACTTGATTGAAGTGGGTAATGATTTTGATGTGTTGTTGAATTTGGCTTGGGAGGATTTTGTTCAGAATTTTTGCACTGAAGTTCATCAGGGATATCAGTCTATGCTTTTCTTGTCTCTTTGGTTTTGTTATCAAGTAATGCTGGCTACATAGAAGGAATCTGGGAGGATTTTCTCTTTACCAAGTGTGAAAAAACTCAAGAAAAAGTGATTTTAGTTCTTTGTTGAAGGTTTGGTAGAATTTGGCTGAGAAGCCAAACTCATGTCCTGGACTCTTTTTGGTTGGGAGGGCTTTAATTAGTACTGTTCAATCTCAGTGGATGAAATAGGTTTCTTTAAGACTTTAGGACTGCTTTCATTATGCTACTTAAATTCTGGTATGATGTGTTTTTCTTATCATTCAGTTCTAGAAATTTTACACTATCCTTTTTGATATCTCCCACAAACCTTTTTTATTTTTTTTCTTTCTTTTTCAAGGTAGGGTCTCACTCTAGCCCAGGCTGACCTGCTCACTCTGTAGTTCGAGGCTAGCCTCAAACTCATTGCAATCCTCCTACCTCTGCTTCTTGAGTGTTGGAATTAAAGGTGTATGCCACCATGCCTGGCCCATTCATTTAGTAGTGGGTTGTTCAATCTCCAGAAGTTGGTGTAATTTCTGTCATTTCTCTTGTTGATTTCTAACTTTAATGCAATGTGGTCAGATATAGTACAGGGAGTTATGTCAATTTTCCTAAATTTATGGAGGCATGTTGGAGAAGGTTCCATGAGCTACTGAGAAGAATGTGTGTTCTTTAGAATTAGGGTGGAATGTTCTGTAGATGTGTTATATATATATCTAATTGGTCAATTGTGTTGTTAAACTCCATTATTTTCCTGCTAATTTTCTACTTGGATGATGTCTATTAATGACAATGAGGTACTTAAGTCCCCCACTATGATGGTATTTGAATTTCTTTTTGATTGACCAAGATTTTCCTTTATCAAATGTGGTATACCTGTGCTTGATGCATGTAAATTTATGATTGTGATATCCTATTGTTAGTTTCCTTGATGAGTAAAAACTGCCCTTTTGTCTCTTTTGATTTGGAGTCTATTTTGTCAGATACTAGCACACCTTGTTTATTTCCGCTTGTTTCAAAGATGTTTTCCAGCTTTTTTCATCCCAAGGTGGTGTCTATTTTGACAATGAATTGGGTTTCTTTTAAAAAGCAGATAAATGGATCCATCTTCCTGATCCAGCCAGTTGACCTGTGTCTTTTGCTTTGGGAATTGAAACCATTGATGTTTAGTGTATAACTGATATTTGTTGTAATCCCTGTTGTACTGAAAGCTGTGTGTGTTTTGGTACTGTGTTGTTTTATACATTTTTGTGTCTCTTCCAGTTTTGGTTGTTTCCCCCTTTCCTTGAGGTTGGTTGTTGAAATCTTTGTGGAGTATTCCTTGAAGTATTCTCTGTAGAGTTGGTTTTATATTCATAAAGCTCTCTTTTATCATGGAATGTTTTCTTTACACCCTCTGTTATGAGGAATGCCTTCACTGGGCACAGTAGTTTGGGCTGGCATCCATAAGATCTCTCAAGGTTTGCAGTACCCCATTACAAGTCCTTCTGGCTTTTGAACTTAAATTGAAAATATTAAGTCTAATATGTATGTATGTAATCATATTTTTCTCTTGCTTTTAGCACTGTTTTCATTATTTAGCCTTTTAGCTACAATGTGACAAGGAGAGTTTCTTCTTTGGTCTTCTGTAAGTGTCCTGTATTTCAATGGGTCTCTTTTTTTGTTTGTTTTTCAAGGTAGGGTCTCACTCTATCAATCTAGCCCAGGCTGACCTGGAATTCACTATGTAGTCTCAGGCTGGCTCCCAACTCATGGCAATCCTCCTACCTCTGCTTCCTCAAGTGTTGGGACTAAAAGGGTAGGAATTTTTTTAAGTAATTTTGTTGAACATGTTCTCTATGCCTTTGGCCTGTGCTTCTCATTCTTGTATGTCCATGATCCAAATATTTTGTCTTTTTATTATATCCCATAATTCCCTCACATACATATTTTTTAATTATCAGGTTTTGGACTCCCGATACCTTCCCTGTCTTGTCTTTAAGCTCTGAAATTCTGTCCTCAATATAGTCTACTCTGGTTGTGAGGCTTTCTAGGGAGGCTTTTATGAAGGCTACTTGGTTTTTGTTCTCTGTTGCCTTTTTATGCATCATTTCCATCCCTTTATTGAGTTCCATTTACAGGTCCTGATTTGCCTTCTTGTTTTTTTTTAATATTTTTATTTATTTATGTATTTGATAGAGAAAGAGGGAAAGAGTGAGAGAATCAGCATACCAGGGCCTCCAGCCACTGAAAAGGAACTACAGATGCGTGCACCCCCTTATGCATCTGGCAAAGCTGGGTCCTTTGGCTTTGCAGGCAAACACATTAACTGCTAAGCCATCTCTCCAGCCCAACTTACTGTTTTTTATAATTCACACTTGCATTTGACCATTTCCCCATTAAGCTTAATCCATTGGTTGTTATGTCATCTATTTGTTGACTCAACTTCAAATTGTTTATCTGGCTACTGAGACGTGTCTGGCTTTCTATTACACTGAGATGAGAAATGAGAGCTATGTGCTATTGGTGGTGAGTCCCTTATATTTCGTTAATAAGGTTCATTCTTTGATGATTTTTTTCCAGTTCTGTGGTCCATTTGATCATGGTCTCATTTATTTTGCTTAGTGTTATGTTTAACATGCCTTCATTATTGGATTCCATGTCTGGGTTTTCCTCTGTTTTTGCTAGAGCCTTCCATTGAGGGAGTAGGCATTCTTGGTGAGGATCCATTGAGTTTATGCCTTGCAGTATTTGTTTTGTGTTGGGGCCTGCCCATCTCTAGTATGACCTCTTGTGTTGAGAGCGTGATGCTTATTCCTGTTGGGGCCCCTGAGTCATATCAGCAGGTCAGCTTTTGTTAATAGAGGTGTGGGGAGGTTATCTGCCTGCTTGCTTGGCCTGAGTAACCTGGAGTCTAACTGGAGTCCTCTTTGTTGCCCACACTTGGGTCAAGGTGTGGCACTAGCCTGCTTAGCTTCCTTGCTGCCCAGGAGGTGCTCTTTTCTACCAGTGTTATTTAGTATCTCAGGGCTTTGAAATATGATCCACACTGGGGTCTTGAGAGGCATATGGCTGATGCCCTAGGCTGACAGACTGGTTGCTCTCAACTGAGATGGTTGTATGCTGTCAGTTAACAGCTGCCACTAGGCCTACAGGGAAGTAAGGTCACCTGGGAATGATTTCCCTGCCTTACCTTATAGCTGGTTCTTGCTGTCTAATTAGCCCCCATATGTGTGTGGGTGCTAGGACTGCTGCCACAGGCTTGGCAGTTTGGATAGTCCAGTTTAATGTGTTGTCTCTAAGCTTGGAGGTGTTGTTGGGTCCTCCTTGAGCTCTGTCCTAAACATAGCCTGCAGTCAGGCACTCCCTTGCCAGCATGGAGTGGCTCTGGACATGGATGCCATCAGGTACTCCCTCACTCTCCCAGCTTGGCTCCAGACTCCTATCTTGTCAAAATGATATACAATTATAATCCTGTTATTTTTCAGTTACTTCTTAGTTTATCAGAAAGTTCAGTAGACTTTTCAGTGTCACCAATAAATATTTAAATAGGACAGTTTTGTGGCATACAATTAAGGGTGATAAGTAATCTTTTCCAACCTCTTTGGATGCACTAACAAGCAAAAACAAGTTGTAAGTTAGTTTACCTATAGTGTCAATAGCTGATTTCTTACTCTGTCCAACAGGATTTCAAGTCTTTCTTAAAGACATTGTAAGCTCATTACATTCTCTTGATTTACTACAGCAATAAAGTTCATATACCATGTATTTGTTTAGGCAGCTTATCAAAAAAGACAAATCAAAAGCTTGTAATTTGAACTGCAAAATAACTTTCAGAACAGTTGTACAGAAACCTAAAGCTATAAAATTGTAGTTCAAAAAGTTCCAGAGATGTGTTTTTGGAGAGAAGAAGGTGAGAAGGCAGATATAAAGGCGCTCTCACTCTTGGCACTTTAAAAAAAAAGGTCCACTCCTAAGAAACAATGTGTACAAACTTCAAATGTACAAATAAGAGGAATGTTCATCCATCCAGTTCTTAATCTCTGCAAGTGTGATAAACATTTCCTAAGGATGGAGGAGGTATTATATTCAGTAATATATGTAGTATTTTCATTGGTTTATCTAACATGAGGGCCAGGAAAGTGTTCCATTTGTGGCTACTTCTCCCTCAAAACAAAATGCAAGAAACATTTTTTAAATACATAGCAGAATTTAAAAGGGAAATATTCAGTATCAAAAATGATAACTGGGCTGGAGAGATGGCTTAGTGGTTAAGCACTTGCCTGTGAAGCCTAAGGACCCCGGTTCGAGGCTCAATTCCCCAGGACCCACGTTAGCCAGATGCACAAGGGGCGCACACATCTGGAGTTCGTTTGCAGTGGCCGGAGGCCCTGGCACGCCCATTCTCTCTCTCTCTCTCTCTCTCTCTCTCTCTCTCTGTCTGTCTCTCTCAAATAAATAAATAAACAACAAAAAAATTTTTTTTTTAAATGATAACTAAGGGCTGGAGAGATGGCTTAGCGGTTAAGCGCTTGCCTGTGAAGCCTAAGGATCCCAGTTCAAGGCTCGGTTCCCCAGGTCCCATGTTAGCCAGATGCACAAGGGGGCGCACGCGTCTGGAGTTCATTTGCAGAGGCTGGAAGCCCTGGCGTGCCCATTCTCTCTCTCTCTCCCTCTATTTGTCTTTCTCTCTCTCTCTCCCTCTATTTGTCTTTCTCTCTGTGTCTATAGCTCTCAAATAAATAAATAAATAAAAAATTAGGGCTGGAGAGATGGCTTAGCAGTTAAGCGCTTGCCTGTGAAGCCTAAGGACCCCGGTTCGAGGCTCGGTTCCCCAGATCCCACGTTAGCCAGATGGCACAAGGGGCCACACGCATCTGGAGTTCGTTTGCAGAGGCTGGAAGCCCTGGCGCGACCATTCTCTCTCTCTATGTCTTTCTCTCTGTGTCTGTCGCTCTCAAATAAATAATTAATTAATTAAAAACATTTTTAAGAAAATGGTAACTAAAAGCCAACAAATAATATACCAGCAAATAAATATGTATGCAGATATAACTGTTCTGATACAGTATGCCAATTTCATTAACTTATGCAGACCTTTGTTTAGCATACATAGGACTGAAGAATCTTGAACTTGCAAAAAGCAGGAAAAACAAACTAAATGTGCTTCCATCCACCCCAACATCAAAGTGAGACACCTGCAAGCCTAGCCCTCAGTATTTATAAGGCATTCTTGCCCATTAGCACAGATGGCAAAAAAGTGTGTCTACCTTAGCCTGTGAGAATCTTCTTTCAACAATCTTTTCTGGAGGCCTAAAGGCTTGAACTCAACAAATTAAGGATGGTCCTGTATCTGAAATTCCTGCGAATATGAGACATGCAGGCAAACTTTTTTTTTTTTTCAAGATATTTTTCAAGATAGGGTCTCTCTCTAGTCCAGCCTGACCTGAAATTCACTATGTAGTCTCAGGATAGCCTCAAACTCATTACAATCCTTCTACCTTTGAACCTCAAGCACTAGGATTAAAAGCGTGCGCCACCATGCCCGGCTGAAGGAATTACTTTTAACCCAGGTCACTCCTGACTCCCACATTTGAATTTTTTGGGTGAAAATAAGCTCATCTTTCATGACAAAAATAGACAGAGTACACCAAATATAAGAATCAACATGGGCTGGAGAGATGGCTTAGCGGTTAAGCGCTTGCCTGTGAAGCCTAAGGACCCCGGTTCGAGGCTCAGTTCCCCAGGTCCCACGTTAGCCAGATGCACAAGGGAGTGCACGCATCTGGAATTCGTTTGCAGAGGCTGGAAGCCCTGGCGCGCCGCCCATTCTCTCTCTCTCCCTCTATCTGTCTTTCTCTCTGTGTCTGTTTCTCTCAAATAAATAAATAAATAAATAAATAAATAAATAAATAAATAAAGAATCAACAAATACAATACACTTGGTTTAACAGAACTATTAAGAGTCTTGACAAAAAGTAGATGTTTAAATTTAAAAAAATATAAAGGGATATGAAAAGCTAACAAAAGTCTAGACACCAAGAAATACAATAGGCAGATCTGAAGAATTATTCATAGCTGTTGGAAGTCAGCTTCCTGTTGCTGGGACAAACATCCAACCAGACAGAGTTTATGGGAGGAACAGGTTTATTTCAGGCTTACAAAATCCAGGGGAACACCATCAGTGGTGGAAGGAGCTGGCTTATTTCCATAGATCCACACAGAGAGAGACCACCAACAGCAAGCATGAACAAACAGAGTTTAAACTGCTCTCTCTACACCTGGGCTGGAATTCAGACTCCCCACCCCCAGTGAGACAACCCTCTCAAGCAGGAATCTGCCTGCTGAGGATGTCAGTAGGAAGTTCAATTGTAATAAAACACCTGAGTCTATGGGGCTATACATTCAAACTACTCCAATAGCTAAAAATGAAAAACAATTTTGAAAGACTCCAATGAGTAAGTTAATAGATTATGTAAAGCTCACAAAGAAATTATGAACAAGATGGCACTATGTGAAGAGTAAAAGCAGTGAGAGATGTACGACGGTGTAAAAGAACAGAATGAGAAGACATATTCATTTAAAAACGAGTAACTAGGGCTGGAGAGATGGCTTAGTGGTTAAGCACTTGCCTGTGAAGCCTAAGGACCTTGCTTTGAGGCTTGATTCCTCAGGACCCATGTTAGCCAGATGCACAAGGGGGCACTTATGTCTGGAATTCGTTTGCAGTGGCTGGAGGCCCTGGCACGCCCATATATTCTCTCTCTCCTTCCCTCTTTCTGTCTTTCTCTCTCAAATAAACAAATAAAAATAAACCAAAAAAATGAGTAACTATGCTAACCATGTCTTTAACTTTTGTTACTTATAATACTTGTGTTATTTATTAACTCTGGGTGATTTTGCTTCTGAAAATTAAAACACATGTTTTTGTGTGTATAGTGTGGTGTGTGTAGTATATGCACATATATGTGCAGATGCACTCACAGGTATGCAGAGGCTAGAGGAGAACATCAGGTGTCTTTCCTCTAGGTCATCTGTATAGTGGATTTCCTTAGGGACAGAGTCTTTCTGAATGTAGAACTGTGTTGTTTTTTTAAAAAATATTTCATTTATTTATTTATTTGACAGAGAAAGATGGGGAGAGAAAGAATGGAAATGCCAGGGTCTCCAGCCACTACAAACTAATTCCAGATGCATGTGCCCCCTTGTACATCTGGCTAACATGGGTCCTGGGGAATTGAACCAGGGTCCTTTGGCTTTGCAGGCAAACACCTTAACCGCTAAGCCATCCTTCTAGCCCCGAGCTATGGTTTTTGTAAGCCTCAACAACTCTCCTGTCTCTGCTTTCCACAGAACTGGGGTTATAGATATGTATGGTCACATCCAGCTGTTTACAAAGTCATGGAGAACTGAACTCCAGCAGTCTTAGGCCCTCAGGACCTTATGTTTGCAACAAGTGTTCTTATCCACTAAACCATCTCCTGAGCCCAAAACACTTTTAAAAATACAAGTTAGTTGGCCATGGTGGCACATGCCTTTAATGCCAGCACTAGGGAGGCAGAGGTAAGAGGATCGCAGTTAAGTTTGAGGGCACCCTGAGATCACATAGTGAATTCCAGGTCAGCCTGAGCTAGAGTGAGACCCTACCTCGAAAAACCAAAAACAAACAAACAAAAAAGTTAACTACATAGTGAATTCCAGGTCAGCCTGGGCTAGAGTGAGACCCTGCTTTGAAAAACCAAAAAAAAAAAAAAAAAAAGTTGGGGACTGGAGGTATGGCTTAGCGGCTAAGGTGCTTGCCTGCAAAGCTAAAGGACTCAGGTTCGACTCCCCAGGACCCATGTAAGCCAGATGCACAAGGTGGTGCATGCATCTGGAGTTTGTCTGCCGTGACTGAAGGCCCTAGTACACCCAATATCTATCTCTATCTGCCTGCCCCCCCTCATTAATTAAAAATACAAGTTGAGTGTCTACCCCTTACTCCAAATGCTTAGGATCTCAAGAGTTTCAGAGTTTTGTAGCATGAATATAAATTACTAGCAGGCTTTGCAAGCAAGTGCCTTTAACTGCTGAGCCATCTCCTCAGCCCCCAACATATGTTTTTTAATGTAGCTTTGCCATAGTATATAAGTCATTACAATTTCAAAGTTCTGCTTTTTATTTACAGAAACATCTTTATTTTATATATATATATATTTTTCGAGGTAGGGTGTCACTCTAGCCCAGGCTGACATGGAATTTATTCTGTAGTCTCAGTGTGGCCTCGAAGTCACGGAGATCCTCTTACCTCTGCCTCCCGAGTACTGGGATTAAAGGCGTGTGCCACCATGCCCGGCTTCATCTTTGTTTATTTTTTAAAATTATTTTTATTTGTGTGGGGGGGCATGCCAGCCATGCCTCTCTTTTGCATTTGGCTTATACTGAGTAGCTTAGGAATTAAACCAGGGCCAGCAGGCTTTGCAAGCAAGCCCACTTAACCACTGAGACATCTTCCCAGCCACCTTTATACAATAAGTAATTCATTGTGTGTGTGTGTGTATACATATGTGAATTATATTTCAGAAACATGTTTTATAATTAAGAGCTAACTCAAAGTAATAGCTATTTATTTGTTCTAACTCCTATCAAAAGCCAAACTGTCACTGCAGCTTCTACTGTTTTCAGTTCGTCATACTGAAAACACGTATGACAGCTAGTTCATGTCAGAAAGCCTATTGAAAACAATACAAATATGACATTAAAGAGCACCCAGAAGCACAGAAGTAGAGCATGAGTAACTATCATTTCTATCATATGAGAGCAGAAATGTTCCTGGACACCATCGAAGTGTCACTGAGTGGTGACTGAATCAAGTAGTGGACATTAGTTTAAAACCAGTTGTTCCTTAAGAGCCTAGGGTTGAGCTCAGTTGACAGTCCTTACCAATATCCACAAAGGACTGGTTTGATACCAGCACCACAGAAAACTAGGTGTCATGGTGCACACCTGTAATAGGAAGTGGATATGAAGTTCAAGCCAGCCTGGGCTACATGAGACCTTGTCTCAAGCAACAACAATATAAAATTAAAAAAATACTTATTCATTTTAATATTAATCCCTATTCAAACTTGTTGGGTGAAATATAATTTCTATGGGTCAAATCCAAGGGTAATTCATAACACTGACGATCACACCCAAGCTTTCCATCCTGGGAAAAGTCGGCTGAGATTTTTGGGGTCCATGGCCTGCTGTATGAGCAAGTTCACCTGTCCTCCCACACTGAGCACAGTGCCTTCTTCCACTCCTTTCAGTTTCTCTTGCAGTCTCATCAATACACGTTCTGCTACTTTGTTGAAGCTCTGGTCAGTATCACTAATGAGAAGAAAAGATTTCAATGGCATTTCTAAGGGCCTTGGAAACAAAATCTAAGTAATTAACAATAGGTACTTCCTAAAATTTCTCACCTAAGATTCCGTTTGCACTCTTGGTCATCTGCATTCAGAGTGGAATGGAGCTCAGTTTCATCTTCAGGCCTCTGCTGCAAATACAATGCTTTCAAAGGATTCATAGTCCAGTCAAAAAGCGGATCATACAAAAGGACCTAAAGCAAGAAAATATTGGAAGAACAATGTGTAACTTCATAGTTAAAAACAATATGCTAGGATTATAAAAATAACAGACACTATTCAGATGGTAGTTAATGGAAATGAGATCAAAGTTATGCACAATTTGTTTTCTTGTGGAAGAAACTATGTTACCATCAATGTCCTATCTTTTTTCTTCCTCCCCATGTTTTCTGACTGGGAGATACTATTAAAAGATTTTCAGGCCGGGCGTGGTGGCGCACGCCTTTAATCCCAGCACTCGGGAGGCAGAGGTAGGAGGATTGCCATAAGTTCGAGGCCACCCTGAGACTCCATAGTGAATTCCAGGTCAGCCTGGGCTAGAGTGAGACCCTAACTCGAAAAACCAAAAAAAAAAAAAAAGATTTTCAGTAACTGACAAACTGCTTCTATTCTTCCCTTCATTGTCCACCAGTGTAGTCCTGAGCACACTCCAGTTCTTTAGGTAGGCCCACCAGCTAGACAGTCCCAACTGTGGGAAATAGAAGGTGCTAGCAGATCTATTTTGACCTGCCTCCTAAGCCATCCTTCCAAACTTAAAAAAATATACACTTATTTGCAAGCAGAGAGGGACAGAGGTAGGGGTTGGGAAAGAAGGGGTGAGCCAGGGCCTCCAGCCACTGCAAATGAACTCCAGATACATGTGCCACTTTGCGCATCTGGCTTTATGCAGGTACTGGGGGAATCAAACCCAGATACTTGGGTGTTGCAGGAAAATGGCTTAACTGTTGAGCCATCTCTTCAGCCCCCAAACTGTTTTGTTTTATTTATTTTTTGAGGTAAGATGGTGATGATGATTATCATCTTCATCAGTTTTTGTTTTTCAAAGCAGGGTCTTGCGCTAGGCCAAGCTCTCCTGGAATTCACTATGTAGTCACAGGCTGGCCTTGAACTCACAGTATCTATGTCTTTTGAGTTCTGGGATTAAAGGCATGTGCCAGCACACCTGGCTTTTAAAAATTCTTGTTATTGTTATTATTATTGGTTTGATTTTTAAAAATATTTGTAAGCAAAGAGACACACAGAGAAGCCATACCCACAGAGAAAGAGAAAATGGGTACACCAGGGCTTCTAGCCACTACAAATAACTTTAGATGCATGAGCACTTTGTGTATCTCGCTTTACATGGGCACTGGGGAATTGAACCCTGGTTAGGCTTTGCCAGCAAGCACCTTAATTGCTGAGCCATTTTTCTAGCCCTAAACAGTATTGTTTTTTTTTAAATTTTTTTATTATTTATTTATTTATTTGAGAGTGAAGGGGGGGAAGGGAGGTGTGGGCAGGCAGACAGGCAGAGAGCAAAACAGAGAATGGCCGCAACAGGGCTTCCAGCCACTGCAAACGAACTCCAGACGCATGCGCCCCCTTGTGCATCTGGCTAACGTGGGTCCTGGAGAATCGAGCCTCGAACCAGGGTCCTTAGGCTTCACAGGCAAGTGCTTAACCGCTAAGCCATCTCTCCAGCCCAGTATTGTTATTTTTTACATCTATATTAAATCTAACATTTATACTTACAACCTCCAGTCCTATGTCTTTTCCTATTTTAATTACATACAAATTTGGCTGAAGAAAAACAGGTATCTTGAGATTTTGTGGACTAGAATTTGGACTTTAAATAGCTGTCATGACCACATAAGTGACTATGACTTTAAGTCTCATACTTCAAAAAGTAGAAAAAGTTTAGAAAGCAAGATCACGTGGTGTTCTAATCTTGGTAGTTGTATGTCTGTCTGTGTGTGTGTGTGTGTGTATGTGTGTGTGTGTGTGTGTATGTATGTATGTATATAGTCATTTCCCTGCTGTTCACAAACACAGGATTTTCTTTTGTTTTCATTTATTTATTTTTTTTTCCTCACAACTTATAACACACAACCCTATGGTAAATACCAGCAGTCCCACTGAAGAGGGTCTTCAATGGAATGTGGGCAGGGAGGAGGGAAATGATGGCAGCCACACATGATGTGTCCATACAGTTTTCTACTTAATTTTTTAAAAAAAAAAGAAGAGCTGGAGAGATGGCTTAGCAGTTAAAATGTGCCTGCCTGTGAAACCTAAGGATTCATGTTTGATACTCCAGAGCCTATGTAAGCCAGATGCACAAAGTAACAGAAGGGCACAAAGTCACACATGCACACAAGGGTGTGGGGGCAACACATCTGAAGTTCAAGTGCAGTGGCTGGAGGCCCTGCCATGCCAATTCTCTCTCCCCTCCCTTGCACAAATAAAATAAAATAAATTCGTAGTCAAGTTTTAGCAAGTCTTAATAATAAATAAAGCACTCAGTTACTGAGACAAATGACTCAGCAGTACATGCCAGATTACAATGTTGACATATTTTCTTTATATTGCTGCATTAATGGGTTTTTTCAGTAGCCACATACTAGGGCTATAAAATGCTTTTAGGTTATTTAAATCTAGGACATGTACAAAATCAGGAGCACCAAAATCTATCTTGTCAACAGTAAACTATGGAGGGACTGACCTTAATTACAGTGTCCTTATTAACAGATTCAAGTATTCCTATATAACTTCAAGTTGGGTACTAACATGGCCTTATATTTCAGACATATAAACCCATTTCACTCACATAAGAAAGTCTATTTTAGTAATAAACTAAGAAGGAAGAAGGGCATATTGTAGCCTTCATGGGATGGAGGAGAGAAACCATACAAATTGGTTCAAAATCAAGGGCTGGTTGTCAGGGTTTGTATTTACAAATAATGGAATAAGGTAAAATATGCATTAGACTAGCTATCAAAACAGAAGTGGCTGAAAATAATAAAGGAATACAACTAAGGTACAGCAGGGCTTCTCAATATTAGCACTGCTGACATTTGGGGCTGGATACTTCACACAAGGTTAGCAGCACTTGTGGCCTCCACCCGGGTGTCCACTATATTCCTAGTTTAACAACTGTGATAACCAAGTATCTCCACACATCACCAGCTCTTCTTTGTGGGACAAAATTGTCCCTGGCTAAGTACCACTAAGCTACAAAGAGCAAAATATTTCCTTACTAGGACAAATAACAATGTGTGGGGCATGAAATTCTATTATGAAGATGACAAGATTTGAAGGCCATTAGACACATTCACTGACAGGAAAAAGCACCCATATCAAAGTGCTCTGAAACAGATTTAGGAAGCAGGGTGATGTTTAAATTATATATGAGAAATAGCAACTGTGTTTGAGGATATAGCCCAGAAGTATAGCATTTGCCTAGCATACACAGGCCCGTGGTTTGATAGCCAGCAACAAAAGAAAAAAAAGGAACTCAATGAAATCTAACTGAAGAAATAACCAGAAAGAGGAAGACAATGACATCTTAGACAACTGGGATGAAGGATGTTACTGAGAAGCTCTGTCCTAGAGCTATCAGTGGTTAGCAAGTGAGAAATTCTCTTCAAGATGGCAATTGCCACTCCAAATGATTTTCAAAAATTTGGAAAACTCTACTAGAGGAAGATCAAGTAGGTTAGTTAAACATTAAGGGCAATAAATCACCAGTGGAGATACTCAGCAGTGGACACTGAAAGCCTCAAATTTGGCCAGCCAGGCTAAATGAGCCAACAGGTTTAACAGTGGCATGTCTGCTATGGGGGAAACCAAGCGCTCTCTAATTGGACTGGAGGCCTGCTCCATGGGAGGGAATACAGGCCTGATACTGAAAACCTACAACAGAGGTAGCCATGAAACCTAGGGTTGTAACATCTGCTGGTGTCTGGCTAAATGTATATACTAATCTCACCAAACTGCCCAGTAAGTACTTCTCTTAATGTTCATACCCATATATTAATACTACTCTCACTTTTGGTTAGAAAAAGCTTCTCTTTTCAGATGGCAGTCACCTTGGAATGACTCAGAAGGCACCATGGTGCTGAGAAGAAGTGATAGAGGAGTGCTTAGCACTGTAATGTATCACATCTTCCAAGGCTCAGGATCCATTGCAGAAGAAGAGATGGCAGAATGAATATAAGAGCCAAAGGAAGGGTAGGACTCCTTACAACATGCTCCTCCAGACACAAAATGGCCTGGATATCCATGACTTCACAGTGCCCGACACTACCTACACAAGACCATCATAATATGAGGAAAAGATGCTGATATCAAAATAAAACACTGATTGAGAGGGAGAGGGGATATAACGGAGAGTGGAGTTTCAAAGGGGAAGATGGGGGGAGGGCATTACCATCAGTTATTGTCCACAATTATGGAAGCTGTCAATTAAAAAAAATTAATTAACTTAAAAAAACACAAAAGCAAGGCTGGAGAGATGGCTTAGCAGTTAAGATGCATGCCTGTGAAGCCTAAGGGCCCAGGTTTTATTCTCTAGGTCCCACGTAAGCCAGATGCACATGGTGCCACATGCATCTGGAGTTCATTTGCAGTGGCTAGAAGCCCTGGTGTGCCCATTTTCTTTCTCTCTCAAAAATAAATAAATTTTTAGAATCTTAAAAAAAAAAAACAGAAAGGCATGGGGGAGTGTTTAGAAATGGCACAGGTATTACAAGTGGAAATGCTAATAATTTCTCAGATATATAATCCTCACTCAGAGCACATGAAAATTCCTTACAGTGATGTAGGAACCCCTAGGGGAGGGGGATCTAACACAACATCACCTTTCAATGTCACCCTACAACTCTAGATTTTAAAATATTTGTATTATTGAAGCATTCATGTTATTATCTGTCCTTACCACAGAACCAGTGGCAAACTAAATTGAATGACAATACATATGAACATAATTGGAAGTGGAGAAAACAAAAAGGAATGCATTCTCAGCCTTGGATTTATCAACCTACTGTGAATACATAGGGACTCACTTTAGCATTCATTTTGTAAAATAAATTCTGTTGCCTCATCCATCCAAAGGAGATCCATAAGGACACTGGTTCATTAGGGAGAATACAAGACTATCCAGGCAGACTTAATTTCATGTTCTAAAGGAATATAGTTCCATTCTTGTTGGTTACAGTTTCATGTAAGTGAAATAAGGCAGTCATTCTCAACACTGCCTAAACAGGAGGAATGCTTTTAATAAACTGTATTACTTATCCTTCCTGAAAAATCTGGTTTGGATTTGGTCAACATCTATACTGTTTAAAAGCAGTACAGATGATGCTAATGTGCACTCAGTTCCAGCATCATCAGTTATAGAAATAAGAATGGAAGGGAGGAAGGGATGCCTATACTTTACTCCCCATGCTTCCCTGTGGAGGAAATGCTTCTGAGCTCTTATCCTTGTCTCTCATGTACTTACTAGGTTTATGAATGATAGGTACACAATTCTCACTTGAGTAGAACTAATGCTGCAGCACTGGAAGTTTGACTTACTTCCTTCTCTGCCCTGGATCAACATGATACAGTAAACCTAATTTAAGTACGTATCTTCTGTTGGCCAATAATTCACTTGGTAGAGCTGACTCAATGTTAGACAGCAGAGAGGAACTGCTGGGAGTCCCATAAGTGAACTTCACTCCTCAGTCATATTCCTCTAATAACAATGCTGATGCCTTGATCTTGATCTAATTAGCTCTGAGCCTGGGCAGGGAAAATGAAGATACACATATACACTTAATGGAAATCATTCTCAAAATGGTACAAATGTCTAAAAGGTCAAAGTTCTCATTTATTTATTAAAGACCAAAAGATTACAGAACAATGCTACAACATTCCAAGAAATATGAGGTGACCAGAGCCATTTCTAAACCAAAACTTTTGGGTATGAGAAATATTTACTGTGTAACTTCCTTCTGTCTGCTGCCCAGCACCACCCTACATGAAAATGAGGCAGTCCTAGGGCTTGAGAGATGGCTCAAGGCACTTGCCTGCAAAGCCTAAAGACCAGGTTCAATTCCCTAGTAACCATGTAAAGCCAGATGAACAGTGGTGCATCTGGAGTTTGTTTGCAGCAGCTGGAGGCCTAGGGTGCCCATTCTCTCTGTTTTAGCTCTCTCTGCTTGCAAAAAAAAAAAAAAAAAAAAAAATGTTAATGAAGCAGTCCTTGTCAAACCAGTGACTTTCTAACAAGATACACTGTTGCTACAGAAATAAGGATTTTCATTGAATATAGTTTACCTCTACAATGGTTAACAGAGTTTCTTGAGAATTTCTCATCACTTCCATGGTTTTCTCACAGCATCTAAACAGTGACACAAAATACAAATGTGAATTCTGTTGCACATCAAAATTTTCAACAACACTGTGTGTACGCTTAGACTGTCCTTATTAGTAATTTCTAAATTTATATCACAAACAGGAGCATACTTGGCAGAAAGTTCATTTTAGAGATGTTCAGAAATAAATACACACATACATACAAATGTTTTATAAGTTTAGCATTTATAAGAAAAATAACATGCTTCCATGAAATATTTCTTTCAGCCATTGACTACTATGGCAATTATTAGGTTACTTTGACTGGAATCTGCCCCATGGAAACTTGAGTTTATAGGCCTAAGCCGGGAAAACTACAAGAAAATGCAAAATCTTTAAAAAGACAGAAGCGTAGTTTCTTCAATATCCCCAATAATGAGCACCAATGAAACAAACAAAAAGTTAGCTCAGAGTGAATAAAGGTACAAAAGCAGGCCTCTTCCAGAGGAGTTCAAAATGCGTGCTGAATTAGGTCCCAGGTGCCTGGGAGAAAGAACTATTATTGTCCATGCTCAGTATTGTTCTTAGTGCTATAGAGCAGAGGGATGTAATTCTGTCACAGAATTCTATTATCTCTATAAATCTAATCTAAATAATTTTTTTTTTTTTTTTTGGTTTTTCGAGGTTGGGTCTCCCTCTAGCCCAGGCTGACCTGGAATTCACTATGTAATCTCAGGGTGGTCTTGAACTCATGGTAATCCTCTTACCTCTACCTCTCTAGTGCTGGGATTAAAGGCGTGTACCACCATGCCTGGCTCTAAATAATTTTGACACCAAAAAAATGTCCACTCGCCCTTGCCTTGTGTCACTCACCTTCTGAAGACACCTTCAACACCAGTGATGCCCATGCCATCTACAATATCTCTGGTCAGTCTAAAAGGAACTGTTTCTGGAGTAGGTAGGATTTTACCCTGTTCAAAAGCAACCCCTAAAGAAAAACAGTGAAGCAAAGAGATTTAGCAGTTTATTTACTTCACAACTGGCACTGAATTTTATAAAGGCATCTTATAACCTGTCACTATTGTCTGTTTACATTAATACATACAGCTTATTCTATTTGTGTCTCCCTACCAAGCTCATATCCATTAACTATGAGATCCACCTCAAATCCAAAAATAATAGCTTCTGCACAGTTAGAAAATCTTGATTAAAGGGTCATTTTTAAAAATAGATAACTGGGTATAGAGAGATGCCTTAGCAGTTACAGGGCTTGCTTGTAAAGCCTACCACTTGGGATTCCAGTCCACTACAAGAGCATAAAGCTGGATGGAAAACAGAATGCATGATCCTGGTACAATTACGAAAATGGAAAGGTATCTCTATGTGTATACCTACATGTGAACAAATAAAATAAGGGGCTGGAGAAATGGCTCAGCAGTTAAAGGTACCTGCTTGCAACACAGGCTGATGTGGATTGATTCTCCAGCACTCAGGTGAAGCTGGATGCAAAGTGGTGATCGTGATGGTAGGTGATCATGGGCCAAGCTAGTCTGTGTAGTATTCTGGCAGTTCATTTACAGTAGTAAGAAATTGTGTCTTGGGCTGGGGAGATGCCTCAGTGGTTAAAAGAACTTGTTTGCAAAGTGTGACAGCCCAGGTTTGATTCCCTAATACTCATGTAAAACGAGGTACATAAAGTGGTGCATGTCTGAGACATCACACACCCTCCAAGGCTCAGGGTCCATTGCGGAAGAGGTGGCAGAAAGAATGTAAGAGCCAAAGGAAGGGTACCACTCCTTACATAAACCTGTCTGGGCAGAAGCTGGCCTCGATATCCAAGATCTTGCAGTGCCTAGCAATACCTACACAAGACCTTCATAACAGAAGAAAAAGATAATCACATCAAATTAAAAGAGAGACTAATGGAAAGAGGGAAGGGATATGGCAAAGAGCAGAATTATGATGGGGAAAGTGGGGAAGGGGAAGGAAATACCATGGTTTGTTTTATATATATATATATATATATATATATATATGTATGTATGTATGTATGTATGTATGTATGTATGTATGTATGTATGTGTATGTATATGTATATATATGTATAAGTATATATATACACACACACACATATATACACATATGTGTGTGTGTATGTATGTATGTACATATGTATGTATGTATTAAAAAGAAGTGGCTCATGTGTCTGGAATTTCTTATAGAACTAAGAGGCCCTGGAATATCCATTCTCTCTCTCTCTGCTTGTAAATAACAATATTAAAAACGAAAAGAAGAAACCATGTCTGAAAGAAAATGGAGCACAGACACCTCACAGTTGTCCTGACTTCTACATGCGCCATGGAACATTCATCCATCCACACACACACACACACACACACACACACACACACACATACACACACACACACACACAAGCAAATAAATAAAAAGTAAATGAATATATATTTTTAAAAATGGGCAACTAATAGAAGCTATAGAAGACATGTCCATTACATATTTCAAAACATTTCTTTTTTAAAAAATGTATTTTATGTTAGACAGAGAGAATGGGTGCACAAAGACCTTCAGCTGCTGCACACAAACTCCAGACGCAAGTACCACCTTGTGCATCTGGCTTATGTCAGTCCTGGGGAATCGAACCTGAGTCCCTTGGCTTGGCAGGCAGTGCCTAACCACTAAGCTATCTCTCCAGCATTTTTTTAAAAAAACATTTTATTTCTTTCTTTCAGAAAGAAAGAGGGAGAGGGAAGGAAGGAGAGAAAGAGAAGAGAGAGAAGGATGTGAATTGGTGTGTCAGGGTCTCTAGCCACTTCAAACACATTCTAGATGCATGTGACACCCTGTGAGGTTTACACGGGTCTTGGGAAATTGAACCTGGGTCGTTCAGCTTTCCAAGCAAGCACCCCAATCACTAAGCCATCTCCCTAGCCCTTTTTTTTCGTTTTTGGTTTTTCAAAGTAGGGTTTCACTCTAGTCAAGGCTGACCTGGAATTCACTATGTAGTCTCTCAGGGTGGCCTTGAACTCACAGTGATCCTCCTGCCTCTACCTCCCGAGTGCTGGAATAAGACATGCACCAACATGCCCGGCCTTTAAAAACATTTCTACGGCTGGAGAGATGGCTTAGCGGTTAAGCCCTCACCTATGAAGCCTAAGGACCCCGGTTCGAGACTCGGTTCCCCAGGTCCCACGTTAGCCAGATGCACAAGGGGGCGCACGCGTCTGGAGTTCATTTGCAGAGGCTGGAAGCCCTGGCGCGCCCATTCTCTCTCTCTCCCTCTATCTGTCTTTCTGTGTCTGTTGCTCTCAAATAAGTAAATAAAAAATGAACAAAAAAAATTAAAAAAAAAAACATTTCTAATGAAACTTTTAATTTTACGATAGACTTACATGCTTAGCTTTGAGATAACTATATATGCACATGGAATTTTAAGAAATAATACAGAAAGACAGATCTCTTATATACCTTCTACCCAGTATCCTTGACTGGCAGGATCTTGGAAAGTAACTAGGATACAGGCATTAACATAGTCAAGATATGTAACAGTTCTCTCACAAGAATCCCCAAAGCTGCCTTTTATAACCATACCCACTTTTCCCCAGGATCTATCACCCCCTCACATCCACTACATTAGTATAACAAGCACTAATTTGTTTACACTTATAATTTTGTCATTTCAAATGTATCCTATAATAGGAACATACAGCATATAACTTTCTGTGATGAGCCCATCAACATTATGACAGAGGACAGAAGAGGACAAAAAATAGGATGTCAGGGGCTAGAGAGATGGCTTAACAATTGAAAGTGTAAGGACCCAGGTTCGATTCCCTAGTACCTATGTAAGCCAAATGAACTAGGAGGCACATGTGTCCAGAGTTCGTTTACAGTGACTACTAGAGGCCCTGGCATGCCCATTCTCTTCCTCTCTCTCTAATAAACAAATAAAATATTAAAGAGAAAAAGAGAGAGAGCGATCGAGCGAGCAAGCCAGCGCCAGGTGTGGTGGCACACGCCTTTAATCCCAGTACTCGGGAGGCAAAGATAGGAGGATCGCCTTGAGATTGAGGCCACCTTGAGACTACATAGTGAATTCCAGGTTAGTCTGGGTTAGAATGAGACCCTACCTCATAACAAAACAAAACAAAAAAAATCAATAAATATTTAAAAAATAATGGAATATCAAAACAGAAAAAGGACTACTAAGAAGAAGAGGGTAGCTGGGCATGGTGGTGCATGCCTTTAATCCCAGCACTTGCAAGGCAGAGGTACGAGGACCACTGTGAGTTTGAGGCCACTCTGACACTACATAGTAAATTCCTGATCAGCCTGAGCTAGAGCAAGACCCTACCTCAAAAAGGCAAAAACAATGGGCTGGAGAGATGGCTTAGCGGTTAAGCGTTTGCCTGTGAAGCCTAAGGACCCCGGTTCGAGGCTTGGTTCCCCAGGTCCCACATTAGCCAGATGCACAAGGGGGCGCACTCGCCTGGAGTTTGTTTGCAATGGCTGGAAGCCCTGGCTCGCCCATTCTCTCTCTCTCCCTCTATCTGACTTTCTCTGTGTCTGTCACTCTCAAATAAATAAATAAATAATGAACAAAAAATATTTAAAAAAAACAAAAACAAAAAAGGGGGGGAGGGGCTGGAGAGATGGCTTAGTGGTTAAGTGCTTGCCTGTGAAGACTAAGGACCCTGGTTCGAGGCTCGATTCCCCAGGACCCATATAAGTGAGATGCACCTGGAGTTCATTTGCAGTGGCTGGAGGCCCTGGCACACCATTCTCTCTCTCTTTCCCTCCCTCTTTCTCTGTTGCTCTCAAATAAATAAATAAAAATAAAAACAGGGCTGGAGAGATGGCTTAGTGGTTAAGTGCTTGCCTGTGCAGCCTAAGGACCCCAATTCGAGGCTTGATTCTCCAAGACCCACGTTAGCCAGATGCACAAGGGGGCGCACGCGTCTGGAGTTCGTTTGCAGTGGCTGGAAGTCCTGGTGTGCCCATTCTCTCTCTCTCTGTCACTCTCAAATAAATAAATAAAAAATTTAATGACAAATGGAAAAGGCATGCATTAAAAAAATAAAAACAAGAAGAAGAAGAAAAGGAGGATGCTCAGTAGAAGAGGGAGGGGGAGGAGACAAAAGAGAGTAATAGGATTATGCATCAAAATTCTTAATTTAAAAACATTAAGTAAGGCTGGGCATGATAGTGCATACCTGTAATCCCAGCATTAGGAGGCAGAGGTAAGAAGACCACTGTGATTTTGAGGGTACCTTGATACTACATAATGAATTCCAGGTCAGCCTGGGCTCGACTGAGACCCTATTTTAAATCCCAACACTCCCCCCTCAAAAGTTAAGCAAGAATAAATAAATATGCCAGGCATGATGACACCTTTAATCCCAGTACTCAGTAGGCTGAGGGAAGGAGTACTGCCATGAATTCAAGGCTAGCCTAGGCTATAGAGAGAGTTCCAGGTCAGCATGGACTAGTGTGAAACCCTGCCTCAAAACTAAACAAACAGGATTTCCAGGTAAGATGGTGGCATAGTAGCCACACTAAAGCAGCCTAGGGAGGGAAATAAACAGAAACACAGCAAAATACACTCTTCTACTGCAAAGTGAAGAGTATAATTTGTATCAACCACAGCAGAGTAGAGAACAAGATCTTCCAGAAAAGAGAAAACCAGCCAGAATACCACTGAGGTGCCAGCTGCCCTGATCCGCAAGCCTTCCAGGCTAGCAGAGTGGCAGGAAGGAGAATACAAAGATGACCAGCCCAATCAGCTCCAGGCACCCTGCAAAGTATCCCATCCCCCAACCATTAGGGCCATGAACATCCAGTAAAGTCATTCACTCCTGGCCACCCAGCACCCAGAGGGATCACGGAGGGAGGGGGAGGGCACTCAGCATTGGTGAGATTGGAAGCCATCCCAAAAGGTAACAAAGCCTACTTATACAAAGCCAGATAAACAGACCTGCATTGGAAGTGCTAACCTCTCTTACCATGTCAGGAAAGGTTATGTATTACATTTGAATGATATATTCTTGGTTGGCTTTACACTTCTCAAATAACTGTGTTTTGGTGTTGACTACTGTTACCTTTGACGTTTCCTGATTTTTAGGGTCTCTGTCTTCTTCTTAAGTCACTATTGGGGGCAGGGACTGACTGGCCCCAGGCTGACTTGGAACCCATTTCAGACTAGAAATCCCAAACTCCTAGTTGACAGGATTAAGAGTGTGGAGCACCAAACACCCTTGGGGACTTTACTAGATTATCTGTTTAGTTTAATCCCCACACTTGTATAAATACTCTCTGCTGATTTTGATTGAATGTCTATATTACTCAGTTGAATTTTAGAATTTGCCAGTAATTTGCTTCACCCAGTCTTCTATAATATTTGAATAGCAGGCAAACTCAACACCTAGGGTCAGTTTCACTGTTTCTCTAGGAGTTTAAAAGCTAAACCTAACACCTTAAACTCCTATATTAAAGATAAATAAAATCAGATTTATACGGCTAAGAACACTGCAGATAATTAGGAAACCCAAGCATCAAATTAACTCAAGATACAAAAATCTCTTCATTATAATACAAGGAACAAAAATTCAAGAAAATAAAATCCCAACAAAAATTATACATCCATCAGAAATGTCCTCCATTGAGATGAAATGCCTGACAAAGATTTCAAAAAAAATGATTATATTTATACTCAAAATAATCAAAGAAGAAAATACCTGAAGGAATCCCAAGAGAACACAGGAAACCAACTTAGTAAAATAAGTAGGCAATATAAAACACGAGGAAGGAAATAGAAATAATGAAAAATACCAATCAGAAATACTATAAATGAAAAATAGAGTGAGTTAAATAGAAAACTCACCAGTCTCACCAGTAAAATGGATCAAGGAGAGGGCGGAATACCTAAACTAGACCACGAGGTGGCAGATGTAATAAAGTCCAATAAAGAGAAGAACAAACTAATAGGAAGTCAAGACATTCAGGACACCATGAAGAGATCAAACATAAGAATGCAGAGCACAGCAGAAGGAGAAGACATTTACTAAAAAGGCCTAACAGGTATTTTCAACAATATCAAAGAAGGAAACATCCCCAAGTAGGGAAAGTGGTGCCAGTAATGCCAAACAGACAAAATCAGGAGAGAAACTCTCATCGTCATAATTAATCTACAAAACAGACAAACCATAGAAAATATATTGGGGGAAAAGTCAAGTCACATACAAAGGCAAGTCCATCAGGATAATAGCAGATTACTCAACACAAACTTTAAAAGCCTGAAGGGCTTGGAATGATATATTCCAGTTTCTGAAAAATAACAACTGTTAACCAAGATGATTTATCATGAAAAGCTACCCATTCAAATAGATGGAGAAATAAGAACATTCAACAAAAGCAGATGAAAGGAATATATAAAGACCAAACCAGCTCTAGAAAAAATACTGTAAAAACATGTACATCACTAAGTTTGAAAATCTGAAAAAAATTATTTCCTTGATTTATATGACATACCAAAATTAAATCAAGAAGAGATTGACCACTCAAATAGACCTATAACAAGCATGGAGATCCAAGCAGTTATATAAAATAGTTTCCCAACTTAAAAAAAAAAAAATCCAGGCCCACAGATGGATTCACTGGTGAATTTTACCAGACCTTTTATGGAAGAACTAACACTAAATGTTTTTCAAACTTTTCCATAAAACAGAAAAGGAAGGAATCCTACTAAATTCTTTTTACAAAGCCAGCATAACCCTGATACCAAAACCAGTCAAAGATAGAACAAAAAAAGAAAATTACAGACCAATCTCCCTCATAAACATAGATGCAAAATTTCTCAACAAAATACTGGCAAACAAAATACAAGAATATATCAGAAAGATTATTCACCCTGACCAAGTAAGCTTTATCCCAGAGATGGAGGGATGGTTCAACATATGCAAAACAATAATTATGATACATTATATAAATGAACTGAAGGACAAAAAAAATCACATAATAATCTCAATAGATGCAGAAAAATCATTTGACAAAATCTAACATCCCTTCATGATAAAAGTCCTACAGAAACTGGGAACAGAAGGAACATATCTCAACAGAATAAAGGCTATTTATGACAAACCTACAGCCAACATAATACTACTAAATGCAAAAAAGAAAAAACAAAGGTTGGAAGCTTTTCCACTAAAATCAGGAAAAAGACAAGGGTGTCCACTGTCCCCACTTTTATTTAATATAGTATTGGAAGTCTTACCCATAGCAATAAGGCAAGAGGAAGGAAATAGAAACATAAAAGGGATACAAATTGGAAAGGAAGAGATCAAGTCATCATTATTTGTATGTGACATGATTCTATAAATAAAAGACCCTAAAGACTCTACTGTCAAACTGTTAGAGCTGATAAACACCTATAGCCATGTAGCAGGATACAAAATAAACACAGAAATCAGTAGCCTTCCTATATGCTAACAACAAACACACAGAAGATGAAATCAGAGAATCACTCCCATTCACAACTGCATTAAAAAAAAAAAACACCCTCAGAATAAACCTAACCAAGGAAGTGAAGGATCTCTAAAATGAAAACTTTAAAACACTCAAGCAAGAAATTGCAGAACATACTAGGAAATGAAAAAGCATCCCTTGTTCTTAGATTGGAAGAATCAATACAGTTTTGAGTAACAAAAATAAGGCTAGTGGTATCACCATACCTGATTTTAACCTATATTACAGAGCCATAGTAACAAAAACCATATGGTACTGGCACACACACACACACACACACAAAAGACATGTAGATCAATGGAACAAAATAAAGGACCCAGATGTAAATATCCAGGTAGCTATAGCCACCTTATCTTTGACAAAACTGCTAGAAGTACTCCTTGGATAACAGACAGCCTCTTCAGCAAATGGTGCTAAGAAGACTGGATATGTATATCTGTACAAGGATAAAAATAGATCCTTATTGCTCTCCAAGCACAAGAATTAAGTCCAAGTGGATCAAAGACCTTAATATCAGACCAGAAACTCTGAAATTGCTGGAGGAAAAGGTAGGGGAATCCCTTCAACATACTGGTATTGGCAAAACATTCTGAATATAACCCCAATTGCTTAGGCAGTAAAACCACAGATCAACCACTGGACCTTATGAAATTACAAAGCTTTTGTACAGCAAAGAACACTGTGAACAGAGCAAAGAGACAACCTACAGAATGGAAGAAATTTTCTGTCAGCTATACATCTGACAGAGGATTAATATCCAGGATATACAAAGAACTCAAAAAACTAAATAATAAGAAATCAAACAACCCAATTAAAAAATGGGCTAAGAAGCTAATACAGAGTTCTCAAAAGAAGAAATAAAGATGGCATAATAATATCTAAAAAAAAAATGTTCTTCATCCCTAGCCATCAGGGAAATGCAGATTTAAACTGCATTGAGATTCCATATCGCTCTTGTCAGAATGGCTACCAACATGAAAACAAATGACAATAAATGCTGGCAAGTGGAAAAAGAATCCTTGTACACTGTTGTTGGGAATGCACTCTGGTCCAGCCACTGTGGAAATCAGTGTGGAGGTTCCTAAGACAGCTAAAAATATATCTATCATATGACACAGCTAGAGCACTCCTAGGCATATATCCTAAGGACTCGTCTCACTACCTTAGAGATACTTGCTCAACCATGTTTACTGCCTCTCTATTCACAATAGCTAGGAAACAGAACCAAGCATTTATGTCCCTTAACTGATGAGTGGATAATGAAGATGTGGCACATTTATACAATGGAGTTCTACTCAGTGGTAAAGAAAATGAAATTATAAAATTTTCAGGAAAATGGATAGATCTGGAAAGGATTATACTAAGTGAGGTAACCCAGGCCCAGAAAGCCAAACATCACATGTTCTCTCTCATATGTGGATCCTAGCTACAAATGATTAGGTTTCTATGTGAGTTGGAATAAAACTCAGTAACAGATTCCAGTAAGCTTCAAAGGGGATATAAAGAGAGGGAGGGGGGACTTAATAGGATGGCATTGTATATATGCAAATACAAGAACATATTAATGGGGGTGGAAAGGCCTAAGTGAGGTCAGAAAACAGATTGAGTAAAGGAAAGGTGGGGGCAGAGCTAATCAAAATCTACGAGGACATGAATGAGTCATATGGAAACCACTTTTTTGGACAATGGAACACCCAGAAGCCACAAATTGTCACTAGAAAAATTTCAGTGCCACGGATAGGATACCTTCTAGTGAGTTGTTGGCCAAGGAGGTCCCTGATACCACCAAAATATTACAGGCCACTGCCAAGGCTCTTGGTTTCCCACCAGGAATAGATGCTAAGACCCAACTGCTGAAGACTCCACATATTTGGGCTACAAGGTCACTGAGAAGTTCTGCTGGAGCTGAGCTGAAAACATCCTCTGTGTAGATAGGTGACAAAAGCTGGAAAAGGCTATGCTGCATGCAATTCCATGGAAAAAAAGAGAAATCACTAGTGGAGATACTCAACATTAGACACTGCAAGCCTTAAATTTGGCCAACCAGTTCAAATGAGCCAGTAGGTGCAATAGTGGCATGTCTGTTTTGGGGGAAACCAACCACTCTCTAATTGGACTGGAGGCCCACTCCATTGGAGGGAATACAGGCCTGATACTGAAAACCTACAACAGAGTTAGTCATGAGACCTAGGGGTGTAACATCTGCTGGTGTCTGGCTAAATGTATATAGTATTCTCACCAAACTGACCAATAAGCTCTTCTCTTAAGGTTAATACTCATATATTAAGATACTCTCACTTTTGGTTAGAAAAGCTTCTCTTTTCAGATAGCAGTGACCCTAGGATGACGCAGAAGGCACCATGGTACTGTGAAAAAGCAACAGAGGAGTGGTCAGCACTGAAATGTCTCTATCACACCGTCCAAGGCTCAGGGTCCATTGTGGAAGAGGTGGCGGAAAGAATGTAAAAGCCAAAGGAAGAGTAGGAGTCCTTCCAACATGCTTCTCCAGACACAAAATGGCCTGGATATCCTGACACTATCTACACAAGACCATCATAATAGGAGGAAAAGATGATGACATCTAAATAAAAGGGAGACTGAGTGGAGGAAGGGTATAATGGAGAGTTTCAAAGGGGAAAGTGGGGCAAGGGAGGGAATTACCATGGGTTACTGTCTATAATTATGGAAGTTGTCAATTAAAAAAATTAATAAAAAATAAAATTAAGGGCTGGTGAGATGGCTTAGTGGTTAAGTGCTTGCCTGTGAAGCCTAAGGACCCAAGTTTGAGGCTCGATTCCCCAGGACCCACATAAGCCAGATGTACAAGGTGGCGCATGCGTCTGGAGTTCCTTTGCAGTGGCTGGGAGACCTGGCATGCCCATTTTCTCTATCTGCCTCTTTCTTTGTCTGTTGCTCTCATATAAATAAATAAATAAAGCAACAAAATTTTTTTAAATAAATAAATAGCTTTAATCCCAGCAGTTAGGAGGCAGAGATAAGAGGATCACTGTGAGTTTGAGGTCAGCCTGAGACTATATAGTGAGTTCCAGGTCAGCCTGGGCTAGAGTAAGACCCTACCTCAAAATAAAACACAACAAAACAAAATCTAGAAAAATAAATAAATAAAACCTGCCATATTCTTTAGCTGGAAGCTTTGTTTATCTGGAAGTTTCTCCCTCCCACTGTTTGCACAACTACCACCACTGGTAAAGTTTATATGAAAATGTCCTTCAAGTTGAATCTCCTGGTCAGTACAACTCTAGTCTAAACCTTCATTATTGCACATCCAAACCACTATAATACCCCAACTTCCTACTGCAAATTGTTCCCAAAATTACCTAATATAAGACATAAGCATTTCCTACTTGAATAAATCTGCATTTATTTTCCATAATTTAACAAATTAAAAGTCAACAGTCTTCAGACTAGCTTTTCAGTGTATTCTCAATCACCTTCTTAATGACAGCAAACTTCACTCCAGCCAGTTAATGTCTCACATTCCTACAACATACTTTCTTAAATTATTCCTTCTTACAGATTTGCCCTATTTCCTCTTTTAATTACGCTTCCTTTCTTTCTTGAAGTCATGACTAAACTGCCACCTCCTCTATTAAGTTTTACTCACTATTTCAGGCAGAGATGGCTATTCCTCTACCATCAGTGTTTATGTTAAAGAGATTTATTGTAAATTGGAGTATTTTTTTCTCTAATATTTTTCTCATATTTATACTATGTTGGTATGCAAGCAACAGTCCTTGGTGACTACATAATTAAAGATAAATATCTTTTATTACTTACCCAAGTCTATATGTACAAGTTCTGCTGACTGTTCATTTATCAAGATATTCTGCACATGCCTATCTCCAAGTCCAAGGATGTAACCAACTAGGAAAAAATAAATAAAATCAACAATGTGAAATCAATGACTTCACTGAACTGTACAAAAAGGAGAAAGCTACCTAAGTGGCCAGCATCTGCCTATCTCTGTACTTCCTCCTTGCTGTATATATCCATGCACTGATTTCTAATACACATTTAGCCATAATATCCACTAATAACATTGATTCTATGTGACTTTTAAGTAGTTTAGACTTTTTAGCCTATGTAAAGGAAATTACGCACAAAAGTAGCCATCTTGAATTTAAATCAAAATCAATTGCTAAAAATGTTTCTTTATTAAAAAGCTCGTTTACTTTGAAAATTAGTGTGGTTAAAACTGAGACCCACTATTTACCTGGACCAAAGCAGTGTATTATATACAGTCAAACTGTTACTGAGTATAGTTATAAACTGAGAAGTATGGGTAAATTCTTCATTCTACAGTGACACTTTCTTCTGTTTAATGAATTTTGTTGATCACAACTTATTTATTGATTTCACCAGGTACATAACTAGAAAAAACTGCATTTCTATTTTTAAAGATATTTTAATTTATTTATTTGAGAGAGAAAGAGGGAGGGGAAGGAAGGGAGGGAAGAAGGGAGAAAATGGGTGCCCCAGGGCCTTCAGTTGCTGCATAAAAATTCTAGATGTATGTGCCACTTCATGCATCTGGCTTGCCTGAGTCCTGGGGAACATAACCTGTGTCCTTTGTTTGCAGGCAAGTGCCTTAACCACCAAGCCATCTCTCCAGCTCTGCATTTCTACTTTTAAGGAACATGGTATCTTGGCATTAAAATACTTCTCCTAATGAAAGACACCATGTGGTGTTACAGAAAAATCATGGGTAAAGAATAAGGATGCCTGTAGGACTGGCCTGCCCTGTCATTAACTGGACCTACTTTCTTCTTTATAAATTAAATTACTGTGATGATTAATCTCTGGTTGTCAGCTTGACAGAATTTAGAATCACTATGAAAATAAATATCTGGCCATATCTATGAGAGATTTTTTAGATAAGGTTATTTGAGGTGAGAGGACCCAGTCTAATTGTGGGTGGCTGAGTTCCTGGACTGTATAAAAAGAAGAAAGCTACCACAGTGGCCAGCATTCACAGTTCTCTTTACTTCCTCCTTGCTGTATATATAGAGTGTATATACCTGCACTGACTTTCTGGGTATGGTGCATAAGCGATAGAGGATGTCAGCTTTAATTACAAACCAACACATAAGATCATCTCTGATGTTCTATTCATTTCACACTCTAAGATTTTAAATGCTTTATTTATCTAGTTTAATCTCATATAAATTAAAACAATTAAGTCACACTAATGCTATAATCAAACATTTAGATTCTGTTAAATAAAATGAGCCCTGGGGTGATGTATCATGGCACTAAAAAGAGGTCTGTCTGAGAGAACAATAAGAGACGGTGTAAGTTAGTGCAGTGGAGTTATCAGGGGTTTTACTTTCCAAAGAAAATTTCAAAGAATTAAAAAAGAACAGAAAATAAGCCATATTCAATATAAAAGAAGATGAATGGGAGGAGGACAGTGGTGGTCCTATTTCTCTACCTCACAGCAGTATTATTCTCTGTAAAGAAGAAAAGCTGAAGCTAGAAGCTAACAATCTGTATAAAGAAAAGACACAATGATCTAATGATAAAGATGGTATGGTTAACAAATACTATGACCATCCCCCTGCAGTTCAGATGTAGGACAGTGTTTCATCTAGCAAGAACGAGAAGATTACCAATAGATGAAGTGGCCACACTGCGAGTATAAGCCAATCGTTTCTCAAACCAAACAGCTGGGTCCAAGAATTTTTCCATGCAGAAGTAACGAAAGACTGGCTGAAAATTTTGGCAAATATCCATGAAGGTTTCATATTTCTCTTCAAAAGACTTTCTTTGCACTTCCTTAAAATAGAACATTTATAATATTATTTTCTCATAGTGTTCAACTAATTCAGCAAATGTTCACTCTGCTTTTAGATGGGAAATGCCATACACACACACACACACACACACACACACACACACACACACACACATATATTGAATAAAAAGATGTATAAGATATTCTATGCACAAAAAGCTAACAGTCTGGTTATGATAGCAATTATTTGGAAGTATAATCCCTTTAGGATTCTTTGCCATTCATTCTGTCACCCACCTAAACGACTGGGATGCCCTACTCTTCTGTAATCTCATTTGTAATCAGCAATCAAATCTTATCATTTATGCCTCCTTAATATTTCTCATATCTATCCATGATTCTCCATTCCTACTACTGTCTTAGGTTAGAACCCATTCTACACTCCCAATCATCTGCTACTTCAAAAACATAACCCACAACACTCTCAGTTAACTTTCTAAAAAGCATATCTGGTATTACTATATTTCTTAAAGATCTCCTGCCAGCCAGGCATGGTGTCATACACCTTAATCCCAGTACTCGATAGGCAGAGGGAGGAGGATCATCATAAGTTCAAGGTCACCCAGAGCCTACATAGTGAATTCCAGGTCAGATTGGATTAGAGTAAGACCCTACCTCAAACAAAACAAAACAAAACAAAACAAAACAAAAAAATCTCGTAAGTGTAAACTCACTAGCATTTCACCAAGCAATCCTCCTCCATTTCTGGCCAACTATCACTCCAACCTCATCTATCTAGTCCTCCTTAAAACCTAAGCCTGTTATGGTCTTTACTGCTCATATCTCCTTCCTGTTCAAGTAATTCTCTCCATTCCTTCCCACCCTGGGTAGAACCAACCACTTCCTCCACTAAGCCTAAACTTTACCCTCTATGCCCTACATGGATTTTCATTAAATGCATATAGTAGCTGCCACACATTTAAAAAGCATAAATATCAGGAAACTCAAACTTCAGAAAGAAGCCCCCACTGCTCTCTGGAGAAGAGTGGGCTTACACCCCCACAAAAAAAAACCTCTCAAATAACTGTGCATGCCCCTTAAACCCAAGCTACTCACTATTGTTTGGACAATCTGCTTTATTTTACAGATGGCAGAAAAAACGGTAGAGAACCAGGATCCATCTATAAGACAAGAAGATAGCTGTCTCCCCACCATGAGACATGCCACCTCTACCACATCAGCCCAGGAGACACTGCAGAGGAAGTAGTGACATGAATACTACTGGCCACACAACCAGTTCCAGGGCAAAGGTGACAGACACAGTGATCAACCAAAACCTATCAAGCAGAAATCCAGAGGCCACAGAGAACTCATCACTAAATCAAACTGCCAACAGGCCTGCCATGGCTCAGGGAACATTGAGGCAGAGTGTGTGGAAAGAATGTAAGAGCCATAGAGTGGGTAGGTATAGCCTGTGTCATGGTCCACAACCTCCACTATCCCAGAGGGACTGACTGAAGACTTCATGACCCCAAAGTGAATATCACAACCCCACTGAGGAGGGCCTCTAGGAGAACAGGAGTACAGGTGAGGGGATAAAAGATTATAACCTGTTATATATAAAATCAAATAATTTTTTTAAATAGCAGAAAATACAATGAAGAATAAATAAATATTAAAAGAGTTAAAAAGATAAAGTTTAAGTCCTGGATATACTGTTTATTAGGTCACAGGCCACAAGCAAGTTAAATGCTCTAAGCCTGTGTTTTGTTAAAAATTACCTTACCATCTCCACCAAAAAAGGGAAAGAAAGTCAAGTGTGGTAGTGCACTGTAATCCCAGCACTCAGGAGGCTGAGGTAGGAGGATCGCTGAGTTCAAGGTCAGCATGGGACTACAGAGTTGAATTCCAGATCAGCCTGGGCTAGAGTGAAACCTTCCCCTGAAGAAGAAAATGAAAAAGAAAAAGAAAACCTGGGCATGGTAGTGTATGCCTTTAATCCCAGCACTTGGGAGGCAGAGGTAGGAGGATCACTATGAGGCCACCCTGAGACTACATAGTGAATTCCAGGTCAGAGAAGAAGAAGAAGGAAGAAGAAGGAAGAAGGAGGAAGAAGGAGGAGGAAGAAGGAGGAAGAAGAAGGAGGAAGAAGAAGGAGGAAGAAGGAGGAGGAAGGAGGAGGAAGAAGGAGGAGGAAGGAGGAAGAAGAAGAAGAAGGAAGAAGAAGGAAGGAGAAGGAAGGAAGGAGAAGGAAGGAGAAGGAAGGAAGGAGAAGGAAGGAGAAGGAAGGAAAAGGAAGGAAAGAGAAGGAAGGAGAAGGAAGTTAGGAGAAGGAAGGAAGGAGAAGGAGAAGGAGAAGGAGAAGGAAGGAGAAGAAGAAAGAAGGAAGGAGAAGAAGAAAGGAGGAAGGAGAAGAAGAAAGGAGGAAGGAGGAGGAAAGAGAAGGAATGAGGAAGAAGGAGGAAGAAGAAGAAAGAAGGAGGAAGAAGGAAGAAGGAGAGGAGGAGGAGGAGGAGGATGGCAAAAGGGGGGCTTGCTATGCAAGTGTGAGGCACTGATTTTGGATTCCCAGCACTCACATAAAAGTCGGGCATGGTATCAAACAGCTCTAATACCAGCACTGGGGAGACAGAGAAAGGAGAATCCCTGGGGTTTGCTAGCCAACCAACTGGTTGAATTAGCCTAACTGATGAACTCCAGGTTCAGTGAGAGACTCTACCTTAATAAACAAAGGGCTGGAGAGATGGCTTAGCACTTAGGGCAGTTGCCTACAAAGCCTAATGACACAGCTTCGATTCCCCATTACCCATGTAAAGTCAGATGCACAAAGTGGCACATATATTCTGAGTTCATTTGCAATGACTAGAGGCCCTGGCATGCCCATTCTCTCTCTCTTTCTCAACCTCTCTCTGATTGAAAACAAATATATTTTTTAAAACTTTAAGAAAAAAAACAACAAAGTGAAGAACAACTGAAGAATACACTCAATATCAACCCCTGGCTTCCACATGCAAGTGCACAAACACATGCCCCTCTATGTATATGAATGCACATATACACCATACATACATGCCAAGAAAAGGGGGAAAAAAAAGAATTACCTTCCCAAACATGAAGCAATCTAGTATAAATTGAACAATGTTTAAATAAATTTCTCACATGACAGGATTGGTACTTTGTAGTTTAAAAACCTCCTGGTTTCACTCACATATATATTCATCCTAGTACGCCTATGTCTTTTTTTCTTAACATCTTTAACAAATATCTCCTAAAATTAAGCAGTTTATATTTTAATATGTGGTAGTTGTCAGATATTAATATGTTCTTATATGATCTCTCAATAACTTTTACTTTTGAGTGCAACTCACCATCATTTTCTTTTGGCACTGATAGGCACTGAAATCCTTTGGCCTGTATCTCTTATGAGCACCCTCTTCATTGTTAACAAGGAATTCACCAATAGGGACAGTTCCTGTGCACCACTCAAGAACACCACTACGCTGAGAGAGAGGAACCACCTGTAGTTAAATTAAACACCTGTTGATTATGGATGGGCATTAAAGAATAGTTAATGATCATTTACTCACTGATCACACACCCATTAGCCACTGCAAAATATTTTTTTCAGTTTCTACTAATACTTTTCTGTCTATAGGAGACAAAATAACAAGAAATAAAATTAGTCTCAAAAAACATGATTTTCCTAGTCTCCTGCTTAGACTTATGAGAGCCCACCCAGCCCTGAATGCCCATAATTCTCCAAGAGATCACTCCTGTTAATTTCACCCATTATCTAACAATGACCCACACTTAATGTGTTCCCTTTAGAAAAGAAATGAACTATGCTTTCCATATACAATTTGTTTTCTGAGACCAGTGTCAATGTAGCCCAGGACAGACTTGAAGATGCAATCTTCTTGCCTTAGCCTCCTGAGCAGTTGGGATTGCATGTGTGTATTCCTGTGCCTCACTACTTTAGCTCCTATTATCTTTTTATTTTACATATTTTATTTATTTATGAGAGAGAATACAAATATGGCACACCAAGACCTCAGCCACTGATAACAAACTCCAGACACATGCACCACCTTGTGTAGCTGGCTTATGTGGGTTCTGGAGAATCAAACCTGAGTCCTTAGGCTTCTTAGAAAAGCACCTTAATTGCTAATCCATCTCTCCAACCCTAGCTTCTATCATCTTTGTTTTTTTAATTAACATTTTATTTATTTATTTGACAGAGAAAGAGGGAGACAGAGAGACAGAATGGGCACATGCCAGGGCCTCCAGCACTGCAAATGAACTCCAGATCCGTGTACCGCCTTGTGCATCTGGCTAACGTGGGTCCTGGGGAATTGAACCTGGGTCCTTTGGCTTTGCAGGCAAATGCCTTAACTGCTAAGCCATCCTCCAGCCCTCTTCTATTATCTTAATTAAAACTTAGAAGAACTTCATCCAAGAAAATGCCACCTTAGTTATTCAAACTGCATGTATTTATGTTTTACAGTATTATTAGTTTCACTAAGAGAAAATACATTCTTAAACATAAAATGAGTGATTTTACTGAGATAGTTTTTTAATTATGGCAATTACGAACATATATAAATATACAAATATAATAAGCAAATACTCTTGTATAGTAAATGGCTTTATCAAATCTAAGATATATCGTATTTGCAAGGAATGAGATAATTTTTTTTGCATCCCTTTTTGCTCTCAGGCCCCTCCCTACCATCAAGATGACTGCTAACTGGTTTACTATGGTCACATATTTTTTCTTTCACAGCTATCTGTGCATAAATGGCTACATGTTTTAAATAAAGATGAATGCATGTTTCTGCAATTTGTTTCTTACTCAACACTTTTTTATTTTGGGTGTGTTAGTATATTTATCTAGAAGTCATTCATTGTCACCACTATTTGCTGTTAGATATCTGTCTAGTTTATCCAGGTGGTAGTTAGACAAATATTTATTATATAATTATTATATATACAATTATATACTTTTTACATTTCCCTGAAGTACTGCAAATAGTCTACTGGTGAGTATATACAGCTAGGAATTAAATAGCTGGGTCAGCAGGACTGTTTTATCTTGTACATAACCAGATATTGCTAAATAAAAGCCAGCGCTCCCATTAATATACTCACCATAAATTGTTCCTCCACTTTTCTAATACATCAAACTTTTATATTTTGTCAATTAAAGAATGCAAGGTTTTTCTTGGATTTTTTTTTTCTTCAGTATCAGGGATCAAATCTGGGGCATTGTGCATGTTAAGTGAATGCTGTACCCCTGAGCTACATTCTCTGCCGGCACTGTAGTTTGAATGTGTATTGCTAGATGACTAGTAAAGGTAAGTATCACTTGATAGGGGGATTGGCTGCTCAATGTTTTCTTCTTGTGAAACACCTGTTATGTTCTTTCCTATTTTCAGTTCTTTATATAGTCCATGCATAAACCCCTTGTTAATATCACAAATCTTTGTTATATTATTCATTTGCTCAGTTCATGTTATCTTGAAGTCTATATATTTTCTTAATATTCTCAAATATGTTGAACTGTTTTATGTTTTGTTTCCTAAGGCCTTTAGTTTCTTACCATTATTTGTGGAGTGTCTATTATATGTACATAAAGTGCTAATAGTAAAATGGCAAACCAGATATATGAGGAATATGCCTTGATAAAGGCTACCCTGAGCTCCCTGACACTATCTCAAGAATAAATAAATAAATAAATAAATAAATAAATAAATACCCTCTATGTGATTATGATGGCTGATATAGTTTGTGCACTACTAATCAAGGCTTTATCAAAAAAGTAAATACAGAGGTAGGAGGATTGCCATAAGTTCAAGGCTACCCTGAGATGACAGAGTTAATTCCAGGTCAGCCTGGACCAGAGTGAGACCCTACCTTGAAAAAAAAAAAAAAAACCAAAAAAGTAAATAAATGAAACAGCATTCACACAAACAAAACTGGATGAAGGATATAACTCAGTAACTCAGCTGATAAAGTACTTGCCTACTGTGCATAAAGCCCTGGGCTTAATCCTCAGCACCACATAAAACTGGAAGTGATGGTACATACTTGTAATTGGAAGTGGAGGAAGGAGGATCAGAAGTTCAAGACCAGCCTGGGATACTGAAATCCTGCCTCTAAAACCAATCCAAACCAAACCAAACAAAAAAAGTACCAATGGAAAACATTATTAGTTAACGTGTCATAAAGTTTTGTGTCACAAACTTCAAAAGCTATGAAAACAGTGCTTTCCTTAACATACAGTATGCCTTCCTTCCCCCAGGACAACCTGATTAGTTTTATAACTTATTCATGAAAGCAGTTCTAAGAACTATAAAACTAAATTCTGCTTTTAACTTTAACAGTCTGACTCAATCAGAATTTCTAAAAGTAGACATAAATTCATTTTCCCACACATCACTATTTAGAGTTTAATATAGATTTTTTATAATAAAAGTTCACTGTGTAAAGTAATAAATATCTAAACTGTCCAATGTAAAATACCATTTGTATTTGGAGATAATTTTTTAGTTTATTCAGAATTTCTTTAAATTTTAATATTTATTGAAGTTTTATACATGTATACCTGAAAATGTTTTATGGTTTATTCAGTTTTATTAACTTATCCATTTTTTCCTCTTCTAGTCTGGAGACTGAATCCAGGGCCACATACATGCCAAGAAACATTTAGCATTAAGTTATGTTCCAGCCTGTCCTATATGCTGTTATTCCTTAAACGATTTCATTACTAAAGCTTTAGCATTTGTTTTACTATAAGTGGAAAAGCTCACTTGTACTCATTACTTTTTCCAAAACCATTTCAGTTACTCTCATATATGTATTTTTTCAAAATAAACCTTTAAGTCATTGTCTACATTATAAAAATTTTTATTGTCTGTATAATATTTTGAAACAAGTGGCCAACTTTCAATGTCTTCCCATGTAAGAAAAATACTAGTTTTTCATTATACTTTAATATAATTTTTTTCATATAGTTCTCAATTTTTCTTGTAATGCTGCTCCTAAGCAGCTTATTCATATTATTATATGTTGTAAAACAGCTATTCCCATTATATATGTTTACTTATTTATTTAAAGTTTATTATTTATTTATTTGAGAGAGAGAAAGAGGCATATAGAGAGAGGGAGAGAAAATGGGCACATGAGGGCCTCTAGCCACTGCAAATGAACTCCAGACACATATGCCACCTTGTGCATCTGGCTTTATGTGGGTACTAGGGAATCAAAACTTGGTCCTTTGGCTTTGCTGACAAGTGCTTTAACTGCTAAGCCATTTCTCTGCCCCTCCCCACCATTATATTTTTAAGTTAGTATCAATGATTAGGATAGCTCCAGGTTAAATATTTAAGTAGGAAAAAATACTTGTAGCATGTATCATTTTGAATAGATTAAGAAACAGAGAAAGAGGATGGCTTAGCGGTTAAGGTGCTTGCGTGCAAAGCCAGAGGAGCCAAGTTTGATTCCCCAGGACCCACGTAAGCCAGATGCACAAGGTAGTACATGTGTCTGGAGTTCGTTGCCAGTGGCTGGAAGCCCTAATGCACCTATTCTCTCTATATATCTGCCTCTTTTTCTTTCTCTCTCAAATAAATAAATAAAAGTTTTAAAAATTAAAAAAAAAAAACAGAAAGAATGTTTCTCTACTGGAGAGTGAATAGTTTGTATTTTTAATCTGTATATATCCTCCTAGGAACAGGAAAGAAAAATAAGCAAATATAAGTCCAATTATAGCAATGACTAAAGACAGAAGGGGGCAAAAATAAGCACAAAAATTAAAAGCAGAAATAATAAACCTTCAGAATACATGTCTTTCAAAATGAGAAGTTATGATTTCTTAGACAAGCTAAATGAATAATTCATATAAGCCAAGATTAGCTAACAGAGTAACATGGCTTGCATACTATCTTCTCAAGTGAACTGCTAGAAGAAATCTAAGTGGGTATTACCTTACTGATGATAATCTGGCAAGACCTACCAAATTACAGCTACATGACTCCTTTAACATTCCAACCTTTGGAAATCTTTCTGATAGATTCAATTTCTAATGTATGAAATTTACATGTCCAGTGTAAATTCACTGCATAGTATCACTGCTTCTAGCAGCACAAGCCAGGAAGCAAGCCAAATGCCCACAAATAAGAATTTGTAAATTAAACTATGTACATATAAAGAATAGAGCTGTTAAAAGTGAGAACTCTACAAAATAGTATTTACTATAAAAAGTGGAAAAGTATTTCATTTGACTATCGAAACTACCTACCTGAAACTAACATTAAGGAATACTTATTTAAATAATTTAAACTTTTTAAAAACATTTTATTTATTTATTTGAGAGAGAGAAATAGGGAGAGGGGGAGAGAGAGAGAATGGGCACAGCAGGGCCTCCAGCCACTGCAAATCAACTCCAGATGCGTGTGTCCCCTTGTACTTACATGGCTTACATGGGTCCTGAGAAACTGAACCTGGGTCTTTTGGCTTTGCAGGCAAGCACTTTAACTACTAAGCCCTATTTTTAAACTTTTTATTGACAACTTCCATACATATAGACAATATGCTATAATCAAAGTCCCTTCCCACCACTCCACTGAATCCCTTCTTTTTTCCAGTTAGTTTCTCTTCTATTTTGATGCCATCTTTTTTTTTTAATTCAAGTAAAAAAGAAAAACAGAAATAATAACTAACTAGAAGCTGTAAATCTATGACCTTTGAAGCAAATCCAGTATCAATCTGTTTCTGTATAGCCTGTAGCTAATAATCGCTGTCCCAGTTTAAAGAGCCATAAAGCAATAAATTAAAAAATTAAAAAAGAGCCAGGTGTGGTGGTGCACACCTTTAATCCCAGCACTCGGGAGGCAGAGGTAGGAGGATCGCCATGGGTTCGAGGCCACTCTGAGACTCCATAGTAAATTCCAGGTCAGCCTGGGCTAGAGTGAGACCTTACCTCAAAAAACCAAAAAGAAAAATAATAATAATAATAGGTAACTGAGACTTCTATGGCTCCCAAAGCCTAAAATATTTAAAATTTGCTCTTTCACAGAAAAAATTTGCTGATTCTTGGTCCACATACTACATCTTTTCCTGGTGAAGAAGCAAAATACAAACCTTGTAAGTGCAGATAATCAGTTTCCTCTTCCTAGTTTCAGTGTTCTTGTGCAGTAACATGTTACACATCTGGAAAACCTGCTGCATGACAGCATCTTGTCTCAGGTCATCACGGCCCTTCAGGGTAATCCAACACACAGTTCATTTTATGACAAGCATGTGCAGTCAATATGGTCAAGAGGCATGCAGAATCAATCTGGTCTCTTGTACTCCTCTAACCACCTCTTGAGTAATTAATACTCACTGCCATTCTTTCATTTAGACCTAGGTCTAACATGAGTAGGCAGACTAATAGCAAAAAAATAATAAAATAAAAAAATTAAAACATATATGGCATTTGTTTAGAGGAATACCACACATTTTGTAACCCTCTTCATACAATGGCCAGATTCCTATTGGGTGTGTTATAAACAGAGGACCCATCCTTCAGGCCTTCTGCTCTGAGCACACCCCATGAAGTTGTTTTACTCCAGCTGCTTTTGTAATTAGACAATGCAACACCCCCACCTGAGGCACAATGCAAAACACTTGAGTAAAGCAGTATTTTATACCTCTACTATTCTCTACAGAGGCTCAAAGAGCACCTAAGCAAACAAAAAGCAGGTAAGATGTCCCCTTCTGGTAAAATAGCAGCTGAAAACAGTATCACACTCAACAGACTGAGGCAAAAACCTTCACTCTGTTATAATCGTAAACATAACCACCAGAAGATCATTTTTTCACCATAAGCAATAAGCAAGTTCATAATGTCTGTACAATGTCTTTTATCAACTACTGTAATGGTGGTTTGTTGGGCCTGGTTGTACATGTCTGTAATCCCAGCCTCTTAGGCAGTAGGACAAGTTCAAAGCCAGCCTGGTCAATTTATTGAGAACGTATTTCAAAGCAAAAACTCAAAAAAGAGCTGGAGATGTAGTTCAGCATGTGTTTAACATGAATAAACCCTGAATTTAATCCACAGTAGTAGAAGAAAAAAAAAAAAGAGATAGTTTTTCAGAGGAAGATAATAAATGAGAAGGGTATTTTGGTTCTAAAAGCCAGTACATTTCTAGTCTTTTTAAAATTTTTATTTTATGTGTGTATGTGTGTGTGTGGTATGTGTTTTTAGGGGTGTGCCAGAACTTCTTGCAGCTACAAACACACACCAGATGCTTATTCTACTTTTGCATCTGACTTCCACAGGCAATTGAACTGGGGCCAGCAGGCTTTGCAGGTAAGTGCCTTTAATCACTTAGCCATCTACCTAACAGCAGTTTTCCCTATATGTAATTATTCAGAATAAAGATAGATATACAAATAAAACAAGAAGAAAGCATCAAATGAGCTTTTTTTGACTTTGACTCTAAGAATGATACCAGAAAAGGAAAGGCTTACCTTGACAAGCTGTCTCCTTTCCTTGCCATCAGAACCTATACAATCTATTATTTTTGGTAAATTTACACCTCCTGCTAGACGAAATTCTTTCTTAAATGACTGTATAGTCACCATATTTCCATATTCTCCAGTGGGATCCACCTAATAAATTATGATGAATATTTATAATAGGTCAGATATACTACTTGAATTTAAAAGCAAACAATTACACATGAAAATTTAAATATTAAGCAGAAAAATGAGTGAAAATGTGCTTCTGGGTAAGAGCAAGAACTTTAATTTACTTTGATGAAAGAAAGAATATGTGATATTGCAAGAGGTTTTAAAAATTACACGCAAATGACATAATGTTCTTCCCTAAATATTTCTTTTTTTTTAATTTTTTTTGTTTTTTTTTTCATTTATTATTTACTAATTTGAGAGCAACAGACAGTGAGAGAAAGAGGCAGATAGAGAGAGAGAGAAAGGGAGGGAGAGGGAATGGGCGCGTCAGGGCTTCCAGCCACTGCAAACGAACTCCAGATGCGTGCACCCCCTTGTGCATCTGGCTAATGTGGGTCCTAGGGAATCTAGCCTTGAACCAGGGTCCTTAGACTTCACAGGCAAGCGCTTAACCACTAAGCCATCTCTCCTGCCCCTTCCCTAAATATCTTAATAAAGTAAAGTCATGTTAAGTCAGGCATGGTGGCGCACACCTTTAATCCTGGCACTTGGGAGGCAGAGGTAGGAAAAGCACTGTGAGTTCAAGGCCAGCCTGAGACTACATAGTGAATTCCAGGTAAGCCCGGCTAGAGCGAAACTCTACATCGAAAAACCAAAGAAGTAAGGCATGTTAAGTTAATTAGAATATTATGGCTGAAAAACAACTGAAAAATTACTGCCCTGCCACTGTCACTTATGTATGTTAAATCATCTGAGAAAGGACTTAACTTACAAATATGTAAGGTAAGCCGGTGTGTTGGTACACACCTTTAATTCCAGCACTCGGGAGGCAGAGGTAGGAGGACTGCCATGAGTTCAAGGCCACCCTGAAACTACACAGTGAATTCCAGGTCAGCCTGGACAAAAGTGAGACTCCACCTCAAAAAAACAAAAATAAATAAATAAATAAATAAGTAAAAAGTAAGGTAAACTATGAAAATGGTGAAGAGGAAACATTCAACTAAGTAACACAGCTGATAATAGTTAATATACATGCAAACTGAGGAGATTTACAATATACTTATCAACAATCATTTTCTAAAATAATAATCTATATTATTACATATATTCTTGCCCATATGTTATTGCAAACAATAAAATATCATTGTGACATTGCTAAATCTAACAGGTACATAGTCAACTTCATACTATAACACATACTGTTTTTTTTTTAAATTATTTATTTATTTATTTGAGAGCGATAGACACAGAGAGAAAGACAGACAGAGGGAGAGAGAGAGAAGGGGTGCGCCAGGGCTTCCAGCCTCTGCAAACGAACTCCAGACGTGTGCGCCCCCTTGTGCATCTGGCTAACGTGGGACCTGGGGAACCGAGCCTTGAACCGGGGTCCTTAGGCTTCACAGGCAAGCGCTTAACCGCTAAGCCATCTCTCCATCCCAATACATACTGTTTTAATAATGTAATATAACACAGCCAGTACATTCAACCACATATAAAATTATTAAAAGCACAATAAACAAACAAGAGGGGTGTAGTGTTACACACCTATAATCCCAAGCATCTGAGGCAGAGTGCTTAGCTAGCATGGGCAAGACCCTATGTTCAATCCCTATGCCACAAAAAATAAACAAATGAAACAATTGGGAACTCTCTTGCTAATTCAGGAACCTTAGCATAAGCACATAGAAATTTCCTTCTGGCCAATGAAGTAACAAGTCTCTGGACCTTTGTAAGGAAATGGGAGGTACAAGCTGAAGGTGAAGAAAAAGAAAGAAGGAGATGACACTGAGCATTTTAACACTTAGGTAAAAGAAATCTAATACAGAAAACTTCTAGGTTTAAACAAGTAAAATAGCCAATATTTAGTCCATCTTAAATATAAAAAAGGTTTGTATATGATCCAATCTCATATGTAATTTAGCTTAATTAAAAATCAAAAAAGAATGGTACCTTAATTTCCATAGTAGGAACAACAACATCTTCTAAATTTTTGAGTTTGGTGATTGGCTGATCTGGTGGAATACTGATGCCTTCTATATTCAAAAACAGAGAGATTTTAGTAACAGCTGCAAACTGTTGACCACCAATGGTCAAGCAGGAGTAGAAACTATAATTTTCAAACACATACTTCTCTGAGTCCTCCACTGCGTGGCATCTAAGTTTGCCAATATAATATAAGCATCACATAGCGCCTCAACATTCTTGACCATCTTAGATCTCTTATTTCTGATAGTATGTATTATTCTGTTTGCAGCCTCTGTTCGATCCTATCAACAAAAATCCAACAAAAAATGTAACAAATATAACACAAGAACTACTGAACCTTTAAATTTTTCAGTTATAAAAGAGAATTTATGTACAGATCTAGACAATATGACTATTCTTCTTCAGATACTAACAAATCAAATATGTTATAATTGAACTATGTGAAAAGCATAATAACCTCAAGTATTAATGAGTTAAGTGCTTTTCAAAAATCAATGTTTGCCTAGGGAGATAGCTGTTAGTAAAGTGCTTGCCTTGCAAGAATGGGGACCTGGGCTGGAGAGATGGCTTAGCGGTTAACTGCTTGCCTGTGAAGCCTAAGGACCCCAGTTCGAGGCTCGATTCCTCAGGTCCCACATTAGCCAGATGCACAAGGGGGCGCACGCATCTGGCGTTCATTTGCAGAGGCTGGAAGCCCTGGCACGCCCATTCTTTCTCCCTCTATCTGTCTTTCTCTCTGTGTCTGTCGCTCTCAAATAAATAAATAAATAAATAAATAAATAAATTTTAAAAAAAGAACGGGGGAAAAAAAAAAAAAGAACGGGGACCTAATGTCTCACCCGGACAGGGGCTAAAGAGATGGCTCAGCAGTTAGGGCACTTACCTATAAAGCATAATGACCTGGGTTTAATTCTCACTACCCACATAAAGCCAGATGCTCAAGGTGGCGCATCCATCTAGAGTTTGCAGTGGCTACAGGCCCTGACACACACATTCCATTTACTCTTTTTCACTGTTTGCAAATAAATTAAAAAAAAATTTTTTTTAAGAAAACATGGACAGGGCTGGAGAGATGGCTTAGTACTTAAGGCAGTTGCCTGTGAAGCCTAAGGACCCAGGTTCAATTTTCTAATACCCATGTATGCCAGATATACAAGGTGGTGCATGCTTCTAGACTGTTTCCAGTGGCTAGAGGCCCTGGCATGCCCATTCACTCTGTCTCTAACTGCCTCTTTCTTTCTCTCAAATAAATAAAATAAACAAAAAGAACATGGACAGACTCAAGACTGTCCTCTGGCCTTCACATGCATATATAAGCACTTGTACCCACATGTGCACTCCCACATGTGTGCGCGCGCGTGCACACACACACACACACACACACACACACACACACGTTTTTCCTTTGCCCACTGCTAGGAGAAAAGAATATTACAAGTATTTATGCTCTGAGAAATCGTGAACTCATTTTCAGTAGCATAACAACAAAAACTTTAGAAAGTAAACACTATCAAGAAACACATATTCTTTAAAACCCCTCACACTTAAATAAAGAATATTCTGGGAAAGAATGAGTATCACAACTCAAAAAGGGATTTGCATTTAAGCCAAATACCTCATCAAGTTGAGAGTTTTCTTTAGGTGCACTTTTGTTTATTTTACTCCTTCTTGCTGCCTCTGGTCTGGTCAAAAATTCATCTTTGTTTGCATTTGCTAAGGCCAATATAATAAATAAAGTATGGTGGGGGTGATCCATGGAAATCCTAGAGATTAGCTGTGAGAAAATTGACAAGGATTAGTTTCGCATAAATGAAAAATAAATCCAGTTTTCATTTTGCTTCAAATCAAAATCCAAGTTATTGTCTATACTATCTAGTGGGTAGAGAAGAGCACAAGTATATCAATGTGAGAGAATGAGCACAGAGGTACCTCAGGAATATGAGAAATTAATTTATGTGAAATAAAAGAAAGCAAAATTTTGTATTCCCATTTCCCATTGTCTTTTAATAGTTGTACTCTAAACGAAAGTAAATTATTAGATTTTGATTTTCAAGTCTACTTACATTATTGAGGACTTCATGAAATCCTAAGCCTCCCATCATTTTGGTCCCCATTCTAGCAGCCAATTGGTACATAAGAGGCAAGAATTTATATGATGAAATCTTCATTCCAGTTCTCTACCATTTAAAAAAACAAAAGTTTAAGAAACATACTACAATATGACCCAGCTATAGCACTCCTAGGCATATATCCTAAGGACTCATCTCATTTCCTTAGAAGTACGTGCTCAACCATGTTTATTGCTGCTCAATTTATAATAGCTGGGAAATGGAACCAGCCTAGATGTCCCTCAACAGATGAGTGGATAATGAAGATGTGGCACATTTATACAATGGAGTTCTACTCAGCGGTAAAGAAAAATGAAGTTATGAAATTTGCAGAAAAATGGATGGACCTGGAAAGTATTATACTAAGTGAGGTAACCCAGGCCCAGAAAGCCAAGCGCCACATGTTCTCTCTCATATGTGGATCCTAGCTACAGATGATTGGGCTTCTGCGTGAGAATGAAAATACTTAGTAGCAGAGGCCAATAAGTTAAAAAGGAGACATAAAGGGTAGAGAAAGGAAGGGAAGAGGATACTTAATAGGTTGATATTGTACATATGTAATTACAATGATTGTAATGGGGAGGTAATATGATGGAGAATGGAATTTCAAATGGGAAAGTGTGGGGGTGGGGAGGGAGGGAATTACCATGGGATATATTTTATAATCATGGAAAATGTTAATAAAAATTTAAAAAATAAAAATTAAAAAAAACATACTACAAATGTCCTTATATTTAAGAAGCTGATCATCCTAAGATAATGTTCTCCTACAAGTAAAATCTAGTTTATAAAACTTCATTATCAATTGTCTTTTGTCTTATGAAAGCCTTTCTAATGGGAGTACTAAATTGATTCAATGATAAACAAAAATGCTTTGGCCTAAGTTAAGTTGTATTCATGGATTGAATGCTCATTATTGTTTACATCCCAATGACTTCAAAAGTAACAAAGTTTAATGTATACTCTAGGATAGACTGATTTTAACTATCACCACTCTTAGCAGTTTTTTCATTCAGGAGATTTATTTTCCCTTTAACCACCAAACTAACCAATCATGCATATTTTGTTAAAATATCCTTCATCCTAAGTGCTAAGATATTTTAGAAAAAACTTACAATGTACTTCTGTCTTGATATTTTAAGTATCTTTCAAAATTTATAAAATTATTATTTTTTTTTTTTGAGGCAAGCCCAAGAGACTGAGGTAGGGTCTCACTCTAGCCCAGGCTGACCTGGAATTCACTATGGAGTCTCACGGTGGCCTTGAATTCACAGCAATCCTCCTACCTTTGCCTCTCAAGTACTGGGATTAAAAGTGTGTGCCACCATGCCCGGCTAGACTTTTTTTTTTTTTTTTTTTTTTTAATACAAGGGAGTGACAGTGGATGCAAGAGAGAGGGGAAGTGAAAGAGAATTGGCACACCAGGGCCTCCAGCCATTGTAATAGAACTCCAGACACGTTTGTCACCTTGTGCACTTGTGTCAACTTGCATATGGTTTATGTGGGACCTGGAGAGTCGAATATGGGTCCTTATGTTTCACAAGCCAGTGCCTTAACCACTAAGCAGTTTCTGCAGCCATAAAATCATTTTTTAAAATATTTTATTTATTTGTAAGCAGAGAGAGAAGGGGAGGGAGAGACAGACTGAATAGGTATACCAGGTCCTCTTGCCACTGCTAATGAACTTCAGAAGCACATACCACTATGTGCATCTGGCTTTTCATGGGTACTAGGAAATTGAATCCAGGCCATCAGACTTTGTAAGCAGGCACCTTGAATGGCTGAGCAATCTCTCCAGTCATAGTTATGTTTTCAAAATCCCGAAGAGCAAAGGACAACGCCTATGCAGGACCACATTACCTTAATTGCTTTCCATCCTCCCCAACCTACTCTCCTGTGGTAACTCCAAAGATATGGCAAAACACCAATATAAATTCTTTCACCTTCACACAAATATGCATCATTTATAGCTTATTAAGTCTCTATGTGTGGAGCACCAAACTCACAGCCAGAGATACAAAGGGGTATATAAAATCAGACAGTGAAGTATGCTGTCTCAGCTTTTAAAGCATTAATTCAAACATTGGGTTGAGTAAGACTTGCCTTCATCATGCCATTAACTTCAGAAACTGCAGAATTTTCAAGCCAGAGGGAACAAAGTCGGAACACCCACATATCATGTTCTTCTCCACTCAGTAAGCAGTTAATGTAATTTTCAACTGCTTTACATAAGAAGCGTTTACGATCCTCTTTCAGTGCTTGGAGTGCACATTCGTCCAGCTCCAGTTCTCGTTGAACTTTTACTGTATATCTTGAATTTGATAATTAAAGTTAAAATATGTGATTTTACAGAAGTATACATGATATATAGCATAGATGAAAAATGAGACATCCATCAAGACAAAAAGCAAAATTCTACAGGGAATAAAATTATTTTTATCATAATTATATAACTCACAAGCCTTCTTTAAAAAACTTAACTATATCAAAATAGGTAAGTCTCCTGTATTTAATTTCAACACCTATTTCTTTTATTTTGAGAGAGAGAGAAAGGAGTAGAGAGAGACAGAGAGACAAAATGGGTGGGACAGGGCCTTCAGCCAATGTAAACAAACTCCAGACACGTGCGCCCCCTTTTGGTGAATGTGGGACATTGTGTATCTGCATCACATTACACAGGACTTCGAGATTCAAAGTTCTTAGACTTTGCAGGCAAGTGCCTTTACTACTAAGTCATCTCTCTAGCCCTCAACACCTATCTCTTGTCCAACTGTGGTAATAACAAAAACCTTTGAAACTAAGAACCTTACTCCACCATTAACTTAGAACAAGGGCATTAGTTTTTCACAAAAGAACTTTAATTCTACTGCAGACTAATTTACATTATCATTAACCACTGTAGGGCCAAGAAAATCTGTAAGTCAAGCCAAGTTTTAGTGTTCAAAACTGTAAGTCAGATAAAAAAAATAAAGCCACACTTTTCACACATTCACTCAGTTAACTGAAGAATATACAATTGTCACTTATAGACACTGAGTTACCTGTTAGTCTGAATTTTATGTTCTCTTAGGAGGCCCACTTCCTCTTTGGCTCTTTTTAAGAGAGCCTGCTTATTTTCAAACTCTGATGATTTCATGTAGTTTTCAATTCTCTGGTATTGAGTATCAGAAAACCGTGCTAATGAGAGAAATGCCTTCATCTGTCCATTTCTGAGCTCATCACTTTCACCATCATAACTTCCAGCAACTTCCACTGCCTTCAAGAACACACAACCCATTTATTTTCTATTCACAAATGCTAAATCATTTAAATAATCATTTAGATCGAAGTAATGCCATGCTAAAAGGTTAACATATATATGTAAAAGCCAAATTATATGAAAGGCATTCTGTTCTTCACAAACAAATTTGACAGTGTAAAACTAACCCTAACATTGCTAACATTTAAATGGAACTGTACAAAAATCAAAACTCCATAATTTCAAGACAGTTACATCATGTTTTTCATGCTACTCTTACTTACTAAAGTAACTAAAAGAAAGGTAAAAGTGGGCTAGAGTAGGGAACTCCGAACCATTTTTCCTTAATCAGCTACTCTATAAAGCAGACAGAGAAACTGTCAGAAGCTGACAGTGGAAAAAGGGAGAAAAGAAAAGACATCCTTGCTATCAAAATATGCTTTATTTTTAGGAATCTGCTTCTTTCTGCCATAAAGATTACAAACAATCCAGCAGAAATAGGCAGAGGAAGGAAACCACACTTTCATTTGATTTTGAGATACACTTGGTCTTTGGAACACAACCAAGTGTATTTATGCTAAACAACAATCTTAAGAATTCCTCCAAAAGGTTCCTGCAAAGGATGAACATAGAGCTACCAACAGACAGTTATTTCCTTATTGGGCATTTATCCTAAATGCTTCATGCATCAAAAGAAAGACATTTGCTCAATCACGTTTATAGCCATTCAATCAACCTAGAAGTCCATCATTGGATGAATGGATAACAAAGTTGTGGTACATTTACACAATGGAACTCTACTCAGCATTAAGAAAAAAGTGATAAAAATGAAATTTGTAAAAATAAAAAAAATGGACAGACTTAGAAGAGATCATATTCAGTGAATTCACGCAATCACAGAAAGACAAATGCTGCATGGTGTCACTAATATGAGGCTCCACTCGAGTGGTCATGCCTGATAGGCAACCCAAGGCCCAGACAATAGGGATTGAAGGGTTTGGGGTCCGGGGAGGGGAAAACAAACACAAAATTAAAATGAGGTGATACCATAGAAACCTTTATCCTTGGAGACAGCCTAAAAAATATAACCCTCAAAAGGAGTAAGGAGGAACACCTGAAAAGTAAGCTCTTGTGAGGCTGGGGTGAAGCCTAAGCATAAAATAATTTTTTGTGTTTTTCTGTCTCTGACCTGTAACTCCCAGTACCAGAGGATTGGTTGATACCCACACTGAGCTGTTGATCAGAGAGAACTGTGAGGTCCCCAAATCAAGACAGCTTTTTGTCAAAGCACTTGATTACATGCCTGAGGTAAAATCCAAGACACTATTGCTGAAGACACCATACGCTGCTGACACAGAGGATGGAGAGAACTGGCTGGAATTCAAAAGAAAGCCAGTCCCCAGCCAGCCAGTCCAGTGTTGTAAAGCGCTACATGACCTACTGGGGGAAAATGGCCAACAACAGTCTGAGCAACCAGAGGTCTAAGCTAACCAGAAACAAACACACTGACACGATGTAAATGCCAGTGCAATAGTGGCACACAGCCTCGGTGGGTAACCAATAGCTTTTTGACTGGCTGAGAGATCCACTTACTGCAAAGGAACCCATATCTGGAATTGGGAACCAGATCAGAATCCTATGGAGACAAAGATTATTTCTCCAGTGTCAAGCTTTCACTGTGTCTTTGGCTAAAAGAGGAGTTACATATATCAAATTCTCCCTATATAAATAGTGTTTATCCCATATAAGCTATGCTGACTTCACTCTCCAGTGATGAATCTGTTCTTCTTTTTCAGAAGGTAGCAAGACCAGAGGAGATAAACTACCCCTGGCACTTCAAACAAGCCACAGCTGAATCCAGAGAGGAATGGACAGAGGAGCAAGAGTGCTACTTCCATGCTGTTCCTGATAATCAGTGCCAAAGTGTAGGAGACAAACCCTGAGGCTACTCAACACCTACCAAGGAGAGATCCAGAGGCTCCTAAGAGCTCATCACTGAAGTAGACTTAAACTTCACCCACCACAGCTCAGGGAATTGTGAAGAGGGAGTGGAAAGACTGTAAGAGCCACAGGTTGAGGCAACATGCCCAGAGGCATTCCCTCCCCCCCAAAATAACTGACTACTGCTCCGATGAGGCATAAGCTACAACCCCATGGGAAATACCTACAACCCTACTGAGGAGCGCCTCCTATAGAATGGGGGTAGAAACAAGGGAAAAGAGGGTACTAACACATGATGTATCCATGTTGTTAATAATAGTAATAAACATTTAAAAAAAGAAAAAATGATAGACTTTTAGAAATAGGGAAAAAAAAAAGAGTTGGTCCAAAAACTTACCTTTTCTAGGTAAGATTTCATGATGACTGCAGGATTTTCCAAGCAAGTTTCTGCTAGCCAGTTGCCACAAATCCTTAGACATTCTGTGTATATAACTTTTAGACTAGGATCATGCTGTATTGAAAAGAAAAATCTTAAAATTTAATCCTTTATCATGATTACATAAAAATGTTCTCCATGGGCTGGAGAGATGGCTCAGTGGTTAAGTACTTGACTATGAAGCCTAAGGACCCCAGTTTGAGGCTCAATTCCCCAGGACCCATGTTAGGCAGATGTACAAGGGGGCACAAGCATCTGGAGTTCATTTGCAGTAGCTGGAGGCCCTGGCGCACCCATTCTCTCTCTCTCTCTCTCTGCCTTTCTCTTTCTGTCTGTTGTTCTCAAATAAATAAAAGTAAACAAAACAAAAATTTGTTCTCCATACAGGGAGAAAAAGCAATTAGAAATGTTTTTCCTTATCTGTTTTCTCCACACAGCTATTTTAATAATTCTAAGCATGTATGCTTATGAAATAATTATCCTAAACTACTTGTTATTACTACTATTGTTGAAACAGCTCACATTTCTTAGTATTTATATATGCCAGGTACTTTCTAACAGTTTTATGTATATTAACGTACTTAATTTTCACAGGAATCCTATGGACTATGCTATTATCCTCAATTTGTAGGTGCGAAAATTGAGGTACAAAGAAAGTCAGTAATTTCAGATAGCTCATACTTCAGGGCACATGTTTAAAACATGTTTAATTTATATTTTTATTTATAATCGTATTTAATATATTATGTTTAAAATATATTAAAACATATTATACTGACATCCAGTGCTATGCTGTAATGAATATTCATGACTTCCCCAAATGCCTGTACAGCTAGGATTATAGCAGAGGTAGCAAAATAAGATTACAATAACTAACAGTTGATATTAAGGAACACATTAGATGCCTTTTTCAAAGTACCTTAATTAACAAATTGTTTTAACTGGCTTTATTTTCTTCTTTTATTCTCTAATACATTTCTTGTCCCATTTTAATCCTTCCTATTTGAAATTCACAGTACATGTTTACTGCCCACTTCTAATTCTTGGCTTTTGTAGAAAATTAAAAGACTTAACACTGAATGAATTAAATGAGTATACCAGAAGACAGATTGACAGAGTAGTAAATACAAAAGTATCCACATTTCTTATTATGTTAAAATTAATTTTTATGATCCCTTCCTTCTTTCACATTATCTTATACATGTAAGCATTAGTAACTTCAAAATCTTAACGAAACTGTTACAAACATATTTTTAAGCACAAAAACATTTTTTTTTAGTAGTAGTAAAATGCTAATCTAGCCAACTAAAAACAAACACATACTTCTGTAGAGCTGGCATCCAACTTCTTGATCATTTGTTTGAGAATACTCAGGGCAAGACTCTGCTCCTTTTTTGCCCAAAATACTTGTGCTTCCTCCAAATGCCACTCAGAGACTCCACAAATGGCTAAATTATATTGCTTAATTTGAAATATTGCCCTTTCTGGGAGCTGAAATGAAAATGACATATAGAAATCAAAACTTTTATTCTTATTACTATTACTACTAAAAAAAATTAAAGCAGACATTACATTTTTATTTATGTCTTTTATTCACTGAGCAATAAAGGTCAAGCAATAAAATGACATGATTTTACATTGTATCTTCTTTACCTGAGTGTTCTTGAAAGTACGGGCCAGAATAGAGAATTCTACAAGGTGTTTAGTGAGAATGTCTTTAAAACATTCTCTTTGAGAGCTCTCCATTTCCTTTTGCACCAGGATCTCCAAAATGACTGTTCGTAGAGCCATGATGGGCTCCTGAAAGCTAAAATCACTGTCCTTAAGTAGCTGGGATTGTTTCTGCCACTTCAAGTATACTTCTGAGAGTTGCCTGTCTGTGACTGACCTGAAAGCCAAATTACAGTTTATGTGAATAAGAAAAAAAAAATCTTCAGGTTCTGGAACTTAAGATATTTTATACTGGGCTGGAGAGACGGCTTCGCAGTTAAGGCATAAGCCTACAAAGCCAAAGGACTCAGGTTCAATTTCCCAGGACCCACATTAGCCAGATGCACAAGAGGCACATGTGTCTAGAATTCATTTGCAGTAGCTGGAGGCCCTGGCGTGCCCATATTCTCTCTCTCTCTCATCAAAACAAAAATAAGTAAAATAATAATAATAATAATCAGAGTGCTTAACGATTAACAGTCACTTGTTCTCAACACTTTGACAAGTTAAAAAAAATCTTATATTAAGGAACTCAGTAAAAAGAGCAGAACTTATAATTAATCCTAAGTATAGATCAAGGCTTAGAAAAATGCAATATATAGCCAGGTATGATGGTCATACCTTTAATCCCATACTAGGGAGGTAGAGATGGGAAGATCACCATGAGTTTGAAGCCAGCCTGAGCTAAAGAAAAGCATAAACAAAACACCATGTAGTTAGACCTCTAAGGTCAGTAGAGAGGCTTCAAATCATCATTTTGAAAGATTTTCCAGGGCTGGAAAGATGGCTTAGCAGTTAAGGTGTTTGCCTGCAAAGCCAAGGGACCTGGGCTTGATTCCCTAGGACCTACATAGATGCACAATGTGGCAAGTGCATCTGGAGTTCATATGCAGTGTCTGGAGGCCCTGGCATGCCCATATTCTCACCACTTCAAATAAATAAAATAAATACATAAAAAGATTTTCCTAAAATATTCTTTGAAATCACAAAAGACAACCATTCTAAATAAAGATTCATCTGAAATGAGAATGCATTCATCAGACCTATCATTAAATGCCCAAACTTCTAGGCCTGTTTAGTAAAGGAGGCCATATCTATAGGAAAATTAATTTCCTATGCAGTCTATGTAGCAGCAGCTGTCAAATCACAATTCAGTGAAGAAAACAGCTAGTATCTGCTAAAAATTTCATCCGCTAACATTATATAGTAAAGGATTAGAAAATACACACTGTATAATTCATTTGAATAATTACTTTGGGGGCTGAAAAGATGGCTTAACAGTTAAGGTGTTTGCCTGTGAAGCCAAAGGACCCAGGTTCAACTTCCCAGGACCTACATAAGCCAGATGCACAAGGGGCACATGCATCTGGAGTTTGTAGTGGCTGGAGGCCCTGAAGTGCCCCTTTTTTCTCTCTCTCTCTGTTTCCAAATAAATAAGTAAATAAAAATTATAAAAAACAACAATAACAAAAAAAATTTTTAAAGAAAATAAGCAATTACTTTGGTTCTTGTATGCAAAAGCAACACTATCTAATCTTTCATGAGTATTATTGAGTGGAATGAAAAAGAAAACAGAAAAGCTAGGCATGGTGGTACACACCTTTAATTCCAGCAGTTGGGAGGCAGAGGTAGGAGGATGCTATGAATTTGAGCCCACCCTGAGACTACATAGTGAATTTCAGGTCAACCTGGACTAGAGTGAGACTCTTCCTTGAAAAAAAAACAAATAATAATAATAGTAATAATAGGGACACTAAAAATGTGATGGTAAGGACTAGGAAATAAAAGTACTTCAGTTGGTTGATAAGAAGGAAGCAATAATGTAAATTTATAGGAACGAAACCTTTTCTTCCTCCCAAAATGAGTCCAGAGTAGTAGAATCCCAAACTTTTCTCTCAGGACACCCCCCCCAATATACTCTTGCTTATTTCTGAAGGCCCCAAAGAACTTTCAACTTTTAATTATATCTGTTGACATTCTACTTCTCAATGAAACAGAAAAATCTAAAACATGCCAAAAAGTTTAAAAATAAATCTCCCCTCACATGCCCCTATCCACATGACACTGTCTTATCTCAGGCTCACAGCAGTGGAACTAGCTAACCATTGGCTAAACCTCTGAAACCATGAGCCAAAATAACCCCTTAACAAAACTACTACTTATATAATGATAAACCATGCCTATCAGCAACAAAGATGCTGCACTTTGGAATTAGAAAGTCCCATGAACCACATACCTTGAGAAAAGTGCCCCGATATTTTCCAGTTCTCCAATTGCCTGCAATCTACTCAGTGCAGGGTACAGTGAATACACAGATTCAAGGCTGCCCTTACACAGCTCTTCAACTTCTTTTACTCTAGTGGTAGAAGATAGAAGACATGGAAAACTAAGAAGAGGTTTTCAGGGAAATAAAAGTTCAGTTCTGTGGTTACAGAGGTCTTTTCATATGCTTGTGTTGTTCTAAACATATGAATACACACAAGCAATAATAAATATGAAAATAGCAGTGGGAAGAAAACTAACCCTGGGATGATACAAACCTAGACTGAAATCCCAGTTCTGATACATATGTCTGTCTAGCCTGGGACCTGTTGCTAAATGTTGCTAATTCTAAGTTTTTTCACTTCCATGGTCATATAAAAGATTATAGAAAACACTTTTGGAAAGAGCCTGACAAAGTACCTTGTACACAATCACCTGATAAGTGGAAAATATTATTTCTGTGATAAATACAGGATTTATTAGGTCACTAGCAAGTATTAAACAAAAATAATTTACATTTGTTTAATCACTATCATTAATTACTCCCTCATGCAAGTATCATCTCACTTGTGCCTCCAATAACCCTATAAATATTGACCATTAGTCACTATTTTATAAATTAATGGTTATATTTGGGAGGGGGCAGGATTTTACTATAACCCAGGCTGATCTGGAACTCACTCTGTAGCCCAGGCTGGCCTTGGCCTCATGATGATCCTCCTATGAGTACTGGGACTAAAGTGTGAATCACTACACATGCCTCAAGTAACTAATGGTAAGAGAGTGGGTATCATATAACAAGTAGACAAGATAGAAGAGTCTGGTTCTCACAATACTTGTATAGGAAGACAATGAAGGTGTATGTATCATCAAAGCTTACTGGGGTACTCAGGGTAAAGAACTGATCTAAGGTCTCAAATTAAAAAAAAAAAAAAAAACAAACCCTTGAAAGACAAGGAATGACAAGAAATCATTTGATCATAGCCACCAAATCTTTATCCTGCCATCAGTATAGTCCTTACACTGAAAGTGTCCTGAAGTCTTGAGAAAACCTGCTATGACATTAAATGCTAAAACATAGTAAACTTGTCTTTTTAGAGTACCTGGCATATTTAAGACTTTCATAAAATGTGGAGAATTCTCTGTCTTTTAGAGACTGCAGCGCATTGTACAATGATTCATGGTAACTGGTTTCTTCTAGTCCGTGGCTGTGAGATAATTTAAAAAAGAAAGAAAGAAAATCCTAAGACAGGATGTACAAATTATAGACAAAACCTGAAACTATAATTGAGATTTCTGATTTAAAAAATACATTTCCAGAAACCTTGGAAATAAATAACAAGAATTTTACAGGCTACTGAAATTCTTCAAACATACAAAAGGAAAATTCGCAACCATTTTGCCTGGTTCTTAATTATGTTGTATTTTCACTAATTTTTTTCAACAAATATCTTTGTGTGTTGGGCATGAGGTACCAGGTTCCAGATGGCAGGTGTGGTGGTTTGATTCAGGCATCCCCCATAAACTTAGGTGTTCTGAATGCTAGGTTCTCAGCTGATGGAGATTTGGGAATTAACACCTCCTGGAGACAGCCTATTGTTGGGGGGTGGGCTTATGGGTGTTATAGCCAGTTTCCCTATGCTAGTGTTTGGCACACTCTCTTGTTGCTATTGTCCACCTTATGTAGGCCACGGGGTGATGTCCACCCTCTGCTCATGCCATCATTTTCCCTTGCCATCGTAGAGCTTCCCCTTGAGCCTGTAAGCAAAAATAAACCTCTTTTTCCCACAAGCTGCTCTTGGTTGGGTGATTTCTACCAGCAATGTGAACCTGACTGCAACAGCAAGAGATCTATGAAAATAGTAGTCAGATCAAGTCATCACTCTTGTGGAGCTTATGTTCTGGTTTAGATGACCCATGTTAGCCAGATGCACAAGGTGGAGTTCGTCTGAATGGCTAGAGGCCCTAGTGCACCCATTCTCTCCCTCCCTCCCTTCTTCCCTTCCTCCCTTTCCCTCTTTTAAATAAATAAATAAAAATAAAAACGCTTGGTAAAGAATCTCCTGTAGTTCAGGGGCTACTTTAGAATGGGTAGTCAAGAGAGGCTTCTCTGAAGATACAATGTTAAATTAGAAAATGAGGACTGGAGAAATGGCTTATCAGTTAAGTACTTGCATGTGAAACCTAAGGACCTCGGTTCAAGGCTCGACTCCCTAGGACCCACATAAGCCAGATGCACAAGATGGCACATGTGTCTAAAGTTCATTTGCAGTGGCAGGAGGTCCTGGCACGCCCATCCTCTATCGATCTGCCTCTTTCTCTCTCTCTCTCTGTCACTCTCAAATAAATAAATAAATAAAAATAAAAACAAAAATGAATGACAAGAAACAATCACCCACATAGTGACTGAGAAAAATACAGAAGGTCTAAGGCCTTTATGCAGGAATACTATGCCTGATCAAAGACATACAGAAGACCTGTATGGCTGGAACAGCAAGCAAGGAGATTAGTGTGCACTGGTGTATAGAGGAAAGCAGGAATCAGCTCATATAATAAAATTATTATTATTATTATTATTTTTGGTTTTTCGAGGTAGGGTCTCACTCTGGTCCAGGCTGACCTGGAATTAACTATGTAGTCTCAGGGTGGCCTCAAACTCACAGTGATCCTCCTACCTCTGCCTCCCAAGTGCTGGGATGAAAGGCATACGCCACCATGCCCAACTAATAAAATTACTTTAAAACATGAGAATAAATCTCTCCTTTTATACAAATTTTATAGTTTGAAATCTGAAAAAGTATTCCAAATAATGACTACATTTGTCTATTAAAAGTTAAATATGATTTAATATTTTAGCATTTATATCAACAAATTATTCTGTATGTATTAAATCTTTTATTAGATTAGGTGTTTAGCATGTCATTCAAAATAAACCAGCATGGTGCCACATGCCTTTCATCCCAGCACTCAGGAAGCAGAGGCAGGAGGATCACACTGAGTGAGTTCAAGACCACCCTGAGACTACACAGTGAATTCTAGTCCAGGTTAGCTTGGACTACAGCAAAACCTTACCTCAAAAACCGAAGAAAAAAAAATTATCTTCTTGCCAAGCGTGGTGGTGGTGCACATCTTTAATCCCAGCAGTGGGGAGGCAGAGGTAGGAGGATCCTCCTAAATTCAAGACCACCCTGAGACTACATAGTGAATTCCAGGTCAACCTGGAGTAGAGTAAGACCCTACCTCAAAAAACCAATAAATAAATAAATAAATAAATAAATAAAAATCATCTTCTGAGATGCAGATTATAAATGTTACCTTACTGGATAACTTCATTTAACAATAAATTTTAATTAATCTGGTTGTTTATCTCCAACCAATAAAAGTGTTATGGGGAGGGGAGCTGGAAAGATGGCTTAGCAGTTAAGCCATTTGCCTGCAAAGCCAAAGGACCCAGGTTCGATTCCCCAGGACTCATGTAAGCCAGATACACAAGGGACACATGATTCTGGAGTACATTTGCAGTAGCTACAGGCCCTGGCATGCCCAATTTCTCTCTGTCTCTCTTCTCTCTCTCTAATTGCAAATTTTTTTAAAAATTGGGCTGGAGAGATGGCTTAGTGGTTAAGTCCTTGCCTGTGAAGCCTAAGGACCCCGGTTCAAGGCTCAATTCCCCAGGACCCACATTAGTCAGATGCACAAGGGGGCACAAGCGTCTAGAGTTCATTTGCAGTGGCTGGAGGCCCTGGCTCTCTCACTCTCTCTGTCTCTTTCTTTCTCTGTCACTCTCAAATAAATAAATAAAAATAGAGATAAATTATTAAAACAAAAAAAAGTGTTATGGACTAAGTGTTGATAACACAAAGTAAAAAAGTTATCTATGCCCTTTTTTTTGATTCCTCATTCCAACATACAGAATATTCTTAGAGAAAAACAACTTTTTTTTTTCTTCTTTCTTCTTTTTTTGGGGGGGTGAGGGAGAACAGCTTTTTCTGTTTTCACAAATGTTTGGGGCAGGGAATAATGCTTCCCCATTGGAAAAAGAGAATGAAATATAGACTTCATTTTGATACCTTATTACTATCTTAGATACTTAGGTGTATGTTCAATTCATATTTTTAATAAAAGCACAACTCCTATCGATTTACAGAATTAAATAAAAGCAGTCATTTAGAACTAGCAAAGCCCTCCACTTTTCTTCTCAATGCAGGATCTTACTCTAGTGCAGGGTGACATGGAACTCACAGTGATCCTTCTACCTCTATCTCCCAAGTGCTACAATTAAAGGTGTATGTCACCACGCCTGGCTGTCATTTTTCTTTTTGTAGTCAAATTTGTTCTTACTTTACAGAGCTGCCATGGTCCCACTGCATATTCCGCCATGCTGCTTGGTAATAAAGCTCCTGTAGTTCAGCACACCACTCATTATTTTCATGATCCAGTCCTTTTAAATAGGTGGAGAGAATATGGCAAAGGCCCAAATTCTGCAATGCCTGAACAAGAGTTATTAAAAAATATATAATCAAATATCTCAACACAAAACTAGAGGAAAAAAATACAAAATTTAAAAAAACCTAATTAACAGTATAACTTAAAATCCCAAAGTGCTCTTTGGTATGTTTTCCCAAAACAGCAAAAAACTCAGAGATCTACTATTTAATGAAAATTCCTAAAGGATAATAACCAGTAATAGAAATGGCAGCTTTGCCAGATGTGGTGGCGCACACCTTTAATCACAGCACTCAGGAGGCAGAGGTAGGAGGATCACTGAGAGTTCAAGGCCACCCTGAGACTACACAGTGAATTCCAGGTCAGCCTGGGCAAGAGTGAGACCCTACCTCAAAAACCATAAAAAGAAAAAACAAAAACCAAAAAAAGAAATGACAGCTTTTCAGATCAATTCTAACACAAATTATGAGGAATAGCATGCAAGCCTTTCCATGTGAATAAGTACTACAACACCCAATACACAATATGCACTCAAGAAATGTCTTCTACTATGAGCTAACAAAAACTATCACCAACCCTACATTATCTTATATACCTAGTCTATAGTCATTTTCTGTGCATTCCTAAGGGTTGAGCCCAATGCCTGGAGATAACTTCTAGTCTTCTCTATCAAGCTTATTAGTCTACATAAACACCTCACTGACAAAATGAAACGGTATCAGCACCTAATACTGATGACAACTATATAAAGCAATGGTTAAAAATGTACCTGAATTATTCCTGCCTGGCGGGTTGATGAACAGATTGCTGTTTCAAGGTCATAGGTCACTAAGGCTTTCCCCCACATTGCCTCATGTTCATATGTATGTATTCTAGAAGAAAAGGTTATAAACATAATTTTTGCCTATACATGACTCTTTTATAAACAGAAATACGATCTAGAAAAATATAATTTACCTAGTCAGGGGTTGCAACATTTTCCCTCCACCACAGCCATACAGACTATCTGGCTCTCCTATACTTCTATAGATTTCTAAAAGAAGATCCTGAAAAAGAAATACAAAAAGGTAAGGAAAGAAAAAAAAAAATCACTACATAAATTTAGTAAACTTTAAATTTTATTGTTATGAACAACAATGTTTGAAATTGTAGAGTTCTGAAATGAATAGACTATAATTCAGCAGCACAGCATATTAAAAATCAAGGTTTCTGTCACATGTAAGACAAATAGTTTTATGTTAGTAAAAATTTAAAATTTCTATTACACATAAAATCAATTGCTATAAAGATTAAACTAGAAACACTGGATTCAAGAGGTGTTTTCTCTTTCAAAACAGATTTGTCAAGGGTTCTATTAGAGCTTAGCTGTTTTGGCTCAACAAAGGCCAAAATCTGCTCTATTATATGTACAGTAACTGTCTCATTTCTGGCATCTCAAGCTTATAACAAAATTAACTCTTAAGACATATTCCCTACTTTAGGGTACAACCCCTTACTCAAACAATGGTCCTCATTTGAGAGAAATAATTTCAAGTTCTGTGGTTCTGTTTCCAATGTTCCTTGGCTAACTGGTACCCACACAGGTATTCTGGACTAATCAAAGATGTTTTCAAACACAGGTGCCAAGACTTTATACTATCTTACTTGTCTTTTTGCTGACAATTTCTAGGTTAAGTTAATTGGTTTAGATCTGCATTGTTTTCAAAATCGGTAACAGTTTGTACCTACATTTATCGCTATTAGATATTTAAAGGGTAAGATGTGCCTACTTTCTATGCTTCAGATATGGCCTATGCTGCCATAGGACAACTAATTTTAAAAAGGATGGACCAAATGACTTTAAGCTTTGTGCTATTGTTTAACTAGATCTATTTAAGTAATCCAATGTGCTATGTAGGTACATATATCCAGGTTGGTGTAACTTCCTAAGTGTATTAATTAACAACCATTGTAGAAGCCAAAGCCAATTGGAATCATTGGAGCTAAAAAGGCCAATATTTTGGCCTGTGCTCCCAGGTCATGAGGCCACTGGTGATGATGGGATACTTCTACACTGGCCCCCTGGTAAGTCACCTGTCTTCCTGAGCAGGGAGGATACAAAGACTCAGAAACAAAATTGCTGTACAATCTGAAAACAGGAGAATCACAACTGGGAAAAAAGCAGACCTCCTGGCTTCCCAAAGAAGGGACAACTACTTAGCCAGCACGGCTCTGAATCATGCTAACACACAACACCAGTATCAGAGAAGCTACAGGGCTACTGCTAGGTCCCTCAAATCTCCTCTGGATAGCCATTAGTGACCTCAAAAATAAATCCTTGGGGCTGGAGAGATGGCTTAGCAGTTAAGCGCTTGCCTGTGAAGCCTAAGGACCCCGGTTCGAGGCTCGATTCCCCAGGACCCACGTTAGCCAGATGCACAAGGGAGCGCATGCATCTGGAGTTCGTTTGCAGTGGCTGAAGGCCCCGGCGCGCCCATTCTCTCTATCTCTGCCTCTTTCTCTCTGTCTGTCTCTCTAAAATAAATAAAATAACAACAACAAAAATTTAAAAAAAAAAAAAATCCTTGATTAAATTTTGTCAATCTCCTTGGTTTTAAACACTGAGAGATAAATGTATAACCAAAGATTAAAGGATACCTCAAATATATGAATGGCCTATTAAGTAACACAAGAGCTTTCCAAGAGGAAAAACAAACAAGCCCTTAAAACATGTTGTCCCCATCTCTAATAATTCTAATTCTATAATAAGAAAAAATAACCACACATGTCAAAAGGGTTATTTTCAAATCTAAAATATATATGGATGATTCTGACCAAGAGACACTCAATTCAGAAGACTTCCTTATACTGGGAACAATGGTGAATATCATCTAACTAGTGCCAGGACATCCTTAAACCAGAGATGAAAAATATTTGTACAGCCTTGAATGGCATCCAGTGACTCTATGATACCAACCTTTGGCCTGGCTAGCTCCAAGACAAATTTAAACAGGTACACTCTGGAAGGCTATTATACAAAATATGGTATATTCACCATTATCAAAGTTAAATGTTATGTATATGCTCCTGATAACTCTGCTAACATCTCATCTGTTTTACAAGCCATACAGAAATAGATGCAGACCATGTCAAACATTACTGTACCATCTGATGAACAGTTCTGGAACAATACCTAAGCCAGCTCATGCTCAGATGGTCCTGAGACAATCCAACTCCATCTACCTGGATTCCCCCAAATGCTCCCCAAGGCCTAGAAGTCCACAAGAATGATAACCCTAAAGGTTTGCTGTGTGCTCATTTCTCAGTAACTCCTTACTTTTATTCTTTCTCCCCAACATTCTCTTCCAAGACTATCTTCCTGAACTCTATCAACACACTTTTGGGGTCCTTTAGAGTAGTTCCCCACTCTGGGAGAGACTCTTTAACTGCCACAACTTTGTGCCCCATTCAGCAGGAAATAGTTCATGATCTGACATCATTGCCCCTTGTCTTTTGTCAGCAGCTAGAGTGTCTTCTCATGAGGGGTACAGTTAGGGTGACTGGACCCCTGAAGGTAAAAAGGGGAGGAAAGTTTTCACTTGCTAGAAATCAAAGACAATCTGACTTTTTATCTCTTACCTAGCTCCCTAGACCCATTTCTCCATGAACAACCAGGACTACTCCTGGAAGGGAGGGATTTCATAGGAATTAAACATTGTGATTGGTCAAGTTCAGCCTCGGGAACTTGGTATCAGGGCTAACCTCTTCCTGAGACAGTCCCTAGCCCTAACAACCAGTTGTCTTTCTGGTTCACCTGAGCTGGAAGACAGCCCACCACTATAAGTTCATAAATACCTTTGCAAAGGGAAGGCAGGCTGGCTCTCTGACCACTTGGGAACTTCCAGGGTGAGTTTTTCCCTTGGCTGGACTTGGGCTGGCACCCAGCTGGGAGGCACCCCTAGCCCTTACTCTCCACATGGGCTCCTTTATCCACTCCCCACATGGCAAGAGCTCCTTGAACTTTCTTTTTTCTTTCAATGCTTTTTTTTTTTTTCAAGCCCTCCACATGTGATTATTTTAGCCATATGGGTGCCTTTCCTTGGTTCTGGACTTCCCCCCAATAAACATTTTAATTAAAGACATTAAGGTTTCTGAGAAAGCACCAATAAATAAAAAGCACAGAAAGGAGGATTAGCCTGAGATAAAGGGAAAAAGTATTTCTCTAGCAAGAAAATATTATTACAGGAAGGTTGGAGAAATGGCTTAGCAGTTAAGGCGCTTGCCTGCCAAACCGAAGGACCGAGGTTCAATTCCCCAAGACCCACATAAAGCCAGATGCACAAGGTGGCACATGTTTCTGGAATTCATTTGCGATGGTTAAAATACCTGGCACACGAATTCTCTTTTCATCTCTTCTCTCTCTCAAATAAACAAAAAAGTTTTTAAAAGATTACGACAGGAGTAGTGTGGGAAGAATTCAAAGTCTGACAGTGCAATATGGTGGTATTTTCTATCTATGCCAATTTTTTTCTTCAAGAAGCAAGCTGAGAACAAAGGCAGAGAAGTGAAGATGATGTTTGAGCAGAGGAGAGAACTCAAACTATCATTGTGGAGGAATGAGTTTCACCAAAGAAATTCAAGAATGCCAAACAGTAGATATTAAGAAGTGTATGGATGGAAAAAAAAATGTATGGATGAGCTACATTACTCCTTATGTGACATCAATCAATGAACACACACACACCAACCATAAGTGCTATACAGAAAATGGAAGAGGGTACAGTAGGGGAAAATACATGATACAGATTTACCCTGTAAGAGGGATAAGTGGTTGTATTTCCATTTTTAATATAAGGAATGCAACATTAAAATGGGTAATTTGGCAGGATTAAATAATTAAATGCAGGGTCAGGACTGGAACTTAATTTTCTTTACTTGAAGACTATAACTAAGTATGTATGAAGCTCAGTTCCATAAGTAAATCTCAGTTTTAAAATCAAGTAGCAGCATAACAAAAGAATGATTCAACATTTAACATAAATATTATTACAACAATAGAGATTATAATATTTACCTGTAAGCTTATTCCAGTTTCTTCTTTACTTTTTTCACTCAGACTAGAAATAGTTGTACCTTGGCTTTCTTCTTCAAATGCAGGGCTTCTGTTCATTGTAAAAGAAATTCTTTTAATAAGAACATACTACTTAGAAGCTTACAAATATATCTATTCTATAACAGAAAAAAAGATTAAGGATGGAAATAAAACCACGAACTATTTATATTTTTACACAGACTAACATTGAGACCTAGCATGTTGAAGAAATTTGAGAGTGCTAATTCTATGTATGAAAATCACATATCAGTAACAATGTTGTGTAAATGGGAAGGTTATATACCAAAATATGCTCATTTATAGAGACAAGCCTGTAAAAATACAACAGATGTTTTTCAATTCTATTCCTAAATTTTCTATCAATGGTTCTACCTTAAGTTCAACTAAATAATACAGATAAAGATCACAATGAGACACAATTTAGCACCTGATATAGTGACAAAAATTAAGAAAACTGGTCAAAGTAAATGAGTGAGATCCACTTAAGCCCAGGATTAAAACTCAGATTGCATTCCTTAAGACCTTACCTTTAAGCCATGTAATCTATACATACAAATAGTAGTTTGGTAAGTGACTTTAATCTAAAACCAGGAACATCTCTATAACAACCCAACATATAAAACACATAATTAGGTGGGCGTGGTGGCACATGCCTTTAAGCCCAGCACTTGGGAGGCAGGGGTAAGAGGATCACCGAAAGTTCGAGGCCACCCTGAGACTACATAGTGAATTCCAGGTCAGCCTGGGCTAGAGTTGAGACCCTACCTCAACCCTCCCCCCAAAAAACCAAATAATTATATAAAAACTGTCATATATGATGGTGCCTCTACTGCTATCTACAAACTTATTCCATTTTTCTTTATTGAATGTAAGACTTCCCACTGATCAACTTTATTACCAACTACATTTTTATAACTATACAAATGGAAAGATGTCTCAGTGGTTAAAGATGCTTCCTTACAAAGTATATAACCTTACGAAACAATTTAACAGCAACTTACAAAGTTGAAATTTTGTATACCCTGAAACCTAATAATTCTACAATTAAGGAACATATCATTTTAGAACAGGTAAATAAGCTGTGGCATCTTCTCTCAGCCCATTATATGACAGAGATAAATTAATTAAAACACAGTATAGATAGGTATAAGAGAAGTAAATGGCTAAATAAAAATGTCTTATATCTCTCAACATTAAAGAGCCATAAACTGTGTTTAAAATTCATAGTTACAAGGCAAAAAGGGATTTAAAAGAATGATAAACACAATCTAAGAACAACCTTTGTATTGAGTGATAGAGGGTGGCTGACAACATTCTAAATTGCCCTACAATCATCATGCACAGATAACACATATATTTTATTTGCATATTGTGTAAAATATGCTTGATTTTAGAGTAGAAATTTGGGAGTGGAGAAGACAGTATTCATGAGTATCACTTTTTTTAAGTCTTAAAGCTGCAATTTGTCTAAGCAATAAATATTTAACAAAGTTGCCAGAACTGCTGCCAGGCAATGCCTTAGGAGTTAGGAATATTAAAATGACTTAGGTTGTAAACTAACACCTGCTCTTTAAATCCTGTTTTTAGGAGTTCTGAAGAAACTTCTTTCTAAACCAGACTATGGACACTAACGTTGAAATGTTATACTTTCTCAGGAGCAAATTAGCAAAATTAGATATTCATCTAGAATAACTATCACAAATAACTGTTACTAAACAATTAGAATAGGTAATTTAAGAGAGTAATTTTTTTAACCTGATAAAACAGGTAAATTGTTCATCTGCATTTTGCTTACAAAGAAACCTTTTTGGCCACTTTGTGCTTATTCAGGTTGGCTCACCTAACAGAGCCAGTATGAAAACTAGCATTCCTTAATCGCCCTACATGTCTTCTGTCAGTCTGCCCTCCCCTACTCTTCCAATTCCTGGAGGTGGGGGAGAGACACTGTAAAAGAAAACAAACTATCTGTCACGTACTCACTCCTGATATCAACTGAAATTATAATATAGGCAACCTGTTTTAAGACAAGTACTTTTGCACAAGTTTGCTCCATCCCATGTAATTATTGACTTTAACATTAAAGATGATTTTACTAATAGGAGTTAAAGTATTCACTCATAATTAATAAGAAATAGTACTGCATGGAACCAAGATACTAAACATCATTGCAATTGTAATTATTTCTATCAAATATGTAGGCCCTGACTGAAAGTGCTGTGACTCTGTAATAGACAGTCATTAATTTCTTACTCAGGACATGCCTAAGGACAACATATTTGTCTCCATGAGTTTACAGTGATCATGACATACTGATAACATAATGTACAGTGTCGACACAATTTACTTTATAACTGTTGTCAATAGAAAAGCAGAGATTAAATATCAAACCAGGAATGAAAAAATTGGCACAAATCTACTTAGTTAAATCTGGTTTCTGAGTTTCCAGTCTAAAAGACATATATTTCCAACTTAATGATAAAGTAAAAGTCATTAGCAGAAAATGATAAATATGTCAACATAATACATATTTCCTTTTATTTATTTATTTTTTTGTTTGAGGTAAGGTCTCACTCTAGCCGAGGCTGACCTGGAATTCACTATGTAGTCTCAGGGTGACCTCAAACTCATGGTGATCCACTTACCTCTGCCTCCCGAGTGCTGGGATTAAAGGTGCGCACCAACACGCCCAGCTCTATTTGTTTCTTTTTTTTTTTTGACAATGAAAGACAGAGAGAAAGAGGCAGATAGAGAGAGAGAGAGGGAGAATGGGTGCACCAGGGCCTCCAGCCACTGCAAAGGAACTCCAGACACGTGCGCCCCCTTGTGCATCTGGCTAACATAGGTCCTGGGGAACTGAGCTTCGAACCAGAGTCCTTAGGCTTCACAGGCAAGCGCTTAACCACTAAGCCATCTCTCCAGCACTCTATTTTTTTCTTAATGTGAGAGAGGCATGAGAGCAAGGCTAAAGGTAAACATGAACACAAGACTATTTTAAATGAACACACATTTGTGATATGAAAATGTACTTTTCTTGGCTATTTTTCATCATGATGTAGGACTATATTTACTGGCTTCTGTTCTGGCTCTTCCAGAGGAAAACAAGCTAAAGTAGCTACAAATGCAGGCAGACAATAGAGAAATGAAACAGTCACAAAGAAATCAGTCACATTACAGTCAAAGGTCAAATGGATTATACTAAGTGAGATAACCCAGGCCCAGAAAGCCAAACATCACTGTTCACTCTCATATGTGGATCCTAGCTACAAATGATTGTATTTCTATGTGAGTAGGAATAAAACTCCGTAGCAGAGACCAATAAGCTAGAAAGGAGATACAAAGGGAATAAAAATGGGGGGAGGGGCAACAGTTTAATAGGATGGTATTGTATATATGTAAGTAGAAGAACAGATTAATAAGGGTGAAAAAGCCTAAGTGAGGTCAAGGGAAGGGATTGAGAGTAAAGGAAAGGTGGAGGGAGGCCTAATCAAAATCTAAGAGGATATAAATAAATCATATGGAAACCTACATTTTTTGGACAATGGAACACTCAGAAGCCATAGATAGTTACTAGAAAAATTTCAGTGCCAGGGATGGGATACCTTCCAGTGAGTTGTTGGCCAGGGAAGTCACTGAGAACCCCAAAACATTACAGGTCATTGCCAAGGCCCTTGGTTTCCCACCAGGAATAGATGGTAAGTCCCTAGTACTGAAGACTCCACATACTTGGGCTGCAAGGTCACTGAGAAATCCTGCTGAACTGAGCTGAAAACCTCCTCCATATACAGCAGCTGACAGAAAGCTGGGAAGAGCCACACTGCATGCAGTTCAATGGGAGAGAGAGAAATCACCAGTGACGATAATCAACAGTGGACACTGCAAGCCTTGTATTTGTCCAGCCAGGTTAAAGGAGCCAATGGGTACAATAGTGGCACATCTGTGATGAGGGAAACCAATGCCCTCTAATTTGACTAGAGGCCCACTCTTTGGGAGGGAATACATCCCTGATACTGAAAACTTATAATAGGGGTAGTCATGAGCCCTAGGGGTGTAACATCTGCTGCTGTCTGGCTAAATATATATACTATGCTTATCAAACTGCCCAGTGAGCACTTCTCTTAATGTTCATAGCCTTATATTAATGCTACTCTCACTTTTGGTTAGAGAACCTTCTCTTTTCAGATGGCAGTGACCTTGGATGACTCAGAAGGCACCGTGGTGCTGAGAAGAAGTGACAGAGGAGTGCTCAGCACTGCAATATCTCTATCACACCTTCCAAGGCTCAGGGCCCATTGCAGAAGAGGTGGTGAAAAGATCATAAGAGCCAAAGAAAGGTAGGACTCCTTACGAGGTGCTCCTCCAGACACAAAATGGCCTGCATATCCATGACCTCACAGTGCCTGATACTACCTTCACAAGACCATCATAATAGGAGGAAAAGATGATGACATCAAAATACAAAAGAAAGTCGGGCGGGGTGGCACACGCCTTTAATCCCTGCACTCAGGAGGCAGAGGTAGGATTGCCATGAGTTCGAGGCCACCCTGAGACTCCATAGCAAATTCCAGGTCAGCCTGGGCTAGAGTGAGACCTTACCTTGAAAAACCAAAAGAAAAACCAAAAAAATACAATAAAAAAGAGACTAATTGAGAGAGGGAGGGGATGTGAAGGAGGATGGAGTTTCAAAGGGGAAAGTGGGGGGGAGAGGGGAGGGAATTACTATGGGATATTGTTTACAATCATGGAAGTTGTTAATAATAATAATAAAATAAAAATGGATCTGGAAAGTGGAGAATTTAGTGGAAAATCTAATATAAGTAAAATTAGGGATTCAGTCAGGCATCTGAAAATAGCTATTGATCATGTAACTTCCTCATGCTGGCAAAAAAGGGAAATACAGAGAAAATGAAGTATGGTCTATGTCATACAAGAGCTTGCTATCTAATTTTTATAATATATAATATGCATTGCTAAGTTTTAGAGAAAAATACTTCTTTCTAAAATTTTTTTAAATTTTTTATTATTGTTTTGCTTTAATACAGAAATTTGCTGCCTAAAATATTTCTCAGGTGTGGAAATGGGAGCAAAACAAATCTTTCCTATACACCTACTGAAACAATGTTAACACCAACTTAAAAACCAAAACCTTCAAAACTCCATGACCTTTTCTCTTGATCATCCATGCTTTTCTTGTCTGCATAGATTTCTGCGTAGAGTAATGCAGTAAAGTGAGCAGCACAAGACTGAGCAACCTTTGCAACCTCCAGGTAATTCAAATCCAGCCAGAAAGCATCATCAAAAATAGTCCCTGAAGAAGGCCTAAAAAAAAATTAGACATGATATCCTGTCATCATTTGTAAATACCAGTATCAAAGGAAAAGCACAATGGTATAGAAAACAATGGTATTATCTGCTAAACAGAAAATTAACTAAATTGAAAACCTCAATTCCCCAATGCAAAGATATAAGCATTCTAAGACAGTGTGGTTAAGCCCAGTTTTTTTAGTCTTCTTGGATCTCTCAAGCCCCTCAAAGAATTTGATGAACCACACCATATAAAAATGTGCTTCCAGAAAGGAAAGGAGGAGGATACTTAATAGGTTGATATTGTATATATGTAAATACAATGATTGTAATGGGGAGGTAATATGATAGAGAATGGAATTTCAAAGGGGAAAGTGTGGGGGTGGGGAGGGAGGGAATTACCATGGGATATTTTTTTATAATCATGGAAAATGTTAATAAAAATTTTAAAATTAAAAAAAAAAATTTTAAAAAAAATGTGCTTCCTAGCTGCCCTCCACCAAACCCATGCATCATTGGTCAAGAATAGCAATACACACACACACCTTTTAGCACAATTTAATGAAAAAAAAAAATATGTGTGTGTGTGTATGTGCATGTGTGTGTGTGTATGTGTATGTATGTGTGTGTGTGTATATATACACACACACATACATACACATACGCACACACATATATATTTTTTTCATTGGTTTTTCGAGGTAGGGTTTCACACTAGTCCAGGCTGACCTGCAATTCACTATGTAGTCTAAGGGTGGCCTTGAACTCAAGGCGATTCTCCTACCTCTGTCTCCCGAGTGCTGGGATTAAGGATTGAGCCACCACATCCAGCTCGAAAATATTATTTCTAAAACACAAATACATGTCTTTTTTTTCTACTGTAAGTATTTTCTCCTAAGTTTATTATCTAGACTGAATTAATTAATTAAACATTTCCACAAAATAAAGTAGGGATATAGAGCTTGTTCGGTGGTTAAGCCCAAGGAGGCTGAGACCATCCAAATTCAAATCTCTAGAATTCTTTTTTTTCTTTTTGGTTTTGCAAGGTAGGGTCTTGCTCTAGCCGAGGTTAACCTGGAATTCATTTTGTAGTCTCAGAATGGCTTAAACTGATGTCTATCCTCCTACCTTGGCCTCCCAAGTGCTGGGATTAAAGGCATGTACCACCATGTCTGGCTTAGAACCTACTTTAAACAGCTGGAAGTGGGTGTGCTCACCTGTAATCCCAGTGCTCAGGGAAGCAGAGACCAGGAATTATAGTTATTTCTAAGAACTAACAGCAAAGAAAATAGTTAAAAGAGTAAGAACATAACTAACAAGTAAGCTAGGGAAAACCCCTTTCCTTTCCCAGAGCTTCACTGGTGAAATAATGCCAAAGCCCCCAAGACTCTGCAACAATGGCACTCCTGCTGGTGTGGCTGGGACTAGAATTGCCTTCTGACAATGACTGATTGAAGTGCTATTCCACATGTGAATTATCACAAGGAAACATAAGCATCACACCACCAAAATCTAGCACTCAGCAGTGGTTTCCCATTAAATAATAAGATTAAAAATCAGCCAGGGGCTAGAGAGATGGCTTAGCAGTTAAGGCATTTGCCTGCAAAGCCAAAGAATCCCAGTTAGATTCTCCAGGACCCACGTAAGCCAGATACACAAGGGAGCACATGCATATGGAGTTTGTTTGCAGTGGCTGGAGGCCCTGACACGCCCCTTTTCTCTCTCTCTCCCTCCCCCACCTCCCTCTTTCTGTCTCTCAAATAAATAAATATCAGCCAGAAGTAACAAGTTTACCTCTAAATCTCTAAACCCAAGCAGGAACTTTCATTACATTACCTCTTTTGTCTTCTCAGGTAGTCTACAACAGCAAGCATTGTTCTTTGTGACTGTTTATCCAAACAGCATCGGTACAAGGACTCTGGCTCTAACAAGGAAATGAACATGTCTCTTCTTAGTCCCAGACAATCTCAAGAAGGCACTTTCTTGTATGTGTCTTTCTCCCTCTATGCTATAAGGCTGTGACTATAGTACCAGACACATACTTGGTTCTTAGTAATATAAATAAATAATTGGAATTTAATGGCATTTCTTTTTCTTTCAAATGAAACAAATGTGGGCTGGAGAGATGGCTTAGCAGTTAAGCACTTGCCTGTGAAGCCGAAGGACCCTGGTTAGAGGTCTATTCTACAGGACCCACATAAGACAGATGCACAAGGTGGCGTATGCATCTGGAGTTTGTTTGCAGTGGCTGAACGCCCTGATGTTCCCATTCATTCTCTCTCTCTCTCTCTCTCTCTGCCACTTTCTCTCTGTCTGTTGTTCTCAAATAAATTAATTAATTTTTGAAAAAAGAAAAAAATTAGTTGGCCAGGCCAGCAGTGGTGGTGCATGCCTTTAATCCTAGCACTCAGGAGGCAGTGGTAGGAGGATTGCCGTGAGTTCAAGGCCATCCTGAAAGTACTTAGGGAATTTCAGGTCAGCCTGGATGAGAGTAAGACCATACCTCAAAGGACCAAAATAATAATAATAATAATAATAAGCTGGCCAGAGGACTAAAAATAAGTTTCTACTATCTCTCTTCCATAGTGCCTAAATATTTGATCAAGTTTATTTACTTAAATTTTCTTCCCCATGTTAAAATGGGAGGAGATGTTCACAGCTGTATTGCTAGTGCTAAGTATAATGTCCAATATACATGTTGAATTAACTGCTCCAATATTTATCCAAAATTTACTAAGGGTGTACTATAAAGAATTATGTGAGGCCGTTAGCCAGATGCACAAGGGGGCGCACGCATCTGGAGTTCATTTGCAGAGGCTGGAGGCCCTGGCGCGCCCATTCTCTCTCTCTCCCTCTATCTGTCTTTCTCTCTGTGTCTGTCGCTCTCAAATAAATAAATAAAAAAAAAATTTAAAAAAAAAAAAAAAAAAGAATTATGTGAGGCATGTTGCCATGTCTTGTAATCTCAGGACTCTAGAGACACAGGCAGAAGGATGAAGAATTCAAGACCAGCCTCAGCTAGACAGCACATGTGAAGCCAGTATGAGACACTATCTCAATAAATCAAAGGAAAAAAAAAAGATTCTCTCTCAAATAAATAAATAAAAATAAAAATGTTTTTTTAAAAGAGCTGGAAAGATGGCTTAGCTGTTAAGGCGCTTGCTTGCCTGCAAAAGTACCCAGATTTGATTCCCCATTACCTAAGTAAGTCAGATGATCAAGGAGACATGTGCCTCTGGAGCTCATTATCAGTAGCTACAGGTACTGGCATGGCACACCTACTCTCTCTTTCTCTTTCTCTTTCTCTTTCTCTTTCTCTTTCTCCCTCTCCCCTCTCCCCCCTCCCCATACTTCTCCCTCTCCCCTCTCCCTCCCCCATTCTCTCTTTCCCTAATTCTCTGTCATATAAATTAATAAAAATAAAATATTTTTAAAAATAAAATTTAAAAGTAGAAAAAAACATTTATTTTTGCTCATGTGTGTGCGTGCACATATGTGAGGGGGCATTTGGTATATGAACATGTACATGCCTGAGCAACGCCTAATGTGCATGACTGTGGCAGCTGAAGAATATATGTGGTATCCCACTCCATCCCTTTCCGCCCATTCGTATTTGAGCCACAGTCTCTTAGGATCCTGGAGCTTGCTATTTTTTTCATGAGCTCTGGAGATTCTCAGGTCTTTGCTCACTTATGGACTACAGTTGTAGACACCTCACATGGCCATGCCCAGTTACTTATGTGGGAGTGAACTTGACCAGTCTCTCAGGACTCTTCAGGTCCTCAAGCTTGCATAGGAAGTGCCCTTAACCACCAACCAATTGCTCCAGCCCAAGGGAAAAAAAAAAATTTTAAACCAGATATGGTGGTGCACAGCTTTAATCCTGGCAACTTAGGAGGTAGAGGTAGGATTGCTGTGAGTTCAAGGCCACCCTGAGACTACATAGTTAATTCCAGGTCAGCCAGAGCTAGAGTGAGATCCTGCCTCAAAAAAATTAATTTTATATAAAAAAGTATTACCCTAGGTGCTTTACAAGTATTATTTCATTGAAAACTTGCTACTTTTTTTTTTAATTTTCTTTATTTATTTATTTGAGAGGGACAGACACACAGAGAGAAAGACAGATAGAGGGAGAGAGAGAGAATGGGCGCGCCAGGGCTTCCAACCTCTGCAGACGAACTCCAGACGCGTGCGCCCCCTTGTGCATCTGGCTAATGTGGGACCTGGGGAACCGAGCCTTGAACCGGGGTCCTTAGGGTTCACAGGCAAGCGCTTAACCGCTAAGCCATCTCTCCAGCCCGAAAACTTGCTACTTTTATCTCCATTCTCTGGTTTATGAAACAGAAATGTGTAGTTACAGAAGTAAACACAGCTGAATTTTGTTATGTTTTCTAAGAGCTCTGACAACTAGAGTTTAAACTTAAATTTGGGATGGAGGGATGGCTTAGCAGTTAAGGCATTTGCTTGTAAAGCCAAAGGACTAGGTTCAATTCCCCAGGACCCATGTTAGCCAGATGCACAAGGGGGTGCACGTGCCTGGAGTTTGTTTGCAGTTGCCGGAGGCACTGGTGCACCCATTCATATTTTCTTTCTCCCTCCCTCCCTGTGTCTCTGTCAAATAAATAAATAAAAATAAAACAAAATAAACTTAAATCTACCTTTCTCTAGAATTAAGAGGTTAATAGCAAAGAGGAAAGTGTGGGGGGGGGGGTAGGGAATTACCATGGGATTTTTTTTTATAATCATGGAAAATGCTAATAAAAATTTTTAAAAAACAGTATAAACACGGTCAATTTAATAGAATACCTGAATCAGAATTTGCAGGAGTTGTAGAACGACTTGCCTGTGACAAATGTCTAAAACAGCTAGTGAAAAATCCTTGAACATGTGTAGACAGCAGATTTCTCCATGATTCCTTTGTATCTTGGAGTAAAATATCATGAACCAAGTATGGAAGCACAGTCTGACAAAAGTCAGCTTTCACCTAGAATACAGAACATATTCACTTAACTGACTAAAAGTAATATTGTTCATTCTCTATTGCTGACATACCAAACATAAAAAAAATACTAATATGCCAAGAATACAGTATAAATGCTAAAAACATATACATCAGGTAGTATTAAAAAAAAAAATACAAAACTGGGTGTGGTGACACATATTTGTAATCCCAGCACTTGGGAGGAGGAGGCAGGAGAATTGAGTTCAAGACTATCCTTGGCTACATAGCATGTTTGAGGCCAGTCCAGGTTACATGAGACCCAGCAACAAGCAAACAACAAAACAAAATAACAAAACCTATACTAAGCTAGGATGCCATGCCGTGCCTATTAGTTGGAGTATGATTGGTCATTTATTGCCTACAGGATACTGCTTATAAATGAAATTGTGTTACTATTTTAAAACACAATTTCAGACCTAGCAAGTATTAGGAACAACAACAGTAAGCTTCTTTCTGACTTGATGTACCAAAGCATGAGACAAAAACTGAAAGGCTGAATTGTGGTCCTTTCCTATACTCATTGAAGAACTGTAAGTGTCATGTTACACTTTTTAATAAACTCAAACATAATAGGATTTAGATATAAAATCTGGATAGTTATCTAAGTACAGAAAGTATTTTAATGTGGATGGCAAATTCAAATAGCACTCAAGATTACTTATTTCATTATTGGGAGTGGAGGGTTTCAAGGTAGGATCTTCATTCTAGTCCAGACCTGGATCTCACTGTATAGTACCAGGCTGGCCGCAAACTCATAGCAAACCTCCTAACTCTGCCTGAGTACTAGAATTAAAGGCTTGTGCCACCACACCCAGCAGCATTATTTTTTTCCATTCACCACACTCCATACACATCAAAGAGATTATAGATTACTAAATGACCTCCATCCCTCCCTCTCAATCCATCCCTCATTTCTTTTTTTTTTTTTTTTTTTTTTTTTGGTTTTTCGAGGTAAGGTTTCACTCTAGCCCAGGCTGACCTGGAATTCACTATAGAGTCTCAGGGTGGCCTTGAACTCATGGCGATCCTCCTACCTCTGCCTCCCAAGTGCTGGGATTAAAGGCGTGCGCCACCACGCCCGGCTTTCTATTTTTTAAGAGTCTTACTGTGTAAACCAGGGTGACACTGAATTCACTGTGTAGCCCAGGCTGGCTTATAATTCATGATTCTAGTGCCTTACACTCCTTAGTGCTGGGGTTACAAGTATGAGCCACCATTTCTGGTGAACACATTTTCCATTTGAAAGACAAGTTAAAAAGCCAGTTTGGGGGATTAGAGAGAGAGCTCAGCAGTTAAAGGCACTTGCTTGCAAACCCTGAACGCCCAGGTTTGATTCCCCAGTACTCATGTAAAACCAGAAGCACAAACTGGGGCATGCATCTGGAGTTCGTTTGCAGTGGCGGAAGACCCTACACACACACACTCTCTCTCTCTTATAAATAAATATTTTTAAAAGCCAGTTTGGGAAATAATAAATATAAGGCACTAGGGATTTGGGGGACAGAGATATACACACACATATTCAAGCATATGGAACATTTTATCTTCTAGTGCAAAGCTAAACTATTATAAATCTTAGCTTGAGAAACAAGTTATGTGCATGTTCAAGGAATCAGTGCAGGTTCCTACTGTAGAGACTATCATGACGTATTCACTGGCACTTTTCTGTAGCAAACAAGTGCTAATTGTAAGCTGCTTTCATCGTGGCTGGTTTAAAAACTTTCCTTATCAACTACTTAAAAGTAACAACATGGGCTGGAGAGATGGCTTAGCAGTTAAGCGCTTGCCTGTGAAGCCTAAGGACCCCAGTTCGAGGCTCAGTTCCCCAGGTCCCACGTTAGCCAGATGCACAAGGGGGCGCATGCGTCTGGAGTTCGTTTGCAGAGGCTGGAAGGCCTGGCGCGCCCATTCTCTCTCTCTTCCTCTATCTGTCTTTCTCTCTGTGTCTGTCGCTCTCAAATAAATAAATAAATAAATAATTTTTTAAAAAAAGGTAACAACATATTTGTCCCAGTCAGATACTGTATTTTCATCTTCTGTTGAGTCACTTTTGACAGCACTATACGTGAGGTTAGCTTGAATATCTTAGCACCATTTTATTGTCCTATTTTTGAGCTACACATTTTATAAAAGGCTACAATTTTTTTTTTTTTTTTTTTTTTTTTTTTTTTGCTGTTGTTTTGGTGCTGGAGATTGAACCCAGTACCTCATGAATGCTAAACACATAGTCTCCCGAGCTATACCTACAGACCTGAAAGACTATTAACTTTTTGTTTGGCATGGTGCATATATCTTTTCTGTTCATTGAAATAAACTGCACTGGACCTTCAAATGTCAATCAACAATGCTAACTGCTGTCCCACACTTTCCTCATTCATGAAAACATATCAGAAAGTTAATTTACGGAGTTGTTATCAAAAATTAATAAAGTTAGAGCTAATTTTTGGTTAATATAACTTAGAATCACCACTATTTTAACTATCATTACTAACAAATTATTCAAGATACTCCTTAGACTTCATCTACTATGATGCCATCCTAAAACTGAAGACTAAAAAGTTATACCTAGACAAAGATGATATGGAATACACTTATCACTTAACAGTCTTCTTGAATACATGGATCATAATCAGGTACACAGAAGTCAAATGTGATGAGAAAAGTAAAGAAAAACACACAGAAATTAAGTCAGATGGAAAAATCTTCTTACTTCACACAAGGGCTTTAATAATAGGAAAATTTCACTTTTTATGCCTCCACTGTCTAAAACAGCACAAGTCAATGTCTTTATCCAAATGTCATGATTTTCACTGTAGGGAATCCACAGATTTGCATCATCCAGGCCTTCTAGTAGGTTTTCTTTGACAATTTGGGGTACTTCTAAAAACTAGAATCAGAAAGTAAATTTAAAATATCAGAAAATCACTTCCTCTGTAAAATAAAACATTCAAGCACAAATACAAATAAAACTAAATATAGGGCTAGAGAGATGGCTTAGCAGTTAAGGTGCTTGCCTACAAAACCAAAGGACCCAGGGTCGATTGCCTAGGCCCCAAGTAAGCCAGATACACAAGGTGGCACATGCATTTGGAGTTCATTTGCAATGGCTACAGGCCCTGGCACACCCATTCTCTCTCTCTCTCTCTCTCTCATACATAATAAATAAGTAAATGAAAATATAATACTTTAAAAAATATATATATATATACTTAAAACTAAATCTGGAAGCAACAGATTACCCTCCCCACCCCCCACTTTTTTTTGTATTTTCGAGGTAGGTTTTCCCTCTAGTCCAGGCTGGTGATCCTGGAATGCCATACTTTCCCCCTGTCTCTCTCTCTCTGAAATAAATAAATAAAAATATTTAACAATAAACAGATAAAAATAAAATTAGACCCTAATTAGGCTGTATAGTGACACAGACCTGTAATCCCAAATACTTGCGGTGCGGCGTTGGTGGTATAGTGGTGAGCATAGCTGCCTTCCAAATACTTGGGAGCCGAGGCAGGAGAACTGCAAGCTCAAGATCTGCCTGGGTAATTTAGTAAGACCTTTTCTCAAAATAAAATTAAAAGCCAGGCATGGTGGTGCACGCCTTTAATCCCAGCACTTGGGAGGCAGAGGTAGGTGGATTGCCGTGAGTTCAAGGCCATCCCCAATCTGAGGGAAAGGGAGTGGGGAATATATTCTATGAGAGGGAGAGTGGTAGAATGGGATGGTTAAAAAAAAAAAAGACCAAACTAGGAAGAACCATGAGTTCATGTTAGCTCTGTCACTCACTAGCAGATATATTATATAAATCATATACTCTCTGCCTCATCAGTCTCAGAAAAAAAGGCCTATCATTAGCAACTTCCCTTAACCCAAAATGAATCACCAATTTTTTAGGTCACCTCAATTTTTCCTATTCTGCGATAATGAAAATAAAAATCCCTTGGAATCAAGAAGTATAGCCTGAAATACTTCTTTTTTTTAAATATTCTTTTTAACTTTTATTTATTTATTTGAGAGATACAGAAATAGGCAGAGGGAGAGAGAAAGAGAATGGGCATGCCAGGGCCTCCAGCCACTGCAAACGAACTCCAGATGCATGCACTCCCTTGTGCATCTGGCTTACATGGGTCCTGGGGAGTTGAACCTAGGTAGGTCCTTTGGCTTTGCAGACAAGTGCCTTAACTGCTAAGCCATCTCTCCAGCCCAGACTGAAGAACTTCTAGAAAAACACAAGTTAGTACATTACTATTTTAAGTACTTTGATATTCATAATCCAAAGCACATAACTGTTGTAGATGTAGTGGGTATTCAATAAGTATTAAGATACCTTTTTTTTTGATGTTCTAAAACACTGTAGATAAGTAAGCATGGGATCTGTTGTCATTTTATAAATCTCCCAGAAACTATGCCCAGTCTTTGTAGCCAAAATGCTTTTCAAACAAGTAACAGCAGCTGATCGAACTTTGACACTGAAAAACACAATTAATTTATTAATTATGAAAGTTGAGAAACTTCATGGAAAAAATTTTAAAACTATAAAATGGGGACAGGGAGATGGTTCACTGGATAAAGCACTCAAAAGCTTAAGCTGGAGTACCCAAATTCATTTCCCAGACTCTATGTAAAAAGACAGACCGTGGTGAGCTTATAGAACCCCTGCACGCTGATACTGATGCCCACATGAAAGTCTGAAACAGAACTATTTTCCAGAAGCCTGTAATAAGTCCAGCAAAGAACACAAGAGCAAGAATCCACAGAAACCCTGACTCAAAATGAGGTGAAAACACAGAACACTGACCCAAAGGTTGTCCACTGGCCTCCACAAGAATATCGAGGTATAGAGCTGGGCATGGTAGCGCACACCTTTAATCCCAGCACTCAGGAGGCAGAGGTAGGAGGATTGCCATGAGTTTGAGGCCACCCTGAGACTCCATAGTGAATTCCAGGTCAGCCTGGGCTACAATGAGAACCTACCTCAAAAAACCAAAAAAAAAAAAGAATATCGAGGTATTATATACAGACACACATACACAAACACTCTGAAATGTAATAAAATGAAACAACAATATTTTTAAATTATAAAATAAAGCTGGGGAAAATGTGTGTGGTAGTATATGCCATTACTCCCAGCACTCAGCAGGCCAAGGTGAGAGGATCACTTGAGTCTGAGGCAACCATGAGAATTCCAGGTCAGCCTGCGCTAAAACAAGACCTACCTCAAAATACAAAAAAATTAAAAGCTAGGTATAATGGTGCATACCATTAATCCCAGCACTGAGGTTGAGATAAGAGGCATTTGTAAATTTAAGGCCAGCCTAGAGTTTTAGAGTGATTTCAAGGTCAGCCTTGCTAGAATGAGACACCCTACCAAAAAAAAAGTACATGCTAGAAAATTTTATGTTTAGAACATTAAAGTAAAAAATATTGCCGTGAGTTTGAGGCCACCCTGAGACTACATAGTGAATTCCAGGTCAGCCTAGGCTACAGAAAGACTCTACCTCAAATAATAATAATAATAATAATGATAATGATAATAATAATAATATCTTTTTTAACATTTTTATTTATTTATTTACTTGAGAGAGGGAGAAAAAGAGGCACATACATAAAGAATGGGCATTTCAGGGCCTCCAGCCACTACAAATAATTTCCAGACATATTCGCCACCTTATCTGGCTGACATGGGCCCTGGGGAATTGAACCTTGCTCCTTTGGCTTTATCGGTAAATGCCTTAATCACTTAACCATCTCTCCAGCCCTGAAATTATTTTTAATAGTTCCTCAGCAAACTTGGAATACTAATCACTTTTACAGCAATTCTTGCTATACTTTAGTCTATATAATAATGTGTACAATATTATCATCATAAATTAAAAGAATTCTTAAGAAGAAACAACTTGGAAATAATACAGCCTAATAAATACAATTAATGGGAATAATAGAATATTCAGCTGAGAAAACAGCACTTGGGAGCTGAAGAAATGGCTTAGCAGTGAAGGCATTTGCTTGTAAAGCGAAAAGGATCCCAGCTCAATTCTCCAAGACCCACGTAAGCCAGATGCACACAAAAGTGCATGTGTCTGGAGTTTGTTTGCAGTGGCTGACGTGCCCATTCTCTCCCTCTGCCTCTTTCTCTCTCCCAAATAAATAAATATATTTAAAAAAAACAACATTTTGATCATAATGTTCCATTAAATCAATAATGGAAATATGGTACATATAAGAAGGAAAGGTAGAAAAATAAAGTCAAAATGTAAATTTATCTTAGAGGAATGCCTGGTTAAGAGAAACTGTTTGAAAGAGAAAAATAAAAAGGCCAGGCACAGTGGCTCATGCCTTTAATTCCAGCACTCGGGAGGCAGAGGTAGGAGGATCACTGTGAGTTCAAGGCCACCCTGAGACTACATAGTGAATCCAGGTCAGCCTGCACTACAGCGAGACCCTAGCTCATAAACACAAAAGCAAGGCCAGCTGGGCATGGTGACACACACCTTTAATCCCAACGATTGGGAAGTAGGAGGATCACCAAGAGTTCGAGGCTACCTTGAAACTACACAGTGAATTCCAGATCAGCCTGAGCTAGAGTGAGACCCTACCTTGAAAAACAAAACCAAATAAAGAAAAAAAAATCAAATTAAATCAATAAATAAAAAGGAAAAATGTCTGAATTTAATCCCAAAATGGTAGCAATGGGGTGTTCGCATATGAAAATCAATCAGTGAATAAATGAGAGGGCTTTGGATATAGCTTAGGGGTATATACAATGTGTGAGGGCCTAGGTCTAATCCCCAGTATTACAAGATGATGATAATTAATAGCAATAGAAGAAATGATGAAAGAATTATTTTCACAACTGTCAATCTAAAAAATATTGATCACATCTTGCAATTTGTTTTGAACAGGGAACAAATGAGCAATAAAAATTCTCTGATTAGCTTAAGATTTCTCAGGTAATAAATAGAAAGCATTTCTCCATGTATTATTTTAAAAGAATAAAACTAAAGCTTGCTGGGCATGGTGGCACATGCCTTTAATCCCAGCACTTAGGAGGCAGAGGTAGAAGGATCGTTGTGAGTTTGAGGCCACCCTGATAATGCATAGTGAATTCCAGGTCAGCCTGGGCTAGAATGAGACCCTCCCTCAAAAAAAAAAACAAAAAAACTAAAGCTTAGCTTGGAGGAGGATAACACCTATGGCTTTGAAAACTGTTTAAAATATCATTCCTTATGTTCCCTTATTCTTGTCTGTGTGAAACTACCTAGCTGTTTACTCACTTATTATTTTCTTTAAACATTTTATAAATATATATATCTTTTTTTTTTTTTTTGAGAGAGAGAGAGACAGAGAGAATGGGTGTGTGGGGACTTCTAGCCACTGCAAATGAACTCTACCATATGCCACCAGGTACACCTGGCTTACATGGGTTCTGGGGAGTCAAACCTGGGTCCTTAGGCAAGTGCCTTAATGGCTAAGCCATCTCTCCAACCCCTCTTTTATTGTTTGATAAACACACTCTGACTAGAACTTAAACCAGACATGATCTGAAATGCTCAGTACTCTTAACTGTTAAGAACACAGCAGGGCCGGACGTGGTGGTGCACGGCTTTAATCCCAGCACTAGGGAGGCAGAGATAGGAGGATTGTCATGAGTTTGAGGCCAACCTGGACCAGAGTGAGACCCTACCTCAAAAAACAAAACAAAAAAAAAAAACAGCAGGGTTAATGATTCAATGTCAGGAAATGTTAATTTGCATGAAGTATCATTCCCTTTGAATGTCAGATTAAGTAACTGATCAGACATAAGTACTCACCAATCTTCTATCAGTGTACTATTCAGGTAGGTCAGCATTAGTAAGGTCCACTGAAGCTCTTTATCTTCAAATAACTCAAGGGCTTTGGTGTAAGATGTATCTTTGTTATGCTGTATAGCTATAGTAGAGAAATTCACAGGGCCTATTTCTCCCAAGCAGCTTCCAACAGCCTCTACATATAGAAATTTCACTTCAGTACAGTCATAGCTAAGCAGGTATACATAACAACAAAATTTCTCATTTAAAAATATACCATTTTAGCTGGGTGTGGGGCGCACACCTTTAATCCCAGCACTCAGGAGGTAGAGGTAGGAGGATCGCAATGAGTTCGAGGCCATCCTGAAACTACATAGTGAATTCCAGGTCAGCCTGAGTTAGTGAGACTCTACCTTGAAAAAAAAAAAAACCTATTTTGTCATTCTTTAAGATCTTGAGTTTGTTTTCAAAGACGGACAGTAGATTAATGAAGCTAAAAGATATTATATGGTTTCCTTTTTCTATCATCCATGTGGGTATCCAATATTTCCCCCTACAGAAAACATAAGTAGATTATCTAGTTACAGATTATTAAGAATGAAAGGCTTCGGCTAGAGGGATGGCTTAGTGGTGAAGGCACTTGCCTGCAAAGCCTCCCTCCCTCCCTTCCTCTCTGTCAAATAAGTAAATAAATAAAAATAAAATATTTTTTAAGGGCTGGAGAGATGGCTTAGCGGTTAAGCGCTTGCCTGTGAAGCCTAAGGACCCCGGTTCGAGGCTCGGTTCCCCAGGTCCCACGTTAGCCAGATGCACAAGGGGGTGCACGCGTCTGGAGTTCATTTGCAGAGGCTGGAAGCCCTGGCGCGCCCATTCTCTCTCTCTCCCTCTATCTGTCTTTCTCTCTGTGTCTGTTGCTCTCAAATAAATAAATTTAAAAAAAAAATTTTTTTAAATACTTTAAGGGCTGGAGAGATGGCTTAGCAGTTAAGCGCTTGCCTGTGAAGCCTAAGGACCCCGGTTCAAGGCTTGATTCCCCAGGACCCCCATTCTCTCTCTCTCTTCCTCTCTATCTGCCTTTTTCTCACTTTCACTTTCAAATAAATAAATAAAAATAAAAACACTTTAAGAATGAAAGTCTTAACCTAAAAAGGAAATACACCACACAGCAGGTACCTACCGGAAAATGAAGAGACACTAGGGAATGACCAAAGAATCTGCACACAGAACTTCTTATTCTTTTATCTAAAGCAATGCTGTCATGACAACTCCAAGCAATTTTAATCATGATTTTTTTTTCAATCTAAGATCATCAAATGTTAATGCCTATGCTAAACACAATGTTATCTATATCTTAGGTGATCCTTCAAATTGCAGTAAAGTAAAGAACTTAAACAATTTTTATAATCTGAGTGTGACCAGGTGTGGTGGCACACACCTTTAATCCCAGCACTCGGGAGGCAGAGGTAGGAGCATTGTTGTGAGTTCAAGGCCACCCTGAGATTACCTAGTGAATTCCTGGTCAGACTGGGCTAGAGGGAGACCCTACCTCGAAAAACCATAAAAAAAAAAATCTGAGTTTGGTGGGGCTGGAGGGATAGCTTAGCAGTTAAGGTATATGCCTGCAAAGCCAAAGGACCGAGGTTTGATTCCCCAGGACCCACATTAGCCAGATGCACAAGGGGCGCACATGTCTGAAGTTCATTTGCAGTGGCTGGAGGCACTGGCACCCCCATTTTTTTCTCTCTCTCTGTTAAATACCTAAGTAAATAAAAATAAAATAAAGTGCTCAACACTGAACAGTCACTTGAAAAAAAAATCTAAGTTTGGAACTGGGGAGACAGTTGAGTACATAAACTGCTTGCTGTCAGTGCAAGTGTCAGGACCTGAGCATAGATTCCCTAGCACCCATGTAAATATGCCAAGCAGGAGTGGTAGTCTGTCTGTAATCCCAGTGCTTTAGGACAAGCTGGTTAGCTAAACCACTGGAACTGGCAAGTGAGAGATCCTGCCTCAATAAAATAAAGTGGACAGAGTGGAGACCTCTGGTCTCCAAACACACATGCACAAGCATACACATGCACACACACACACAAAACAAATATGAATTTAATACAGCTCTCCAAATATTTATTTTATCTTTTATATAAAGATTGGATACTGAGGGCTGGAAGGATGGCTTAGCAGTTAAGGAGTTTGCCTGCAAAGCCAAAGGACACAGGTTCAATTCCCCAGGACCCATGTTAGCCAGATGCACCAAGAGGGTGCACACATCTGGAGTTCGTTTGCATGCACACATCTGGAGTTCGTTTGCAGGGGCTGGAGGCCCTGGTGTACCCATTCTCTCTCTCTATCTATCCCTATTTCTCTGTCAAAAAAACAAATAATAAAAATTATATATACACACATATATATTAAATGGATACTGAATGTTAGTTATTATAAAATATCAGGAGTTAACTAATTTGCAACTTATATCTACATTTTTTTTTCTTATTTTGCTCTTTGGTTTTTCAAAGTAGGGTATCGTTTTAGCCCAGGATGACCAGAAATTCACTATGTTGTTTCAGGGTGGCCTCATACAGCAATCCTACCTCTGCCTCCCAAATGCCAGGATTAAAGGCATATGCTACCATGCCTGGCCTTTTTTTTTTTTTTTAAAGAGAGAGAGAGCAAATGAGAGCAAGAGCAAGAGAGAGAGAGAGACTGGCACACCAGGGCCTCAGCTATTGCAATCAAACTCCAGACATTTGTGCCACCCACCTTTTGTATATCTGGCTTACATGGGATCTGAAGAGTAGAACATGGGTCCTTAGGCAGGCAACTACCTTAAGCACTAAGCGATCTCACAAGCTCTTATATCTACATGAATTGTGTACATTCTTAAGGACTACAAAAGGAGGCTGCATAGAGATATCAAATTAGAAATTAACTAAGCTAGCATCTTGTATTTCTCCACCTCAAATGACAAACTTATATGTATTTGAGCACATTATAAAGAGCATTCAGCTACATAATTCACCTAAGACTTCTTTTTCACCAGGCTGCTTTACTGCCATCTTTGATAACTGCAACAAGCTGACAACTAGCTTCACCACAATGCCATCCTGTGGGTTACCTAAAAAAAATTTAGAGAAAATTGAATCAAATTATCATTAAACTTATCTTACAACATATATATATAAAATTACTTGGAAATTTGGAAAATTTTAGACAGTTTAAAATATTTTAAGTCATAGCCAGGTATGGGGTGCACACCTTTAATCCCAGCACTTGGGAAGCAGAGATAGGAGGATCACCATGAGTTTGAGGCCACCCTGAGACTACATAGTGAATTCCAGGTCAGCCTGAGCTAGTGAAACCCTACAAACCAACCAAACCAAATATATACACATATATATACACACATATATACATTTTATACACACACACACACACACAAATATATGTACATATATATCTATATAGAGAGAGTGTATGACTTTGAGCTTCCTTATAACCATGTGGAAATGTTTAGCAATACTTGGCAAACATTGAGAAAAAACTATTTAAAACAAATTGTATAGAAAAGTCAGTATCTTAACAAAAGTCACAAACATTAGAAGCAGAAAAATCATCCAATACTAAAGCTAGAAGGAACTTTGGTTAGGATGCTAAATCTAGCATTTAGAATGTAGACCAGTACCATCTGGGAAATGACATAATGATGACATAAAATTTTTCTGTACTGGCCTGGGGAGATGTCTTAGTGGTTAAGGTGCTTGCCTGCAAAGCCTAAGGACTCAGGTTTGATTCTCCAGGTCCCGTGTAAGCCAGATGCACAAGGTGGTGCATGCATTGGGAATTCATTTTCAGTGGCTAGAGGCCCTGGCATACCCATTCTCTCTCCCCGCTCCCTCTCCCCCTCTCTCTCACACAAATAAAAATAAATAAATAAATTATCTGTGCTGTTCAGTGACAGTGATTAACTATGTGCTCTAGTAAGAACATGACATGTGTTAGGTTCATAAACTGAATTTACAATTTCTTTGCTATAATCCATTTGAATTTAAGTGGACACAAATACCTAGTGGCTATATTGTATATAAAGTGGATCTAGCCAAAAATATACACCAGCAAAGAGAGTTGTATTCATCTTTTTTGTACTTTAGAACAAGTCCATTAGAAACTCTGAGCTCAGGTGGACAAGATCAAAATTAGTTTTAAAAGATACTAACGATGGGGTTGGAGAGATGGCTTAGCAGTTAAGGCATTTGTCTGCAAAGCCAAAGGATCGAGGTTTCATTCCCCAGGATCTATGTAAGCTACATGCAAAAGTTATGCATGTGTCTGGAGTTCTTTTGCAGTGACTAAAGGACCTGGTATGCCCATTCTCTCCCTCCCTCCCTTCTTCTATCTGTCTCTTTCTCCCTCTCTCTCTTTCTCTCTCAAATCTAATAAATTTAAATATATATTTTTTAAATACTAACAATAAAATGATATAATATAACCATGAACCTAATGGACATGGGAAGATGAAAGACAAACCCTAAGTATAAAACTTTCTCCTGAGTGCAATCTTGTAGTAACTCAAGTTAAATCAAGTTAGTATAGAACAGGGTTTAGTTTTTAAAAAGTATAACTATCCATATATATACGTATGTATGTATATATGTGTATGTACATATATATATATATACACACACATATATATATGGATAGTTATACTTTTATATATATATATGCAAAACATATAATGCTAAAAGGATTAAAACAAAATATATCTTTTATTAAAGTAGGTTTAAGTATCAAGCAAAAATATATTATCTTGTACATTTGATGAAAATTAATTTTTTTAAAAAAACAGTATATAGAGTAACATGACTATTTTCTTGGTTTGGAAAAATCATTCCAGCCAAAGATGGATAAAGTCAGAGTAGTTATGATGAGTCTATTTAAGAACAGCATTATGGTTCAAATGACAGATGAGTTGGGACTATGTTGGTGGCAATCAGACCAAGAAGAACATACAAAAGATTCTTTAAGAAACAGGATGGGGAGATGGCTCAGTAGTCAAGGGGACTTCCTTGCAAAGCCTACTAGCCTAAGTTCAATTCTGTAGTACACATATAAAGCTAGGTGAACAAAGTGGGCATATATTTTCAGTTTATTTACAAACCTGGGGTTTCTCTCCCTCCCTCTCTCTCAAAAGTAAATTTTTTTTTTTTTTTTTAAGAAACAGGGGCTGGAGAGATGGCTCAGTGGTTAAGGCACTTGCCTGCAAAGACTAACAACCCCAGTTCAATTCCTCAGTACCCACGTAAAGCCATATGCACAAAGTGGTACATGTATCAAGAGTTCATTTGCAGTGGCTGGAGGCCCTGGATCACCCACTCTTTATTATTCTCTTTCCCTCTATCTCTCTGCTTGCAAATAAATAAAATAAAAAGAAACAGGCAAAGAAGAAATCCATAACATTAAAATGAGTACCCTGAGAAGCTTTCATAATATCTATCATCTGATCTTTATGCTGTTCCAGCTGTCTTCGAAGATCCTTCAATCCTTCGAGCCTTGTCAGTGGAAGTGCATCATAAACACTCACTGAAAGAAAATGGTTAATTTCCTGAAAGAGAAAGTTAGTTTAAAATTAGTTGGATATTTACTGGTAAGTCTAAAGAATAAAGGAATAAAAGAAAAAAAAATTCTCATTTACAGACACCAAACACATCATCCAAACAAGGAGAAATAAGTTCCCTCTAGTAGTTTCTTATATCTACTGGATTTCAAGACTGTTATGGCATATACATTTAGAGAAAGAACCAAAATTTCTATTTACTTAGTAGATTAACTTTAATTTTACATCTAAATATATTTAAATGCTTTCATACTGACAGTCAAATGTAGAATGTAATTTTAAAGTTATAAAGATATTTATAAGATAAAATACAAATATAATTTTCAAGTTTATAAAAAGATTAAAACTTGTAAAGAAAACTAATAAAAAAAAAAGAACCACCAAATTACTTTCAAACCATTTGTAGATTTTTTTTTAATTTTTTTTTATTTATCTATCTGAGAGAGACAGACACAGAGAGAAAGGCAGAGAGAGAGAGAGAGAGAAAATGGGCGCGCCGGGGGCTCCAGCCCCTGCAAACGAACTCCAGACATGTGCGCCCCCTTGTGCATCTGGCTAACGTGGGTCCTGGGGAACAGAGCCTCGAACCAGGGTCCTTAGGCTTCACAGGCAAGCACTTAACCGCTAAGCCATCTCTCCAGCCCCATTTGTAGATTTTTGTATAGACATTAATTTATTTCCTGGAGATAATTTTTGTATATTGGAAGAATTAGAATGTCAGCAAAGGAAAAATAAAAGCTAAACACCATCTTTAATGGAAACATTACGTTGCCCCTTAAAGAAACAGATGGTAATTTTGAGGAATTGATGGACCGTAAGATCTTAAGTATGTTAAAATTTAAAAAATTTCATTACATTCTTTAAGTATTCAAATATGTATTTTTTTATTTGTGACAGAGAGAAAAAGGCAGAGAGAGAAAAATTAAGTATGTGTAGTCAAGGGCCACCTACCACTGTAAATTTACTCTAGACATATGTGCCACCTTGTACATCTGCTTTGTGTGGGTACTGGGGAACTGAATCTGTGCCCTTAGGGTCTGCAAGCAAGCACTTTTAACTGCTGAGCCATCTCTCAGTCTCTAAAATATGTACCTTTATCAGGAGGTTCTGATAAAAGTCATGCAATGCAAGGAGATGCACTAAGATTTATTTTTTATCTGTTAAGAGGGCACGTGTTACTGTTTTTCTTTTACCACAATAAAAAATATTTCATTTATACCACTAAAGCATTACTACTGCCTACGTTCTTCAGCACAAAACAGGAAGAAAAATAAAATATTTATACCTCCAAGAGTGAAAAGGGTCCTCTACTATATTTGATTTTCTGCTGAGTGGCACGCAAATCCTTAAAAACAACATGGTCAGGAAAAGGATCTAAAAGCTTAATGGTGAGGTAGAGGTTTTCATTGTTCTTGTTATCTATCACTAAGTATTTCAGCAGGTCCAAAACCTAAATAATTAAAAAATATATAAAATAATTATATTTCCAAGTAAGACAGCCAAATCCAATTATAACAAATGATTAAAACTCTGCAAACCAACTTTAGATAAAATTTTCTAGAGCCAGGCTTGGTAGCGCCTTTAATTCCAGCACTTAGAAAGCTGTGAGTTCAAGGCCAGCTTGGGACTACAGAGTGAGTTCCAGGTCAGTCTGGGCTAGATTGAGACCCAACCTCAAAACAGAACAACAACAACAACAACAAAATGTTCTAATACTTGTACGATACCCAGCTATTAGTTTCTATACTTTCAATTATTCAACAAAAAAGAACAGTGCTCTATAATGTGGGCATTAAGGCATAACTAACCCAATATTAATGAAACGTTTATATATCTTACACAATATCATGTTATGAACATTTCATTACTTTTTTTCACCACTTTTCACTACTTCTATACTTTACTATAACCAAACAAAAACTATTATATTTAATAGATCAAAATTATCAAGTGGTCTGTACTTAATTACAAAAAATTAATTCATTAACAATATGTTCCAGGGGCTGGAGAGAGATAGTGGTTAAGGTGCATGCTTATGAAGCCTAAGGACCCAGGTCCAATTCTCAAGTTCCCACATAAGCCAGATGCACATAGTGGCACATGCATCTGGAGTTTGTTTGCAGTGTCTGGAGGCCCTGGCATACCCATTATCCCTCTATCTCTCTCTCTCTCCCTCTCTATCTAATAAATAAATAAATAAATAAATAAATAAATAAATAAATAAAAATTAAAACTTATATATATGTGTGTGTATGTATGTATGTGTGTGTGTGTGTTTGTGTATATATATCTTCCAACCATCTGTCAAAAAGACATTTTCAAAAAAAAAATAAAATAAAAATTTTTAAAAAAAGACATTTTCATGGGCTTAGCAGTTAAGGTGCTTGTCTGTAAAGTCTAAGGACTCAGGTTTGATTCCCCAGTACCCTCATGAGCCACATGCACAAGGTGGCACATGCATCTGGAGTTTGTTCACAATGGCTAGAGGCCCTGATGCACCCATTCTCTCACTCTCTATCTACCTCTTTCTCTCTCTCAAATAAATGAACAAATACATTTTTTTAAAAAAAGATATTTTCATGAAAATCTCTAGTTATAGCAATTAAGCACAAAGCATCCAGTCCCTAACCATATCTCAAATATCATTTTAAGATGAACTGTGAATTTACCTGTTCTTGAACTTCTACCTGATCATCCACAAGATGAATAAGTGTACCAACAATAACATGAAGATGGTTTTCTAATGCATCCTTACAGTGAGTCACGGCTGCCTGGCAAACTCGACTTAAAAGATCACAACAAAGGGAGAAGCTGCGTAATGACACATCCATGAAATGAGAAGGCCTAACAGGAAAAAACAGGCTTGAGGAAACTACCTGAAATAACATTATTCAAAAATCATGTTTATTCATTTCTTACTTATATAGCTTGACAAAAAAGTCACTTTCATTTCTAATTCTTTTTTTAATTTTTTGTTTATTTTTATTTATTTATTTGAGAGTGACAGACAGAGAAAGAAGGAGAAAGACAGAGTGAGAGAATGGGCGCACCAGGGCTTCCAGCCACTGCCAACAAACTCGAGATGCGTGCGCCCCCTTGTGCACCTGGCTAACGTGGGTCCTGGGGAATCGAGCCTTGAACCAGGGTCCTTAGGCTTCACAGGCAAGTGCTTAACCACTAAGCCTTCTTTCTCTCCAGCCCTCATTTCTAATTCTTTAATGTATATAATCCAAAAATGGAAACATCAGCAAAATATAGAACAGGCCCTTCTAAGCTTCTGTATACTGACAGAAACATTAAAATTCAAGAAAACTGTCACAATAACTTGATCAGAACTCTATTGTAAAAAGATCAAAGGTTTAGAGCAATCAAGAAAATGATGAATAAGAGAGAGGGAACCAAAAACCACCTACCTATAGGAGAGCTTTCCAGTGCTTTGTTTTGTTTGCCCAATCTACTGCTAGGCTGCTTAATACAACAGACTGCTTATGGCAATGAGGAAAGGCAAAAACTTTTTTTTAAGAAATCAAAAGCAGTGGTACTGGCTGCAAAGAAGGTGTCATGGCTGCTACCACTGAGCTTTGGTCCTCAATCAGCAGTGACAGGAGCCTGGAATGAGGCTCCAGGCCCCACTTCACACGAGAGGTGCTCTGCAAAAGTGTTAGCTCTCTGCACACGCTAGCTGGACAGCTTAAACTCAAAGATGATGTGGTGGTTTGATTCAGGTGTCCCCCATAAACTTAGGTGTTCTGAATACTAGGCTCCCAGCTGATGGATATTTGGGAATTAATGCCTCCTGGAGGGAGTGTATTGTTGGGGGCTGGCTTATGGGTATTAAAGCCAGTTTCCCCTTGCCAGTGTTTGGCACACCCTTCAGTTGCTGTGGTCCATCTTATATTGGCCAGGGGGTGATGTCCACCCTCTGCTCATGCCATCGTTTTCCCCTGCCATCGTGAAGCTTCCCCTCGAGCCTGTAAGCCAAAATAAACCTCTTTTTCCCAGAAGCTACTCTTGGTTGGGTGATTTCTAACAGCAATGCGAACCTGACTGCAACAGTAAAGTGGTACCAAGGAGTGGGATTGCTGCTAGACACCTGACTGTGTGGCTCTGGCCTTTTGGAGCTGATTTTCAAGAGGACTGTGAGAGGATTTGAAACCTTGCCCTAAGAGATGCCTTGCAGTGCTGTAAGTACAGCTTGATGGACTATTCTGGTCAGAGCTGAAATACCTGAATGCAGTAAGAACTATGGACTGTGAGGTTTGGCTTATGAGGGTGAGAAAGAGCTTTGCCTGGACTGGGCTAGCAGTTTGTATGAAAAGCTTGCTGTAATGCCTGTGTCCTGAGAAGTTGTGCAGGGTTGCTTTGTGTAGAAATGAACTGGTGTGTGCAGAGGGATATGGCACAGAAAGAAAAATCTTTGGGTGAACTGTTGCCCGTTCAGCTGCAACTGAGAGATAACAACCTTTGAGACTGGGCTAGCTGACCTGCGCTGGGGCAACAAGAAGAATGTAGACTCTTTTGAAAGGGCCTGAGTGCTCAAGGAGTGTCTTGTTCTTCAAAGTCTGCTTTACTCCCCCCTGTATTAACAAATTGGCACCCTACCTGGTATCATGGAGTATACGAAATGCTGGAAAGAGGGTCATTGAGTTTGCAACACAGTCTTGTGTTTTGGAAATGGCCATGGGCAGTGTGAAGCAGGTTTGCTGGTTGCCTGCATAGAGACCCCATGGGGCCATGAGGATGAACTGTGGCTTGCAATGGAGACCCAGTGGAGATGCCGGGACCATGAGATGGCTGCCAAGGAGCTGCCGGCCCCGATGAAGTTTCCCAGTACTGTGAGTAGCCTAGCTGGAGGGGCAGAATTAGAATGCCAGAGACTTGTTGCTGGTTAGAATTATTGGACTTAAAGATTTGTCACTGGTTAGAGTTGCTGGACTTGAAGCTACAGAGTTTGATGTTTGCCCTGGTTGTTTTAAATCTTGTATTGATTGAATGTTTCTTTGCTATGCCCAATGCCATCTTTTGCAGTGTGAATATTTATTCTGTGCTATTACGGGTTTTTTAAGGGGTGTTTTTGGTATTATGGCTCAGTTAAAAGATCTTGAACTATGGGGATGTATGAACATCATTGGAATTGATAAAAACTATGGGGACTTTTAAAGTCAGACTGAATGCATTGTATTTTACATCATGTATGGATATCAGTTTATGGGGGCCAGGGGCGGAATGTGGTGGTTTGATTCAGGTGTCCCCCATAAACTTAGGTGTTCTGAATGCTAGGTTCCCAGCTGATGGATATTTGGGAATTAATGCCTCCTGGAAGGAGTGTATTGTTGGGGGCCGGCTTATGGGTATTAAAGCCAGTTTCCCCTTGCCAGTGTTTGGCACACCCTTCGGTTGCTGTGGTCCATCTTATATTGGCTAGGGGGTGATGTCCACCCTCTGCTCATGCCATCGTTTTCCCCTGCCATCGTGAAGCTTCCCCTCGAGCCTGTAAGCCAAAATAAACCTCTTTTTCCCAGAAGCTACTCTTGGTTGGGTGATTTCTACCAGCAATGCGAACCTGACTGCAACAGATGATGTGGTGAAAATTACAATCGATTGAACAAGCTCCAGAGCCTCTCAACATTCCAGCCTGCATTACTCTTTAGTGCACTTGAGCAACACATTTTATATTTACAGCCTTTTAAACCAAAACCTCATCCTTTGATAAAAGAGAATTCACCTATTGTTGAGGACATAAAGCAGAGAGCAAGAATTAGCTAAATGCTGAATTTCCCACTGGGGACTTACAAGAGGAAGAAAAATTCAAACACTGTGATTTAAGAGAAATCAAAAGCAATCACAAACCAGAAGGAATTTAGAAAGCTACACACATGCCCAATGATAGGTTTTTGCCCAGAAACAATTAGAAAACCTAAGCTTTTATTTAAGAATGAACCCAAGGATCAATGCCAGCCAGTGAAATACTGAACAAAAGCCCAGTAGTCAATCAGTAAAAACAGGAAAATCTGATTTATTGTCTCATGTCCTTTCCAGCCTTAGTGCTGCAAGCATCCAGGGAAACCATTATTGAAATCAAAGCAAAGACAGACAGCCTTCACTGGCCATACACAGCAAGGAAAACACTCTGAAGAAAAAAAAAAAAAAAACTGAGATGGAGATGAAGGGAGGTGAGAGATGGGAGACAGAGATGGAGGAGGAGAGGAAGAAGAAGAAAAAAAATAACAAAAGGTCACATATTGGAAAAGTGGAAATTCTGATTTCCATACTTAGCCTATTCTATATTGAAATGGCCAATATTCAGCAACAAAATTACAAAGTACATAAACAAAAAAAAGCATGGCTCATTTGAAAGAAAAATAGTACTGAGAAACAGTTCTTGAACTTCAGACATTGGAATTACTACAAAAAGAATTCAAAGCTGGGCTTGCTGGCATACATCTTTAATACCACAACTTGAGAGGCAGAAGTAGGAGAATTATGGTGAGATTAAGCAACCCTGAGACTACATAGTGAATTCCAGGCCAGCCTGGGCCAGAGTGAGACCCTACCTAGAAAAAAAAATAAAAGAAAAAAAAAGAAAAGAAAAGAATTCAAAAAACCTTTTAAGTTTGCTAAAATACAGAGGCTGAGGTAAGAGGATAACTGTGAGTTCAAGGCCTGCCTGAGCTACAGTGAAGCAACAGCATCAAAGTACAGAATAGGCACTCTAAGCTTCTGCAGTTTGATACAAAATTGAAAATCAAGAAGCTGTCACAAATCTACTTAATCAAAACTCTGTAAAAAGGTTCAAAGTTTACAGCAATCTGGGTAGGACGGGACCCTGCCTCAAAAGAAAAAAGGTAAAATATGCAAGAAAAGTAGTAGTGAAGGGAAATGTTCTGATAGTAAAAGCCTCCTCTTTAAAAAGCAGATCAGGACTGGAGAAGGTGCTTGCCTGCAAAGCCAAAGGACCAAGGTTCAATTCCTCAGAACTCACATAAGCCAGATGCTCAAGCTGGCACATGCATCTGGAAGTCATTTGCACCAGCTAGAGGCTCTGATGTGCGCATTCTCGCTCTCTCTGCCTCTTTCTCTCTCTCTCTCTCAAATAAATAAATAAATTTTTTTTAAAAAGGCATATCACAGCCTGGAGAGATGGCTCAGCAGTTAAAGGCACTTGCTTGCAAAGCCTGCTGTCCTGGGATTGATTTCCCCACTATCCAGATAAAGCCAGTAGCACATGCACCTGGAGTTCATTTGCACCAAGTAGCTGGAAACTGTGGCATGCCCATTCTCATTCAGTCTCTTCTCTCTCTGCTTACAAAAAAAAATACAAAATATTAAACCACATACACACACACAAATGTAAATGAGCAAAAGCACAAGCAATGAAAGGAAAACCAGGTGAGACTGCATCAAACTAAGAATGAGTTCCAGATGCATGTGCCACATTGTGCATCTAGTTTTACGTGGATACTGAAGAATTGAACCCCGGTCCTTAGGTTTTGCAGGCAAGTGCCTTAACCTCTAAGCCATCTCTCCAGATCTATTGTAGTACTAATGACAATAGTCAAGAAACGGAATCAAACTAAGTGTTTATCAACTGATAAATGAATAAGATAATATGGTATCCATGTACAACGGAGTATTATTCAGTCCAAAAAAAATAAAATAAAATCCTGTCACTTGTGACACTGGATGGAACTGGAAGTCATTTTAAAACAAAGACAGAAAGAAATACCACATGATCTGACTCATATGGAATGTAAGGAAGTTGATATTACAGAAGTTGAGAGTAGAATAATACTTAACAGAGCTAGAGAAAGGGATGCAGAAAGTTTGGTCAAGGGTAGTAAGTTAGAGTTAAATAGGAGAAAGAAATTTTGATATTCTACTACATAGCACAATGATTATAGGTAATAATAAAATACTTTTTTCAAATAAACTAGAAGCATTAGAAACATTCTCACAAATAATGATAGATGTTTGAGGAAATATTATTTGCTTCCCTTGATTTTAACATTACAAAAATGTATACTGAGCCGGGCGTGGTGGCGCACGCCTTTAATCCCAGCACTCGGTAGGCAGAGGTAGGAGGATTGCCATGAGTTCAAGGCCACCCTGAGATGACAGAGTTAATTCCAGGTTAGCCTGGACCAGAGTGAGACCCTACCTCGAAAAACCAAAAAAAAAAAAAAAAAAATGTATACTGCTCTGAAGCCCCAAATGGTACTCCCAAAATCTGTAAAGTATCGATTTTATAAAATGTAATATGCAGGTATAACACAAACTAACTGAGGTATATACCTCTTTAAAGCATATAAATTTACAATTAATAGGACCAGGAAGAAAGATTGATTATATATATGTTAGTCCAACAAATAATTTACCTTTTGTTGATGGAGTGAATCAAAGTATAAATAACATCTCGAAGAACAAAGGCCCAAGCTCCTCCCAAGCCAGTTTTTATATCCTTTAGTAATAAACTAACAAACAGGTGATATACTTTAAGAATTCTATGTTTTTTATACACATTATTTGTCTCAGCTGCTTGTTCACAAATGGCCAGAAGAATTTTCTGATAGGAATCCTAGAAAGTAGACATACATTTAATAAAAATCAGTTTGATGTCTATTTCAAAATTTTTTAATTGACAATTTATTTCATTTTCAGAGCATAAACTATAATTAAATAGCATATTATTATGTAATATGTTTCTTTAACTAAGTAAATGAATCATGAAACTGTAGCCTTACAGGTAATACATTTTAATGAAAGCTAACTAATGTACCAAGATACAAACTTGTGAGTTTTTCTTTTTTAAATTAATCAAGTAAGTTTTTCAAGTCTCCTTTTTAGTCTTTAAGGTGCACTTAGATTTTTCTAGGTGAAGAAGGAACTCTTACAAATTATTACACAAAAAGCATATACTTACAGGGCTTTTTGAAAGAATATCTAAAATGCTTTTAAACTTGGTCTTATGACAATTGCTGATATAGGCAAATGTTGCTTTAATAACATGTGATGGAAAATAGGGTGGATTAGGAGCAGGATCCAAATCCCTAAAAGAGTTGTCAGAAAAAATATATATATATGGTTATAATTTTCAAATTAGAATTAAACCACTGAACTTACAGAATGGAAATCTCAATAACCCTCAATTTTAAAATTACTTTTCTACTGAAAAATTATACACCTAAGAAAATCACAATTTTACTTCAAGAACTTAATCATAGATGATTTGCCTAAAATGATATGTTTAACTCCTGTTGCACAATTATGGAAGCTCCACAAATAAGCCTTAGCAATACTCACTTAAATCTGACTTAAAGTGCTAGGCCAGTACTATAAAAGCAGGCAATCAATTAGATCAGCAACATTATTTAGGATAAAGTTACATAAGTACAAGTATTTTTTTTTTTTTTTTAGTATTGGGACTATTTTATATGCCTAGTAGAGTGGGGCACATAAAAAAATTGAATGATATTTTCAAGTAGGTTATAATCAAGCCATAAAAATAACTCTGACACCCATGTAAAACCAAACAGATTGTATATCCAAATAAAACTGGACATTTAGAAGAAGCAGGGCAGTGGTTAAAGGCATTCCCTTCAAAAGCCTGATGACCTGGGTTTGATTCCCCAGTACCCACATAAAGTCTGGTGTACAAAGTGGCCCATGTGTCTGGAGTTCATTTGCAGCAGCAAGATACCCTGATATATGCATACTTTCTCTCTCACTCACTCTCTCAAATAAATAAATGTTTAAAAAACAACAAAAATTAAAAAAAATAAAAGGAGCAAGATAAGGAAAAGATGATTTAGAAATGAAAGTCATGAGCAAAAAGAGAACCAAGAATAAAGCACATAAAGAAAAAGATTAAGGGGCTGGAGAGATGGCTTAGTGGTTAAGGCACATGCCTGAGAAACCTAAGGAGCCAGGTTTGATTCTACAGGTCCCATGTTAGCCAGATGCACATTGTGGTGGATGTATCTGGAGTTTGTTTGTAGTGGCTAGATACCCTAGCATGCCCATTCTCTCTCTCTCCTTCCCTCCCTCTCTCTCTCTCCCCATCTCACTCTCTGAAAAAGAAAGAGACAGAGAGAGAGAGAGAGAGGGAGGAAGGAAGGAAGGAAGGAAGGAAGGAAGGAAGGAAGGAAGGAAGGAAGGAAGGAAGGAAGGAAGGAAGGAAGGAAGGAAGGAAGGAAGGAAAAGATTTAAAAGACATTAGATAGCACAATGTTCAAATATAGCAAGACTGAAATAATACTGGATTTTCCAATAAACTGATCAACAACAAGAAGCAGCAAGTACTGTGGGGAGCTTCAGTAAATGCAGATAGGCAATTACTTTGAGCCAAATGTGGCTACTTTTAATGATAAGAAGTTTTAGAAAAGTGCATATCTAAAACCAAATAGCCATCTGAAAGTGTTGACCAATAAACTCCAGAAGAGTTTATTAAGATGCAGCTAGTTCTTTAAGGTAAAAATGCACATACCCTGACAGAGTGTGGTGGCACACACTTTTAATCCCAGCACTCAGGAGGCAGAGGTGGGAGGATCACTGTGAGTTAGAGGCCAGCCTGAGACTACATAGTGAATTTCAGGTCAGCCTAGTCTAGAGCGAGACCCTACCTCAAAAACCCAAAAATATAAAATAAACACACATACCCTGAAAATTCACCAAGGTCAGTGCTGTGACTGGCTCCAGAATTAGCTGTTTCATGTAACGTCATCAACAACTCCACCACAATCTCTGGTAAATTACTAATGAATAAATGATCAATCTATAAGGCCAAAAAATATAAAATATATTAAATATGTTAATATCTTAAAAATGTGCTTTAGTCTTTAGTCTAAGCCACTTCAAATAATCTTCAAGCATACAAATTATTATAAAAAAAAAACAAAGCTTACTAGATCCTTCGTTACTTGACTTCTTTTAACAAATACTTAATAAGTAGTCAATATATAGTATGTGGTTGGGGCAAAGCAAAAACACACACACAATTCTACTTTCATGTTCTTATAGAGAAGACTGATAATTAACAATGAACGTAACTCAAAAGTAAATTACATGTAAGAAAGCAAAATATGTTAGAAAAAAAGCAAGCTAAGAAACTTGGGGTGCTACTTTTCCTTGACAAGTGTAAAATATGGCAAGACTGAACAGAGAGGAGACTGCCTATTCATTGTTCATTATTGTTAGAATAACCAGCTTTCATTCACGAATTACTGGCAATCAAAATGGACTTTTAAAAGGTAGATGAACATTAATTTTTCTTGTTCAAAGTTTGACTTCTTTTGTTGATTTCTTGTTATTTATAAATAATATTCATTTATTTAATAGACAACAGGATAAAACACCATAAAAAAAAACAATTCATGAGTTGGCAAAATAGTGATCAGAAGCTACATATAATTATATAAGCAGCAAATAAACAGTGCATAGCCTTAAAATCCATTCATCAATAACAGAATAAAGGTAGGTGAAAGTTGAAGTCATACCTGTTTTCCCAGAAAGTTTTCATCTTTAAGCATATTATACACCTTAGTAGCAGTCTCTCTTTTCTGTCCCATGCTAAGATCTCCTGTCGTCTCACAGACAAAATAAGGAAGAATATGTACAAGGATCTTTGGAAAGCAGTCTATCAGAAGAATTTTCCAGTCCTTTTGAATCTGACTAGCAATGGACTTCACCTCATCAAAATGACTTCTGATCACCAAATGTGGAATCAGAATCTTATAACAAGATCTAAAACATACAATTTTAAAACACAGGTTATACAGCTTTTCACAGTAAAATTTTGTAAGTGCTTTAATAAGAGTCATCATTTTAATAATCAATTTAGATCATTGAATATTATTCTACTTTTGTCAATAAAGAAGGCAAATTCTAGATGATCACGCTAAAAGAAGTAAAAATATAGAACTTACTTTATTTTTTAAAATATGTTTATTTTTATTTATTTGTAAGCGGGGAGGGGAGGGGAGGGGAGGGGAGGGGAGAGGGGAGGGGAGGGGAGGGGAGGGGAGGGGAGAGGGGAGGGGAGGGGAGGGGAGGGGAGGGGAGGGGAGGGGAGGGGAGGGGAGGGGAGGGGAGGGGAGGGGAGGGGAGGAACATGAATGAATAGGTACACCAGGGCCTCTTGCCAGTGCAAAGGAACTCTAGACATATATGCCACTTCGTGCATTTTGCTTTGTGTGGGTACTAGGAAATTGTAGGGCCAACCCAGGCCATCAAGCTTTGCAAGCAAGCACCTTTAACCATGCTAAGCCATCTCTCCAGCCCTATTTTACATTTTATTTATTATTTGAGAGAGATAAAGAAAAAGAAAGATATGGGTGGGGGATGAATGGGTATACAGGGGCCTCCAATCACTGTGAACAAACTTCAGATATGGCCACCTTGTGCAACTGGCTTATGTGGGTCCTGGGGAATCAAACCTTGGTCCTTTGGCTTTGCAGAAAAGCACATTAAGTACTAAGCTATCTCTCCAGCCTCCCTATTTTATTTTTTAGAGAAAAGGTTTCTGTTAATAGTTGACTCTATCCTGGAACACCCTTTGTAAATCATGCTGGTCCTCAAAATAATCCTCCTGCCTCTGCCTCCAAAGTGCTGGGATTACATGAGTATGCCACCATGCATGGCTAAGGAACTTGCTTACACATAATCAACCTAATGTGGTACTCTAAAATAAAATGTAAGAGTAATTTATGGGCTGGAGAGATGGCTCAGCTATTAAAGACGCTTGCAAAGCCTGATGGCCTGGGTTCAGTTCCCTAGTATGCATGTAAAGACAGATACACAAAGTGGCATATGCATCTGAAGTTTGCACAAGGCCCTCATGTACCCATTCTCTCTTTCTTTCCCCTCTCTCTCTTTCTGCTTGCAAATTAATAAATAAAAATGTTTTTAAAAGCAATTCGTAATATCAAAGTATTATCGCCAAAGGAATGAATGATAAAGATCTATCAAATGCACTTGTCTGAAAATCCCTTTTTCTTGTTTGTTCTTTGTGATTGCTTGTTTAAGACAAAGCCTCACATAGCCCATTTTGGCTATGTAACCAAGGATCCTCCTGCCTTCTCCCAAATGATGATATTACAGGCCTATACCACATCATATACCTTTAATCCCAACACTTGGGAGGCAGAGGTAGAAGAATCACCATGAGTTCGAGGCCAGCCTGAGACTACACAGTAAATTCCAGGTCATCCTGGGCACCTGGGCTAGAATGAGACCCTACCTTGAAATACCAAAAAAAAAAAAAAGAAAAGAAAAAAAAGAAAAGAAAAGGAAAAACTTAAAACTTACAAATGATATGCTCTCTATATAAAATGCCTAGCAAGTCCTTAGCACAAAGCATACTCAACAAATGAGATACCTTACCATAATCCTCAAACCTAAACATTAGTCTTCTGTTTCAAACCCCCATTTCATATTTTTTCTTTTCCAAAGTTACAGCCTAGCAAAATAAATTACTTACATGAAACTTCTAAATCTAATAGATATAATGATTAAATAATCTACTGTCAAATAACAGAAATGAAAACCAGCCCCTAGTAATTTATCTTTATTCTTCCTCCCAAAGGGAAAATAACCATGTTTAACTCCCTTACTTTATATATTAAAAACCTATGATACAAAGGGCATTTATACAACTTGCCCAGAGTCAAACAACTGGTCACTAACATAGCTCCCACCAAATCTTAAGTAACACCCCTTTTGATGTATTCACAAGCACACTGGCTCATTTCTTACACTATGCAGCATCCTTCCTGTGTCTAGGGAGATGAGAGGCACTGGTGGTGGGGGAATTCCAAACAGTATTGCCTAATGTTAAATTGAATATATTTTGCATATGCTATATATAAACCTACCTATAGAAATCTTCAACATTTGTGTAGTTTAATAAAATAAAAGGAAAAGTAGATAAGTTATATTCAGTATCTTGAAGATTTAGCCATTCCAAAACCAGGTAATCTAAATGAGAAGCCATGAAGTCTTCTAAATGTCTATATCCAAATGTTTCAGAAACTTGCTTTAAAACCTATACAAAGAAAGGTGTTTCTTTAAGAATGAAAGCATAATTATTTAAACACTTAACATTATTTACAGTAGGACTTTGAAATATTCACTTGTTTTCTTTTACCTTAACTTCCTGATCAATGACAGAGACAATAAAAAAAGAAAAAAAAATGTAGTAAATAATTGGCATGTAAATGTTAAATGAATAAAAACATAAAAAAGTAATTTCTAATATATGACTATATTTCAAAGGAAGGTCCAAGGTAAAATTATTTTTCTCAAACTTTCATCCAAGTTTTCACAAAATCCAAACACAGGGTTGGAGAGATGGTTCAGAAGTTAAGGCATTTGCCTACAAATCCTAAGGATCCAGGTTCAATTCTACAGTACCACATATAGTCAGATTCATAAGGTAGCACATGCATCTGGAGTTCACTTGTAGTGGTAGAAGCCTGGCACACACATAAACTCTCTCTCAAATAAATAAATAAAAAATCCAAACACTATATACCACTTAAAATAATTAGACAGGGAGCTGGAAAGATGATTTACTGGTTAAGGTGCTTACCTGCAAAGGCTAAGAATCCCTGTTTGGTTCCCCAATACCCATGTAAGCCAGATGCACAAGGTGGTGCATGCATCTGGAGATCATTTCCAGTAGTTGGAGGCCCTGGTGTGCCCATTCTCTCTCTCTCTCTCTCTCTCTCTCTCTCTCTCTCTCAAATAAATAAATAATGAAATATCAAAATATAATAATAACAAATAGATTTTAATACTAAGAATGTAAAATGTTACCTTGGATATGACCAATTACCTACAGACAGACCTACAACAAAGCTCCAAGGAAACAATGGTGATAGAAAGTTAAATTTCTTATCAACACATACTGATCAAATAAAAACCTCAATGGAAAGGACTGGAAGTTCCCAAACCGTGAATTCTGAGTTGGAAGTAGAGAGTTGGGCACCATGTTTTATAAGACTGGACGAATGTGACTAGAGAATTGGACCCAGTCTTCCATTTGTAATCATAAAAACTAAAACCATAGTCCTAAAATTTGACTTCTGGCCTTTTGAAACCTAGTGTTATTTCCCAGAATGTACAAGGACAAAACAACTGATACTACTCTTATCTCTATGTGTTTCCCTCAATAAGTGCTATTCCAGAAGGTCTATATGGTGACAGGTCATTCACCTTTGTAATGCTTTTATAATGAATGAAGAAAGTTAACAATGCATACAAATGAACATATACCATTTAGAAAATTATTAAATTTGGCTGGTAGGGGTCAGGGTAAAGCTTAGTAGCAAGAGGACACAGTACAACACACATATATACATATATATAAATCTGCTTTCCAATATTCCCAAACGAAAAAATTAAAATTGACTCTAAGTGCCATTTGAAAAAAAATATCTAACATTAACCTTTTTAACTGTTTGGAGGCTATCAGTGGAGCTGGGGACACAGATAGGTGCTTGTTTGCTATACATGAGGCCCAGGGTTCAATCCTCAATACCACAAAAGGAAAACATAAAAATGTTATCCAAGAATAATAGAAGTATTCAACATACCTTTTTTACCAGGTGAGGTTCCAATCCATTCTCTTTAACAGACTTGCACAATGCAAACAAAGCCTGCTTTTCAAAGACAGGACTACAGTACAAAACCACAGCTATCACCAGCAGTAAAACAGACTTTCTATTATCAATCTCATCCAAAAGCTCAAGGTTCTCAGCACTGTGGAACTTCAAAAGAATTATAAAAACAATAGTTTAAATACTTAAAAATTATAAATTAATCAATCAGACTAAGATCCAAGTACTCTATGACATCTACACAAACTGTAAAATATCTACATCTTACAACATGCAAGCAAAGAATAAAATCTAACAGACGTTACAGAAAGACTTGCCAAAAATAAAAATATTTCAGTGAGTTACATGGTAGTTTAAAGAAACAGAAGCCAGTCATGGTGGTGCATGCCTTTAACCCCAGCACTAGGGAGGCAGAGGAAGGAGGATTGCCACGAATTCAAGGCCACACTGAGACTACATCGTGAATTCCAGATCAGCCTGGACTAGAATGAGACCCTACCTCGAAAAAAACCAAAAAAATAAAAATAAGGGCTGGAGAGATGGCTTAGCAGTTAAGCTCTTGCCTGTGACGCCTAAGGACCCCGGTTCAAGGTTCAATTCCCCAGGACCCACGTAAGCATGCATCTCGTGCGCCCATTCTCTCTCTCTCCCTCTTTCTCTCTCTGTCTGCCACTCTCGGTTTTTCCACACGTCACAGATACGCACTCACACACAAACATGTACATACACACATGCACATATACATACAGTCACACATAAAAAAATAAAAATACAATAAATTTAGAGAGAGACACAGAAGATGGGGCTGGAGAGATGGCTAAGCAGTTAAGAAACTTGCCTGCAAAGTCAAAGGACCTCAGTTCAATTCCCCAGGACCCATGTAAGCCAGATGCACAAGGTAGCACATACATATGGAGTTGGTTTGCAGTGGCTGAAGCCCTGGCAGGCATGCTCTCTCTTTCTCTCTCCAATAAATTAATTAAAATAATATTTTTTAAAAAAGAGAAGAAAAATAAAAAAGGACACTGACAGACTCTCTATAAAGTTTAACCTCAAATGATCTTTAATCACTAAATATCTTATATCGTTCCTTTAAAAATACTGTCATCTATATTATCAAAAGGAACAACAAAAACAAACATGCAATTACAAAGACATATGGTTTCATAGTTTGATGATCCATTACTATAAAATCCCAAGAAGCATGTACTATTACCAAGGACTTATCTGTTGTTTTTTTTTTTTCTTCTTTTAAGTAAATAAGGAAACCATCAAAATTGAGTTAAATTTTGGCACTCCTCACAAACACCATAAGTTCCAGCAAAGGAAATTGCTCCTCTTTAACTCATTCTCACCTATAAATTTCATTCAATTCATAGTTAGCATAGACTGGCATTATACAGTAAACTAGATATAAACTGTCTGGGGCCAGACTTGCTAACATCAAATGAAAGCATGTCATAATAGCAAATACATATGATTCACATTACCATTTCTTTTATTCCTTCCTGAGCTTTCAAATATGCATTTTCAAAGGCTGTTTGCTGCAGCTTCAAAGGAAGTGCTTTCAAGAATCTGGAAGAATCCCCTTGCCTCATATCCATGAATAATCTTTGTTAAAAAGAAAAAGGTTAAAAACTTTTATTATGTCAACCCTACTTTTCAAAGCATGTTACAGAACAAAATTCAACCAGTCTGTAAGAAAAACTAGCTTCCTTCAGCATGGTAATGAAACCTGAGTTTCTGGTAATGAAATCTGAGCGGTCCAGATTATCCATACATATTAAGAGCCTTACCATCCAAGAGTTTCACAGGACTTTTAAAACATTGTTTAAATTTGAACACTGACTTGAAAATGTCAGAAACATATGAAGAGTTGGGCTGGAGAGATGACTCCCACTGCCAGCAAAAGCATCAGCAAGCACCAGAGATCTGGGGAAGGGAGATCACAGCACCCAGCATCGGCGACCACAGCAGCAATCCAGCAACCCAGCCAGCCTACTTGAACCCACAGTGTACCAAAGAGGGACCAAGGCAGGAGCACAGCACAACTGAGACCAAAATCATCCCAAAAAAGTAACTGGAATTACACCAGGGAAGCGTCTCACTTGGTCATGAGCTGACTTGAAACCCTGAAGAGACCAGAAATCTTAAACTCCTTCTTGACAGGATAAAGGGTATGGGGCAACACAAACCCTAGAGACAGTGACTTTGTTAGAGGATATGGTTATCATAATACCTACTTTTGCATAAATACTCTGTGCTATTTTTCATTGCATGTGTATATTGTCTAGTTAAACTTTAGAATCTGCCTGTATTTTGTTCCACTCAGCCTACATGAATACTCTCATAGCAGGCAAACCCAACACCTAGGGTCAATTTGGTGGATACTCTGAGAGTCTTAAGAGCCACACCTAGCACCTTAAGCTCCTACCCTAAAGATACATAACATCAGATTCATTGATAGATCTAATAATATTGCAGCTAACTAGAAAATCCAAACATTGAATTAATCCAAGATGCAAAAATATATAATTATAACACAAGAAACACCAAAAATCAACATAATATAAATCCACCAAAAAGTATTAATGCATCAAAAATGACCTCCAGTAAGAATGAGTTAGAGGAAGTGCCTGAAAAAGATTTCAAAAAAATGATTACAAATATGCTCAAAGAGGTCAAAGAGGAAATCCAAGGAAGCAAAGAGGAAATCAAAGGAATCAAAGAAGACAAAGGAAACCAATTTAATGAAATAAAGAGGTCAATACAAGACATAAATAAGGAAATAGAAGTAATAAAGAAAAACCAGTCAGAATTAGTAGCAATGAAAAACACAGTTAAGGAAATAAAAAAACTTTTTAGAAAATCTCACAAGTAAATGGATGGAGGACAGAATATCTAAGCTAGAAGACCAGGTGGCAGATCTAATACAGTCCAACAAAGAGAAAGACAAACTAATAGAAAAGTATGAATGGGAATTTCAAGATATTCAGGATACTATGAAAAGATCAAATATAAGAACTCAGGGTATAGTAGAAGGAGAAGAATTCCACTCCAAAGGCATAGTAAGCATTTTCAACAAAATCACAGAAGAAAACTTCCCCCAAATTGGGAACGAGGTGCCAATGAAGATACAGGAATGTTTTAGAACACCAACCAGACAAAACCTGGAAAGAACCTCTCCTTGCCATATTATGATTAAACTATCAAACTTACAAACCAAAGAAAATATATTGAAAGCACTTAGAGAGAAAAATCAAGTTACCTACAAAGGCAAGCCCATCAGGATCACAGCAGATTACTCAACACAAACTTTGAAACGCAGAAGGGCTTGGAGTAATATATTCCATGTTCTGAAAGGTAACAACTATCCATTCAAATAGACAGATAAATAAGGACATTCCACAACAAAAGCAGGCTAAATGAATATTTGAAGAGAAACCAGCTCTACAGAAAATAATTGAAAGAATCCTTCATGCTAAAGAAAAAGAAAAGCACACATATAAGGAACCTGGGGGGGGGGGAAACATACTCAAATTCTAGTTAATACAAGAGAGCAAAGGTAAAACCGGAAGAACTACCAAAAAAATCGCAAAAATAAATACACACCTTTCAATAATATCTCTTAATATCAATAGACACAATGTCCCAACCAAGAGACATAGGTTTGCGGACTGGATTAAACAGCAGCATCCTTCAATTTGTTGCTCCAAGAAACCCACCTTTCTACAAAGGATGGATACTATCTTAGGGTGAAAGGTTGGAAAATAATGTTTCAAGTAAATGAGCCTAGAAAACAAGCAGGGGTTACTATCTTAATATCTGACCAGGTAGACTTCAGTCCAACATTAGTTAGGAAAGATAAGGAAGGTCACTTTATATTGATTAAAGGCACACTCCAACAGGAGGACATTACAATCCTAAACATATTTGCACCTACATGTGGGCTCCCAACTTCATCAAACAAACGCTATTGGCTAAGGTCACAGATAACACCAAACACAGTTGTAGTGGACGACTTCAACACCCCACTCTCATCAATTGACAGGTCACCCTGGGAAAAAATAAACAGAGAGGCATCTGGACTAAATGAGGTCATAGAAGAAATGGACCTAACAGATATATACAAGACATTTCATCCAAATGCTGCAGAATACACATTTTTGTAGCAGAACATGGAACATTCTCTAAAATAGACCATATATTAGGACACAAGGCAAATCTTAACAAATACAGGAAAACTTAAATAAATCCTTGCATTTTATCTGACCACAATGGTATCAAACTACCAATCAATAGTAAGAAGAGCTATAGAGTATACACAAAATCATGGAAACTAAATAATACACTACTAAATGATGAATGGGTCAATGAAGAAATCAAGAAATAAATCAAGATATTCATAGAGTCAAATGATAATGAGGACACAACAAACCAAAACTTTTGGGACACAGTGAAGGCAGTCCTAAGAGGGAAATTTATAGCATTAATTGCCTATATTAAAAAATTAGAAAGGTCTCAAGTAAACAAAATGCTTCACCTTAAAGCCTTGGAAAAAGAAAAACAAGGCAAACCAAAAATCAGTAGACAAGAAGAAATAATAAAGATTAGGGCAGAAATTAATGAAATACCAAAAAAAAAAAAAAAAAAAAAAGAAAAGAAAAGAAATCCAAAGAATCAAAGAAACAAAGAGTTGGTTCTTTGAAAGGATAAATAAGACTGATAAGACCTTAGCAAATCTGACCAAAAGAGAGAAGAGACACAAATTAACAAAATTAGAGATGAAAAAGGCAACATCACAATAGATTTCTCAAAAAATCAGAGGGACATACTATAAAAACATATACTCCACTAAGTATGAAAATCTGAAGGAAATGGATGATTTCCTTGAATTATATAACCTATCTAAATAAAATCAAGATGACATTAATCACTTAAATAGACCTATATAGCAAGTATGGAGATCCAAGCAGCTATCAAAAATCTAAAAAACGTCCAGACACAGACGGATTCACTAGTGAATTTTACAAGACCTTCAGTGAAGGACTAACACCAATTGCTTCTTAAGCTTTTCTGTAAAATAGAAAAAGGAATCCTATCAAACTCCTTCTACGATGCTAGCACCACCCTGATACCAAAACCAAAGACAGAACAAAAAAAGAAAATTATACACCAATCTCCCTCATGAACATAGATGCAAAACTTCTCAACAAAATATTGGCAAACAGGGGCTGGAGAGATGGCTTAGCAGTTAGGCGCTTGCCTGTGAAGCCAAAGAACCCTGGTTTGATTCAGCATATACAAATTGATAACTGTAATATATTATATAAATAGACTGAAGGGTAAAAATCATATGATCATCTCATTAGATGTAGAGAAAGCATTTGATAAAATCCAACTTCCCTTCATGATAAAAGTCCTACAGAGACTGGGAACAGAAGGAACATATCTCAATAAAGACTATTTATGACAAGCCTACAGCCAACATATTACTAAATGGGGAAAAACTGGGCACTTTTCCACTAAAATCAGGAAAAAGACAAGGGTGTCCACTGTCCCCACTTTTATTTAATAGTACTGGAAGTCTTCGCTGTAGCAATAAGGCAAGAGATGCACATAAAAGGGATACAAATTGGAAAGGAGGAGCTCAAGTTATCATTATTTGCAAATGACATGATTCTATACATAAAGGACCCTAAAGACTCTACCAACAAACTGTTAAGAGCTGATAAACACACAGAGAATGAAGTCAAAGAATCACTCCCATTCACAATTACATCAAAAAAAAAAAAAAAAAAGTACCTTGGAATAAACCTAATCAAGGAAGTGAAGGATCTCTACAATGCAAACTTTAAAACACTCAAGCGAAAAATTGCAGAAGACAGTAGGAAATGGGAAGACATCCTTTGTTCTTGGATGGGAAAAATCAGTATTTTGAAAATGCCAATCTTACTGAAAGCAATCTAAACATTTAATGCAATCCCCATCAAAATTCCAACAGCATTCTCCACGGAAACAGAAAAATAAATCTCAAAATTCATTTGGAATCACAAAAAAAATCTCAAATATATAAAACAATACTGAGCAACAAAAATAAGGCTGGTGGCATCACCGTACCTGATTTTAACCTATACTACACAGCCATCGTAACAAAAACAGCATGATACTGACACAAAAACAGACATGTAGATCAATGGAACAGAATCGATGCAATGGCCTGGATATCCATTACCTCATAGTGCCTGACACTACCTACACGAGATGTAAGTCTGGGTAGCTATAGCCACCTAATATTCAATAAAAATGCCAAAAATATTCATGGGAGAAAAGACAGCCTCTTTAGCAAATAGTGCTGGGAAAACTGGATATGTATCTGCAGAAGGATAAAAATATTCTTCTCTCTCTCTCCATGCACAAGAATTAAGTCCAAATGCATTAAAGACCTTAACAACAGACCTGAAACTCTGAAACTGCTAGAGGAAAAAGTAGGGGAAACCCTTCAACATACTGGTCTTGGCAAAGACTTTCTGAATATAACCCCAATTGCTCAGGCAATAAAACCACAGATTAATTGCTGGGACCTCATGAAATTACAAAGATTTTTTATGGCAAAGGACACTGTGAATAAAGCAAAGGGGCAACCTACAGAATGGAAAAAAATCTTTACCAGCTATATATCTGATACAGGATTAATATCTAGGATATACAAAGAACTCAATTAAATAATAAGAAATCAAACAACCCAATTAAAAAATGGGCTATGGGGGCTGGAGAGATGGCTTAGCAGTTAAGCACTTGCCTGTGAAGCCTAAGGACCCCAGTTCGAGGCTCAACTCCCCAGGACCCACGTTAGCCAGATGCACAAGGGGGCACACACGTCTGGAGTTCGTTTGCAGTGGCTGGAGGCCCTGGCGTGCCCATTCTCTCTCCCTCTATCTGCGTCCTTCTGTCCCTCTCTGTCTCTCTCAAATAAATAAACAAAAAATAACAAAAAAAAAATGGGCTATGGAACTAAATACAGAGTTCTCAAAAGCAGAAATACAGATGGCATATAAGCATCTACAAAAATGTTCTACATCCCTAGTCATCAGGGGAAAGCAGATAAAAACTACGTTGAGATTCCATCTCACTCCTGTCAGATTGGCTACCATCATGAATACAAGTGACCATAAATGCTGGCGAGGATGTGGAAAAAGAGGAATCCTTCTACACTATTGGTGGGAATGCAATCTGGTCCAGTCATTGTGGAAATCAGTGTGGAGGTTCTAAGACAACTAAAAATAGATCTACCATATGACCCAGCTTTAGCCTCCTAGGCATATATCCTAAGGACTCATCTCATTACCTTAGAGATACTTGCTCAACCATGTTTATTGATGCTCAATTCAAAATAGCTGGGAAGTGGAACCAGCCTAAATGACCCTCAACTGATGAGGGGATAACAAAGATATGGCACATTTATACAATGGAGTTCTATTCAGCATTAAAGAAGAATAAAATTATGAAATTTGCAGGAAAATGGATCTGGAAAGGATTATACTAAGTGAGGTAACCCAGGCCCAGAAACTAAACATCGCATGTTCTCTCTCATATGTGGATCCTAGCTACAGATGACTGGACTTCTGTAGAACCTTCTCTTTTCAGATGGCAGTGACCTTGGGATGACTCAGAAGGCATCATGGTGCTGGAAAGCAGTGACAGGAGTGCTCAGCACTGCAATATCTCTATTATACCTTCCAAGGCTAGGGTCCATTGTGGAAGAGGTGGCAGAAAGAATGGAAGAGCCAAAGGAATGGTAGGACTCCTTACAACATGCTCCTCCCAGACACAAAATGGCCTGGGTATCCATGACCTCACAGTGCCTGACACTACCTACACAAGACCATCATAATAGGAGGAAGAGATCATGACATCAAAATAAAAGAGAGGGCTGAAGAGATGGCTTAGCGGTTAAACGCTTGCCTGTGAAGCCTAAGAACCCCAGTTCGAAGCTCAATTCCCCAGGACACACGTTAGCCAGATGCACTAGGGGGCACATGCATCTGGAGTTCGTTTGCAGTGGCTGGAAGCCCTGGTGCACCCATTCTCTCTCTCTCTCTCTTCTCCTCTCTCTGTCTGCTGCTCTCAAATAAATAAACAAAAAAAAAATTTAAAAAATAAAAATAAAATAGATAAAATAAAAGAGAGACTGATTGAGAGGGAAAGGGGATATAATGGAGAATGGAGTTTCAAAGAGGAAAGTTGGGGGAGGAAGGGCATTACCATGGGATATTGCATACAATCATGGAAGTTGTTACTAAAGAAAAAAATTTTAATCATAAAAACGATATGAAGAGTCCAGAAACTCCTTTGTCAATCTGTTCTAATATTTAATCACTCTGAAAGTGAGCAGTTTAATGCCTTTACATTCATTTAAATTTCATTTTTTGTGATGAAGAAAAGTTGATCAGTGCCTTTGACATAATACCCACATATGTAAGGTAACTTTAAACAATTCTGTCCTTGATAGTATTTAAAAGTTAATTTTTTATGTTGGATGTGGTGGTATATGCCTTTAATCCCAACATTCAGAAGGCAGAGGTATGAGGATCACTGTGAGTTCCAGGCCAGCCTGAGAATACATATAGAATTTCAGGTCAGCCTGGGCTAGAACAAGACCCTTCCTCAAAAATAAAATTGAACTATTATTTTTGTTGTTGTTGTTATTTCTAGTTCCTCCAATTTGTCTAGCCTCTCTTGAAATAGGCCCCTTCTCAAAAATCTTGATACCAAGAGGCTGGTTAGCTCAGGCCCAATTCAGAACCTATAAAAGTCCCCAGTCTCAGCCTGGAGAGATGGCTTAGCAGTTAAAGGTGCTTGCTTACAAAGCTTGATGGCCCTAGTTTGATTCCCTAGTACCCCATAAAGACAAATGCACAGAGTGGCACATGCATCTGGAGTTCATTTGCAGTGGAAAGAAGCCTTGGTGTACAACTATTAACCCACTCTCTATTTGCAAACAAAATTAAAAAAAAAGATCCAGTCTGGGTCTCTAGGCAGGCTCCCCATTTCTGGGAACCCAGGTCATGCCTCCACTTGGGTATGAACTCTGTCTTCCTTCTCTCTCAAGTTCTGTATATAATCTAATAAAGCCTCTAACTTTACCTTCTGGTCTATAGATTTCAATTCTTTGAATTCATCAAGAATTGAGTAGCCACTGACTCAGTGAAAGATCTGCATGACCACTAAATCTTCTGGGGCTCTGGTTCCTGAGTCATTGCCCACTCAGAGCTTCTGTTATTCATAAAAGATACCCCCAAATTCCCATATCAAATGGCTTAGCAGTACTGTGGCACTAAGAAGTTGCTTCTTTAAGCTACATTTTTTATTCTTGTTGTTTTGTTTTGTTTTGTTTTTTTGAGGTCTCACTCTAGTTCAGGCTGACCTGTAATTAACTATGTAGTCTCAGGGTGGCCTCGAACTCACAGCAATCCTCCTACTTCTGCTTCCTGAGTGCTGGGATTAAAAGCATGCACCGTTACACCCAGCTGAGTTTTTATTCTTAAACTGGAAAAATTATGGTATCTAAATGATAGAAATATCAGAATTAAGAGAAAACAAATACTAGACATAGCATATATGCTAAAAAGTATTAGTGAACTGCAACTGTGCCAGGCAGTGTGCAATGCTATCTGCAGTATTACAAACACTTTATAAAAACCTAGCTCATTACCTATTGATGGACCCTGCAGCCAACATTCGAACTTGGTGATGATCATCAGCAAGAAACTGTGGAAATACTTCACTTACAGGGAGGTCTTTTCCCATTACATTAAGAATTGCCCATTTTGAATATGGATCAGCCTACAGTAAAATAATAATTGGGGTTAAATAGAAAAAAATAGAGAAATATCACTCATTTGCAATTAGAAATAAAGGCTGATTAAACATTTCAATGGAGACCTTTCTATTCATGTAGAGTAACTCACCTCAAGCAGAGTTTTAAGGCATTTGACCAATGCCAATCTTACAGCGAATGTACATTTCCTCTCCTTTGTTAAGTGCCTGAAATCAAGTTAAGACTTTCATTGTAACAATTAGTCAAAAAAAAAAAGTCAGAAAAAAAAAAGTCACTGAATAGTAAGTTACTGTAGGCTGTTCCCAAAATTTGTTTTAAATAAATTATCATTACATGGAATATAATACAGAATTCAAGATAAATAAAAGGGTTTTCTTGTTTGTTTGTTTTTTTGGTTTTGGGTTGTTTTTTTTTTCTTTCGTTTTTCAAGGTAGGATCTCACTCTAGCCCACACTGACCTAGAATTCACTATGCAGTCTCAGGCTGGCCTCAAACTCACAGCAATCATCCTGAGTGCTGGAATTAAATGCACGTGCCACCATGCCTAGCCAGTAAGATTTCATTTTAATATATATTATTTGCTTTACAGAATTATGCCTCTATTTAGAGCTATCATATTTCAGCTAACCATGTATTATATACAGCTTCATTTTGTTGGGATGAACATCCAAACCAGGCACACTTTAGTGAAGGAAGTTGTTTATTTCAAGCGTACAGATCCAGAGGGAAGTTCCATCAGTGGCAGAAATAGCTGCTTCCATAAATCCAAGCAGAGAGAAACCATCACCAGCCAGTACACACCAAAAGCAACAAGAACAAAACTGGTACCCGGTCAGAGTTCAGACTGCTCTGAATACCTACGGGCTGAAATCAGATCCACCCCCAAACACACCTTAGGGCTGGACCCCAGGATCTGACCCCAGTGACACCTCCCCCAGCAACGCAGCTGGAGACCAAGTTACAAGCTTTAATAAAACACCTGAATCTGTGGAGGACATATATACAAAGTACTCTACCATGCTATAGCAAACTTTTAAAAAAGTTTTATAGCCACATTCTATACTGATTAAGAAGTCCTTATGAATCAAGGAGTATCAAGACTCTAAATTACATGTACGTGCTGTAAGTATCAAATGTTCTGTAAGTATCAAGTGTTATTGTAATAATAGGAGTGAAATAAGCAGAATAACAAGGTCAACTGTTTCATTTGGAAAATAAGAACAATTCAATTGGTTCAGACCTGTTTAACTTTTTTACTCACTATACATGTCAACTATGATTATGTGATTCCAAATTTGAAAGGAACTATACTAAGCAGTTTATAAAACAGACATTTTAAAAAACAATGTAGCTATATAAGGAAAGACAAATTACATTCTGCTATTGTTAAAAGAAGAACAGAAAAATAAAATTACTCATGTTCAAATGCAAAGGTTACATTTGCATCCAGAGGCAGAAAAAGGAAAAAAAAAACTGCAACAGAAAAGATGATACCTACCAAAATGCTCCAATCACTGTAAGGAACTGGCCTTGAGCATCCCTTGCATTCTCAGTGTCCAGACTGCCTTGACCCAAGTTTCTCACTATATAAGGGACATGGTTTAAAACTGTTGCACACACATCTTGATCACGACGATGCAAAGAACACACATGGCTGTGGAGGAAAGGTTCAACTTCATGAGCTTAGCAAAACACAGAAGTTAGTTTATAAATTTAAAGTGAACACAATATATGGCTTTAGTTTCTTACGATAGTGGTTTCAGAAGTTCAACAGCATCTTCCATAGGCAAAGGACACTCTTCCCCAGGGAGCTCCTTTAAAAGCACTAGGTACTATTAAGACAGTAAGGAAGGGACCAGCTTTATCCACAGATCAATTACTTTAAAAAACATACATATATTTTTACACAAAGATGTAAATTTGTTTTGTTTTGTTTTTGTTTTTTGAGGTAGGGTCTCACTCTAGCCCAGGCTGACCTGGAATTCACTATGTAGTTTTAGAGTAGCCTCGAACTCACAGTGATCCTCCTACCTCTGCCTCCCAAGGGCTGGAAATAAATGCATACGCCACCCCCCACCCCTCTACCCCCCTCAGAGATGTAAATTTTAAAGAGGGCATGTAATAAAAGTCTTTTTGAAATCAAATACTAGATTCAAATCTTAGCACAACATTCTTATGTGGTTAAAAATCTTGACCTTTCTGAGGGCCACTAAGCAAGGATATAACACCTTCCTAGTCAAGTAACAGTGAGGATCAGAGAAAAAAACAGGGGGAGGGCAGGGAGTGGCTCCATGTGTAAAGTGCTTGTAGCACAAGCACAAGAGTCTTGAGTTAGGATTCCCATTACCCATGTAGATGCCAGGCATGGTAACGTACACTGAAATCCTAGCACTTGGAAAGAAGAGACATGAAGATCCCTAGAGCTTTGCTGGCTAGCTTGTCTAGGAGAATCAGTGAGCTCTAGGTACAGTGAGAGACCTGACTTTTTGTCAGAAAATAAGGTACAAAGGGGTTGGGGAAATGGCTTAGCAGTTAAGACATTTGCCTGCAAAGCCTAAGACCCCAGTTTGACTCCCCAGGACCCACATAAGCCAGATGCACAAAGAGGCACACGTGTCTGGGGTTCATTTGCAGAGGCTAGAGGCTCTGGTGTACTCATTCTCTCTTTCTATCTGCCGCTTTCTCTCTCTCAAATAAGTAATTATTTTTTTAAAAAAAGAAAGAACAGGGCTGACGAGATGGCTTAGCAGTTAAGCGCTTGCCTGTGAAGCCTAAGGACCCCAGTTCCAGGCTCAATTCTCCAGGACCCACGTAAGCCAGATGCTTAAGGGGGTTGCATGTATCTGGATTTTGTTTGCAGTGGCTGGAGGCCCTGTCACACCTATTCTCTCTCTCTCTGTGTTGTTCTCAAATAAGTAAATAAAAAATTTAAAAAAAAAAAGAGAACGAAAGAAAGAAAGAAGAAAGAAAAAGCCAGGCATGGTGGCATACACCTCTAATCCCAGCACTCGGGAGGCAGAGGTAGGAGGATCGGCATGAGTTCAAGGTCACCCTAAGACTACTTAGGAAATTCCAGGTCAGCCTGGGCTAGAGTGAGACCCTACCTCAAAAACAAAAACAAAAACAAAAAAAAAAAATTTTAAAAAAGAAAGAAAATAAGGTGGAAGGGCCTGAAGAAGATACCTGATATCAACCTATGGCCTTCATATGCACGTGAACACATATGTATATGCACACCCACATCCACAGGCACCTACACACATATGACCACTTATACACACTTGTATGCATACTACACACATGTATATGCCAAATCATAAAAAACATAAGTCTGCCTTGTATTATGTGAACTCAATGATCATTATTACTGATACTGTGGTTTTTGGTAAAGAATTTGAAATCTGATTATATCCCTTCCCACTCAAAATCATGTATGAGTTAAGAGTTCAATGATCAAAAGCTACTTTATTAATGAATTTTAGAAAGCAAAAAAAATCATAAGCAAGGATGATGTCAAATACCCTACTAAATATACCTTCTTATGTGGCAATATTGTAAGACTCTACATGGTACTATATCTTCAAAGGGATATGTGTCTGGTGGTTATAACCAGGCAACCAGTTTTTCAGAGCTAGCTACCAAATAATTTTCTAGCTACATGAAGAAATCCCAAGACATTTTCTCCTATTATCTCTATACAAAAAGTATTATTTTATTTCTTCTTAGATACTAACAAAGAAAATTTTTAAAGATTCAATATTTAACATAGAAGTCATAGTAATGTTACTTAGTGTACAAAGTGATTTTACTTTATTGAAGTGATTTTAAACATCAGAGCTTCAAGAAAAGCATACAACCCTTCCCCTTAGAGAGGTATAGAGACTTGAGTCCAGAGGAGCTGTAATCAAGGCCTCCAATGACAAAAAAAAAAAAAAAAAAAACTGTTTCCAGGGAATAGGAAATCAACATGTATGTTCACCAAGGCTGATAATACAATCAGGAATGCATTAAGGTTGTAATCCCTGAGTCCAGGGGCTATTCCCAATTGTTCTTTGGGGCTGGGCTCACATAATAAGCAATGTAGTTCCATAAAAGATTAATGAGTAAACAAATAAATGTATTACTTATTTGGGGGAAGGTAGCATTGGTTTTTGTGTTTCTTTTTTAAAAATTACTTTATAAACTGGGCGTGACAGCACATGCCTGTAGTCCCAGCATTTGGTAGGCAGAAGTCGGAAAATTGCCATGAATTTAAGGCCACCTTGAGACTACATAGTGAATTCCAGGTCAGCCTGAACTAGAGTGAAACTCTACCTTGAAAAATCAAAAATAATAATAATAATAATAACAATTTTATATATATGCCAAAGAAGCTATAGATCTGGACAGAGGAAAGAAATAATAAACCAAACAGGGATGGATGGAATTGAAGATATGTATGTAGCATATAAAGCATATTTTTACAGTTAACATATACAGTGAGTATTGTAAAGCTTGCCTATAATCCCAGCAGTTGGGAGAAAAATAAAGGTCAGGCCAGCCTGGGCTACATAGTGAGAAGTAATTTCAAAAATGATCAGTTCCTGAGCTGATAACCTCCTCCACGTAGACCAGCTGACAGAAAGCTGGAAGAAGGCATTCTGCATGTAGTTCAATAGAAGAAAGAGAAATCACCAGTGAAGATACTCATCAGTGGACACTGCAAGCCTTATAATTGGCCAGCTAGGCCAAATGAGCCAACAGGTGCCATAGTGGCACATCTGTTATGGGGGAAACCAACTGCCCTCTAACTGGACTGGAGGCCTGCTCCATGGGAAGGGAATACATCCCTGATACTAAAAACCTACAACAGGGGTAGTCATAAGCCCTAGGGATGTAATGTCTGCCATTGTCTGGCTAAATGTATATACTATGCTTATCAAACTGCCCAGTGAGCATTTCTGTTAATGTTCACACCCTTAAATTAATGCTACTCTCACTTTTGGTTGAGAATCTTCTCTTTTCAGATGGCAGTGACCTTGGGACAACTCAGAAGGTATCATGGTGATGGAAAGAAATGACCACAGTGCTCAGTACTGTAATATCTCTATCACACCTTCCAAGGCTCAGGGTCTAACGCAGAAGAGGTGGCAGAAAGAATGTAAGAGCCAAAGGAAGGGCAGGACTCCATATAACATGCTCCCTCCAGACACAAAATGGCCTGGATACACATGGCCTCACTGTGCCGGATACCACCTGCATAAGACTATCATAAGAGGAGAAAAAGATCAAGACATCAAAAGGAAAAGAGAGACTGACTGAGATGAGGAGGGGTATGATGGAGAGTGGAGTTTCAAAGGGGTAAGTGGGGGGAGGAAGGGTATCACCATGAGCTATTTTTTATAATCATGGAAGTTGATAATAAAAAAATTTAAAAATTAAAAAAAATGATCAGTTCCTTGCTCCAATCTATAATAATTTGTAGTAATTATACCTAGTAGGACTAAATCTATCTAAAATATACCCAAGTTTTAAAGCTTCAGCATGCACTTCAACTACACTAATCATCCCATATATTCATGAAGCTGAGACAGGAAGATTGCTTGAGCCCCAGAGTTCATGCATGAAGACACACACACACACTCATGGTATAGTATATGACTAGTATTATTCATTCTTCAAAAAGGCAGTTTCAAGTCTTCAAATTCATTATGTGATTCTCACATAGCAGACAAAATCAAAGAGCTTCTTTATTCTACTTGACTAACCATGTGTAGGTGGAGCGGTTTAGTAGGATCTAGTGTGGTAGAATCAACTAGCATTAACAATTTCCTCCGAATATCAGCTGCTCTAAATGACACATTATTGGTCTGAGATGCAGTTACACATACACACAAAAACTTGAGCATATCTAAAAGGAGTAGATCGTGCTTTGATAGGTAGTCTTCAGTTAAAGGACTCATGGCACCTAAAAATTAAAAGCACTAATTAAAAACAGAAAGAGGCATAGTAGATCAAACACTGTAACAACAACAAAAAATAAAACATTATACCAAACATCCTTCCTGTTCTCTATTGTCCATGTAATACAGTTTTAAATTCCCCCATGAAGAATAAAATAGAACATGAATAAACTGAATTAAACTTAAAATATACAGAAAATAAACAACTCAAGTAAATTATACATAAAGGAAAATGAAAGAAATCCCAAGCAGTAAATACATACTTACCTATAGTACTATGGATCTCTCCAGAATCGTTTGTATCACTCAGAGCACTAGCAGAGTAGTCATTACATAGGTTCATGGAAGATGGATCATTCACATCCATGAGATTTTCCTCAGGATCATCCTCCACTGATTCTACGTCTTCTCTGTGATCAAATGGTTTTTTAACAAAGGATGCCTTCAAAGAACAAAGGCAAAGATGTTATTTTCAACTTGGCTACTTTCAGAAGCTCCAATCCAACTATTTGTACCAAAGTGGATATGTAGCCTGCTGAACAAAGAATGTCCATTAACCAGCAGTGGACTCTGCAAACTACACAACTGGCCAACCAGACAAAATGTGCCTATTGGTGCAACAATGGCACACCTGTTATGGTGATAACCAACTGTTCTCTGATTTGATTTAAGGTTCATTCCACAGGAGGGAAATTTTGCATGGCACTAAAAAGCTAGCTGGGAAGTCATAAGCCCAGAGAAATGCTATTACTAACATTTGTCTAAATGGATATGTTGTATTTATAAGACTGTGCTCTAAAATTTATGTTTAGTAAATAAAGAAAAAAGAATAATGAAGTGTGGATGGTCAAACCAGGCAAGGTAATGCACACATGTAATCCCAGAACTTGAGACAGAAGTACTGACAGAAATTCATGGTTATAACAAGCTACACAGCAAATACAAGGCCAGTCAAGGTGTCATAGCAAGACCTTGTCTCAAAAAAAAAAAAACCAAAGAGGGCTAAGAGAGAGTAAGTTCAGTGAGTAAATAACTTGCCTTGCAAGCATGAGAACCTAAATTTAATTCCCATGTAAAATGTTGGGCATGATGGTAAATTTTTACGATGCACATGCAGACCCAGCACTGGGGAGACAGGAGGATCTCTGGGGATTGATGGTTAGCCAGTCTAGCCTAATTAGTGAGCTCCAAACCACTGAGAGATCCCTTCTCAAAGGAGGTAGATGGCATTTTTGAGGATGACAGCCAAGATTGTCCTCTAACCTCCATACATGCACACACATGCACATAAACTCATACATACACATTTAAAAAATAAATTAGGGCTGAGGATATGGCTCAGAGATTATAGATTACAAAGCCTGCCACCCAGGTTTGATTCCTCACTACCTATGTAAAGATGGATGTACAAAGTGGCACATCCATCTGGAGTTCATTTGCAGTGGCAAATGACCCTGGAACACCCTTCCTTCCTTCCTTCCTTCCTTCCTCCCTTCCTCCCTCCCTCCCTCTCTCTCTCTCTCTCTCTTTCCCTCCCTCCCTCCCTCCTTCCCTCCCCCCCCCCTCTCTCTCTCTCCCAAATAAATAAATAACTGGGCATGGTGGTGCATGCCTTTAATCCCAGCACATTGGAAGCAGAGGTAGGAGGATCACCATTAGTCCAAGACCACCCTGAGACTACAAAGTGAATGCCAGGACAGCCTAGAGTGAAACCCTAACTCGAAAAAAATATATATTAAAATAAAATTTAAAATGAATTAAGGCACTGGAGAGATGGCTTAGTAGTTAAGGCATATGCCTGTGAAGCCTAAGGACCCAGGGTCAATTCTACAGGCCCCACATAAGCCAGATGCACACGGTAGCGCATGCAGTGTTGTTTGCAGTGGCTGGAGGCCCTGGCATGCCCATTCTCACTGTATCTCTCTCTCTGTCTCAAATAAATAAATAAAATAGGTAAATAAAATGTTTTTTTTTTAATTAATTAAACAAGGGGGTTGGAGAGATGGTTCAGCAGATAAGATCTGAGTTCAATCTCCAGCAACCAAGTACATGAGTCAGGAATGGCCATACATGCCTATAAGCCCAGCACAGAAAGGGTCAGAGATAAAGCAGGAGGATCACTGGAGCTCCCTGGTCAGCCAGTCTAGCAAAAAAAAAAAAAAAAAAAAAAAATAGAGCATTTGAGGTTCCATAAAAGTTCTGTCTCAGGAAAATAAGACAAAAAAAGTGATACAGGATGACACCTGACATTCACTTCTGGCCTCCCATATGTGCACATGATACATGCCTCTGCACACATGTTCATACACCATACACACACACCAAAAATAAAAATAAAAATAAACAGGAAGACCAAGTGGGTTTAAACATTTTATGTACATTATTAGCTGTAGGGGTAAAAATACATATATATACACGCTATTCCATAAAGTAGAATAAGCACTGTTAAATAAAGTATAGCAGTGTATTTCTTCTAAGTAAGTGTAGTAATAAGAAAAAAGTGACCATAGTTTGTCATGAAATGTGTGGTAGTTTGAATGGATGCTCCCCCACAAGATACATTATTAAAGTTTGTGATTTAGATCTGCAGTAGCCTCACTAGAGGAGATGTGTAACTGGACAGATCCTAGGTTCCAGCCCTAAGGTGTGGGGGTGGATCTGGAGTTCCAGTCTACAGATATGCACAGTGCTTGAGCTTTGGCTGGAGTTCCTGAAGTGTGTCTGCCTGTGCTGGTATGGTTGCATTTGGCTTTTAGCTTTTAGCTTTTCTCTCTGGTTGGTCATGTGAAAGGGGGCCAACTTTTTCTACCTTTGTAGAACTTGCCCTGGATCTATAAACTTCAAATAAATCCCTTCCTCCTATAAACTGTCTGGTCTGGAGGTTCATCCTAGCAATATGAGGCTGTCTGCTACAAAATATAAATAATAAAGTTATAGATTTTTTTTTAACTCTGTGGATAGATAAAAGTGTCTCCCATGTGTGTGCCAAGCACTGTAACACAGACTGTGTGTAGTGATTCGATTCAGGTGTCTCCCATAAACTTAGGTGTTCTGAATGCTAGTCTCCCCAGCTGATGGCAACTGGAAATTAAAGCATCCTGGAGGCAATGTAATGCTGGGGGCAGGCTTATGGGTGCTATAGCTAGTTTCCCCTTGCCAGTATCTGACACACTCTCCTTTTGCTATTGTCCACTTGATGTTGGTGAGGGAGTGATGTCCACCCTCTGCTCATGTCATCATTTTTCCTGCCATCATGGATCTTCCCCCTCAAGCCTGTAAGCCAAAATAAACCTTTTTTCCCACAAGCTGCTCTTGGTTGGGTGATTTCTACCAGCAATGCGAACCTGACTGAAACAGTAATGTTGGAACCAAGAGTAGGATTGCTGCTAGACACCTGACTATATGGCTTTGGCCTTTTGGAGCTGATTTTCAAGAGGAATGTGAAAGAATTTGAAGCCCTGGCCTATATAAATTAGCCAGACGCCAAAAGTGGCATATGTAGAGGCAAGGGGCCCTGGTGTACCCATATCTACATACACATATCTACACATATCACAAATACATAAATCTTAAGATCAACAAAATTTTGGTAATAAATGAGAATGTATACTTACTAAACTTTTACAAACATCTGCAATATCATTCATAAGCTTTGATGTTAACAATCGTAAGAAATAGCCAGATGCAGTCTTATTTGGATTCTCCTGTAATGCAGACCAAGAACAAAGCCAGAAAGAATAAAAACAAACACTTTTTTCTGAAGGGTAATAATTTTACTATCATGAAGGCAATGTAGATAAAAAAGTTCGGAAGTAGGGCCAAGATATAAGCTGCTTAAGAAATATTAACCTCTTTTCTTAGCACAATAATAACTATAGCAAAAGTCTTTCATTGTACTTAACAACATTAAAGTACCAGCTACTTATCCTAAGCTTAGTTAGCAATAACTGTAGGCCAAGGTTTACTGTTTCATTTCTTTCATTCTTCGCTTTTATCACGGCATAGGAAAAGTCACTACAAAATTAAAACTATATGTCAATAACTTTAGCAGCTGTCTATGTACTTACTAATTTTCAAAAATATTTCTAACTATTAGCATCATTCTAGCCAGAGGCCTATTCCAAATCAAGACAAATATTACTCATAGTAGCACTTGTTACGTATGTTATCTAGGCAAAAGAAAGTAAGGTTTGTATTGGTTCTAGGTATAGTGATATGCAAACCACATACTAGTGAACAACTACCTAATTAAATGAATGAATATATGCTAGCAATATAAGACTCACCGATGAAGCCAGATGCACAAGGTGGTGCATGTGTCTAGAGTTTGTTTGCAGTGACTAGAGACCCTGGCATACCCATTCTCTTCTTCCCTCTCTTTCCCTATCTTTCTTTCTCTCTCTCTCTCTCAAAAAAATAAAAAGACCCACTTATGTAATTATATTTAAAACCGGTAAAACAATGAAGTTATAATATTAATTTCCAGGCTGGAGAGATGGCTTAGCGGTTAAGATGCTTGCCTACAAAGCCTAAAGACCCAGGTTTAATTCTCCAGTAACCACGCGGGCAAATTGCACAAGGTGGCTCAAGCTTCTGGAGTTCGTTTGCAGTGGCTAGAGGCCCAGGCGTGCCCATTCTCCATCTGCCCCTCTCTCTCTCTCATTCTCTCTCAAATAAATCATAAATAAAATATTTTTAAAATTAATTTCATGTGAAATTAAGATTACCAATTTATTCATTCACCTAAATATTTTATTATCATTCAATTTAATTTTAGATCAGTTTATAAACTTATAATTACATTTTTAAAAGTCAATACTACTACCAAGTAATATATCCTATAAATAGGCTATATACTACCAAGACTATTTTTAAATATTAATTTTTAAAAAGTTTTATAAACATATACATACATCTACTATGTATTTTGATCATATTTGCCCCCAATAACTTGTCTGATTCCCCTCCTACTCCTGCTAACTCCTTCCCAACTAGTCTCCCTCCAAGAAGATTATCTTACCTTGGTACATTTACACAAGCAACTCGTACATAGATGCATCACATTTCTCAATGAACCGATTCTATATTCCTCATTAGTCTTATTTTTAAACAGAGAGATGCTTTCTCCTGCACACTGCATGAGAGACTATTCACAATGGAAAAAATACAAATGCCAGTTAAAATTAATACTTTAGTTTTGCTTTTTAAAGACTTTCAACTAAAAGTAAAAATTAAATGGACTTTAGAAGCTGCACATGAATTTGGGAGTGGTAACTGACACCTACAATCCCAGCACACAAGAGGCTGAGACAGAATCGTTGTGATTCTGAGACTAGCTTGGGATAAACAGTGCATTCTAGGCCAGTCAGCCTGGGTTAAAGAATGAAATGAATGAATGAACAAGAAAGGGGGGGGGGGAGAGAGAGAGAGAGAGAGAGAGAGAGAGGAAGGAAGGGAGGGAGGGAGGGAGGGAGGGAGGGAGAGAGGGAGGGAGGGAGAGAAGAAGGAAGGAAGGAAGGAAGGAAGGAGGGAAGGAAGGAAGGAGAAAAAGAAAAAAGGAGGATCAGAAAATAAAAATGAGTAAAAAAAAGTAAGAGAAGGAAGGGAGAAGACGGCCATGGTGGCACACCTTTAATCCCAGCACTGAGGAGGCAGAGGTAGGATTGTGATGAGTTCAAAGCCACCCTGAGACTACACAGTGAATTCCAGGTCAGCCTGAACTAGAGTCAACCCTAACACCCTAGCTAAAAAAAAAAAAAAAAAAAAAAAAAAACAGAAAGAGAGAGAAGGGAGAAAGAAAAGGAGGAGGGAAGGGAGAACGTGGGCAAATGTGGACTAACTGTGGCAAGACACACTTGTAATCCCCAACACTAAAGAGGGTACAAGCAGGAGGATAGCAAATTTCATGCCAGGCTTGACTACACAGGAAGACTATCTCAAATAATAATAATAATAATAATAATAATCAAGAAAGGAAAAAGAAACACTACCAATCTTATACCCTACCAGTCCCTTTTCAAATCATACCACACAGTAGTAGCAAGACAGGAAGAAGGTTTCAAATTTAGAGGCTACTTGATTAATACTCTCAATCAAAACTTAGATTATAGGGCTGGACAGCTGGCTTAGCAGTTAAGGCATTTGCCTGAAAAGCCTAAGGACCCAGCTCAATTCTCCAGGTCCCATGTAAGCCAGATGCACAAGATGGCACATGCGTCTGGAGTTCATTTTCAGGGGCTATAGGCCCTAGCGCACCCATTCTCATTCCCCCCCCTTTTTCTTTCTCTCTCTCTCTCTCTCTCTCTCACACACACACACTCTATGTCTCTAATAATAAATAAATAAATTTTTAAAAATCATTTAAAAAATTAGATCATAGCCAGGCATGGTGGCATGCACCTTTAATCCCAGCACTCAGGAGGCACAGGTAAGAGGATCACCATGAGTTCAAACCTACCCTGAGACTATAGAGAATTTCAGGTCAGTCTGGGCTAAAGTGAAAAAAAAAAAAAAAATTAGATCACTACAGCTCAGCATGACAGGTAGGAGGCCAATCCAGGGTTATAGAGTGAGTTCCAGGTCAGGCTGGCTACAATGAGACCTTGCTAGTTGTGGCGGGGTGGGTTGCATTTACAACAACAAACAAAAATAATTAGATCACCAAAGGGAAGACTTTTAAAAGCATAGACAAAAATCAGTATCAGGGCTGGAGAGATGATTCAGTGGTTAAAGGCACTTGTTTACAAAGCCTATCAGCCTGGGTTCTAGTCCCAGTACCTATATATAAATTAACCAGACCCCCAAAGTGGTATATGCAGAGGCAAAAGGCCCTGGTGTACCCATATACATACACACTCACACATATCTACAACACATAAATAAAACTATTTTTTTTGTTGTTGGTTTTCTTTTTATTTTTGAGGTAGGGTCTCACTCCAGCCCAGGCTGACCTGGAATTCACTATGGAGTCTCAGGGTGGCCTCAAACTCAGGCGATCCTCCTACCTCTGCCTCCCGAGTGCTGGGATTAAAGGCATGTGCCACCACGCCCGGCAAAACTATTTTTAATTAGTATTTGTGCTGATAAGCTTACCTTTAAATGTGAGATAATTTCATTTACCATATTTATAATTGGCTTAAAAAAATTTCAAATCTTTAAGAACACAAAACGTAATTTTTTTCTCAACTGCATAGCCTATGTTACTTGAATATATCTTATCTAAAATGCATAGAAAGTGGGGGAGATTAACATGGGATTTTTTTTGTAATCATGGAAAATGCTAATAAAAAATTTTTAAAAATCTAAGAGGATATAAATAAATAATATGGAATAAAAAAAAGAAAAAGTTTTCCAGATTTCAAAATATTTGCATATAGACAATATCTTTAAGATGAACCCAAATTGGGCTGGAGAGATGGCTTAGCGGTTAAGCGCTTGCCTGTGAAGCCTAAGGACTCCAGTTCCAGGCTCAACTCCCCAGGACCCACGTTAGCCAGATGCACAAGGGGGCGCACACGTCTGGACTTCGTTTGCAGTGGCTGGAGGCCCTGGCGCGCCCATTCTCTCTCTCTCTCTCTCTCTGTTGCTCTCAAATAAATAAATAAACAATAAAAAAATTTAAAAAAAAAGATGAACCCAAATTATAAAATAAAACTCAATTGAAACAAGTGAGTTTTGTTTCAATTACACTTTACATATGTCTCAAGGTAATTGTGTACAGCTACACGTTGTGTATCTACATTTTAACTATGACCTGTAACATGAAATCAGAAAGGGAATTTTCCTTTTTTAAATTTATGCTGTGACTCAGAAAATTTCCAGTTTTAGTTGGGCATGGTGGCTCACATCTTTAATCTCAGCATTCAGGAGACTAAGGTAGGAGAATGCCATGCGTTTGAGGTCAGCTTGAGCTTAAGTGAGACCCTGCCTCAACAAAAAAAAAAAAAAAAAAAAAATGTGTCTAGTTTTAGAACACTTCAGATTATGTATTTTCCAACTAGGGATGTTCAACCTATACAAAAGTTTACATTCAAGCTACACAAAAGTTTATTTTACATAATTATTTCTTGAGAAATACTAAAACTTTAGTACAAGTTTTCCTACCTTGGCCTTATGGAATAATTCTGATTTATATGCTTCCTCTTCAGTTATTATACTCACATAACAGTAGCAGCCAAGAACACCCACCAAAAGACTTGAACATCGGACAAGTGTTTCTGTATTTGTAATCTTTGAATAAAGCACAAGTTAAAAATATATTTAATAAATAATTCTGAATACGATGGGATTATCTTCTGTAAGTACAAGCCTATGAACATATTAAAAAATTAAAATTCAGCCAGGCGTGGTGGCACACACCTGTTTTGTTTTGTTTGTTTGTTTGTTTTTTGAGTTAGGGTTTCACTCTAGCCCAGGCTGATCTGGAATTTACTATGGAGTCTCAGGGTGGCCTTGAACTCATGGTGATCCTCCTACCTCTGCCTCCTGAGTGCTGGGATTAAAGGCATGCGCCACCACATCTGGCGGCACACACCTTTAATGCCAGTACTTGGAAGGCAGAGGTAGGAGGATCGCTTTGAGTTCAAGGCCACCCTGAGACTCCATAGTGAATTCCAGGTCAGCCTGGGCTAAAGTGAGACCCTACCTCAAAAAAAAATTTAAAAGAATTAAAATTCAGCTAATTAGGTTAAAGGTAGCATGGCATGCATCTTTTAAAAACATTGCAGAGGGCTGGAGAGATGACATAGCGGTTAAGTGCTTGCCTGTGAAGCCTAAGGACCCCGGTTCGAGGCTCGGTTCCCCAGGTCCCACGTTAGCTAGATGCACAAGGGAGCACACGCGACTGGAGTTCGTTTGCAGAGGCTGGAAGCCCTGGCGTGCCCATTCTCTCTCTCTCCCTCTATCTGTCTTTCTCTCTGTGTCTGTCACTCTCAAATAAATAAATAAGTAAAAGAAAAAAACATTGCAGAGGTAACTGTAGAGTTATGATAACCAATATTCTCAAGCAAAATAGTTTAAGTATTTCCTAAAAGACAGGTAAGATATGTCCTCTGAAAGTACCAAGACAGGTAGGGTGTATCCTCTTAAAGTAGCACAAGTGTGGTACACACACAGGGCCTTAGTATTTGAAGTAAGAATGAAAGAAAGATATTACATTCATAAAAAACAGCATTAAAATGCCCTGCCAGGAAAGATATGCCCTCTGGCACAATAGTGGCATGAATGTTACTGGAGTAACGAACTGCTTTCTGATTAGATTTGAGACCCAATCCACAAGAGAATTCCTGCCTGGTACTATAAACCTGGCCAAAAGTCTCTGGCTTAGGGCACAAGCCCAATAGAGGCAACCTACCAGTGTGATTATGCTTAACAGACAACACGTCAAACTGCCTTCTAAAATCTACATTTGTTCCCATTGATTAATATTGCTGCAAATCCTCAGTCATAAAAGTTTCTTATCACAATGGGCAGTAGTTAATGCGAAGATGCACAGCTAGCAAAATTTCTGAGAAGTGACTACCATGGGCTCAGCCTCAAAGAGGCTAAACACCTAAACCACCCCTCCAAGGCTCAGGGAACCTCACAGAAGGCAGGGCAGAGAGAATGAAAGAGCAAGAAAATGGGGAGGAGGGCTGTAAAACACTGTCTGCTGGGTAAACATGGGCTGTGTTCTAGATACACCATGGATGCAATACTCATAAATTTATAGCAGCTATGGTTTCCTGCACAAGACTGAGAGTATCAATACATCACCTTTGATGGGTGAAGGATACCTCACACCTCCCAGAGTAGCCAATAGCAGCTAACAGTTGCCAGGAGAGGAGAATCAGGATCATCAGCAATGTGACCATAACCACTAGAAAGTTGCTCATTCCACAGTAAATAACCTTCTCTATCCATGATCATGCAAGCAACCCTAATTTATCTCAATGAATTAATAATTTTTTGAAGGCATGAAAATAAGTGTGGTAGTTTGAATGTATGGCCCCATAGACTCAAGTGTTTTATTAAAATTGAGTTAGCAACTGGATAGATGGCTTATTTGCAAGCAAAGGGATAGAGAGGAGACAGAGAGAGAATGGCTGTGCCAGGGCCTCCAGCCACTGGAAACAAACTCCAGACCAATGTGTCACCTTGTGCATCTGGCTTATGTAGACCCTGGGGAATCAAACCTGGGTCCTTTTCTCTTCACAGGCAAGTGCCTTAACTGCTAAGCTATCTCCCCAGCCTCACTACATAATTCTTATGTTCACACCTGTACTATTTCCCACTAGCCTACCCAAAGAGATTTTTGCTACCAGAATTCTTGGTATAAGGAACATGCTCAAAACTATTCTTTGCTTTTCCTTCCTACATGCAAAGTTATCCCTACTTGTTATAATTTTAAAACCTTTTGATTTTAAAACCAGGCTTCTTACCATCCTTAGTGCCTTTTACACTCCCATTTCTCCTTCCTAAGTCTGCCAGGCTTAACTTAAATATAGCCTTTAATTCTTTAGAATAAATAAATAAATAAACTCACATCAGATGAGTAACTATTTAGAAGTTTTTCTGATAATCCCAGAAGATAATGATCCAATGATTCCTTTAGATTGTGGTACACAGAGAAGCCAACATTATGTTGGTACTTTTCTGGAGCACATTCTTTCCCAATGGTTAAAAAATTCATCTTGTCAAAAGTTGTCTGAAGAAATAATTCTTCTACTTCTGAAAATGAAGGTTCCTTGGTGTCTTTTTGGTGATGTTCACTTCAAAAGTGAAATCTGGATTAATAACCTTACCCCACATAGTAGCAACATATTACATATTTTAAAAAAATCAAGGTAGTGTCTATATCAGAGACTGCATTTACAATAAGTGAATTATTGTTTTAAATGTTCTCTTTAATATACTTATATCAGATTTCACTATTCAATAGAAAAGTTTACTAGTACATAAATATACAAATTTTAATTACAAAGGCAAATTCATAGAAATATTAGAAAAGAATAACATCAGGTAACAAAAATGACTATTGAAAACATATCCTTTTATTCAGGTTTGATTTTTAAATTGTAGGAGTTTGCCGAATGTGATGACATACACCTTTAATCCCAGCACTTGGGAGGCTGAGGTAGGAGGATCACTGTAAATCCGAGGTCAGCCTAAGATTAATTCCAGGTCAGCCTAGGCTAGAGCATTATAAATAAATGAATTAATTAAATTAAAATACAGGATTTTGCTTTCTGCCCCCTTGAGATGGACTTTTTCATGCAAGTGAGTTAGTCAAATGATAAAACTTTAATCTCTGAGACCATCAACCAAAAGTCAAGGTTTTTTAATTGATATTTTCAATACTTTCTTTGAGAGAGCAAGAGAGGCAGAAAGAGATGGAAAAGAGGAGAGAAAGGAGAAAGATAGAGAATAGGCATGCCAGGGCTTTTTGCCACTGCAAATGAACTTCAGACACATGAGCATCTGGCTTTATGTGTGTACTGGGGAATCGAACCTGGTTCCTTTGGCTTTGTACGCAAGCGCCTTAACAGTTAAGCCATCCTCCAGCCTTAAAGCCAAGTTTTAGATTTATTTTTATTTTAATTATCATTAGTTTTTGGCTGGAGAGATGGATAGCTCAGCAGTTAAGGCATTTGCCTGCAAAAACTAACAACCTAAGTTTGACTCCCCAGTACCCACATTAAGATGCACAAAGTGGGATATGCATCTGGAGTTTGTTTGCAGCAGCTAGAAGCCCTGATGCATTCATTCTTATTCATTCTCTCTCCCTCCCCCCCCTTTCTCTCTCCTTGCAAATAAACAAATTGTAAAATGTGTGTGTATGTGTGTATTATCATTAGTTTTCACTGTTATTTTTCCTTGAGATTGGCTCTAGTTCCATTGCCCAATATTGTCAGCTTCAAACTCCTGACTTCACATGATCCTGCTACCTTAGCCTTTTAAATGCCATAATTATAGGCACATTATACCAAACTCTCACTTGTTTTTAGAACTAACAAGTTATACCAAACATGGGTACTTGCAAAGAACTCACATAAATTTTGTTTATAATTTCCTCTCATGTCACTGTTTTTCTTGACATTTATAGTACAACACACAACATTAAGAATATTACATTTATCTAAAGTTATAGAACAGACTATAACCACTGTTTAACTTTTCCCTGCCTAACAGGTGTACTTTTTACTTGAACAATTTAGACCATAACTACTATTAAGATGAATTATCACCCTTGCTAAAATTATCTTTGTAATAGTGCTACATCTTAAATACCACAGAATTAGGGCTGAAGAGATGGCTTAGCGGTTAAGGCACTTGCCTGTGAAGCATAAGGAACATTCCCCAGTACCCACATAAGCTAGATGTACAAGGTGGCACACCCATCTGGAGTTGGTTTGCAATGTCTGGAGGCCCTCGTATGCCCATTCTCTTTCTCTATCTGCCTTTCTCCCATAAATAAATATATACATATATATACACATATACATAAACATATATGTATATGTATGTGTGTGTGTGCATGCACATATATAGAGAGAGAGATCACAGAATTATAGTAAATAACATACCATTGTGGCATACTTTGGAAGAAATTCATTGCAGCTTTACAGTTTTTCACAGTGAGACTCACAAGAATTTTCTCCAGTATTAGATGAGGATAATTACTAGAAAGAAAAATGAAAATCTTCACTTACAAGACCATAAGCCATTTTTTTTTCTTGTTTATTTTTACTTATTTGAGAGCGACAGACAGAGAGAGGGGGAGAGAGAGAGGGAGAATGGGCACGCCAGGGCCTCCAGCCACTGCAAACAAACTCCAGATGTTTGCGCCCCCTTGTGCATCTGACTAACGTGGGTCCAGGGGAATCAAGCCTCAAACCGGGGTCCTTAGGCTTCACAGGCAAGCGCTTAGCTGCTAAGCCATCTCCCCAGCGCAGATCATAAGCCATTTTTTAAAAATGTTTTAACATCCATGTGTAGCTACAAGCTTTGACCTCTAAAATTTGGTTTCAAATTAAAATTGTTTTGATTAGTACTGATTTTTTTGTCTGAAAGAAGAAATGAAAGACACACGTATTGCTTCTGGGGTTTCTAACACTGCTTAGAAGCAGAACTAAACAATTATTAAAAGATGATTTCTAAATAAAAGGTAACAAATCAGGACTGGAGGGATGGCTTAGGGGTTAAGGCATTTGCCTGCAAAGCCAAAGGACCCAGGTTCCATACCCCAGGACCCATGTTAGCCAAATGCACAAAGAACCACACACATCTGGAGTTTGTTTGCAGTGGCTGGAGGCCCTGACGTGCCCATTTGTTCTCTCTCTCTCTTCTTCCCTCCCTCCCTCCACCTTTCTATGTCAAATAAAATAAATAAAATATTTTTTAAAAAGGTTACAAATTATAAAAGCACTAGGTTCTTCCCTTTAGTAGTTGTCATTTAGTTCCATTACCATCTATAAAAAGGTCAAATCGGCCCATCCTAGGCCTTAAGTCCTATTTTTTTTCTTCTTCTTGTTTTTGTTCGTTCCCCCCCCCCCCAAGGTAGAGTCTCACTCTAGACCAGGGTGACCTAGAACTTACTCTGTAGTGCAGGCTGGTCTTGAGCTTCCAGTGATCCTCCTACCTCTACTCTGGGCTTATCCTACTCACTTAAAAAATTTCACCCTGGGCTGGAGAGATGGCTTAGCGGTTAAGCGCTTGCCTGTGAAGCCTAAGGACCCCGGTTCGAGGCTCGGTTCCCCAGGTCCCACGTTAGCCAGATGCACAAGGGGGCGCACGCATCTGGAGTTTGTTTGCAGAGGCTGGAAGCCCTGGCGCGCCCATTCTCTCTCTCTCCCTCTATCTGTCTTTCTCTCTGTGTCTGTCGCTATCAAATAAATAAAAAAATAAAATAAAATTATAAAAAAATTTTCACCCTGAAGGTAACCCTTACTATAATTTTTAAAAGAATTATATAATAGATCTATTTACAGAAAATCACAAAGGAATACCTAAATGCTTAAGGAATCATACATATTGGGGATGACTGATTAAAAGGCACTAATTCAAAGGCAAGAGAAAGAAGTTTTGGTGTTCTGTTACACAGCAGGATAATCACAGATCAGAATAATATACTACATATTTTTTAAAAGAAATCAGACTTTTAGGGCTGGAGGGATGGTTTAGCGGTTAAGCGCTTGACTGTGAAGCCTAAGGACCCCGGTTCGAGGCTTGATTCCCCAGGACCCATGTTAGCCAGATGCACAAGGGAGCGCACGCGTCTGGAGTTCATTTGCAGTGGCTGGAAGCCCTGGTGCGCCCATTCTCTCCCTCCCTCCCTCCCTCTCCCTCTCCCTTTCCCTCTCCCTCTCTCCCTCTCTCTCTCTCTCTCTCTCTCTGCCTCTTTCTCTGTCGCTCACAAATACATAAATAAAAATTTAAAAAAAAAGAAATCAGACTTTTAAATGGGTTCACTATAAATAATAACCGCTTGAAAAGACAGACATGTTTACCCTGATTCAAACATTATGTAAGTATCAAAATATTATACTGGAGTAATTTAAATTTTTTAAAGAAATATATATAGATAGATATCTGTCTATATATCTATCTCCTTCATGAACATTCCCTACATGGTAGAGAAGAGTAAGCTTTTACCTCAGAAATGATCCAGGAATAAAGACACAGATGACTGTTGTTTAATATTTTAGGGCTAATTCTGGGAAATTCTGCATGATCATCATAAAATAAAGACATGTGACATCTAGCATGTGGAGGGAGCCTTATGACATAAAACAACAGTGTGCGAAGAAACGGAAATTACCTCTGAAGAATGGGTGGAAGGTCTGTACTGTCTTCTAAGTCATCCTCTAACTGATACAATAAAAGCCATCTCATTATCGACTCCCTTAAGGAAAAATTTCTATTGGCTTCACAAATATTTTGTTCTGTTCCAGTTTTTTCTGTGTCTGGAACTGCACAGATGTTCAGTGCCAAGGCCAAACAACATACTGAAGGGCTAATAGAGAAAAAAAATAGACAGCTGTTGAAATTAAATTCTATGAGGGGCAGAGCCTTTATCATGCTTACCTCTATGCCTGCAATGCTCAGGACAAAGGCACATTGTAACTTTAGACAGGAAATATTTTACATTTAAGAAGACTCTTGATTAAAAATTCTCTTCTGAGGAAGGGAGGGTACTTAATAGGTTGATATTATATATATGTAAGTACAATGATTGTGATGGGGAGGTAATATGATGGAGAATGGCATTTAAAGGGGAAAGTGGGGGGGGGAGGGAATTACCATGGGATTTTTTTTTTATAATCATGGAAAATGCTAATAAAAATTTTAAAAATTAAAAAAAAAATTCTCTACTGAAAGCCAGGCATGGTGACGAATGCCTTTAATCCCAGCACTCAGGAGGCAGAGGTAGGAGGATTACTGTGAGTTTGAGGCCACCTGAGACTCCACAGTAAATTCTAGATCAGCCTGGGCTAGAGTAAAACCCTACCTTGAGAAGTAAAAAAAACAAAAAAACAAATTCTCTTCTGGGGCTAGCAATATGGTTCAGTGGGTAAGCATGCTGTGGATGGTCTACAAGGACCTATTCACACTGAATTTGATTCTTCAGTACCCATATAAACAGCTTGGTTAGTCACTCAAGCTTGTAACCCCAGGGTAGTAGAAATGAAAGAATTGCTGGGGCTCCCTGGTCAGACATCTAACCGAAACCAGAGGTATCTCCAGGTTCAGGAAGAGACTCCATCTCAAAGAAATACATGACTGAGTGGATAGAGGACAAGACCTGATGTTCTCCTCTAGCCTCTGTGCACATTTACTATACACACCACACACACACACACACACACACACACACAGTAAAAAAATCTCTTCTGACAACATTACACAGTGCTACAAAAAATAAGGCTTACAAATACTGAATTATTCTATATTATAAATAAATGAAATTTAACTCCAATTCTTAAAAGAAAATTGGCCTTAAAAACCTTTCATGTTGACCTAATTTCATATTCATACATTTAAGTCTTCATGGCCCAACAACAAAAGCATGTGAAATATAATTTCACATACATACATATACATATGTGTGTGTATATATATATTTTGTTTGTTTGTTTGTTTGTTTTGTTTGTTTTTTGTTTTTTGAGGTAGGGTCTCACTCTAGCCCAGGCTGTCCTGGAATTCACTATGAAGTCTCAGGGTGGCCTCAAACTCATGGCAATGTTCCTACCTCTGCCACCCGAGTGCTGGGATTAAAGGCGTGTTCCACCATGCCCGGCTCTAATTTAATGTATCTTTAACTGAAGTAACAACTAGGAAAATGATCAAGAACATGGAGCTGGAGAGGGTTCAAAAGTTGAAGGTGATTGCTTGAAAATGACCAGGGACATATATGTATGTATTTGCAAAATCTGACATAATATAACCTACCTTGAAGGTTTACAGGCTGAGCCAGTAAATAATTTCCAGAAGTCTCTGTCAAGTTCAACTAAACTACCTTGAATAATGGCTCCAACTAAACCAAAGTTTTCCGTTTGTATCTGTTCTAAACTTATACCACGAAAGATAAGAGACCAAACTTTAATCCAGAGTTTCAACAAATCTGACTTTTGAGAGCTTTCAAGGTTTGATTTCTTGCCTTGACACAAGGCAACTTCTGTAAGGCATCGCAGCACATATGGTGTACGTTCCCCACGTCGCTGCTGAAGCAGAAGCTGATACAGTATCAACAGTAATGGAGAAAGTTCACAGTTCGGTAAACTTGCAGGATACTTTGATATTAACTGGGTTGTAATCTGTAGCCTACAAAAAAAATTTTTTAAGTTTATTTTAAATTTTTCAATCCCATTAACAACCTAAAAGAAAGTACAAAAATCCAGAATATTTTTTTCTTAGAGAAAGTGAGGCAGAATGGCTTCCGTGGAATCTGAAGAGAGATTGAACATGGGTCCGTAGGCTTCACAGGCAAGTGCCTTAACCACTAAGCCATCTCTCCAGCCTAGAATCTATATTTTCAAAGAACAGGTGCCACGAAAAAAAAAAAAAAGGCATGTTCACAATATCCTAACTAAGTCATTATCTTCATATTTTTCCATGGTGTTTTCAAAAGTAAAGTAGGTGTTAATATTTATTAGGTGTTCCTTATTAAAATGGCAGGAAGGCCAAGCGTGGTGGCACATGCCTTTAATCCCAGCACTTGGGAGGAAGAGGTAGGAGGATCGCCGTGAGTTCAAGGCCACCCTGAGACTACAGAGTTAATTCCAGGTCAGCCTGGACCAGAGTGAGACCCTACCTCAAAAAACCAAAAAATAAAATAAAATAAAATAAAAAATAAAATGGCAGAAAGAATAACAACTTTTTTTGAATTGCTAGTTAAACTATTTTCTTTCCCTTACACAAAAAAAAAACTAACAGAAAAATAAAGAAAACCTAAAAAGCTAGTTTTGACACTAATTCATTAAAACTGTTATTTCTTGACACCTATTAATTAATTCAACAAAATCTGTTAGAAATTCTCTAGAGGTATGCCACTCAAGAATAGAAACCTTGTACTACTCATCAGTGTATCTTTAACGCATGGCACATCCAAGATATTCAATAAAAAATTGATTGATTGGGCTGGAGAGATGGCTTAGCGGTTAAGCACTTGCCTGTGAAGCCTAAGGACCCCGGTTCGAGGCTTGATTCCCCAGGACCCACGTTAGCCAGATGCACAAGGGGGCACATGCGTCTGGAGTTCGTTTGCAGTGGCTGGAGGCCCTGGCACACCCATTCTCTCTCTCTCTCTCTCTCTCTCTCTCTCTCTCTCTCTCTCTCTGCCTCTCTCTCTGTGTCGCTCTCAAGTAAATAAAAATTTTTAAAAACAACTGATTGATTGATTGATTGATTAAATGGACAAATTGAAGGACCTGGGCTGGAGAACCGAACCTGGGTCCTTTGGCTTTGCAGGCAAGCATTTTAACTGCTAAACCATCTCTCCAGTCCTTCGGAAGGCTATCATTCATTCCTCTCCTAATCTAACTGTACACAAAGGTGCTACGGGCTATGTGTCTGACAAATCTCATCCTAGTGAGGTACACAACTCAGTGAACTCCATAAAGCAGAAATTAATGGTTGCCTACCAGAAAGCCAGGCCCTTCTTCTTTGCTATGTCTCTGCTTAAAAAAGGAAGCCCTGTTTTAATATCAGCAGATAAATCATTAATTATGAATCTCAACATGCACTGGAAATCACATTTCACTTTGCACCTAATGGTTTGTAAGTAGACAAGTGACAGTTCTAGTCAATGAAACAAATTATTTTGCTAGAAGTTTCATGAGATGGGGAAAATGACTTAAATGATACTGGAGTGCTGGAGAGATGGCTTAGTAGTTAAGGCTCTTGTTGGCAAAGCCTAAGGACTCAGGTTCGATTCCCCAGTACCCAAGTAAGGCAGATGCACAAGATGGTGCATGCATCTTAAGTTTGTTTACAATGGCTGGAGGCCTTGGTGTACCCATTCTCATTCTCTTTTTCTCTCAAAGTAAGTAAATAAATAACTAAAATATTTAAAATAACAATGGAAGAGAAAAATTTTAACAACTTACCAAGGCACAAGATCAAAGTCATTCTGTAACTTCTGCAAATAATCTTTTATCACTTCCCAGCCCACTTCTATTCTCCTCCTTTTGCAGGGTGCCGGGTAATCAGTAGATTCTCTTTGTGTACTAGTATAGCACAGAGAAATATCCAAGAATCTGGTATCTTCATTAAAAAGCTAAAAAATAAATAAATAAATAAGCGGCACATGGTGCATACCTTTAATCCCAGCACTCGGGAGGCAGAGGTAGGAGGATTGCCATGAGTTCAAGGCTAACCTTAGACTACATAGTGAATTCCAGGTCAGCCTGGGCTACAGCAAGACTCTACCGCGAATAACTAAACAAAAAAAAAAAAAAAGGTAAAATAAATAAATAAACGTACATTTTTACTGCTATAGTTTTAATAGGCTATGAAAAAGTTCTTCCCAAATGAAGATATGGGGAATTCATAGAGTAGTAGTCAACAGAATTATGTAAACACGATCAAAAATAAGTAGTAAAACATTTTGTGTAATTATAATAACATCTTAGAAAATAAACGTTATATTATTATTAGTTTTATTTAATGGGGACATTTACTAAAAGTACAAAGAAATATAAAGAGAGCAAAATCCTGTATTTTCAAAGGGATTAAATTTAAAATTACTAATAACATTTAATAAGACAAAAAAATTGCCAAGTGTGGTGGCAAATGCTTTTAATCCCAGCACTTTGGAGGCAGAGGTAGGAGGATCACCATGAGTTCGAGAGCACCCTGAATGAGTTCCAGGTCAGCGTGGGCTAGAGTGAGAGCCTACTCAAAAAATCACACACACACAAAAAATTACCACCTGGGGTGTTAACCAAATCTCTGAGAAAAAAGTTTACTTGACAAACAGTATGCTATTAACTGATGAATGCATAAACAAACTATAATATATCCATACAGTTGAGCATTACTCAATCATAATGAATGGGGATAGGAGAAACCTAGCTTCTTTTAGGTAGTTTCAATTAGAGATTGAGGCTCAAAGAGAACCAGGAGATGCCACCACATATACCTCCTCGCCCTGACACAAGAACAGAACTCTTGGCAGAAATGGAGTTTGTGTCTGATCGAGACTGATCTACAGCACCCCTTACTGCCCAGTCTAATGTGCCCCCTGGAAACCCCTGGGTTTCCAAATCTATAAACAATCAGGTCTTCCCCTTGCATATAAAGGCTCTCATCTTCTTCCTGTCTGGACCTTTTTCACCTTTGTAGAACTCTCTCTGGATTCCCTCCCTCTCATCTCTGCTTAGATACACATGACTATAGCTTCCCCCTCAACCAGGAGGAAGAGCATAACACTGTTTCTTGGTCTGAGGCAACTCTTCTGCTTGCCTCTGCTTTACAGTTTGGGTACATGCATGATTTTCCAGTGGTCTCTGAATCTACCATGTATTTCCCTTACACTCTAGATCTACCATAGGGGTGCTCTCAATAACTCCAGGCCTGCTGTAATAGCTTTAAACTAGGGGTAACCATCAGAGTAAATATCTTTTTGTTTGTTTGTTTGTTTTGTTCTCTGAGGTAGGATCTCACTCCAGTCCAGGCTGATCTCGAATTCACTATGGAGTCTCAGGGTGGCCTCGAACTCAACGGCAATCCTCCTACCTCTACTTCCCAAGTGCTGGGATTAAAGACGTGCACCACCATGCCCAGCTAGTGTAACTATCTTTATTACTCATTCTTCCTCTGAACTTCTTGGTCTCTGTTTTCCTCTCTGCTTTTCTGCCTCAATTCATCACCATTTGCTCTCTTAACTTTCTCTCGTGGGAAAAGCACATGACAGATACCATGGAATAACTTCTAAATCTCCCTCCAAAGCTCCAAAATTCTATCTTCCATGTGTTTTACTCCAGTCTGTCTTTGAAAGGCTCAGTTTCTCTGCAGTGAGCTTTCCATGTGCCTGCAGCTCTGCTCTAAACCCTCTTTAAAGGCTTTAGTTTCTCTTAAGTTAGCTTTCCACATGCTAGCAGTTTTATTCTAATCTCTCTTTAAAAGCCTCAGCTTCTTTTAAATCCCAAACTACCTTAGATAAACTCCAGAATTTTTTATTTTCCCCTAAATAAACTTAATAATTCATAATTTATCCTTCTTGAATTCATCTAATTCTTTATTAGCAGTAGGACATAACCCAAAATGGGGATCATAAATTCTGGGGGACTTCTCCTGAATCCCCATATCCTGCATCAATAAGGAATGGCCAGATGTAGTAGGTGCATGTGCCCTTAATCCCAGCACTCAGGAAGCAGAGGCAAGAGGTCACTGTGAGTTTGAGACCAACCTGAGACTTCACAGTGAATTCCAGGTCAGCCTACCTGAAAAACCTACCTCAAAAAACCAAAAAAAAAAAAAAAAAAAAAAAAGAAAAAGAAAACCAGAAGGAATGAAATACTATCTGTGGCACTCAATGAAGAACATCCTGTTCAGTGAAGAAACCTGGGGACAAAGACCCCATATGTATGATTCCATTTACATAAGTGTCAAAACAGGAAAATTATTCCAGAGATTGGAGGTATATTAGATGTTGGTTGCCAGAGGCTAGGAGAAACAAAGAATTGGGATTGAATGCTCATAGGTCTGAAGTTTCTGATGTCTGAAATTAGATAGGTGTGATGTTTTAAAACCAAACCAATGAATTATAGATAGTAACAGTGAAGGTTATACTACATAAATTCTAATTCATAAAAAAGAAGCAAACAAAGCCAGGCGTGGTGGCACACGCCTTTAATCCCAGCACTCGGGAGGCAGAGGTAGGAGAATCGCCATGAGTTCAAGGCCACCCTGAGATGACAGAGTTAATTCCAGGTCAGCCTGGACCAGAGTGAGACCCTACCTCGAAAAACCAAAAAAAAAAAGAGAAGCAACCAAACAAACATACATACATTAGAGTTAAGGTAATCTTATTAATTGTAGACAATCTTAAGAAAGAAAAGTACATTACTAGTCTTATATTTACTTAATCAAAAGAGTTATATAGTCAATTAAAAGGAAAATTCTGGCTAGGTGTGGTGGCACACACCTTTAATCCCAGCAGAGGTAGGAGAATGGTCATGAATTCAAGGCCACCCTAAGACTACACAGCTAATTCCAGGTCAGCCTGGACCAGAGTGAGACCCTACCTCAAAAAAAAAAAGGAAATTCTGGCCAGGCATGGTGGTGCACACTTTAATCCCCGCATTTAGGAAGCAGAGTTAGGAGGATTTCTGTGAGCTCAAGACCATACTCAGACTCCAGAGTAAATTCCAGGTCAGCCTGGGCTAGAGTGAGACCCTACCTCAAAAAAACAAAAAAAAAAGGAAATTCCAGAGCCAGGTGTGGTGATGTGGTGACATATGCCTTTAATCCCAGTACTCAGGAGGCTGAGACAGGAGGGTCACTGATTTCAAGACCAGCCTGTAACTACATAGTGAATTCCAATTAGGAAATACCAAATATGTATATTTAGAGTATCACAATGTACAGAAGAATTTTATATATGTATTAAATCATAGCTTTGGTTTATTTTCAAGACAAGGTCTCAATCTAGCCAAGGATGACCTGGAATTCACTACAAATTTTAGGCTGTCCTTGATCTCAGGCAATTATCTAACCTCTGCCTCTCAAGTGCTGGGGTTAAAGCAGAGAGAAAGGCTGGGCGTGGTGATGCACTCAGCACTCAGGAAGCAGAGATAGAACTCACTGTGAGTGTGAGGCCACCCTGAGACTACAAAGTGAATTCCAGGTCAGCCAGAGCTAGAGTGAGACCCTACCTGGAAGAACCACCACCACCACCACCACCCCGGCCCCCAAAAACAAAAAGGTGAGAGAAAGAAAGTATGGACGTGTCAGGGCCTCTTGCCTCTGCAAACAAACTCTAAGTTCATGGGCACCACTTTGTCCATCTGGCTTTACATGGATACTGGGGAATCGAACCTAAACTGATGGTTTTACAAGCAAGTACCTTTAAACATTGAGCCATTTCCACACTCCCAGAGTAATTGTATAAGCTTCTTGTGATAAGACAAGTCTTAAAAGGCCAGCAAAGGAAAAAAAATAGGAAATTGCAAAGTGTGACAATAGCTACTATACCTGGTGACAAATGTCTGCCATCAGTTCAATCAAACTTTCCTTGACAGCAATATTACGAGATCCTGAGGAATATTTTCCTCTACTTCCTATGTGACTTATCTCATTTACTAGCAGGTCATATAAGTCGTATAAGTTACTTTGCCATTTTGTTGATTCATAAGCTCCTATAATCCAAAAAATGTAAATGTAATTTACATACACACTTGTTTTACACTGTCAACTCACAAAATTATTTTACTATTAAGGTGCATGAACATTAGAAAACAATTAGTCCAATCTTCTACCCAGTACTAATGTGTCTTCTGAGAATATCCTTAACTCCACTTCTGAATGGTGCTCACAGGCAAAGTCAGATAACTGTGGTTCTTATAAATTTCTTCTATGATCTGGTCAAAATGCCTCCTTTTCCTAATTTACTATCTCCCCTAAAGAAAATAAATTAATACATTCTCTCCACATGAGGAAACAGCTTCTCTATGTGTTTTCTGCTATTGTTTCCTTACACTGGTATCAAATGTTACTGACCTATGATTGATATATATCTCACCATCCTAGCCATCTTTCCTATGACACAATCCCATCAACTTATGTCCTTCTTAAAATGCTGACTTTGCAGGTCTGGTGAACATGCTATTCCAACTGGCTGAGTAGTACAGAAAACAAGAGGACAATAAACTCCTTCAAACAAGGCGCACCATAACAATAATTTATTGTAGGCTGAAACGAGTGAATTTTTCTGGCAGCCTCACCATACTTGTTGAGTCAATTTTTTATTCATTCTAAATATGTAGTTAATTAGTTAATAAGCCTGGAATTCACTATGTGGTCTCAGGGTAGCCTCAAACTCACGGTGATCCTCCTACTTCTGCCTCCCGAGTGCTGGGATTAGAGGTGTGTACCACCACACCTGGTGAAAAAGTCACCATTCTTTTTTTTTTTTTTTAATTTTTTTTATTCATTTTTTATTTATTTATTTGAGAGTGATAGAGAGTCAGAGAGAGAGAGAGAGAGAGAGAGAGAGAGAGAGAATGGGCATGCCAGGGCCTCCAGCCACTGCAAACGAAATCCAGATGCATACACCCCTTGTGCATCTGGCTAACGTGGGACCTGGAGAATCAAGCCTTGAACCAGGGTCCTTAGGCTCACAGGCAAGCACTTAACCACTAAGCCATCTCTCCAGCCCAACCATTCTTATATAGTAGTTACATTAGAGGTAAATATTTATATTTATATGATACAATAGCTCATGAAATACAGTTTGTTCCTTCTTAGCTGTTATTACTCAATGTAGCAGGCCATCTAATAAGGTCATGATTATTAGCCATAATGAACTGGTTCAAAGCCCAAAGACAATTACAGACAGATCATAAGGGAGCTCATTAGACTCCACTGACACTCCATGAAGTTCTGATCTACTGAACAGAACCACAACATCTGTATTCTTGATAAAAGATAAATGGGGCTGGGCATGGTAGAGCACACCTCTAATCCCAGCACTTGGAAGGCAGAGGTAGGAAGATCACCTTGAGTTCGAGGCCATCCTGAGACCACATAGTGAATTCCAGGTCAGCCTGGGCTAGAGTGAGACTCTACTTCGGAAAAAAAAAGATAAAAATAAATGCAAGGAGGGCATGGTGGCACATACCTAATCCCAGCAGTTGGGAGGGCTAAGGTAGGAGGATGGCTGTGAGTTCAAGGCCAGCCTAGACTACAGAGTAATCATCCTGGCCTACAGTGAGATTCTGCTTCAACCAAATAACTAAACAAAGATAAATGCAAAGGAATACATGAGGACAAGTGATTCATTTCTCTGTGTATTGTTGTAATTTTGTTGCTATAGTTTTCTTTTTTTTCCCAGAAAATGGCCCTGGAGTAACTATGAGGCACAAGAGGCAATCGTTCCATTGTACCTCATACTTCTATGAAAATACGCTTATAACTTCTTTAGAAACAGAAAACTCAAACTGGCTGCTTTAAGTCCATTCATTTGATTTTTCTAGTGAGAATTAGTATGTAGATAAACAGCATCCTGCTTTCTCTAAATCATTTTCTTCTAAAGTCTTTGTCACCTCTTAGAACCTAATTAGTAAACATAAACAGCTTGTAGAGGAAATAGGCAACATCTCATTGTGTTCCTCATAATACCCAGCATTATATTGAACAAATGGAAAGGTACAGTGTAATTTATTACCACTGGTTCAAATTCTATAAATGCATGAAAGCCATTTTATGATGAATAACACTGTTATCAGAGGAATGCCATAGTCTCTTACAGAATGCTAATGTCATACTTAAGCTTCTGTTTTAATGATACAGTAAATTCAAGAGTAAAAAAAACCTTCCTTTATACCTTTTTCATGGGTTCTGGCTCCTTGTGGATGGTGGACATAAATCTGGAGTTGAAATAATTCAATAATTACTTCTTTTAAGGAATCATTAAGTCTATTTTGGGTCCAAATGCATAGTAAGGTAGGAAGAATTTCATCCCCTAATTCACACACACGGTTTCGACAGTTAACAGCCAAACTCTTGAGGAAGATTGTAAGGGCTGCTAAGATATGAGTTAGGCCTGCAGAGCTCTTGTCTTGTCTATGATAGAAAACAAAGACCAATTCGGCATGAGAAACAAGCAAGCTAAAGAAAAGATAAATCTATTTTTCAAGCATGACTTAGTTTCAATCATTCACAGAGGAACAAAACCAAGTAAGGATTCTACCTTCCTGCAGAGATTACTCGCTCAACACTATTTACTGCTGCTCTATTAACAATAGGTAGGAAGTGGAACCAGCCTAAATGTCGAACAACTGATGAAGAATATGTGGTACATACACACCATGGAGTGTTACTCAGCTTTGAAGAAAAATGAAATTTGCAGGAAAATGGGTGGACTTGGAAAAGATAATGCTAAGGTAACTCAGGGTCAGAAAGTCAAATGCTGCATGTTCTCTCTCATATGCAGATCCTAGCTTCAAGTTTTTAGTTTTGTATGAGTTGGAGTAAGAGTGAGTAGTAAAGGGCAGAAAGCTAGAAAAGGGCCACGAGGGAGGGCTTTTGAGGGGACAGAAGATATATAAACAGAGGGGCAGAACACTGGGGATGGAATGGACTAAGTGGTCAGGAAAGGGGATGGTGGAAGAGGAGGAGGGAGGGTTAATCAAAATCAAAACTGTTATAAATAAGCTATATGAATATATACTTCATCACTAGCTAAAATATATGTATGTTAAATAAAGAGAGAAACCAGATGTGGTGGTGCATGTATTTAATCCCAGCAGAAGAGGCTCATTCCAAGTTTAAGGCCAGTGGCATACAGTAAGAAGTTCTAGGTTATACTGGGAGTAAAGTGAGACCTTACCTTGAAACACAAAAAAGTTAACAATACAGAGTTTGGGCAGAAGTACCTTGTGGAGATAGATAATGCTGTGCCCAGAAGCCATAGACTATTACAACAAAATGTCACTGTGAGAGGTGGGATACCTTGCAGTAAGTTGTTGATCAGCCTAGTGCTTCTCCAAATAATACAGGCCAAGGCTCTTGGTTGCCTGCCAGAACTAAATGGTAACACCCTATTCATGAAGACATGACATGCCTGGGCTCAAGGACTAGCTGCCATGATACTGGAGAGGGCTAATGCAGCCTGCTGGGGGAGAAAAGTCATCAAAAGGCTTAGCAAGCAGTGGACCCTGCAAGCTTTATGGCTGGCTAGCCAGGACAAATACTGGTGCAAGGATGGCATGTCTTATGGGGGAAATCAACTGCTTTCTGATTAGATTCGAGGCCCACTGCACAGGGGGAGTTCATGTCTGGAACTGAAAACTTAATGCCTATGGCTTGGGAGGTCATCAGCCCTATGGCAAAACTACTACTGCTATTTGGCTAAATGGAAACAGTATGCTCAAACTGCCCTCTAAACTAGATTCATCCCCACAGGTTAATGCTGCTTTCACTTTTGGCTAAAGAAGCTTCTCTTTGCAGCTGGCGGCAACTACTAAGTGTTGAGAGGAAAAGACAGTGGAATGTTCAGCACTGAGACATCTCTATCAAGGATCATCTCCATTACACCCTCTAAGGCTGAGAGAACATTATGGGAAAAGTAGCAGAAAAAAATACACAGCCTAAGGAAGGGGAGGAGTTCTTTGGAATACTGTCTTCCAGCCATTAAGAGGTCACTGCAATTATGACCTCACAATGGCTGATGCTATCTACATACTATGGCAGGGGGAGACACATCAAGATAAAATAGGGACTGGTTGCAAAGAATAAGGGGTTTGGTAGAGGGAGAGGGGGGAGCAGAAGGGGATTTGATCTGGGTACATTGTGCATATGAATGGAGGTTATTGACAAAAAATTTTTTAAAAAAATGGGCTGGAGGGATGGCTTGGCAATTAAGGTGCTTGCCTGCAAAGCCAAAGGACACAGGTTCCATCCCCCAAGACTCAAGTAAGCCAGATGCACATAATGACACATACATCTGGAGTTTGCTTGCAGTGGCAGGAGGCCCTGGTGCGTCCATTCTTTCTATCTGCCTTCCTCCCTCTCTTTCTCTTTCTCTCAATAAAGTAAAAATATTTTTTAAAAGTTAAAAAATGAACCACCATTAAGCAGTAAGAAAAACTTGGTTCTTGAGGCTGGAGGGATGGCGTAGCATTTAAGGTGTTTGACTGTAAAGCCAAAGGACCTTGGTTCAATTCCCCAGGACCCACGTAAGCCAGATGCAGATGGCACATGCATCTGGAGTTTGTTTGCAGTGGGCAGAGGCCCTGGTGTACCCATTCTCTCTCTTTCCCTCTTTCTCTCTATCAACTAAATAAATAATCAAGGGTTGATTTAAGAAAAAAAAAATTAACTTGGTTCTTATTTGGGGAGCCTAGTCCTTGTATCTCTCCCTGTTGCTAAACTATTGCCTAAATTGATACAGAATGCCTACCATTTGTAAAATGCTTACCAGTATAAATGGAAATACCACATATATATCAATTCTTCCAGAATATATATTCTCAATATACCTCTATCATTAAAACAGAGAATATGGAATTATTTAAAAGATACTTAGCTTTCCTTGTCATTAGAACAGGATAGCATTTTTACTTAATGCTTAATTTTTACTTAATATCATTTATTGTTCTACATAATGGGTTGAATTCAGGGGAAACTGGTTATATATAATGGGCTAATGTTCCTTATAAAAGACAGTATTTTAGACTCCCACCATTGTTCTATTAAGTTACTTTCCTCTAAAACTGCTAGGTTTTGCTTTATAGTTTTAGCAATAGCCCTTCTAATTAGGGTCAGACAGACATCATATTTCATTGTGGTTTTGACTTGCAATACTATAAGGCTAAGCATTTAAATTTCTGTATCACTGCACTGGCCATTTGAACTTCTTATAAGAAGTATCTAATTCTCGAGCCGGGCGTGGTGGCGCACGCCTTTAATCCCAGCACTCGGGAGGCAGAGGTAGGAGGATCACCGAGAGTTCGAGGCCACCCTGAGACTACATAGTGAATTCCAGGTCAGCCTGAGCCAGAGTGAGACCCTACCTTGAAAAACCAAAAAAAAAAAGAAGAAGTATCTAATTCTTATTCTTTCCATTTTCTTTCTTTTTTTCTTTTTGGTTTTTTTTCTTGTGAAACAAGATTCTGCAGATCAGGCTGGCCAGAAGCTCACATTCCTCCTCCAATTGCTCAGGCAATAAAACCACAGATTAATCACTGGGAACTCATGAAATTACAAATTGCTGCAAAGGACACAGTGAAAAAAGCAAAGAGGCAGCCTACAGAATGGGAAAAAATCTTCGCCAGCTATATATCTGATAGAGGATTAATATCTAGGATAAACAAAGAACTCAAAAGTTAAATAATAAGGAATCAAACAAGCCAATCAAAAAATGGGCTATGGAGCTAAATAGAGCATTCTCAAAGGAAGAAGTACGAATGGCATATAAGCATCTAAAAAAATGTTCTATGTCACTAGTCATCAGGGAAATGCAGATTAAAACTACATTGAGATTCTATCTCACTCCTGTCAGATTGGCCACCATCATGAAAACAAATGATCATAAATGTTGGTGGGGATGTGAAAAAAGAGGAACCCTTCTACACTGCTGGTGGGAATGCAATCTGGTCCAGCCATTGTGGAAAACAGTGTGGAGGTTCCTAAAACAGCTAAAGATTGATCTACCATATGACCCAGCTATAGCACTCCTGGGCATATATCCTAAGGAATCATCTCATTTCCATAGAAGTACATGCTCAACCATGTTTACTGCTGCTCAATTTATAATAGCTGGGAAATGGAACCAGCCTAGATGTCCCTCAACTGATGAGTGGATAATGAAGATGTGGCACATTTATACAATGGAGTTCTACTCAGCGGTAAAGAAAAATGAAGAAAAATGGATGGCCCTGGAAAGGATCATACTAAGTGAGGTAACCGAGGCCCAGAAAGCCAAGCGCCACATGTTCTCCCTCATATGTGGATCCTAGCTACAGATGATTTGGCTTCTGTGTAAGAAGGAAAATACTTAGTAGCAGAGGCCAGTAAGTTAAAAAGGAGATATAAAAGGAAGAAAAAGTACGGTAGGAGGGTACTTAATAGGTTGGTATTATATATATGTAAGTACAATGATTGAGATGGGGAGGTAATATGATAGAGAATGGAATGTCAAAGGAGAAAAAAAGAAAGTGGGGGGGAGGGTATTACCATGGGATTTTTTTTTATAATCATGGAAAATGTTAATAAAACTTAAATTTAAAAAAAAATATATAAATAAAAAATTAGAGGGCTGGAGAGATGGCTTAGCGGTTAAGCGCTTGCCTGTGAAGCCTAAGGACCCCAGTTCGAGGCTCGGTTCCCCAGGTCCCACGTTAGCCAGATGCACAAGGGGGCACACGCGTCTGGAGTTCGTTTGCAGAGGCTGGAGGCCCTGGCGCGCCCATTCTCTCTCTCTCTCCCTCTACCTGTCTTTCTCTCTGTGTCTGTCGCTCTCAAATAAATAAATAAAAAATTAAAAAAAAAAAATTAAAAAAATAATAAGAAATAAAAAATTAGATGTTTAAGGCAACAGAAATGTTATGTAACCTGACTTATTACTACGTACTATATGCCTATATTAAATAATCATATTATACACCATAAATTTGAGAATAAAGCTACAGAAATGTCTTGGTAGTTAAGATTACTTGATTACTAAGCCTGACAGCCTAGATTCAATTCCCCAGTACCGACATAAGCCGTATGCACAAGGTGACTCTTGAGTCTGGAGTTCATTTACAGTGGTTAGATGCCCTGGTATGCCCCATCTCTCTGCATCTGCCTCTCTCTCTCTTTCTCTCCCTCAAATAAACATTAAAAAAATAAATTTGATAATATGTACTAGCCATTTTTTAAAATATCTTATTGTTATGTATTTGAGAAAGAGAGAAAGAGGCAGACAGAGGGAGCAGAAAGAATGGGTACACCAGGGCATTCAGCCACTGCAAAAAAACTTCAGATGCATGGGCCACCTTGTATATCTGACATGAGTCCTGAGGAATTGAACCTGGGTCCTTTGGCTTAGCAGGCAAGCACCTTAATCACTAAGCCATCTCTCCAGCCCATAATAACCATTTTTAAAAGGTAAGATTTTCAGTTACTGAATCTAAAATATATGGTCATGACAAAGACCTAAGGTCAAAAACATAGATTACCTCGCATACTGAATAGCCTTGGAAAAAAAATCCAAAAACTTTACATTTAATCCATCAGTTTGTGAACAGCATCCTCTGGTGACAGTATGAACTATTCTGGCAACCAGAACTCTATTAATGTCTTGTGGAGGTTTGAGATACAACCTGGAGTACACAGAGAACAATGCTAAAAATTAAAAACAAAAAGAAGAGATTAGCTATTTTTTTAAAGCAAGTATGTTCAATGCCACAATTCAACTTAAACATTCCATAATCCAACACAGACAATAAGATTAAAAACAGTTCTAGTTTATATTTAATGGAGTCAAGAACACCAACAGTATTTTGTATAAAATGTCCTCAAAGAAAGAAATACAGGCAGTAGAAAATGAGAGTACCAATTTTAAGATTTAGACCTAAATAAAGTACTTACCTTTCCTAAGTCTATGCTTCCTGTATCTATCTAGACCTAACAAAGTACTTACCAAAGTGCACTCTCCACAAGTCTGTTTTCTATTGATGCTGGTTAATATGTGTAAATTGTATCACAAACTATGAATGATCTCAGATGTCACTTTCCTTGTAACCTAATAAACAGTATGACCATTTCATGGATAATGGTAGAACACATGTGATTCCCAAAGAAAAAGAAGAGTTTATTCCTAATAGCAGTGACAGCACACCTTCATTTTTCTTTTTTCAATTTTTTTTTGTTTATTTATATTTATTTATTTGAGAGAGACTGTGTGGGGGGGAATAGGCACAACAGGACCTCTAGCTATTGCAAATGAACTCCAGGTGCATGCACCATCTTGTGCATCTGGCTAACATGGGTCCTGGGGAATCCAGCCTTGAACTGGGGTCCTTAGGCTTCACAGGCAAGCACTTAACCACTAAGCCATCTCTCCAACCCAACCTTCATTTTTCATCCACAGTCCCAATAACAACATGAAGGAGGACAGATGACACAAATGAAAACAATGTACTGCATTATGGTAGAGAAACATTAGTCTTCTCATAAACAAATGGGCAGGAAACAAATCTGTATTTTATTATGAAGGAAGTCAACATTTACATTTTTCAAGTTACTATATGAAACACCCTTGACAAAAAGTCTGGAAGAAAAAATGCAGCCAGTGTCTACTTGAAAGACAGACAGATAGACATAATCTACTGAGAATTACTTTCAAACACTATGAAAAATTGTTAGCATAAGACTTTATTCCCATTAGTTGACAAGAGTCATTGGTAAGATGGGTAAGATAAGGCCTGAGTTCCTGGATATCCATGACCTCATAGTGCCTGACACTACCTACACAAGACTATCATAAGAGGAGGAAAAGATCATGACATCAAAATAAAAGAGAGACTGATTGAGATGGGGAGGGGATATGATGGAGAATGGAATTTCAAAGGGGAAAGTGGGGAGGGAGGGTATTACCAAGGGATATTTTTTATAATCATGGAAAATGTTAATAAAAATTTAGAAAAAAAAGAATAAGGCCTAAGTATATCTTCCTTTTCAGTTGTATGTTGCATGATTCTGCAGATATGAAAAAACAGCTTAGAATCAAATAAAGAATGAGGCCAAGGGCTGGAGAGATGGCTTAGCGGTTAAGCGCTTGCCTGTGAAGCCTAAGGACCCCGGTTCGAGGCTCGGTTCCCCAGGTCCCACATTAGCCAGATGCACAAGGGGGCGCACATGTCTGGAGTTCGTTTGCAGTGGCTGGAAGCCCTGGCGCGCCCATTCTCTCCCTCTCCCTCTATGTGTCTTTCTCTCTGTGTCTGTCGCTCTCAAATAAATAAATAAATAATGAACAAAAAAATTAAAAAAAAAAAAGAATGAGGCCAATATAAGTACCTAAAGTAACACATTGTAAAAGAAACAACTTTTTTAAATGATTCAAAAAAACAAACCAAAAAAAAAAAAAGATTCTTAGGCCAGACGTGATGGCATACACCTTCAATCCCAGCACTCCAGAGGCAGAGGTAGGAGGATTGCTGTGAGTTCAAGGACACCCTGAGACTATACAGTTAATTCCAGGTCAGCCTGGACCATTGTGAGACCCTACCTTTAAAAAAAAAAATTCCATCATATTTTATAATGTTTGTTCACAGAACTCCAAATCAATGCCTCTTAAGGTGTTTTCACTTCATGAAAGATTTAGACAAGGATAAAAATATGAGTTTAGAGGGCTGAAGAGATGGCTTAGCTGTTAAGGAGTTTGCCTGTACAGCCAAAGAACCTCGGTTCAATTCCTCAGGACCCAAATAAACCAGATGAACAAGGTGGCGCATGCATCTGGAGTTTGTTTACAATGGCTGGAGGCCCTGTCACACTCATTCTATCTGCTTCTTCCTCTCTTTCCTTCTCTCTTAAATAAATAAATAATTTTAAGTAACATGAGTTTATACAATCCTATTAATTGAAGACAGGGGGATCTTTTTACACTTTGCTCTTTTATTATTTTCCTGTCATACCCATTCTCTCTGCCTCTTCCTCTCTCCTCCTCTCTTTCAAATAAAATATTTAAAAATATTTTTTGAGGGCTGGAGAGATGGCTTAGTGGTTAAGTGCTTGCCTGTGAAGCCTAAGGACCCTGGTTCAAGGCTCAGTTCCCCAGATCCCATGTTAGCCAGATGCACAAGGGGGCGCACGCGTCTGGAGTTCGTTTGCAGAGGCTGGAAGCCCTGGTGCGCCCATTCTCTCTCTCCCTCTATCTGTCTTTCTCTCTGTGTCTGTCGCTCTCAAATAAATAAATAAAATTTTTTAAAAAAAGACATCTTTTAAAAAAATATATATTTTTTGAAAAATCAGTAACAGTGAAGCAAGTTTAAAGTGCTTAAGTATTTACTGCCATATATTGAGATATATCCTTACTCTTTCAACCTGAAAAATCAAGAAGTATGAGTTAATCTAGGTAGAAAAGCCTAGTGGTTTGTGTGCCTGATTAGTGTCTAGTGAGCTTTTAAAAATCCACATTTGCTTCTTTAAAAATATTTATTATTGTGAATGGAATAAAACATTTCATCTTAATTTCCCACCCTTCTGTGTATTGATATTTTGTTTCAAGTTTGAATGAATGTGTTCTATCTCTAAATAACTAAATTCAAAAAAAAATCAGTAGAGGAATGTATATAATAAAAAATATATTTTTTGAAAAGTAAGATAATAAATGAAAATTAAACATTACTGATATTTAAAGAACTGAAAGTAACCACCTTGGAACATAGTTTGAAAGTTTCTTACTAAAGTAAACATAGTCCTTGAATTTTTAAGACTTCATATCTAACCTACGAATAAATGCATACAGCAACTTCACTCATATTTTCCAACAAAGTAGAAGCAACTAGGATATCCCACTGAGAGGTGAACATATAAGCTAATATAAACTAAGGAATGAGCCAGGCATGGTTGTGCACTCCAGATGAATGTGCCCTCTTCTGCAACTGGCTTACTTGGGTCCTGGGGAATCAAACTGGGGTCCTTAGGCTTTGCAGGCAAATGCCTTAACTGCTAAGCCATTTCCCCAGCCAATAAAAATATTTTTAAAGCTGGGTGCTGGGTGTGGTTGCACATGCATTTAACCCTGGCACTTGGGAGGCAGCAGTATGAGGATCACATAGAGTTCAAGGCTATCCTGAGACTACATAGTGAATTCCAGGACAGCCTGAGCTAGCCTACCTCAAAAAAACAAATAAATAGGAGGCTGGGGAAATGGCTTAGTGGTTAAGGCATTTGTGTGTGAAGCATAAGGACCCTGGGTTCGATTCTCCAGGACCCACATAAGCCAGATGCACAAGGGGGTACATGTGTCTGGAGTTCATTTGCAGTGGCTACAGACCCTGGTGTGCCCATTCTCTTTCTATTTGCCTCTTTCTCTCTCTCTAATAAATAAATAAAATATCTAATGACTCTTCTCACTACCTTAGAGATACTTGCACAACCATGTTTATTGATGCTCTATTCACAAGAGCTAGAAAATAGAACCAGCCTAGATGTCCCTCCACAAATGAATGGATAATAAAGATGTGATACATTTACACAATGGGAGTTCTTTTCAGCAGTAAAGAAAAATGAAATTACAAAATTTGCAGGGAAATAGATGGATCTGGAAAGGATTATACAAAGTGAGGTAACTCACGCCCAGAAAGCCAAATGTCGCATGTTCTCTCTCTTATGTGGGGACTAGCTACAAATGACTTGTGTATGAGCTGGAACCAAAAGTCAGTAGCAGAGGACAGTAAGCTAGAAAAAGGCTATAAGGGAGGGAGGCGAGGGAACGACTTAAGGGGATGGTATTGTATATATGGAAGTAGAAGAACAGATTACAGGGAGGGGAAAGTCCTAAGCCAGGCCAGGGGAAGAGATTGTGTAAAAGAAGGGCGGGGGGTTGGGTCAATTAAAATTCAAGATATTCTGAAGACATATGAAAATCTACTTTTTTGAATAATGGCACATACAGAAGTCATAGATTGTTACTAGCAATTTCTAGTGCCAGGGATGGGATACCTCTCAATGAGTTACTAGCCAAGGAGGTCCCTGTTGCCCCCAACACATTACAGGCTATTGGCCCTTGGTTTCCCTTGAGAAATAGATGGTTAAGACCCTATTACTGAAGACGTCACATGCCTGAATGGCAATGTCACAAACTGGTGCTGAGCAGAAAACCTCCCTGTAGACCAGCCAACTGAATGCTGGAAAAGAACTGCATTGTATGCAGTCTTATGGAGACAGAAGTCATCAGTGGTGAAAACAGTAGACACTGGAAACCTCAAGTTTGGCCAGACAGGACAAATGACTGAACGAGTGCAAGAGTGGCATGTCCACTCTGGGGGAAACCAACTGCTCCATAATTGGACCAAAGGCCCACTCTATGGGAGGGAATACATGCCTGGTTCTGAAAGCCTAATCAAAAGCCTCTGGCAGGGGAGGTCATGAGCCTTAGGGGTATAAAGCCTGCTCTTGTCTAGATAAATGTATATATTATTCTCAACAAACTGCCCTGAAATCACTACACTTAATGCTCATAATCATATGTTAATGCTACTCTCACTTCTGGTTAGAGAAGCTTCTCTTTTCAGATGGTGATGACCACTGAGATGACCCAAAAGACAACATAATGCTGAGAAGAAGGGACAGTAGAATGTCCAGCACTGAAACATCTCTATCACACCTCCAAGGCTCAGGGTCCATTACGGAAGAGGTGGTGGAAAGAATTTAAGAGCCAAAGGAAGGGTAACACTCCTTATAATACAGCTGTCCAGACAGAAATTGGCCTTGATATCTATGACCACGCAGGTCCTAGAAATACCTACACAAGACCCTCATAATAGGAGAAAAAGATGATGACATCAAATTAAAAGAGAGACTAATAGAGAGAGGGGATATGATGGAGAGAAGAGTTGTTAAGGGGAAAGTGAGGGAGGGGAGGGGAGGGAAATATGGTTTATTGTCTGTAAGTATAGAAGTTGTCAATAAAAAATAAAAATTAAATTAAAAAAAGAAGTTAAAAAAGGGACTGGGGCACAGTGGTTAAAGGTGTTTGCTTGCAAAGCCTCCTGGCATGGTGCAATTTCATACCAACCCACATAAAGCCAGATACAGAAAAAGACACAAGCATTTGTTTGCAGCAAGACACTATGGAGCATGCACGCACACACACACACAAAGTGCAAATAAACTTTTTAAAAACAACAAAAAGATGGCCTGGGATATAGCTAAGTGGTAATACACTCACCTAGCATGAACAAGCCCCTGGGTTCTAAGTAAATAAAGAAAACAAACAATAAAAGATTTCACACAACCATATGGTAAAATAAGAAGACTGAGGTAATGAATGCCTTTGTTTAAATGACAAACTAGTTAAAATAAACTAAAACATTTAGATACCCAAACAATAACTAGATCATGCTGGTAAGATCTAGCTATATATCCTGTATGTCACTATCCAATTCTTCAAAGGTTTCCACCAGGTATGTTAAGGGCCCTGGGTCTGCATGTCTTGTATTCAGAGCAACAATGGTTTCAAATGACTGCTAAGAAACTCATGCAACAGACCTTTAATTCAAGTGAGAACAATAGAGTGAATTCAGAATGAAGGCACTGATTAATTCATGGTGCTATCTCATTGTTGAAATGATAACCTATAAATAAAGAATATTAAATAATTGTCTCTGAGATTACTTACCAAATTTAGTCTTAAATATTTTATATATGTGTGTTTATCAGAGCACACATGTGCCACAATATGCATGTGGTCAACCCTGAGTGTTGGTCCCTTTGTTGTTCACTGCTGTGTATCAAGCTAGCTATCCCTCTAGCTTCCAGTGTTTGTTTCTGACTCCCTTCTCCCCACAAGAGCACTGGGATTAAACACACTATTTCACATCAGGCTTTATGTGGATTATTGGGATCCCACTGGGATATCTCCTCAGCCCCTAAATACTTTTTATTTATTTATTCATTTGAGAGATAGAAAGAGGCAGATAGAGAGAGAATGAGCACAACAGGGCCTGCAGCCACTGTGGATGAACTCCAGACACATGCCTCATCTTGTGTATCTGGCTTACAGAGATAAGTCCTGGAGAATCAAACCTGGGTACTTAGGCTTTGCAAGCAAGTACCTTAACCACTAAACTATCTCCCCAGCCCTATAAATACTTTTACTATAAAACAAGTTTTAAACTTTTCAGAGTTGGTATATTACTAGACCTTGACATATGGCTTAATTACCTTGTTAATGTAATGTAAATTTCTTCTTTCATCCTTTAAATCATCTAAGAATTGCTCAACTTTTGAAATTAATCAACTGAAATATTCTAGTCTTTAACTATAACATCCTTCCTGTCTCTCTGTATCTGACAACAAAATGACAATACTAGATTCCTCCCCAGCACCAACCTGCATGCCTAGTAACAGGCCATATATATTCTATTCTAATATATTTTACTTCCACTCTCTTGCCTAAATGTGCTAACTCTGCCTAATCCAAGATATTTTGTATTTAATACTTTCTATGTATGGCATTTAAGATAGTCCCCACATCTCATTCAATTTAAAAACTCTTGCTTCCAAATTTTGACAGCTCTTTTGATTTTCTTTTTATTTATGGCCCAGTTTAGGTGTCACTGTTCTCCACATTCACTATATACACACACACACACACACAAACGCAATCATACAACATAGTAATTTTTACTTGACTTGGATTTTTTGTTTGTTTGTTTCTGCTAGCAGATGACAGAATGGTAAAGACAGGGAAGGTATCTTTCAAACCTGCATTTACATGTCCAGTGATAAGTACTTAATATATAATTAGTGAATTAACAATTTAGAAGGTGGGCTGGAGAGATGGCTTAGCGGTTAAATGCTTGCCTGTGAAGCCTAAGGACCCCGGTTCGAGGCTCGGTTCCCCAGGTCCCACGTGAACCAGATGCACAAGGGGGCGCACGCATCTGAAGTTCGTTTGCAGAGGTTGGAAGCCCTGGCGCGCCCATTCTCTCTCTCTCCCTCTATCTGTCCTTCTCTCTGTGTCTGTCACTCTCAAATAAATAAATAAATAATTAAAAAAAACAAAACAAAACAAAAATTTAGAAGGTATGTAATCAATGAAAATTAAGAGCTGAGCATGGTGGTTTATATTCCAAACATTCAGGAAGCCAAGGTAGGGGATCACAAATTCAAGGCCATCCTAGGATACACATAAATTAAGCAAGATCATATTTTGAAAAAAGGAAACGAAGGATCAGTTTCCATAATCATAACTTCAGTAAAGTTAAATTTTAAAGTCATTTGTGAAATTTTAAAGTCATTCAAGGCCATCCTAGGATACACATAAATTAAGCAAGATCATATTTTGAAAAAAGGAAACAAAGGATCAGTTTCCATAATCATAACTTCAGTAAAGTTAAATTTTAAAGTCATTTGTGAGATAAAACAGTGACCGCTTTTATTGGTGACATTTCATTATGTAAGGAAAAACTCAACAACTTTCAAAACATACCTAGCCACTGTTGATGAGATATTTCACACCAGTATTTTCTCACTGAAAGAATATCTTTCAGCAGTATGTTGCTACAATCAGCTCCATAAGTAGTACCATGAGATGAATCTTTCACTGTTTCCATGACATAATTCAACAGTTCTTGACATTTTAGCCTGGGTGCTCCTGTTTAAAAATAAAATAAACAAATAAAAATTGTATCAAACTCTGCAAAGCAAGTATACTTGAAGTGACAACTTCTTAAGTAATTCCGTTTAGGAAACTACTCTTAACTCACCTCCTTTCAGAGTTAGATCAGTAACCTCTGGCACCTGAGCAAAATTCAGCCAACAGGTTGTTTTGTAAGTAAAGCTTTATTGGAACATCATATATAGGTTCATACATTTACTATTCTAAATATGAGAAATGAGTAACTGAGACAGATAACATATAGCCCATAAAGTCAAAAACACTTGCTTACATTGACCAACCGATACAGAACCATATAACAAAAAGAATCATTCATTTCCATACTTAATAAATCATGCATTTGTAGCATTAGACTTAAAATATCTGAAGTCTCTTGGTATCTATATGAAGAATGATTAGCATAATCTTTACAAAGTCAGGTCCTTACCTGTACAGAATGAAAAGTCTGAGCTCATATGTCCCTAAATAAATGTTTCTTCTGGTTTTTTAGCACTGTGTAAAGCCCAATTTCTTACCTAAGCTTACTAGGCTCCTCTATTTTGTTTTGAATATATAAATTTTTCAATATATCAACTGCAGGAGTCAGAGGTGTCTCACTGTAGAAGGATGCTTATCTAGTACTATATATACATACATACACACACATACACATACGTACACATACATACATACATGAGAAATGAGTAACTGAGACAGATAACATATAGCCCATAAAGTCAAAAACACTTGCTTATATTTACCAACCCATACAGAACTATGTAACAAAAAGAATCATTCTTTTTTATAGTTAATAAATCATGCACTTGTAGCATTAGACTTAAAATAATCTGAAGTCTCTTAGCATCTATATGAAGAATGATTAGCATACACATATGTATGTGTGTGTATGTATGTATGTATGTATGTATGTATGTATATATAAACACACACACATAGATATCTTACCAATAACAAAACAGAATGTGGATTAGTACAGTATAAGCCAAGTGCAATTTTTTTTAATTTAAAAATGGAATGCTTTATGAATTTGCATGTCATCCTTGTGCAGGGGCCATGCTAATCTCCACTGTATCATTCCAATTTTAGTACATGTGCTGCCAAAGTGAACGCCAAGTATGAATTCTGATGGCAAAAATAAACTAATATGAACTCAGAATAAACTGGTAAAAGTATATAATAAAGAAAAGCTGCGCCGGGTGTGGTGGCACACGCCTTTAATCCCAGCACTCGGGAGGCAGAGGTAGGAGGATCGCCGAGAGTTCGAGGCCACCCTGAGACTACATAGTGAATTCCAGGTCAGCCTGAGCCAGAGTGAGACCCTAACTCGAAAAACCAAAAAAAAAAAAAAAAAAGAAAAAAAAGAAAAGCTGGGCATGGTGGTACACACATTTAATCCCAGTACTTGGGAGGCAGAGGTAGGATTGTTGTGAGTTCAAGGCCAGCCTGTGACTACAGAGTGAGTTCCAGTTCAGCCTGTGCTGGTACCTAAGGGAAGAATGGAGAATAGAGCCAGACATGGTGATGCATGTTCTAATGCTGGCACTAGGAAAATTGAGACAGCAAGATTGTGACTTTGAGTATGGGCTACATAGCAAACCGTGTTTCTAAAACAAAGAAACAAACAAAAAAAAAAATGAAGCAAAACAAAAGATATACACTACTCTGTACCAATTAGATTATACCTAAAAGACAGCATGTCATACCTTGAAAAGTAATTAAACTAAGGAATGTTAATGAGAAAGTAAAATACAAACTAGGTCACATATGAGCAGAAGGAAGTAGGTCTATGTATCTTAGAGAAAGAGGACTCAAGGGAAATACTATGGTTATTTTCAAATATCAAAGAATGTTATATTGAAAAAAAGTGATTAAAAAAAATCTTGTGTATGAGAAGGCAGAAGCAATAATAAAGGGAGTAGGCTTTAATAGTTTTCGTTTTGTTTTGTTCTTTTGAGGTAGGGTCTTGCTCTAGCCCAGGCTGACCTGGAATTCACTCTGAAGTCTCAGGCTGGCCTCAATTTCACAGGGATCTTCCTACCATTGCCACCCGGGTGCTGGGATTAAAGGCTTGCACCACCATACCCAACTGGCTTTAATACTCTTAAAACTATTCAAAGAAAAGGAAGCCTCAAAAAGTTATGTTGAGTCATTAAGATTATATCTGTAGCCCAGGCTGACATGGAATTTACTACATACTCTCAGGATCGCCACTAATTCACAGCCCTCCTCCTACATCTGCCTCCCAAGTGCTAGCATTAAAGGCATGTGCTACCATGCCCAGCAAATTTTAATTTTTTACAAAATTACTTTTTTAGGGCTGGAGAGATGGCTTAGCAGTTGAGATGCTTGTCTGCAAGGCCAAGGGACCCAGGTTCAATTCCCTAGTACCCACGTAAAGCCAGATGCACAACATGGTGCATGTGTCTGGAGTATATGTGCACACATATACATATACATATACATATACATATATATATATCTGCCTCTTTCTCTCAAAATTAAATTTAAAATAATTTACTTTTTAATTTATTTGCAAGCAAATAGAAAGCAGACAGAGTGGGCACACCAGGGCCTTTAGCTGCTGCAAATGGACTCCGGCTGTTTATGCTTTACATAGGTACCAGGGAATCAAACTGCGATCATTAAGCTTTGTAGGCAAGTGCCTTTTAACTGCTAAGCCATCTCTCCAGCCCAAATTTTAATTTTTTACTTCTAAAATTCTGTGATTTTTATGTTACATATATGCCCTCAAAATTTAAACCTGTAGTATTAAAATCACTACGTGTTCTATAGAAAGTACATTTAACATTTATCTCTTAAGTTATATTCAAACCAGACTTATGCTATGGATACTATTAAATCATTTATTTATAGTATGTAATGTTGCCCACTTTTATTTGCACATTTGATGAAGTATCTGACCAAACTGCTGATCTCTTGCATCTTCTTCTGTCTGGAAGTTTGTGTTGAGGCTGATACATTTGGTTTTGCAGTTCTCAGACATTCTGTTTCTTTCTGAATGTATTTCTGCAAAAATCTTCAAGAAAACAAAACAGGATTTCAGAAACTCACTAATGCTTAAATTTTTATAATTTCCCTTTAAAAAATCCTTTACGCCAACACAAAGAGCATCACTTAAAAACCCCCAGGCTTTGTTCAATATACCAGCTAAATATAGTAAATATCTTTTCAAAGCTTAACTCTTACAACATCAATATAAAGTCTAACCTGTATGAGTTTCTATTTGTATTACTTGGATTATTATTTTATCATGAAAACTTACAACACATTAAGGGATCTTAACACTCCTTACATTATAAACAGCTGGTCATACTTCTAGCTACTTAAAAGAAGCCTGCCTAGAAGATAATCAAGACTAGCAAGGAGGTTAGGTACAAATTTGGTCGACCTAATAAGCTCATATAGTATTTTTCATCCCTATGTAATAAGTGTATTTTTAATGGCTAAAATATACCAAGTTATCATAGAAAAAAAATCCTGCCTTTTTTTCATGCCATATGCATTCAAACTATTTTGTTTATTTATTTGCAAGCAGAGAAAGACAAAGAAGGAAACACAGAAAGAATGGGCACACCAATGCCTCTAGCCACTACAAACAAACTCCAGATGCAAGTGCCACCTTGTGCATCTGGCTTTACATGGGTACTAAGGAATATGACCTGGGTCATTAGACTTTGCAGACAAGTGCCTTAAACACTATGCAATCTCTCCAATCTGGCATTCAAATCTTTAATAGTCTATTACAATACAGCAAAACAAAAGTTTCTGTTGTAAATATCCAAGTAAATATTGTAGGAAGAGAAAGTATGAACTGCCTCATCACTGTAATTATTAGTTTTTAAATAATTATTATATAATTATTATATCTGCTTGCAAATAAATTAAAAAATATATTATTTAAGTTATTTTTAATTTAATTGTATTTGAGAGAAATAGGCAGGTATATACATAGAGAGTGGGTGCACTAGGGCCTTCAGCCACTGCAAATAAACTCCAGATGCATGCACCATGTTGTGCATCTGGTTTTACATGGGTACTGGGGAACTGAACCTGGGTCCCTTGGCCTTGCACACAAGCACCTCAACTGCTAAGCCATGTCTCCATCCCTAAAAAAAAAAATAATTTAAAAGAAATTTAATATAAATTTTTATATTTATTTAGGATAAGCTGAGCTCAATTCTCCTGCTTCAACTTCCCAACTGTCAGGACTATAGATATGAACACCACACCTGGCTTCAAATATAAAACCCTCAATATTGCACATTAATACAAAATACTTAACTGAGCTAGCTGTGTTAGGATACCCTTTAAAATAAGGCATGATGTATATCCAAAGGACTCATCTCATTTCCTTAGAAGTACGCGCTCAACCATGTTTATTGCTGCTCAATTTATAATAGCTGGGAATTGGAACCAGCCTAGATGTCCCTCAACAGATGAGTGGATAATGAAGATGTGGCACATTTATACAATGGAGTTCTACTCAGCGGTAAAGAAAAATGAAGTTATGAAATTTGCAGAAAAATGGATGGACCTGGAAAGGATTATACTAAGTGAGGTAACCCAGGCCCAGAAAGCCAAGCGCCACATGTTCTCTCTCATACGTGGATCCTAGCTACAGATGATTGGGCTACTGCGTGAGAATGAAAATACTTAATAGCAGAGGCCAGTAAGTTAAAAAGGAGACATAAAGGGTAGAGAAAGGAAGGGAAGAGGATACTTAATATGTTGATATTGTATATATGTAATTACAATGATTGTAATGGGGAGGTAATATGATGTAGAATGGAATTTCAAATGGGAAAGTGTGGGGGTGGGGAGGGAGGGAATTACGATGGGATATATTTTATAATCATGGAAAATGTTAATAAAAATTAAAAAAAAAAAAAAAGGCATGATGAAGTTCCTCGTGTTGCTGAGGTACATTTGCTTGCTACCCTCTTGCCCTGTGTCTGGCACCTATATCCTTGATGATTCTTTTTGATCCATTCTGTATTTTTTTAAAATAAAATATGGAAAGCATAAAACAAATACTTTATCTTTCCTAAGCCTTACAATGTTTCTTTTTTTTTTTTTTTTTCTGGCTTTATGAGGAAGGGTCTCACTCTAGCCCAGGCTGACCTGGAATTCACTCTGTAGTCTCAGGGTGCCCTTGAACTCACGGTGATCCTCCTACCTCTGCCTCCCAAGTGCTAGGATTAAAGGTGTGTGCCAACACGACCAGCCTTTATGTTTCTAATTATAAATGGTCTTGTAGCTGAAAATTATGTCTCAATGTAAAAATATAATAATTCTGGTTGCCACACCAGCCTAACAACTGAATTGTTTCATTATCTAAGGATGTTTCTGAGCCAGGCATACTAGTGCATGCCTTTTTAATTCCAGAATTCAGGAGACAGAGGTGGAAGGATCTCTGTGAGTTCAAGGCCAGCCTGAGAATACAGAGTGAATTCTAGGTCAGCCTGAGCTAGAGTAAAACCTTACCTCAAAAACCAAAAAAAAAAAAGGTTTTGGTGTTTTTTAAATTGCTTTAATCTGAAAACATTGAAATATTTCTTTTACTTGTATTAGCGTAATTTAACACTTGGCACTTATAATCAGAACAATAATTAAAGGCTTCAAAGTAATTAGATATTTAATATTATCTGATTTTTTAATGTGAAATAAATTCTTTAACACAAATGAAAGGACTTTTGTTTTGTCTTATGTGTGGTGGGTGTACTATATGCACATATGTGTATAGATGAGTGCCCCACACATACATATGCATAGGGCAAAAGAAGATATCAGATGTCCTCTTCTATTGCTCTTCTGCCTTATTTCCCTGAGACAAAAGCTCTCACTGAACCAGGAGCTCATTTATTAGTTAGACAGGCTGACCAGGTAGATCGAGTATCTCTCTGTGTCCTTGTCAACACTGATGTTACAGTAATGTGCAACTATCCTTGGCTTTTTACATGGGTTCTTAGGATTAAACTCAGATCCTGATGCTTGCACAGAAAGCACTCTTACCTGCTTACCACAGCCAAGGAATTCTTTTTTAATCTATTGAGTAGTTTTGTTTGAAACAAGTTCTCACTCTGTCAACCAGGCAAGACTGAAATTCACTATGAAGCTCAGGCTGTCCTTGAATTCATGATCACCTTGCCTCAGTCAATCAAGTTTTAGGATTATAAGCATTTGCCATGAGGCTCAGCAACTTTTTCAGTCATAAATGACATGTTTCAGACGTATGTGGAAGATGTGACTTAAAGTTATATTCTAGGCTAGAGAAATGGCTTAGCAATTAAGGCACTTACCTGCAAAACCAAAGGACCTAGTTTCAATTCTCCAGGACCCACGTAAGTTAGATGTACAAGGTGGCACATGCATCTGAAGTCTACAGTGGCTAGAGGGCCTGGCACACCCATTCTCTCTCTGTCTCTTCCTCTCATGCAAATAAATAAATAAAGTGTATAAAAAATTTGTTTAATATTCTATATGAGCTGTTTGTTTGTTTGTTTGTTTGTTGAGGTAGAGTCTAACCCTAGGCCAGACTGACCTGAATTTACTCTGTAGCATCAGGCTGGCCTTGAATTCACAGCATTCCTCCTACCTCAGCCTCTCAAGTGCTGGGATTAAAGTCATGCACCACCATGCTCAACTACTGTGGGCATTTTTTTTTTAACATTTTTATTTATTTATTTGAGAGAGAGGCAGACAGAGAGAGAGAGAATGAAAGAATGGGATGCTAGGGCCTCCAGCCACTGTAAATGAACTCCAGACACATACACCACCTTGTGCATCTGGCTTACGTGGGTCCTGGGAATCAAACCTTGTTCATTGGGCTTTGCAGGTAAGCACCTTAACCACTAAGCCATCTCTCCAGCCCAAGCTAATGTGAACATTTTTTTAAACTAATGTATAGATAAACTATTAAGTACCTACTTCCTATTCAAAGCACAACAATGATATACAGTGGGCAAAGTTAAAGAATGACATGCAAAAAAATACCATCACAAAAGAAATAAAAATGAAAGAGAAAGCCAAGCATGGTGGCGCACACCTTGAATCCCAACACTTGGGAGGCAGAAATAAAAAGCATAAAATCCTCAGGGGCTAGCAAGATGGCTCAGCAGGTAAAGTCCTTACAATGAAAACATGAGGACCTGAGGCAGTAAAGCACTTGCCTGTGACACCAATGCTGGGGAGGCAAACTAGAGAATCCCCAGGGGCCTGTAGGCTAGCCTGTCTAAGTTTAGCTTGTCTAAACAAATTGGTGAGCTCCAGGTTCAGTGAGAGACACTGTCTCAAAATAAGGTGGAAAGTGGTAAAGCAACACACATGCATAAACACCTGTCCATACGTGTCTGCTAAACACACAAAAAAATAAAAATCAAAAAATAAACATTCCAGATGTGTTGTGGTTGTATGCCTTTAATCATAGCACTTGGGAGACAGAGGTAGGACGCTCACTAAATTTGAGGCTAGCCTGGGAATATAGAATGAGATCCAGGTCACCCTGAGCTACAATGAAACCCTATCTTGAAAAACCAAAAGGGGGAGGAGGAAAGACACCTCATATAGACTACCTGAAAACAGCATCCCAATTCAAGTATTTTCCTTGTTTGGAATCTGAATGTTTATCTAAATGTTGAACTGTTTCAGGATCCCGAATCAGGCGTTTAAATTTCTCAACTTCTTTCTGAAAATGAAAACAAACATGTTACCTACCATACATTTGGTTTGTTTCCAGGAAATTAAATTTGAATATTTTACTACCCTGCGTTCCGTAGCTCTATCATGTTCAAGTTGCCGGCAGCATATAAGGAGATCATTAAGTGCTAGACTCATGGCTTAGGACTTCAGAACACATATCCTTATCTGTAAAAGGAAATATACATAATGATTTCACTTTATTTATTTTAGGTACTTAGGATTAGCCCAGGGTCTTTAACAGGCTAATAATGTGATATACCACTGAGCTACACTCCAATCCTCTATGTGATTATTTTAGACCACAATATCTATGTATTTAAATCTAACAATCTGTTTATCCAAAGGTACAAAGTGATGAAAGACACAGTAATTCTTAACATTTTAATATCAGATTTTCTTAGAATATATGAAGAAAAAGTCCCAATCCTGAAATGCTATTTGCAATAACATGACAAAAAGGTATCTTTTTTGAAGAAAATAAAATAACTCAGCATTACTACATCAACAAAAAATGTTCTCCCTCTCTCTCTCTCAAATAAATAAATAAAACCAGCAGCTAAAGCTCAGAAGGGATCACCGCAACCAAGGGCCGTCACTTATCTTCATAAACACAGTACAGGGTCACACAGCTGGCAAGCACTATTCGAATTCTGATACTGCAATTTCAGAGCCCCAGAGTCTCAATCACGAACCTGTAGCTTAAATCTAAATATATGGACCGCGGCTAAGAAGTACGAATTACGAAAGAGGGGAAAATGACTTAGAAGTTACCTAGAAAAATCAGAGCCCTCAGGTGATAGAAATGTAGGATGCATAGAAAGCTAGGGGAAAGTGAAAGAGGTGCAAGCCACTCATTGGGGGGCTTAGAGCAAGGGCGGGAAACCGCTATGACAGGGAAAGATGGGGAAGAGAGGAGAGCTGGGGTCGTTCATTCGCGAAAGACCGGGTTGGACACGAATTTTCCTCTCACAGAAGCAGCCGCGCTCGTTCCGCACCGCTGCCGCTGCATTCTAACCTCCACAGCCCGCTCTGCTTAGCTTCTCCCCGGGGCCACGGATCCTGCAGGTGCTTCTTCTTGCACGCCACTTCCCGCTTCCGGTTTAAACGCAACCAGGACTGCAGCTTGGGCCCCAGAGGCAGAAGTCGGGCGCAAGGCGGCTACGCGTCTGCTCAAGTATCACGTGCTCCCGCCTCAAAACATTCGCTCGCCCAAAACACTCCGGGTGTGAGGGAACGCGCCTGCGCGCCGCGCACCAATAGCGAGCGACCTCGCGCGGACGGGTCGCGGGCAGGCTCGGGCCCCCACCGCCCGCCTCCACGTCCTCCTCGGCCCCACCCCCTCCAGCCTCGAAGACGGAAATGACGACAGTTCTGAGGAGTACGGAGGCGGGTTTCATTTCGGCGCCTTTCTCTCGCCGGCAGGAGCGATTGGTCGGCGTGGCGCGAAAGAGGCGGGACAAGTTGCCGCGGGTTCAGTGCCGCCACTGGAACCGGGAGATGCGGCGCCGGAGCCGTGGCTGTGTTCCCTTGTGTTTGGGTGGCGCCTCGTCCCGTGTGTGTCTCCTCCTGCGGCTCGGATCATGCTGTTACCCTCGGACGTGGCCCGGCTGGTATTGGGTAAGCGCAGGCTCGAGAGAACGGCTCCTGGACCAGGCGGAGCAGGGCCGAAAGACTTTCGGGGGCCCGAGGTTTGCTCGGGGTGGGGAACGCTCTGGAGGTTGCCCCCTCGTCCAAGTTCAGGCTGGAGCTTGTTGGTCCCCTGGGAGGCTTAGGACAGCCTAAGCCTCTTTGTGTGTGGATGCTCTTCTCCGCAGGAGCTGCTGGCCAGGGAGCAGCCCGGGGTGGGACACCTTTGGGGCCTGGATTCAGAGGAAGAGCCAGGCCTGGACACGTAACTGGGACCCCAGAAAGAAAGTTGTCTACGTGACAGACGGGGCTGGCGTGTACCTCACCCCTTTCCCTTGTCAGAGCTGGGACCAAAATATAAAAGGGAAAATAGAACTTGCCCAGCCACGCAGCGTCGTTAGAAAGATTTTCCTGACGCCCTTGTTAGAACACGACGTTAGCACTGGAGGTCTGGGACAAATGGAGGTGAGCTTTCTCTCTAGTCCCTGAAATTCGTCGCCCACTGTAAAGGCTTGAAATGCCACTTGCGTATTTTAAAACAGCAACAGTTCCGAATCTTTTGATGGGCAAAATTTTCAGAGGTGGAAGTGCCTTCCAGTTACGCATTTTCTAATCCTCAGTTTGTCCTCCATTTGTGTAGTTGGTAGCCCATTGGTCTGTCAGGGTGTATTGTATTGTCAGTATGAGAGATGTTTTGTGTTGATATTTGACCCCAGATAGACTAAGCGGGTTTACACTGCAGCAAACAAGAGCCCCAGAAAGTTGAATAACCTAGACAATGACTTATAAACAAACACATGACACCCCTGAAAGTAAATGGTAAAAAACCTGATGAAACGCCTCATATTTTGAGACAACCAGTGGTATCGTTCTGTTGTCCAAGAAATCCATTTAATTTATGCCTTTTTAAAAGATATCGAGCCCTGTCCACCCCAAAAAAGTTTGTTTTTTTTTTTTTTTACAGGGTTTTTGATAAGCACATTTTGCAGGAAACATTAGGGGACTCCAAATGATCCCACTTCCATATATGGAGAAACTAATGACTAACGACTAAATATTCTGTTAATGGCTAACCATTTCCCCACTTTATCAGAAATTAACCTGTGAATGTGTGTGTGCGCACGCACGCACGCACGCACGCATGCATGCATACATACATACTACCTTGTAGTTGTTACGTTTACTGGGCTTATATGAAAATCAGTGAAAAGTAAGCACAGTATACATTAGCATACCTTTTTCCTCCTCTGAACATTGCTTAAGAATTGTGACTTTTAAGCTGGGTATGGTAGTGCACCTTTAATCCCAGCACTGGGGAGGCTGAGGTTATTGTAAATTTGAGGCCAGCCTGAAACTACAGAGTGAGTTCTAGATCAGCCTGGGCTAGAGTGAGACCCTTCCACTGGAGGGGGCCGGGGGAATGTGACTTTTAGCAGTTTTGTGATCCAAACTAATTTCAGTAATCACAGTCTTAAAAATGATTTCTCCAGGTGTGGTGGCATACACCTTTAATCCTAGCACTCAGAAGGCTGTGGTAGGAGAATCACCATGAATTTGAGGCCATTCTGGGCTACAGAGTGTTTTAAGTCAGCCTGAGCTAGAATGAGGCCCTTCCTCAAAAAAAAAAAAAAAAAAGTTTCTCAAGGTTGGCATTATTGGTATTTTGAAGGAGATAATTACTTATTAGGGAAATTGCCCTGTGCTCAGATTTTGTAGGATATTTAACAGCATCCCTGACCTTTATCCACTAGATACCAATAAAACACTTAACCATAACCCTTCCCGGTTGTGAGAAGGAAAGCAAATGTCTGTACATGTTACCAGTATGTTCCCAGGAAGGAAAGTCACCCCTTGTTAAGAAGACCTTAAGAAAAAGATAAGATTGGGACTGGAAAGATGGTTTAGCAGTTAAGGTACTTGCCTTTGAAGCCTAAGGAGTCACATTCAATTCTCCAGTACCTACATAACCCAGATACACAAGATGACACATGCATCTGGAGTGGCTAGAGGCCCTGGCACGCCTGTTTTCTCTCTACCTGCCTCTCTTTGTCTCTATCTCAAATAAATAAATATACTTTTGTTTAAAAAGAGAGATAAAATTAGCTCTAAATTGTTTGACCTCCATCAGCAAGCTGTTCTACATGATTTCCTGCTTTGCTTTTAGTGCATGAAGACTAAGTCATTGTTTTTCATCCTTAAATTTGTCTCTGTTATTCAGATTCTGTTTTCACAGTTATGTATCCCAGCAGTATGTTCCCACCTCTACTTAGGACTTGTTATGACTTTTCATGTTATTTACTGTTGTTACAAGTCTTCAACCATTCAAGTCACACCATCTGCTCTAAAAGTTGAAATAATTTTGCACTTTGTGTTGGGGGATGGGGACAAAAAAAGCAAGCCCCACCACACTTATTGCTCTTGGCTCTGACATGTAGCATTGTCTTGTATACATACATACATATAATGTTAGCAATTACATTGACTTGTTCAGAATTCTTCTGTTGTACCCCCTTAGCACCTTTTGTTCACCCATCACGTTTTTTTCAGCAAATCTTGAGGTGCCTTATATGTTCCAAACATTGCCAATCTCTAAGCCTAAAAGGTAGGTTTTCTAGCCGGGTGTGGTGGTACACGCCTTTAATCCCGGCACTTGGGAGGCAGAGGTAGGAAGAGTGCCTTGAGTTCTAGGCCACCCTGAGACTACATAGTGAATTCTAGGTCAGCCTAGGTTGGAGTCAGGCCCTACCTCCAAAAAACAAGTAATTTTTCTTCCCTTAGAATTCACCTGTTTTTTTTTTTCACCCTTATACACCAAAATGAACCCCACATCACATTGTCTAATGCTCACTTTTCATCCTTTCACAAGACAAATGCATTTTTTAAATTTTTTTACTTAATTTACTAATTCACTCCTCTCATTTTTTAGCATACTACACTGAGTTTTACATCTGTTTACACTTAAACTGCCCTGGCCAAGCAGCTATATTGCCAGCTATTACCTTGGTGGAATTTTTATTTATTCATTTGCAAGCAGAGAAAGATACAAGGAAGACAGGCAAAGAGAGAATGTCTCCAGTCACGGCAAACAAACTCCTGATACATGCACCACTTTATGCATCTGGTTTTATATATGAATACTAGAGAATCGAATAGGTTTTACAGGCGAATGCCTTAACAGCTGAGCTATACATCATGTATTTTTATTACCTCTGGGCCATAAGTTTGATTTTTTTTTTTTTTTCAAGGTAGGGTCTCTAGCTCAGGCTGACGTGAAATGCACTCTGCAGTCTTAGGATGGCCTCGAACGCACAGCGATCCATGTTTGATTTTCTTTTTTATTAGTGTGTCATAAAAGGCACTCTGTGAAACTGATCTACTTGTAATTTTGCCCAGTACCATCTTCATAGTATTTGCCCAAGGCTGCAGGCATACCAAACTATTTAGTTTCTCCAGACATTTTTATGTATTTTGCTTTTTCTTATCTTTCTAATACATTTGTATTTAGGGTTCAGGTCAATTGTGATCTCTGAAACCCCTTCCAACAGCTCATGTCATGGTTGAGGTGAGGTTGTTGTGTATTTGTTTTGTGGTAAGATTTATGAAACAAAATTGACCATTTTAGCCAACTTTAAATGTCTAGCTCTGTGGCATTGAACAGCTTGACATTGCTTTGCAGCCATCACCACCCTCAACCTCTAGAACTTTTTCTCCCTAAAGTGAAACATTTTGTCTTGTTCAGTGTCTTTAATCTTGGATTAAAGGACATGCTTCAAGACTGCTTATGAATTCCCAAAGCTATATAAAAGTAGCTGGGCATGGCGGTGCATGCCTTTAATTCCAGCACTTAGGAGGCAAAGGTAGGAGGTTCTTCACCATGAGTTCAAGGTCAGCCTGAGACTCACTAGTGAATTCCAGGCCAGTCTGGGCTAGGGCAAGAAAAGTTGTATGTGCGAAATGGGTTGAAGGAACCAGAATTTTCTTCAGTTTCCTAAACAGATTTAATTCTATTTAGACAGGGGGGAAAAAAACAAGTAATGTGTATGTTTAGCATGGTGACATTTAATGAAGGAATTGGTTACACTAGTGAGACAGAAGCTAAGAAGCAAACAGTTAATGTGAGACACAACTTAGGATAGCACCACAGGAAACCATGCTAATCCAATATGTAATACACATAACTCAAAACAAAGTTCTATGACTTCTAGTATATTCATAGGATGCAACAATTGCCACTAATTCCAAATACTTTTATTTTTTAAAATATTTATTTAAGAGAGAGAATGGGCACATCAGGACCTCTAGCCACTGCAAACAAACTCCAGATGCATATGCCACCTTGTGTAACTGAGTTACATGGGTACTGGAGAATCAAACTTGAGTACTTAGGCTTCACAGACGAGCACCTTAACCACTAAGCCAACTCTTCAGCCCTTCAAATACTTTTATAACTCCAAGAAATTCTATACTGTTAAGAGTCACTCCCAGTTTTCCTGTTTTGACATCTGTCAGTATCCACTAATCTACTTTATCGATGGATTTGATATTTACATTGCATGTAAATGAAAAATATGTGGTTTCTTGTGTCTGATTTTATTCACTTAGCATGTTTTCAAGAATAAGCCATGTCATGACAGGGATTAGTACTTCTGTCCTGGTACACAGAATAATTGATATCTCATAGTGGTTTTGATGTTATAACTTCTCATAACTAATAAAGTTGAACATCTTTTCATAAGCCTGGTAGCAGTTTGTATAACTTGTTTGCAGAAAGATCTATTCCAGAGCCGGGCGTGGTGGCACACGCCTTTAATCCTGGCACTCGGGAGGCAGAGGTAGGAGGATCCCCGTGAGTTCGAGGCCACCCTGAGACTACACAGTGAATTCCAGGTCAGCCTGAGCTACAGTGAGACCCTGCCTCAGAAAAAAAAAAAAAAAGATCTATTCCAAACTTGCTTATTTCTTAAATTCTCTTCTTAATTTTTATTTTACTTTTTTTTTTTTTATTATTTACTGGAGAGAAAGAATGGGCACACCAGGGCCTCTAGCTCCTGCAAATGAACGCCAGACACATGCACCACCTTCTACATCTGGCTTTATGAGGGTACTGGGGAATTGAACCTGGGTCCTTTAACTATGCAGGCAAGCGCCTTAACTGCTAAGCCAATCTCTCTGGCCCTTAAATTCTCTTTTAATTATTATACCATAAAGTTCACTGTATAGTTTACAAATATTTTCATTCATTTTATCAGCTATCTTTTTATTTTCTTTTTTTTTAATTTTTATTAACATTTTCCATGATTATAAAATATATCCCATGGTAATTCCCTCCCTCCCCACCCCCATACTTTCCCATTTGAAATTCCATTCTCCATCATATTACCTCCCCGTTACAATCATTGTAATTACATATATACAATATCAGCCTATTAAGTATCCTCCTCCCTTCCTTTCTCTACCCTTTATGTCTCCTTTTTAACTTACTGGCCTCTGCTACTAAGTATTTTCATTCTCACGCAGAAGCCCAGTCATCTTTTTATTTTCTTGGTAGTGTCCTTGGAAACATAAAAGTTGGAAATACTGATACTTGTGGTGGCTTGGATTTACAGTGTCCTCCATGGCCTTATATATTTTGAGTTGCTAAACCTTGTCTGGAGACAATTTGGGAAAGGTTGTGAGGTTGTGGTGTCTTGCTGGAGGAAGTGGGTTGGCTAAGGGTAATACAGTCCAACTCTAAGCTCAATAAATAGAGTACTTAACTGCTGCTGTGGAGATGTGATGCCCCCTGGCCATTTGATCTGCCTTGCTTTCCCTGCCATGGTGAAACTTCCTCTTGAAACTGTAAGCTGAATAAGCTCTTTCCTCCTATAAGCTGTTTCTGGGAAGGTGGTTTGTCTCAGCAATGAAAAGGTAACTACTGTAGCATTCAGGTGTTTTTTTTTTTCATTTTTTTGTTTATTTTTATTTATTTGAGAGCAACAGACAGAGAGTGAGGCAGATAGAGAGAGAGAATGGGCACGCCAGGGCCTCCAGTCACTGCAAACGAACTCCAGACGCGTGTGCCGCCTTGTGCATCTGGCTAACGTGGGCCCTGGGGAATTCAGCCTGGAACCGGGGTCCTCAGGCTTCACAGGCAAGTGCTTAACTGCTAAGCCATCTCTCCAGCCCAACATTCAGTTTTTGCTCCCCCCCTTTGGTTGCTTGTGTTTTAGATATTATACCTAAGGAAAAAATTACCTTTTTTTCCCTCCTAGATGTATAATTTTAGCTCTTACAGTTTAGAACTTTGAATTAATTTTTTTAATGGGGTGTGAAGTAAGAGTCCAGCTTCATTGTTTTGTTAGTAGGTATCCAGTTGTCCCCACATCAGTCGTTGACTGTTCTTTCCTCCAGTGCAATTATTTTGATTATCTTTTTCAAAAATCAACTGATTGTTAATACCTGGGTTCATAATTCTGATTTGTTAGTATGTTATCTCTATGCTACATTGACTTGACTATTTTAAGCTTTATAGTAAGTTTTCAAATAGATATGGGTGCTTCAAACTTTTCTTAGTTTGCAAGGCTGTTTTGATATCATAGGTCCCTTCTATTTCCTTATGAATTTTCACATCTGCCTGTTAGTTCTTAACAAAAAGGATTGAAAGTTATTAAATATATGGATTAATCTGGAAGTATTAGCCTTTTAAAAATATTCAGTCTTTCGAGGCCACCCTGAGACTACAGTGAATTCCAGGACAGCCTGAGCTAGAGTGAGACCCTACCATGAAAAACCAAAAAGAAAACAAAATTCAGTCTTGGCCTGGCTTAGCAGTTAAGTTAAGCACTTGCCTGTGAAGCCTAAGGACTCTGGTTCAAGGCTCGACTCCCCAGGACCCATGTTAGCCAGATGTACAAGGGGGCGCACATGTCTGGAGTTCGTTTGCAGTGGCTAGAGGCCCTGGTGCGCCCATTCATTCTCTCTCTCTCTGCCTCTTCCTCTCTCTGTCACTCTCAAATAAATAAATAAAAATAACAAAATAAAAATATAAATATTCAGCCTTTAATCCACAAAGACATTCTGTTAGCAGATTTTTCACAAACCCCATATTTAGTTACACAATCCCATGTGGGGTTGCAACCTATAGTGTAAGAACCTTGTCTGTACACTTATGACATACAGCTGCTTGTTCAGGTAAGTCTAACTTGAGAGCCAGAAGGCCATATGCATTGGGCCATGTATAGTCCAGGATAGCTATAAATGTAGTCCATCATATTTGTAGATCAAAGTCATGTTGCAATGTCAAATACGTGGACACATTTATATAATATTCCTTTAAATTCTTATTTCTAAAAGTAGTTCCTTTACTGTTATTAACAAGTAAATTTCCTGTTGTTTGCCAGTGGGTCCTGTGTATATAGCTAAGCAATTGATAATTTCTTAGCCTTTACTTACTATGTTAAGATTAAAGTTCCTAGAATTAGTAATACTTTTATTCCCACATGAAATAAATTAAAAAGCAAAAGTTTCCTTCTGACTTTTCACACCGCATACATAAGTATATTATCTGCTTTTTGTACTAAATGATGAAGTGCATAGTGAAGTATACAAATAAGCAATACTGAGAGATTGTGGGTTTTGGTTGTTGCTGTTTGGTTGGTAGTTTTTTGGTTTTTCAAGGTAGGGTCTCACTCTACCCCAGGCTGACCTAGAATCCACTATGTATTCTTAGAGTAGCTTCAAACTCACAGCAATCCTTCTACCTTGGCCTCCCAAATGCTGGCTAGAGTGAGACCCTACCTCAAAAAAAAAGAAAAAAGAAAAATAATAAAGGCATGTGCTACCACACCTGGCTAAGAATGTGGTTTTTTGATAATCTATTAAGTGGGATTATACCATCCCTTCATCTAATTATTGTAGAAGTTATGTAGTACAGGGATTTACTTACCATTTTTTATTATTTTTCCTACAAGCATTTCAATTTAATAATTGTACTTGGTCAAACATGCTTTAAAACCTTAACTAGAATTGGATCTTATAAAGGAACCAGCTGTTGCATTAATACTTTGTATACTACTACACAACCTAGAGCAGGGCTACAAAACACCAGCACATTTTGACTGAGACTCTATCTGTAATATTGGTACTAGATAAAGTATTTTAAATTGCAGTTTGCCAAAAGTACAGAATTTACCCCAAAACTTTTATTTTTCACATAGGTTACTTACAGCAAGAAAAGCTCACTTCTACCTGCCAGACTTTTATTTTGGAAAGTTCAAATTTAAAAGAGTATGCGGAACACTGTACTGATGAAGGTTTTATCCCAGCCTGCTTACTGGTGAGTTACTTTTTCCTTAAAAGAAAAATTCATCATTGACCATCACTGCAAACTAAACAGAGCCTTTAAACAGTTCAGCAAAGCCAAACATAGTGGCGTATACCTGTAATCCCATTTGATTGGGATGCTAAAAAAGCAGATCACTTGGCCTGGGAGTTTCAGGCCAGTAGCTTAATGAGACCCTTATCTCAATAAAAAATAAAATATTTGAATCCAGGGTGGTGGCACATGCCTTTAATCCCAGCAGTCAAGAGAATTGTTGTGAGTTTCAGGCCAGCCTGAGCTACAGTAGTGAATTCCAGGCCAGCCTGGGCTAGAGGGAGAGCTTAACTCAAAAACAAAAATTGAATCTCATCAGGCAAGTTAAAACTAGCAGAAATTCAATGGTTTATAAATACATCCACTAGATTAGTGGGTAAAGGCACCTGCTTACAAAACCTGCTGGCCAGGGTTTGATTCCTTCCCGCTTGAACCCAGGTGCACATAGTGGTGCGTGCAACTGACATTTGTTTACAGCAGTAAGAAGCCCTGGCATGCCCATTGTCTTTCTCTGCTTGACAATAAATAAATAAAATATTTTTAAAATCAAGGCTAGAGAGATGGCTTAGTGGTTAAGGTGCTTGCCTGCAAAGCCTAAGGACTTAGATTCAATTCCCCAGTACCTATGTAAACCAGGTACACAAGGTGCACAATGGCATGCATCTAGAGTTGGTTTGCAGTTGCTAAAGGACCTATGTACCCATATTCATTCTCTCTCCAGTAAATAAGTAAAATGAAATTTAAAAAATAAAAATAAATTAATCCACTGTAAAGTGTAAATGTTCTTTGTACACATTCATACACTTGGCCTCTGAGATTCAATTTTAAAATGTTACTCTCATTTCTCATTAGTTTTATTATCAGAGCTTTTTTTTTTTTTTAACTCCCTGGTGGCTTATTATTTTTCTGCCTCATTGAGGCAACTAAAGTTCAGAATACAGGTATTTAGCTGAGCATGGTGGAAAAAGCCTCTGTTTCCAGCATTTTGGGAACCTAAAACAGGATTGTCATTATAAGGCCAGCCTAGCCTACATAGCAAGACCCTGTCTCCAAAAACAAACAAAAGCAAAAATGGGTATTTTGATTTTATTATCACCTCATGTATAGGTGTCACTAGACCAACAAAACAGCATTTGATACTTATTGGACCCATTCTAAAATTACATGATTTTACGTGGTACTTGTCACTTTATTTTATTTTATTTTTTTGGTTTTATGAGGTAGGGTCTCACTCTAGCTCAGGCTGACCTGGAATTTACTATGTAGTCTCATGGTGGCCTCAAAGTCTCGGCAATCCTCCTACCTCTGCCACCCAAGTGCTGGGATTAAAGGCATGCACCACCATGCCCAGCTCATTTTATCTAAAAGATGGCTCCTTGGTGTTTGCTTTGGCAGCACATATACTGCCAAATTAAAACATACAGTGTTCATATTTCTTCCAAAAGAATCTATAAAAATGCAGTTTATCAAGAGTACAGAATACAAAATACACATTGTGTCTGTACGTAACTATAGTAAACAATCAGGATTTGTATATTTAATATTCATTTATAAAAGCAGCAAACATACAAAATGCTTGGGTAATATAACAAAATATGATATATACCTGGTGTGGCTGGTCAAAATTATAAACAAGAGATCAAAAGTATATATAAGATAAGCATAATATTGTACTCATGAGTTAGGATTCAGTTAAGTTAGCTCTCCCCAGTATGATTTGAAGATTGTTCACAGCCAAAATTCCTGCAATTTTAGATAGCAACATGTTGAATTCTAAATTTTGTATAGTAAAAGGAACTTGGGCTGGAGAGAGCTTGCAGGTTAAGCGCTTGCCTGTGAAGCCTAAGGTCCCCCCCCCCCTTCAAGGCTCAATTCCCCAGGGCCCATGTTGGCCAGATGCCCAAGGGAGCACACCAATCTGGAGTTCCTTCACAGTGGCTGGAGGCCCTGGCACGCTCGCTCGCACTCTCTCTCTCTCTCTCTCCCTCCCTTCCTCCCCCTCTCCCTCTCCCTCTTTCTTTCTCTGTCACCCTCAAATAAATAAAAATTAAAAATTATAAAAAAGGAACTAGAATGGCTCAAATAAATCTGAAAAGAAAAGAGTTGAACTATATTTCAAACTGTCAAGGTCAAGAGAATAACTGAAAAGCTCAGGTACTGAAAGAGACTAAGGAAATGTAATATTTAGATCTAACTTAATACATTTTTAAAATTTATTTGCAAGCAGAGGAGAAAATGGGGGCACCAGGTCCTTTCACTGCTGCAACCGAGTTCCAGATGCATGCACCACTTTGTGTATCTGGCCTTATCTTATACTGACTGGGTAAATGACCCCAGGCCGTTAGGCTTTGCAAGCAGTCATCTTAACCACTGAGCCATCCCTCCAGCCCCTAACTTACTTAGTATTCTTTTTTTTTTTATTTTTATTAACATTTTCCATGATTATAAAAAAATATCCCATGGTAATTCCCTCCCTCTCCCCCCCCCCCCCCGACACTTTCTTACTTAGTATTCTTGAATGGATCTGAGAAGAAGAAAGAATATTAATGAAGACCTTTCAAAACCTAAAGTTAGAGCTTGAGGTGATGGCACATGCCTTTAACCCCAGCACTTGAGAGGCAGAGATAGGAGGATTGTTGTCAGTTTGAGGGCAGCCTGAGACTACATAGTGAATTCCATGTCAGCCTGGGCTAGAACGAGACTCTACCTCAAAAAAACAAGAAAAAATCCTAAAGTTATAGTATAGTAAATCATATTAGGCTAAAGTTATTTCTTGGTACCAGTTAAATGATACAAACCCAATGGTTGGGTCTAGGGAGATGACTCAGTGGGTAAGAGCACTTATTGCTGAAGTATGAGGGCTTCTTGAACCAGAGCCCTTCAAATTCAACTTCATGGAACCCATGCGGGAAGCTGGGGTTGGCCATGCATATCTGTAACCCAACTTAGTTGGTTCAGCGGTGGGGTGGTGTTGAGACTGGAGACTTGCTTAGGTTCTTTGGTGGCCAGCAGCTCAGGGTTGAGGGAGAGACCCTCATTTCGAGGAAGTATTTTCAAGCAGAAAAGGATAACAACATTCTCCTTTGGCCTCCACATGCTGTTGCATGGGGCACACACATACAAACACACTTGAATACACCACACATTATTCACATACTCTACACAAGCACACCAAAAACAAATACAGTAGTCATGTAAGATGTTAACATTGTTGGATAGTCAGGGAAGGTTAGTATGGGAATTCTCCAAACTGTATTTGAAGTTCTTCATTGAATCTAAAAGGTTTTTTAATATTTTTATTTTATTTATTTATTTGAGAGAGAGAATGGGAGCACCAAGGCCTCCTAATTTTAAAATTAGGACTGGGGATATGGCTGAGCGGTTAAGGCACTTGCCTACAAAGCCAAAGGACCCAGGTTCCATTCCCCAGGACCCACATAAGCCAGATGCACAAGGGGGCACACACATCTGGAGTTCGTTTGCAGTGGCTGGAGGCTCTGGTGCTCCCATTCTCTCCCTCTCCCTCTCTCTCTCCCCCTTTGCATCTCCCTTTTTCTCTGTCAACTAATATATAACATTTTTTTAAAAAAATTTACATTAAAGGTAGCACTCAAGGCTGGAGAGATGGCTTAGCGGTTAAGGCACATGCCTGCAAAGCCTAAGAACCCAGTTTCGATTCTCCAGGTCCCATGTAAGCCAGATGCACATGGTAGCACATGCACCTGGAGTTCATTGACAGTGGCTAGAGGCCTGGCACACCCATTCTTTCTACCCCCCCCCCCCACACACACACACACACATGTCTCTAAAACATAAATAAAAATAAATCTTTTAAAGGTAGCACTCATGTCCTATATTTTTTAGGTAAGGAAAATGAAGTTTAGAAATACTAAATTATATGCACAAAGTCCTTACAAGTAAATAGTGGTAGGTCCTTTACTGTATTCTTTGTATTACTTTCTGTTATTAATTGTACTACTTAGTATGGTCTGAAAACAGTAGTGAAGGGAAAGACAAAAAGCAAAATGAGAAAAATCGGAGGAGGGAGGGATATTCCAACACTATGATGATTCATTTATTTTTCTGCCTGTGAAGCCAAATTTCTGTCATTTGTTAGGTGATTTATATATACAAATGATACAACAGTCTAGATGATCAGTGGTTACTATGCAGAATGAATCCATTTCTTCAGGAAGTCATTTGGCAATTATTAGTTACCATTAATAATTATAACTAATTATTAGTAAATACACAGACAAATCACCTACCTTCTTAGGCTATATGCTAAGCAAGCACTCTACTTGCTTATATCCCTGGCCCAATATTTTTTTTTTTCTTTCGAGATAGGGTCTTAACATTAGCCCAAGGTGACCTGGAATTCACTACGTAGTCCCACACTGGCCTGGAACTCAGGGAGATCCTCCTACCTCTGCGTTCTGAGTGCTGGGATTAGAGGCTTGTGCTATGGCTCTCAGCACTTTTTATTTCCATTGAGATAATGTCTTTTTATGCTTCCCAGGCTGCCTTTAAACTCATTCTGTACAGCCTTTAAAGATCTATATCACCAGGCCCAACAAAATGTAACTTTACTCTCAGCACTCAGGAGGCTGAGGCAAGAGGATGTAAATTAAAGGCCATTTTGAACTACATGAACTCGTGTCTCAAAAGCAAGAGAGTTAAAGAGATGACTTAGCAATTAAGGCATTTGCCGGCAAAGCCTAAGGACCCAGGTTTAATTCCCCAGTACTCATGTAAATCCAAATGCACAAAGTGGTGCCTGCATCTGGAGTTAATTTGCAGTGGCCAGAGGCCCTGCCATGCCCATCCTCTCCCCTCCCCCGCATGCGTGCGTGCGTGCGTGTAGTAAATAATGTATATATAAATAAATTTGGTGGGGATGTTTTCAAAGTCAGTTTGCATTCTAGTCCACGCTGACCTGGAATACCCTGTGTGGTCTTAGGATAGTCTTGAACTCACACTACCACCTACCTCTGCCTCCCGAGTGCTGAGATTAAAGGCATGCACCACCGCACCCAGCAAACAGTATTTTTAAAAAGAAAAAAGAAGCCGGGCGTGATGGCACACACCTTTAATCCCAGCACTCGGGAGGCAGAGGTAGGAGGATAACCATGAGTTCAAGGCCACCCTGAGACTGCATAATGAAGTCCAGGTCAGCCTGAGCTAGAGTGAGACCCTACCTCAAAAAGCCAAAATATGAAAGTTCAGCCGGGCATAGTGGCGCACGCCTTTAATCCCAGCACTCAGGAGGCAGAGGTAGGAGGATCACCGTTAGTTTGAGACCACCCTGAGACTACATAGTGAATTCCAGGTCAGCCTGAGCCAGAGTGATACCCTACCTCGAAAAACCAAAAAAAGAAAAGAAAAAGAAACAAAGTTTAGGAGGGGAAAAGGAACGATTGTCCACTATGTGTTATAGTGTCTTTTGCACATATCCTCAGTCTCCACAAAAAAATGAATTAAAGGAGCCAAGGGGAGGGGGTGCACATGGATGAGCCTAACGATGGTACCAGATTGACTGTATTCACTGAGTACAAAACTAATTAATAAAAAAAAGTAATCATGGAAAATGTTAATAAAAATTTAAAATTTTTTTAAAAAGTAAAGTAAAAATTGAGAAATAAAAAAAATGAATTAATATGTCCATTTTATTCACAGATAAGTAAGCCTTAGAAATTTTAGTGGTATTGGCTGATACGAGATGACAAGCAAGCATGAATTTCCACATAAAGCCAAGCACTGTAGTACTAGCATTTATAATCCAGTACACGAAGGGCAAGAAAGAAGGTGGAACTTATGGGCCACCTAGCCTGATTGATTGAACACAGTGGTGAATGATGCCGAGAACAGAGAGAATACCTCAAACAAGATGGAAGAGAAGGACCAACACTCAGTCCTCTGACCTCCACATGTGCACACATGAATATACACATCATATGCAAGCATACATACCAAAAACAAAATGTTGAAGTAATTTGTCACACATGTACATGTTGAATTTGAAACTAGAACTGAGTTGTGGCTATGTTTTCTTAAGGAAAGACAGAAAATAATGGCAGAAAAGCAATTTTTGTCTGGAAGGTGGAGATTTAGTCATATTGTTTAAAAAATAGTAGGGCTGGACGTGGTAGCACATGTCTTTAATCTCAACACTTAGGAGGCAGAATTAGGTGGATCACCAAGAGTTCAAGGCCATCCTGAGACTACATAGAGAATTCTATCTAGGTCAACCTGCGCTAGAGTGAGACCCTAGCTCGAAAAACAAGAACAAGCAGAAATAAAATAAAACAAAAAGGTAGGGACTCTAATCTGTTGTAGCTATCCATAAAGCTATGCAAAAAAAAAAAAAAGAAAGAAAACACCCTGCGAAATTGAGTGTCAAAAGTCTTATCTTTCCTAAGAATCAGTACATTCTTGTTCTTATTTCCCACCCAAATACTAACCTGGTCTGCCCTGCTTGGCTTCCTAGATCAGATATCAAGTGCCTTTAGGGTAGTATGATTGTAGACTTCTGTTGTTGATTTTATCATCTCAGCCTATCAATCAATATTTTACCCCTACTAACAATTCAAGACTATGCTATATTTTTTAGTTTTGAGGTAGGGTCTCATTGAGCCCAGACTGACCTAGCCAGTAGGCCATGAACTCACAGCAATCCTCCTACCTAAGTGCTACCTGAGGCATGTGCTGCCACACCTGGCTAATTGTATCCTTAAAAATATTTTACTTTTATTCATTTATTTGAAGGAGACATAAGAGGCAGAGAGAATGGGCAAGCCAGGGACAACCACCACAAACAAACTCCAGGAGCATGCAGCACCTTGTGTATGTGGCTTTCGTAGGTCCTGGGGAATCAAACCTGGGTCCTTTGGCTTTACAGGCAAGTGCCTTAACCACTAAGCCATCTCTCCAGTTCAGGGTATCCTTTAAAAGCCTCAACTTTTTGTTATATAATTTTTTTTTAGTATTTTTACTTTGATTTACTTAGAGGAAAAGAGAGGGAAAGAATGGGTGTTGCAGAGCCTCCAGCCACTGCAAACTAACTAGATGCATGTGCCACCTTGTGTATTTGGCTTATGTGGTTCCTGGGGAATCAAACGTGGGTCCTTTGACTTTGCAGGCAAGTGCCTTAACCACTAATCCATCTGTCCAGCCTAGTAACCTCAAATTTGAAACCACAAAATAGGGAAGAACAGGAATTTTGGAGCTAGGATTAAAGGTATGCACCACCATGCCCACCTGTTTTCACTTTTTTCCCCCCTGGTTTTTTGAAGTAGGGTCTCTCTCTAGCCCAGGCTCACCTTGAATTTACTATGTAGTCTTGGGGTGGCCTCGAACTCATGACAATCCTCTGCCTCTGCCTCCTGAGTGCTGGGATTAAAAGCATATATCACATGCCTGGCCTGTTTTCATTCTTGATGGTTTGCTTCTTTACCTTTTCCTCATCAGCTCAGTACAGACCTTTTAACTTTTGAATGGTAAGAAGTTTTGTGGTGAGAAACTAATGATATTATATGATTTTGCTAATGCTTGATATTTTCTTTCAGTCCTTATTTGGAAAAAACTTGACAACAATTTTGAATGAATATGTAGCTATGAAAGCAAAAGGTAAGGACTCCATTTTTTTAAAAGATATTATCTCATAAAAGTCTTGAAACTTGCAGTTTGATAAGAAAATTTTCATTAATGTTTTGTGTTGTTGCTATGTTGTGTTTTTCAAGGTAGGGTCTTGCTGTAACCCAGGCTGACCTGGAATTCAGTATGTAGTTCAGGCTGACCTCAAACTCACAGTAATCCTCTTAACTCAGCTCCCAAGTGGTGGGATTAAAGGCATGTACCACCATGCCCCACAAGCTTCTGTTTGTGTTGTTTTAGCATGTGTGTGTATGTGCATGTGCACACATGCCAGGGTCTCTTATCACTGCAAATGAGCACCACTGTCTGTGCCTGGCTGTATATAAGAGGCTGGGAAATTAAACCCTGGCTTATAAACCAGCACCTTTAATGACTGAGATGTCTCCCAAGTTACAAAACTTAATTCTAGCTTCTTTATACTGATTAACAGGCATTTCTATGTGTTCAAAAGCTCCTTGCTGGGCTGGAGAAAAGGCTTAGCAGTTAGGCACTTGCCTGCAAAGCTAAAGACCCAGGTTCAGTTCTCCAGGACCCACGTAAGCCAGATGCAGATGGTGGCGCATATGTCTGAAGTTCATTTGCTCTGGATAAAGGTCTTGGTGTGTCCATTCTCCCTCTATCAGCCTTTCTCTCTCACTCTCAAATAAATAAAGATTTAAAAAAAAAAAAAAAAGTGTGAGCCACCATACCCTAAGAAAATTTTTAAGAAAAATTTTTTTTAAAGTTTCATGCTGACTTTGGAGGGTTTGGTGGGTTTTTTTTTGTTTGTTTGGTTGGTTGGTTTTTCAAGGTAGAGTCTCACTCTAGTCCAGGCTGACCTGGAATTCATTGTGTAGTCTCAGAGTGGCCTTGCTCTCACAGTAATCCTCCTACCCATGCTGGGATTGAAGGCATGTGTTACCATACCTTACCCATGCTGACATTCTAATTTCAATATCTGCAGTCTAAGACTAGACACAGAACTCAGTAATAAAATCCAGGCTGACAGTTATCATGACCTAAAATAATAATTGCTTAAGATACAGAGTGAAAGTACTGATGTTTATTCTGCTATCCAAGTACCAACCAAACCTGACCCTGCTTAGCTTCTAAGAGCAGACAGGATGAAGCACATTTAGGGTGGTATGGCTGTAGGCAGATTGTTTTTTCTTTTTTCTTTTTTTTTTTTCAAGGTAGGGTCTCACTCTAGTCCAGACTGACCTGGGATTCACATTTTCTTTGTTTATTTTTATTTATTTGAGAGCAACAGAGAAAGAGGCAGATAGAGAGAGAGAGAATGGGCGCGCCAGGGCCTCCAGCCACTGCAAATGAACTCCAGGTGCATGCTCCCCCTTGTGCATCTGGCTAATGTGGGTCCTGGGGAATTGAGCCTTGAACAGGGATCCTTAGGCTTCACAGGCAAGTGCCTAACCGCTAAGCCATTTCTCCAGCCCTTAATATTTTATTTTTATTTATTTATTTATTTATTTGACAGAAAAAGAGAAAGAATGGGCACACCAGGACCTCCAGCCACAGCAAACAAACTCCAGACATGTGTGCCCCCTTGTGCATCTGGCTAACGTGGGTCCTGAGGAATTGAACCAGGGTCCTTTGACTTTGCAGGCAAACTCCTTAACTGCTAAGCCATCCTTCCAGCCCAGATTATTTTCTAACATTGGTGGTTTCTGTAGCTTATAATACCAAAATAATTAACATTTAACTATGATAAAGTAACAACAAAGGAAAAAAGGAGCTTTACCTGTACTGAGTAAACCATATAACGTTGTTGGACACTTTCATATTTTTTATCTTTTTTTAAATCTCATTTAGCTAACCAAGTGAGATTTCTTTTTGGCTTTTTTTTTTTCTTTTTTTTTTTTTAATGAGAGAGAATGAGAATTGGTGCGCCAGGGCCTTCAGCCTCTATAATCAAACTCCAGTCACATGCGTCTCCTTATGCACATGTGTGACTTTGTGTGCTTGCATTACCTTGTGTGTCTGGCTTAAGAGAGACCTGCGGAGTTGAACATGGGTCCTTAGGCTTCACAGTCAAGAGCCTTACCCTCTAAGCCATCTCTTCAGCCCTAGGATTGATTGATTGTGTTTTTGTTTTTGTTGTTGTTGTTATTTATTTATTTGCAAGAGAGAAAGAGATAGAGAAATAGAGAGAGAGAGAATGGGCATGCCAGAACTTGCCACTCCAAATGAACTCCACATGCATGTGCCACCCTGTGCATCTGGCTTACATGAGTCCTGGGGAATTGAACCATGGTCCTTTGACTTTGCAGGAAAGCGTCTTAACCGCTAAGCCATTTCTCCATCCCTTAGGCTTGTTTTAGAGTAATTAGGATTATATTTCCACACTTCAAGGAGTTTGTATAATCTTTCTCTAAATATTTTACTTTTTTTTAAATGTTATTTTTATTTATTTATTTGACAGAGAAAGAGGGAGGGAGAGAGAAAGGGAGGATGGGCACACCAGGGCCTCCAGCCACTGCATACTAACTCCAGAAGCATGTGCCCCCTTGTGCATCTGGCTGACATGAGTCCTGGGGAATCAAACCTGGGTTCTTTGGCTTTGCAGGCAAATGGCGCAACTGCCAAGCCATCCCTCCAGCCCAAGTTTGCATAATCTTTATGATCATTATTATAAAGCCAAGTTACTTTCAAATTCAGATTTTGCTTGACATCACTAAAGAGATTTTTTAAAAAGATTTTTAAAGTTTTCTTTTTTCCATTTTTTAATTTTATTTTTATTTTATTTATTTGAGTGAGAGGAAGCGGTAGTAGAGAGAATGGGTGCACCAGGGCCTCCAGCCACTGCAAACGAATGTGCCACCTTGTGCACCTGGCTTACATGAGCACTAGCAAATCAAACCTGGGTACTTAGGTTTCACAGGCAAGTAAGAACCTTAACTGCTAAGCCATCCCTCCAGCCCAAAGTTTTTTGTTTTCTTTTTTTTTTTGTGTGTTTTCAGGGTAGGATCTCACTCTGGTCCAGGCTGACCTGGAATTAACTCTGTAGTCTCAGGGTGACCTTGAACTCATGGCGATCCTCCTACCTCTGCCTCCCAAGTGCTGGGATTAAAGGCATGCACCACCACGCCTGACAAATGTTTATTTTTCTAATAAGGAAAATATAAAGATATTGGCCTAAAAAACTTGCAAGTTGCCGGGCATGGTGGTACATGCCTTTAATGCCAGCGCTTGGGATTAAAGCCCTAAAAAATTTATTTCTTTTTTTAATTTTTATTTATTTATTTATTTGACTGAGAAAGAGAGAGAGAATGGGTACACCAGGGCTTCTAGCCACTGCAAATGAACTCCAGATGCATGCACCCCCTTGTGCATCTGGCTTACATGGGTCCTGGGGAATCAAACCTGGGTCCTTTGGCTTTGCAGGCAAACGCCTTAACTGCTAAGTCATCCCTCCAGCCCAAAGTTTATTTTTCTAATAAAGAAAGTATAAAGTTACTGGCCTAAAAAACTTGCAAATTGCCGGGCATGGTGGCTCATGCCTTTAATCCCAGCACTTTGGGAGGCAGAGGTAGAGGATTGCTGTGAGTTCAAGGCTACCCTGAGACTACAGAATGAATTCCAGGTCAGCCTGGGTTAGAGTGAGACCCTAGCTCGGAAAAAAAAAAAAAAAAACTTGCAAATTTATGTAGATATCTTTTTCCACTTTCATTATACCGGATTCCCTGTGGTTTAAGAAAACAACAAATTCATTATTCCTTTGGAAGCCGTGTTTTATAATTCTGTTATTTCTCAATTTATAACATTAAGTCAGCAACTGAGGGATAAGGTGTTTTTTTTTTTCTGTTAGTTATTATGTCTTTGTTCAAATTGAATAATGAATTTTCGTCAAATGGGTTTATTTCTCTTATGATTTAGAAACATCAAATGATGTCCCAACAATAATGTCATCTCTGTGGAAGAAATTAGACCACACACTTTCTCAGATCAGGTACTAAGCTTATTAAAATATGACCAAATTTAAGAATGTAAGCACACTTTGGCTATACAACATCTTAATATTTATATAATACACTTGTATATAATTCTCATCTAATTTTGAAGTTGTTCTAGGGGTTACTGGTATTTATCATTAGTTGGAATAATTTGAAATAAATTGAATACTTTTAATAAAATATTTAGAAATGAGGAAGTTGTGATATATGGAATTTTTTAAATTTTTATTTACTTATTTGAGAGACACAGACAAGACAGAGAAAGAGGCAGATAGGTAGAGAATGGGCACTCCAGGGCCTCCAGCCACTGCAAATGAATTTGTGTGCCCCTTCTGCATCTGGCCAACATGGATTCTGGGGAATCGAGCGTGGAACCAGGGTCCTTAGGCTTCACAGGCAAGTGCTTAACCACTAAGCCATCTGTCCAGCCCACTATATGGAAATTTAATGACAATCCCAACTAGCAACTTAGAGATAAATCTTGGGATATAATATTAATTTCCTAATCCCATTCCATTAGTTCCCTTAGGTAACTGCTTTTTAAATACTCATAGAATTCGTATGTTGAATCCATATCCAGTTGGTTCTTTCCTTCTGGCATCTACTACTTTCTACAATTTTCTCATGGTATTAATGTCTCCCTTCTACCTAGTTGGCAACCTTGTATTGCCAGTTTCAGCATCATTACAAGGGTGCTGCCAGCCCTACTGGTATTAATTTGATGACAACTCTTGTTTGCTTGTGGGCTCTTATTAAAACTATAGTCTCAGCTGGTTGTGGTGGTACACGCCTTTAATCCCAGCACTCAGGAGGCAGAGGTAGGAGGATCGCCTTGAGTTCGAAGCCACCCTGAGACTCCCTGGTGAATTCCAGGTCAGCCTGGGCTAGAGTAAGACCCTACCTGGGGAAAAAAAGTAGTCTCTTTGGGGGAGGTGTTATGATGGAGGGTGGATTTGTGAAAAGGAGGGAATATCATGGTTTATGGTCTATAATTACGGAAGTTATCAAAAAAACTTTTAAAAATAAATAAACGATAGATACCCTTTCCCAGAGCTACAAATGAATACTCTTCATATTTTTATCGTCTACTTACATTATGAACATGGCTCTGAATGCTTTCATCCTGACTCTGAATGGGTCACTTATTTGGTAGTCTTATCTTTATATTTTCTTTCCTAACTTATTTTCTGCATTTAGAAATAACATATTCAAAGTCTACACAATTTAGGATCTATAAATACCATGTAAGCTATTGAAAGAGTATATGGGTAAACCATTGCATAAAAATAAAAGATTGATTCCTATAAGAGATTTCTCTAGTTTTCTATATTTTTAAAAGTGACCTACAGGTTCATTCAATTTTGTAGTTCTTGTTGTTGAAGATTATTTGACACATTCCATAAGACAATATAGTGTCTGTGATTGTGTACTAAATATGATGCTGGGTAACTACAACTCAGTAAAAGGATTAGCTGGTGCTGAGTTTCCTTACATGTTTTTTATTCTCCATTTTTGAAATAAAAACAAAGTGTCTTTTGAATTAGTTAGGGGATTCTGAAGTTTTTATGTATATGAGTCGGGATTGGTTTTGAGAAAGCATCTCTAATTACAAAATATAACTGAAAATGTTGTATAGCTTACTTAAATACAGAGTTGTTAAAATCAAGTCAAACTGTACCTTAATGTTATGGTTGTATCAAATTGAAGCTTGATTGTATATGCCACTGTTTCTCTTGTAAAGCTAATCAGAGTTGCATACCCAAAAACATATATAGACTTATTTTTGTCTAAGGAAGCCTGTCAACTTTTAAATCATAATTTATTTCAAGTCTAAGTAAGCCAGAATGTATCTCAGCTACAAAAAACTGGTTAGTAAATAACTACTTTGTTTTACTTGTTAGGAGTATGCAAAGTTCCCCAGGGTTTGCTGCTCACCAGAGAGGTTGGTATTCAGCTTTAAACAATGTTCAGAATTACTTTAAACTCAAACTGTATAGTGAATATTTTAATCAATACTACATGTTAATTAAAATATTATATATCACATGTTTATTTTAAACTACCTTTTCTGAGTACAGTTATTAGATATTTTCATTTATAATTTTATATACATACACATACATTGGGGTTTAGGGTGCAGCTTGGTTACTGTAAAGGACTTAACAAGCATGCCCAAAGTACAAGATTTTGGGTTTGATACCCAGCAATGAAAAATAAAAATAAGACCTATACATATATGTTAACATATACACACATGTGCATATAGACTTTATATATGTAATCCCTATGTTTTCCTGTTGGCTGTCTGGACTAGCATCTTCTCTTGTTCTATAATTTTGAGTATCTTAATTTTGGGAAGAATACTATCAATATGAGTTACTGAAGAACAAATATACTGTTATAGTTTTAATATATTAAACTTCATAAGTTTGTTTCTTATGAAATTATAACATAAATTTACTTGATGTTTTTAATGGCTATCTTTTGATTTGTAGATGTAACACATAATAATATGTTATAAAGTATACAGGCCACTTAATATAGTGCTTTGTTCGGATTCCCAAATGGCTCTTGATATCGAGTTAATTTGGTGATGTCCATGTGTTTCAGCCCGAACAAGGAATGGAATTGCAGAAATCAAACGACAGAGAAGGATTGCATCTCAAGCAACTCCTGTCAGTTCAGAGTTACTGGTTTTGCCTTACGTTTCAGGACAATTTACCACTTCTCCTTTGATAACTACACAAACTGTTAAACCAACGGGCCAAATTTCAGCTCCAGTTAGGTCAAGTTTTACAGTGATTAACCAGTCACAGCCACAGAATACTGTAACTGGTAAGTTTAAATTTTGTTGTTAATCAAATTACATAGATATGTTAATAACTTTATACTCCTAGTACAGAACTGCATCCAAAAAGAAGAGATGAGAGAACCTAAAAGGGAAACAGACTTTGCCACAAAATACGTAAGCACAAAGTCCTGAGTCCCCAGCACTGCATACAACCAGATATGATGTTATATGCCTGTCATCCTGGGATATATGAAACACTGTTTTTCAAAAAAGACACTTAAAATCAAGGAGTCACTGTAGCCTGTGGTTCTTCCTATTTTAATCTGAAATCCAACTTTGAACTCACCTGGAGGTATTAATAGAAAGGGGCCTGTTGTGTCTTTAAATAGACTATGCATTATATTTCACTACCTTTGTTCATGCCAGTCTGTCCTGGAATATCTTTCCAACATACCGCCAACTTTATTTGTTGCAAATCTTATGAATTCCTGCTTGGATCTTAGAGCTAAAAATAAACATAAATCAAATGATATGTATTTCATGCTGTGTGTTTGTTGCACAGTAAAAGCAGAGTAGTAAGAGCTAAGAAGGTAGTTATTAACAGAATTGGAGTTGAGTCATGTAGCATCTGTCTCTGGTCCATAGTCTTCTGTGCAACTAAAATTTACTGTCCATGAAGATTTCCCTCATTTCCATCTTTTCTCCAAATTCTTTAGTATACTCATAGTGTTTAGTTTATGCTTTTTTTCTCCTTCGTTTGCTTGTTGCCATTAAGACTACATTTTGTATTTTAGAATAAAATCTTATGTATAGGGACTATATTGCATTAAAAAACTTTACAGTTAATTTAACCTACTGTTTTATTTTCTTAAAATGCAGCTGGAGAGGCTTTAAATATCATACCTGGTCCTCAGGAAAAGAAAACTCAAACAAGTTTAATGTCTCCTGGTAGACGTAAAAGGTAAATGTTTTTATAATAAACATGTTGCCAATAACCATTTGAAATAAGCAAAAAATCATTATAGCTAGTGAATAAGTAAAAAGACTGGATTAAGTTCTTGGAAGTGTTATTATATTTACTCCAAAACACATTATCTTTTCCCACATGATATTACTTTTGTGGTTTTTCAAGGTAGGGTTTCACTCTAGTCCAGGAAGACCTGGAATTCGCTATGTAGTCTCAGAGTAGCCTCTAACTCACAGTGATCCTCCTACCAATGCCTCCTGAGTGCTGGGATTAAAGGCGTGTGCCACCACACCCGGCTTATATCACCATTTTTTGAGGGTTTTGTTGTTGTTGTTTTATTTGTTTTAAGAGAAAAAGAGACAGAAAGAGAGAACGGGTGTGCCAGGGCATCTGGTCACTGCAAACAAACTTGAGACACATGCACCACCTTGAGCATCTGGCTTACGTGGGTCCTGGGGAATCTAACCTGTGTCTTTTGGCTTTGTAGGCAAGCACCTTAACCGCTAAGCCATCTCTCCAGACCTGAGATGTTTTTGTAAATGAGTATAAATAAATCTATTTTGTGGGCCACAAGCACACATTTGAGTTTTGAATCATTTGATAAATGTTTTCAAGTACACTTATCAAAAAATGTTTTTATCTAAGCTGGGCATGGTGGTGCACATCCTTAATCCCAGCCCTTGGGAGGCAGAGATGGGAGAATTGCTGTGAGTTTGAGGCCAACCTGAAACTAGAGAGTGAGTATCAGGACATCGTGGACTAGAATGAGACCCTACTTCAAAAAAAAAAAAAGTTATTTCTGTCCTACCTACTTAGCCCATGTTTTTTTTGTTTTGAGTTGTATTTTTGTTTTTTGAGGTAGGGTCTCAATCTAGCCCAAGCTGACCTGGAATTCACTATGTAGTCTTAGGGTAGCCTCAAAGTCAAGGCTATCCTCCTACGTCTGCCTCCTGATTGCTGAGATTGAAGGCATGTGCCACCATACCCAACTAGCCTATGGTTTTCCGGTTTGTTTTGTTTTGTTGTATTTTTTGATTTTTCAATGTAGGGTTCCGCTCTAGCTCAGGCTGACCCAGAATTCACTATGTAGTCTCTGGGTGGTCTTGAACTCATGGCAATCCTCCTGCCTCTGCCTTCTAAGTGCTGGGGTTAAAGGCGTGCATCACCCCCCAAGCTTTTTAGAAAAAACAACAAACATTTTATAGTTTAAATAAAAAAGATTGTTTCCAAGTGTCCATTCACATTTACATGTTTAAGCCTTTCTTTTTGTCACTGTTTATATATAAAAACTTGCTTTTTTAAAATTTTTTTGTTTATTTTTATTTATTTGATAGTGACAGAGAGAGAAAGAGGCACATAGGGAGAGAAGAGAGAGAATGGGCATGCCAGGGCCTCCAGCCACTGCAAACGAACTCCAGACGCTTGCGCCCTCTTGTGTATCTGGCTAACATGGGACCTGGGGAATCGAGCCTCGAACCGGGATCCTTAGGCTTCACAGGCAAGCGCTTAACCGCTAAGCCATCTCTCCAGCCCAAAACTTGCTTTTAAGTTCTGGGAGAAAAAAAAAAAACCTGACCTAGTCAGCCACAGGGTGTTGACCAATAAAAAATAACATGTTTGCAGGATGTGGTGGTACACGCTTTTGATCCCAGCACTCGGGGCAGAGGCAGGAGGATCGCCATGAGTTCGAGGCCACCCTGAGACCACATAGTGAATTCCAGGTCAGCCTGGGCTAGAGTGAAACCCTACCTTGAAAAACAAACAAAAAAGAGAGAGAGAGAGAAAGACTTGAGTCTATGGGTTTTTTGATGAGTAATTCAGAGATCAGTTTTTTTGTTTTGTTTTGCTTTGTTTATTTATTGGAGACGGAGGGGTCTGGGAGGGGGGGAATGGGCACGCCAGGGCCTCTAGCCACTGCAAACAAACTCCAGGTGCATGAGCCACCATGTACATATGGCTTACGTGGGACCTGGAGAATCTAATCTGGGTTCTTAGGCTTCAGAGGCATGTGCCTTAACCACTAAGCCATCTCTCCAGCCCAGAGATCAGTTTTTTAAAGTATTTATTTGGTTTATTATCTGCTAACCAATTAGTTTTAAACTCAGTGTTCTCCAATTCATTGCTGTCTATTTATAAGTTTTTTAGACTAAACCTTTTGTTACAGCCCTTTGGACTTGATCACATAAGAGTAAAACAGTGAGGGGACTGGTGAGATAGTGTTGCAGTCCAGTTCGCATTGCTGGTAGAAATCACCCAACCAAGAGTAGCGTCTGTGAAAAAGAGGTTTATTTTGGCTCACAGCCTTGAGGGGAAGCTTCATGATGGCAGGGGAAAATGATGGCATGAGCAGAGGGTGGACATCACCCCCTGGCCAACATAAGGTAGACTACAGCAACAGGAGGGTGTGCCAAACACTGGCAAGGGGAAACTGGCTTTAAAGCCCATAAGCCCACCCCCAACAATACATTCCCTCCAGGAGGCATTAATTCCCAAATATCCATCAGCTGGGAACCTAGCATTCAGAACACCTAAGTTTATGGGGGACACCTGAATCAAACCACCACATTCCGCCCCTGGCCCCCATAAACTGATATCCATACATGATGTAAAATACAATGCATTCAGTCTGACTTTAAAAGTCCCCATAGTTTTTATCAATTCCAATGATGTTCATACATCCCCATTATTCAAGATCTTTTAACTGAGCCGTAATACCAAAAAATAACCTCAAAAAACCCATAATGGCACAGAATAAATATTCACACTGCAAAAGATGGCATTGGGCATAGCAAAGAAACATTCAACCAATACAAGATTTAAACAACCAGGGCAAACATCAAACTGTAGCTTCAAGTCCAACAACTCTAGCCAGTGACAAATCTCCAAGTCCGATAATTCTAACCAGCAGTAAGTCTCTGGCATTCCAATTCCGCCCCTCCAGCTAGGCTACTCACAGTTCTGGAAAACTTCATCGGGGCCGGCAGCTCCTCGGCAGCCATCTCATGGTCCCGGCATCTCCACTGGGTCTCCACTGCAAGCCACCGTTCATCCTCATGGCCCCATGGGGTCTCTATGCAGGCAACCAGCAAACCCACTTCACACTGCCCATGGCCATTTCCAAAACACAAGACCGTGTTGGAAACTCAATGACCCTCTTTCCAGCATTTCTTATACTCCACGTTACCAGGTAGGGTGCCAATTTGTTAATCCGGGGGGAATAAAGCAGACTTTGAAGGACAGGACACTCCTTGAGCACTCAGGCCCTTTCAAAAGAGTCTACATTCTTCTTGTTGCCCCAGCGCAGGTCAGCTAGCCCAGTCTCAAAGGTTGTTATCTCTCAGTTGCAGCTGAACGGGCAACAGTTCACCCAAAGATTTTTCTTTCTGTGCCATATCCCTCTGCACACACTAGTTCATTTCTACGCAAAGCAACCCTGCACAACTTCTCAGGACATGGGTACACGAGCAAGCTTCTCACACAAACTGCTAGCCCAGTCCAGGCAAAGCTTTTTCTCACCCTCATAAGCCAAACCTCACAGTCCATAGTTCTTACTGCCTTCAGGTCTTTCAGCTCTGACCAGGATAGACCATCAAGCTGTACTTACAGCACTGTAAAGCATCTCTTAGGCCAAGGTTTCAACTCCTTCCACATTCCTCTTGAAAACCAGCTCCAAAAGGCCAAAGCCACAGTCAGGTGTCTAGTAGCAACCCCACTCCTGGTACCACTTTACTGTTGCAGTCCGGTTCGCATTGCTGGTAGAAATCACCCAACCGAGACTAGCTTCTGGGAAAAAGAGGTTTATTTTGGCTCACAGTCTTGAGGGGAAGCTTCATGATGACAGGGGAAAATGATGGCATGAGCAGAGGGTGGACATCACCCCCTGGCCAACATAAGGTAGACCACAGCAACAGGAGGGTGTGCCAAACACTGGCAAGGGGAAACTGGCTTTAAAGCACATAAGCCCACCCCCAACAATACATTCCCTCCAGGAGGCATTAATTCCCAAATATCCATCAGCTGGGAACCTAGCATTCAGAACACCTAAGTTTATGGGGGACACCTGAATCAAACCACCACAGATGGCTTAGTGGTTAAGCACTTGCCTGTGAAGCCTAAGGGCCCCAGTTTGAGGCTCAATTCTCCAGGACCCACCTAAGTCAGATGTACACAGTGGCACATGCATCTGGAGTTTGCAGTGGCTGGAGACCCTGGTGCATCCATTCTGTCTTTCTCTGCCTTTTACTGTCTGTCACTCTCAAACAATTAAATAAAAATAAGCAAAATTTTAAAAAAGTAAAACGGTGATACCAACTTCATAATAAAAGCTTTGGCTTTTTGTTGAAAACTGTTTATTAAATTTATTTTATAAGGATAGTAATGCAGTTTGCCCTGTTTACTATAAAATGGCTATGAGGAGCTGTTGATGTGGCTCAGTGGTTGGCTCACATGTATAAGGTCCTAAGTTTTGGGAGAAGAACGATGAGTAAGAAAATCAGACTTACTCAGGGCCTAATAGCTAATAAATGTTAGACCTAGACCTGAAATTCATTTTTAAAATATTCTGTTATTTGCCCATGTACCTTTGTGTATATGGAGGGGGTGGACAGGTCCTCACCTATAAATTCCTTTCTTAATTTATAAATTCATTATTTCTGAGTCTAATTCTGGTAATGCTTTTTTGGCCCTTTTTTGTTGTTGTTTTTTTGAAATAGGGTCTCGCTCAAGCCCCGACTACCTGGAAGTCACTAGTTTATGTGGGTCCTGGGGAATCTAACCTGTATCTAGGATGGTCTAGAACTCATCGCAATCCTACCTCTCCCTCTCAAATGCTGGGATTAAAGACGTGCACTACCACACCTGACTCCCTTCCAATTTTAGTTCTTATACAGAGAAAATACCCATCATACTGTGATGATCTTAAAATTTCTGTCTATATGTATAGTTATCATTGAACTGTTATAGTAATTAAGAAGGCAAGATTTTAGCTGGGCTCCATGGCACCTGCCTTTAATCCCAGGTCCAGGTCAGCCTGAGACTACAAAGTGAGTTTGAGGTCATCTTGGGCTAGTAAGACTCTACCTTGACAAAATTAAATTAAAAAGACAAGATTTTACAATGTATTTCAGTGAATCACAAAGGAAAAGCCTGACTTTGTCTGGACCTCATTCAACAATACGGAATTTCCAGGACCCAAATGCATTTGCAGTAGAAAAAGTAAGTGACCTTTCCAAATGTTGCAAATTGAAATATTCTTGAGTTTAAGAATGCTAGTTTATATGCAAAGAAATATGTGCGTGCTTGTATGTGTGGGATTAGTACATAGAATATTTCTGTAAGAAAACAACGGAACCGAAGCCAGGCATCATGGTGCACACCTTTAACCCCAGCACTCTGGAGGCAGAGGTAGGAGGATCGCCATGAGTTCGAGGCCACCCTGAGACTACATAGTGAATTCCAGGTCAGCCTGGGCTAGAGTGAGACCCTACCTCAAAATAAATAAATAAGAAAGCAATAGAACTTAGAGAGTAGGAGAATAAAACTGTGGGAAGTAGTACATGCAGATAAGACACATGACAAATGCACCTTTAATCCCAACACTCAAGAAGCAGAGATAGGGGCTGGAGAGATGGCTTAGTGGTTAAGCAATTGCCTGTGAAATCTAAGGACCCTGGTTCGAGGCTCGACTCCCCAGGACCCACGTTAGCCAGATGCACAAGGGAGTGCACACATCTGGAGTTCATTTGCAGTGGCTGGAGGCCCTGGAGCACCCATTCTCTCTCTCTCTATCTGCATCTTTCTCTGTCTGTCTGTCGCTCTTAAATAAGTAAAAAATAACAAAAAAAAAAAAAGAAGAAGAAGCAGAGATAGGAGGACCTTCATGAGTTTGAGGCCAGCCTGAGACTACATAGTGAATTCCAGGTCAGCCTGTGCTAGAGTAAGGCCCTACCTCAAAAAAACAAAATAAGGCTGGAGGTATGGCTTAGCGGTTAACACATTTGCATGCAAAGCCAAAGGACCCAGGTTCAATTCCCCAGGACCCACATTAGCTAGATGCACAAGGGGTCGCACGCCTCTGTAGTTCATTTACAGTGGCTGGCGGCCCTGGCACATCCATTGTCTCTCTCTCAAATAAATAAAAATAATATAGAAAACAAAAAAACTTGCACTTTATGCAAGCAAATCCTTTAAATGCTGGATCATGCTATATAATTGGGCATTTTATCAAGGTTAGATTATTAAAAACATTGTATGGTAAGCTGAAAAGTATAAACCTGCATTCTCCAAGCCGTGGAGAAAGAGTTACTGAAAGGTCTGTGAAAATGCTTCCAAATTGTAAAATGCTATGTTCAAATACTAAATATCAAGAGAGCCAGGCATGCCTGTACACACCTTTAATCCCAGCACTGGAGGCAGAGGCAGGAGGATCGCCATGAGTTCAAGGCCACCCTGAGAAAAGAGTGCATTCTAGTAGGTCAGCCTGGCCTAGAGTGAGATCCTACCTCAACAAAAAAAGACTATCCAGCTGCTATTTGATTTCTTCTTTCATTGTTTTTGTTTTTTGGGGGAGTTTTTTTGGTTTTCTGAAGTAGGGTCTCACTCTAGGCCAGGCTGTCCTGGAACTCACTATGTAGTCTCAGGGTAGCCTTGAACTCTCGGCGATCTTCCTACCTCTGCCTCCCGAGTGCTGGGATTAAAGGCATGCACCACCACACCCAGCACTTCTTTCATTGTTTGAAGATGGGATCATGCTACCTTACCAAGGCTAACCTCCAACTTACAGGCTCAAGTGGTTCTCCTTCCTCAGCTGCCCAGGTAGCTAGAACTAGAGAAATCCACCACTAATCCAGGTTCAGATTATTGGATTTTCAATTGATTTGGTTTTTGATCAATAATGTAATTGTGTTTTATATCATTTTACTAATCTTGACTTTTTTTTCAGCAAATGGTTATTGAAAATGCACGAGAAAAAATATTAAGCAACAAATCTCTTCAAGAAAAGCTAGCAGAAAACATTAACAAATTTTTGACTGCGTAAGTTCTGTTTTTAAAATTCCTAAATGTTGGGCTGGAGAAATGGCTTAGCACTTAAGGCATTTGCCTGCAAAGCCAAAGGATCCCGTTCGACTCCCTAGGACCCATGTAAGCCAGATGCACAAGAAGGCACTGCATCTGGAGTTCATTTGCAGTGGATGGAGGCCCTGACGTGCCCATTCCCTCCCTCCCTCCCTCCCTCCCTCCCTCCCTCTCTCTCTTTCTCTTTCATAAATACTTTTTTAAAAATGCCTAAATGTTTTTGTTTAATTACATAGCTATGCTCAAGATTTTTCTTTCTGTTTTATAGTGATAACAGTATTGCTCAAGTGCCTACTAAGCAAGCAGATAACAACCCAACAGAGCCGGAGACTTCAATTGATGAACTTCTGGGACTTCCGGTATGGGTTGATATGTGTGGATGTGGGTATATTGACATAGTTAAAAGTAGGGGTTGAACCCAGCGTGGTGGCATACGCCTTTAATCCCAGCATTTGGGAAGCAGAGGTAGGAGGATCTCTATAAGTTAGAAGAAACCCTGGTCATTTGTTTTCATGATGGTATCAATCTGACAGGAGTGAGATGGAATCTCAGTGTAATTTTTGATCTGTATTTCCCCAATGACTAACAATGTAGAACTTTTTTTTAGATGTTTATATCCCATCTGTGTTTCTTGTTTGGAGAACTCTATTTAGTCCCATAGACAATTTTTTTAATTAGGTTGTTTTCTTGTCTTACGATTTAACTTTTTGAGTTCTTTGTATATCTTAGGTATTAATCCTCTACCAGATGATTAGCTAGCAAAGATTTTCTCCAATTCTGTAGGTTGCCTCTTTATTCACAGTGTCCTTTGCTGTACAAAAGCTTTGAAATTTCAGGAGGTCTCAGAGGTTGATCTGTGGTTTTATTTCCTGAGCAATTAGAGTTATATTGAGAAAGTTTGTGCAATACCAACATGTTGAAGGCTTTTCCCTACATTTTCCTGTAGCAGTTTCAGAGTTTCAGCTCTAATATTAAGGTCTTTGATCCATTTGAACTTAATTGTTGTGCATGGAGAGACATAAGGATCTATTTTCATCCTTCTACAGATAATATCCATTTTTCCCAGCACCAGTTGCTGAAGAGGCTGTCTTTTCTCCAATGAGTATTTTTGGCATTTTTGTCAAAGATCAGGTGGCTATGGCTACCTGAGTTTATATCTGGGTCCTCTGTTCTGTTCCATTGATCTACATGTGTTTTTATGCCAGTACCGTGCTGATTTTGTTACTATGGCTCTGTAATATAGGTTAAAATCAGGTATGGTATTACCACAAGCATTATTTTTGTTGCTCAAAACTGTTTTAGATATTTGAGGGTTTTGTGCTTCCAAATGAATTTTTGGATTTTTTTTCTACTTCCATGAAGAATGCCATTGGAATTTTGATGAGGATTGCATTAAATGTGTAGATTGCTGTCTGTAAGATTGCCATTTTCACAATATTGATTTTTTTGATCCAAGAACAAGGATGTCCTTCCATTTCCTAGTGTCTTCTGCAGTTTCTCCCTTCAGTATTTTAAAGTTTTCATTGTAAAGATCCTTCACTTCCTTGGTTAGGTTATTCCAAGGTACTTTTTTTTTTTTCTTTTTTTGATGCATTTGTGAATGGGAGTGATTATCTGATTTCATCCTCTGTGTGTTTGTTGTTAGCACATAGGAAGGCTACTGATTTCTGTGTTTATTTTGTATCCTGCTAAATCGCTATAGATGTTTACCAGCTCTAACAGTTTGCTGGTAGAGTCTTTAGGGTCCTTTATTTATACAATCATGTCATCTGCAAAAATGATGATAACTTGAACTCTCCCTTTCCAATTTTTTAAATCCCTTTTATATGTGCCTCTTGCTATGGCTAAGACTTGCAGTACTGTATTAAATAATAGTGGGACAGTGGACCCCCTTGTCTTGTTCCTGATTTTAGTGGAAAAGCTTCAGGTTTTTCATCATTTAGTATTATGTTGTCTGTAGGCTTGTCATAAATAGCCTTTATTATGGTGAGATGTGTTCCTTCTAATCCCAGTCTCTGTAGGACTTTTATCATGAAGGAATGTTGGGTTTTGTCAACTGCTTTTTCAGCATCTAATGAGATGATCATGTGATTTTTGTCCTTCAGTCCATTTATATAATGTATTACGTTTATCAGTTTGTATATGTTGAACCATCCATGCAGCTCTGAGATAAAGCCTCCTTGGTTGGAGTGAATGAACTTTCTGATAGATTCTTGTATTCTGTTTGCCAATATTTTGTTGAGAACTTTTGCATCTATGTTCATGAAGGAGATTTGTCTGTAATTTTCTTTTTTTGTTCTATCTTTGTCTGGTTTTGGCATCATGGTAATGCTGGCATGTAGAGGGTGTTTGGTAGGATTCCTTCCTTTTCTATTTCATGGAAAAGTTTAAGAAGCATTGGTGTTCTTTTATGAAGGTCTGGTAAGATTCACTGGTGAATCCATCTGAGCCTGGACTTTTTTTAGTTGGGAGATTTTTGATAACTGTTCAGATCTCCATACTTGTTATAGGTCTGTTTAAGTGGTTAATCTCATCTTCATTTAATTTAGGTAGGTCATATATATCAAGGACATCTTCCAATTTATTTTTTCAGATTTTCAAACTTAGTGGAGTACATGTTCTTATCATATATCCCTATTGTTTTCTACATTTCTCTGATATCTATAGTGGTGGTACCTTTTTCATCTCTAATTTTATTAATTTGTGTCTCTTTTGTCTTTCTTTTGGTCAGATTTGCCTAAAGGTTTATCAATTTTATTTATCCTCTCAAAGAACCAACTCTTTATTTCATTGATTCTTTGGATTTTGGGGGGGGGTCTATTTCATTAATTTCTGCCCTAATCTTTATTATTTCTTCTGACCTACTGATTTTCAGTTTGCCTTGTTCTTCTTTTTCCAAGGCCATAAGGTGAAGCATTAAGTAGTTGTTTACTTGTGGCTTTTTTTTTTTGTTTGTTTGTTTTCTGAGGTAGGGTCTCACGCTAGCTCAGGCTGACCTGGAATGCACTGTGTAGTCTCACAGTGGCTTCAAACTGTCGGCGATCCTCTTACCTCTGCCTCCCAAGTGCTGGGATTAAAGTAATGTGCTACCATGCCCAGCTCTAATTTCTTAATATAGACACTTGAAGCTATAAATTTCATTCTTAGGACTGCCTTCATTGTGTCCCAAAGGTTTTGGTATGTTGTGTACTCATTGTCATTTGGCTCTATGTATTTTTTGATTTCTTCATTGATCCATTCATCATTTAGTATAGTGTATTATTTCATTTCCATGATTTTGTGCATGCTCTATATCTTTTCTTGCTGTTGATTTGTAGGTTGATCCCATTTTGATAAGACAGAGTGCAAGGAATAATTTCACTTTTCCAGTATTTGTTAAGATTAGCTTTGCTTCCTAATAAATGGTCTATTTTAGGGAATCTTCCTTGTGCTGATGAAAAGAATGTGTATTCTGCAGCATTTGGGTGAAATGTGCTATATATATCTGTTAGGTCCATTTCTTTTATGACCTCATTTAAATATTTTTATTATTTACTTATTTATTTATTTGTTTGGCAAAGAAAGGGAGAGAGAGAGAGAATGCAAACCAAGGCCTCTAGTTATCACAAACGAACTCCACACGCATGTGCCCCTTGTGCTTCTGGCTAACATGGGTCCTGGGAAATTGAACCTGGGTCCTTTGGCTTTGCATGCAAGTGCCTTAACCACTAAGTCATTCCTCTAGCCCTTTATGACCTCATTTAATCCAGATGCATCTCTGTGTTTGTTTGTTTGTTTGTTTGTTTTTGCCAGAATGACCTGTAAATTGATGAGAGTGGGATGTTAAAGTCACCCCTACAACTGCGTTTGATGTTTATCTGTGACTTCAATTTTAATAGTGTTTGTTTGATGAAGTTCGGAGCCTCCATGTTACGTGAATATATGTTTAGGTTTGTAATGTCTTGTGTTGGAGTGTGCCTTTAATTAATATAAAATGACCTTCCTTATCTTTCCTAACTAATGTTGGACAGATATTAGGATAGCAACCCCTGCTTGTTTTCTAGGCCCATTTGCTTGAAATACCATTTTCCCATCATAATTCATTGTAGAAAGGTGAGTTTCTTGGAGGCAACAAATTGAAAAATCCTGCTTTTTTTTTATAAAGGATCCTGCTTTTATCCCACTCTGCAAACCTATGTCTTTTGGTTGGGGCATTGTGGCTGTTGATATTGAGTAATTATTAAAAGGTGTGTATTTATTTTTGCCTTTTTTTAATGTTTTATAGTTCTTCCAGTTTTACCTTTGCTCTCTTGTATTAACTAGTATTTGAGTATTTGTTTTTTCCGGGTTCCTTACATGTGTGTTTTTCCTTCTCTTCAGCATGGAGGATCCTTTCCAAGTATATTCTGTAGAGCTGGGTTCTTTTTTCTTTTTTCTTTTTTTTTGTCTTCAAATATTCCTTTAGCCTGCTTTTGTTGTGGAATATCCTTATTTCTCTGTATTTGGATGAATAGCTTTGCAGGTTAAAGTAACCTTGGTTGACAGTTGTTATCTTTCAGAACTTGGTATACATCATTCGAAGCCCTTCTGGCTTTTAAAGTTATGTTGCCTAATCTACTGTGGTCCTGATGGGCTTGCTTTTGTACGTAACTTGATTTTTCTCTCTGTTTTCAACATATTTTCCTTGCTTTGTATGTTTGGTAGTTTAATTATAATATGACAAGGAGAGGTTCTTTCCAGGTTTTGTCTGTTTGGCATGTTTGATCTTTTCGTAGTATCACAAATATCTTAAAATTCTCATTTATACTTTCCTAGTAGTTTGTCTTTCTCTGTTGGACTGTATTAGATCTGCCACATGGTCTTCTAGTTTAGATATTCTGTTCTCTCCTTCATTCATTCTGCTGGTGAGATTTTCTACAGAGTTTTTTTTATTTCACTGACTGTTATTGCTAGTATTTCTGGTTGATGTTTCTTTATTATTTCTGTTTCCATATTTATGTCTTGTATTGACCTCCTTATTTCATTAAATTGGTTTCCTGTGTCATCTTTGATTCCTTTGATTTCCTTTTTTTGATTTATTTGAACATATTTGTAATCATTCTTTTGAAATCTTTCTCAGGCATTTCCTCTAAATCAGTCATTTATGATGCATTAATACTTTTTGGTGGATTTACATTGTCTTTTTTGTTGTTGTTGTTCTTTTTTATCGTGTCGAGATTTTTGCATCTTGGATTAATTTAATGCTTGGGTTTTCTAATTATCTGCAGTATTATTAGATGTATCAATCAATCTGATGTTATGTATCTTCAGAGTGTAAGATGCTAGTTGTGGCTCTTAAGACTATCAGAGTAAAAGTGACCCTAAATATTGGGTTTGCCTGCTATGAGAGTATTCAAGTAGGCTGAGTGGAATAAAATATAGGCAAATTTAAAATTTAACTAGTAGCCGGGCGTGATGGCACACACCTTTAATCCCAGCACTCAGGAGGCAGAGGTAGGAGGATTGCCACCCTGAGACTCCATAGTGAATTCCAGGTCAGCCTGGGCTAGAGTAAGACCCTACCTTGAAAAACCTAAAAAATAAAAATAAAATAAAATTTAACTAGCCAGGTGTGGTGGCACATACCTCTAATCCCAGCACTTGGGAGGCACAGGTAGGAGGATCACCCTGAGTTTGAGGCTTCCCTGAGACTACATAGTGAATTCCAGGTCAGCCTGGGCTAGAGTGAGGCCCTACCTCGGAAAACCTAACAAAATTAAAAAACAAAACAAAATTTAAACAATGTGCACATTCAGTGAAAAATAGCACAGAGTATTTGTGCAAGAGTGAGTACTATGACAACAAGATCCTCTAACAAAATCACAGTCCCTAAGGATGTGTTTCCTCGCACCCTTAATCCTATCAACTGGGAGGCTAAGATTTCTGTTCTGTAGAGGGTTCCAAGTCAGCTTGTGACCAAGTGAGACCCTTCAAACGCACTATACTATAAATCAGTGTAGCAGACAGCTTCAGGTTCACTGGGATGAACTTCCAGACCTGGTATGGTTATGGAGGAAGGGATTTATTGAAGCTTACAGATCCAGGGGAAGGCCTGCCTTCACAGGTCCAAGAAGAGAGAAAGAAGTACAAGCCTAAAAGCCAGAAGCCACACAGCACACTTCAGGAACTCCTGCTAGGCACACTTTTGCATATCTTTAGATTGAAATTTGAAACCTACCACCACAACTTAAGATCCACCCAGCGACATTGCCTCCAGCCAGATAGCCAGCAGATGCAAACTACAAACAACTGAATATATTGGGGACCACCTATTCTATTCAAACCACCACAATCAGAAAACAACAAATTACAGGCTCAAAATACAGTTTATTTAAGAATGGAAAATCCAACCAACTGTCAGATTTAACATATTTCCCTGAGGGCTAAGAATGTTGAACATTTTTATCAATGGTCACTTGTATTTCTTCTTTTGAGAATATCTGATTACTGCAATTCACCATTTATTGAATAGATGAATAGTTTTAGGTGCCTAATTTTTTTGTATTCTATGTGTTGGTATATGATGTGTGAGTATAGGCATGCATGGGCCACAATGACCAAAAAAGAATGGAGAAGACTGTTCTGAAAAAGAGCAAATGATTTAGGAAAAAAATATATATATTACCCAGTACTGAAATGTTTCATAAACAAAATCAGATAAATATAAGAACTAGAATTAAATATAAAGGTTGTGTACATCTTTAATCCCAGCACTTGGGAAGGGTCACTATGAGTTCAAAGCCAACCTAAACTACATAGTAAATAAATTCCAGGTCAGCTTTGGCTAGAGTGAGACCCTACCTCAAAAAATCAAATAAATAAGTAGATATGAAAGCTTTTTTTTTTTTTAGAAAAAAATAAGGTCAACATACTACTAAAGCATAGTTAAACAAAGGAAACAGAAAGGGAAAAGTTAAGCTGTGGGCAGCTTCTTTATGGACCTAAAATTGGAGTATACAGGGCAGTAGTGTGGGGTGGGGCCTATTGGGGACTCTTGTATTTCTTGTGATTTAGGCTGATCCTAGTCTATATTGGACAATTATTACATGTCTAGTAGAGCTGCATTCATATTAGTACCTTTTCTGCTTTGGGAACTTTTGGTTGGCTCAGCTCTCCCACTCACAAGACCCTCCAGTTCATATACCCAGGGTAGCTAATTTTTCTTGTTAGTTCATTTCTCCTGAGTCTTTTGGGAGTGAGGGAAGCAAGCAGCACTGAGATCTCTTCAGGTAGACCAGCCACTGTACTTTGAAAACCCACTGAGCATTAAAGGCCCTGCTGGACGTTTGAGGCTGCAGATGTGGTATAGTCTGCTGTGGTTTCCACCTTCTCAATACCTCTAGCAGCAAGCATCATGGCAGATAGGTGGTTCCAGAGGTTGATCTACCTAGTGTATCAGGGCTGTTAGACTCTGCAGTTATTCTCAGGTGATAACCTCACCTGTTCACCTAGTGCAGCACTACTTTTCACGGTACAAGCCAAACTGCCTAAATTTTTCAGCAGTTCTGCAGACAGACTTTACCATCTTCACAACTACCACCTATAGATAGATAACTGATCATCCTTGGGCTAAGGCAGGGTGACTCCATGGGCCCCTGATTAGTGGTTGTCCCTTGTTTTTAGGCCCCCAGAATATAGTCTTCATAGAACCCCTTTCAAAATGATACCCATAGCCCTCCAAGACATGGGAAGTGACAAAATGAATCACTTCTCCACTATTAGCCTACTAAAGTGGAGGAGTTAACTCTTTTACCGAAACCTCTAAGTGGATTTGAGACTTGTAAAACTGGGTATGTCCTGTGGGTAGAACTGCCCTCCTGTTTCTCGTTCCTGCCATCTGGCTAACCTTTATCATGAGGTTTCTGTTTCCCTTCCCTGCCGCTATCCAGGCTACCAGAGCTGTGTGACTTACTCCTTTTTGCTGTATCACCCTTTGGTGTGTTTATACTTTTCAGCTGTTCTATCACCTATTTGTCGTTCCACATGCTTTTCCAGTCCTCTTTGGAGCTTGTCATAGTCAGCTCCACATTGCTAGGGATGAACATCCAACCAGACCCAGTTTAGAGGAGGAAGGAGTTTGTTTCAGGCTTATAGATCCATAGGCAGTTCCCTCAGTAACAGAAGAAGCTACTTACTTTCTATACATCCAAACAGAGAAAAAGGAAATGCAGCAAGCAAAAATCGACAAGCAAGAACACCAGAACTCAAAACTACTCTCCACATACCTCTGGGCTGGAATTCAGATTTGCCCCCTTGACATGCCCCCTCTAGCAGGAATCTGCCTGCTAGGGGCTGAAGTTGCAAACTCGGTTTTAATAAAATACCTGAGTCTGTGGGGCCATACATTTTAAGCTGTCACATTCAAACTATCACAGAAATATAATCTTTGTTATCCTAACTCTTCTCATTCACTGCTTCACACCAAGGCAGCTTCTAATCCACCATTTTAGTCAAAAGTCTTTATTTTCTTGTATGTTTGAGGTTTTTTTTTTTGGGGGGGGGGTTCTGTTGTTGCTTTTTGAGACACAGTCTCACTTTAGACCAGGCTGACCTAGAACTTACTCTTAGCACAGACTGACCTCAAGCTCACAGCCTTCTTTCTACCTCAGCCTCCTGAGTGCTGGGATTAAAGGCATGAGCCACTGTGCCACTGTTGCAGTCAGGTCCACATTGCTGCTAGAAATCACCCAACCAAGAGCAGATTATGGGAAAAAAATTAGGTTTATTTTGGCTTACAGGTTTGGTGGGGTGGTGAAAGCCCCATGATGGCAGGGAAAACAATGGTATGAGCAGAGAGTGGGCATCACCCCCTGGCCAACATCAAGTGGACAATAGCAGCAGGATAGTGTGCCAAACATTGGCATGGGGAAACACCCATAAGCTGCCCCCCCCAACAATACACTGCCTCCAGGAGGCATTAATTCCCAAATCTCCATCAGCTGGGAAGCTAACATTCAGAACACCTAAGTTTATGGGGGACACTGAATCAAACCACCACACCCACCTTTCTCTTAATATTTTTATTTGACAGAGAGAGAGAGAGAGAGAGAGAGAGAGAGAGAGAGAGAGAGAGAGAGAAAATGAATGGGTGCACCAGGGCCTCCAGCCACTGCAAATGAACTCAGATGTGTGCATCTGGTTACTGTGGGTCCTGGGGAATCAAACCTGTGTCCTTTTGCTCTGCAGGCAAACACCTTAACTGCTAAGCCATCCCTCCAGCGCCCACTTTTCTTTTAAATAAGCACACTGTTATAATCGGGGGAAAACAATCTTAGGAAATAAAAAGTCAAAAATCTACGGCTGGAGAGATGGCTTAGCGGTTAAGCACTTGCCTGTGAAGCCTAAGGACCCTGGTTCGAGGCTCGGTTCCCCAGGTCCCACGTTAGCCAGATGCACGAGGGGGCGCATGCGTCTGGAGTTCGTTTGCAGAGGCTGGAAGCCCTGGCACGCCCATTCTCTCTCTCCCTCTATCTGTCTTTCTCTGTGTCTGTCACTCTCAAATAAATAAATAAATAAATAAAAATTTTAAAAAGTCAAAAATCTGAATCGGCAAGAATGCTGATAATTTTTCTGTTATTAAACCATATTCAAGCCGGGCGTGGTGGCTCACGCCTTTAATCCCAGCACTCAGGAGGCAGAGGTAGAAGGATCACCATGAGTTCAAGGCCACCCTGAGAATATATAGTGAATTCTAGATCAGCCTGGGCTAGAGTGATATCCTAACTTGAAGAAGAAGGAAAAAAAAAAAATAGGGACTGAGGAAATAGCTTGGTGGTTAAGGTGTTTGCCTGTGAAGCCTAAGGACCCCTGTTCAATTCCCCAGGATCCACATAAGCCACATGCACAAAGGGACTTGTCTGGAGTTTGTTTGCAGTGGCTGGAGGCCATGGTGCATCCATTCTCCCTGTTTCTTCTTCCCTCCCTCAAATAAATAAATAATTTTTTAAACCATATCCAGTTGGAATCAACCCTTCATTCTTATTTTTCAGAATGAAATTCATATGTCTGAAGAAGCAATACAAGATATATTAGAACAGACAGAATCAGACCCAGCATTTCAGGCACTTTTTGATCTCTTCGACTATGGTAAGTAGACAATATATTCAAGGAACTTAGGAAAAATTTTCTACAGTATCTTATTTAATTTACCCAAAATAAAGCAACATCACTTAGAAGACTTAAGTGTGGCCATGGGATAAGAGTGTTGTCTTTGTTTTCATAAAAATGAAAAATTTTTTTTGTTGTTGTTTTTGGGGGATATTTTGGCTAGTCAGCATGGACTGTGTTGAGGTCAGTACACATAGATATATTTGAATAATACCAGGTACTCAGCTTTGCTTTCTGTCCTATGATCTCATTCAATCATTTTCAAAATGTAGTCACCTAAGCATGTAGAGAACTCATTAAATGTGAAAATTATTATCCTCCAGTAGATTCTTATAAAGGCTTAACTTTGAGAAACAGCTGTTCTAAGTCAGGTGTGGTCTTGGACACTTTTAGTCACAGCTCTGGGGAGGCAGAGATAGGAGGATCTCCTGTGAGTTCGAGGCCACCCTGAGAATACATAGTAAGCTCCAGGACAGCCTGGGCTAGTGTGGAACCCTAACTCAAAAAAAAAAACATTGAAAGAAAGAAAAAAGAAATACCTGTTCTGGCCAGGTGCTGTAAACACATGTCCATTGTTTTGGTGTTCTAGAGGCTGATATGGGATTCAAGACCAACCTAAAACAACATAGTAAAGCCCTAAACCTGCCTCACAACAAACAAAGCTTAAAACCAAAGTTTAGCATTTGTTTGAACATGCCAGTATTAATTCATATTTGTTTGGGTTTTTTGTTTATTGTCTTTTTTTCTTGAGTTGTTTGTTTGTTTGCTTGCTTGGGGGGGGCGGGGTTTCAGGTAGGGTTTCATTCTAGCCCAGGCTGACCTGGAATCCACTCTGTATTCTCAGGACGGCCTTGAATTCATGGAAGTCCTCCTGCCTCTGTCTCCAAAGTGCTGGGATTTTAAAGGTGTGTACCACCACACCCGGCTTCATGTTTGTTTTCATTTTGCTTATTTAATTATTTTCTTGTTCTCTCTTTAACAGGTAAAACAAAGAATAATAAAAATATATCTCAAAGCATTTCTAGTCAGCATATAGAAAGCAATCCTAATACAGTTTTAGCAGAAGAACCTAATCTTGCAATTAAAAGTTCTTTTGAAATACAAGAATCTGGTAAGAATTTAATTTTATTAACATTATTAATTAAGATGTTAATGTTAGTCTCAAAATTGAAAAGAAGAAAAAAAAGAGGGTCTAAGTTAGAAGTTGTTCATGTTACATAGGTCATTTTTATAGCTACAGTTTTTGCCAGAGTGTGGTGGCCCACACCTTTAATTCAGCAGGCTGGGGTAGGAGAATCACTGTGAGCTCAAGGCCAGCCTGAGACTACATAGTGGATTTCAGGTCAGCCTGAGCTACAGTGAGAGCCTACCTCAAAACAACAACAAAACAAAACAAAACAAAACAAAAAATCCAACAATTGTTCCTAAATCTTTAGTACTTCATTAAAAAGTGAACTTTTAATACACAACCATGTTGCTTAGTTAGACAGGTCCATGATAAACTAATCTCATTAAGGCAATTCTAATGGCTAACCTGTAAGGTTCATATGTAATATGAGGTATTCAGCATAGTATGTTTAACATCTCACTGTAAAATGTGACACATACACAGAAGGATGTAATGAAAGTGTTCATCACTGCCTGGATTATGAAATCCAAACTGTCAGATCAAGGAAATATCCATATAATCTCTCAAGTAAAAAAGAGGGGGACACATCTACAATCACAAAAAAATAAAACCTCTAAATATCTATCCAGTCTTTTCCTGCATCTCTGTTCTCCAGAGATAACCATCATCCTGTCTTCTCAGTTCTTCTTAAATTTGATTCCTTGGGCTACAGAGATGGTTCAGAAATTAAGTGTGCTTTCTATGCAAACATGACGGTTTGAGACCACTTGGGTTCAAACCTCCAGAACCCACATAAACAATTGGGCATGGCCGTGCACACCAATAACCTCGGTCTTGTAGGGAGCAGAGCTGAAGAATCTTGCGGGTTCACAGAAGGCAGGCTCTGGAATCAAGAGACTCCATCAAAGGAAAATCAAGGCTGGCAGGTGCCACATTAGCACATACACTGCACACACACACAGGCTTCTTAATGCTGCTTACATTTCAGTCAATTTATAAGCCACATCTGATCCTCTTTATTTACCAATTTAAGTTTTATTACCTCTTCCCACCCATCATATTAAATCAGAAAAGCTAGAGCTGGGTATGGTGATGCAGGCCTTTAATCCCAGCACTTGGGAGGCAGAGGAGGTGGATTGCCATGAGTTCAAGGCCACCCTGAGACTACATAGCGAATACCAGGTCAGCCTTGGCTTGAGCAAACCCCTACCTCAACCCCCCCCCCCCAAAAAAAGCCAGTAACTTCCCGTTTTTCACATTTGGCACTGAGCATATTACTCAGTGGGTAACTTGCTTCCCATGCAAGCATAAAAACCTGAATTTGACCCCTAACACCCAGATTAGTGCAGTCAGACATGTGTGTGTCTAGATGATTATGCTTCACTTGAGCTTTACATAACAAAATCAAGCTTGAACTTCTATTTTCTTTGAATTGCCACTTCATTAAGAAACCACTTTGGGAAGCTGGAGAGATAGCTTAGCAGTTAAGGCATTTGCCTGCAAAGCCAAAGGATCCCAGTTTGACTCTCCAGGACCCACATAAGCCAGATGCACAAGGGGGCGTATGCATCTGGAGTTCATTTGCCATGGCTGGAGGCCCTGGTGTGCCCATTCTCTCTTTCTTGTTCTCTCTCTCAAATAAATAAATGAATGAATAAAATATATTAAAAATAAAAAAGGGGGTGGAGAAATGGCTTTGCAGTTAAGGCACTTTCCTGCAAAGCCAAAGGACCACAGTTCAATTCCCCAGGACCCATGTAAGCCAGATGGACAGGGTGGCACATGCATATGGAATTTTTGCAGCAGCTGGAGGCCCTGGTGTGCTCATTTCTTCCCTCCCCCCCCCCCCCGTTCTCTCTCTCTCCTCTCTTTCTCTCAAATAAATAAATAAATTTTTTAAAAATAAAGAAACCACTTGGTGGGGGGGCTTGGAGAGATGGCTGGCTTAGTAGTTAAGGCATTTGACTATGAAGCCCAAGCCCAAGGACCTAGGTTTGGCTCCCCAGTACCCACATAAGCCAGATGCACAAGATGGCACAACAAGGTTATCTGGAGTTCATTTGTAGTGGCTAGAGGGCCTGGCACCCCCATTCTATCTACCCCTCTCTCTTTCCCTCTCCCTCTCAAATAAGATTTTAAAATAATTAAATAAATAGAAAACAGTTTGTGCTAAGAATTACAGACTACTCCCATGACCTGCACCTTACCTTTAGTTAATTTTTAGTGCAGCAAAAATAAAAAGATCACTTCCCTTGAATTTATGTGGCCTACACATAATTTCCCCCATTATTCAAATTGATGTTTTTTGTTCTAAATAATGAATGCTTTAAAACTCAATGTATTGGTGCTGTGATGTTTCCTGAAACACTTTATCACTCCATTTATCATACTTGGATTTGTCAAAAACACCCCACAGAGTACCTCCTTTATAACAATTTTTCTTCCCACAAGGAAGAAAGTACCTTTTTTCCTATACTGTTAAAATTTTCACTGTTCCATACCTGCTTCCCTGCTCTGTTAATCTTGCCAAGTTCAGAGACTGAGTCACTCATCTTTGTATTCCAGAACTATGCATAATGTTCAGTCTTCCCAGTAAATAATTACTGTATATCAAAAATTATACACACAAGCTGGGCATGGTGGTTCACACTTTTAATCCTAGCACTCAGGAGGCATAGGTGGGAGGGTCACTGTGAGTTCAAGGCCACCCTGAGACAACATAGTGAATTCTAGGTCACCCTGGACTAGAGTGAAACCCTACCTCAAAAAAAGAAAAAACAAAAGCTATATACACAAGAGTTTGTGTGTATGGCTTAGCAGGTAAAAGTGCTTGCTTGCAAAGCCTGCCAGCCCTGATTTAATTCCCAAGCCAGCCACAGAAGCCACATGCAGAGTGGTGCAACTGTCTGGTTTGCAGTGGAAAGTGACCCTTGCTGGTACACCCATACAAACATAACGGGAGGAGTGTCCACACAGAAATCAAATAATTCTCATGCAAAATGATCTTGGACTTCTTTTTGCCTTTAAGGATTTATCAAGTGAAATAATGTCAACAGAAATGACAGAAGTGAAAAGTCAGTGCAACCAGGTGTCATGGCTCAAATCTATAATCCCAGCATTTAGGAATCTAAAGCTATAGAATCACTGCAGGTTCGAGGTCATCCTGGGCTACATGATGCTATCCTGTCTCAGAAATATCCCAAACATCAACATAATAAAACAACACCTTGCCACTACCATTTGGAGCCAGTTTTCTGACCTACTAGTAAATAAAAGATGTTCTTAAACCTCTGAACTTTTTTCTCCTTTGTGCCCTCTTGTTTTCCAAGTACTCAGAAAATAATTTGACATTTGTTTACAAAGGCACTGGTAATTGAAGAAAAATTATATTTTTATATAAATAGCGGGAAATTACAGTGCATCACACTTAATTTGCTGGTATGCTATAGAATAGTCCTTGGAGAAATAGTTTATAGAGTAACAGTGACTACTTTGGAAGCTAAATGTACTCATCTCTCCATCATACTGGTATTTTGCAGGTGGACAATCTGGTCAGCCCCCATTTTGTACATCCTATGAAAATGAAGATGTATTAAGTGATTTGAAGAACAACAACCATGATGCACTTAGACAGGAATCCCAGGAAAATTTTTCCCAGATAAGCTCTGACATCCAGAAAAAGACCTTTAAAACAGTTGTATCTACTGAACACAAGTGTAATCTTGACATACCCTTTGAGTCTGTGTCTAATTTGAATAACTTTAACCAGAGAGGACACTCTGGTGCTGAATGTAGTCAACATTGTGCTGAATTATATGCCAGTCAGATGCCCTCTGAAACTGAAATAGCTATGGATATTGAAAAGAATTCTGTGTCTCCAAATATACTCAGTGAGTCTCAGTTAACTGAGTCTCAGTTACAGCCTAATCAGCCTGATATGCCAGTTACTTCATTTGTGACACTCAGTGGTGAAACTAACAATGAAAACTTGATTGTCTCTGGGAAAAGTTCTCAAATTTTGTCCCAAAATACTTCATTAGCTGAAAAGTCATCTAAAAGTCAATTTTGTGAAAATTCTAACAATACAGTAAGAAATACAACAAACACCCATGGTTCCAAGTTACCAGATTCTAGTGAAATCCATAACAGTAAAGTTGAAATTAATAATGTATCATCAGTTGCAGCACAACTACCAGACTGCCACAGTGATTCTTCAATTCAAAGTAAAACATTACCTGTGACTGTTGAAAGTTTAGATTTGAATGTATCGAATCAAGTGGAAATTCATCTTGAAGACTCAAGGTCTTCAGTTAAACAGCCATCTAATGATTCAACATCTATTGAGCTAAGTCATACAGAAAACAAAACTGAGCCATGTAAGTCTGAGAAAGTCATTTTGGATTCACAAGAGCCTTCATCCTCTGAAAAAGAAGGTGGAGATACTGTTTTCCTCTCTTTAGATGGAACTGATAGCTGTGAAGAAGTTGCACTGATGACTCCAGAAGGTAACCCAGTAAATCTTAATCACTCTCTTCCAGTAGAGTCTGGTTCAGTGGAAGGTTCTCCTGCATCCCAAAATGCTGATAATAAACCTAGTAACAACCCAACAGAGATAGATGCATCAAGTATTGTCTCTCTCAAAATTATCATTAGTGATGATCCATTTGTTTCCTCAGATGCGGAACTTAACAGTGCTGTATCTAGTATCAGTGGAGAAAACTTGCCAACAATAATTCTGTCATCTCCTAAATCTCCTGCCAAGAATGCCGAACTAGTTAAATGCCTATCTTCAGAAGAAAATGCAGGTGCTATTGTATCTGTTGAAGTAGGGGATTCAGCCTCAATGGAGCAGAGTCTTTTAGTGCTCAAACCTGAAGACCCTGTAATCAACAACGCTCCGAAAGAAGATAGTGTTGCTTTTTCAGCCAGTGTTACACCATGTGTTTCCAAGGATGGAGGATACATACAGTTGATGCCGGCCACGAGCACAACTTTTGGCAGTTCAAGTAACATTCTGATAGCTACTTGTGTGACTGATCCAGCAGCATTGGGAACAGCTGTCAGTCAGTCTAATGTGGTGGTGTTGCCTGGAAACTCTGCACCTATGACTGCGCCATCTCTTCCACCACAGTTACAGACACCACCAAGGTCTAACAGTGTATTTGCTGTCAACCAAGCGGTGTCACCAAACTTCTCACAAGGTAACTAAAAACATATTAGAGCTGGGAAGGAAGAGAGGGAAAGAAAGGAAGAAAAGCTTACTGGAGATGAGCTGGAGCTGTGGGTCCGTGATAAAGCACCTACATAGATTGTGACCCTAGTGAGTTGGGAATTCAAGGTGTCTTTGAGAGTGACAGAGCTTTTCTCAGCACTGATTGAACTGTAATTAAGGAGTCAGGATGCTAGATGTTCACAGCCACACAAATGGAGGTTAAGAGAAAGAAAGAAGGTAGATCCTTCTGCCCAAGAGTTCCCAGAAATAGGAAAGCACACCTGGTGGCCCTGATAGGGATCATTTATGGAAATTAAGTGTTGGGATTAAAGGTGTGTACCACCATTCCCGGCTGTGTCATGTGATCTTAATCACATCTTGTCAGATTTTTAGGAAAAAGAAACTTAAGAAAGAAGAGATAAGGAAAAGCAAGATGCTATGCCATAAGTTTTAAGCACCTAAAAATCTTTTTTAAAAAAATTGGAGTCAAGCCGGGCATGGTGGCATATGCCTTTAATTCCAGCACTCGGGAGGCAGAGGTAAGAGGATTGTTGTGAGTTTGAGGCCAGCCTGAGACTACACAGTGAATTCCAGGTCAGCCTGGGCCAGAGTGAGACCCTACCTCGGGGGAAAAAAATAATAACTGGAGTCTTTTATTACTAGTATAAAATTAATTAATGTAAATGCATTATACTGTCGTAATTATTTTCCCAGATAATATTCTGTTCAATAAATATGACATAATACTCCATTTTATTGGCACCATTAGGACATTTTTTTTCTTCATGTTTTGTTGTTGTCATTTTGGTTTTTCAAGGTAGGGTCTCACTATGATCCAGGCTGACCTGGAATTCACTATGTAGTTTCAGGGTGCCCTTGAACTCACAGCGATCCTCCTGCCTCTGTCTCCCAAGTGCTGGGATTAAAGGCGTGCACCACCAAGACCAGCTTTTCTTTTTTTATTGAGTTTTTTGAACAAAACGACTGTACCCTTTTTAAAGTTATTTTTACTTGCCAGGCATGGTGGTGCATGCCTTTAATCTGTTGCAGGTAAGTGTTTAGCAGTATAGGTACCTAATCTTATCCCATCACTGCAGTTAGGTTTTAGGAGAAAAGAGATAAGGAAGAAAAAAAAAAAAACAGCACCACCCCCTCCCTCCCCCCACACACACACCCTTATAGGCTCAAGGACATTGTTTTTCCCTTAGCTTATTTTGGGGGAAAGGGAGTCACTGTCACCCTGTGAACTGTCTTACTGGGCTTTATAACCAGTGCCAACAACAAATATGTAACTATATATGAGTAAATACACAAATTTACATAGCACCTTCAGATTAACCTTTACTATCATCCTGATTCTTAAATCAGTTATTTTGAAGGACAATAGATTATCAGGAAGGAAGGGTGAGTCATGGAACTTATTTCAAAGCACTTAATGGATGCCATATACAAAGAGATTTCATAGGAAACTTGATTTTAATGAGAATTGTTTTTTAGGTTCTGCCATCATAATTGCCTCTCCAGTCCAGCCTGTTCTCCAAGGAATGGTGGGAATGATCCCTGTATCTGTAGTTGGACAGAATGGAAATACCTTTTCCTCTCCTTCTCAGCAGGTAACATTTATGAGCTGAAAATAGTTTGTGGAAGTTTTCTAAATATAGCATAATTAATGACTTTTTCCCCTGTAGGTCCTTCATATGCCTTTAGCAGCACCTTTATGCAATAGAAGTATCCCTCAATTCCCCATTCCTCCAAAATCTCAGAAGGCTCAGGGAATAAGAAGCAAGCCTTGTACAGGTACTGCTTTAAGTTACTTCATTTGTTTGCAGATATGGAGTATTTTCCTTTTGAATACCTATACCATTCCTAACAAGTAATCATCCTACCTTTGCTTAAAATTTTGTGGTAACAGTTGTTTCTGGTGTTGGACAGTTTTGGTTCTGATAAAGTTGTTTTCTGGGGCTGGAGAGATTGCTTAGTGGTTAAGGTGCTTGCCTGCAAAGCCTAAGGACCCAGGTTCAATTCCCTAGTATCCATGTAAAGCCAGATGCATGTGTCTGGAGCTTGTTTGCAGTGGCTAGAGACCCTGGAGTGCCCATTCTCTCAATAAAAGGGGGAAGTGGTTCTTTGTTGAATTCTTTAGCTTTTACCAACTGGTTCTTGGTTTGTTCTTTGGGAGCTATAAAAAGTAAGCATACAGCTGGGCATGGTGGCACACACCTTTAATCCCAGCTCTTGGGAGGCAGAGGTAGAGGATCGCTGTGAGTTTGAGGCTACCATGAGACTACAAAGTGAATTTCAGATCAGCCTCGGCAAAAATGAAACCCTACCTCAAAAACCAAAAAGTAAATAAATAAGCACAATTCCTATTTTTCCTGACAATTTGAAGTGTTTAGTAAATGCCTTGAATATTTGTATGAGACTTCAGTGTAGTGCTTCTCATATTTTAGTATATGTGAACTACCTGAGCATCTTGTTAAGTGCAGGTGCTGAATCAAAACAACTGGCTCAAGGTCTGGAGTTCCTTATTTCTAATAATGAACTACAGAAATGATCCCTTAGGTATTTCTTGTTTCTAACAAGCTTTAATTAATGCCATTGCTCCTGGCATTGAACACACTTTAAGTATCAAGGCATTAACTTTTGCATATCATGTCAAAAACTTGTCACTCTTTTTATTAGTGTGCATGTGAATGTGTGAGAGAGCACTCCAGCATATCTTGCCACTGCAATCAAATGCCAGGTCCATGCACCACTTTTTGTGTCTGGCTTTACATGGATATTAGAGAATTGAACTCTACCCAGCAGGCTTTGCAAACAAGTGCTATTAACAGCTGAGTCATCTCCCCAGGCCCCCTGAGTCATTCCTGATACAGTTTTCTTTTTTCATATATTCATCATTCTTCATGTATGACTGAGTTGTGTCAGTAATGTCCTTTATTGCTGTCCTCTCTTACTGTTATTCCTAGCCAGGTGTAGTGGTGCATTACTTTTGCACAGCATATGGGAGGCTGAAGCAGAAGGACAGACCAGTCTAGACAGCATAGCAAGACCCCATCTCAACAAAAGGGAGAGAAGGAGGAAGACAGAAAAGGAAATGAAGGAAAGGAATTGCTCAGGCTACATAAATGTACATTTATCAATCTCTGTGTTCTCATCTCTTACTACTTCCCAGCATAGACTTTGAATACTATACTTGATATTCACCTTATAGTTGGTGGGCTCTTTTAATCTCTTTATCTATGTTACTTTAACTAAAATTTTCTCTTCATATTCAGCTATCACTTTTGATCTGTTTCTTGTCCTTCAAGCTAAACTCAAATATAACTGCATCTTAAGAACTTTTTAAAATAAATAAATAGTCACGAGACTATTATACTTTTTTCCTGTAATTCTTTTATACCTGTCCTAAAAGACTTAACACATTACACTGAATTTTGTCTTTACTAGTCTTGTTGTTTAAAGACAGTAATTATATAGAAACTCACAAAATATTGTGATTAGCTCAGCTTTTCCTTAAGGTAAACGGTATACTAGTGGCATAATATGATTTATTGGTACTCTCGTAAACTTTGTCACATTGTAGCTGCTCTGTGTTCCTTCTGTTACCGGGTTTGTTCATGGTGTGTGTGTGTGTGTGTGTGTGTGTGTGTGTGTGTGTGTGTGTGTGTTTCCTATTCTTACCTTATTTTACTTTACTTAGAACTGTTGATTCTAGAAGTGGTTTCTGGAATCACCATTAAATACTCTTTCTCCTTTGGTAGTCATATTATTCATCATTGTCAAACTACATTTGTTGTTCTCACTTCTCTTCCTCAAAGACTTGCTGTTTTTCTCCTTGGTTAATATTACTGTTGTTTTTGTAAATTTCATATCCATGTAAATTTCTGTTTTTGTCTCGAGGACTCCTCACATCATCTCATATTTATAGCCATCTTATTAGAATACTTAATTCCAGCTTTGCTTTCTATTCCATCTTTTACATAATTACCAGATTAATCTCACCAAAACATAATTCTACTCATGCATTTTCTTTATAGCTCTTACAAGATTTGTTTCTGAAGTCCGCATGATTCCCAAGGTCCTTCATGATCCCTTGCTACTCTTTCTAGCTTATATATTTTGCCATTTTCTCAAATAAACTCTGTAACTAAAATTACAGCTATTAAAATATAGTTGGTGAGAACATGTACTAGTGGCAGTGGTTCAGTGGATAAAACCCTTGCCACTCAAGTCTGAGTGCCTACTTTCTATTCCCCAAGCCCCATGTAAAAAAGCTGGGAGCTGGCATGGCAGGCTTTATTAAAGCCATTTGTGTTTTCTTTTGAAAAGTGTTCAACTCATTGACCATTTATTAATTGGCAGGGTTTTTAAATATTTTATTTATTTATTTGCAAGGACAGAGAGAGAATGGACATGCCAGGGCCTCTTGCCACTGCAAGCAAACTCTGGGTGTCCCATTTTATTCATCTGCCTTTACATGGGTACCGGAAAATCTAACCCAGGACATCACACTTGGAAAGCAAGCACCTATAACCACTGAGCCATCTCAGCTCAGCAATTTTGTTTTTCATGTTGTTGTTTTTACATGTGTGCATGGTATGTGCATGTGTATATGTACTTGTGCATGCTCACTGTGCATGCATGCATGCAGAGGCCAAAGGAGATTATCAGGTGTTCTTCTCTTATCACTTATTTGCATATGTCCTTGAGATAAGGTCTCTCCCTCATCCTTAAGCTTCTGTCTGTCAGTGAACCTCAGTGATTCTCTGGTCCCCACTGCTATGAACTGGACTTACAAATATATATGGCCAAGCCCAGTTTTTTTGTGGATTTTGTGGAATCAAACTTGGTATTCTGAGTTTCTGGTACTTAAGCAGCAAGCATTCTTCTCCCCAGCTATTTTGGGGTTTTTTATGTTTAATTTTTGTACTTTTGTTTGTTTGTTTGTTTGTTTTAGTTTTCTTAGGTAGAGTTTCACTATAGCCTAGGCTGACCTGGAACTCACTATGTAGTCTCACGGTGACCTTGAACTCTTGGCAATCCTCCTATCTTGGCCTCCTGAGTGCTGGGATTAAAGGTGTGTGCCACCACGCCTGGCATTCTTTATGTATTTCAATCTTTTTTTTATTTTAGAAACAGAGAGAGAGAACTGGAATGCCAGGGCCTCAGCCACTGCAATTGAACACCAGATGCTTGCGCCACCTAGTGGGCATGTGTTAACCTTGCACTTGCCTATGCATCTGGCTTATGTGGGATCTGGAGAGTTGAACATGGATCCTTAGGCTTCGCAGGCAAGTGCCTTAACCACTAAGCCATCTGTCCAGCCCTCCTTATGTGTTTTAGATATTATACTTCTATCTGAAGTATGGATGGCAAAGATTTTCTCCCATCCCATGGATGTCTGTCTACTGATAGTTTACTTCATTGTACAGAAGCTTCTTAATTTCATAGGATCCTATTTGTCAATTCTTGGGGCTATTTCCTATGCTGTTGGGGTTCTTGTCAGAAATATCTTCAAGTGTTTTCCCTATGTTTTTCTCTTAGCAGCTTTAGTGTTAAAGGTTTAAAATTAAGATATTTGATCCATTCTGAATTGATTTTTGTACACATTAGAGATACAGATCTAATTTCTTCTGATGATAGATACTAGTTATGCCAGCATCATTTGTGTAATAAACTATCTTTTGTCATGATTTATTTTTTATGTGTATAGTCACATGCATAACCATAGGCCACATGTGGAAGAGATGACAGGATGACCTCAAGATGCTAGTCCTCTCATTTTCATTGCATCTTATTTGTGACAGGGTCTCTCTGTGGTTTGTAGCCAGGAAGGTCAGATTAAGCTGGCCCCTGAGATTTAGGATTCTCCTATTTGCAATAGGCAAGTTGGGATTAACTTAAACATGCATGTAGTAGACAGCTTCAGGTTCCTTGAGATGAACTAACAAACCCAACACAGTTGAGGAAGGGATATTTATTGAAGCTTACAGATCCAGGGAAAGTTCCATAATGGTAGAAGAAATTGGCCCCCTCTTAAAGGACCACACAAAGAGAAATCAAAAGCAAAACCACACAGCAAGCTGTAGAACTCCAGGAGGAACTCAGGCATTTGCATATCTTTAGCTTGGGATGTCAAATCCACCAAAACACCTTACGGCTGGACCACACAGTGACAACTCCTCCAGCCAGGTGGCTGGAAATCCAAAAAGATTTTCCTTTTTTATTTTCTTTTTTTTTTTTTTAAGATTTTATTTTTATTTATTGGGGGGAGAGGATGGGCACACCAGGGCCTCTAGCCACTGCAAACGAACTCCAGACACATGTGCCACCATCTGCATCTGGCTTACCTGGGACCTGGAGAATCGAACCTGGATCCTTGGACTTTGCAGGTATGCTCCTTAACCGCTAAGCCATCTCTCCAGCCCGCAAGTTTTAATAATTTCACTGAGTATAGCATTTACTTTCAGTGCTTGAGGTCTTATTCTGTGACTTCCTGGCTGTTAGGATTGCTGATGAACATACTGGTGGTATTTATTCTGTTGTTTCTGATTCTGTATGTAAGTTGACATTTTTTCCCTTGGACAGTATTCAATATTGTTTCTTTGTAGTGTTAGTATCTTAACTCTTGTTATGTGTCATGAAGAGATTCTTAGCTGGTCATATCTAAATACTTCTTATGTTTGTTGCTGTTGTTGTTCTTTGTTTATGAGGTAGGGTCTCACTCTAGCTCAGGCTGACCTTAAGTTCAGACAATCCTAACTCAGTCTCTTCCCACCCACCCCCTCCCCCAGTGTTGGGATTATAAGCATGAGCCACAATGCCCAGCTCTATGTTTGAATGTCTAATTCTCTAAGTGTGGGACATTTTGGGCTATAATTTCACTGAATAAGTTGTCTAAGCCTTTTCTCAACTTTTTTTTAAAGCAGTGGGTTGTTAGGTTTGGCCTTATACATATTTCATATACTTCTTGGAAATTTTGGTCATGCTCTTTAATTTTTTCCATTATATATGTCTGTATGTATTATTTCCTTGACCTGACCTCCTATCCTTAAAATTTGTTCTTCTAGTGGGATGGAGAGATGGCTTAGGGGTTAAGGCACTTGCCTGCAATGCCAAAGGACTCAGGTTTGATGCCGCAGGACCTATATAAGACAAATGCGCAAGCTGGTGCATGTGTCTGGAATGCATTTGCAGCAGCTGGGGATCCTGGCGGTATCATTCTATCTGCCCATTTCTCTCTCTCCCTTTCAAATGACTTTAAAAAAAATTAGTCATCTTCTTGATCATGTCTGTTGGTGATCATTTCTGCTGTGTTTTTTATTTGATTAATGGAGTAACTGATTGACTTTAATTTCCAGAATTTCATGTCAGCATCTCTTAACTTTCTTGATGAACTTTTCCTTCATATTTTTAAATTTTATTTCATCCACTTTGGTAACTTTCATGTTTTGGTCCATCCTGGGTTAATTTCCTTATCTATCTGAATCCTTTGCATGGTCATTGATCCATTTTTGAAGTAGGACATAAAGTTTGGTTTGGTAGCTCACACCTGTAATTCTAGCATTTGGGAAGCTGAGATAGGGGAATTGCTATGAGTTCAAGACCAGCCTGATTAGAGTGAATTCAAGGCTATATCCTTGGCCAGGATGAGACCCTGCCTCAAAAACAAAAGAGAGGATTAGGAAGATGACTCAGCTATTACAAGTGTTTGTAAAGCATTCTGGCCCAGGTTCAGTTCCCCAGTAACCACATAAAACCAGATGCACAAAGTGGCATGTACATCTGAAGTTCCTTTTCAATGGCAAGAGGCCTTGGTGTGCTCATTCTCTCCCTTCTTCCCCCCATTTTCCCCCCCTTCCTCCCTCACTTCACAAATAAGTCAATATATGTTTTGTTTTGTTTTCAAGATAGGGTCTCTTTTTAGCCCAGGCTGACCTGGAATTCACTGTGTAGTCTCAGGATTTATTTGTTTGAGAGAAAGGCCGAGAGGGAGAGAATGGGCATGTCTGGGACTCCAGACACTTCACACAAACTCCAGAGGTATGCACTACCTTGTGCATCTGGCTTTACATGGGTACTGGGGAATCAAACCTGGGTCCTTTGGTTTTGCAGGCAAATGCCATAACTGCTTAGCCATCTCTCCAGCCCTAATTTTTTTTTTTTTAAAGGAGAGAAGGGAAGAAGAGAAGCTCTAAATTCTTTTTGTGGCATAAGCTATCTGTGTCTTCGTTTTCCAGCATTGAAGTAGTATGATGGCTTGACAGCAGTCCCAGTGTAACTTCAGAAGAAGATACTTGTGTGCTTCTTGTGTCTCCTATAAGATTCAGAAGCCATATCACTAGGATACTAGCTGGGAGATGTACTTTGTACTTTTCTTAAGAGCTTAAGATCACAGGCTTGGGAATTTAGCTAAGTGGAATATTTAAGTAGTGAAGTGAGGAAGGAGGAAATGAGAGGGGAGTAAGGTAAATGTGAAAAGAAAAGTATATGCACTGGAAGTATAAAAAGCAGTAGAGAAGGTATTGTATATTAGGATTAGAGAAGGAAAGACAGACATAAAGGCCGTTCCCAGTAAGATAGGTTACAACACAACTGCACATTTGAAGTACATAAGCCATAAATATTAAATATATATATATATATATATATATATCAACAAAGAATAATTTTTTTTTTAAGTAGAATCAAGGAAGTGCTAGAGAAACCCAGGCATAGTTGGCACATGCCTTTAATCCCAGCATAGGCAGAGGTAGGAGGATCACCAAGAGTTCCAGGTCAGCCTGAGCTATAGCAAGACCCTTACCTCAGGGAGGGGGGTGGGAGAGTGCTAGAGACATGAGATTTCTCAGTGCATGAAATACTTTGCCGCCAACTCTGAGTGCCTGAATTTAGGTCCAGAGATTTCCACACAAAAGCTGGAAGCTATAGTGGAATCCCAGTGCACCTACAGCAAGAAGGGAGGTAGAAACAGAATTTATGAGAAGGTTACATATGGAGTGGAGTAGTGAACTAAAAGTGACCCTGCTCAGAATGAGGTGAAGGAGCCAGGTGTGGTGACGCACACCTTTAATCCCAGACCTTGGGAGGCAGAGGTAGAAGGAATGCCACAAGTTCAAGGCCACCCTGAGACTACATAGTGAATTCTTGGTCAGTCTGAACTAGAGTGAGACCCTACCTGGGGGGAGGGGGGGATGAGGTGGAAGGGGTTGGAGAGATGGCTTAGCATTTAAGGCACTTGCCAGCTGTGGTGGTTTGATTCCAGTGTTCCCCATAAACTTAGGTATTCTGAATGCTAGGTTCCCAGCTGATGGAGATTTGGGGATTAACGCCTCATGGAGGGAGTGCATTGTTGGGGTGGGCTTATGGGTGTTATAGCCAGTTTCCCCTTGCCAGTGTTTGGCACACACTCCTGTTGCTCTGGTCCACCTTACATTGGCCAGGGAGTGATGTCCACCCTCTGCTCATGCCATTGTTTTCCCTGCCATCATGGAGCTTACCCATCAAGCCTGTAAGACAAAATTAACCTCTTTTTCTCACAAGCTGCTCTTGGTGGGGTGATTTCTATCAGCAATGCGAACCTGACAATATTTTTTTTTCAAGGTAGGGTCTCACTAATGCAGGCTGACCTGGAATCCACTATGTAATCTCAGGGTGGCCTCGAACTCACAGAGATCCTCCTACCTCTGCCTCCCAAGTGCTGTGATTAAAGGTGTACACCACCACACCTGACTGAATATAATATTTAAATTTTTTAAAAGTGAGGCAGAGGGGAAGGACTGACCCATAGTTGTTCTTTGACCTCTACAAGAGTACTGTAGCATGCACACACTCTCACTCAACACACAATAAATTTTATTTTTTTAACTAAATATTACAATAATATAAGCAAAAAATGGGCAATAAAATGACACAGGTGTTATATTCTCAGTCAGTGCTTCTTCCTAGTAGGAGAAACCCCATCCCTCTTTTTTACCTTAGTTCTGTCAGGATACTCCAGCCAACTATTCCCAAACATCCAGTGATCTGTATTGTTCCTCCTACTATGGCCACTATGGTGGATGTTGAGACTCTGAGCTTTCAACTCCTCTACCACACTTTTGCTGCTTTCGTCATAGTCTGTACTGCTTGTGGTCTGCTGCTCCCATAAGTAAGCTACATCACATTCCCCCCACACTGTTTCTGTTTGTACTGAACATGTAGAGACTTGCATTGCCACTTTTGCCCGAAACAATTTAGTATCATAATACTTAAATGGTATTAGATAAGTAATATAAAGATAATTTAAGGGATGTGTCCAAGTTATATGCAAGTAAGATGCCATTTTATGTTGAATATCCCCAGATAATGGCATCTGTGGAGGTCCTAGATCCATTCCCCCACAGGTACTGGTACCTTACTACACAAGAGTTATGAGGTACATTCTGATTCATAGATCCTAATGCTGGATTCATAATCGTTGCCTGAGATTGAAGCAAATATGTTTGCTCCAGATCTGGAGTTCCTCTATAGAATCAATCAGTAGTGTATTAGTTACTTTCTTATTGCTGGAACAAAATACCTGACCAAAAACAACTTAAAACAGGAAGATTTCTTTCAGCTTACAGTTGGAGGATACATTTCCTCATGGCAGGGAAGTCATGGCAGCAGGAGCTCGAAGCAGCTGGTCACATTCAGTCCACAGTGAGGAAACAGAGTGATGAAGGCTAGTGCTCAGCTGACTTTCTGCTTTTTATTCAGTCTGAGGCCTCAGCCTGTGGAATGCTATTGCCCACAGTTAAAGTGGATCATCTCATGTCATTTGACCTAATCACTGGCATGCCCAGAGACTTGTTTCCTAAGGTCCTGTCCAATTGACAGTCAACATAAATCATCACGTGTTTTTGTTTTTGTTTTGTTTTTGTTTTTTCAAGGTAGGGTCTCACACTAGCCCAGGCTTACCTGGAATTCACTATAGAGTCTCAGGGTAGCCTTGAACTCACAGCAGTCCTCCTACCTCTGCCTCCTGAGTGCTGAGTGCTGGGATTAAAGGCATGTGCCACCATGCCCAGTCATCACATGTTTTTTTAAGCCAGTCTGTAATTTGTATAATTTTTTTTCTCGTGGTACATAATTTGACATCTGTTAATCATCTTCTAGAGGAATATATTATTTTTTAACATTTTTTATATATTTTATTTTTAATTTATTTAATTGAGAGAGAGAGAAACAGAAATAGGCAGGTAGAGAGAGAGAATGGGCATGCCAGGGCCTTCAGCCACTGCAAACAAACTCCAGATGTATGTGCCCCCTGTGCATCTGGCTAACATGGGTCCTGGGGAGTCAAACCTGAGTTCTTTGGCTTTGCAGGCAAGCACCTTAACTACTAAGCCATCTCTCGAGCCCGAGGAATATATTCTTCAAGGAATGTTCTTTTTTTCTAATGAATTCATTTATAATTCCAGGAAAACAGGTAAATAATTCGGCAGATTCATCAAGTCTTACAGTTGGATGTCAAGCACAAAGGTGAGTATAAAATAGTTGGTGTCATATATTATGTGAATGAACAGATTTTTTTTTTTTACACTACTTGAACTGCAATGTTTTTTTGTTTTGTTAGAACTGAAGTTTCTGACAAGAATATGGCCATTGAACCTGGGAAGAAATTGCAAGAAATCGAAATTCCCCTTTCAGTTGAAAGTACAGTTGCTACCAAGCCATTTGAAAGCCACAGGCGTGTGCTCTGTTTTGACAGCCCTGCTTCTTCCATAGCAAGTACACAGGGGCCAAGCCAGAAGATGGTATCCCAAAACAAAGGCAGGAATGAAATTTCCTTTTCTCATCTTGACTCCCTCATTGTGTCTTCCACCTTAAAACCCCCTCCTAATAATGGTACCAAAAGAGAGCGAGAGAAAGCTCCTATGCCCAAGATTTTATCTAAGTCAGAAACTGCCATTAGCCGTCATACCACCATAAGAGAAACTCAGACAGAAAAGAAAGTTTCACCCACAGAAATGGCACTTGACTCTTTCCATAAAGCAACAGCTAACAAAGAGAATGAACTATGCAATGATGGAGAAAGGCAGAAAAATCCAGACACTTCTAAACTGTCTGTTGGTCAGCAAAATGGGAGTTTACGGAATGAGAAGACCATAACTTCATTGCAAGAGTTGACCAAAAAACAAGCCACACCATCAAATAATAAAAACATACTTTCAATAGGTGGAGCTGTGAAGGATCTAAAACAAGAACAAACGAAACCTGCCAATTCTTTGACCACTGCAGAACTATTACAGGATGTTCAGTTGCACAGCCCAGTGAGTAGACTTGGTGACAGTGATTTGCCTATAACCCGGACACCTGTCTCAGGAGCAGGGGAAAAACACAAAGATGAACCTATAGATGGTATCAAGGCTCCCTCTAGTAGACGTTTTGGTGACGAAAGTAACGCATCCAAAGTAATGATCCCTCCTGTCACTCCAGATTTGCCTGCCTGCAGCCCTGCCAGTGAAACAGGCAGTGAGAATAGTGTAAACATGGCTGCCCATACATTAATGATTCTCTCCAGGGCAGCAATCTCTAGGACTACTTCAGCAACTCCTCTGAAAGATAACACACAGCAGTTCAGAACTACTTCCCGAAGCACCACAAAAAAACGGAAAATTGAGGAACTAGATGAGCGTGAGAAAAACTCCCGTACTTCTAGTAAAAATCTTGCAAATTCTTCAATACCAATGAAAAAGAAGAAAATCAAGGCAAGTTTGAAAGTTTTAATCTCAATTCTACATCTATCCCTTCCTTCAATACTCAAATTAGAGAATTCAGCATAAGCTTTTGTTTACTAAGTGGATTGACTAGAAAGAAGATGTTTAAAATGTCATATAGAAAGTATAATATCAGGGGTAGGGGAATCTTGTTTGCTACCCAGAAAGCCTGGATTTGAATCCTGTGTCTGCTGCTTATTGCCTGTGACTAACCACTTAGCTTTGTTTCTATTATTCACACCTTTATCAATTAACAGAAAGTTATTGTATGTCTTACTCTGTGGTTTTGCAGTCTAATTAGAGTGTATATTAAGTACCTGATGTATAGTCAATGCTTGGAATTTGATAAATGACTAGCGCTTTTGTTTTTGCTCTGTGTGTGTGTGTGTGTGTGTGTGTGTGTTTGTGTGTGCATGTGTGGCCATATATATAGGCACATGTGTGTAGATTCACATGAATGTATGTGGAAGACAGGTTTATGACTTCTTTTATCACTTTACAGGCAAGGTTTTTCACTTGAACCCAGAACATGCTATTTTAGCTAATCTGCCTAGGTAGCTTACTGTGGGGATTCCCTATGTCTACCTCCCAAGTGCTGGGATTACAGGCAGATGGCCGTGCCCTCTCAGCATTTACATTAGTACTGGAGGGTCCAGACTCTGTTCCTCATACTTGAACAGCACCTCAGCCTTATGTATTCTTAATATCTCTTAGTAAAGCTTTTTATGATTTATGGTATGACAGTACTGATGATCACCTTATAGAAAGCATGTTCTGTCTTGTCTCATGAAGCATTTATATGCTGTGGATTTTTATAGTGCCTTTTGCCCTAAACTAATGTTGAATTTTAAGTAAAATGTATTTAACTCTTGGTTTATAAAACTTGTCTCTATTTCCCTGCAAAACTAAAATTCTAGTAAGTGCTAGCAATCTGTGGAATGTGAAAGAGCCCAATACAGTGTTCTAGGTGATTTATTAAGAAAACTATTTGGCCTAGAGTTTATTTTTTCCTTTTCTTTTTTCTTTTTGACAGAAAAAGAAGCTACCTAGTTCATTTCCGGCAGGAATGGATGTGGACAAATTTTTGTTATCGTTGCATTATGATGAGTAAACATAAGAACAGTAGTTGTTTAAAACTAGTATCCCTTAAACTGTGAGTGTAGGAAATGGGATATTGACAGAACCTGAAAACATGACCTGCACTTTCATTGTTCTGAAATTTCACTTTATATCTAATCCATGCTGCTTTTGAAGCAGCTTCCTAAAGTGTAAATAAAATAGACTTTCTTGGTATATTTTTATTTTAGAAAAAAAAAAAAAACATGCAGAAATGTAAGTAAAGCCAATCTGCAAAACTGTATAGTTTTGATAACTGTGTATTATTAATGTTGTGTATATCTTGTTGAAATAGAGGTTAATCACCCTAATATTCTTACACTGTTTTTTGACTGCCTATGATGCTGAGGTTTGCTCATCTGGATAGTTTCTCATTGCTTTTGGAAGAATATGATGCTTATCCTTCAAATTACCTTCAGTGAATGTTTAGATGACACTTAAATAGGTAGCCATTAAACACAAAAAAATGATAACCACCTCAAATGGTTAGTAAATTTTCTAATTAGAAAACAGCAGTTTGATGGATTTCTTTCTATAGCATCAGTATTTTACAACCCTTTCTCAAAAATTACAGTAAAAATCTATATTTCTGAAATTTTATACTTTATTTCTCGTTGTCATTCTATTCTCTTTGTTTTAAAGAGAGTTTTTTTAATAAACCATTTATTGATTGTTCTGATCCTTTATTTGTAACTTTTTAAGATCTTTTACAGAACATTAAGTGGTTAGACTATTGAGCCATAAAGACTGAGTTATGTAGTAGTTAGATTTCTTGCTATATAAATATATATACATATATATTAAAAAAATTTTCCCTAAGCACTGGGGATACAAAGAATTGCACTAATTCATAGAACTTTCACATAGTAGTGACCAGTGTGCATTTAATTTAAGACTTGTATTCTATGTTAATATTCATGTGAAGATAATCTTCTGGTGTTCTTTTAGAAAGTCATGTCCATCATAAGATGTAAAAAGACAAATCATAGTTGTATTTTAATTTGGTTTCTTCTAAAATGGGATATGTAAATACCTGTATCTTAAATTGTCTGTGTGTCCCTTAAAAGTGTTGTAAAGAGTTACTCTATAAGGATTCTTAAGGGGAATGAGAGATGCCTTCTGTTTTGGACTTCACACACATAGTCTGAAAAGCTGATTTAAAGTTTTAAATAACAAATTATTAATACCTGACCAACTGTGCCTAGATATTAAAGTATGTTTTCTTAAGTACTTTCTGTTTAAATATCAGCATACTAGCATTTTTTTTTCTACAGGTGTATATTTTATTAAAAAGTCACTTCCTCGACTTTTTTTTTTGTTTGTTTTTTGTAATGGGCCTTTAAAAAATAAATCCATCCTACTCTGAAAAGTTTCCGGTGTAGATATTATACTTTTTAAAATTGCTAAGCTTTAAGCAAATTCATCTTGTAAGAAATAGTTATGTGACTAAGGTCTATTCCCAAGGAACTAAATATCATACAGTTAGTGCTAACTCAGCTTTGTCCTCTGCTGCAGTTATGTTTAAACATTTTCATTAACTTCACATATTTGGATTTATACTAGCAGTCCTATTTAGGCTCCTTGATTAAATTCCTTTGCCAGTCAGTTTAATTGTTTTGTTTTGTTTTTTTAATTTTTGTTTGCTGTATATGTAGATCCACCCAGGGTCTCTTGCTACTGCAAATGAACTAAACTCAAGTCCCAGTAGGCTTTGTAAGCAACTGTCTTTAACCAGTAAATCATCTCCTCAGACCCAAGTCAGTTAATCCAAACTTAACTATTTTTTAGAAATTTATATAGTTCAAAAATATTATTCATGTAAATTTAATTCATATCTCTGCTAAATACTGAAAAATCATATACAAACAAGTTTCTAAAGAATTCCTTTATTTTTGTGTGTGGGTGTGTGTATGTACACCATGGGCCCTTGCCAGTGCAAATGATCACACTTGAACCACTTTTTGTGTGGTTTGGAAATTGAACCAGGGCCAGCAGGCCTTGCAAGCAAGCATCTTTAGTGTGGTTTTTGAGTGTTCATATGGTGTGTGTTTGTAGTATATGGGTATAGTATCTACATATGTGTGTAGATGTGGCACCCTGTGTGTATATGTATGCACTGAGGCCAGAGGAAAACGATAAATGAGCAGAGTGGACATCACCCTCTGGACAACAGGAACAAGAAGGTATGCCAAACACTAGCAAAGGGGGAGTTGGCTATAACACCCATAAGCCCACCCCCAACAAATACACTGCCTCCAGGAGATGTTAATTCCCAAATCTCCATCATCTGGGAACCTAGCATTCAGAATACCTAAGTTTATGAAGGACACCTGAATCAAACCACCACAGATGGCCTCTCTATTGCTCACTCGTTTCTTTGAGACAGTCTTCGCTAATTCCAGAGCTTGCCCTTTTAGTGAGCGAGCTCCAGAGATTCTCCAGTCTTTGCTTCCCACAGGATTTGTGTTGCAGATGTGTATGGCCACACCCAGCTATTTTACACAAGTTCTGGAAAATCAAACTCTGTGGTCTCAGGCCCTCACGCTTGTGCAAATAGCACTCTTTACTGAGACATCTGTCTAGCCCTGTTAAGTTTTTTAAGTCAGAGTTTCATGTAGTTCAGGCTGGCCTGGATCTTGTTTATGTAGCCAAAGTTGACCTGAAACTTGATCCTCCCAAGAATTGGGATTATAGGCATGTGCTCACCATGCCCAGCTTCTTCAAGATTCTGTGCAAGGGCTGGAGAGATCGCTAAGCAGTTAAGGTGCTTGCCTGAAAAGCCAAAGGACCCAGATTCAATTCCCCAGTATCCGTGTAAAGCCAGATGCACAAGGTAGCGCATGTCTGGAGTTCCTTTTGCAGTGGCTAGAGACCCTGATGTGCCCATTCTCTCTCTCTGTCTCATAAATTAATGATTATAATATTTTTTTTTAAGTGTGGATCACTAGAATTCAGAGCTATATATATAAAGGGGGTAGTAAGGATGACTGTGATCATGATATATTAGTATTTATGAAAATTGTTGATAAAATAGTTTTAAAAGAAGAATTTAGTGATGCAGACTGTACTAGACAGCCTCAGGTCAGTGAGATGAACTTCCAAACCAAGCACAGTTATGGAGGAAGGGATATTTATTGAAGCTCACAGTTCTAGGGGAAGTTACATAATGGCAGAAGAAATAGGCCTCCTTTCACAGGTCTAAGCTGAGAAAGAGAAGCCCCAAGCCAAAAATCCACCACCACACCTTGGGGCCGGACGCTAAGATCCACCCAGTGACTACTTCTCTAGCCAGGTGGCTGGAAATCCAAGAAGTTTTAATAAACTGAATCTATTGGGGGGCATCTATTCAAACTACCACACAAGCCAAACCTCTAGTTAAGAGGGTGGAATAGGAGCCTGGCCAAAGAAACCTGGAGGATTAAGAGAGGAGAGCACACAATATACACCTTTCTTTTTTTTTTTTTTTTTTTTTTTTTGGCAGAAGTCAAGATCTGTAAGGAACCTAGTAAGCCAGATGAGACACCTGCAGAAAAGTTGGAGGGAGCTGCTGCTAATCAGCATGAATATGGCTCCAGCCAGCTACTGCCAGGAAGTGCTTCTCACTCTGCCCTCCCTGAGCCTGCAAGTGCCTTAGAAAGTGCACACTCCACACCAGCCCTGAAAAATCAAAAGGATCTCATGGGAAGGGCACAGTAGCATCTTAGCAGCTCAAGAGCACCTGTAGACAGCATCCCACAACCTCGCACACCAGGAACACCACCAGAGATTGCTGGAAAACAAGGGGTCACATTTACTCTTCCTCCCACACAGCATCCAGACCAGCTAATTGGAACCTCTGCCTGATGTAGCCAGCTGAGACAAACCCAGGCTGTACCAAAAAGGGGACTGGATTCACAACTCAAAAGGCAAATGGGCTGGTTTATGCTGGACCTATTTGCCAAATCTGGGTATATAGATTTGAACTGGAATTGCAAGGAATTGTAAGGGCAATTTGCTAAAAGAAACTTAGCAGGCAGGGAAAGATTTCAAAACCCATTTCATGGAAGCATTATTATTCCTGTGGCCTCATATATGTTTTTCTTTCTCTTCAGACTGAAGGAGTCCTTCAAGTATTTTCTGTAGAGTTAGTTTTCATGGTCATGTATCCCTTTTATCCTTAATGCAAGATAGGTATAGAAAACACCAGCTGCTACAAAATCAAGATTGGCAGGGATTAATATATACCATTCAATAATAACAATAATGGTCTCTATTCCCAAATCAAAAGGCGTGGACTAGCAGAATGGCTAAGCCCCCTTATTCATTAATGATAGGAATGTAAACTTGTATAACCACTATGGAAATGAGTGTGCAGGTTTCTGAGAGCATTAAAAAATAGATCTACTATATGATCAAGCTGCACCACTCCTAAAGTCTCTATACTTCACTGTAGAGATGCATGCTTATCCATGGTTATTGCTACTCTGTTCACAATAGCTAGGAAATTGATTCAGTCTAGATGCCCTTACACTTGCTATATACACACAGTGGAATTTGCTTAGCTGTTAAAAAAAAAATGAAATTACAGGCTGGAGAGATGGCTTAGCGGTTAAGCGCTTGCCTGTGAAGCCTAAGGACCCCAGTTTGAGGCTCAATTCCCCAGGACCCACATTAGCCAGATGCACAAGGGGGCGCATGCGTCTGGAGTTTGTTTGCAGTGGCTGGAGGCCCTGGCACGCTTATTCTCACTCTCTCTATCTCTATCTGCCTCTTTCTCTCTCTGTCGCTCTCAAATAAATAAATAAACAAAATAAAATTTTAAAAATGATATTAGGAAAGAAAATAGCTCTAGAAAAGATTATACTATGTGAGATAACTCAGGCTCAGAAAGACAAATGCCACATATTTTCTCATGTGAGTTGAAGTAAGAGTCAACAGTAGAGACTAGAAGGCTGGAAAGATAAAAGGGAAGACTTGATTGGTGGAAGAGAGGAATAATGGGGAGGGGAGAGAGGATAGCTAATCAAAATGAAAGATTACAAATATGCCATGTGGAAATTTACATCGTTACCTAACGAATGATACATGATCTCTAAAAAGAGTTGGGGACTGGCTTAGCAGTTAAGGACTTTTTCTGTGAAGCCTAAAGACAACAGGTTCAACTCCCCAGAGCCCACGTAAGCCAGATTCACAAGGTGGCACATGCGGACAAGATTATACACATGTCTGGGGTTCATTTGTAGTGGCTAAGGCCCTGGTGTGCCAGTTCTCTCTTGCTCTCACTCTCATAAAAAAATAAATAATTTTTTAAAAAGAATTTGGACACAAGGACCCTGTGGGAGTGGATAATACTGAGCCCAGCTGCCATAGGTTGTTACAGGAAAATCCCATTGCCAAGGATAATACCTTCCAATGAATTATCGGTCAAGAAGACCACCAAAGCAATACAGACTATTGCCAAGGCTCTTGTTTGCTCACCAGAATGACATGGTAAGACCCTGTTGCTGAAAACATCACATCCTTTGCTGAACACTGAGAAATCAGGCTGGAACTGAGCTGCAAGCCTCCTTGCTGACTCACTGTCAGAATGCTAGAAACTGCTCTCACTTTTAGGTAGAGAAGCTTTATTTTTCAGATGGTGATTACTACTGGAGAGACTCAGAACTCATCAATGCACTCAAAAAAGTGACAGTTGAGTGTTCAACACTAAATGTGACATTGCTATCACACTCTCCAAGGCTCAGGGACCATTGTGGAAGAGTCAGAGGATGGGAGAAATGCTTTGGAATATTGTCTTCAGACACAAAGTGGCAGTATTCATGACCTCACAGTGGTGTTACCTACACCATTTGGCTCATCAACAGATTGTCATGGTTGACGGAGGAAGGCAGGGCCTGCGGGGGGGGGGGGGGGGGGGGGCGAGCATCAAAATAGAAAAGGGACTACTTGTAAAGAGGTTGGAGAGGGCCATGGTGGCACACACCTTTAATCCCAGTACTTGGGTGGCATAGATCACTGTGAGTTCCAGGCCAGCCTGACGCTGCAGAATGAGCTCCAGATCAGCCTGGGCTAGAGTGAGACCTTACCTCAAAAATAATAATAATAAGGAGCTTTCAGGCTGACCGTGATGGCACACACCTTTAATCCTAGTACTGGGGAGGCAGAGGTAGGAGGATTGCTGAGTTCCAGGCTCCTGTGAGACTACATAGTGAATTCCAGGTCAGCCTGATCTACAGTGAGACCCTACCTCAGAAAACCAAAATAAATAAGGAGCTTTCAGTTAAGATGGTGGCATAGTAGCCACACCAAAGCAGCCAGGGAAAAGAGGGTCAAAAGAAATATGTAATATTTACTTTTCTACCAAAAAGTGAAGGTGTGTAAGGAATTATTAATCCCAGGAGACACCTAGAGCAATCACAAACAGCCATAATCATTTCCAGCTGTGGCTCCAGTGGTCCACCACCAAAAGCTATCTGCCCCAAGGCTTGCCTGAGCTGCCCTGTGCAGAACTACAGTGAAGGGATTCTCTACTCACACCAGCCTTGCAAAGTCAAACCTGAAAGAGAAGATAGCATGGACCAGCTGAGCAGCTTCTGAAGGAGAACACAATAGGGACCATCCAAGAGCTTCTGAACAACTTGGGACACTCTGGACAGCCTTCCCTCCCTCCCCAACCACCAGCACCAGGAACCACTGAGGATCTTGGGTCACCAAGGGATCAGAGCCACCTCTCAGCCACACAGCATCCAGCACAGCTGGTCTGAATAGCAAATCTACCGACCCAAGCTGTCTAGCTGAGCCCACAGCACAACCAAAAGGGAGCCAGGGAGATACTCAGCATAGATGAGACCAGAAGCCACCCCAACAGTTAACAGGATCTTAAACTGGGTCTACCTGCCCCAAAACCAGACATATAGACCTATACTGTAAGTACTAATTGTACCTTCCATGTCAGGGCAGGTTACTAAATAAAAATCCCAGGAAGGAAAAGAATTCAGACTTAGCTCACTTAGACAAAAATACTGATGTTTTATGAGAGAAAGAATTGGCTCACCAGGGCTTCCAGCCAGACATTTGTGCCACCTGGTACACGTGTGTCACCTTGTACATCTGGGAGTCGAATATCAGTCCTATGACTTCACAGATAAGCGCCTTAACCACTAAGCCATCTCTGCAGCCTGATTATACTTTTGGTTGGCTTTGCCATTCTTAAATAAGCTGTGTTTTGGGGTTGACTTTTTGATATTTCTTGACTTACAGTGCCTTTTTGTCTTTTCCTACTGTCTTGGTTGGGGGCAGAGTCTCACTTGGGTCCAGGCTGATCTGGAACCCATTATAGACCAAGAATCTCAGCCTCCCGGTTGACAGGATTAAGGGTGTGAGTCAGCACCTGTGGGTTCCTAGGTCCTCGGGGCCAGCTGCGGTTTCCAAAAAACTGGTGAGTGCAATGGCAAAAGAATCACTTTCGGACTCGGGAGGCAGAGGTAGGAGGATCGCCAAGAGTTCAAGGCCACCCTGAGACTACATAGTGAATTCCAGGTCAGCCTGAGCCAGAGTGAGACCCTACCTCAAAAAACCAAAAAGAAAAATAAATAAATAAATAAAATCACATTCGGGAGACAGTCTCTGTAAATAGCTCAGTTTAATTAATTGGGAAATGGGTTTATAAGCAGTTGAGGGTCGTAAGAGGATTGGATGTACAAGGTTGCTTACTGATGCCTAATTAGCATTTGGGAACATGCATTCTAGCACATAAGCAATGACAGGGAGAAAGTATAGGGTACAGGGAATGGGCTGTGCAAAGGTTGCTGGCTGATACCACATAAGGAGTTTCCTAGGCAACTGGCCAAAGGTCCCAGGGGAAAGCCTAAGTTCAGGTGTTCTGGGCTTGGAGAGGTAGTGGCCTCCTGTAGCCCAGGGGTCCTTAGCCATGCCTGGCAGTTGAGGCCCATCTACTACAAGCTCCACCCTGTGTTTAGCAGTGCCCGACAACTCCCCCTTTATTTTTACAATGCAGCAGTGTCATCCTGAGTGATTCCTTTATAATTTACCATAGGTCCAGATAGAGCTGGGTGGGGCATGAGGACCCAATTAGTAGCAACCTTAGCAATGTTAGTTATTTGTTGTCTGAGAAATTTGATGAAATAGGGCTGCAAGCAAAGAGAGGGCTAAGGAGTAGGAGAAGCCAAGTAACAAGGGTTAGAGAACCAGTTGGTGGGATTCTCAGGCTTGTAGTGGCCAAGCAGCTCCTTGCAGAGTTTTTTGAGAGTTTTAACATTTTGTTTAACAACGTTTGATTCATTAACAAAAAAAACCATTTTTCTTTTCCCAAAACCACATACATTCCCCCATATTCAGCAGTAATTAGGTCTAAGTCTAGATGGTTTTGAAGTACCACACCTGTGAGAGAGTTCAGTTGTCTCTGGAGAGATTCCAGGCTGTTGGTCACTGGAGACACCCAGAGACAATGTTATGCTGAGGCCAACCAGCAGAGGGATAAATATCTGCCTTGGCTGGCACACGTGGAGTTTGTAGGCCACTTTATTTCGTAGAACTATACCTGTGGATCAATCAAGGCTGAGGAACAAAAAGTGGGAGAGGAAACATTTATACATGGGTGGTTACCCCTTCACACCATAGGAGAGCAGGCATCTTGACAAGTGATCCTGGTTATGGAAATATGGAGCAGGCATTCAGTTTTGGTCAGCTTGGAGCTGGACAGGCAGAGATGCATAACTTGACTGGCATCAAAGAGGATGAGGCCTGTCCTTTGCAAATCCAGGGATGTGGTGCACACATGGAAAAAATAGTTATTTTGTACCTGGGTAAAAGATAAGAAAAACTCTGCCCTTTTACCTTCAGAGGTCCAGTCACCCTAACTCTCCCCCCCCCCTTTATTTCTCCCTCTCATGAGAACATGGTAACTGCTGTTAGGGGACAAAGGGCGAAGACATCAGATTGGTTACTACTTTCTGCTAAATGGGGCATGAAGTTGGGGCAGTTAATAGAGTCTCTCCTAGAGAGGGGAACTATCCTAAGGGACCCTGGAAGAGTATTGATGTAGTACAGGAAGTTAGTCCTAGAAGAGAACATTGGGCAGAAGGAATAAATGTAAGCAGTCAATGAGAAGTAAGCACTCCTTTTAAGTAACAGGACATTACAACCTTTTTAAAAATAACCTGGCAAATTATAAGTCACCACCTCAGAGAGAATTTTATTGTTTATCAGTAATCCTCTGTGTAAGTTGAAGGTGACCTAGAACATAAACTCAGTAATTATATTTATGATATCATGTAACAAAGTATGGCATTGTTTACATAAAACTTCAGGTCACCATAGGCTTTAGTTGAACATGACCTTCTTTTTTTCCTTGCTGCTTCATGATGCCAACGCTGTAGGCAGGGCGGGAGCTCTCATGACTCCCCTCCCTGCTCCCAGGGAACTCACCTGGGGTCAGATCTGGTACACGTGGAGGTAATGGCTGAGACAACTGCCGCCCACTTGCCCAAGTCCGGCTTCCCAAAGGGGAAAGAAGGGAGGGGGCACCTGAGACCACCAGGGGCCACTGGAGAAGGAAGGGGGCCCCTGGGACTGCTGGAGGCCACTGGGAAAGGAGGCAGAGACATTGCACCTGAGGTGGCCGAGGCACCATTGTCTTGGCACACATGAGCCTGCCACTGGATCCAAGCTGCTTTGGAGCGCTTGCAAAGCCAGCTTGCAGTTTTGCCACTCTCCTAGTGGAGAAACTTGAAAGGAGATGAAAAGGGAGTGAGGGGAAATTTCCTTCATGACCTTTTCATTTCCTAGCCAGATAAGCTATGCAGGTCCATATGTCTGGGTTGCATGAATCCCCAGAAATCATCCAGGGGACAACCTGGAGGACTTCTTCCCAAAGGAGCTGGTTTAATTCTCCTAACTTTCAAGAGAACCCTTAATCTATGGATCATTGATTCCTTTTGGTGGGAGACTATATTCTCATGATAGAAAAAGAGTGGAAATACCAAGACCAGAGGGCAACATTCCTGAGGGCTGAATAGCACCGCGGGGGATTCCCCAATGGTCAGGACATAAACCTGTCCACAAGTTTAAGAGCCCGGCAACCTGCACTACAGGCTTTTTAAGAGCTTGATGCGTTACCAGCCCTTTGTGTTGGAGAAAATTAGATAGAAGGTGCCAGGTGTGGTGGCGCATGACTTTAATCCCAGCACTTGGGAGGCAAAGGTAGGAGGATTGCTGCGAGTTTGAGGCCACCCTAAGACTCCATAGTGAATTCCAGGTCAGCCTAGGCTAGAGTGAGACCCTACCTCGGAAAAAAAAGAAAATTAGGTAGAAGGTCTTTGCCAATGTCCAACGAGCTGTCAGGGTCCAGGCAAAGGATGGCTGGCCTTCAGTCAATACCAAAGAGTGGCCTTGGTCAAGAGATGTCAGTTGCCAGTTCATCATGTCTGATCACTGGCAATGGCATGAACCAAAATTAAAGAAGGAAAAAGAGAAACCTGCTAGACCTCAAAGACATGGAGGCAAGGCCATATGGACCCATATCTCCTAGTCCCTCTGGGAGAGCACTCACCTATCCTGTCTTGTCTCATAGGGTCCCTGTTCAAGTGCCAGCTATGGGTCCCTGGGTCCTCAGGGCTGGCCGTATTTCCCCCAAAGGCATCCAGGAAACCTTGGTGAGCACGATGATCACAATGACAAAAGAATCACTTTCAGGAGACAGTCATAAACAGCTGGGTTTAATCAATAGGGAAATGGGTTTATAAGCAGTTGAGGGTCCTAAGAGGACTGGATGTAAAAGGTTGCTTACTGATGCCTAATTAGTGTATGGGGACATACATTCCAGCACATAAGCAATGATAGGGAGAAAGTATAGGGTATAGGGGAATGGGCTGTGCAAAGGTTGCTGGCTGGTACCACATAAGGAGTTTCCTAGGCAACTGGCCAAAGGTCCCAGGGCAAAGCCTAAGTTCAGGTGTTCTGGGCTTGGAGAAGCAGTGGCCTCCTGTAGCCTGGGAGTCCTTAGCCATGCCTGAAAGCTCAGGCCCATCTACTGAAGACTGCAGCCTGTGCTTGGCAGTGCCTGACAAACAGCCACCATTAGGGACTTTGGTTACATTAGATTACCTCTTTGTTTTAATCCCCACTCTGCATAAATACCCCATGCAGGTTTTGTTTGCATTTGTATATTGCTGGATTGAATTGCAGAATTTGCCTTTATTTTGCTCCACTCTGCCTACTAGAGTATTTTCATAGGAGGCAAATTCAACACATTGAGTCACTTCTACTGTTATTCTGGGAGTAATATATGAGCCACACCTGGCACCTTAGAATCCTACCCTGAAGATATATAACTTCTGATCTACATGTCTAAGAATATACCACATAATTAGAAAACCCAATCATTGAATTAACTCAAAATGCAAAAATCTACATTGTAATATAAGAAACACAAAAAATCAAGACAATATAATTCCACCAAAAACTGAAACATCATCAGAAATGACCTCTAGTGAGACTTAGATGAAATGCCTGAGAAGTATTTCAAAAGAATAATTGTAACTATGTTTAAAGGAATCAAAAAGAAAACAAACTCCTAAAAGAGAACAGAGGAAACCAATTTAATGAAATAAGGAGGTCAATAGAAAACATGAGTCAGGAAATAGAAATACTAAAGAAAATCCAATCAGAAATACTACAAATGGGGCTGGAGAGGGGCTTAGCAGTTAAGGCACTTGCCTGCAAAGCCAAAGCACCCAGGTTTAATTCCCCAGTATTCATGTAAAGCCAGATGCACAAAGTGGTGCATGCATCTGGATTTGTTTGCAGTGACTGGAGGCCCTGGCATGCCCATTCTCTATATGCCTCTTTCTCTTCTCTCTCTCTTTCTAAAATAAATAATAAATAAACAACAAAAAATAGAAATGAAAAACACAGTAAGTCAAATGAAAATCTCTGTAGAAAAGTATCACCAATAAAATGAACGAAATAGAGAACAGAATATCTAAACTAGAAGGCCAGGTAGCAGATCTAGTATAGTCCAACAAAGACAAAGACAAGCTAATAGGAAGTTATAGATGGAAATTTCAAGATATTTGGGACACTATGAAAAGATCAACCATAAGACCTCAGGGTAGAGTAAAAGGAGAATTTTACTCCAAAGGCTTAGTAGGTGATTTCAACAAAATCATAGAAGGCCCAGGTGTGGTGGCACACACCTTTAATCCCAGTGCTTGGGAGCCAGAGGTAGGAGGATTATCATGAGTTCAAGGCCACCCTGAGACTACAAAATGAATTCCAGGTCAGCCTGGGCTACAGCGAGACCCTACCTCAAAAAGAAATGCAAAATCATAGAAGATCTGGAGAAATGGCTTAGCAGTTAAGGTGCTTGCCTGAAAAGCCAAATGACCCAGGTTCAATTCTACAGGACCCACATGAGCCAGATGCACAAGGTGAGCCATGTATCTGGAATTTGTTTGCAGCAACTTGTGTGCCCATTTTCTCTCTATATATATCATCTCTTTCTCTCTCTCCCTCCCTACCTTCCCCTTTCTCCCTCAAATATTTTTTTTAAATCATAGAAGAGGGCTGGAGAGATAACATAGCAGTTAAGGCATTTGCCTGTAAAGCCAAAGGATCTCAGTTTGATTCCCCAAGACCCACATAAGATGCACAAGGGGGCACATGCATCTGTAGTTCATTTGCAGTGGCTGGAGGCCCTGGCATGCCCATTCTCTCTATCCCTCTCTCTGCCTCTTTGTCTCTCTCAAATAAATAACAATAAAGTTTTAAAGAAAAATCATAGCAGAAAATTTCCCCCAAATTGGGAAAGAGATGTCAATGTAGATATAGGAAGCTTTTAGAACACCACTCAGACAAAACTCTCACCATATTATACTCAAACTACAAAACTTACAAACCAAAGAAAATATATTGAAACCAGTTAGAGAGACCCTACCTCGAAAAACCAAACAACAACAACAAGTCAGGATCCTTCTGTTTGTTGCCTCCAAGAAACTCGCCTCTCCATAAAAGACAGACACTATCTTGGGGTGAAAGAATGGAAAACAGTATTTCAAGCAAATGGGCCTAAGAAACAAGCTGGTGTCATTATCCTAATATCTGACAGGATAGCTTTTAAACCAACATTAATGAGGAAAGGTTAAGAAGGTCATTTTATATTGATTAAGGGAACAATTCAACAGGAAGATATTACAATTCTAAACATATATTCACCTAACATGGGTGCTCCTAACACTATTAGACTTAAGGTCACAGATAACATGAAGCACAATTGTAGTGTGTGACTTCAAATACCCCACCCTCATCTATTGACAGGTTATCGTCACAAAAAATAAACAAATATCTGGATTAAATTATGTCATAGAATAAAGGGTCCTAACAGATATTTACAGAACATTGCACACAAATGCTACAGAATACACATTCTTCTGAGCAGCACATGGAATAGTCTCTAAAATAGACCATATGTTAGAGCACAAAGCAAATCTTAGCAAATACAAGAAAATTGAAATAATTTCTTGTACTCAATCTTATTACAATAGAATTAAACTACAAATAAGCAATAAGAAAAACTACAGAGCACATACAAAATCATGGAGACTAAACAGTGCACTACTGAATGATGAATGTGTCATTGAAGAAATCAAAAAGGAAATAAAAGGACTCATAGAATCAATTGATAATGAAAACACAACATACAAAAACCTTTGGGATGTAATGAAGGCAGTCATAAGTGGGAAATTTATAGTTTTAAGTGCCTATAGTAACAGACTACAAATATCACAAGTAAACAATGCTTCACCTTAAGGTCTTGGAAAAAGGACAAGGCAAACCGAAAACCAATGACAGAAAAATATAATAAAGATTAGGGCAGAAATTAATGAAGTAGAAACCAAAAAATAACCCAAAGAATCAATGAAACAAGAGTTGATTCTTTGAAAGGATAAACAGGATTGACAAACACTTAGCAAATATGACCAAAAGAAAGAAAGAAGAGACACAAATTAATAAAATTAGATGTGAAAAGGCACCACTACAATAGATACCAAAGAAATTCAGAAAATCATAAGGACATATCTTAAGAGCATGTACTCCACTAAGTTTGAAAAGCTGAAAGAAGTGGATGATTTCCTAGATGTATATGACCTCCCAAAAGTAAATCAAGATGATAAGCTATTTATGACAAATCTACAGCCAACATAACAGTAAATGGAGAAAAACTTGAAGCTTATCCACTAAATTGAGGGACAAGAAAAGAGTGTCCACTGTCCCCATTTTTAGTTAATATAGTGCTGGAAGCCCTAGCCATAGCAATAATGCAAGAGACACTCATAAAAGGGATACAATTGGAAAGGAAGATATCAAATTATTATTATTTGCAAATGATATGATTCTATGCATAAAGGACCCTAAAGACTACAAGCAGCCGGGCGTGGTGGCACACGCCTTTAATCCCAGCACTTGGGAGGCAGAGGTAGGAGGATTGCCATGAGTTCAAGGCCACCCTGAGATGACAGAGTTAATTCCAGGTCAGCCTGGACCAGAGTGAGACTCTACCTCGAAAAACCAAAAAAAAAAAAAAAAAAGGACTATAAGCAAACTGTTAAATCCAATAAATACTTTTAGCAACATACCAAGAGACAAAATAAACACAGAGAAATCAGTAGAAATCAGGGAATCTCTCCCATTCACAATTGTCTCAAAAAAAAAAAAAAATAGAGAGAGAGAGAGAGTAACTTGGAATAAAATTAACCAAGGAAGAGGATATCTACAATGAGAACTTTAAAACACTCAAGCAAGCAGCCGGGCGGGGTGGCGCACGCCTTTAATCCCAGCACTCAGGAGGCAGAGGTAGGAGGATCGCCGTGAGTTCAAGGCCACCCTGAGACTCCATAGTGAATTCCAGGTCAGCCTGGGCTAGAGTTAGACCCTACCTTGAAAAACCAAAAAAAAAACATTCAAGCAAGAAATTGCAATAGACACTAGGAAATGGAAAGACATCCCATGTTCTTGGATTGGAAGAATCAATATTGTGACAATGTCAATCCTACCAAAAACAATCTACACTTTTAATGCAATCCCCATTAAAATTCCAATGGCAATAGGATGGTATTATATATATGTAAATAGAAGATAGATTAATGGCTTAAAAGGCCTAAGTGAGGTCAAGGGAAGAGATTGAGTAAAGGAAAAGTGGAGGGAGGGCTAATCAAAATCTAAGAGGATATAAATAAATCATATAGAAATCTACTCTTTTGGACAATGGAACACTCATGAGCAATAGATTGTTACTAGAAAAATTTCAATGCCAGGGATGGAATACCTTCCAGTGAGTTGTTGGCCAGGGAGGTCCCTGATGCCCCCCAAAACATTACAGGCCATTGCCAAGGCCCTTGGTTTCCCACCAGGAATAGATGGTAAGACCCTATTGCCACATACTTGGACTTCAAGACCACTGAAAAATCCTGCTGGAACTGAGCTGATAACCTCCTCCATGTAGATCAGCAAAGAGAAAGCTGGAAGAAGCCATTCTGCATGCATGCAGTTCAATGGGAGAGAGAGAAATCACCAGTGAAGATACTCAACAGTGGACACTGCAAGCCTTATAATTTTGCCAGCCAGGCCAAATGAGCCCATGGGTGCAATAGTGGCATGTCTTTCATGGTAGAAATCAACTGCTCTAATTGGACTGGAGGCCCACTCCATGGGAGGGAATATATCCCTAATACTGAAAACCTACAACAGTGTTAGTCATGAGCCCTAGGGGTGTAACATCTGCTGCTATCTTGCTAAATGTATATGCTATGCTCATCAAACTGCCCAGTAAGCACTTCTCTTAATGTTCATACCCTTATATTAATGATTCTCTCACTTTTGGTAGAGAATCTTCTCTTTTCAGATGGCAGTTACTTGGGATGACTCAGAAGGCATCATGGTGCTGGAAAGAAGTGACAGGAGTGCCCAGCACTGCAATATCTCTATCACACCTTTCAAGGCTCAGGGTCTATTGTGGAAGAGGTGGCAGAAAGAATGTAAGAGCCAAAGGAAGGGTAGGACTCCTTACAATGTGCTTCCCCCAGACACAAAATAGCCTGGATATCCATGACCTCACAGTGCCTGACACTACCTACACAAGATCATCACAATAGGAGGAAAAGATCATGACATCAAAATAAAAGAGAGACGGATTGAGAGGGGGAGGGGATATGATGGAGAATAGGGTTTCAAAGGGGAAAGTCGGGGAGGGAGGGCATTACCATGGGATATTGTTTACAATCATGGAAGTTGTTAATAATAATAATAAATTCCAATGGCATTCTTCACAGAAATAGAGAAAACAATCCTAAAATTCATTTGAAAGCCAAAAAACCTCAAATAGCCAAAACAATTTTGAGCAACAAAAATAAGACTGGTGATATCACCATACCCAATTTTAAGATATATTACAAACCCATAGTAACAAAAAAACAGCATGATACTGGCACAAAGACAGACACACGGATCAACTGAACAGAATAGAGGACACAGATGTTAATCCAGGCAGCTATAGCCACCTGATTTTTGGCAAAAATGCCAAAAATATTCATTGAAGAAAAAGCCTCTTCAATTAGTGCTGGGAAAACTGGATATCTATATATAGAAAGATGAAAATAGATCCTTGTTTTTTCCATGCACAAGAATCAAGTCCAAATGGATCAGGGATCTTAATATCAGACCTGAAACTCTGAAATTGCTAAAGGAAAAGGTAGGGGAAACCTTTCAATATATTGACATAGACAATGGCTTTCTGAATATAACCCCAATTGCTCAGGAAATAAAACCACTAATCAACCACTGGGATCTCATGAAATTACAAAGCTTTTGTACAACAAAGGACTCTGTGAATAGAACAAAGAGACAACCTACAGAATGGGAGAAAATCTTTGCCAGCTACACATCTGACAGAGGACTAATATCCAGAATATACAAAGAACTCAAAAAACAATAAGAAATCAACCCAATTAAAAAATGGGCTATGCAATGGATGCAATAGTGGCACATCTGTCATGGTGGAAACAACTGCCCTCCAATTGGACTGGAGGCCTGCTCCATGGGAGGGAATACATCCCTGATACTGAAAACTTAAAACAGAGGTAGTCATGAGCCCTAGGGGTATAATATCTGCTGATGTCTGGAAAAATGTATATACTATGCTTATCAGGCTGCCCAGTAAGCACTTTTCTTAATATTTGTACCCTTATATTAACACTACTCTCACTTTGGGTAGAGAATCTTCTCTTTTCAAATGGCAATGACCTTCGGATGACTCAGAAGGAATCATAGTGCTAGAAAGAAGTGACTGGAATACTAAGTAACATCTCGATCACACCTTCCAAGGCTCAGGGTCTAATGCAGAAGAGGCGGTGGAAAGAATGTAAGAGCCAAAGGAAGGGTAGGACTCCTTACAACATGCTTCCTCCAGATATAAAATGGCCTCGATATCCATGACCTCATAGTGCCTGACACTACCTACACTAGTGCCTGACACTACATACACAAGACCATCATAAGAGGAGGAAAAGGTCATGACATCAAAATAAAAGAGAGGAGGGAATATGATGGAGAATGGAATTTCAAAGGGGAAAGTGGGGGGAGGGGGGATATTATCATGGGATTTTTTTTCCCCATGGGATATTTTTTATAATCATGGAAAATGTTAATAAAAATTGAGAAAAAAAATGGGCTATGGAACTAAATAGAGAGTTCTCAAAGGAAGAAATACAGAAGGCATATAAACATCTAAAATAGTATTCTACATCATTAGCCATCAGGGAAATGCAAACTAAAACTACTTTGAGATTCCATCTCACTCCTGTCAGAATGGCTACCATCAAGAAAACAAATGACAATAAATGTTGGCAAGGATGCAGAAAAAGGGGAACCCTTCTACACTGTTGGTGGGAATGTAATCTGGTACAGCCATTGTGGAAATCAGTGTGAAGGTTTCTTGAGACAGCTAAAAATAGATTTACCATATTATTCAGCTATAGCACTCCAAGGCATATGTCCTAATGACTCTTCTTACTACCTTAGAGATACTTGCACAGCCATGTTTATTTCTGTATTCACAATAGCTAGGAAATGGAACCAACCTAGATGTCCCTCAATAGATGACTGGATAATAAAGATGTACATTTACACAATGGAGTTCTATTCAGTGGTAAAGAAAAATGAAATTTGCAGGGAAATGGATGGATCTGGAAAGGAATATACTAAGTGAGGTAACCCAGGCCCAGAAACCCAATGTCACATGTTCTCTCTGATATGTGGACCCTAGATACAAATGTTTAGACTTGTGTGTGCACTGGAACCAAAAGTCAGTAGCAGAGGCCAGTAATCTAGAAAAAGTTTATCAGGGAGGGAGGAGAAGGAAGTAGTTTAGGGGATGGTATTGGATATATATATAAGTACAGATTACAGGGAGTTGAATGGCCTAAGTGAGGCCAAGGGAAGAGTAAGAGAAGGGTGGGGAAAGGGCCAATCAAAATTCAAGATATTCTGAATAAGACATGAAAGCCTACTTCTTTGGATAATGGCACATCCAGAAGCCATAGATTGCTACTAGAAAATTTTCAGTGCCAGGGATGGTATACCTTCCAGTGAGTTGTTGGCCAGGAAGTTCCCTATTGCCTCCAAAACATTGCAGTTTTTTGCCAAAGCCCTTGGTTTCCCACAAATAACAGATGGTAAGACCCTATTGCTAAAGGCTTCACATGTATGGGCAGCAAGGTCACTGAAAAATCAAGCTTGTGCTGAGCTAAAAACCTTCCCCGCTGTAGACCAGCCAACTTAAAGCTGGAAAAAGCTATACTACAGGCAGCCCTATGGGAGACAGAAGTCATCAGCATTGAAAACAGTGGACACAGGAAGCCTCAAGTTTGACCAGACAGGCGAAATGACTGAATGAGTGCAATAGTGGCATGTCTGCTCTGGGTGAGACCAACTGCTCTCTAATTGGACTGAAGGCTGGCTCTATGGAAGGGAATACATACCTGCTACTGAAAACCTAGTCAAAAGCCTATGGCAGGGGAGGTCATGAGCCTTAAGGTATAAAGCCTGCTCTTGTCTAGATAAATAATGTATATCACCTGTTTGTTAATTTATTACTAAAGGATATAAAAACTCACCAAACAGTCCTGAAACCACTACACTTAATGTTCATATTCATACATTAATGATACTCTCACTTCTGGTTAGAGAATCTTCCCTTTTCAGATGACGATGACCTCTGGGATGACCCAAAAGGCAGCATAGTGCTGAAAAGAAGGGACAGAGGAATGTCCAACACTGAAACATCTCACACCCTCCAAGTCTCAGAGTCCATTGTGGAAGAGGTGGCAGAAAGAATGTAAGAGTCAAAGGAAGGGTACCATTCCTTACAATGTACTGCCCACATAGAAACTGGCCTTGATATACATGACCTCACAGTGCCTAGCAATACCATCACAAGACCCTCATAATAGGAGAAAAAGATGATGACATCAAAATAAAAGAGAGACTAATGGAGAGAGGGAGGGAACATGATGGGACATGGAGTTGTGAAGGGGAAAGTGGTGGAGGAGACAGTAGGTCTCTGCTAGTAGGCATTCTGCCTCACAGGGGCTGGTGGGCACCTTGCCTGGCACCATTGGCCTCCGGGGCACCCGGCCACTGTCTCACCCAATATTGAGGCAACACTGGCCACCCAGAAGCACCCTCAGTCACAGAGGCACAGCCATTGGGGCTCTGGACAGAGCAGGGAAGGTGGTGGATACCCTGGGGCCAGGGGAGGGCAGATACTCCCTTGGGAGAGGTAGCTCCTTCACATTTCTAATACCTGGCTGACAATGGGACTTCACTTTGAAAAGAAAACAAAGAAAAATCCAGGCATGATGGTGCACGCCTTTAATCCCAGCACTCAGAGGCAGATGTAGGAGGACCATCATGAGTTCGAGGCCACCCTGAGAATACATAGTGAATTCTAGGTTAGCCTGAACTAGAGTGAGACCCTGCCTCAAAAAAAAAACAGAAAAAAATGGGGGGGCAGGGGAGAAAGAAAACGGAGAGAGAAAGATGATGTTGTGAGTCTGGATCTGAGTGAGCCAGGCAATAAGAGAATTCAACCTCTAGCTCGAGTCACGTCCTTAGCAAACTTAATCTCTCCTGTGAGAAATGGAGCAGTCAGACATTTTGGTCAAACAATACAGCCATTCACCCTTCGTGGTGACCACAGATCTCCATCCTATGCTCAGCAGTCATTTAGCAGGTCAACAGTCCCTATGCCAACCAAGAGAAGAAGTAGTATGATGAGATACTAGACATCAGTATGAAGGCGTCCTTAGCTACCAGAGATGGGGTGAACAGGATTTAATCCAGGATCTCAAACTTGCAAGGAAGGCCTACCATGACCCCACACTAATGTTGTCTATCATGTCAGAAGAGGAGCTCACACATATATTTGGTGATTTGGACGCTTACCTCTACATGAAGATTTGTTGACAAGAATAGAAGCAACAAAGCTAAGAGAACAGTGGAACAGATTGGTCACATTCTAGTGAACTGGTTACCAAATTTGAATGTCTACAAAGGCTACTGTAGGAACCACCTGGTGGCCAAAGTTCTTCTTAATCAGAAGAAACAGGACCCAAGAGCCCAAGACTTCTTTCAGCAGTGTCTTGAGTCTCCCTTCAGTTGAAAACAAGATCTCTGGAGTTTCCTAGATTATCTCTTGAAGTTGCCTGGTCAAATTCCCTTAGCTGTTAAAAGAAATCCTTAAATATACTCCAAAAGATCACACCAATGTTCAGCTTCTGGAGGAAGCAGTATTGATAATACAAGGAGTTCTTTCTGACATCATTGTGAATAAAGGTGAATCGGAGTGTTAGTACTACACAGAAAGACTGGAGCACTTGGATGAGAAGCAGAAGGACCCCAGGATTGAGCGTGTAAGGTGCTGCTGTGCCATGGGGAGCTGAAGAGCAAACATGGCCACAAACTTTATGTGTTTCTATTTCATGACATCATTTTGGTTTTGATTTAGCCTGTTACCCACAATGAGTGTCAGTCACTCCCACCAGGTTTACCAGCAGCAGATCCTGGTCCAGAGTTTGTTGTGCTGGAAGACCTGTAGGATGGTGAGCTGCATGTGGAAGGCACCTTTTGGGGAACCTTTGGCAAGTCAAATAAAGCAAAAAATATCTTTAGAGTCTGCTTCCAAGACCTCTTTCCAGGCCAGTCTCACACTCTCTACAAGCCAATGATGTCTTCCATAAGCAGCAGTGGTTCAACTGTATCCAAACTGCCACTGTCTCTTTCCAGCAGGCCTCCAGTACCCCAGAGCTTCAGGGTTTGCCAGCGCTCCACGAAGAGTGAGGAGAACGACCCCTCCCCTGGGAACCTCAGAGCCCAGAGAAGGGCATCCAGGGCTTCCAGTGTCCTGCAGGTTGAAAAAGAGGAGAACACGTCTGAGTGTGGCTCCAATGAACAGGCATCTGAAGACACCAAGAGTGGAAAGGCACACGGAACACAGCCTGGCTTCCGGACAGCAAGGGACAAAGCCCAGTGAGGTGATAAAAGGAATGAGACTTGTATAAAGGAGAGATGGAGAGACTGTTATTTATAAATGTGTACAGTTTAGCTTGCCATAGGATCATCCCTGGGGTTCTCTGTACCTGTTATACCACGTTCATGATTTGAAGGTTTTTTTTTTTTTATTAGCATTTTCCATGATTATAAAAAAAATCCCATGGTAATTCCCTCCCTCCCCCCCCCCCACATTCTCCTTTGAAATTCCATTCTCTATCATATTACCTCCCCATCTCAATCATGGTACTTACATATATACAATATCAAGGTTTGTTTTTTTTTAATGGCAGCTAAAGATATGCAGATTACTGTTAAATTGCAGGCTTTAAAAACTATTTTATTCATTTATTTATAAGACAGAGAGTGAGAATGGGTGTGTCAAGCCTCCAGCCACTTCAAACAAACTCCAGATGCATGCTCCACCTTGTGCATCTGGCTTACATGGATCCTGGAGAATAGATCGTTTGGCTTTGCAGGCAAACACCTTAACTGCTAAGCCATCTCTCCATCCCAAATTGCAGGCTTTTAAAAAAGATATTTTCTTGGATTATTTACAATATGCAAGCTTAGTATTTTTAAAAATATTAATTTATTTATTTGAGAGAGAGAAAGAGGCAAAGAGAGAACTAACACCAATGCTTTTCAAACTTTTCCATAAAATAGAAAAGGAAGGAATACTACCAAACTCCTATAAAGCTAGCTCACCCTGTTAGCAAAAGCAGACAAAGACAGAACAAAAAAAAGAAAATTACAGACCAATCTCCCTCATGAACATAGATGCAAAAATTCTCAACAAAGCCAGGTGTGGTGCCACACACCTTTAAGCCCAGTGCTCAGGAGGCAGAGGTAGGAGGATTGCCATGAGTTCAAGGCCACCTTGAGACTAAATAGTTAATTCCAGATCAGCCTGGACCAGAGTGAAACCCTACCTCAAACAAACAAACAGAAGCCAGGCGTGGTGGCATACGCCTTTAATCCCAGCACTTGGGAGGCTAGAGTGAGACCCTACCTCGAAAAACCAAAAAACAAACAAACAAACAAAAAAGGCCTGGCATGATGGTGCATGCCTTTAATCCCAGCACTCAGGAGGCAAAGGTAGGAGGATTGCAGTGAGTTCGAGGCCAGCCTGAGACTACATAGTGAATTCCAGGTCAGCCTGAGCTAGAGTGAGACCTTACCTCGGAAAACCAAAAAAAAAAAAAAAAAAAAAAAAAAAAAAACTCAACAAAATATTGGCAAACAGAATAGAAGAACATATCAAAAAGACCATTCACACCAATCAGAGATGCGGGAATGGGTCTGTCAGGAGCCATAGAGCAAAAGCCTCTCCATTTTGCCTGGGCCTGCTCATAAGCTGTCTCATTACTCAGAAAGCTGGTCCATCCAGCTTTCTGTTAGGTACTTCTGGAACCGGTCAGCAGACTGCTTACAGAATCTAATCTTTTGCAAAAGACCAATTTATGGTCAGGATGTGAAGCCTGGTGCAGTCAGGATGTTAAGCCATTGAGGCAAGATTAGATGAACACCTAATTACATCCTCTCTAGGTTTCCTGACAATTCCAAAGCCCTAAATCACGTCAGCCAGCTTATTCCCCCACTTTTCTACCCCTATATAACCACTGTGTAAAATATAAAGACTCTGAGGCCTTGACAAACACCTAGCATGGTCTCCTTCTTGTGTCTGTTTGCCTTTTTTCACCCAGGTTAGCTTGTCCTTGAGTCCTTGTTCAACACCCCGCTAGCTGGGGCAGGTTCAACATATGCAAACCAATAAATATAATACACTAAATAAGGACAGAAATCACATGATCAGGCTGGAGATATAGCTTAGTAATTAAGGTACTTGCCTGCAAAGCATAAAAACTCATGTAAAAAACTCCAGGTCCCAGGTAGCCAGATGCAGTGATGCAAGTGCGCAATGTCACACATGCACAGAAGGGACCGCATGTACCTGAGTGTTCACAGCAGCTGAAGGCTCTCGCGTGCCCATATTCTCTATCTCTTTTCCTCTCTTTTTCTGTCTCTCAAAAATAAATAAATACTACTAATAATAATAATTTTTAAATCACATGATCAACTCAATAGATGCAGAAAAGGCATTTAACAAAAATCAACATCCATTTATGATAAAAGTCCTACAGAAATTGGGAATAGAAGGAACATATCTCAACATAATAAAGGCTAAAGGCTATTTCTGACAAACCCACAGCCATCATAATACTAAATGGGTAAAAACTTGAAGCTTTTCCACTAAGATCAGGAATAAGACAAGGGTGTCCACTATCCCTTCTTTTATTTAATATGGTACTAGAAGTCTTAGCCATAGCAACAAGGCAAGAGACACTCATATAAATGGGAAAGAGACCAAATTGTCATTATTTGCAGATGATATGATTCTATACATAAAGGACCCTAAAGACTTCCAGCAAATTGTTAGAGCTAGCTGATAAACACTTTTAGCAACGTACTAGGAGATAAAATAAACACACAGAAATCAGTAGCTTTCCTATATATTAACAACAAACATGCTGAGGATGAAATCAGGGAATAACTCCCATTCACAATTGCCACAAACTAAAATAAAGTACCTTGGAACAAACCTAACCAAGGAAATGAAGGATTTCTACAATGAAACTTTTAAATGCTCAAGAAAGAAATTATAGAAGACACTAGGAGATGGAAAGACATCCCATGTTCTTAGATTGGAAGAACCAATATTGTGAAAATGTCAATCTTACCAAAACATTCTACACGTTTAATGCAATCCCCTATTAAAATTCCAATGGCATTCTTCACAGAAATAGAAAAAAAATCCTAAAATTCATTTGGAAGCATAAGAAAACCCTCAAATTGCAAAAACAATTTTGACAAACAAAAATAAGACTAGTGATATCACCATACCCAATTTTACATTACATTACAGAGCCATAGTAACAAAAATAGCATGATGTAGGCACAAAATAGACACATAGATCAATGAAACAGAACAAAGGACCCAAATGTAAATCAAGGCAGCTATAGCCATCTGATTTTTGACAAAAATGCCAAAAATATTCATTGGAGAAAAGACAGCCTCTTTCACAAATGGTGCAGGGACAACTGATATCTATATGTTCAAGGATGAAAATAGATCCTGTCTCTCTCCATGAACAAGAATCAAGCTGAAATGGATCAAACACCTAAATATCAGACCTGAAACTACTAGAGGAAAAAGTAGAAGAAACGCTTCAACATATTGGCATAGGTGCTGACTTTCTGGCGACATCCCTAGTTAGTTGCTCAGAAAGTAAAACCACTAGTCAACTACTGGAATCTCATGGAATTACAAGGCTTTTGCATAGCAAAGGACACTGTGAATAGAGCAAAGAGGCAACCTACAGAATGGAAGAAAATCTTTGCCAGCTATACATCTGTGGTGTTTGATTCAGGTATCCCACATAAACTTAGGTGTTCTGAATGCTATGTTCCCAGCTGGTTGAGTGCCAGGAGCCACCCCAGCTGGAGTGAGCTCCTCGAAGGAAATGTGGTGTCAGCGAGGGAAGAATGAGAGACACCAGGTTGCTGTTTCAGGTGATTCAGGAGTCTCTGCCTTCCTCAAAACCTTGTGTTTTATTTATACTACTACAGAACAAAAGCAGGTTTATTTTCCAGGAAATATCAAAACACTCAATTTTCAGCAAAAAAAATAGATAGATAGATAGATAGATATAGATCTATCTATATATATATCAGCAAAGTGCTAGACAGACTGATACTAAAAGGCCATTCTTCTAACTTTCTCATACATTCCTTGTAGCCAATCTTAGCAAAGTACTTATTAACCTGTTTGATTAAATACCTATTGTTTTCTGGATAACAAACACCAAGCAAGGCCTGATCAAGCAAGCCTTTCCAAGAAGGGCAATGAGCTATAGCGTACCCCTTTTCCATTGTTATTCACTACTGACTTAAGTTTTCATCACAAATTCCTATAGAGGGTAGAGGTGAGTCAGTAGAATCAGGAAACCTAAATGCATTTGCCTAAGCTCCTCAAGGTGGACTCTGGAATTTCTGATATTGTTATGGGACAATAAAGTAATTATTTTTTTCCATAACTTTGTGAAGAACTCCTTATTAGTCATATTCTTATATTTATTTAGGGAGAATAAGTCTGTACAAATGGTTTTAGTTTCATTTTCTTTCAGCCCTCTTATTTCTCTACAGCAGGGAACAGTTTGAGTTTCCTCTTCTTGAAAGCCTAAAAAAAGACAAGACTGCTATTGTTAATAACAAAACCAAACACAAGGAACTGAATGGTTTCAGCTCCATCATGAAGTTCCAGCCATGTGGAAACCTCCTCCTAGTCAGGACCATGTTAAAGTGTGGGAGTGACTTTGCCTCCACCAATGGAGATTTGGGAATTAATACCTCCTGGAGGCAGTGTATTTTGGGGGTTGGGCTTAAGGTTATTATAGCCAGTGTCCGCTTACCAGTGTTTGGCACACTCTCCTGTTGCTGTTGTCCACCCGATGTTGGCAAGGAGGTGATGTCCACCCTCTGTTCATGCCATTGTTTTCCCCTGCCATCTTGGAGCTTCCCCTTGAGCCTATAAGCCAAAATAACCCCCCCCCTCTTTTTCCCCACAAGCTGCTCTTGATCAGGTGACTTCTGCAAGCAATGCAAACCTGACTGCAATAACATTGGACAGAGGCTTAATACCTAAGATATACAAAAAGCCAGAAAACTAAATAATAGGAAGTCAAGCAACCCAATTAAAAAATGGGCTATGATTTCCTGCTCCAAAGTAATCACTGTGTGCTTACAACACAGAGAGTAAGACCCTTACTATAACAAACGCTGAGAGACCAGTTTGATTCATTGTTGAGTCATTTAATTTCTATGTAGGTGATTTTATGGTCACACTATGAAACAGAAATTTATTGGTATTTCTCCTGTGTAAAGTGTTGCACTTGTTATGCCAGCTGCTTCTACTAGAGGAATTTCACAGGTATAAGGTCCAAGACATGTTGAGTCTGCTGCTTTCAACAGGCATGCAGTCCCAGCCTTCCTCATCCAGCCTTCAGTAGTACATAACAGAGCTTGTCCTAGTGGTTTTGTTCTCACCTACTTCCAATACAGCCTGTTACTTGTAGCTTAAACTGAAAAGAACACTGGAATTAGAAGTCATATGTGGGGCTGGAGAGATGGCTTAGTGGTTAAGGCACTTGCCTGCAAAGTCAAAGGATCCTGGTTCGGGCCCAGAAAGCCAAGCGCCACATGTTCTCTCTCATATGTGGATCCTAGCTACAGATGATTGGGCTTCTGCGTGAGAATGAAAATACTTAGTAGCAGAGGCCAGTAAGTTAAAAAGGAGACATAAAGGGAAGAGAAAGGAAGGGAGGAGGGTACTTAATAAGTTGATATTGTATATATGTAAGTACAATGATTGAGATGGGGAGGTAATATGATGGAGAATGGAATTTCAAAGGGGAAAGTGTGGGGGGGGAATGGAGGGAATTACCATGGGATTTCTTTTTATAATCATGGAAAATGCTAATAAAAATTAAAAAAAAAAAAAAAAAAGGATCCTGGTTTGACTCTCCAGCACCTACATAAGCCAGATGCACAAGAGGGCACATGCATCTGAGTTTGTTTGCAGTGGTTAGAAGCCCTGGAATGCCCATTCTCTTTCTCTCTGTCTCTCTCTGTCTCTCCCTCTTTTCCTCTCTCAAATAAATAAATAAAGAAGCCATATGTGATTAATTCTAACATGCAAACTAAGATTTATTTAATACTTTCACATTGTATTTCCTGTAGCCTGAGTTTATAGACCTTTAACCACGACATCTGTAAGTGTATGTACATTGTCATGCCACAGATGGGAATTTTCTGTGAACCAGTCCTGCATAATGGGGGAAAAAACTCTCAGAATGAATTTACAGTTCTAAATTTTAGAGTTGAGTTATATGTAATACAAGTCATAGCTATGAAACCAAACTTTCACAATAATCTCATTTCATATGTGAAGTTCATAGAGACTGATTTAATCCCTGATCAGTTGCATCATATAGGTGAATAAAGTCATTTCTCTGATAAGAGGAGTTGACAGCATATGGTGAAGTAGGCAGGTCTGCAACACATGACTGACTGTGACACACCCCCATGTTCTGCAAACATGTGCAGATGCTGATCACACCACCATGTCATTTAAACTCACAATGAACTTGTGTGTAATTTATTCTCTGAAGCCAACCATGTTCAGTGAAGGTACTTTACATACAATCATGTCACATTTTCACATATCCTAATGTACATTGTCAAAGATAGATTTAGATGGTGAAGATGGCATTGAAAATCTTACCGATTTTAAAGGGTGGAGATGGCATTGAAAATCTTATCAACATACTGGTTGCAATAGTAGTAAGCTACCAAATTGCTGGGCTGGGAAAGTTCTAGAATTAGTTTATTGTTCAATACTGTATTTGATAAAGTGTTTGATAGGTGAGCTTGCATTCCAAAGGCTGATGCAATTAATGTACTTACATTTAGCATTTTTATTTTCCCATAAGCAAAATATCCAGGAAAACATGGCCTGAAAATATTACTCACACACAATCTAGTGCAGCATCTCCATGGTGGCAGAGTCCATCTCAGGGGTTTGTTGAAGTGCCCTGTCCACTGAAGGAGCTGTGTGGTGGTGTTTAGCCAAGGTTCTCTCAGTACTAGATTGACTGTGAGCTAGTTAAGAGCAGATCATAGGCTGCAGCAAGGTTGCCAAAGCAAGGCTGTTCTAAGTCAGTGAGAGCCACACTGGTGTGAATGGGGCAGGGTGTTTACTGGGTGCTGGTGTGGGGGCGCCTGCCCTTTTCTCCTTGACAACAATTAGCATTCTCAGCAACTGATTTTTTGGCAGAATGAAACATGTTGCCAACTAGCAATCCATTATTTGGGCTGAGGAACTGGCTCAGCAGTTACAAGTGCTGGCTTGCATTAAAATTTTTTTTTGTTTAATTTTATTTATTTGACAGTGACAGACAGAGAGAGAAAAAGGCAGATAGAGAAAGAGAGAATGGTCATGCCAGGGGCTCCAGCCACTGCAAACGAACTCCAGGCATGTACACCCCCTTGTGTAACTGGCTAATGTGGGTCCTGGAGAATCGAGCCTTGAACCAGAATCCTTAGGCTTTACAGGCAAGCACTTAACCACTAAGCCATCTCTCCAGCCCTGGGTTGCTTTTTTTTTTTTTTTCTTGAGCAGAGCTTATTCTCAGAAAAATCTCTTGGCCTCCCATGGTTTGTGAGTAAGTAAAATAATTTAATGGGTTGTCACAATCCCCTCTATACTTTTATTTATGGACAGTATTAGTATATCAATGTTCCTGGTACATGGGATATGTCTTCTAAAGAGACTTAACAGAAGTACATGTACAGTTGGTACTCAATGCTGAATCAAACTGGTTACCTTACAGGGCCACATTCCTTTCTGTATTGGCTGCACTAATTGCCAAGGGTTGGACAGGGAGTAGGCGCAGCTAACCTGTGGTTCTAGACATGGGTGGAAACACTGTGCAGCACCACACTGACTTCAGGTCACTGGCCACTTTGCTGCTGCTCCTCACCAGGAAGCTCCACACTGTGGAGCTCATCTGCAGTGGCTAGAGGCCCTGGCGCGCACGCACACATACATGCTCTCTCTCTCTTTCTTCTTCTTCTTTCTCTCTCTCATAATAAAATAAATAAAAATATATATTTAAAAAGATGAAAAAAAGCCGGGCGTGGTGGCGCACGCCTTTAATCCCAGCATTCGGGAGGCAGAGGTAGGAGGATTGCCATGAGTTCAAGGCTACCCTGAGATGACAGAGTTAATTCTAGGTCAGCCTGGACCAGAGTGAAACCCTACCTCGAAAAACCAAAAAAAAAAAAAAAGATGACATTTCTGGAAGCTCTATTACTAATCCTTCAGGAAAGATGGGGAAGGGTACCTGCAATGCTATGGGATGACTACTCCAGCATGGTGTGGTTTTGAGGGAGCTGCTGTCCTGAGTGTACAGGCTGTGACCCTCTTCTCCCCGATGTCTCCCTCCTAGCCTGCTGCACTGGGACTCCCTGACAGCCTCAGTCCCCGCAGGCTGGTGCCTGACAAGCCAGGCCAAGTGATTTTGCATTTGAAAGGCCAGAAAACCCTGAATGAGTGCCTTCCAGAAGGGCATGGCTAGCTGTCTTTGCTAAATCCTGTTCTACTATAAAACCCCTCCACTCTCTAACGATGCATGGTGGCACATACCTTTAATCCCAGCACTCAGGAGGCAGAGGTAGGAGGATCGGTGAGTTCGAGGCCACCCTGAGACTACATTGTGAATTCCAGGTCAGCCTGGGCTACAGTGAGATCCTACCTCAAAAAAAAAAAACAACAAAAAATTATATATATAATTTTATTTTGAGAGAGAGAGATTAGGCAGATACACACAGAGAGAGAATGGGCACACCAGGGCCTCTAGCTACTGCAAACGAGCTCCAGATGCATGAGCCACCTTGTACATCTACCTTACATGGGTCCTGGGGTATCCACCTGGGTCCTTGGGCTTTGCAGGCAAACACCTTAACCACTAAGCCTGAATTTTTCATTTTAACCTTTCCTATCATCACACAAAGCACCAAGCAATGATGGACTACCTACAGTTTGCATGGCTCATCACAACTAGAACTTCCCTCTTAGGACAGCAGCAATAATAGATTTCAGTACTGTTGCCAGGGAACATTCCTAATGCCGCTGTGACAAAGAAGTTGTGTGTGACCTAGGAATCATCACAACTAAACATCTTGTCATTTCTTGCCTTGTATTTTCAAAATGCCGGGATCTTTAAAAAATAGGCACGTGGGGTGGGTGGGTGTTGGGGACTGGAGGCAGAGAGAGAGAGAGAGAGAGAGAGAGAGAGAGAGAGAGAGAGGGAGAGAGAGAGAGAACAGGTATGCCAGGACCTCCAGCAACAGCACCCCGCGCGAGGACACCGAGCCCGTCCCCTTGGACAGGACTCCTCAGCGGGAAATCTCTGGAAACATGACTATAGAACATGTTAATGGCAATGGTACTGAAGAGCCCATAGATACTACTTCTGCAGTCATCCATTCAGAAAAACTTCAGACATTGCTTGATGCTAGTTTACCACAGAAAGTTGCTGAAAAACTGATGAAATTGACGTTGCCAGGCCAGGTGCACGTAGCGATTTAGATGAAAGAGCTGTGGAAGCTGTGGAAGAGTTCAGTGAGGCCGGCGCATTGGCCGTTCTTCAACACTTTAAAGACAGCGATCTCTCTCATGTGCAGAACAAAAGTGCCTTTTTATGTGGAGTCATGAAGACAGAGAGAAAAACAAGGGACCAAAGTAGCAGATTCTAGTAAAGGACCAGAGGAGGCAAAAATTAAGGCACTCTTGGAAAGAAAAGGCCACGCTCTTGATGTGACCACTGGACAGAGGAAGTATTGGGGACCACCTCCAGATTCCGTTTATTCAAGTCAGCAGCCCTCTTTTGGCACTGAGATATTTGTAGGGAAGATCCCCAGGGATCTACTTGAGGATGAGCTGGTTTCATTATTTGAAAAAGCTGGATCTATCTGGGACCTTCATCTAATGATGGATTTACTTACTGGTCTCAATAAAGGTTATGCATTTGTTACTTTTTGTACAAAAGAAGCAGCACAAGAGGTTGTTAAACTGTATAATAATCATGAAATTCACTCCGGAAAACACATTGTGTCCGCAGCTCAGCTGCTTACAATAGGCTTTTTGTGGGCTCTATGCCTAAGAGTAAAACCAAGGAACAGATTCTTGAAGAATTTAGCAAAGTGACAGAGGGTCTCACAAACGTCATTTTATACCAACAACCAGATGACAAGATGAGCAAAGGCTTTTGCTTTCTTGAATATGAAGATCAAAAAACAGCTGTCCCGGGCTGGAGGGATGGCTTAGCGGTTAAGACATTTGCCTGCAAAGCCGAAGGACCCAGCTTCAATTCCCCCAGGACCCATGTTAGCGAGATGCACAGGAGGCGCATGCTCATCTGCAGTAGCTGGAGACCCTGGTGCTCCCATTCTCTCTCTGTTTCTCTCTCTCTCTCTCTCTCTTCCACTTTCTCTGTCAAATAAATTAAAATTAAAATTAAAAGATGCCCAGGCAAGGCATAGGTTAATGAGTGGCAAAGTCAAGGTTTGGGGAAATGCTAGAACTATTGAATGGGCTGATCCAGTAGATCCTGATCCTGAAGTCATGGCAAAGGTAAAGTGCTGTTTGTACGCAACCTTGCCAATACTGTAACAGAAGAGATTTTAGAAGAAGCATTTAGTCAGTTTGGGAAACTGGAACGAGTGAAGAAACTAAAAGATTATGCATTTTTTTCATTTTGATGAGAGAGATGGTGCTGTCAAGGCTATGGAAGAAATAAATGGCAAAGACTTGGATGAAGAAATTGAAATTGTTTTTGCTAAGCCACCAGATCAGAAAAGGAAAGAAAGAAAAGCTCAGAGGCAAGTAGCAAAGAATCAAATGTATGATGATTACTTCTATTATGGTCTACTTCATATATGCCCCCTCCAACAAGAGGCTGAGGGTGTGGAGGTGGTGGTGGTGGTTATCCTCCAGATGATTATGGAAATGAAGATTATTATGATTGTTGTGGCTATGATTACCATAACTGTCATGGTGGATATGAAGAGCTATACTATGGTTACGAAGAGTTTCAACCTGGAGCTAGAGGAAGGAGTGGTAGAGGAGCAGGGGATGGGGCTCCATCCAGAGGTCGTGGGGCAGCTCCTCCCCTCGGCAGGGCCGTTATTCACAGAGAGAAGGTCCAGGATCAGCCAGAGGCATTCTTGGTGTGAGAGGAGGCCCGGGGTACTTGGTGCAAGGCGTGGTCGCGATGGAAATGTAGGAGGAAAGCACAAAGCTGAGGAGCCAGATTCCAAGCAGCAGCAGACCAATAATCAGAATGGGGGCTCCGAACGCATTGCTCAGCAAGTACTCTAAGGTGGTGATCATTCTAGTAATGATGGTTACATCTGAAAACCAAGAGTTTTACTAGGATACTTTTGGGCAGCAGTCGATGTAGAACATATAGAGCTCTGTAAAATTGGAGGCAGACTGCTAGGTTGATCAGAAACTGATTGACCCTAAATCTGAATGGGTGCTGCTTTTATCTGAGACATCTGGCAAGATTTCCTGTTATGTACATATTTTAACAATCTGCTTGCAACTGTGCAAAGCCACACTTCCAGCTACTTCTGCAAATTGATTTTAGTTTTAATATTTTCCAATAAAGGTATTCTTAGATATGAAAAAATAGGTACATATGACTATATGGATCTTACTGCTCTATAATTTTTTTTAGATTTTATTTTTATTTATTTGAGGCAGAGAAAGGGGAAGAGAGAAAGAGAGAGAGTGAGAATGGGTGTGCCAGGGGTCTAGCCAATGCAAACGAACTCCAGACACACAGGCCACCATGTGCCTCTGGCCTATGTGGGGCCTGGAGAATCAAACCAGGATCCTTAGGCTTCATAGGCATGCACCTTAACTGCTAAGCCATCTCTCCAGGCCTAGAATTTTCATGTGCACAGTTTCATTGACTTTCCCATTCTCCATATGAGGGAACAGGCTCAAAGTTGAATGATGTGCTCATACTTCACACTTTGGAGGAGCAATTCCCTGGATTTGCAAATCCCACTCAGGGATTTATTTTAGAACATAGACTCTGTTTTCCACACACATTGACTATTGTTTGGTTGATTTGATAGGTTTTCTTTTCTTTTTTTGGTTTGGTTTTTCAAGGTAGGGTCTCACTTTAGCCCAGGCTGACCTGGAATTCACTATGTAGTATCAGGGTGGTATCAAGCTCACAGAGATCCTCCTACCTCTGCTTCTCAAGTGCTAGGATCAAAGGTGTGTGCCATTATGCCCAGCCAATAGTTTTTGTTTTGTTTTATTATTTATTTATTTGAGAGAGATAAAGTGGCACAGAGAAGAGAGAGACAGAGGGAGAGAATAGGTGTGCCAGGGCCTCTAGCTACTGCAAATGACTCCAGGTGCATGTACCATTTATGTACAGTGTTGTGGTTTGATTCAGGTGTTCCCCATAAATTTAGGTATTCTGAATGCTAGGTTCCCAGCTGATGGAGATTTGGGAATTAGCGCCTCTTGGAGTCAGTGTATTGTTGGGGGCGGGTTTATGGGTGTTATAGCCAGTTTCCCTATGCCAGTGTTTGGCACACTCTACTGGTGCTATGCTCCACCTGATGTTGGCCAGAGGGTGAGGTCCACCCTCTGCTCATGTCATCATTTTTCTCTGCCATCATGGAGCCTATAAGCCAAAATAAACCTCTTATACCCCCCACACACACAAGCTGCTCTGGGTTGGGTGATTTCTACCAGCAATGCAAACCCTGCAACAATCACGCTTACATATGAGTACTGTAGAATTGAGCCTGGGTCCTTAGGCTTCACAGGCAAGCACCTAAACTGCTAAGACATCTCTCTAGCCCTAGTCTGAGGTTTTTTGTTGTTGTTTTGTTTTTGAGGTAGGGTCTTGCTCTAGTCCATACTGACCTGGAATTCACTATGTAGCCTCAGGGTGGCCTCGAACTCATGGTGATCCTCCTACCTCTGCCTCCCAAGTGCTGGGATTAAAGAAGTGTGCCACCATGAGTGGCTTCACAATGGCATTTTTAGAAAAATAAGATAACTAGAAGAAAAAGAAAAATATATCCAAAATTACATATGAAGGCCAAGCATGGAGGCACACACCTTTAATCCCAGCACTCAGGAGGCAGAGGTAGGAGGATTTCCATGAGTTTGAGGCCACCCTGAGACTACATAATGAATTCTAGGTCAGCCTGAGCTAGAGTGAGACCCTACCTTGAAAAAACAAACAAGCAAACAAACAAAAAACTAGAAATGAGCATGGATGAACTTATAACCAATTTATGATATAAGAAAGTGTTGAGGGGCTGGGGAGATGGTTCAAAGGTTAAAGGCACTTGCTTGAAAAACCTGCAGCCTGGGTTCAATTCCTCAGTACCCACATAAAGCCAGACGCTTATGACTTACATTACATAGTTACATACTTAAAAAAGAGTGGTACATGTATCTGGAGTTTATTTGCAATAGCAGGAGACCTTAACATTTTTATTATCTCTTCTCTCTCTGTCTCATCTTTTTTAAATAACAATTAAGGGGGGAGGGAGGAATTACCATGGGATATTTTTTTATAATCATGGAAAATGTTAATAAAAATTTAAAAATTAAAAAAAGAAAATAAAGAAATAAATAATAATTAAATAAGTAAAATATTTAAAAAGAAAGTTGGAAAAGATTATGATCATGGTATATTGTTTATATTTATCAAAATTGTCAATAAAAAAGGTCAAGTTGGGCATGATGGCTCATGCATTTAATCCCAGCACTGAGTAGGAGGATCTCCATTAATTTGGACCCCCAAAGCCAGCCTGGACCTATAGAGTTCTAGGTCAGCCAGGGCTAGAGTATGACCTATCTTGAAATAACAATAAAAAATGTGTATGAGCCGGATGTGGTGTCACATGCCTTTAATCCCAGCACTTGGGAGGCAGAAGTAGGAGGATCACCATGAGTTCGAGGCCACCCTGAGACTACATAGTGAATTCCAGGTATTATCCTAGGTTAGAGTGAGACCTTACCTTGAAAAACCAACAAAAAAGAAAAAAGAAAAAAAGTATGTATTTTGTGTGTATGTAGCTTATGTGTACATGTATGTATAATTTGTGGATGTATGGGGGTGCATATGCCACCACATGCCCATGGAAGTCAGAGGACAACCTTGGGGTGTTAGCCCTCTCCTACCTTTTTGTTGTTTTGTTGTTTTTGGAGGTAAGGTCTTACTCTAGCCCAAGCTGACCTTGGAATTCACTCTGTAGTCTCAGGGTGGCCTTGAACTCATGGTGATCCTCCTACCTCTGCCTCCCGAGTGCTGGGATTAAAGGTGTGCACCATCACCACTGGCCTCCTTCCACCTTCTTTGAGACAGGGTGTCTTTTATTGTTTGCTACTGGAAAGGCCAGTGATTGGCCTGCAAATTTTCAGGGCTTCCAGATTCTCCTGCCTTAAGAATCACAGACACATGTGCTACTGTGCATCCAGCCTTATGTATGTGCTGGGGAATCAAGCTAAGGTTGGTATTAACCACCCAGCCACTTTCTCAGGCCCCTCAGAGCTATTTTTGATCATAAATAGTTAAGTCTAAGTCAGGGTGGTAGCACACACCTTTAATCTCAGTACTTGGGAGGCAGAGGTAGGAGGATTGCCATGAGTTTGAGGCCACCCTGAGACTACATAGTGAATTCCAGGTCAGCCTTGGCTACAGCAAGACTCTCCCTTGAAAAAACAAAACAAGGGCTGGAGAGATGGCTTAGCGGTTAAGCGCTTGCCTATGAAGCCTAAGGACCCCAGTTCAAGGCTCGATTCCCCAGGACCCACGTTAGGCAGATGCACAAGGAGGCGCACGCGTCTGGAATTCGTTTGCAGTGGCTGGAAGCCCTGGTGCGCCCATTCTCTCTCTCTCTCCCTCCCTCCTTCTCTCTGTCACTTTCAAAGAAATAAGTAAAAATAAACAAAAAAAATTAAAAAAAAAGAAAAAGAAAAAACAAAACAAAAAAGTCTAATCTTCATTCTAAATGGATTTACATAAGTGATTTATGGGAGGAGGGATAACAGTTGACTTTGGACCATAAGATGGTGTGTTTTGGGTAAGTTACATGGCTTGGGCTTGAATTTTTTAGTTGTGGAGTTATAAGCACCTTTCACTGCTGAGCCATCGCCCCAGCTCCCCCTTTCATAGCAAAACAAAACAAAATTATTTGCAGACAGAGAGAGTATGGGCACACCAGAGCCTCTAGCTACTGCAAATGAACTCCAGATGTATGCATCACACTGTGCATCTGGCTTAACATGGGTACTGGGGAATTGAAACTGGGTTGTTAGGCTTTTTGCAGGCAAGTGCCTTAAGTGCTGAGCCATCTCTCCAGCCCCTCATCCTTTTTTTTTTTTGGTTTTTCACTCTAGCCCAGGCTGACCTGGAATTCACTATGTAGTCTCTGGGTGGCCTTGAACCTATGGCAATCCTCCTACTTCTGCCTCCTGAGTGCTGGGACTAAATGCATGTGCCACCACACCCAGCCCCTCAGCCCTTTTTTTAAAAAAAAAATTTTTTTTTTTGTCTATTTTCATTTATTTGAGAGTGACAGAGAGAGAAAGAGAGAGAGAGAATGGGCGCACCAGGGCCTCCAGCCACTGCAAACGAACTCCAGACACGTGCACCCCCTTGTGCATCTGGCTAACGTGGGACCTGGGGAACCGAGCCTCGAACCGGGGTCCTTAGGCTTCACAGGCAAGCGCTTAACCGCTAAGCCATCTCTCCAGCCCATCTCAGCCCTTTTTAGAAATATATTTATTGGTTGGTTGTGGTGGCACTTGCCTTTAATTCTAGCACTTGAGAAGCAGAGGTAGGATTGCTATGTGTTTGAAGCCATCTTAAGACTACAGAGGGAATTCCAGGTCACTCTGGAATTCTGGAGTGGTGGGCTACATTGAGTCTCTACCTCGAAAAAAAAAATAAAACAAAATTATTTATTTGCATGGAGAGCATTATTTTTTTCTGTATGCCATTTATACAACTTTTATTTTAATTTCCAAAACATTTATGAAAAGAATTCACAGGATGGGAAGATGGCTCAGCAGTTAAAGGAGCTTGCTTATAAAGCCTGTCAGCTGGAATTCAAGTCCCCAGCCAAAGAGGGCATTTGTTTGCAGTGACAAGAGACCCTGGCTCGTGTGTGCACAAGAGGTAGCCTCAGGCACTCTCAAGCCCTCATATTTGCACAGGAAGTGCACTTAACCAATAAGCCATCTCTCCAGCTCTACAACATATATTTTCATTTGCACATTGGTACATATGTTGTGTGGGCGCAATAAAATTATTTTATATAATCCCTTGAAATATTATATTACAATTTGACATTGGCACCATTATTAAAATAAATTTCCACACAGTCCTGCACTACCTCATAGGAACTGTCTGAGGTTTTCATGATCCCAGAGTGGATACCATAACCCCACGGAGGAGGTTACCCAGGGGAAAGAACGCATGAGTGACGGGATAAAAGAGTATAACCTATTATAACATAAAATTAAATTGAATTTAAAAATGTTTCAAAGGGGAAAGTGTGGGGGGGGAGGGCAGGAATTAACATGGGATTTTTTTTATAATCATGGAAAATGCTAATAAAAATTAAAAAAAAAATGTTTCTCTGTCATTTTTCTCACTTATCTTCTTACTTTCTTGGATCCTGAAGAATTCTTTTTTGCTTCACTGTATTGCTTTTTGAAAAGTTTTTTTTTTTTTCAATTAAGCTCACTTCCTCAAGAACAGAAATCTTTCGTAGTAAGGAGAAGATATTTAGAATATACTGATAACTTGGAGGAAAATTTGATTCTTCATAGGTTGTCACATGTTTACTATGACTTTTACAAAATTTCTGGGAACTAAGCCAATAAATACAATGAATTCTTGGTTATCAGTGACTGGCCTTTCTTTATGAAGACTCCTTGCAGGCTATGTCCATGGAAACAAGTTCTATCAGTACCTTCTTCAGTCCAGTTGAACAGAAAACTTGAAGGACCTTTCTTTTCAACCACTGGTGTTGGATCAATCAGCCTACTAAATTGTTTTTGTAGGTTCACCACCATTTTTCTTCTTTTATATACTACTGGTTTGTTGGTGTGTGAATGCTAAAGTGGCCTTTCACTTTTCCACACATACTTTGCCCTTGCTTCCTCCCACTTTTGCTTTTTCTCGCCAGAAGTTTTCTTCATAATTTGGTACCACTTTCTGAAATCAAATCATGGCTTATCTTTTTTGTGTTCTTCATTATGCACTTCAGCAAGATCAGAATAAGACCATTCTAAGTTGTCATCCAATAAAAAGAGCAGTTTCAATACTACTACAATGACAGCTAGAGCTTCAACATCATATTTAACTATTTTTTTCATTTCAGCTATAGGATCAAATGTCAGAAAATCCACTTCTATTCCAGTCACTTTTACCACTTGGCAAGTTAAACCATGCATTCCATCTGGGAGATTGACCTCCAGCAAGTACTTCATACACATGATGTCAGGATGAGGGTAGCAGCCCTCAGTTACCTCTGGAAAACGAGGTAAATCTAAATGTGGCAACTTCTATCACGTTTTTATAGATCTCTTCATAGTTAGGCCAAGACTGATTATGCTGCTTTGGTAATGGGGAAGTGCTTTGGAATTTCAAAGTCAGACTGAACCTCTGTTCAACTTTCAAGAGGACCATCTGCCTCACTTAGCAGCTCAAGCTCACTTGCCCCGTCTGAATGACACAGATTGTCTTCCAATACTTTAGCTTTCCTTCTAGTGGTATGAACTGGATTTTTACAGTATGCCTGCTTGCTCTTCCTGAAGGTAACACTTCCAAAAATTGTGCAAAACTTCATCCTTTAACTCTGGGCCTACTCCATGGGTCTTGAAGGCTTCCGCTTGGTGATACAGAATGTACTGGAAACCTTCACACACATACCAATCCCAGCCTTTTTCTTTATTATTATTATTATTATTTTGGTTTTTCGAGGTAGGGTCTCACTCTGTTCCAGGCTGACCTGGAATTAACTCTGTAGTCTCAGGGTGGCCTTGAACTTGTGGCGATCCTCCTACCTCTGCCTCCCGAGTGCTGGGATTAAAGGCGTGCGCCACCACGCCCCGCTCCAGCCTTTTTCTTTCAACCAAGCACTGCAAGAGGCTGAGGTGGGATGAGTTCAAGGCCAGCCTGGGGCTACAGAGTAAGTTCCAGGTCACACACAGCTAGAATGAATCCCAAATTTTCTTTTCTTTTTAAGTCCTCTGTTGATGGCATTTATCTTGGTATTAGGAATAGCTTCAGTGCTTCTAATTTCTTTGGATATTTCTATAACATTGTGGCAAGAAGTACAATTTGCCTTCATCAGTAAGACCCCAGGGGACAGCAGCACACTGAGAACAGCGTTCTCTGAACTCTTTTGCTTCCTCTAGGTCCATCCCCGTGCTGCCACCGCCGCCTTCTGTGCCGCCGAGACCCGTTACCCTGAGAGCATTATTTCATTTATTTATTTATTTTATTTTTATTAATTTTCTTTATTTTTTTAATTTAATTTATTAGTTTTCTTTTCAGCAAATTCAGGCTGTTTGGTACCATTATTAGGCTCGTCCATGACCTACCCACTCCCCATTGGCCCCTCCTTGTTGAGGTATATGGGTCGTGCATTGTGGAGTTAGCCCACAGGTATTGGTATGATAAATGTCTCTGCATATCATGATCCAACATGTTACTCTGACATTCTTTCCAGCCCCTCTTCCGCAAAATTTTCCTGAGCCATGTTGGGTTCATTTTTGGTCTGCTTCAGTGATGAGGTGTTGGGGGCCTCTGAGGCTCTGGCTCTCTGATTTGGTAGGAGTTGATTTTTCTGTGTTGGTCTCCTTCCCCCTTGTGCTGCTTTCTGGTTCATCAGGAAAACAGCACCCTTGCTAGTTTCGCCAATTTTCCTTAGTTTCAGTTGGGGCCCTTTTGAGGTATGATGGGGTGACTCTCTCCTTAGGATCTGCATCTATCCGAAAAAGAGAAGCAGATTCTCCAGCGGAGAGTAAGTTAGCACCAGGACAAATGAGATAACCCTTACTTTTTTATATAGAGAGTTTAATAGGTGTAGGCCCTCTTGCAGCCCATGATTGATGGTAGCTTGATATTGGATAGTGGTCTCATGTTTGGATATGGTTCTGACTTGTTTCCCAGCTCCAGCTATGGGTCCCGTACCACTGAGGGGATCAGTTAGCCAAACCAAGAGCAGTTGGTACCCCACCAAGTCTGTGTGCCACTATTGCACTTGTGTGGGCATCACAACAGGTTATTTGTTGCTAAGTGGGTTAGACCATGAGTTGCTTGGACAGATATTGGTCATTTTCCCCAGTCGCCCATGTAGCACCTTCTGGCACTAGACACGCTGACTGTCTGGGGACTGACTCTCTCCTGGCTTCCAGCCATGCTGTTCCATTTTACGTGTCAGCTGCATATGATGTCTTCAGCAATAGGGTCCTACCACTGACCTTTGGTGGGTCATCAAGTACTCTGACAGAAATCTGTTATTCTTTTAGGAAACCTTGTAGGTTTCTCTGATCAAAAGCTCATTGTGGATGATAGCCCCATGCTGGTACTGGGAATTACAAGTCAGTGCCCACTAAGAAAATGAGGAGAAAGATAACTAATATACAAGAGTTAGAGAGGAGAGAGAGAGAGGGAGGAGGAGAGGGAGGGAGGGAAGATGTAGAAGATTTAGATTAGACTTGATCCTACCCTCTCCAGTGTCTTGTGGTTCAGGTTGTTCCCTCTAAGGGCCTGGTGAAGGTTCAGCCATTTGGTCTGCCTTTTAGAGTTCAAAGAGAGTTAAGAGATTTGAGTGAGAGTGAAAAAAAAGAGGACCTTAAAAATCAGCTGGCCATACAAAATGAAAACATAAAGAAATACAAGGATGAATTCTAAGAATCATCAAGAAAATCAGAAAGTCATGTGAAAAGGGATCTTGACAGAGCGATGGAAATGATACATAGAAAAGTAGTATAAAATGCAAACTTAATTGAACAAGTCCAAAACTCTCTGGAGGTTCTCAAGAATAGAGTCAGCGAAGTGGAGGATAGAAATTCTGATCTGGAAGACGAGATGGAAGAATCAGTTCAAGAGTTCAAAAACTTCAGTAAATTCCAAAAGTTCCTGCAAACAGAACATGAGGGAATTGTGGGATACACTGAAACGTCCTAATATCAGAATCATTGGAATACCAGAAGGAGAAGAATTTCAGACCAAAGGCATGGAGAACTTTTTAACAAAATAATTGAAGAAAACTTCCCCAGTCTCTTAAAAGAAAGGCCCATCAAGATACAAAAAGCCAACAGAACTCCAAACAGACTGGACCAAAGGAGAAACTCCCCAAGACATATTGTCATTAAGACTCTAAACATTGACACCTAAGAGAAAATCCTAAAAGCAGCTAGGGAAAAACAGCACACCACTTTCAAAAGGATCCCCATCAGAATTACCTCAGACTTCTCAGTGGAAACCCTGAAAGCTAGAAGATCCTGGAGTGAAACTCTCCAAAGTCTTAGAACCTATAGCTTCCAACCCAAACTACTCTACCTGGCAAAAGTATCCCTCATAATAGATGGTGAAAGAAAAACTTTCCATGACAAAACTCAGTTTTACAATTATATGAACACAAAACCAAACCTATAGAGAGTATTTCAGGAAATTCTCCACAATGAGAGCATTATTTTTGAGGTATCTATGCTATACTCATTTTCTGTTGCCATGTAGCAGATTACTACAAACTGAGAGGTCTAGAACATCAGCTGTCTGGGGAATTCCTTGGGTCACATCATTGATGGTTTGACTGGTTTCTTCCCTGACTCTTGCAAGTCTGAGATCAAAGCATAGCTGGCTTATGTTCACATCTGACCCCGGAGTCCACTCACAAGCACGTTGCTGTTATTGCAGAATTCCTGCTTTGTAGTTAGGGGACTGAGAACCCTGATTCTCACTGGCTGCACCAGGGAAAGGCTTCTCCCAGCTTCAAGCTCCTTGAATTCCTTCAAGCCAGTAAAGGAACTTTGACTCTGGTGTCTCACGAGCTGGAAGACAACCTTTGCCTCTAAGGGATCATGTGATTGGAGCAGAGCCCCCAGATGGCCCACCAACCTGAAAGTCATATAGTAATCCAACTTGATCCAGGAAACTGGTTCGTCAGAGCTGCAGGCTCAAGCATGGGTTGTGCCTGCCATACATGCAGGTGTTCTTTGAGACGGCTCCCATGTGGTGGTCTTGTCCAACACCTTTCTCCCTTCTCTGGACCTCAGTCTGTTTCAGTGACTCAGATATTTCCAATCCTGTCCTCAGGCTTGTCACCACTAACGTTGGACTACCTACCAGACAATGCCAATAAGAAACTTTGTGTACCTCTTCTGGGTGGAATTTTTTTGTCGGTGATTTAAGGGCTGGAGAGATGGTTTAGCAATTGAGGCGCTTGCCTGGGAAGCCTAAGACCCAGAATTCAATTACCCAGAATTCACCTAAAGCCAGATGCAAAGTGGTACATGCATTTGGAGTTTGTTTACAGTGGCTGGGGCCCGTGGTGCGCCCATTCTCTCTCTCAATCAAATAAATAAATAAATAATTTAAAATTGTGAATGAAAACTTTATAGGGGAACCACATGGCTGCCTGGAAACAGTGATTGATCCACTTAGGAGAGCACTCAGTCTTGTACAAGTGGAGGGTGACTTACTCAAGTTGCCACTGGAATCCAGTTCTAAGTGCACAGCAGTCAATCTTTGCTCTGCAGAAAATATGGACAACCCTTGACTTGTCCATCTAGGTTTGTGGGAATCCTTAGCTACAGAGTACCAGGTCACCTCCAGGAGAGGTTTTTTCCTAACCCCTTACTGAGTCCCCATGTGAATGATTGGCCCTTGTGCAATTAGGTTCTGCTCTTAGAAGAAAACAGACCATTGTTTTTTTTTTTTTGTTTAAAAACATTTATTTTTTCTTGCTGGGCATGCTGGCATACACCTTTAACCCCAGCACTTGGGAGGCAGAGGTAGGAGGATTTCAGTGAGTTTGAGGCCATCTTGAGACAACATAGTGAATTCCAGGTCAGCCTAAGCTACAGTGAGACCCTACCTCAAAAAGCCAAAAAAAAAAAAAAAGAAATCAAGGTAGGATCTCACTCTAGCCAGGCTGACCTGGGACTCACTATGTAATCCCAGACTGGCTTCAAACTCACAGTGATCCTTCTACCTATGCCACCTGAGTGCTTGGATTAAAGGCGTGTGACACCATGCCCTGCAAATATGTTATGTTTGAGCAGAGAGAGACAGAGTTTTAAGTGACTGCAAGCAAACTCCAGATGTAGGCACCACTTTGTGTATACACTTTGTGTATACATCTAGCTTTATGTGGGTACTGGGGAATCAAACCCTTGTCCAGCAGGCTTTGCAATCAAGAGCCTTTAACATCTAAGCCATTTCCCCAGCCCTCAGCCTTGTTTTTATTATTTTTCACTTATTTTATTTGGAAATATTTACAACAGTGCAGTGAAACTAAATTTGAGACAATGGATGTCAGTAGTTCAGGTATCATCAGCTTATTATAAAAGGGAGGCATGGAAATTACTTACATGATGAGACATTTCCAAACTTCACTAGAATGTGTAGCTTCATGTACCATTTCAACAGTGATTCCAGCCTACATCGTTTCTAAGAATGTCATCATCTCTAAATAAGAAATAATCCTTGTCATCTGTAAATACTTTGGTGCCTCCATATACTGGGAGAAGAACTTTATCTCCAACTTTCACACTGGTTAAATCTTTTCACCCTTTCCTTTAGAACCTCATCCTACAGCTACTACTGTTGCTTGCAATACTTCTTGAGATTTTTTCTAGAAGCCTAATGCCACCTTTGGTTACAGTTTCAGCTGCACTCCTTTCAGCCAAAACTGTCACAAGGTGGAAGGGACTTTCTAAATACTTGTCCCATCACGACTCTTGCTTCCGAAGCTCCGGCTCTGCTTTTTGTCACTGCCACTGCCAGGAGAGACCTGTGGATGGGCCACTGGACAGGAGAAAAAGTCCACTGAGGCGCTTGGCCCCTGTGGTTTGTTTTTATTATTATTGGCAAACTCCAGCAGATATCTCTCCAGCACAAACTGATGCAAATTTCTAAGTGAGTTTGAAATTTTTCCTTCTCTACTTTATCTCATCATTGGGGATAACAGTACTTGCCTTAAGATTTGTAAAACCATTCAGAACCATGCTGGTTTGCCCAGAAATATAAGCTTCACTATAGAGTTGACCAGCCATGCATGGTGGCACACACCTTTAATCCCAGCAGTTGGGAGGCAGAGGTAGGACTGCCATGAGTTCCAGACCACCTGAGACTACATATGAATTCCAGGTCAGCCTGGGCTAGATTGAGATCCTACCTCAAGCTGCCCCCCTCAAAGTCTACCACATGTACTTACTACCTACAGAGAGCTCAGAAACTTAAATTCTGATTTGTTCTCTCAAATGGAAGTTTCTGACTACTTATACACTGTTATTTAAAATTTTTTTTAAATTTATTCAAGAGAGGGCGAGAAGGAGAGGGGGAGGGGGGCATAGAGAGAGAGAGAGAGATTGGGCACACCAGGGCCTCTAGGCACTGCAAATGTAATCCAGGGGCATGTGCCACCTTGTGCATCTGGCTTATGTGGGTCCTGGGGAATTGTGTGGCACACGCATCTGGAGTTTGTTTGCAGTGGCTGGAGGCCCTGGCGTGCCCATTCTTTCTGTCTCTGTCTATCCGCCTCTTTCTCTGTCAAATAAATAAATGAATGAAATTTTTTTTTAAAAATATTTTACTTATTTGTAAGGAGAAAGAGAATAAATGTGTGCCAGGACCTCTAGCCACTGCAAATAAACTCAAGATGTGGGCTGGAGAGATGGCTTAGCAGTTAAGGTGCTTGTCTGCGAAGCCTAAGAGCCATGTTTGATTCTCCAGATCCCACGTAAGTCAGATGCACAAAGGGGAAGCAAGTGTAAGGTCACACATGCCCACTAAGTGGTGCAAGTGTCTGAAGTTCGACTGCAGTTGCTTAAGTCTTGGCACACCAATTCTCTCTCACTAAACAAACAAACAACAACAACAACAAAAAACTCCAGATGCATGTACCACTTTGTTCAGATGGCTTTATGTGGGTACTAAGGAATCAAATGTGGGTCATTAAGCATTGCAGGCAAGCACCTTAACCAATGAGCCATTACTCCAGTTCAACACTGGTATTTCAAATAGGGTTATAAATTCATTATGTAGAAACATGTCAGACATAAAGATTACAAAACAAATCAAAGCAAAGGAAAAATTTATTTGTAATTTCAAAACATTTTTGAATGTGATCATTGTATGTTATTTAAAAAAAAGCTTAAATAGAAAATAATAAAAATGAAATCATTTATTTTGAATATAAGGTGGCTGACAGGAGTCACATTTGTTTCAGCAGAGTTTCTGGTCACATGGGGTCATGTCCTTAAACAACAGACGCAGCCTACAGCTTCTGAATCAGTATGGCCGAGGCACCGCCTCCTCCATTGCAGATGCTGGCGAGGCCATATTCTCCTTGCTTCAGGGCGTGAGCCAAATGAACGACAATCCGTGCTCCAGACATCCTGGGATCAAGAAAGCATTTGGTTTCTTAGTGAAGAACAGATTTGTGACTAACCAGAAAATGTTTCTATTCCAAATTAAATTGTTTTATTGGGGGGGGGTTGGTTTCTGAGGAAGGGTCTCACTCTAGCCCAGGCTGGCTTTGAACTCATGGCAATCCTCTACCTGAGTGCTGGGATTAAAGGTTTATGGCACCATGCCTCGTCCAAATTAAGTTTCTGAAAACCTTATTAACCACTACCAATAACTAAATTAATTACTTTTCTTAAATTCAGGAGCTTTGTGCCAGGAAGGCATAGTCTTTAGTGTCTCCTCTTTACTGAACACTGTTAGGTTTCAAGCAATAGATATCCAGGTCTGTGTTCACTATTGGTGTGTCTTAGGAAGGCTGGATGGGGAGGAAAACAGTTAAACAAAGAGCAATAGGAATTAACATGAAGCAGCTCAGCTGTAAGAAGAAATATAAAAGCACCTGTTAACTTAGATTATTATTTTACCTACCCAATCGGATGCCCCAGAGAAACAGCTCCTCCATTGATATTCACTTTCTGAGGATCAACCTCTAGCATTTTAATGTTGGCAAGCACAACCACACTAAAGGCTTCGTTGACTTCCCACATGGCAATGTCTTCTTTTTTCAATCCTGCATCTTTAAGAACCTAAACATTTTTGAGAGAAACATTTTTGAGAGATACATGGTGCTGAAATAGTTAGCAGTAATAACTTATTTTCTTTCTTTTCTGGAGAATTTGCAATTTTGATTTGTATTTCCCTTTGATATAATTAGTTATTGAAATATTGCATTTTTCTTTTTTTTTTTTTTTTTTTTTTTTGGTTTTTCGAGGTAGGGTCTCACTCTAGCCCAGGCTGACCTGGAATTCACTATGGAGTCTCAGGGTGGCCTTGAACTCACAGCGATCCTCCTACCTCTGCCTCCCAAGTGCTGGGATTAAAGGCGTGCACCACCACGCCCAGCAAAATATTGCATTTTTCATTTCAAAAGGATCTTTTTATTTTCAGATTTTGCTTTTCTCATCATACTACAGTATAATCTGACAACTCTGCACTATCTTATGTCTATAAAAAATAAAGGCATCTTATTTTCTTGAAGCTTTCATAAGTGTTTGAAAAGGTGTATTGTCTATTTGTGAGCACATCATGTTCATATATTAAGATCGCCGTTTCTCATTATGTGGCTTAGTTCTATGTTCTTACTCTGTCAAATGAAAGAGGTACATTAATCTCTACTATTAGTTTTGTTTTTCTCCCTATGATCCTTGCAGTTTCTTCTTTAGAAAAGCTAGCACAAACATTACACACCATTTGTGAAATCTTTCATCCTGTGGTTTGTCTTGGCAGGAGTTCCTCATCTCTATAGAAAGGTATTCTTGTAGGCCGGGTGTGGTGGTGCATGCCTTTAATCCCAGCAGAGCTAGGAGGATCGCTGTGAGTGTAAAGCCATCCTGAGACTACATAATGAATTCTAGGTCAGCCTGGGCTACAGTGAGATCCTACCTCAAAAACAAACAACAAAACAAAAAAGGTATTCTTGGGCCAGTGACTATCATTATAGTAATAACTTTATTTTATTTTATTTATTTATTTTTGTTGTTGTTGTTAGGGTCTCGCTCTAGCCCAGGCTGACCTGGAATTCACTATGTAGTCTCAGGGTGGTCTCGAACTCACAGCAATCTTCCTACCTCCCGAGTGCTGGGATTAAAGGAATGTGCCACCACACCTGGCTCAATAATAGCTTTTTAAAATACAGCAAGTACCCTTTTTCTTTAGGAAATAAATTTGAACATTGTGTTTCTAACCCGACACATTCTAAAACACATTCATTTTAGTAGGTGTACATTTCTTTTTCTTTCTTTCTTTCTTTTTTTTTTTTTTTTTTGGTTTTTCGAGCCCAGGCTGACCTGGAATTCACTATGGAGTCTCAGGGTGGCCTCGAACTCACGGCAATCCTCCTACCTCTGCCTCCCGAGTGCTGGGATTAAAGGTGTGCGCCACCACGCCTGGCTTAGGCGTACATTTCTAAGACCTGCCACCTCGGGCCTGTTCTTACTCCTCAAGGATCCTGCTCGCTCCTTCATCTGTGTGCTATTCACAGAAGGCCACTCACTCTGACTGAAGAAGGTGACACATTTCTATCTGTCAAGAAACCAAAGTGGGAGAATTGCAAACCAGCCTGGGATAACAGAGAAAAGTCCTGTTTCAAATAGGGCCAGGTTAAAGCCTTTCTTGGAAGCATGTATTTGCTGGACATTTTTGAGATCTCAGAACCCCTAAACATCTTCATTGCTTTTCCTTGAAAGTGACCCCTTCACAGTTTCCTGCAGATTTGGTTATTTCTGCCTTTGGGAACAACTGGACTGTGTGGGTTTTCTGAACTATTTTATGCCTTATGCTAACAGCTACTGTGGATCGTCCTCTCAGGATAGAGGCCTCTCCTCTGTAAGTGATTATTTACTCTGAATTCCTGATCTGGCACCACTAGCATTTCCTATCTTTACCACACCCTTTGTGGTCACTATGCCAGGTGTGTGCATTTAGCATTCCAGAGACAAATCATTCATTTATATTTATTTGACTTATTATAATACAATTTGTGGTCTGCAATTATTTGTTGATATGTTATCCATATTTTTTTTTACTAATTTTAGAAGTGAAAAGATTCAAGATCAAGCCATCTCTATGCATTTGCATATGAGTAACATCTGAAATCTACAATTGAACCTTGGTATAAGCATACCAGAAGTGAGCATTCAGCAGCACAGCCCCTCATTTTTTTCTCACCTTAGGTACAGCATATGCAGGCGCAACTGGAAAATCAATAGGGTCTACAGCAGCATCAGCAAATGCTGCAAAAATAAAGATTGTTAAACTCTTTCACAAGCACCCAAAGCTTTATTCTTTGTATATCATATGCAAAATCTGGGGCTGGAGAGATAGCTCAGGTAGTAATGTGCTTGAAGCAGGACCTGAGTTTGATCTCCAGAACTCATGAAGAAACGCCAAATAATGCTTGTAATTTCAGCATCAGACTCTGGCCAGCCAGTATGGCCTTAATAGTGAGCTCCAAGATAACTGAGACCCTGTCTCAAAAAAAAAGGAAAAGAAAAGAAAATTAAAGAAAAAAAGAAACCACACCTGTGGGTGGTGTTCCTGAGCAATGACACTCAAGAGTATTCTCTGGCCTCTACGTGCATGTCTACACATGTGAAAATTCACCTGCACACATGATCTTGTCCCCCCCCATCACCCATGTAAAAATGCAAAAGTGTGGGGCTGGAGAGATGGATGACTCAGGGGTTAGGGCACTTGCCTGCAAATCCTAACAATCCAGGTTCTATCCCCAGTACCCATATAAAGCACACATAAAGCCAGATGCATATGGTTGCACATGCGTCTGAAGTTCATTGGCAGTTTCTAGAGGCCCTGACATGCCCATTCTCTCTCTCTTAAGTAAATAAAAAATAAAATATTTTTAAAAATGCAATAGCCGGGCTGGAGAGATGGCTTAGTGGTTAAGCACTTCCCTGTGAAGCCTAAGGACCCCAGTTCGAGGCTTGATTCCCCAGGACCCACGTTAGCCAGATGCACAAGGGGGCGCACGCATCTGGAGTTTGTTTGCAGTGGCTGGAGGCCCTGGCACGCCCATTCTCTCTCTCTCTCTCTCTCTCTCTGCCTCTTTCTCTCTCTGTCGCTCTCAAATAAATAAATAAAAATAAAACAAAAAAATTTAAAATGCAATAGCCAACCTAACTTCACAAATGCACATGTAAACACTATGCTGTATGTGTGTGTGTGTGTGTGTATGTATGTGTGTGTGTGTGTGTGTGTGTGTATGTATATATGTATATATTCCCCCCCCACCCAGGTAGGGTCTCACTCTAGCCCAGGCTGACCTGGAATTCACTATGTAATCTCAGGATGGCCTTGAACTCACAGAGATCCTCCTACCTCTGCCTCCCGAGTGCTGGGATTAAAGGCATGCACCACCATGCCTGGCTGTATGTATATACATATATTGTTCCAAGATTCTATGATTTGTAAAATTATACTAGTAATCTAATACATTGATTTTCCTGGGGAGGAGGTTGGGGAGAATTTGCTTCTAAAGACACTGGCACTGTCTAGAGGTATTTTTGGTTATCAACACAAGATAGATGCTACTTGCATGCCACTGACAACTCTAACAGACTACAGAGCATAGAATAGCCCTTTCAACAAAGACTTACTAGAAAATGCCAGTATTACTAAAGTTAAACCACGATCTAGAACCCTGCTATAGCTCAGTCGCAGAATGCTAAGGCTCTAAGTTCAGTCCTAAGCCCCACAAAAATAAATAATATAATTTAAAGTAACACATGGGGGCTGGAGAGATGGATCAGTGGTTTAAGTACTTGCTTGCAAAGCCTAATGACCTGGGTTCAATTCCCCAGGACCCACATAAAGCCAGATGCACAAAGTGGCACATGCATCTGGAGTTCATTTGTGGAGGCAAGAGGCCCTGGTACACCCATACTCACTCTCACATACTCTTTCTCTCTCCTTGCAAACAAATAAGTTATTTTTTTTTAAAGGAACAGTTTATAGAAATCTAAGAATAAAAAAGGTCAAGCTGGGACTGAAGAAATGGCTCAGCAGTTAGGGCACTTGCCTGCAAAGCCTAAAGAACTGAACTCAATTCCTCAGTACTCACATAAAGCCAGATGCACAGTGGCACATGCATCTGGATTTGGGCTACAGGCCCTGGCACATCCATTCTCTTTCGCTTTCTCTCTTGCTCTTTTCTATCTCTCTTTGCTTATAAATAAAGAAATAAAAATATTTTAAAAATAGCGAGGCATGGTGGCACACACCTTTAATTCCAGCACTCAGAAGGAAGAGGTAGGAGGATTGCCATGAATTCGAGGTCACCCTGAGAATACAGACTGAATTCCAGGTCAGCCTGGGCTAGAGTGAGACCTTACCTCAAAAAACCAAAGAAAAAAAAAGTTAAAAAATTAAAGACTGGGCGTGGTGGCACATGTCTTTAATCCCAGCACTCAGGAGGCAGAGGTGGGAGGATCACCATTAAGTACAAGGCCACCCTGAGATTACATGGTGAATTCCAGGTCAGCCTGAGCTACAGTGAGACACTACCTTGAAAAACCAAAAGGAAAAAAACGGTCAATCTGGGCCTGGTGGCACAGACCTGTAATCTGTCTGCTTAAGAGGCTGAGGCAAGAGGATCACAGGCTCAAAGTTATCCTGGGCTATGGAGTGAGTTCAGGCCAGCCTGCACAACTTAGTACAACCCTGTCTCAAAATAAAAATCAAAGAGAGCTGTGCATATAGCTCAGTGATAGAGCACCTGCCCAGCACAAGCATGACCCTGGGTTCAAATCCCAGTGATACCAGGAAAAAAAAAGAATCAAAGTGAGAACACCCACCTGCAATTCGCGCCAGTGGCTTAACGTTGAGCCTTTTGGCTGCACCTGCAGTCATCAGAACCACAGCGGCTGCTCCATCGTTCAGTGTGCTTGCGTTGGCAGCTGTGACTGTGCCTGAAAACAACAATGCGTACCAGCTCAAACTCCCTCCACAATAAATTCATTTAGCTCAACTTAACAAACACCCTGTCACTGAATGTATAGAAACATTATAAAGATGGATGCAGATATCCCCGTCCTTGGGAAACACGTACAAAGCTAACTTCAACACAGCGAAAGTGAGACAATTTTCTCAAGGTATGTCAGAAACACATGCATGGCAGCACTGGGTAAATGCAGGTGGCTAACACTTCAAAGATAGGGGCTGGCTTATCTTTTTCTTCTCGGTGCCTCTGAATATCCAAAATATTTCAGACACTAGTTTCCACATCAGTATCAACATTGAATACTTCTTCTCTAGAATTACTTAAATAACATTAACCTATATTTACACTTAAATGAAAATGTTATGATATGTAAATTGTCAGTAAGTCTATTATTTTCTTTGGTTTGGTTTTTCAAGGTAGGGTCTCACTCTAGCTCAGGCTGACCTGGAATTCACTATGTAGTCTCTCAGGATGACTCCCAACTCACGGCTATCTTCCTACCTCTGCCTCCCAAGTGCTGGGATTAAAAGTATGTGCCACCATGCCCAGTTTGGGAGATTATTAAAATACAGTCTTACAATATAAATTTTATGTCCTACTAAAAAAAAAAAAAAAAAAAAAGACTGAGCCAGGCGTGGTGGCATATGCCGTGAGTTCGAGGCCACTCTGAGACTAGTTAATTCCAGGTCAGCCTAGACCAGAGTGAGACCCTACCTTGGCATGCCCATTCTCTTTCTCTTTTTCAAATAAATAAGTAAATAAGAACTGAAATTTTTAAAAAGTTAAAAAAAAAAAAAGCAGGGCGGGGGGATTATCCAGCATGGTGGCAGAAGATGCCTTTAGTCCCAGCACTTGGGAAGCAGAGGTAGGAGGATCGCTGTGAGTTGGAGGCCAGCCTGGGACTACAGAATGAGTTCTAGGACAGCCTGGGCTAGAGTGAAACCCTATCTCAAAACTTTTTTTTAAAAAGGCCGGGCATGGTGGCACACACCTTTAATCCCAGCACTAGGGAGACAGAGGTAGGAGGAGTGCTGTGAATTCAAGGCCACCCTGAGACTACCAGTGAATTCCAGGTCAGCCTGAGCTACAGTGAGACTCTACCTTGGAAAAAAAAAAAGGAACAAGTTAATTTAAGGTTATTATCACAACTGTATACATAGAAAATTAAAGAATACAACTTCACTCAAAAGATTTCAAAATGTTCAAAATGTTTAACTCAATTTAGGGTCGGGGGTAAAGTGGTAAAGCACTTGAATAACATGTGAGGTCCTGAATTTGATCCTAGCACACATCTCTACCAAGGGACATTTGAACACTTGAGATCCCATATACCCAACATTAAAAATTAACATACTGGGGCTGGAGAGATGGCTTAGCAGTGAGCGCTTGCCTGTGAAGCCTAAGGACCCTGGTTCAAGGCTCCATTCCCCAGGCCCCACGTTAACCAGATGCACAAGGTGGTGCATGCATCTGGGGTTCGTTTGCAGGGGCTGGAGACCCTGGCATGCCCATTCTCTCTCTCTTTTTCTCTCTGTGTCGGTCACTCTCAAATAAATAAATAAACAAAATTAAAATATAAAATATTTATTAAAATATTAACATACTGAGGGCTAGAGGGATGGCTTAGCAGTTTGCCTGCAAGGCCAAGGGACCCAGGTTTGATTCCCCAGGACCTACGTTAGCCAGATGCACAAGGGGGTACACACATCTGGAGTTCATTTGCGGTGGCTGGAGGCCCTGGCACACCCATTCTCTCCTCTCCTCTTTCTCTGTCAAATGAATAAATGAATAAATAAAATATTTTTAAAAATTAACATATGGAGAACACGCTACCATGCCAGGCACTAAATATATCAATAAACACAGTTACCACGTTAGAGGACTTCTTGAGGAACTTTCAGACTTAACATTTAAACCTGATTTTTAATTAACAAACTTTTTTTGTTTCATGGTAGGATCTTACTCTAGCTCAGGCTGACCTGGAATTCACTATGTGGTCTCAGGATATATATAAATTTTATGGCCATCTTATATAATATTCCCTAGGATTTATATACTTAAGGTATAAACTTTTCAGAAAATTTAGATATACTTTAAATTGATATTGTTTGGTGAGTTTTACTTGAATCTGAGATACTAAAACAGTTAAGTAACATCTAGATGTCTTCTACCAATACTTTGTTTAAATTGTTAGGGAACTCAGAATAAATATTGCATATGACCTCAATTTTTTTCTTATGTTTGATCTCTTACTACTAACCATTTTCTTTCTGGAACACTGTCTTCAGCTTTGGAACTTTACTAAAATCAACACGTTTGTACTCTTCATCTTCTTTCACCACCACATCTGGTTTACCTGCAACAATGATCATAGTCAAGTCAACACATAGTCATTCAGCAAGAAACAGTTGGACACGGTGCCTGATAGTTCATGCCTCTCTTTGAGTATCTACATACCTTAAACCAACCTGGGTGAACAGTCACCTAGACTCAGCTGCCTATAATTTCTACCATGTCAGTATCCTGAAAAAGAGCTTACTATGTAGTTTAATGAACTTTAGATCTTCTACACATCCTGTTACCTTCTTACCCCTCTTCTATTTACTCCAGCCAATGTTGTGCAAACTAGTGTTCATCACCTGCTGCACAGCAGTTACTCCAAGAACGATGTGTAACCTAAACTAAGTTGATGAGACTGCACGGTGGACTTACCGCTTTCCTCTGTGCCTGAGAGCTGTACAGATATGACTCTAGAGATGAATACCACTCATCCTTCATTCTGGAAGGTACCCTGTAGTCCTCTAAAATAAATCGCCTTTTTAGCCAGGCATGGTGGCACACACCTTTAGACCCAGCACTCAGGAGACAGAGGCAGGAAGATTTCAGTTAGTTCAAGGACACCCTGAGACTAAATAGTTAATCCCAGGTCAGCCTGGACCAGAGAGAGATCCTTCCTAGAAAAACCAAAACAAACAAATAAAAAAATAAGTCGCCTTTTTAAAAATACTGAAGCTGGGCTAGAGAGATGGCTTAGTGGTTGTTTGCCTGCAAAGCCAAAGGACCCAGGTTCAAGTCCCCAGGACCCACGTAAGATGCACAAGGTGGTTCATGCATCTGGAGTTAGTTTGCAATAGCTGGAGGTCCTGGCATGCCCATTCTCTCCCTCTGTCTCTCTCTAAGTAAACAAATAAAAAGAGAAAAAAAAATAATCCAGGCATGGTGGGACACGCCTTTAATCCCAGCACTTGGGAGGCACAAGTAGGAGGATCACTGTGAGTGTGAGGCCACCTTGACACTACATAGCGAATTCCAAATCACCTGGTTAGAGAGAGCCGACCTTGAACAACCAAAAGAATAAAAATAAACACAAATAATAAAGTACTAACTTAAAGTATAAACCTAAACTCTACAACATGTCAACTACATTAAAAGTTAAAATACAGGGTTGGGAAGTGGCTTGCTCAACACAGCACCCATGTAAAAAGCCAGGTGTGGCAGGAAGCACTTGTGGTCCCAATGCTGGAGAGGTGGAAACAGGAGGATCCCTGGGGCATGCTGGCCAGCCAATCAGGCTGAATCAGTGACCAACAGGTTCAATGAGAGTGTCTGTCTCAGAAATAAGGTGGGAGGGGGCGTGGTGGCACACACCTTTAATCCTAGCACTCTGGAGGCAGAGGTAGGAGGATCGCCATGAGTTCAAGGCCACCCTGAGACTACATAGTGAATTCCAGGTCAGCCTGGACCAGAGTAGGATCCTACCTCAAAAAAAAAAAATAAATAAATAAAATAAAAATAAATAAATAAAATAAGGTAGGGGGCTAGAGAGATGGCTCATCAGTTAAGGCATTTGCCTGCGAAGCCTAAGGACCCAGGTTCAACTCCCCAGGTCCCACATAAGCCAGACACACAAGGTGGCACATGAGTCTGGAATTCATTTGCAATGGCTAGAGGCCCTGGAGTGTGCTCTCTCTCTCTCTCCCTCCCTCCCTCTCTCTCTCTCTCTCCCCCTCTTCTCTTTTCCTCAAATAAAAAAATAAATTAAAAAAAATTCTTACAAAAAAAAAAAGAGTGAGTGAAGAAGACACCTCTTGTTGGCTCTGGCCTCCATGCCCATGCCCATTCACATGCATACACACACACACACACACACACACACACACACACACACGCACATTTACTTCAAACAAACAGTCAAGATCTAAACAAGAAAAAAGGGTTAACATTAAAATGGGGCTGAAGAGATGCCTTAGCATTTAAGACACTTGCCTGTAAAGCCTAATGATCCAAGTTCAATTCCCCAGTCAAATGCACAGATGGCGCATACATTGGGAGTTCATCTACAGTGGCTAGAGGCCCCTGCAGGCTTATTCTGTCTGTCTGTCTCTCTGCTCTCTCTCTGCTTGCAAATAAATAAAAAAAAGTATTTTTAAAATATTTTAAAAATTGAAATATAGCCAGACTTGGTGGCACATGCCTTTAAACCCAGCACTTGGGAGGCAGAGGTAGGAGGGTTGCCATGAGTTTGAGGCCACCCTGAGACTACATACTGAATTCCAGGTCAGCCTGGACTAGAGTGAAATTCTACCTAAAAAAAAAAAAAAAAATGAAATGTACTTTTGGAAATTATCCCCTACCTTTTACTGTGACTGTGACAGGAGTCACTTCATTTATGAACCTTCCAGCTTCCCATGCAGCTTTACTCCTGGTGTAAGAGTTGATGGCGTAGGCATCCTGTTGTTCTCGCGCAATATTCAGCTTCTTTGCAGTATTCTCCGCACAATTACCCTGATGAATTTTGGAATTTTAAAAAATTAACATCAAGCTAGACATAGTGCATACACCTTTAATCCCAGCACTCAGGAGGAAGAGGTAGGAGGATCACCATGGGGTTGAGGCCACCCCAAGATGACACAGTGAATTCCAAGTCAGCCTGAGCTAGAGCGAGACACTACCTCAAAAAACCAAATGCTAAAATTTTAAAAATATTTATGTAACTAATGGGTTAGCTGCTAAAATTAATTTCTCCCCACCCCCAGCTTTTCGAGGTAGGGTTTCACTCTAGCTCAGGCTGACCTGGAATTCACTATGTCATCTCAGGATGGCCTTGAACTCTACCTCTGCCTCCCAAGTGATCCTCCTACCTCTTCCTCCTGAGTGCTGGGATTAAAGGTGTGTGTTACCACACCAGGCTCCTTTAAAGTTAGTTTCTTAAAATATGCTTTCCTTTGTGCTAGGAAACTTTTTACTGATGTCATATCTTCAAATACTTTCAATCACCTAGACAATGCCATTTTAGGAGTGAGACAATACTCTATTCAAGTGTAGGGCAACTTAACAGTTGATTTATACTGATACAATAAATACAGAAAAATATTCTGCTAAAATTTCTTTTTTTTAATAAATAACTTTTTTGTTTATTTATTTGAGAGCGACAGAGAGAGACGGAGGCAGAGAGAGAGAGAGTGGGCATGCCAGGGCCTCCAGCCACTGCAAACTCATGTGTCCCCTTGTGCATCTGGCTTATGTGGGTCCTGGGGAATTGAGCCTCGAGCCAGGGTCCTTAGGCTTCACAGGCAAGCACTTAACTGCTAAGCCAGCCCCTCTGCTAAAATTTCTACTGTAATCAATATCGACAGAACTCATCCTGAAACTGTTTCCAAAATGCATATGTTAAGAAACATCAAATTTAGTGGATACCCTGTGCTGGAGGGTGCTTGCAGCACAGAAAGGTGCCAGAGGAGATAAACTACGCCTTGCACTTCAGCCAAGTCATAGCTGAATCCACAGAGGAATGAGGAGATGAGCAAGAGTGCTGCTTCCATGCTCTTCCTGATAATCAGCGCTATGGTACAGGAGACAGACCCTGAGGACACTCAACACCTACCAAAGTAGAAATCCAGAGGCTCCTAAGAGCTCGTCACTGAAGTAGACTAAAATTCACCCACTGAGCCAGGCATGTGGCTCATGCCTTTAATCCCAGCACTTGGGAGGAAGAGGTGGGAGGATTGCCGTGAGTTCAAGGCCACCCTCACTCCAAAGTGAATTCCAGGTCAGCCTGGGCTAGAGTGAGACCCTACTTGGAAACACCAAAAAAAAAAAAAAAAAAAAAAAATTTGCCCACCACAACTCAGGGAATTTTGTGGAATTGGGGGTGGAAAGACTGTAAGAGCCACAAATTGAGACATCATGCCCAGAGGCGTTCCCTTCTCCCCCAAAATAACTGACTACTGCTCCCACAATGCAAAAACCACAACCCCAAGGGGAATACCTGCAAACCCACTAAGGAACATCCTCAATGGAATGGGTGCAGGGACAAGGGAAAAGAGGGTAACAACCCATGATGGATCCATATGAAACATCTTAATAATAATAATAATAATAATAATAATAAACCTAAAACATTAAATTGATAAAATGAATCTCAAAAAAAGAAACATCTGAGACTACATAGTAAAATCCAGGTCAGCCTGAGCTAGAGTGAGACCTTACCTCAATTAAAAAAAAAAAAAAAAATGGGGCTGGAGAGATGGCTCAGTGGTTAAGGTGCTTGCCTGCAAAGCCAAAGGACCTTGGTTCAATTCCCCAGTACTCACGTAAGCCATATGCACAAGGTGGTGCACTTCCTTTGCAGTGGCTGGAAGCCCTGGGCACACCCATTCTCTCTCTCTCTCTCTCTGCCTCTTACCCTCTCTCAAATAAATAAATAAAAACAAAATATTTTTTTAAAAAATAAAAGAAACATAAAGTTTAATATTAGATAACATTTTCTTTTCTTTCCTTTTTTTTTTTTTTTTTTTTTTGAGGTAGGGTTTCACTCTAGCTCACACTGACCTGGAATTCACTATGTAGTCTCAGGGTGGCCTCAAACTCTCGGCAACCCTCCTTCCTACCTCTGCCTCCCAAGTGCTGGGATTAAAGGCATAAGCCACCATACCATGCCCGGCTTTAGATAGCAGTACCGGGCTGGAAGGACGGCTCAGTTGTTAAGGTACTTGCCTGCATAGCCTAATGTTCAAAGTTTGATTCCCCAGTACCCACATAAAGCCAGAAGCACAGTGGTGCATGCATCTAGAATTTGTTTGCAGCAGCTAGAGGCCCTGGTATGCCCATTCTCATTTTCTCTCTCTGTGTTTTTCTTCTTCTACCTCTCTCTACTTGCACACAAATTTAAAAAAAATTAAATTATTAAGGGCTGGGTGTGGTGGCACACACCTTTAATCCCAGCATTTGGGAGGAAGAGGTAGGAGAATTGCCATGAGTTCAAGGCCACCCTGAGATGACATAGTGAATTCCAGGTCAGCCTGAGCTACACCGAGATCCTACCTCAAGAAAAAAAAAAAAAAGAGCCGGGCATGGTGACTCACGCCTTTAATCCCAGCACTCAGGAGGCAGAGGTAGAAGGATAACTGTGAGTTCAAGGCCACCCTGACACTCCATAGTGAATTCCAGGTCAGTTTGGGCTACAGTGAGACCCTACCTCGAAAAACCAAAAAAAAAAAAAAAAAAAAAAAAAAGAAGAAAGAAAGGAATACTTACCATGTGAATTTTATTGTAGACATCGGTTAGCCCATCTTTTACAATCAGATCTTCGAGTTTTACCCCACCATAGGGTGTTGCTCCTCTGTTCATTACATACGGGACATTGGACATGCTCTCCATCCCACCTGCCACCATCACATCCTGCTCAGCAACACAATGAAGCCAGCGTCAGTTCAGAGTTTCCATTTCACTATACTCTAAGCTACTACTGCTACTGGGAACTGAGTACTCATTTGTGACAGTAACCATCTGTTACACAGTGAAGACTTGCTTTACCACCTGATTTTGATGAAAAGAATAGTATACAAGCCGGGCATGGTGGCTCACGCCTTTAATCCCAGCACTCGGGAGGCAGAGGTGGGAGGATTGCTGTGAGTTCGAGGCCACCCTGAGACTCCATAGTGAATTCCAGGTCAGCCTGGGCTGGAGTAAGACCCTATCTTGAAAAACCAAAAAAAAAAAAAAAAAAAAGAATAGTATACAATCAATCTATAATAAGCATTAAGATTAGAGTCCAACGGGAAGAAATAATAAAGATTAGGGCAGAAATTAATGAAATAGAAACAAAAAGAACAATCCAAAGAATTAATGAAACAAAGAGTTGGTTCTTTGAAAGGATAAACAAGATTGATAAACCCTTAGCAAATCTGACCAAAAGAAAGAGAGAAGAGACACAAATTAATAAAATCAGAGATGAACAAGGTAACATCACAACAGATTCCAGAGAAATTCAAAAAATTATAGGGACATACTATAAAAGCATATACTCCACAAAGTATGAAAATCTGAAAGAAATGGATGATTTCCTTGATCTATATGACCTACCTAAATTAAATCAAAATGAGATTAATCACTTAAATAGACCTATAACAAACATGGAGATCCGAGCAGTTATCAATAATCTCCCAACTAAAAAAAGCCCAGGCCCGGATGGATTCACTGCTGAATTTTACCAGACTTTTAAGGAAGAGCTAACACCATTGCTTCTTAAGCTTTTCCAGGAAATAGAAAAATAAGGAATCCTACCAAACTCCTTCTATGAGGCCAGCATCACCCTGATACCAAAACCAGGCAAAGATAGAACAAAAAAAGAAAATTACAGACCAATCTCCCTCATGAACATAGATGCAAAAATTCTCAACAAAATATTGGCAAACAGAATACAAGAGTATATCAAAAAGATCATTCACCCTGACCAAGTAGGCTTTATCCCAGAGATGCAGGGATGGTTCAACATACGCAAATCTATAAATGTAATACATTACATAAATGGGTTGAAGGACAAAAATCACATGATCATCTCATTACATGCAGAGAAAGCATTTGACAAAATCCAACATCCCTTCATGATAAAAGTCCTACAGAGACTGGGAATAGAAGGAACATATCTCAATATAAGAAAGGCTATTTATGACAAGCCTACAGCCAACATATTACTAAATGGGGAAAAACTGGAAGCTTTTCCACTAAAATCAGGAACAAGACAAGGGGGTCCACTGTCTCCACTTCTATTTAATATAGTTTTGGAAGTCTTAGCCATAGCAATAAGGCAAGAGACACACATAAAAGGGATACAAATTGGAAAGGAAGAAATCAAGTTATCATTATTTGCAGATGACATGATTCTATACATAAAGGACCCTAAAGACTCTACTAGCAAGCTGTTAGAGCTAATCAAAACCTACAGCAATGTAGCAGGATACAAAATAAATACACAGAAATCAGTAGCCTTCATATATGCTAACAACAAACACACAGAGGATGAAATCAGAGAATCACTCCCATTCACAATTGCATCAAAAAAAATAAAATACCTTGGAATAAACCTAACTAAGGAAGTAAAGAATCTATACAATGAGAACTTTAAGACACTCAAGCGAGAAATTGCAGAAGACACTAGAAAGTGGAGAAACATCCCTTGTTCCTGGCTTGGAAGAATCAATATCGTGAAAATGGCAATCTTACCTAAAGCAATCTACACATTTAATGCAATCCCTATCAAAGTTCCAAAGGCTTTCTTCATGGAAATAGAAAAAACAATCCAAAAATTCATTTGGAATCATAAAAAACCTCGAATATCTAAAATAATACTGAGCAACAAAAAAGAGGCTGGTGGTATCACCATACCTGATTTTAACCTATACTACAGAGCCATAGTAACAAAAACAGCATGGTACTGGCACAAAAACAGACATGTAGATCAGTGGAACAGAATAGAGGACCCAGATGTAAGCCCAAGTAGCTATAGCCACCTGATATTCGATAAAAATGCCAAAAATACTCATTGGAGAAGAGACAGCCTCTTCAGCAAATGGTGTTTTGAAAACTGGATAAATATCTGCAGAAGGATGAAAATAGATTCTTCTCTCTCGCCATGCACAAGAATTAAATCCAAATGGATTAAAGACCTTAACATCAGACCGGAAACTTTGAAACTGCTAGAGGAAAAAGTAGGGGAAACCCTCCAACATATTGGTCTTGGCAAAGACTTTCTGAATACAACCCCAATTGCTCAGGCAATAAAACCACAGATTAACCACTGGGACCTAATGAAATTACAAAGATTTTGCACCGCAAAGGACACAGTGAAAAAAGCAAAGAGGCAACCTACAGAATGGGAAAAAATCTTCGCCAGCTATATATCTGATAGAGGATTAATATCTAGGATATACAAAGAACTCAAAAAGTTAACTAATAAGGAATCAAACAGGCCAATCAAAAAATGGGCTAAGGAGCTAAATAGAGAGTTCTCAAAGGAAGAAATACGAATGGCATATAAGCACCTAAAAAAATGTTCTACGTCACTAGTCATCAGGGAAATGCAGATTAAAACTACATTGAGATTCCATCTCACTCCTGTCAGATTGGCCACCATCATGAAAACAAATGATCATAAATGTTGGCAGGGATGTGGAAAAAAAGGAACCCTTCTGCACTGCTGGTGGGAATGCAATCTGGTCAAGCCATTGTGGAAAACAGTGTGGAGGTTCCTAAAGCAGCTAGAGATTGATCTACCATATGACCCAGCTATAGCACTCCTAGGCATATATCCAAAGGACTCATCTCATTTCCTTAGAAGTACATGCTCAACCATGTTTATTGCTGCTCAATTTATAATAGCTGGGAAATGGAACCAGCCTAGATGTCCCTCAACAGATGAGTGGATAATGAAGATGTGGCACATTTATACAATGGAGTTCTACTCAGCGGTAAAGAAAAATGAAGTTATGAAATTTGCAGAAAAATGGATGGACCTGGAAAGTATTATACTAAGTCAGGTAACCCAGGCCCAGAAAGCCAAGCGCCACATGTTCTCCCTCATATGGGGATCCTAGCTACAGATGACTGGGCTTCTGTGTGAGAATGAAAATACTTAGTAGCAGAGGCCAGTAAGTTGAAAAGGAGACATAAAGGGTGGAGAAAGGAAGGGAGGAGGATACTTAATAGGTTGATATTGTATATATGTAATTACAATGATTGTAATGGGGAGGTAATATGATTGAGAATGGAATTTCAAACGGGAAAGTGTGGGGGTGGGGAGGGAGGGAATTACCATGGGATATATTTTATAATCATGGAAAATGTTAATAAAAATTAAAAAAAAAAAAAAAAAAAAGATTAGAGTCCAAAACCAGGAGTGGTGGTGAATACCTATAATCCCAGTACCTGGGAAACTGAGGCAGGAAGCCAAATAGCTCAAAATCATCCTCAACTACATAGTGAGTTTGAGACCACCCTGGGCTACATAAGACACTGTCTCAAAACACAAATGAGGATGGCCAGGTGTGGTGGTGCACACCTTTAAATGGGAGGCAGAGGTAGGAGGAATGCCATGAATTCGAGGCTACCCTGAGATGACATAGTGAATTCCAGATCAGCCTGAGCTAGAGTGAGACCCTACCTCAAAAAAACAAACAAATAAACAAACAAATGAGGGCTAGAGAGATTGTTTAGTGGTAAAGGCATTTGCCTGCAAAATCAAAGGACCCAGGTTCGATTTCCCAGGGCTCATGTAAACCAGATGCACAAGGTGGTGCATGCATCTGGAGTTTGTCTGCTATGGCTAGAGGCCTTGGTACGCTCATTCTTTCTCTCTATCTGCCTTTCTCTATTTATCTCATAAATAAATATTTTAAATGAACACACATTATAGAATCAGACAAGAATTTGGCAGCAGCACCTAATGCTGGAGCGGATGTATCCAAACCAGCTCACATACCTTCTGGAAAGTGTAATTCGTATAACTTTTTTTTTTTTTTTTTGAGGTAGGGTCTCTAGCCCAGGTTGACCTGGCATTCATATGTAGTCTCAGGCTGCTCTAGAACTCATGACAATCCTCCTTCCTCTGTCTCCCAAATGCTAGGATTAAAGGTATGCACCACCATGCCTGGCTTACTAGTACAACTCTTTGAAAAGCATTTGAAAATATCAAAATAATTTTGTAAAATATTTGTTTATTTAAGAGAGACCAAAAGTGTGGGGGTGGGGAGGGAGGGAATAACCATGGGATATATTTTATAATCATGGAAAATGTTAATAAAAATTAAAAAAAAAAAAAAAAAGAGACCAGAAAGAGAGAATGGGAATGCCTGGGCCTCCTGCTACTGCAAAGAAACTGCAGATACATGCACCGCTTTCTGCATCTGGCTCTATGTGGGTACTGGGGAACCGAACTCAGGTCGTCAGACTTGCAAGGAAGTGCCTTTAACCACTGAACCATCTCTCCAGCCCTCAAAAATTTTAAATCCTCTGACTCAGCAATTGCTTTGTGGAATTTCTCTAACAGAGATTTGTACATAAAGATATCATATTATATATAATTTTTTTTGCAGATACAGAGAGAGAGAATGGGCACACCAGGGCCTCCAGTCACTACAAATAAATCCCAGATGCATGCATTTCTTTGTGCATCTGGCTTTACATGGGTACTTGGGAATCAAACCAAGGTCATTAGGCTTTGCAGGCAAGCACCTTAATTACTGAGCCATCTCTCCAGCCCAGAGGATTTTTTAAAATGTTTTATTTACCACTGTTCAAGAAACGTATAGAATTCAATGGAACACTATTGAATTTGCTCATAGATCTCCAACACATTAAGTGAGACAAGGAGATTAAGCAAAAGTTTCTCTGCAGAATTTCTAAACTTGTGCTACTCGGGGACAGACGGGAAAGAGTAAGGAAAAATGTGTTTTCTTGTTTGTTTGTTTTTTTTCCATTTTATGTCTCTAGACCATTGAAAGTTTTTGTTATGCACATATTGCTTTGACAAGTATATGTTACAATAACTCAGATCTCACAGCTTCCTTTTTCTCTTTGATTTGCTTCCTAGTTAGAAACAGAACAAGGCAGGAATAACTGAAGACACATAAATATGGCTCTTGCATATGAGAGGGCTAATTTTCAAACAAATAATTTACCCTGATTGTGTTATACACTGGTCAGCAGAATGCCCTAGAATATTCTATCTGTGGCAGTTTCAGAGTTGGCAAAATTTGAAAAGTGAAAGGTCTGGATCTGATGAAATATCAGCTCCTTAACTTGAGGCACAGTCACTTATTACCGCATACATTTACTGAGCACCCAAAACTTTGCTAAATTTTAGGTAAAGACTAGATGTTGGATTGAAGAGATAGCTTAGTAGTTAAGGCACTTGCCTACAAAGCCAAAGGACCGAGATTCGATTCCCTAGTACACACACAAAGCCAGATACACAATGTGGTGCATGAGTCTGGGGTTAGTTTGCAGTGCCTAGAGGCCCTGCCATGCCCATTCCAAATAAATAAATAAATAATGATAAAAGGGCTGGAGAGATGGCTTAGTGGTTAAGGTGCTTGTCTGACACGTAAAGCAGATGCATAAGGTGGCACATGCATCTGGAGCTCACTTGCAGTGGCTAGAGGCCCTGCTGCACCCACCCCACCCAAGTGCCTCTCTGTCTCTTTCTCTCTCTCTAAAAAATCAATAAAAATTAAAAATAGATAAAATAAGACAAGAACTTGATCACCTAAACAATGGAAAGCTTGCACAAAGTAACTGAATCCAAGTATTGCAGAACTACAAATTAGTCAGTCATCAATCCTACGCTCAGTCTTATAATCTGATACCCATGGGAAACACCTTGCTCTTTATAATTTAAAAACCTTGCCAGGGATGTGGCTCAGTTGTAAAGTGCTTGCCAGGCATGTGCAAGGAATTGGGTTCAATCCTTAGCACTATAAAAAAATTATTCTGGTAAATATATCATTTATACTTTTTTTTTTTTTTTTTTGAGGTAGGGTTTCACTCTAATCCAGGCTGAGCTGGAATTTCCTATGTAGTCTCAGGGTGGCCTCTAATTTATGGTGATCCTCCTACCTCTGCCTCCCAAGTGCTGGGATTAAAGGCATACACCACCATGCCTGGCTCCATTTATACATTTTTAACCACCTGTAGTCTCAGAGTAAAACTCTTAAGTGAGGAGTCATCCCCATGTCCACAGACTAAAATGACATAGTTGATAATTCATGTTAACATAAGTTGTGTGTGGGGAATTTGGTTGGAGGTTTTTTTAAATAATATGTTTTATTTATTTATTTATTTGAGAGAGAGAGAGAGAGAGGGAGGGAGAGAATGGGTGTGCCAGAGCCTCCAGTCATTCCAAATGAACTCCAGATGCATGTACCCCTTTATGCATCTGGCTTATGTGGGTCCTGGAGAATTGAACTGGGATCTTTTGGCTTTGCAGGCAAATGCCTTAACTGCTATCTCTCTAGCCCCCAGTTTTGGTTTTTGAGGCAGGGTCTCACTATGTATCCCAGGTTGGCCTCAAACTGGGTTATAGGCATGTGCTACCATGTCCTGCAACAAAAGATATGTGACCTGTGTTAAGAACTGCTTCTGTGTAGCTGTAAATGCTAACAGTCATGATTGACTAACACAACACAGAAACTTTACTTTTAGGAAAGAACCTCACTATTAAAGCATGCATGTGTTTGGCTTTTCAGTGTCTTCTAGGACTAGACATTATTTTACTGAGAGATGAAACAGGGCTGGAGAGATGGCTCAGTAATTAAGGCATTTACCTGCAAAGCCTAATGACCCAGGTTCGATTCTCCCAGAACTCACATAAAGCCAGATGCACAAAGTGGTGCATGCATGTTGAGTTCATTTGCAGTGGCTAGAGACCCTGGTGCACACATTCATTCTTTCTCCTTGGAAATAAAAGAAAGAGAGAGAGAAAGGGAGGTGAAACAAGGTGTTTCTCACCTGATGTCCACACATAAGATTTTGAGAGGCCATCATTATAGCTTTCATTCCTGAAGCACAAACCTTGTTTACGGTGGTGCACGGAGTAGAAACAGGTAAGCCTAAAACCAACATAAATCATACTTTTGAAAAACAGAAATACTCATTTTTCTAATATAATGGTAAAATTAAAATGTCTTACTAGAAATTACAACTTTTCTTCTGCTAATTTGTCTATAAATGTTACGCATTTGACATTTTATTTAAGCTGAAATGACTCATTCTGACATGTTGAACAATTTTTTAAAATATTTAATTTATTAATTTATTTGACAGAGAAAGAAGGAGAGAGTGAGAGAATGGGCACACCAGGGCCTCCAGCCACTGCAAACAAACTCCAGATGCATATGCCACCTTGTGCATCTGGCTAATGTGGGTCCTGGGGAATCAAACCTGGGTCCTTTGGTTTTGCAGGCAAACCCCTTAACCGCTAAGCCATCCTTCCAGCCCATGTTGAACAATTTAAATACAAAAAACAGCAAAAACAGTATTCCTCGTACCTGCACCCAGAACTGCTTGTCTCGTGGGAGCTTGCCCTTCGCCTCCTTGTAGAACGTTACCCATGTACACTTCTTTCACTTCTTCTTTTGCAATCCCTTTTGAAAACACCAAAATGGCCTATCTGTAATTTATTCAACTTAATAATTAGTGATTACCTAATAAGGAACATAGCATTACACAGTAGGAATGGTTTCTTTTTCTTGTCAGTTTTGCATTTCATTCCAAAGTCTATACAAGGGAATTTAGAAATGTAGGCATTATGTCATTTCTAGCTATTTATATAGTAAGTGGAAAATAGGTATGTGTTCCACTGAATCATTTTGCCTTTTCAACACAAAAATAAAGCAACTACTGACCTGCCTTTTCAATGGCTCCTTGAATTGCAATAGAACCAAGTTTAGTGGCTGGTAGTGAGGCAAAGCTGCCTAGAAAAGACCCAATGGGTGTTCTCGTAGCACTTACTATAACCACTTCCTGGCAAGACACAAGATGGTAAACATTACTTAGGTATTTTACTCAAATTACCTTTTATTAAGTAAACATTCATATACAATCTAAGACACAGACAATTTTTATAAGCAAATCTTCAGCAAGGATTAAAATAATATGTAAGCTGCTATAAAACATCACATCAATTCTAACAGTAGTTAAGACTCAGTTAGAAAAAGCAGGCCAGGGATGTAACAGTGGTAGAGGTCCTGCTTAGCATATGTAAAGCTCTGGATGCACTCCCCAGAGCACCCAACCCCCCTGCAAAAAATGGTAAAGAAAATCTATCTGGGTATTGTGCCACACGCCTTTAATCCCTAAACCCAGCACTCAGGAGGCCACTCAGGAGGATCACTGTGAGTTTGAGGCCAGCTTGGGTCTACAGAGTGAATTCCTGATCAGCCTGGAGGGGCTAGAGTAAGACCCTACCTCAAAAACAAACAAACAAAAAAAACCAAAAAAACCCACAAACAAAACAAAGAAAACCTGACAGATAAACTCTAAAACAGACATAAAGATCTTTCCCAGGTGTCTCCAGGAGATTTGATGCTAGGAACTTAATTTTGAATTCTCCTCTGTCAAAACCTCCAGAATGAAGCTGGGTGTGCTGTAACATGCCTTTCTTTAATCCTAGCACTGAGACAGAGGTAGGAGGATCTCTGTGAGTTTAAAGCGCCCTGAGACTACATAGTGAATTCCAGGTCAGCCTGGGCTATTGTAAGACCCTACCCCGCCCCCCCCAAAAAACCCCAAACACCTCAAGAATGGCATTGTTACCCTTGCAAACTGCTTAATCACCAACCCTAACCAGTAGGCCCCTCATTGCAGGACCTCTGGACTACAATCAAGATGCACAGGCAGTATCACTAAGTTGCGACACACCCAGAACCATAAAGTTCTTTAACTATAAAGCAAAACAAATTAGTAGATAAAGGCTCTTGTAAATACTAGAAACTCCACTGTAACAATCTCTCCTGTACTTATCTTCTATAATCTCCTAGACACTTTAAAAATTGTCTAAACACCATGAGTTTGAGGCCAGCCTGGGACTACATAGTGAATTCTAGGTCAGCTTGGGCTAGATTGAGACCCCATCTTGGGGGGAAAAAAAAAGTAGATGGAAAGATATATCATTATTTTTGGAGCCTTAGAAGAGACAGGGCACTAACTAGGCAACCAAATGATTGCCCTTCTTGTCTAACCCTAGATGGTTTAGTCCTGTATATGTGACCTCTGCACAGTGCCACCCACAACATAATGTGGCTTCCTGAGAACACAGGAAAAACACCGCAGTGTAAAATTGTTTTGTACTAGATTATGGAGAAACAGCAGGAATTATGCATGGGCTACCTGAAATAAATTTTTGTTATTCTTTAGAAGCTTAACTTAATATTTGAATTGCTGGCTTTTCCTAATCATTACAGAGTCCTACATATATCCTTCATAAATTGTCTAAGTCATAAATGAATGCATTTTAGTTTGGATTAGTTTGTTTGGAGTAGGGTCTATGTAACCCTGGCTGGTGATCCTCAGTCCATGTGCCTCACCCCAAGGGTTGGAATTACTGGGATGTGCCACCACGCCCAACATGCATTTTTACTGACTACATTTCCTTTTAAATTATTGAAATGTGCTGGGCATGGTGACACATGCCTTTAATCCCAGTACTTGGAAGGCAGAGGCGGGTGGATCACTGTGAGTTCGAGGCCACCCTGAGACTACATAGTGAATTCCAGGTCAGTACGGGCTACAGTGAGACCCTACCTCAAAAAAACAAAACAAAAAAAACTGAAATGTTAAGGCAGAATTTAAATTTACTTACATTCAAAGTAGGTTTTGAGACATAACTTCGTTCCAGATATTTTATTTCCTGTAAGATAAATATGTACGTTATAAAGTAAAAAATACTAATCTACATAATTTTATACTTAACAGTGACAGTAGTTATTTTCCTCTGTATCCTAAAGCTTTTATTGCCAAGTTTTTTACAACTGCCATATTTCACTTGTAAATCAGAAAGAGAATTATGATAAATATTACTTTTCTGATTAACTCTTCATTGGAAATGTACATTTAAAATTTTTTAAATATTTTATTTATGTATTTATTTATTTTGAGAGAGAAAGAGGCAGATAGAGAGAATTGGGGGCACCAGAGCCTCTAACCACTGCAAACTCTCAATGCAGGTACCAACCTGTGCATCTGGTACTGGGGAACCAAACCTAGGTCCTTTGGCTTTGCAAGCAAGTGCCTTAACCACTAAGCCATCTCTCCAGCCCCAGAAATAGACATTTTTAATTTGTGTAAGTTCTATCTAAAAGGTAATCTTTTCCCCTTTCTTTCCCTTGTTCCCTCCCTTCCTTCATCCCTTTCCCTCTTCTTTTTTCTTCGGTATGTCAAGGTAGGGTCTCACTCTAGCCCAGACTATCCTGGAATTCACTATGTACCCTCAGGATGATGGCCTTGAACTCAGGGTGATCCTCTTACCTCTGCCTCCCAAGAGCTGGAATTACAGGTGTGTATCACCATGTAGGATCTCACTCTAGCCCGGGTTGACCGGTAGTCTCAGGGTGGCCTCAAACTCATGGCAATCCTCCTACCTCTTCCTCCCTCCCCTCCCTCCTGAGTGCTGGGATTAAAGGCATGCGTCACCACTCCCAGCTCTTTTTTTTTTTTTTTTTTTTTTTTTTTTAATGCAAGAGAGCAAGAATGAGACAGACACAGAGAGAAAGAGAGAGAGAGAGAATGAACTGGTGCTCCACGGCCCCAGCCGCTGCAATTGATCTCCAGATATGTACACCCCCTTGTGTACATGTACCACTGCTTGCATCACTTTGTGCATCTGCTTATGTGAGACCTAGAGAGTGGAAAATGAGTCCTTGGACTTTTCAGGCTTTAACCATGAGGTGGTTTGAATAGATGGCCCCCAATATATTCAGTTCTTTGTTTGTAGTTTGCATCTGCTGGCTACCTGGCTGGAGGCAATGTCACTGCGTGATATTAAGGTGTGGTGGTGGGTTTCCTATTTCAATCTAAAGATATGCAAAGTGTGCCTAGCTGGAGTTCCTGAAGTGTGCTGTGGTTTTTGACCTTTAGGCTTGTGCTCCCCCCACCCCCCTTGGACCTGTGAAGGCAGGCCAGCTTCTTCTGTCATTATGGAACTTCCCCTGGATCTGTAAGCTTCAATAAATATTCCTTCCTCCATCACTGTGCCTGGTCTGGAAGTTCCTCTCAGCGAACCTGAATCCATCTGCTACAAACCACTAAGCCATCTCTCCAGCCCATCCTTTCTTTTTAAGACAGGGTCTCATGTAGCACAGGCTGGCTGTAAGAGAAAGGTACTCTTGATGTAACAAAGAATGACCTTGAACTTCCGGTTCTCCTGCCTTGTTGCAGTTACCTTTTCATTGCTGGGAAAAAACACCTGACTAAAAGCAGCTGATGGGAGGAAAGGGTTTATTTTGGCTCACAGTCTGGAAGGGAAACTTTATGATGGCACGGGAAAGCATAGCATGAGCAGAGGCCAGACATCAGTTCTGCTACAGTATGTAAAAAATAGCAACAAGAAAAATGTGCTAAACTCTAGCAAGGTAGAGAGCTGGCTATAATACACCAACAACACACCTCCTCCAGCAAGGCTCTACCTCCTGAATTAACACCAGCTGGATCAAGTATTCAGAACACATGAGTTTATGGGGGATATCTGATTCAAACCACCATGTCTCTGCTTTCAAGCATACCCAAGGCTTCATGAGTGCTAGGCAAGCACACTACCATCTGAAGTACATCCCTGGTGTTAATTTTATTAATTTTATTTAATTCTTAATTGTGTATGTGGTATATGGATATGTGTGTGACAATACATGAGCCCTATGATACACAGATGCCAGAAAAGGACAACTGCCGCTCTTCCTTGAGACATTCTCATTACCTCTAGTCACACTCTTTGTTCAAAGGACTCTATCAGGAGTAACCCTTAATACCTACAACTCTATTACCAATCTATGACCAGAGCTTATGGGTCCAAGAATGAATTAGACTGATACTGGCTAGCATCCCAAGAGACTGGGCCAGCTGAATAATAATGGGAATTTCTACTGAAACCTCCAAGGGGCTGGAGGTAGCCAGCACTAGGGCCAGTCAACACCACATACAAGCAGAGGTTACAGCAATGAAAAAAAGCAAGTCCAGGGCTGGAGAGATGGCTTAGCAGTTAAGGCGCATGCCTGTAAGACCAAAGGACCTAGGTTCTATTTCCCAGTATCCACATAAAGCCAGATGCACAAGGTGGCACATATACCTGGAGTTCGTTTTCAGTGGCTACAGGCCCTGCCACACCTATTCTTTCTCTCCCTTTCTCCATCTGCCTCTCTATCACTCTAGAATAAATAATTTTTTTTAAAGCTGTAGTCCAAATAAAAAGTTTTTAAAAAAAGATTTTCTAGATTGGGCTCTGGAAAAGCCAACTGTACTTTCTCTCCTGTCCTTGTATGTCCAATAATTTGGCTATTATATCTCTTCAAAATGTTCCCTTTCTAGGCTGAGGATGTAGCTTATTGGCAAAGTGTGTTTAACATGGTCCAGTACAAAAAAAAAAAATCTTAGTGATTATGAAGTGAGAAATTTTTCCTTCTTTACTATATGCCATTTGCCATTTTAAATATTTCATTTATTTATTTATTTGAGAGAAAGACACACAGAGAGAAAATGGGTATGCTAGGGTCTCTAGCCATTGCAAATGAACTCCAGATGCATGTTCCACTTGTGCATCTGGCTTACATGGGTACTGGGGAGTCGAACCTGGGTCCTTAAGATTTGCAGGCAAGTTCTCAGATATCCTTTCCTCCTGTATATCATTTTCCCCCTTTACTTCTCATCGTCCTATAAGCATGTAAATGAACTCTGAATCCTCCAGCCTTAAAAAAAAAAAGAAAAAAAAAAGGTAAAAACAAATGTCTGCTGACCCACATTCCACTGACCTTTCACAATTTTCCAAGTTACCTACAGTGTTTCTTTGCTCACCTTTGATTTACTGTTTGGTCTATTGAGAAATGACTTTATCTCTACCATTTTACAAGGTCAACAGTGTCTATACAGAAAAATCAACAATTCACAGACTTTGCACCAGGTAGCCCTGTGAGCTTAGAGAAATCTCTAAAGTATCAGTAGGCTGAAATTTTATGGTCCCCACACAAAAATAGTAGTGGTTAATAAATAGCTGCCTACGTGCAAGTATAAGGTTTTTTATGGAATATACATATGCATACATGTGTAACTATAATAAATATATATAAATAAAATATGAGCCAGGCATGGTGGCGCATGCCTTTATTCACAGCACTCGGGAGGCAGAGGTAGGAGGATCACTGTGAGTTCAAGGCCACTCTGAGACTCCATAGTGAATTCCAGGTCAGCCAGGGCTAGAGTGAGACCCTACCTCAAAAAAACAAAAAAATTATAAAATATGGACATTTATTTGTGTATATATGTAGCTTTAATCACCATTCTGAGGGCTTCACCATACTAAGTTAACAAAAAACATCAGTACACATTTATAGAATTACACATATACACTGCAACAAATACACGTGTAGAGGTTAGATTCAAGTGTTCCCCATAAACTTAGGTGTTCTGAATGTTATGGTTCCCAGCTTATGAAGATTTGAGAATTAACACCTTCTGAAGGCAGTGTATTGTTGGGGGCGGCCTAGCGGGTATTATGGTCACTTTCCCCTTGCTAGTGTTTGGCACTCTCTCCTGTTGCTATTGTCCACCTGATGTTGGCCAGGGGTTGATGTCCACCCTCTGTTCATGTCATTGTTTTCCCCTGCCATCATGAAGCTTCCCCTTGAGTCTATAAGCCAAAACAAACCCTTTTTTCTCCCAAAAGCTGCTTTTGGTCGGGTGATTTCTGCCAGCAATGTGAACCTGACTGTGACAATAAAGTGGTACTGAGGAGTGGGATTGCTGCTAGATGCCTGTGTAGCTTTGACCTTTCAGAGCTGATTTTTCAAGAGGAATGTGGAAGGATTTGAAACCTTGGCCTAAGGATGCCTTGCAGTGCTGTAAGTGCAGCCTGATGAACTATTCTGGTCAAACTCAAACCTGAATGCAGAAAGAACAATGGACTGTGAGGTTTATCTTATGAGGGTGAGAAAGAGCTTTGCTTGGACTGGACTAGAAGCAGTTTGTGTAAGAGGCTTTCTGTTATACCCATTTCCTAAGAACTTGTAGGGTTGCAGTGCATAGAAATGGACTGGTCTGTGCACAGGGATATGGCACAGAAAAAATGAAATCTTTGGGTTGAAATTGCTGCCTGTTTAGTTGCAATTGTATGAGAGATTACAACCTTTGAGACTGGGGTAACAGGATGATGATGATGAGGCCTGAATGCTCAAGGAGTGTCCTGTTCTTCAAAGTCTGCTTTATTCCTCCCTGGATTAACAAACTGGCATCCTACCTGGTATTGTGGAGTATAAGAAATGCAGGAAAGAGAGGGTCACTGAGTTTGCAATGCAGCCTTCTGCTTTGGAAATGGCCATGGGCACTGTGAAGCAAGTTTGCTGATGCCTACATGGGACGCAATGGAATTGTGAGGATGAACCGTGGGTTGCAGTGGAGACCCAGTGAAGATGCCGGGACCACAAGATGACTGTTAAGGAGAGCTGCCAGCCCTGGATGAAGTTTTCCAGGACTGTGAGTAGCATAGCTGGGGGGGTGGAATTGGAACTCCAGAGACTTGTTGCTACTTAGGATTATCAGATTTAGAGACTTGTCACTGGCTAGAGTTTGATGTTTACCCTGTTTAAATCTTGTATTGGTTGAATATTTCTTTGCTGTGCCCAATGTCAGCTTTTGCAGTATGAGTGTTTATTCTGAGCCATTGTAGGTTTGGGGGAATTTCTTTTTTGGTATTATGGCTCAATTAAAAGACCTTAGATTAAGGGCTGGAGAGATGGCTTAGCGGTTAAATGCTTGCCTGTGAAGCCTAAGGACCCTGGTTTGAGGCTCGGTTCCCCAGGTCCCACGTTAGCCAGATGCACAAGGGGGGCACACGCGTCTGGAGTTCGTTTGCAGAGGCTGGAGGCCCTGGCACTCCCATTCTCTCTCTCTCCCTCTATCTGTCCTTCTCTCTGTGTCTGTCACTCTCAAATAAATAAATAAAAATTAAAAATAAAAAAATTAAAAAAATAAAAGACCTTAAATTAAAAGGGGGGGGGCTGGAAAAATGCCTTAGTAGTTAAGACACTTCCTGGCAAAGCCAAAGACATAGGTTCAGTTCTCCAGGACCCACATTAAGCCAGACACGCAAGGTGTCTCATGTGCATGGAGTTCATTTGCCATGGCTGGAGGCCCTGGCATACCCATTCATTCTCTCTCTGTCTCTGTCTGTCTGATAAATAAATTTAAAAATAAATAAAAAGACTTTGGACTATGGGGATGATTGAACATCATTGGGATTGATAAAAGTACGGGGACTTTGAAAGTTGGACTGAATACATTGCATTTTACATCATGGACGGTTAACAGTTTATGGGGGGCAGGGGTGGAATGTGGTAGTTTGATTCAGGTGTTCCCCATAAACTTAGGTGTTCTGAATGCTAGGTTTCTAGCTGATGGAGATTTGGGAATTAACACCTCCTGGAGGCAGTGTATTGTTGGGGGTGGGCTTGTGGGTGTTATAGCCAGTTTCCCCTTGCTAGTGTTTGGCACATTCTCCTGTTGCTACTGTCCATTTTATGTTGGCCAGAGGATGATGTCTACCTTCTGCTCATGTTATCATTTTCCCCTGTCATCATGGAGCTTCCCCTTGAATCTGCAAGCCAAAATAAACCCTTTTTTCCCAAAAGTTGCTCTTGGTTGGATGATTTCTGCCAGCAATGTGAACTTGAGTACAACAACGTGTTTCTAAAAAAAATTAAAATACATAAGATATTGAAAGAATAAATGCTTCACTATACTTATTTCAACCTCTCAGCAACATTGGACTCACCTTTTTTTTTTTTTTTTTTTTTTGAGGTGGGATCTTTCTCTAGCCCAGACTGACCTAGAATTTACTATGTAGTCTCAGGCTGGCCTCTAACTCACAACAATCCTCCTACCTCAACCTCCCAAGTGTGGGATTAAAGGAGTGTATCACCATGCCCAGCTGAGAGAAAGAGAGAGAATGGGCACACCAGGGCCTCAATGCCATATGCATGTACCACTTTGTACATCTGGCTTTACATGGGTCTTGGAGAATCAAACTTGGGTCATTAAGCTTTAAGGGCAAGCACTTTAACTACTAAGCCATCTTTCCAACCCCTCTTTATTTTGTTTTATTTTTTAAATACATTTTCTTTTTTAATATTTTATTTTTATTTATTTGGCAGAGAAGGAGGGAGGGAGAGAGAGAGAGAGAGAGAATGGGCATGCCAGGGCTTCCAGCCACTGCAAACCAACTCCAGACGCATGTGCCCTCTTGTGTATCTGGCTAACGTTGGTCCTGGGGAATTGAACTTGGGTCCTTTGGCTTTTCAGACAAACACCTTAACCACTAAGCCACCCCTCCAACCCAAAATTACATTTTCTTGATTTATTTGTATGAGAGAGAAAGAAGCAGACAGAGAGAGTAAGTATGGGTGCACTGGGGCCTCTTGCCACTGCATAAGAACTCCATGTGTCACTTTGTGCATTTGGCTTCACATCAGTACTGGGGAATCAAACCCAGACCATCAGCTTTGCAAGCAAACACTTTTAACTACTGAGCCATCTCTCCAGCCCTGGACTCACCTACTTTAGGAAATATGCAGAATGTTTAAAAGCCTGAAACTAGGCCAGGCATGGTGGTACTCGGGAGGCAGAGGTAGGAGGATCACTGAGAGTTCGAGACCACCCTGACAGTACATAGTGAATTCCAGGTCAGCCTGGGTTAGAGTAAGACCCTACCTTGGAAAAAAAAAAAAAAAAAAAAGCCTACTTGCCAAGTACTTTCAACCAAGTTCCATAGAGTGACTCCGTTTTTTCTCAAATATTTTCCACAGGTTGTTATAAGAATGGAATGAGATTATATGTATAAATCATTACAGAAACTTATGCTTCTATTGGTTTCCATTACAATAGAATTTTCTGGATTCCCACACACCTCACTAGGTATATTTCTACCTATCCCCTTTATCATCTCACTTGTCCCTTCCCAACCTTTCAAGACTTTATTCCAGGCATCCTTTGTGCAACTTCACCACCTCCTTGAATAACCGTCTAGTCTCACTGTTGTAAACAGCATTCATACAGTGATGGCTTCCTAATTTCCTTCTCTGGCCCTTCCCCCTCACCTGACCATCACACTCCTATCCTCACTTGATGGCCTTCACTGCATGTCCAGATCCCAGCTCTTAAGAACCAGTTCCCCTAAAGCCCAGATCCCACCACGGATACTATCCAGGGTGTCCAAAGCAGCAAAATTCTCTACTCTGCTTCAACTTCCACTAGTGTCACCAAGTCCAAGTCCCCATCCTTTGGTGGCTTTCCACTGTTCTTGGAATGACATCCAACCTCGATCATTCAGGGTGCTGCGCCAGAGCACTCCTGATCTTCCCTACCCACATGACTAGTATTTGCCTCCTCTTTGTTCTGAGCTCCATCCCACCTCAACATTGTTGTGCTGCTTATGATCATCTTCCCAGGTTTTCTATGGCTAGTTTATTTTTATTTTCTTTGAATTCCTCTGAGGCAGGCACTCACTCTTCCATTAAATTTCTATACCATTCATTTGAAAACGTGCCATCCAGTTGTTCGCTTTTTTCCCTCCTTCTTGACCTCCATACTATATTTGACACTACCAACACTTGAACTGCTATATTTGGAGAGAAAGAGAATGGGTGTGCCAGGGCCTCCAGCCGCTGCAAACAAACTCCAGACATTTGCATCACCTTTGGCATCTGGCTTATGTGGGCACTGGGGAATTGAAGGCAAGCACCTTAATCGCTAGGTCATCTCTCCAGCTCTGGTTCTTTTCTTTCTTCCTTTCCCTGTCTTTCTTCCACTCCCTTCTTATTTATTTATTTTGGAGCTAGGGATCAAACCCAGGATCTTGCATATGCTAGGCAAGTATTCTACCATTGAATTATATCCCCAGTTCCTATTATGATTCTTTTACTACTCAGACTACTGGAATTACAAAGGTACCCCATGACACTGGTTCAGATCTATTTTTCTCAGATAGAACATTGGTGTTTTGTCTTAGTTAAGTGTAAATTAAGAAGACTCTGCACTTGTTTTGTTTTGGCATACCCAGAGAATACCTAGTTCATTAACTTAACTCACCTAGTCAGCACTGCTTGAAACACAAGCTAACTTGATTTTGTGTTTTATAATTTCTTTTATCATCCTATGAAACTAACAACCTGGTTAAAAATTCCTGTTTGTGGGCTGGAGAGATGGCTTAGTGGTTAAGCGCTTGCCTGTGAAGCCTAAGGACCCCGGTTCGAGGCTCAGTTCCCCAGGTCCCACGTTAGCCAGATGCACAAGGGGGCGCACACGTCTGGAGTTCGTTTGCAGTGGCTGGAAGCCCTGGCGCGCCCATTCTCTCTCTCTCCCTCTATCTGTCTTTCTCTCTATGTCTGTCGCTCTCAAATAAATAAAATAAAAAATGAACAAAAAAAAAAAATTCCTGTTTGTACCAGGGGTGGAGGCATATGCCTTTAACAACAGCACTCAGGAGGCAGAGGTAGCAGGATCACCAGTTTGAGGCCACTCTTGAGCTTACATAATGAATTCCAGGTCAGCTTGGGCTAGAGCAAGACCCTACCTCAGAATAAATAAATAAAGGGCTGGAGGGATGGCTTAGCAGTTAAGGCATGTGCCTGCAAAGCCAAAGAACCCAGGTTCAATTCCCCAAGACCCACATTAGCCAGTTGCACAAGGAGGCACATGCATCTGGAGTTCATCTGCAGTGGCTGGAGGCCCTGGTGCACCTGTGCTCTCTCTCTCTCTCTCTCCCCATCTTTCTCTGTCAAATAAATAAATAAAAACAAACAAATAAATAATATTTAAAATAAATAAAGGCCAGGCATAGTGGTGCACACCTTTAGTCCCAGCACTCGGGAGGCAGAGGTAGGAGGATCGCCATGAGTTCAAGGCCACCCTGAGACTACATAGTGAATTCCAGGTCAGCCTGAGCTAGACTGAGACCCTACCTCGAAAAAACAAAATAAATAAAAGAATTCCTATGAGTGTAATGGCCCAGCTGCATCAGAAACTAAGGTCCAGGGATGAGGGTTGAAGTTCAAGGCTAGCCTGGGCTAAAACAGCAAAACCATGAGGAAGGATGGGAGAGACCACGAGGAAAGAAAGGAGGGGAGGGACAAAGGGAAAGAAGGAAGGAGGGGAGGAAGGGACAGACTTATCTTTCCTGGAAACCTACCCTTCTGGCTTTTTTATTATTTTACTCACCCAGGATTTTTTTTTTTTTTTTTCTCTCTCTTTCTTTGAGACAGGATCTTGCCAAACAGCTGGTGTGGGTTTGAAGCCCCTGAGCTCAAGCTGCTCCTGCATCAGCCTCTGAAGTGGCTGGGACCAAGCATGGGCCATTTTCCTTTTCCCTCAGTTCCCACCCTCACTCCATAATCGTAGTGCCCTTCATTATCCTTTCACAATCTCTTGCATAACACAGCTGTTATTGCCAGCACCCCAATTTAGGAATGTGACTTTCCACCCAGACAGGTTCTTCTGCGTGCTAATTCACCATGACCGCTGATTTGCTAGAAACCGAAACATCAGCGAACTTCAAAGGGTTAAGTCAAATCCAGACTCTTAAAGCCTAGATCTCAAAGACAGTCCCAAGTCCTTTACCTATTTCCAAGGCTTTGCAAGACACCAAACTTGGAGTGTGGGCTCTCTTGCTAAGGCATAGAAAAATCAGTCCTGCTAGGCCTGATGGCCCCCGCCTTTAGTCCCAGCACTTGGCAGGCAGAGGCAGGAGGATGGTCCTGAGTTCCCCCACCCTAGGACTACATAGTGAATTCTAGGTCAGCCTGGACTAGAGTGAAACCCTACCTCGGAAAAACAAGAACAAAAAAGAAAAGAAAAAAAAATCGTCCTTTCAAGGGTCCTACAGTGTTCCCTAGATACAGTAGCCAGAAGAGAGACACCCACTCCAAGTAACATTTATTTCTTGTATTATCTGAGTAGCCATTTTGTTCCCTGGTAAGTTTTAAGATGTCTTATTATCAGAGCGTGCCGTAAGACTAATACCTATTTTCTGGACGACAAGGAGGAGAAGAAAACCTCTCTTGATAATAATGTTCACACACAGGCTTTAAAGAAAGTCCCGGCGACTCAGCAGCCAGAGAAGCAGACGGGCCGAGGGGAGGCTGGGCGCGGGCCAAGGCCAGGCCGTCCCGCCCGAATCCGTGCACCAGCGATGACGAGGGCTCCGCGGCGCCCTGGGCTCGGCGACGCGCGGGGTCGGCGCCCACCCTACCCTCCGGGGCCTCCGCGGGGCCCGACCTTCCAAAGCGGGGACTCGGCTGCCCGGGTCCCCGCCGGGAGCTGCTGCTGCGGCCTAGATCCCCTTCCCCCCCCACACCCCCGGCCCGCCCCCGCCCCCGTCCCCGCCCCCCACTCACCTGCATCAGCCTCCGCTGCAGGGAGCCGCGCCCGCGGACGGCGCCGCGCACAAGGGCCGCCAGCGCAGCCATGGGGACCGGGCCGGGGCTTCAAGGGCAACGGAGGAACCGAGCGCAGGCTGCCGCCGAGCCCAGCCGCAGACCCGCCGCCCAGCACGCCCCGCCCAGGCCCGCTCCTCCAATAGCCGCCTGGCACCGCTACCCTCGGCCAAGGGAGGGGCGAAGCCTGGCGCTAAAACCCTGGACGCAGCGGCGAGACCAGCTGTAAAAGTGACTTAAGACCAAGCGGAGCCGGGCATGGTGGCGCACGCCTTTCATCCCAGCACTTGGGTGGCAGAGGTAGAAGGATTGCCGTGAGTTCGAGGCCACCCTGAGACTACATAGTGTCTTCCAGGTCATCCTGGGCTAGAGTGAAACGCTATTAGCAAAAAGCAAGCAAACAAACAAACAAAAACAAAACAAAACAAAAAACCCAAAAACTGACTTGAGGCACTAGCTCCGGAGCCAAAGAGCATCTGGCGCGCCGTTCATCCCTGTGGTTGATATGCAACCTGAACCTTTCCATTCACTGAGCCCAGCCTGTCTGTGCACAAGGTATATTCATGAATATGTTTCAAGCAATCATTAGCTTTTCTACTTTTTTTGTTTTGTTTTGTTTTCGAGGTAGGGTCTCACTCTAGCCCAAGCTGACCTGGAATTCAGTAGTCTTAGGGTGGCTTCGAACTCGCGGCGATGCTCCTACCTCTGCCTCCCAAGTGCTGGGATTAAAAGCGTGCGACACCACGCCCGGCTAGCTTTTTTATGTTACATTGAATTTTGCAATTGTTTTCCTGTAGAAAACGGAGGGATAAAATACATATTGATATCTAAACTTCATTGAACAGTAATGATGTCATCAACTTTCACCAAAACTCCATGAATTTAACTATTATTATGCTATATTCCTTTAAGGAGACAACAGAGAAGTTACCGTGCTGGGGATGTAGCTCAGTTAGTAGAGTGCTTACTAGTATTCATGAGCACAAGGCTTTGCATACCCTGCTCAGAAAAACTAGGCATGGTGGTGAAACCAATATAATCCCAGCATTTGGGAGGCAGAGGTAGTATCAGATTAGGAATCAGGTAAAACACACGCCTCATGAGTGGGTCTGTGAGGTTGTTTCCAGGAAGGATTAACTGAGGGAGGAAGCCCTTCCTCTAGAGTGAGTGGCCCTACTTGTGTAAAGAAGCTCCAAGAGAATCCAGCCTTTTAGCCTGGCTGCCAGTACTCACTGGTGCATGCTTTTTACCTGGCTGTCCTTGCTATTCCTTCCCTCCCCGCCCCCACAATGCATCTACATCTACCCCATTTGGCTATTTATAGACAATGGAACTGAGTTTCATCAGCTTCCCAATGTGGACTGAGGACCAGTGCCTCTCCTGGAAGCCTTCAGACCTTTAGTGCCAGACTGGGACTGCTGAAGCATCCAGTCATATAGACTGAGCAGCTGCTGGGTTTTGCTTGATGCACAAGGCTATTGTTGGACTCTCCAGCTCATATCCTGTAAACTAATTCAGTAGATTCCTTTTAGAATACAAATTCATTCTATTCCTCTAGAGAACCCTGCCTAATTCAGTGTGTTAAGTCCTATTGATCTACATTGTCATTTAACTGTGATATTTATTTATTTATTTTTGTCTAGATGACTTAATCTATTGTGAGAGTAGAATATTAAAGTCACCCACTATTATTGTGTTGAGGTCAATTTGTGCCTTTATATATATTAGTATTTATTTTATGAAAGTGAATGTGCTGATGTTTAGTGTGTGTGGTGGTTTGATTGATAAACTTAGGTGTTCTGAATGCTAGGTTCCCAGCTGATGGTGATTTGGGAATTAATTCCTTCTGGAGGCAGTGTATTATTTGGGGTGGGCTTATGGGTGTTATAGCCAGCTTCCTTTTGCCAGTGTTTGGCACACTCTCCTGCTGTTATTCATCTGATGTTGGCCAACGGGTGATTTCTACCCTGTGTTCATGTCATTGTTTCCCCTGCCATCATGGAGCTTCCCCTCTAGTCTGTAAACCAAAATTAACCTTTTTTTCTCCCCGAACTGCTCATGGGCTGATGTTTTCTGCCAGCAATGCAAACCTGACTGCAACAGTGTGTATATGTTTAGAATTGTTGAAGTTTGGAGAGATACCTCAGTGGATAAAGTGCTTGCCATGCAAGTAGAGGACTGGAGTTCAGATCCTCAGCATCCCCATAAATGCTGGTGGGTGTGGGCAGACACCTGTCATCCCAGTGCTTGGGAGGCAGAGACAGGGCAAGCTGACTAGCTAGACTGGGTGAATCAGTGAGCTCTGGGTTCAAGTGAGAGACCTTATGTGATAGATCATATGTAAAAATTCCCCTATAGCCTGAAGTGTTTGTGAATAAGCCTCATATTTAATAAGCCTGGAGGTGTGGAGCCATTGGGAGGTGGAGCCTTTCTGGAGGTGGTGGGTTACCAGAGGCAGACCTTGAAGTTCATTGGCACAGCCTCACAGGGTTCCATAGCTCAGCTCCCTCTTGCTGCTTTCTCTCTGCTGTGGTGACAGGATATGAAGCCCTCCATGCTTGCTCAGCATGCTCTCCCTGCCATGATGGATCTTCCCCTTGAAACTAGATTCTTTCCTTCCACAAGCTGCCTCTACTGAGATGTTTTGTCCCAGCAGCAAGAAGGTAACTGCTATATGCTACCTCAGAAAATAAAGTGGAGAGTGATCAAAACAACAACAAAAAAATTGCCTGGCGTGGTGGTGCACACCTTTAATCCCAGCACTTGAGAGGCAGAGGTAGGTGAATCGCCATGAGTTCAAGGCCACCCTGAGGCTACATAGTGAGTTACAGGTCAGCCTGGACTAGAGTGAGACCCTACCTTGAAAAACCAAAACAAACAAACAAAAAAAACCATCTAACTTCAATCCTTGACCTCCACATGCACATCTGTGTCCACATGCATACAAACACAAACATACGTGTACATGCATGCCACATGCATGCAAAAGAAAGAAAAAAAGAGAAAAGAAATTGTTAGGTATTCTTGACAGACTGTTCTCCTAACCAACATGAAATGATGTCTTTGTTTCTTCTACTTTTGGCTTGAAGTTTACTTTGTCAGATACTGGTGTCGCCACACCTGCTTGCTTCCTGGCTCCATTTGCTTGTAATGCCCCTTTCTGTATTTCCACCCTAGGACTGTTTGCCTTTATCAATGAGTTGCATTTCTTGCAAGCAACCAATAAATGGATCCTGTTTTTAATTTATTTATTTGAGAGAGAAAAAGTTAAAGTATGGATGGGCCAACAGGGCCTCCTAGCACTGTAAATGCATTATTCATACATCTGCCTTCATATGGGTACTGGAAAATTGAACCTGGGTCCTAGGCTTTGCAAGCAAGTGTTTTTACCCTCCGAGTCCCTCTCCAGCCTGCATCCTGTTATTATGTATGTATTTATTTTATTTTATTTGTTTTTCAAGGTAGGGTCTCGTTGTAGCCCAGGCTGACCTGGAATTCACTTGGTAGTCTCAGGGTGGCCTTGAACTCTTGGTAATTCTCCTACCTCTGCCTCCCAATTGCTTGGATCAAAGGTGTGTGCCACCACGCCTGGCTCTCTTGTTCTTATTTTATGTTTTATCTTTTATTTTTTTCCAGACTGGTCTCACTCACCCACACTGACTTGGAACTCACTCTGTAGTCCCAGGCTGGCCTCAAACTCACAGCAATCCTCCTCCTTCTGCCTCCCAAGTGCTGGGATTAAAGGTGTATGCTACCACCATATCCTGTTTTTTTCTTTTTTGCTTTTTAGAGGTAGGGTCTCACTCTGGTCCAGGCTGACCTGGAATTAACTCTGTAGTCTCAGGGTGGCCTTGAACTCACGGCGATCCTCCTACCTCTGCCTCCCGAGTGCTGGGATTAAAGGCGTGCGCCACCACGCCCAGCCCTGTTTTTTTCTTAATTTAATTAGTTTATTTATTTGAGAGAGAAAGAGGCAGAGAGGGGTAGGGGGAGAATGGGTGTGCCAGGGCCTCCAGCCACTGCAAACGAACTCCTGGAGAATCTAACCAGGATCCTTTGGCTTTGCAGTCAAACACCTTAACCGCTAAACCATCTCTCCAGCCCCAGATCCTGGTGTTTGTTTGTTTGTTTTTTAATTATTATTTAATTTGACACAGAAACAGGGAGAGAGATCGAGGACTTCTACTGCAAGGAGTTTGAGGTGGACTGGTTGAGGCTGATGCTGGAGATCCTGGACACGGCAGGCACCGAGCAGTTCGCGTCCATGTGGGACCTGTACATCAAGAACGGCCAGGAGAGATGGCTTATCCCGGTTCCAGGCTCGATTCCCCAGGACCCACGTTAGCCAGATGCACAAGGGGGCGCAAACGTCTGGAGTTCCTTTGCAGTGGCTAGAAGCCCTGGCGCACCTACTCTCCTCTCTCTCTGCCTCTTTCTCTGTCTGTCGCTCTCAAATAAATAAATAAAAAATAAACAAAAAGAAATTAAATAAAAAAAAGAACGGCCAGGGCTTCATCCTCATCTACAGCCTGGTCAACGAGCAGAGCTTCCAGGACACCAAGCCCATGCAGGGTCAGATCATCTGAGTCAAGCCATATGAGAAAGTGCCAGTCATCCTGGTTGGGAACCAAGTGGATCTAGAGAGCAAGAGAAGTGTCCTCTAGTGAAGGCCGAGCCCTGGCTGAAGAGTGGAGCTGCCCCTTTATGGGCACTTCCGCTAAGAGTAAAACCATGGTGGACGACCTCTTTGTAGAACTCCTGAGGCAGATGAACTATGCGGCTCAGCCCGACAAAGATGACCCCTGCTGTTCCACCTGTAACATACAATAGCATCTGAACGTGCCTGTCCTGGACAGGGTTGGCCCAGATCTGTAGGCGACAGGAACCCGGACTACTCTGCTGCAGTTGATAGGATGTGAGTCCACAGTGCCCTGCAGCTCTTATTCAGAAACAAGCAGTGACGGCCACTTGGTGTTGTCTGAGTACCTCTGGCTCAGTAACCACAGTTGTCACCATTGTCCCCTATCACTATCTGCAACTCGAAGGCATAGGCCATCGTGCTACAGGGTGACCTCACTTGAAAGTGATTGTCACTGAGTTGACAGAAGCAACTCTGTACAAAGCAAAACTAATCATGAGAGAAGCCAGTAGAATTCCTATCACCACTTACAGTTAAAATATTTTGTCATCTTGGGCTGGAGAGATGGCTTAGCGGTTAAGCACCTGCCTGTGAAGACTGAGGACCCCGGTTCGAGGCTCAATTCCCCAGGTCCCACGTTAGCCAGATGCACAAGGGGGCGCATGCGTCTGGAGTTCGTTTGCAGAGGCTGGAAGCCCTGGCGCGCCCATTCTCTCTCTCTCCCTCTAACTGTCTTTCTCTCTGTGTCTCTAGCTCTCAAATAAATAAATAAATAAAAATTAAAAAAAGATGTGCGCCACTGCACCCGGATTTAAAATATTTTGTCATCTTAAAAAAATTAATAAAGGAGGAATATTTTCCTATGAGAGTGCTGAATTTCAGGACTTGTGATAGAGCTTCTAACCAGTGTGGGCATCAAGAAAATAGCCTCTCCCTTGCCAACCACACTGCAGGCAGAGAGAGCCCTTGCCCAGCCAACATGTTTCTTTCTTGCCAAGTTAATGCTGAAGTGTAGGGGTTCTCCTGATCTGTGACAGGAAGCTCACTCCTTGATAGAGAAAAGTCACCACGGTTAGAATTTGTTAAATCACCTGCTTTGCACAGAAAACAGAGGCTCTCACAAGGGTTTGACGTTGGAATGACAGCCGCAAGCCCACCCTCTATTAAGGAGCGAAGATGAAAGTAGCAGCTGAGATGATCGCCCAGCCTTACTAACAAGAGCACCATAATGATTAACCAGGACCATCAAGGAAGGAAAACGAAGCCATGCTGCAGCCATGTTCCTGTTTGCAGAACCTTCCCCTAAGGACAGGACAAGTCCTTGACATTTTCATGTTCATTACCATTTCATGTTCATGTTCACTAAATCGGCCAGTTCCTCCCTGCCTTTAAGGGTTATGATTGTGGTGTGACACCTTTGACTCACCTGCTTTGGAAATCCAGTTTGCTGTAGCAGAGCTATGTTGCAGATATTTCAAAAGAAAAGAAAAGAAAAAAAAAAGATAAGAATCACCACATGAAATAATTTGGACTTAAAAGTAGAACATAAATTACAGAGTGGAAGGCAAGGTACAAAAAGCTTTTTATGGGCTGGAGAGATGGCTTAGCGGTTAAGTGCTTGCCTGTGAAGCCTGAGGACCCCGGTTCGAGACTCAGTTCCCCAGGTCCCACGTTAGCCAGATGCACAAGGGGGCGCACACGTCTGGAGTTCGTTTGCAGTGGCTGGAGGCCCTGTTCTCTCTCTCTCCCTCTATCTGTCTTTCTCTCTGTGTCTGTCGCTCTCAAATAAATAAATAAATAAAATTAAAAAAAATAAAATACAATTTAAACAAAAAGCTTTTTATCTTTAATTTTGTTGCAGAATTATATAAAGGTTTTTTTTGTAACAAGTTTGCCCTGATTACTGAAGTGGCAAATACAGCCAGAGTGTATATTTTGTTTTGAAAAGGTGCTCAAGCCCGACATTTTTGGCTTTCATAGCCATGAGGTGGTTATCATGTGTGTGAGTGACGGCGCAGGGGAAACCTACTGTGAAGTTTTTGCAATCAACCTCAGAGTTTTTCACCTCACTTCAGAGCTGTGAGTGCTCAAGAGATTGTCTTGAGCCCCCTTCTGGAGATAAATTTGGCCTTTGGAACTGCAATGTCACTGAGCCTGCCATATACTTCCTGCCTGCACCGTCCTTGTTCCACAGTCTTGTAACCTCTGGTCTTACATGTGTAACTGAGAGAAGAGTGTGTCTGTGTGTGCATGTGTGTTTATTGTTGCTAAGACTTTGGCACAAACCAGAGATAATTGACTATACTGAGAATCCATACTGCAGAATGTAGTATATAAAAAAAACGCATTTTTTCTTTTAAATTATTTGACTCATACACTTGGTAGCCCCTCCCCCAAGTGTTTAGTTGAAAGAATGGAAAACAAAGGCAATAGTATTTTTCATATATGAGAAAACTGAAGAAATAATGTGGATAAAACCAGGTCTTGGTTATTACAAAGTTTTTAAGTTGTGAATATTTATAATCTTTAGTACAATTTTCCTCAGTTAGGAAGTATCTCATTTATAGGAGAAAAAGTTCTACCCAGTTTTCAAATTTCAGTAGGTAAAAGTTGATTTGGCTCAGAGAAATCAAAGATTCAAGAAGTATCTTTTATCTACTGAAGTAGAAATGTTAGTGAATTGGTTGAATTTTGAAACCTTTAATGTCTCAAGATAATTCTGCAAGTGATACAGATCCCTCAATTTTATGTCATGGATTGCTATATGGATGGAAAAACGTGGATGAGATCATGTGAAGGGTCTGGAAAAATGTCTAGTAGAAATGTTTGTCAGACAATGAAATGGGCTTTTCCTGTAGAGATGTTACCAAAAACTGACCCAGTTACCTGACCAGTGTCTCACTGGCCCTCCCTTCCGTGGTGGGCAGGCAGCAGGTCACCCACACTGGAGACACTTGCACTTTGCACTCCTCCGGCATGGGCCCAACTGCTGAAAGCGTTTGCTGGGAATGAAAAGCCCCAAGCCAGGACGATTCTACTTGATGGCACCTGAAACCGTAGAGGCCACGGAGGAGAGCTGGAGACCACTGGTATGCTATTTATTTAATGCCCTGATCAGACTAGTACCAGATAAGAGTAAGTTCTAACATGCCTTAAAAAGCTTGTGGTTTGATGCAAAGACCCATTTTTTCTTTAGCTATTATGATGAAGTTTTCTTTTGTTCATTTGCCTTGGTGCAAAGCAGCATTTTTTTTTCTCTTAACATTGCAACTTTGAGTTATGTAACTGTGATTGTGATGGGCGCGGATGCCTTTCATGTCGTTCAGCTCACACACACCAAGTCAGCATGGGATCAGAAGTATGACAGGTCTCCTTACTCTGCTGAAGCGCTTTGATGGCTTCGTCCTTTGGTTTGCAGAATTTTGACTAAATGTTGGAGTTCCTTGCTGGGGCAGCCATCGCTTTCTGTGGTAAAATTACTGACACTTGCTTTTCCGTTTGAACGGTGTTGCCTAAGGATGCCTGTTGTTTGTTTCCTCATGTGAATGCATCAGTATCTGTGACTATGAAAGAGCTTTGTCTGTTGCTGTTGGGTGTTCTGTCTATTTCTTCCCTTTTCTGTCTCTATCAGTGGTCCCATGTTAGCACTGGTTAAGCTTTAATTTGTCTCCTTAGCCAATCATATGTTAAAGACTATGGGGGGGGGTCTTTTTGTTCTCTTTAACTGGTTATCTTGCGTCTATTCAAATCTTGGTCAGGGTTTCCAGAAGGACTGCAGTAGGTTTGGTAAACAGACTTATCATTATTGATTTGGGGCTTCCCAGAGATCTAGTTCACAGTTAATTTTTGAGCTCTAATACAACTGACCATTGAAAATTGGACAGCAGTTTATTGTTTGGTAACAATTTCAGTTGTTAAACCCTGACATTTCAATTAAAATACATATTGTAGTTATAACTCAATGCAAATTCAACAGTTGTATTTGGAGTTGAATTATTTTAACAAATAAATTTATTTAATGGCAAAAAACAAAAAACAGGGATGGAGAGATGGCTTAGGGCCTAAGGCACTTGCCTGCAAAGCCAAACAACCCAGGTTTGATTCCCCGGGACGACATAAGCCACATGAATTCTTTCTCTCTTAAATAAACATATAAATAGATATTTAAAAAAAACTTAAAACAAAGATTACCAATTTTGTAACTGGCAATCAGGTGGATGACTATACTAATATCAAACTGTGAAAGATAAATGGTTACAGTAACAGCTAGTTATACAGTTCATATGAGCTAGTTCTGTCTTAGTAATTCATTTAATACTTAGAAGTAAGTGAATTAAGGAATATCATTGTTCATATTTTGTAGATGAAATACTCAGGTATAGAAGTTTGTCTAGAACCACAGAGTAAATAACAACAAGAGCTGAATCCAGGCAGTCTAGTTTCTAGGTCTTGACCCTTGCCACAAATCACTGCACTGCTTTTGTATTAGGAGACACCAGACTTATAAACACAGAGATGGGCTCTGTTGGACTACTGTGCCATTGATGGATGACAAAAAAAAAAAAAAAAAAAAAAAAACCTGCCACTATTTGATCAGTACTTCTTCTAGAGTAATTCAGAGAGATGTAGGGAATGACCATGAATTTACTTTCAGAAATCTGTTCTACAGAGGCAAAAATAAGACAAAGTCAAGAATGGTGATATATATATATAGTCTCAGTCCTTGGGAGGCTAGAGGATCATGAGTTCAAGACCACTCTGGAGTACATAGCAAGATGCTGTCTTAGAAACAAAGAAATGAAAAGATTAATTATACCATAGAAGTGATCCATACTCAAGACAGTTTAAACTGCATAGTAAACAGAACTTTGCATTTTTATTTTCTTTTTCTTCCTCTTTTTTTTCTTTCTTCTTCTTCTTTTTTTTTTTTTTTTTTTTTTTTTTGTTTTTTGTTTTATTGAGGTAGGGTCTTGCTATATCCCAGGTTGACCTGGAATTCACTATGTAGTCTCAGGGTGTCCTCAACTCATGGTGATCCTCCAACCTCTGCCTCCCAAGTGCTGGGATTAAATGTGTGCACTACCATGCCTGTCCCATATTTGCATTTTTCTAAAAACTTTAAAATTTTAATTAATTTATTTGTGTGTGCATGTGTGTGGGTGCACTCCATGCACATGTGTATATGTGTGTGTCCCAGCTTGCCAAGGTCTCTCACCACTACAGATGCCAGATGCTTGTGCCACTTCATACATGTGGTTTATGTAGGTGGTGTGGGAATTGAACCCAGGCTGGCAGACTTTGCAAGGAAGCACCTTTAATCATTGAGCCATCTTCCCAGCCACAAAAATGGTTTAATAAAAGCATAAAGAAGCTGGAAGCCAGGTATGCTGGCACATGCCTTTAATCCCCAGCACTTGGGAGGCAGAGGTAGGAGGATCATTGTGAGTTTGATACCAGCTTGAAACTACATTATGAATTACAGGTCAATCCAGGCTAGAGCAAGGCCCTACCTTGAAAAACAACAAAATGACAAAAACCTGTGAACGTAAGAAAGAGCTGGTGAGATGGCTCAGTGGTTAAAGGTACTTGTTTACAAAACCTACCCTCCTGGGTTTGATTCCCTAGTACCCATGTAAAGTCAGATAAACAAAGTAGCACATGCATCTGCAGTTCAGATGCAAAGGCAGAAGGCCACTTGACCTCTTTCTCAAATAAATATTTTTCTTATAAAGCACAGATAAGGGAGTTAGAATGAAGACCAGGTGACAGTTGGAAGTATTACGTGTATAAGGTCCCCCATAAAAGGTCTATGCAAAAACAAACTTAAGGAATATTTACATTTAGATGTAGAATGAGGAGAAAGATTTGAAAAAAAATGAAAGGCATGATGGTGAATTTCTATAATCCCAGCACTTCAGAGGCACAGATGAGAGGATCAAAAATTCAAAGTCAAACCAGATATGGTGGCTCACACCTATTATCCCAGCACTTGGGAGACTGAGGTAGGAGATTTCTACGAGTTTGAGGCCAGCCTTGGCTACAGAGTGAGACCCTGCCTCAAGCAAACAAAATAGGGATGGAGAGATTGCTTAGTGGTTAATGCTCTTGCCTGCAAAGCCTAAGGACCCATGTTCAACTCCCCAGGCCCCATGTAAGCCAGATGAACAAGGTGACACATGCGCAAGGTCACATATGGGCACAAGGTGGCACACGTATCTGTAGTTCAATTGCAGGGGCTAGACACCCTGGCGTGCCAATTCTCTTTCTCATTAAAAAAAAAAATCAAAAAATTCAAAGCCAACCTGGGCTATATAGTAAGACGCTGTCAGCCATTATGCGCTTGCCTGTGAAGCCTAAGGACCCCAGTTCGAGACTCGATTCCCCAGGACCCACGTTAGCCAGATACACAAGGGGCGCACGCGTCTGGAGTTCGTTTGCAGTGGCTGGAGGCCCTGGTGTGCTCATTCTCTCTCTCTCTACCTCTTTCTCTCTGTCTGTCTGTCACCCTCAAATAAATAAGTAAAAGTAAACAAAAAAGAAGCTAAGCATGGCCAGGTATGGTGGCACACGCCTTTAATGCCGTACTCGGGAGGCAGAAGTAGGAGGATCGCTATGAATTCCTGGCCACCCTGAGACTACATAATGAATTTCAGGTCAGCTTGGGCTACAGTGAAACCCTACTTTGAAAAACAAAAACCAAAAACTAACTAACTAAAAAAAAGTTAAGCATGTTGGCACAGGCTTGTAACCCCAGTTATTTGGGGAGCTGAGGCAGGAGGATGGCAAGTTCAAGGCTTGCCTGGACTGCATAAGGAGTTCAAAGCTACCTGGGAAACTTAGTGAGAGAGAGCTTCAAAATAAAAAGCAAGAAGAGGTTATGGAGAGATGGCTCAGAGATTAAAATGCTTGCTTGCAAAACCTAACGACCCAGGTTTGACTCCCTAGTATCCCCCAGGTTTGGTAACCCAGTACCCACCTAAAGCCAGATGCACAGAGTGGTGTATGTACCTGGGGTTTGTAGCAGCTGGAGGCCCTGGCATGCCCATTCTGTTTCTCCTCTCTCTCCCTCTCTCTCCTTGCAAATAAATAAATAGGTAATTATTTTTTTTAAAAAGTAAAAAGCCCAGCACTTGGGAGGCAGAGGTAGGCAGATTGCCTTGAGTTCAAGGCCACCCTGATACTACATAGTGATTTCAGGCCAGCCTGAGCTATAGTGAGACCCTCTCTTGAAAAAAAAAAAAGTAAAAAGAGTCCGGGTATGGTGGTGCACGCCTTTAATCCCAGCACTCGGGAGACAGAGTAGGAGGATTGCCTTGAGTTCAAGGCCACCCTGAGACTACATAATGAATTCCAGGTCAGCCTGGGCTGGAGAGAGAGAGACCCTTCCTCTAAAAACTTTTTTAAAAAAAAGTAAAAAGAGGGCTAGGGAAACAGTTCAGTGGTAGAGCAGGTACCTAGCATGTAAGAAGCCCTAGGTTTGAGCCCTCACAACACAAAACAAAAGAGTACTAGAGAACCAGATAACTCTGTTTTGTGCCACCCACACCCACACACAGTTTTAATTTTTTTTTTTTTCAATGAGGTGTCTCACTCTAGCTCAGGCTGACGAACTCATAGCCATCCTCCTATCTCTGCCTCCCAAGTGCAGGGACTGAAGACATGTGCCACCACACATAGACACATCTTTTTTTTTTTTTTTTGAGGTTGGCTCTCACTCTGGCTTAGGCTGACCTGAAATTCACTCTGTATTCTCAGGGTAGCCTTAAACTCATGGCAATCCTTCTACCTCTGCCTCCTGAGTGCTGGGATTAAAAGCATGTACCACCATGCCTGACTCCATCTTTTTTTTTATTTTTATTTTTTGTGTTGTTGTTCATTTTATTTATTTATTTATTTGAAAGTGACAGAGAGAAAGAGAGATAAAGAGAGAGAGGGAGAGAGAGAGAATGGATGTGCCAGGGCTTCCAGCCACTGCAAACAAACTCCAGACGCGTGCGTCCCCTTGTACATCTGGCTAACATGGATCCTGGGGAATTGAGTGTTGAACCGGGGTCCTTAGGCTTCACAGGCAAGCGCTTAACTGCTAAGCCACCTCTCCAGCCCTCATCTTTTTTAAAAATAAATTTTATTTTATTTTTTTATTTGTGAGTGAGAGAGAGAATGGGCATGCCAGAGTCTTTAGCCACTGCAAAAGAACTCTAGATGTATGTGCATGCTTATGTGGGTATGGGGAATTGAACCTGCATCCTTAGGCTTTGCAAGCAAGGACCTTTGCCACTAAGCCATCTCTCCAGTCCCTCTATTATCATCTCTTTTTTCCAACCTTAGATGCATGTGCCACTTTGTGCATCAGGCTTTACATGGGTGCTGGGGAATTGAACTTGGGTCCTTAGGCTTTGCAGGCAAGCACCTTAACCACTGAGTCATTTCTCTAGCCCTACTATCTTCTTTTTTTTTTAAATTATTTATTTATTTATTTATTTATTTATTTGAGAGCGACAGACACAGAGAGAAAGACAGAGGGAGAGAAAGAGAATGGGCGTGCCAGGGCCTCCAGCCACTGCAAACAAACTCCAGACGCGTGCGCCCCCTTGTGCATCTGGCTAACATGGGACCTGGGGAACCTAGCCTCGAACCAGGGTCCTTAGGCTTCACAGGCAAGCGCTTAACCGCTAAGCCATCTCTCCAGCCCCCTACTATCTTCTTAATCTATGTCTGTCCCTTATTCCCAGGTGAAGCCATACTCACTCTGAAAGGAAGCAGAACCATAACTGCAGTGCAGATGAAAAGATAAGAATGATTTGAGAATCCATTTTTTTCCTAATACTGTCTGTTTAAGTAGAGTTGAGGGGAGAAAGAGTAGAGCTAGATGCAAGAGGATTAGTTGTGGGGTGACTGTGTTTGGGAAAAGGACTGGTACCTAGCTTCACAGGAGTGTAAAGACAGAACCAACCCAACACACAGAAAACACATACACAGGGCTGGAGAGATGGCGTTTGCCTGCAAAGCCAAAAGATCCCGGTTCGACTGTCCAGGACTCATGTAAGCCAGATGCACAAGGTGGCACATGCATCTGGAGTTCGTTTGCAGTGGTTGGCATGCCCATTCTCCCTCTGCCTCTTTCTCCATCTCAAATAAATAAGTAAATAAAATATCTTAAAGAAAGAAAATTCTTTAAAAAAAGAAAACACGGTTCACAGGTGGGATAAAGGGAACTGCTGACTTTGGAGGACGGGGGAGGGAGGCTGCTGGGTCCTGGGGCCCTGGTGGCATTAAGCCTGACTGCCCACAGGATGTGCTCCACAGAACTCCACTCTATGACTTCCACTTGGCCCATGGAGGGAAAATGGTGGCCTTTGCGGGGTGGAGTCTGCCTGTGCAGTACCGAGACAGTCACGTTGAGTCGCACGTGCATACACGCCGTCACTGCTCGCTCTTTGGCGTGTCCCACATGCTGCAGACCAAAATATTTGGCTGTGACCGGGTGAAGCTGTTGGAGAGTCTAGTGGTTGGAGACATTGCTGAATTAAGGCCAAATCAGGGAACATTGTCACTCTTTACCAACTAAGCTGGAGGTATCTTAGATGACTTGATTGTGACCAATACTACTGAGGGACACCTATATGTAGTGTCCAACGCTGGCTGCTGGGACAAGGACTTGGCACTCATGCAGGACAAGGTCAAGGAGTTTCAGAACAGGGGCAGTGCTGTGGGCCTGGAGGTGATAGATAATGCTCTATTAGCCCTGCAAGGACCCACTGCAGCCCAATGCTGCAGGCTGGTGTAGCAGATGACCTGAGGAAACTGCCCTTCAGGACCAGTGCTGTGATGGAGGTGTTTGGTGTGTCTGGCTGTCCTGTGACCCACTGTGGATACACAGGAAAGGATGGTGTGGAGATCTCAGTGCCAACTTCTGAAGCAGTACACCTGGCAACTGCTCTGCTGGAAAACCCTGAGGTGAAGCTGGCAGGGTTGGCAGCCCGGGACAGCCTGCACCTGGAGGCAGGACTCTGCTTATATGGGAATGACATTGATGAGCACACCACACCGGGGGAGGGCAGCCTTGGCTGGACTTTGGGAAAGCGCCGCCGAGCTATTATGGACTTCCCAGGAGCCAAAGTCATTGTTCCACAACTGAAGGGTGAGGTGCAGCGAAGACGTGTGGGGTTGATATGTGAGGGGGTCCCAACGTGGGCACACAGACCCATCCTGAGCATGGAAGGCACCATGATTGGTACTGTGACCAGTGGCTGCCCTTCGCCTTGCCTGAAGAAGAATGTGGCAATGGGTTATGTGCCATCCAAGTACACCGGCCAGGGACACAGCTGCTGGTGGAGGTGTGTAAAACGCAGCAGATGACTATGGTTAGCAAAATGCCCTTGGTGCCCACAAACTATTATACTCTCAAGTGAGGATGGTCTGTGGCCCCCAGAAGTCTCACCTTTAATGGTGTTCTATAGATTTTAGTCAGAACAGTGAAGCAGAACTGGGGATGGAGAGCTAATTGGACCTTTGCACTGAGCTGGTTAAGGGGCCATCTTGTCTATCCTTTGCCCAAAACATTCCAACTTCAGGATGCCACTTCCCAATGACAGATTAGCTTATCCAGTGTGCTGTTTAGTCCACAATCTCACTGACTCACTCTGCTAGGTGCTGGCTTGGAGCAAAGGCTTCATCTTTGTGGGGAAGGTAACAACTGTCCAGCCTTTCTTAGCAGTTTCCCAAAGGGTTGTTACTATGGACAGGGTGGGCCTAGGCCACCTCCTCTGCTTTGCTTTCCATGAGTTCATACTGTTACCTTTCCCTGGGCAGTTTATTCATTAACTTGAGGGTGGCTGAGCAGACATGGGTTCACACTTCCACATTCCCCAGCCGATTCAGCCTGTTGCCCAGTAGTGTTGTCCATGGCACGCTCACTACCTGGGCTCACCTTTCTCTTGCTGCCTATAACTGGAATTTACTGACTCCAGAAAAACAATTAAAGGAACTTTTTTCCTTTTCACTTGCCAAAAAAAAAAAGAAAAGAAAAAGAAAAAAGAAAAGAAAAGAAAACACAATAAATTTAGCATTATGAGAGTAGATCTGGGTTCTGATTAAACCCATCTGTCTGAAAAGTAGTCTCCATGAGCAGTAAAAATTAGATTGAGGTGCCGCTTAAGAGTGTTTTATATGAGGAGCTTGAGGACATCCTTACAGAACAGCTTTGTGAACAAAAAGTCCTCCCAAAAGTTAAAAGGGAGCTTGAAGTGTAGTTATAACACACATAGAATTGGTGAGGCACCAGGATCAGTATACATCTCCCACCCTCACCCCAAGCAAAATAGGTGGTTTCGCCTTGTGGCTATAAAGAATACAAAGATTAACTGACCTGTAGCTGGCCAGAGGTGTTTCCTGCATGTGGGACACAGTCATCACCACTTGTGGACCAGTCTTTTGGGGCTCGTGGTGCTTGTCTTGAACTCTCAGTCTCTGAGATCACCCACAGGATACTCACACCAGATTGGGCTATTAACCCTCCTTCATGAAGGCAGTGCACTATCTACTCCTCCCTGAGGAGTTTTTTAAAAAAATTATTTTTATTTATTTATTTGAGAGAAAGAGAGAAAGAGGCATAGAGAGGGGGAGAGAAAGGGGAGAGAGAATGGGCATGCCTGGTCATCCAGCCTTTGCCAACGAACTCCAGACGCATGTGCCACTTTGTACATCTGGCTTAGGTGGGTCCTGGGGAATTGAACCTGGGTCCTTTGGCTTTGCAGGTAAGCACCTTAACCACTAAGCCATTCTCTAGCCCGCCTTGAAGATTTTTTGTTGTTGTTGTTTTTTAGAAGGGTTTCTCTCTAGCCCAGGCTGACCTGGAATCCACTATGTAGTCTCAGGGTGGCCTTGAACTCATGACGATCCTCCTCCTTCTGCCTCCCAAGTGCTGAGATTCAAAGCGTGTGCCACCTTGCCCAGCTCATTGAGGATTTGTAAGTGGTTAATGGCTGCTGACTTCTCTTCACTAGTGTGGCTGCTCCTAAATTGCCCATGTAAAGGTAACCTCTCAGCCACATATCTGAATGGAACCCCAGTGAAATTCACTGGCTCACCAAGGTTGACTTGGGTGAAATCATTCTTTAATCTGTCATTGGCACCCTGTCTGGAGTGAACAAATATTTGTTCATGTCACTCCAGTAAAAGTTAACTCAACAGCCACATAAGTCAATGTGGTCACGTAACCACACCTATGTGTGAGCAAGTCAGAAGACAGAAAGAGGGAAGTGAACAAGGCTGGGAGTTCATGCCAGCCTAGGCAACAGTGATTACTATTTCAAAATTTTAAAGGATGGGGGCTGGGAGCTTAACTTCAGTGGTTGAGAATTTGCCTAGAGTATGCAAGACCCTGGGTTTGATCCCCAATGCCTCAACATTAAAAAATTTTTTTTTTAAGGGCTGGAGAGATGGCTTAGAGTTTAAGGCACTTGCCTGCGAAGCCCAAGGACCCAGGTTCAACTCCCCAGGACCCACATAAGCCGCATGCACAAGGTGGCACATGCACCTAGAGTTTGTTTACAGTGGCTGGGGCCCCTGACATGCCACCTCTCTTAAATACATAAATAAAATAAATAATGTTTTTAAAAACTTTTTGTTTATTTATTTTGGTATTTTGAGAAGGTATGGTCTCATTGTAGCCTAGGCTGATCTGGAATTCAGTATGCCCAGCTTAAACTTTTATTTATTTATTTATTTGAGAGAGATAGAGTGAGAGAGAGACATAGAGAGAGAGAATGGGCACAACAGGGCCTCCAGCCACTGCAAAGGAACTCCAGAAGCATGTGCCACCTTGTGTATCCCGCTTATGTGGGTCCTGGGGAGTTGAACCTGGGTCCTTGGGCTTTGCAGTCAAGTGCCTTAAACTCTAAGCCATCTCTCCAGCCATCAACCCCTACCCCCCCCGGGCTTGGTGGCACAAGCCTTTAATTCCCAGCCTCGGGAGGCAGAGGTAGGAGGATTGCCATGTGTTTGAGGCCATCCTGAGACTACATAGTGAATTCCAGGTCAGCCTGAGCTAGAGTGAGAGCCTACCTTGAAAAACAAAACAACAAAAAATTATATACACATGTGTGTTTTAAAATATATATATTTTATTAATTTATTTATTTAAGAGAAAGATTCAGAGGAAGAGGAGGAGAGACAGAGAATGAATGGGCATGCTAAAGCCTCCAACCACTGCAAACGTACTCCAGATGCATGCACCCCCTTGTGCATCTTACGTGGGTCCTACAGAGTCAAACCAGATCCTTTAGCCTTGCAGGCAAATGCCTTAACCACTAAGCTATCTCACCAGGCACGCGTGTGTGTGCACACACACACACACACACACACACACACACACACACACATATCCAAAAAGACTGGAGATATAGTTCAGTGGTGAGACACTTGCCTAGCAGATTGTAAAGCTCTGGATTCAGCTGTATCAGAATGAATGAATGAATGAATGAAGCACCAAGTAGTTCCAGCAATCACCAGAAGATAGGTTAATTTTTCATGATTTCCCTGGGAAGACACAAATGTCTGCACCAATTGCCCAAGGAATGACTCATACAAGTACAGCTTGATGAGAAAGTAGCCCCCACCTAGCAAGCTCCTATTTCACATGGCCTAAAGCAGAATTAATACAAACTTTGGAACAAAGCGCCACCTGCAGTCAAAACAGCAGATGTGACCATAAACTCATAATAGCACAGATAAAACCAGAATGGAAAAGTTGTATGTTTACAGAGCACACAACCTTCTTCTCATCAGGCAGTCTGGTGGCATCAGAAAAATACTGGTAGATCGTGGAAGGGATGACTGTTTTTCTGCAGTTGGGCACATAGAAGTTCCAAATGGTACTATGCTGCAAGATGATGTTGCTCTGCTGGGATTTGGATTTGGAGGCTGAGTCTCAGTACAGCATGAGATTCTCTCTCAAAAACTGCAGAAGGAACCAGTTGTGCTGATACTTGTGCGTCTCAGACCTGTGCCCAAACTGTGAGAGGATAAATTTCTGTTGTGATAATTTGTTACTGCAAGTGGACATTGGTCCTGGGAAGTGGGGTCCTAGTATAACAAATTCATAAACAAAAGTAGTTTTGGGACTAGGTTAAAGGCAGAGTTACAATTTTGAGGCAACATGGCCAAATAAGCCTAGGATGACTTGAGGCAACTGATGAAACCTAGAAAGCCTCTGTCACGCGTTGTTATGAACTCTGGTCAACACACGAATAATAAAGGTCTTTATGGTAAGACCACAGAAGACCTAAACAATATGGAAGAGACGTAAAGCAAACAGTGTTGCAGTGTTGGGTGGAAAATATAATTTGTATGGATTAAATTTTGGCATTTAACTGAAATTTTTAAGCCAAAAAGGCAAAGTGCAATTTCTCCTTCCTTGCATTACAACTTAGTAGAAAAGGGACTCCCAGGTAAGATGGTGGCATAGGAACCATGCCAAAGCAGCCTAGGGAGAAAAAGCCAAAAAAAAAAAAAAAAAAAAACCCAGCAAAATATACTCTTCTACTAAAAAGTGAAGAGTATAAGAAATTACCAACTGCAGCAGAGACGTAGGAGAGATTCAGAGTGTGTAGAGCCCACAGGAGCAGGCAGAAGCGGCTCCAGCAGCGGCAGAACCATGTCCCTGTGGCCACAGCCATAAGGCTCAGCAGTGTTGGTCAGGACAAAACAGAGTTACAGCAGGGGGCAACAGAGAAGTAAAGCATCCACTTTCCTCCAGAAATTGCCCAGCCATTCTCTCTCCCCTGCCTAACAAGGCTACAAGTCTAGATTTACTGCCCCTTATCTCTCACCAGGTCACTTCTGGTCTCACCCTATAGCTAATGTAAAGGACAAAGAAATTCCTTCTCCCTTCCTCACTTTCCCCCAACTGAAGATCTCTATAAAGCCCACTTATCTGTAACCCCAAATTGACTGCTCCATTTTTGAGAGTCAGTCCTGGCAGCATGCGCTTTCCCCCCCCAAATAAAACTTCCATCTTTGCCTAAGAGCAGTCTCTGTGGTCACTCCTGAACCTTACATGTGGTGCCGGGACTTGGATAGGAAGGCTTCTTAGGTGGCCAGACCTCCTTTGCCCTGACCGGACCACTGAGCTGCCATTTGACCCTCTGAAGGCCTCGGACCATCTCTGCCTGACACAGGCTCTCACACCCCCACAATTCAGCCTCACTGTTCTTTTCTACATCTCCTCCTTCCTTTTTGGTACGTGTCCCTCTCTCTCGGATTGGCCTGTCTCAGGTTTCACCCCTCCGCATGGAAGCCATGCCAGCATGACAGGCTACACACCTCGGCCACTAGGCCTCACCCCAGGTCTCCAGAAAGACACATTCTGGACACCTCAGGGACACACTCTGGACACCTCGGGTCTCTCTCTCTGGTCTATCGTACACTAAGGAGTGCCTTTTGGTTTGGTTGCACCATCTCAGAACACCTTTCCCTGTTCCTCCTTAGCTCTCATCTTCCACTGCCAGCCATTTTAATCCTCCACAGCCAGCAGCTTTCACCATTGGGAGCACAGTCGCCCTCCTTGCCCACTAACAGGCTAAAAAGCTGACAGTTCCGACCTGTACGGCCTCTGCTCACATGGGAGGTGCAGGCACCATCCACCCTAATGGGCCAGAGGGTCATATTAATGTTCTGTGTAAACCCAGCTTAAGCTCTTGGTTATTTTTCTCTCACCCTTGTTTTGCTTTTTCCCTGTCTCCTTAAGAACTTAAAGCCTTGCCAGGCATGGTGGCATGCACCTTTAATCCCAGCACTTGGGAGGCAGAGGTAGGAGGATCGCTGTGAGTTCAAGGCCACCCGGAGACTACATAATGAATTCCAGGTCAGCCTGGGCTTCAGTGAGAATCTACCTTGAAAAACAAAACAAAAAGAACTTAAAGCCTCGATGACTCTTGGAAAACATCTTTCTCTGCAACTCTGCTTGGCCACATCCATAATCTGGACAATGGATCCAAATGGCCTGAGAATGATACTTTTAATTTCCTAATTCCCACTGAATTAAAACAAATTTCTAAGCTGGGCATGGTGGTGCATGCCTTTAATCCCAGCACTCGGGAGGCAGAGGTAGGAGCATCACCATGAGTTCGAGGCCACCCTGAGACTCCATAGTGAATTCCAGGTCAGCCTGAGCCAGAGTGAGACCCTACCTCGAAAAACCAAAACACAAAACAAACAAAAAATTTCTGCCAATGTACAGGCAAATGGCCCACAGTACCCTATTTTTCACTCTGTATGCAAGGCCTTCTATCTGTTCTACCTGCCATTCTCCCCAGGTCCTAGCCAAGGTCTCAGAAATGCACTCTCACTCAACCCCTCCCCCATACTCATCCTCACTCTCTGCTTTTGACCCTGACACCATAGAGGACCTCGCCCCAACAGCTCCTCCAGCTCCCTCAGCCTCTCCCAATACTCTCCCTGGTCACAAGGTTTGATGTTAGTCTCTGGAGTTGTAAATCAAATAGAAATTTAAAATGGGAATGCATAACTTCTGAATAAATGAATGAATGAATGATGTGTGAAGGGGAAATGGTTGTCTAGAGTCTATATGAAAAATGCACTTGAAATGAATGTGTGTGTATGTATGTGGCTCACAGCCCTAAGGTTGCAGAATGATTTCTGTTCTGAGCACTGCCATTTTATTGTGAGGATGTTTTCCACCAAGCACACTGTACTAGACAGTATAGCCAATTTTTACTGTTGAATGCCCCCCAAAAGGAACATTTACAGTAATTACGATCACAGACAACAAAATGCAAGTTTCTCCTACTCTTAAAGAGTTGTAAAATGGCAGGTTTGAAAAGCTGCCTTATAGCCCTGAGGGAAGATCAAAACTCTCCCTGGAACTTAGGGTGTGTGTGTGTGGGGGGGGGGTTTCTTTTTTAGCTTCCCTGCTTTGCAGAGCCAGGGAACTGCAAGCACAGGGACTCTCAGGATCCTGGCCCCAGCATGATGATGAATGCCAAGTCACTATGGAGACTTCTTATAAGAAATTTGTAACTGTTTTATGCTTACTTTATCTTTCTATGCTTCTATGGAACTACTATCAGACAACAGCCTCAAGATTTATGTTTAAATTTAAAAGTTATTCGATACTAAATTTGTAAAAACAAATTTCTAAAATTTCTAATAATGTTTAAATCTGATTTCACTTTTTAAAATTTTTATTTATTTATTTATTTATTTGACAGACAGAGAGAATGAATGGGTGCACCAGGGCCTGCAGCCACTGCAAATGAACTCCAGACGCGTGTGCCCCCTTGTGCGTCTGGCTAATGTGGGTCCTAGGGAATTGATTGCTGGTCATTTGGCTTTGCAAGCAAATGCCTTAACCACTAAGCCATCCCTCTAGCCCTCATATGTATATATTTTTAAATGTGTTTCAGGAGCCAGGTGTGGTGGTGCACGCCTTTAATCCCAGCACTTGGGAGGCAGAGGTAGGAGGACTGCCTTAAGTTCCAGGCCACCCTGAGACTACATAGTGAAGTCCAGGTCAGCCTGGACTACAGCAAAACCCTACCTCGAGAAACAAAACAAACAAACAAAAAAATGTGTTTCAGGAAAGTTATAAGAAACAAGGTTCCAAAAGCTATATGTTTATTCTGGATAAATAACAAGTCAAATCTGATCTAGTCTTTCTTTGAAAAGGTTATTTCGAGTTGGAGAGATGGCTTAGTGTTTAAGGCACAAGCCTGCAAAACCTAAGGATCCTGGTTTGATTCTCCAGGTCCCATGTAAGCCAGATGCACATGGTGGCACATGTGTCTGGAGTTTGTTTGCAGTGTTTAGAGGCCTTGTGCACCTATTCTCACTCTTTCTCTCTCTCCCTCTGTCTCTAATAAATAAAAAATAATAATACCTTTAAAAACATAAAGTTATTTCAAAGGCCTCTTAAGGGGAAAAAATGGTCATATTAAAAGTCTTGGGCTGGAGAGATGGCTTAGCGGTTAAGCGCTTGCCTGTGAAGCCTAAGGACCCCGGTTCGAAGCTTGGTTCCCCAGGACCCACGTTAGCCAGATGCACAAGGGGGCGCACGCGTCTGGAGTTCGTTTGCAGAGGCTGGAAGCCCTGGCGCACCCATTCTCTCTCTCTATCTGCCTCTTTCTCTCTCTCTGTCACTCTCAAATAAATAAATAAATAAAAATGAACCAAAAAATATTAAAAAAAAAAGTCTTATGTTAAGGACAATAAAAGATTTGTTGATAGTTATGAGGTGAATATGACTAAAGAAGATAAACTGGAGAAAAAACTTTAAATGTTGAATGTTAAATGTTTGATGAAAAAGATTGTTACAGAGTGGTTACATGTATTGTAAGTAAAAGTATATAGATGAAGGTATGAATAAAGTATGTAGATGAAGATATGAGTAAGCTTAAACATAAGGTTAAAGACAAAATACTTAACCAGATTACAGAATTCTTGACATATGAAATGACTTAACCTAGTGCTCACATCAGACTAACAAAGTATGGCCCTGGCTGCTAACAGGATGCTATGGTATTCACACTGTAAACTTAACTTTGACTCATTAATGTTAATCTGGTCATAATAATGGTTATGAAAGACTAAATTTAAGCCGGATGTAGTGGCACACACCTCTAATCCCAGCACTCGGGAGGGAGAGGTAGGAGGATCGCCATGAGTTTGAGGTTACCCTGAGACTCCATAGTGAGTTCCAGATCGGCCTGAGCTAGAGTGAGATCCCACCTTGAAAAAAAGGGGAAAAAAAAGGCTAAATTTAGAGTACCCAACTAAGTTAACTAGGTTCCTCTATTTGTCAACCTTTTAATTAAATCTTAAGGTTAAAATTGACTTAATATTTAATTTTCTTCTAAATTATTCTATCTAAAACCCTGCCTCAAAAAAAAAAACAAAACAGGGCTGGAGATGGCTTAGCGGTTAAGCGCTTGCCTGTGAAGCCTAAGGACCCCGGTTCAAGGCTTGATTCCCCAGGACCTGCGTTAGCCAGATGCACAACGGGGTGCACGTGTCTGGAGTTTGTTTGCAGTGGCTGGAAGCCCTGGCGTGCCCATTCTCTCTCTCTCTCTGCCTGTCACTCTCAAATAAGTAAATAAAAATAACAAAAAAATTTTCATTTTGGCTCATCAGTTAAAGGTGCTTATTTGCAAAGCCAGATACACATAATGGAACATGCATTTGAAAATTGTTTTGGAAATTGTTGGCAGTGGCAAGTGGCCCTGGCATGCTCATTCCCTCTCTTTTCTATGAGACTTGCCTCCATTTTTATTAGATCATGGCAGTTTAATCCAGTTCCTCTATTCTTTGGGTATCTTAAATATAACTAAATTAATTTCAAAAACTGACTTATAGATGGGATGGACATGTTATTTAGCTTTTAAGAGTGCTAACTCTTCTCCAAAATGTATGTATTTAAAGGTATCCCAATTCTGATAAACTTAAAATTTATACAATTTTTCATGTCTTCATATTTAAGCCAAAAATGTTACTATGTAATATATATTTCTTGTCTATTTTAAATTCTGTCAACAAATCTTTTGTTCATAGTTTACTTTCTGTAGCCTCATGTGCTTTAAATATGTAAACTTTACTTTTTGTTAATATCAGACTTTCCCAAATATCAGAATATTGTACTTTGGTTTATACAAAAGCATGCATCTTCATGCCTGACTAAAACTCTGTAATTTTAAGATGGTTATTGTCTTGTTCAAGCTGATTCTGCTAGATGATTATCACTGAAGTTTTAATCTAAGTCTTATAAAAAATGATTTACAAACCGGGCCTGGTGGCGCACGCCTTTAATCCCAGCACTCAGGAGGCAGAGGTAGGAGGATTGCTGTGAGTTTGAGGCCACCCTGAGACTCTATAGTGAATTCCAGGTCAGCCTGGGCTAGAGTGAGACCCTACCTCTAAAAACCAAAAAAAAAAAAAGTGACTTATTATGATTTTTGTTCTTAGAAAAACTAAAAAAGCTCCTCATATCTTTAAAAATATACTGTATACAAACAATGCTAATATAGTTTGTTTAAGCTTCATGTAATAGTCATAAATATTTCCTTAATTAAGCCTTAAAATTGTTCAATGGTAAAAGGTACTTATTTAAGAAATTGCTGGAGCTGGGTGTGGTGGAGCACGCCTTTAATCCCAGCACTTGGGAGGCAGAGGTAGAAGGATTGCTGTGAGCTCGAGGCCACCCTGAGACTACATAGTGAATTCCAGGTCAGCCTGGGCTAGAGCAAAACCCTACCTCAAAAAACCAAAAAAAAAAAAAAAAAAAAAAAAAAAAAAAAAAAAAAAAAATTGCTTTGTACCTGTCATATTGTTTCTAATGCATGTTAAAATCAGGCTTGCATAACTCAATAATGACCAACTTTTAATTTTATTCTTAAGCAATGTATAATCAGTCTCAGTCAAGGTATCACTTAAGTGTCTCATTTTTGACATCTTAAGTTCATTGCTTATAGAAATATTGATATTTACGATATGTTTCCTGCCCTAAAAATAATCTTAAATTGCTGTTCTACTTCCAGTTTGGGGAGTAATTGGTACTTACATTGGTATACAGACTAACCAAAGTTGTTTTCAAACACAGATGTTGTTTTTATACTATTTTGTCTTCTTCCTGACATACAATTTCTAGATTAAATCAATGGCCTTAAAGTTATTAATAAAATAACTGATAAAAATATTGTCTTTAGACCAGGTGTAGTGGCGCACACCTTTAATCCCAGCACTTGGGAGGCAGAGGTAGGAGGATTGTCTTGAGTTCAAGGCCACCCTGAGACTACATAGTGAATTTCAGATCAGCCTGAGCTAGAGTGAGACCCTACATCAAAAACCAAAATATATCTTTAGAGCTACTAAAATATTCTGCCTATACTTATAGTTGACAGATACTGAAAAGATAAAATGTGTGTGCTTTCTATGTCCCAGATATAGCTTACACTGTCACCTGACAACTGAACTTAAATATTACCTTTAATGCAGTCCCCATCAAAATTTCAATGGCATTCTCCATGGATGTAGGGGGAAAAAAAAATCGAAAAAATTCATTTGGAAGCACAAAAAATCTGGAATATCTCAAACAATTTTGAGCAATGAAAATAAAACTGGTGGTATCACCATACCTGATTTTAACCTATACTACAGAGCCATAGTAACAAAAACAGTATGGTACTCACACAGAAATAGACATGTACATCAATGGAATACAACAGAGGACCCAGGTGTAAACCCGAGTAGCTATAGCCACCTGATATTTGATAAAAATACCAAAAATACTCATTGGAGAAAAGACAGCCTCTTCAGCAAATGGTTCTGGGAAAACTGGATATGTATCTGTATAAGGATGAAAATAGATCCTTATTTCTCTCCATGAACAAGAATTAAGTCCAAGTGGATCAAAGACCTTAATATCAGACCTGAAACTGCTAGAAGAAAAAGTAGGGGAAACCATTCAACATATTGGTCTTGGCAAAGACTTTCTGAATATAACCTCAATTGCTCAAGCAATAAAACCAAATTAACCCCTGGGTCCTCAAAAAATTGCAAAGCTTTTGTATAGCAAAGGACACTGTGAAGAGAGCAAACAGGCAACCTATAGAATGAGAGAAAGTTTTTGCCAGCTATACATCTAAGAGAGGATTACTATCCAGGATACACAAAGAAGTCAAAAGATTAAATAATAAGAAATCAAACAACCCAATTAAAAGATGGGCAATAAGATGGGTGTGGTGGTGCAAGCCTTTAATTTCAGCACTCAGGAGGCAGAGGTAGGAGGATTGCTGAGTTCGAGGCCACCCTGAGACTACACAGTGAATTCCAGGTTAGCCTGAGCTACAGTGAGACCTTACCTCGAAACCCACCCCCCCAAAAAAAACAAAAGGCTATGGAACTAAATAGAGAATTCTCAAAAGAAGAAATACAGATGGCATATAAACATCCAAAAAAAAAACAAAAAACTGTTCTACATCCCTAGCCATCAGGGAAATGCAGATTAAAACTACACTGAGATTCCATCTCACTCCTGTCAGATTGCCTACCATCATGAAAACAAATGACCATAAAATCTGGTGAGGATGTGAAAAAAGAGAAACTCTTATACATTGTTGGTGGGGATGCAATCTGGTCCAGCCATTGTGGAAATCAGTGGTTCCTGAGACAGCTAAAAATAGATCTACCATATAACCCAGCTATAGCACTCCTAGGCATATATCCTAAGGACTCGTCTCACTACCTCAGAGATATTTGCTCAACCATGTTTATTGCTGTATTCACAATAGCTAGGAAATGAAACCAGCCTAGATGTCCCTCAACTGAAGAGTGGATAAGGAAGATATGGCACATTTATACAATGGAGTTCTACTCAGTGGTAAAGTAAAATGAAGTTATGAAATTTGCAGGAAAATGGATGGATCTGGAAAGGATTATACTAAGTGAGGTAACCCAGGCCCAGAAAACCAAATGTCATATGTTCTCTCATGTGTGGATCCTAGCATCAATGATTGGACTTCTGTGTGTAGAGGAAGAAAACTCAGTAGCAGAGGCCAGTAAGCTAGAAAGGTGATATAAAGGAAATAGAAAGGAAGGGAGTGGGGGACTTAATAGGATGGTATTGTATATATGTAAGTAGAAGAACAGGTTAATGGGAGTGGAAAGGCCTAAGTGAGGTCAGGGGGAAGAGATTGAGTAAGGAAAGATGGAGGGAGGGCTAATCAAAATCTAAGAGGATATAAGTAAATCATATGGAAAACTATCTTTTTGGACAATGGAACACTCAGGAGCCATAGATTGTTACTAGAAATTTTCAGTGCCAGGAATGGGATACCTTCCAGTGAGTGAGTTATTGGCCAGGCAGGGAGGTCCTTGGTACCCCCAAAACATTACAGGCCATTGCTGAGGCCTTTGTTTTCCAACCAGGAATAGATGGTAAGACCTATTGCTGAAACCTCCCTGCAAGGTCACCGAGAAATCCTGCTGGAGCTGAACTAAAAACCTCCTCCTTGTAGACCAGCTGACAAAAAGCTGGTAAAAGCCACACTGCATGCAGTTCAATGGGAGAGGGGGAAATCACCAGTGAAGATACTCAACAGTGGACACTGCACGCCTTAAATTTAGTCAGCCAGGCCACATGAGCCAACAGGTGCAATAGTGGCATGTCTGTTATGGGGGAGACCAATTGCCCTCTAATTTGGAGGCCTGCTTCATGGGGAGGGAATACATCCCTGATACTGAAAACCTACAACAGGGCTAGTCATGAGTCCTAGGGGTGTAATGTCTCTGCCGTCTGGCTAAATGCATATACTATGTTCACCAAACTGCCCAGTAAGCACTTCTCTTAATGTTCATACCCTTTTATTAATGCTACTCTCACTTTTGGCTAGAGAACCTTCTCTTTTCAGATGGCAGTGGCCTTGGGATGACTCAGAAAGCACCATGGTGCTGAGGAGTGACAGAGGAGTGCTCAGCACTGAAATATCTCTATCATACCTTCCAAGGCTCAGGGTCTATTTCAGAAAAGGTGAATGAGAGAATGTAAGAGCCAAAGGAAGGGTATGACTCCTTACAATGTGCTCCTCCAGACATAAAATGGCCTGGGTATCCATGACCTCACAGAGCCTGACACTACCTACACAAGACCATCATAATAGGAGGAAAAGATGATGACATCAAAATAGAGACTGATTGAGAGGGGGAGGGGATATGATGGAGAGTGGAGTTTCAAAAGGGAAAGTGGTGGAACCAGCCTAGATGCCCCTCAACTGATGAGTGGATAACGAAGATATGGCACATTTATACAATGGAGTTCTACTCAGCGGTAAAGAAAAATTAAGTTATGAAATTTGCAGCAAAATGGATGGATCTGGAAAGGATTATACCAAGTGAGGTAACCCAGGCCCAGAAAGCCAAGCGCCGCATGTTCTCTCTCACATGTGGATCCTAGCTACAGATGATTGGGCTTCTGCGTGAGAAAGAAAAAACTCAGTAGCAAAGGTCATTAAGCTAAAAAAGAAATACAAAGGGAAGAGAAAAGAAGGGAAAAGGGTACTTAATAGGTTGGTATTGCATATATGTAAGTAGAAGAATAGATTAACGGGGGTAAAAAGGCCTAAAGTGAGGTCTGGGGAGGAGACTGAGTAAAGGAAAAGTGGAGGGAGGGCTAATGAAAATCTAAAAGGATATAAATAAATCATATGGAATTCTCCGATTTTGGACAATGGAACACTCAGGAGCTGTAGAACGTTGCCAGAAAATTTTCAGTGCCAGGGATGGGATACCTTCCAGTGAGTTGTTGGCCAGGGAGGCCCCTGATGCCCCCAAAACATTATAGGCCATTGCTGAGACCCTTGGTTTCCCACCAGGAATAGATGGTAAGACCCTATTGCTGAAGACTCCACATACTTGGGCTGCAAAGCCACTGAGAAATCCTGCTGGAACTGAGCTGATAACCTCCTCCATGTAGACCAGCTGACAGAAAGCTGGAAGAAGCCATTCTACATGCTGTTCAATGGGAGAAAGAGATACCACCAGTGAAGATACTCAACAGTAGACACTGCAAGCCTCATAATTGGCCAACCAGGCCAAATGAGCCAACAGGTGCAATAGTGGCACGTCAGTCATGGTGGAAACCAATTGCCCTCCAATTGGACTGGAGGCCTGCTCCAAGGGAGGGAATACATCCCAGATACTGAACACTTAAAACAGGGGTAGTCATGATCCCTAGGGGTGTAACATCTGCTGATGTCTGGATAAGTGTATATACTATGCTTATCAAACTGCCCAGTAAGCGCTTAATATTCATACCCTTATATTAGTGCTACTCTCACTTTGGGTAGAGAATCTTTTCAGATGACAGTGACCTTGGGACAACTCAGAAGGTATCATGGTGCTGGAAAGAAGTGACTAGAGTACCGAGTAACTCCTCAATCACACCTTCCAAGGCTCAGGGTCTAATGCGGAAGAAGTGGCAGAAAGAATGTAAGAGCCAAAGGAAGGGTTGGACTCCTTACTACGTGCTCCCTCCAGACATCAAATGGTGTGGATATCCATAACCTCATAGTGCCTGACACTACCTACACAAGACCATCACAGAAGGAGGGAAAGATCACGACATCAAAATAAGAGAGAGACTTATTGAGATGGGGTGGGGATATGATGGAGAATGGAATTTCAAAGGGGAAAGTGGGGGAGGGGGAGAGGGAGGGTATTACCATGGTATATTTTTTATAATCATGGAAAATGTTTTAAAAAATTGAGAAAAAATAAAATAAGATAAAAAAAGGGGAAGTGGAAGCTGGGTGTGGTGGCCCATGCCTTTAATCCCAGCATTCGGGAGGCAGAAGTAGGAGGATCGCTATATATCTCTATATACCTGCCTCTTTCTCTCTCTCTTTCTCAAATAAATAAAATATAATAAAAATGTTTTTTTGTTTTTTAATTTGGAGGCTTGCTGGGCATGGTGGTGCATGCCTTTAATCCTAGCACTCAGGAGGCAGAGGTAGGAGGATCACTGTGAGTTCGAGGCCACCCTGAGACTACATAGTGAATTCCAGGTCAGCCTGAGATAGAGTGAAAAACAAAACAAAAAAAGCAAAAACAAACAAAGAAAAAAAAAAAAACCCCGGGAAAGAGGGGAGGGAGGGAATTAGCATGGGATATGGTTTATAATCATGGAAGTTGTCAATAAAACTAATAAAATAAAAATTTAAAAAACTTAGTAGAAAAGACATAAATTGCCAGGCATTGTGGCTCACGCCTTTAATCCCAGCACTTGGGAGGCAGAGGTAGGAGGGTCGACATGAGTTCAAGTCCAACCTGAGATGACATAGTGTGGGGGGGAAATAAATACATACAAGAATTATTAGGCATGCCGGGCGTGGTGGTGGCGCATGCCTTTAATCCCAGCATTTGGGAGGCAGAGGTAGGAGGATTGCTATGAGTTTGAGGCTACCATGAGACTACAAAGTGAATTCCAAGTCAGCCTGAGCTAGAGTGAGACTCTACTTCAAAAAAACCAAAACTGACTTCCGGTTAAGATGGCGGCGTAGGTACCACACCAAAGCAGCCTAGGGGGCAAAAAAGATCAGAAAAACTCAGCAAAATACACACTTTTACTGAAAAGTGAGGTGTATAGGAAATTGAAGCGGCAGCGGAGAAGTAGAAGAGTTATAGAGCATCCAGAGCCTGCACAGGCAGGAAAAGCAGCTCCGGCAGCTTGGCCAACCGCCGCGGCCGCGGGGCACCAGAAAGCCGCCAGACTCGCTCGAGCCGCAGGAAAAGCCAGGTGCCGGAGCTTTCCCTCACACCGCCCTCTCCGCAACTCGGGAAACGTTCGTGAGGGGAGAGCGGCAGCGAGCAGCGGAGGAGCAGACCGCGAGGTAGAAGAACACGTGGAGCAGTGAGAGAATCAGAGCAGCCGCGGCTCCCTCCCCTCCCCCACCGCCTGAGCCCAGCTCCAGCGAACACAGCAGCGGCCCGGGACCCGGCCACGCCAACTTGGGCTGACAGCGGGACCCAAGCAGGAGCAGAGTTCGGCAGCAACATCAGCGGCTCCAGCACCGGTAACAGCGGCCCCAGCAGCAGCAGACCCAGGAGTAGCAGCAGTGGCAGACTCGGCAGCAGCAGCTTCAGGGGGAGCAGTGGCAGTGAACACAGCAGCAGCAGCTTCAGCAGCAGTGGTGGCTCCAGCAGAGGCAGCTACAGCAGCAGCAGAGGCAGCAGCAGTGGTGGGTCCAGCAGCAACACCTTCAACAGCAGTGGCTACAGCCCAGCAGGGGCAGCTTGAGCAGCAGCAGTTCCAGCAGCAGGGGAGCTGATCTGCAGGGCCACACTTGCCAGGCTCGGTTGGCCCCACAGGAAAAGCAAGTGCCCAGCTCCAGAAATCAGAACAGCAGCCCGACGACCCAGGCAGCAACTTGACTGAGACCAAAATCATCCAAGGTAACTGGGATTGCACCAGGGAAGGGTCTCACCTGGTCGCAAGCTGACTTGGATCCCTCAACAGACCAGAAATCTTAACCTTTTTGTTGATAGAGGATCTGGTCGTTATAATAACTACTCTTGCATACATACTCGGGGCTGTTTTTGATTGAATGTGTACAGTGTTTAGTTAAATTTTAGAATCTACCTGTATTTTATTCCACTTAGCCTGCTTGAATACTCCTATAGCAGGGAAACTCAACCCCTAAGAACATCTTTGTAGATACTCTGAGAGTCTTAAGAGCCACACCTTACACCTTAAGGTCCTACCCTGAAAATATATTACATCAAATCAATTGATACAGCTAATAATACACAGCTAGCTAGAAAATCCAAGCATTAACTTAATCCAAGATGCAAAAATATATACATTATAACACAAGAAACACTAAAAAGCAAGACGATATAAATCCACCTAAAAGTATTAATGCATCAGAAATGTCCTCCAGTGAGAAAGAGTTAGAGGAAATGCCTGAGAAAGAGTTCAAAAGAATGATTATAAATATGTTCAAAGAGGTCAAAGAACACATGAAAACAATGAAAGAAGAAATCAAAGAGGAAATCAAAGAGGAAATCAAAGGAATCAAAGAAGATGCAGGACACCAATTTAATGAAATAAAGAAGGCAATACAAGACATAAATAAGGAAATAGAAATAATAAAGACAAACCAGTCAGAATTACTAGCAATGAAGAACACAGTTAATGAAATAAGAAACTTTGTAGAAAATCTCACCAGTAAGATGAATGAGGGAGAGGAGAGAATATCTAAGCTAGAAGACCAGGTGGCAGACCTAATACAGTCCAACAAAGAGAAAGACAAACTTATAGAAAAGTATGAGTGGGAATTTCAAGATATTCGGGACACTATGAAAAGATCCAATATAAGAATTCAGGGCATAGTAGAAGGAGAAGAACTCCAATCCAAAGGCATAGTAGGCGTCTTCAACAAAATCATAGAAAAAAATTTCCCCCAAATTGGGAAAGAGGTGCCAATGCAGATACAGGAAGCCTTTAGAACCCCAGCCAGACAACACCCAGAAAGAACCTCTCCTCGCCATATTATAATCAAACTTCCAAACACACACACCAAAGAAAAAATATTGAAAGCAGTTAGAGAGAAAAATCAAGTTACCTACAAAAGCAAGCCCATCAGGATTACAGCAGATTATTCAACACAAACTTTTAAAGCCAGAAGGGCTTGGAGTGATATATTCCAAGTTCTGAAAGATAACAACTGTCAACCAAGGTTACTTTATCCTGCAAAGTTATCCATTCTAATAGGTGGAGAAATAAAGACATTCCATGACAAAAGCAGGTTAAAGGAGTATTTGAAGACAAAACCAGCTCTACAGAAAATACTTGATAGAATTCTCCATGATGAAGAAAAGGAAAAGCACACATATAAGGAACCTAGAAAAAACAAGCAATACTCAAATACTAGTTAACAGAAGAGAGTACAGGTAGAACCAGAAACACACACACACAAAAATGGCAAACATAAATACACACCTTTCAATAACATCTCTTAATATCAACAGCCTCAATGCCCCAACGAAAAGACATAGATTTGCAGGCTGGGTTAAAAAGCAGGATCCTACAATTTGTTGTCTCCAAGAAACTCACCTTTCTACAAAGGATAGACATTATCTTAGGGTGAAAGGTTGGAAGATGGTGTTTCAAGCAAATGGGCCTAGAAAACAAGCAGGGGTTGCTATCCTAATATCAGACAGGGTAGACTTTAGTCCGACATTAGTCAAGAAAGATAAGGAAGGTCACTTTATATTGATTAAGGGCACACTCCAACAGGAGGACATTATAATCCTAAACATATATGCACCTAACATGGGGGCTCCCAAATTCATCAAACAAACACTATTAGAACTAAGGTCACAGATAACACCAAACACTGTGGTGGTGGGTGACTTTAACACCCCAGTCTCATCAATTGACAGGTCATCCCGGGAAAAAATAAACAGAGAGGCATCTGGACTAAATGAGGTCATAGAAGGAATGGACTTAACAGATATATACAGGACATTTCATCCAAAGGCTGCAGAATATACATTCTTTTCGGCAGCACATGGAACATTCTCTAAAATAGACCATATATTAGGACACAAAGCAAATCTTAACAAATTCAGGAAAATTGAAATAATTCCTTGCATTCTATCTGACCACAATGGAATTAAACTACAAATCAGTAGCAAGGAAGGCTATAGAGCATACACAAAATCATGGAAACTAAACAATACACTACTAAATGATGAATGGGTCAATGAAGAAATCAAAAAGGAAATCAAAAAATTTATAGAGTCAAATGATAATGAGAACACAACATACCAAAATCTCTGGGACACAATGAAGGCAGTTCTAAGAGGTAAATTTATAGCCTTAAGTGCCTATATTAAGAAATTAGAAAGGTCGCAAGTAAACGACCTAATGCTTCGCCTTAAAGCCTTGGAAAAAAAAGAACAAGGCAAACCAAAAATCAGTAGACGGGAAGAAATAATAAAGATTAGGGCAGAAATTAATGAAATAGAAACAAAAAGAACAATCCAAAGAATTAATGAAACAAAGAGTTGGTTCTTTGAAAGGATAAACAAGATTGATAAACCCTTAGCAAATCTGACCAAAACAAAGAGAGAAGAGACACAAATTAATAAAATCAGAGATGAACAAGGGAACATCACAACAGATTCCAGAGAAATTCAAAAAATCATAGGGACATACTATAAAAGCATATATTCCACAAAGTATGAAAATCTGAAAGAAATGGATGATTTCCTTGATCTATATGACCTACCTAAATTAAATCAAAATGAGATTAATCACTTAAATAGACCGATAACAAACATGGAGATCCGAACAGTTATCAATAATCTCCCAACTAAAAAAAGCCCAGGCCCGGATGGATTCACTGCTGAATTTTACCAGACTTTTAAGGAAGAGCTAACACCATTGCTTCTTAAGCTTTTCCAGGAAATAGAAAAAGAAGGAATTCTACCAAACTCCTTCTATGAGGCCAGCATCACCCTGATACCAAAACCAGGCAAAGATAGAACAAGAAAAGAAAATTACAGACCAATCTCCCTCATGAACATAGATGCAAAAATTCTCAACAAAATATTGGCATACAGAATACAAGAGTATATCAAAAAGATCATTCACCCTGACCAAGTAGGCTTTATCCCAGAGATGCAGGGATGGTTCAACATACGCAAATCTATAAATGTAATACATTACATAAACGGGTTGAAGGACAAAAATCACATGATCATCTCATTAGACGCAGAGAAAGCATTTGACAAAATCCAACATCCCTTCATGATAAAAGTCCTACAGAGACTGGGAATAGAAGGAACCTATCTCAATATAATAAAGGCTATTTATGACAAGCCTACAGCCAACATATTACTAAATGGGGAAAAACTAGAAGCTTTTCCACTAAAATCAGGAACAAGACAAGGGTGTCCACTGTCCCCACTTTTATTTAATATAGTTTTGGAAGTCTTAGCCATAGCAATAAGGCAAGAGACACACATAAAAGGGATACAAATTGGAAAGGAAGAAATCAAGTTATCATTATTTGCAGATGACATGATTCTATACATAAGGGACCCTAAAGACTCTACTAGCAAGCTGTTAGAGCTGATCAAAACCTACAGCAATGTAGCAGGATACAAAATAAATACACAGAAATCAGTAGCCTTCATATATGCTAACAACAAACACACAGAGGATGAAATCAGAGAATCACTCCCATTCACAATCTAAAATAATACTGAGCAACAAAAAAGAGGCTGGTGGTATCACCATACCTGATTTTAACCTATACTACAGAGCCATAGTAACAAAAACAGCATGGTACTGGCACAAAAACAGACATGTAGATCAGTGGAACAGAATAGAGGACCCAGATGTAAGCCCAAGTAGCTACAGCCACCTGATATTCGATAAAAATGCCAAAAATACTCATTGGAGAAGAGACAGCCTCTTCAGCAAATGGTGTTTCGAAAACTGGATATATATCTGCAGAAGGATGAAAATAGATTCTTCTCTCTCACCTTGCACAAGAATTAAGTCCAAATGGATTAAAGACCTTAACATCAGACCGGAAACTCTGAAATTGCTAGAGGAAAAAGTAGGGGAAACCCTTCAACATATTGGTCTTGGCAAGGACTTTCTGAATACAACCCCAATTGCTCAGGCAATAAAACCACAGATTAACCACTGGGACCTAATGAAATTACAAAGATTTTGCACTGCAAAGGACACAGTGAAAAAAGCAAAGAGGCAACCTCCAGAATGGGAAAAAATCTTCGCCAGCTATATATCTGATAGAGGATTAATATCTAGGATATACAAAGAACTCAAAAAGTTAAATAATAAGGAATCAAACAAGCCAATCAAAAAATGGGCTATGGAGCTAAATAGAGAGTTCTCAAAGGAAGAAATACGAATGGCATATAAGCATCTAAAAAATGTTCTACGTCACTAGTCATCAGGGAAATGCAGATTAAAACTACATTGTGATTCCATCTCACTCCTGTCAGATTGGCCACCATCATGAAAACAAATGATCATAAATGTTGGTGGGGATGTGGAAAAAAAGGAACCCTTCTGCATTGCTGGTGGGAATGCAATCTGGTCCAGCCATTGTGGAAAACAGTGTGGAGGTTCCTAAAACAGCTAGAGATTGATCTACCATATGACCCAGCTATAGCACTCCTAGGCATATATCCAAAGGACTCATCTCATTTCCTTAGAAGTATGTGCTCAACCATGTTTATTGCTGCTCAATTTATAATAGCTGGGAAATGAAACCAGCCTAGATGTCCCTCAACAGATGAGTGGATAATGAAGATGTGGCACATTTATACAATGGAGTTCTACTCAGCGGTAAAGAAAAATGAAGTTATGAAATTTGCAGAAAAATGGATGGACCTGGAAAGTATTCTACTAAGTGAGGTAACCCAGGCCCAAAAAGCCAAGCACCACATGTTGTGTCTCATATGTGGATCCTAGCTACAGATGATTGGGCTTCTGCGTGAGAATGAAAATACTTAGTAGCAGAGGCCAGTAAGTTAAAAAGGAGACATAAAGGGTAGAGGAAGGAAGGGAGGAGGATACTTAATAGGTTGATATTGTACATATGTAATTACAATGAATGTAATGGGGAGGTAATATGATGGAGAATGGAATTTCAAATGGGAAAGTGTGGGGGTGGGGAGGGAGGGAATTACCATGGGATATATTTTATAATCATGGAAAATGATAATTAAAAAAAAACAACCCAAAACCAAAACTAAGCAATCCAACCAACCAAACAACAAAGACAAAGAATTGTTAGGCAAAAGTTAACCAAGATTAGCTGGGTATAGTGGGACACACCCATAATTCCAGCACTTGGGAGGTGGAGGGAGGAGGACCTGGAATTGAAGAATAGTTACAGCTACATAGAAAGTAGGGCTGGAGAGATGCCTTAATGGTTAAGGCGCCTGCTTGCCAAGCCAAAGGACGCCTGTTCAATTCTCCAGTATCCATGTAAAACAGATGCATGGGTAGCACATGTATCTGGAGTTCATTTGAAGTGGCCAAAGACCATGGCATGTCCACTCTTTCACTTTCCCTCTCCCTCTCTATTTGCCCCTCTCCCTCAAATAAATAAAGTTCAAAGCTAGTCTGGGCTACATGAGACTATCTCAAACAAAACTTGATTTGAAATCCTCAGCCTCACCATACTACAAATGAGGTGTGCTCTGAAGAGAACATGAAGCTATTTGGACAACCAATTGCCAAAAGGACTAGGCATGGGATTATAGATCCACCATTTCAGCAGAGCCCAGGGATAGCTATGGGTTATCTAGGGAGGATCTGTGGTGAGCTCTCATGTTTAAGTGTATGGATTCCCCTGAAAACTGACAATAATTGTAAACCAGGAAAACCATTGCTAGCAGTTTTTTTTTAAATTTTATTAACATTTTTTTATTCATGTATTTTATTTATTTGAGACAGAGAGGACAGAGAGTGAGAATGGGTGTGCCAGGATTTCCAGCAAATGAATGCATACACCATCATGTGCATCTGACTTATGTGGGACTTGGAGAATCAAACTTGGGTCCTTAGGCTTCATAGGCATATGCCTGAACTGCTAAGCCATCTCTCCAGCCATTTTGTTTGTTTGTTGAGGTAGGGTCTCATTCAAGTTCAGGCTGACTTGGAATTCACTATGTAGTCTCAGGGTGGCCTCAAATTCATGGTGATCCTCCTACCTCTGCCTCCTGAGTGTTGGGATTAAAGGCGTGTACCACCATGCCCAGCTTGCTAGCAGGTTCTTAAGGTACAGAAGTGAAGGATGGTCCCTGGGACAGAGCCACTGATGATGAAGCAGAGAGGTGGCTCCAGTCTACATGGAACCAGGCTTATCTAGGCCTGAGAAGTAAGGTTGCCCTATTGTGTAGATTCTTTTGTTCCTTGAGGTAGTGTCTCACTCTATCCCAGGCTGACTTGGAATTCACTATATAACTCACAGTGATCCTCCTCTGCCTCCCCAGTGCTGGCATAAAAGGCATGCACCACTAAGTCTGGCTTTCTTTCCTTTTTTTTTTTTTTTAAAGCCAGACTGGCAGACATTACATCCCTAGGGCTCAGACTACCCCTGTTGTAGGTTTTCAGTATCAAGGATGTATTCCCTCCCATGGAGTGGGCCTCCAAATTAGAGGGCAGTTGGTTTCCCCCATAACAGACATTCCACTATTGTGCCCGTTAGCTCATTTGGCCTTGCTGGCCAAATTCAAGGCTTGCAATGTCCACTGTTGAGTATCTTCACTGGTGATTTCTCTCTCTCCCATTGAACTGCATGCAACATGTCCTTTTCCAGCTGTCAGCTGGTTTGTATGGAGGTTTTCAGGTCAGCTCCAGCAGGATTTCTCAGTGACCTTGCTGCTTGAGTATGTGGAGTCTTCAGCAATAGGGTCTTACCATCTATTCCTGGTGGGAAACCAAGGGCCTCGGCAGTGGCCTGTAATGTTTTGGGGCATCAGGGACCTCCCTGGCCAACAACTCACTGAAAGGTATCCCATCCCTGGCACTGAACATTTTCTAGTAACAATCTATGACTTCTCAGTGTCCCATTGTCCAAAAAAGTAGGTTTCCACATGACTTATTTATATCCTCTTAGATTTTGATTAGCCCTCACTACACCTTTCCCTTATTCAATATCTTCCCCTGACCTTACATAGGCCTCTTCACCCCCACTAATCTGTTCCCAACAACAGTGTACAAGGGTTCCTTTTTCCACATCCTCGCCAGCATTTAGGGTCACTTGTTTTCATGATGGTAGCCAATATGACAGGAGATAGAATCTCAAAGTAGTTTTAATCTGCATTTCCCTGATGACTAGGGATGTAGAACTTTAGGTATTTATATGCCATCTGTATTTCTTCCTTTGAAGACTCTCTAGTTCCATAGTCCATTTTTTAATTGGGTTGTTTGATTTCTTATTATTTGTTTTTTTTGTTTTTTTTTTTCGAGGTAGGGTCTCACTCTAGCCCCAGGCTGACCTGGAATTCGCTATGGAATCTCAGGGTGGCCTAGAACTCACAGTGATCCTCCTACCTCTGCCTCCCGAGTGCTGGGATTAAAGGCATGCGCCACCACGCCTGGCTCTTATTATTTGAATTCTTTGTATATCCTAGTTATTAATACTCTACCACATGTATAGGGTTAGGAATGATACAGAGATTAGCATGGGCACTGCACAAGGATGACACGCAGATTCCTGAAGCATTTCATACACATATACACACAGTTTTTTTTTTTTTTTTTTGAGGTAGAGTCTCACTCTACCACAATCTGACCTCATTCACTATGTACTCTCAGGCTGGCTTTGAACTCACAGCAATCCTCCTACCTTTGCCTCCCAAGTGCTGGGATTAAAGGTGTGTGCCACCAAGCCCAGGCTCCATGCTTGCTTTTTTTTTTTTTTAAGGAAAAATGAAATATGCAAATAATATCAGTCAGGATCCACAACCATATGATAAAGGAAAACATTAAGAGTAATCTATAGTCAGAAGTGTTCTGTGTTATCTAAACAAGGAATGGAACACATCTAAATTCGAATCTGCAGTCCCTGTGGTAGGCCATGGCTAGTTCATAGGGAGCGCCTTACGTTTTGCTGAGGCTAACTGCTGAAGATGAACTGAAGTCAAGCCTGTTCCCCAATGCCCACTTGCCAGGGGAGCAAGATAATAAAAGTCCTATTTAACAGATAGCAAAGAACTTCCCATTTCGAACTTGGGAATACTGAACTTTGCATCAGGCACACATCCCCACATCTGGTATAGTACACACTCAGTCCTATTGTGTATCAGGTTTGCTTCCTCATCCCCCTTGCTGGACCAAACTTTTGATATTGGGGGGGGGGGGGAGTCCCTTCCTAAGACAAAGTCAAATACAAGTTGATTTTTTTTTTTTGGTTTTTCGAGTGATTGTTTCTTATACTTGGGGCTAGATTTGTTTCAGATTTTGGAATATTTGTAGATAATTTTGAAAATAAGGCCTGTGCACATCTGTCATGGTGGAAACAAACTGCCCTCTAATTGGACAGGAAGGTCTGCTCCATGGGAGGGAATACATCCTTGATACTGAAAACTTAAAACAAGGTTAGTCATAAACACTAGGGGTGTAACGTCTGCTGCTGTCTGGCTAAATGTATATGCTATGCTTATCAAACTGCCCAGTAAGCACTTCTCTCAATGTTCATACCCTTAGATTAATGCTACTCTCACTTTTGGTAAGAATCTTCTCTTTTCAGATGGCAGTGACCTTGGGATGACTCAGAAGGCATCATGGTGCTGAAAAGAAATGACAGGACTGCAGTATCTCTATCACACCTTTCAAGACTCGGGGTCCATTGCGGAAGAGGTGGTAGAAAGAATTTAAGAGCCAAAGGAGAGGCAGGACTCCTTACAACATTCTCCTCCAGGCACAAAATGGCCTGAATATCCATGACCTCACAGTGCCTGATACTACCTACACAAGACCATCATAATAGGAAGAAAAGATCATGACATCAAAATAAAAGAGACTGAAAATAAGGCCTGTGTCTTAAATAATGCGGCAATGGGGCTGTAGAGACGGCTTAGTGTTTAAGGCACTTGCCTGCGAAGCCAAAGGACCCATGTTCCCCAGAACCCATGTAAGCCAATTACACAAATGGGCACATGTGTTCTGGAGTTCATTTGCAGTGGCTGAAGGCCCTGGTGTGCCCATTCTATCTCTCTCAAATAAACAAATAATAGAAAAAAAATTAAATGTGGCAATGGGAACCGACCCCAGGTTTCATGCATTCCATAAAGTACTCTACTAAAGAGCTACACCTTTTAGATGTTCATGCATTTTTACTGTGACCATTCATGTGAGGTCAAGTGTTCTAGTTTCCAGTTGTATTGTCATACCAGCACTCAGTTTTTGATTTTAGATTAGGGAATCTCATCTTGTTCAAAATTCCTTGAGTGCTCCTATGGGCTTTGGACAGGGCTTGGCAAGTATGATGGTTGATATGTTCAGGAATCCAGACATTCCTCTTGAGTGGGTCTCTAAGTTTACTTCCAGAAAGGACTAACTGAAGGAAGAAGTCCTTCCCCAGGGTAGGCCTTTCCCTCAGAGTGGGCGGCCTCATCTAAGAAGCTCTAGAAAGGGGATATAAAAGGAATAAAGGGAAGGAGGGGGTATTTAATAGGATGGTATTGCATATCTGTAAGTAGGACAGATAAAAGGAGGCGAAAGTCTAAGTGAGGTTAGGGGAAAAGACTGAGGAAAGGAAACATGTAGGGAGGGCTAATCAAAATCTAGGAGGATATAAATAAGTCATATGGAAACGTACTTTTTTGGACAATGCAACACCCAGAAGCCAGATTGTTACTAGAAAAATTTCAGTGTCAGGGCTGGGATATCTTCCAGTGACTTGTTGGCCCAGGAGGTCTCTGATGCCCCCAAAACATTATAGGCCATTGCCAAGGCTCTTGGTTTCCCACCAGGAATAGATGGTAAGACCCTATTGCTGAAGACTCCACATACATGGGCTGCAAGGCCACTGGGAAATCCTGCTGGAGCTGAGCTGAAAACCTCCTCCATCTAGACCAGCTGACAGAAAAAGCTTCTTTTCAGATGGCAGTGACCTTGGGATGACCCAGAAGGCACCATGATGCTGACAAGAAGTGACAGAGGAGTGCTCAGCACTGAAATATCTCTTTCACACCTTCCAAGGCTTAGGGTCCATTGAGGAGGAGGTGGCAGAAAGAATATAGTAGTCAAAGGAAGGGTAGGACTCCTCATGACGTGCTTCTACAAACTCCAGATGTGTGCACCCCTTTGTGCATCTGGCTAATGTGGGTCCTTTGGCTTTGTAGGCAAACACCTTAACCACTAAGCCATCCCTACAGCCCATGGCACACTCCTTTAATCCCAGCACTCGGGAAGCAGAGGTAGGAGGATTGCTGAGAGTTCGAGGCTGCCCTGAGACTACATAGTGAATTCCAGGTCAGCCTGAGCTAGAGTGAGACCCTACCTCGAAAAATCAAAAAAAAAAAAAAAAAAAAAAGTAAGCTCTGGGGAAAAAAAGAATCTCTTCCTCCCACCTAGCTGCCAGTGCTACTTGCTGCCTTCCAACATGGACTACAGACCAGTGGCTTTCCAGGAAGCCTCTAGACCTTTAGTGCCCAATTGAGACTGCTGATGCATCCAGCCTCACAGACTAAGCAGCTACCGGGTTCCTTGACTCTCAGGCCTTGTTGAACTGCTGTAAGCTAATCCAATAACTTCCCTTTTAATACAATTCATTCTATTGGTTATGTTCATCTAGAGATCCAAGACTAATATGGGAACTCAAACCTGTTCAACACTCCAGACCAGAGTGTAGATGACAGGAATGTTCTCAATCATGACCCTGGAAGAATTTAAGACAGCACCCCAGTCACTTAAGTGAAAACAGAAAAACCAGCTTGAGGTAATGATAGTAATCTTTCTGTAAAACTAGCAAATCTTTTGCCGGGTGTGGTGCGCACGCCTTTAATCCCAGCACCTGGGAGGTAGAGGTAGGAGGATCACTGTGAGTTCGAGGCCACCCTGAGACTACATAGAGAATTCCAGGTCAGCCTGAGCTAAAGTGAGACCTACCTTGAAAAACAAAAACAAAAACAAAACTAGCAAATCTTTCAACTGAATTGAAAAATTTAAATCTGCCCTTGGAGCAAGGCTAATGATATCCTACTACAAGAGATCTGAACTTTAGCTTAATTGTAAATCTGTGTTTTAGCTTAGGTGAGCCTTATACTGTAGCTTCCCAGTGAAGATGGAACAAGGCCAAGTTTGGAATGGTTATGCACTTATGTGTCTATCCACCAAGCTATCATGTCTTATTACTCATCTGGTTGAGGTTTACTACTGTACCCTGAAATATGTAAAAAAACAACAACACACCCTACTATATTTCCCCTTGAGACAGCCTCACCTATTTTGTCCAAGATGGTCTTGAATACTTGAGCTGGAGAAATTCTCTTGCCTGAATCTCCCCAAAAGCTGGGATTACAAAGGTATGCCACTGTGCCAAGCCAAAAATTTTAATCTATTAGAAAAAATTTTTTACCATAGAACATCAATATTTTCTGAATAGGTGAAAGCTTTTATATTACATTTTATTTTGCAAGAAAATAAATTATACAACTTAAAAAATAAAATCCAACAATTAAGCAGTTCATCAAAATATTTCAGCCTACAGCATACAGAAACTGCTATCCTTGCAGATTGTACAGCATTGTCATTTCAGTGTGTAGTGGTGCACACTCAAAGTTGTGTAGACCATGAGGACAGATTACACTGCACTGTAGGAACTCAAACCTGTTCAACACTCTAGACCACAGAGTGTAGATGACAGGAATGCTCTCAACCATGACCCTGGAAGAATTTAAGACAGCACCCCAGTCATTTAAATGAAAATAGAAAAACCAGCTTGAGTTTATGATAGTAAATCTTTCTGTAAAACTAGCAAATCTTTCATCTGAATTGAAAAATTTAAATCTGCCCTTGGAGCAGGACTAATGATATCCTACTACAAGTAATGCAAAATAAAGGTCATATTTTATATTAAATTTAAAGAGTGGTAATATTTCAACTTTGGATATTTAAGACATTTCTACACAAAGTAAAAGCAAGAGACTTAAATGAACAAGTTGATAAACTCAGAGATTCTTCCAATAAACATATAAATTGGAAGACTTCAGAATTTAGTTCAAGGTTTCTTATTATTGAAATAATGATGTTCTAATATTTATCTTACTGTATCACATGTGTTCTGTATTTTCACAGTAAATTTTGTTTCATGTCTACTTCCTCTGGCCATGAGGTGGCAATGAAGGTAACATGTTCAGATGGATTATCTATATGTGATGATAAGTGTGCATAGTAAATCCAATGCTTGTTTGGTGGTAGCAGGGCTGGCTTTTCTTTCCCCAGCACTAAGCCAAGTTTCAGCCCTGCTTGGATGATACAAATTTTACGTGCAGAAGGGAGAAAAGAAATTGGATGAAGAATATAAAATCTGATACCGTACCTTTAGTAAAATCCTGCTAAAAGTTTTTCAGATTCTTCTTTTTTAATTAGCAAATCTATTGTCAAAACATATTTAAAGAAAATTTCAACAATGGTATAGGCACCTTATCAACTAAATGGTTTTGATAAACACCAAAAGCAGTTAAACTTTTGTGTGTGTGTTTATATATATATATATGCATATATATATATTAAAAAAAGATGAAAACTGTTAAGTCTACAGTATTTACTGCTGTTCATTCCCCAAAATACAATTAGGACATAATTAACTATTAAAAATTTATAAAAATTTGATAGAAAACTTTGCTATGGACTTAGTGTTACCCACTTTGCATTAAATTTGCCTTTAAAAATCAAAACATCATGGCTCTCATTCTTAAATGATCAAAAAGGATTATGAAATCTCAAAGTAGTTTTGAGAAAAAAGTATGGTTTAAAACAAATCTTAAACATTAAGAAATGATCTATAAGTTTCCTCCTTTGGCATTCTTATATTGGGATAGGCACATATGCCAAATACCAGACTACTGGTTAAATAGAAGGGTCAGTTATTAAAAGAATTCTTTTAAACTTCAAATGTATCCATTGATAGAAGACATCTACTTAGAGAAAATAATGAGCAATATTAATCGCTCACAGTATTTGTTCTAATAATAGCTACTTATTAGAGGCAAAGTGTATGAATTTAAATTATAAACAAAATTCCAATTTCCTATGAGTTTCAGAACAGATATTTGAATATAATCAGCAAAACCTTAAATATTCTTTCCTTCTTTCCAGCAGCGAGCTCACAAAGCTCTTGGGTTGGGGACAAATTCCACAAATGCTCTTAAAAGCACGTTGCAATAATATAATACTGTATGTGTTTTCACACTCCATTTTCTACTATTATCAAAACCATACAATTACTTAACATCCAAAAGATATAAAATAATTTTCAAGAAAAGATGAAACATGCACCACAAAGAATTAAAATCCATGTTGAGCCATTTTTTTCCTGATAGAGAATAAATTCTTCTCTTTCAGTTGTTCAAGTCCTCAAGTTCTAAAATTTCCACTGCTCTTGGTATTCATTCAATGCCAGCAACTAATAAGTTGCCGTTTAGACTGACGGAGAGGAACAAGGTAAATGTTGCCTTCTGAACATTTAAAAAATGTTTATTTTTAAAATATATAAATATATATGTACATATTTGGCAAGTTTACTGCTCACATTAAGAGTTGGTTGTAACAACTCTGCTTATGCTTTCCAGGTCTTATGTTATACAGTTTCCCCTTCCTCCTAAGTGACTGATAATCATTAATGTTTAATTCAGAATGCCATTCTTTCGAGAAACCTGAGGCTGTAAGTCCCTAATCATGACATTTTCAAACACCAAAACAGTTCTATGCTACAGACTGAGATCAGTGCCATAGCAGTTTCATACCAGAGTAGATTTCTGCATTGTTTTCAATCAACTTAGATATGGCATAACAAATATTAGGTGTACAAGTACTAAATGTGTTAGTAAGCACACCTAATGTTTGTTTTGCATTCTGACTCTGCAATCATGACCTATCTATATCCAAACATTCTTTTCAACAACTGAAGCAACAATATAAATCTTACTTTTTCAAAACAGGTTCTCCAGCCATGTAAGATTTAAAAAACAAAAAAATCTCATTATTTAACCACAAACAACTAAGGTAGCTTCTTATTTTCCTGCTTAGTGAAAAATCAAGATTTGTAAGGCGGAAAGATTAAATACCATTTTTTTAGGTCACCATTAAAATCCAGTTATTAAACTGAAAGCAGTGTCCTAACAAACAACTTGATGCTATAAAATATTTAATCATCTCACATACACCTGCCCTCTCCCAATGTGATGTTAACAAGTTCATTCTTTTCATCAAATGAAGCCAAGTGTTACTTCTAGTTTTAATTTCATTTTTTTCAATGAAAGATAATAGCATTTTTCAGTGCATGAATATCTGAATATCCTTCTTTGTGCAAGTACATTTTTTTTTTTCAGAGAAAAAAAAATCAATAATCCCTCCCACCCCTTCCCAGCTGTATTTCTCTTTGTGGGTAAAAATCGAATTGGCTTTAAAAAGTTCATAATGGGCTCTTCATGAATGCAATTTTCTCCACAAAACAACATGCTGTGTGAGTGTGCAACATGAAGGGAATGCCATCATGCTAACTACCGTGACTGGGAAATGTAGTTGTTTGTAAGGTAAGGCAGAGTTTAATATTTATGTAGTCAAAGTCCAAGTAAACCTTTCTCCGTCTCTCACCGGGACAACTTTCTGCCTAATCACTCCAAACCCTGGGTTCTCTATATTGTCCATGATATTCAAAACTATGCCATGTATATGAAAGTATTGATATCGGATTCATCTCTTCTGATGTATTTGTGCTCTATTAGCCACTCTATTTGTTCCTTTATCATTTTCTTTTGTGGCAAGAACATGTTTTTCAAAATTTCTACTAATTCAGTCTGCAGCTGAGCGTTACTTATTTTCTTTCTCATTTTCATTATTTGTATGATTGCTTCCTAGAAGAAAAAAAATGAAAGTGTTTTAATATATTAAACTAAGTAAAGCAAAACAAAATGACTTCATGTATCATACTCTCTCTATCCAGCATCTACTAGCAATCAATCTTGAGCCCAGTATTTACAAACATAAATGGTTTTTACTAATCATGAAAAAAAAATCTGTACATTATAGAGATTTTGAAACTAAGAAAAGCAACCATTACTTTTAACTTTTCTGCTGTAATTTATTTTTCGCTTTATGTGCACTAAAGAAATGTATTATATCTGGGAACACAATATGTATACAACTTTTATTTTTTTTAAAGATTTTTATTTATTTATTAGAGACAGAGAAAGAGAATGGGCATGCCAGAGCCTCCAGCCACTGCAAACGACCTCTAGACACATGTGCCACCATGTACATCTGGCTTATGTGGGAACTGCAGAAGTGAACCTGGGTCCTTAGGCTTCGCATGTGCCTTAACTGCTCAGCCATCTCTCCAGCCCCAACTTGGTATTCTTAAAATATCAATTAAGGGCTGGAGAGATGGCTTAGCGGTTAAGCGCTTGCCTGTGAAGCCTAAGGACCCCAGTTCGAGGCTCAGTTCCCCAGGTCCCACGTTAGCCAGATGCATGAGGGGGCGCACGCGTCTGGAGTTTGTCTGCAGAGGCTGGAAGCCCTGGCGCGCCCATTCTCTCTTTCTTTCTCCCTCTATCTGTCTTTCTCTCTGTGTCTGTTGCTCTCAAATAAATAAAAAAAAAATTTAAAATACCAATTAAGATACAGCAAAATGCAATACAATCCTGTATTGAGTTATTTCTTTGTGTAATAGGAAAGGCCTCTCTCTAGGTACATCTTACATACCAGTATGTATGACTACTTACATATTTATCAGATCAATAGTGTATTTGCTATAGATATTATTATTATTTTTTTAAGGTAGGGTCTCACTCTAGCCCAGGCTGACATGGAATTCACTATGTAGTCTTAGGCTGGCCTATAACTCATAATGATCCTTCTATATCAGCCTCCTCACTAGTGGGATTAGGGATTAAAGACATGTGGCACCATGCCTGGCTAGGTATTGTTTATTATTATTATTATTGTTACTACTAGTTATTTTTAATTTTTTTAAATTGGTTTTTTGATGTAGAGTCTTGCTCTAGCGCAGGCTGACCTGGAATTCACTATGTAGTTTCAGGGTAACCTTGAACTCATGGTAAGCCTCCTACCTCTACCTCCCAAGTGCTGGGATTAAAGGTGTGTGCCACCATGCCTATTTTTTTTTTTTTGATATTATCTTTTTTTAAAAAAAATATTTATTTATTTGAGCAGGGGCGGGGGAGAATGGGCACACCAGGGCCTCTTGCCACTACAAATGAACTTTGTGCATCTGGCTTTATGTGGGTTTTGGGGAATTAACCATGGGCTGTCAGGCTTTGCAAAAAATGCCTTTACCTACTGAGCTCTCTCTAGCCTGCTACAGATATTACATTTAGATTTTAGTTCAATTATATATTAAATGTTTCTAAACGTACTAATATTTTTCACATAGGTTTGATCAATTGAGACTCTGCATGTCTTCTATGTGGCCCTTGACCTACATGGTGCTAAAGCTAAAAAATCCTGTTAGTTTGTAATGGAAGTTATCACTTGTAATCGTAAATGCACATTACATACTTTAGTCCTACCAACTGTGAATTGTTGTTGAGGTCCATTTATTCAGGTACAGTCAAAAGGAGACACAACTTAGAGCTCGGACTCTATCCAGCCAATGGCTCAGAATCTCCTGGAGGCACCAAGCCACCTGATACCTCTCTTAGCCCTGAAAGAATTACTGCCATTCAGTTTTTAAATTCCAGTAAAATGAAAATTAGCTCTTTAAAAAAAAAATAACAGGTTGAATTACCTACAGGAGTTAAAATTTAAAAGAAGCTTGAAGACCTTTTTAAAAAGAGACTTTTCCAAAGCTGGGTATGGTGGCACATGCCTTTAATCCCAGCACTCAGGAGGCAGAGGTAGGAGGATCACCATGCGTTCAGGACCCCTGAGACTACACAGTGAGTTGAGCTACAGCGAGACCCTACACCTCAAAAAACCAACTAAAAAATAAAAATAAATAAATATAATAAGAAATAAAAACAAAAGGAGACTTTCCCAAATTTAAATATTCTATTTTAATATCACAAACCTGGGTTCGTAATATTCTTAGTTGAACTATTCCTTCATTTTCTTCTTCTCTCATTCTTTCGGTAGTGAGTTGCAAGCGTCCAATCAAGTTGATTTTACCCCTTTTCTGAACTTTAGCATTTTTTCTGTTAAAAAAAAACATGAAAGGGTAAAACATATTATAGCAATAATGTCTGAGGAAGTCTTTAAAACTTTGTAAATTAATATTTAGAACTGTGAGACATAATGCCTGGTGTGGTGATGGTCCATGTGTATCCCAGCATATGGGAGGTTAAGGTAGGAAGACCTCGAATTAAAGGCCATCCTGGACTAATTAGTGGCGCTGTCTTTAAAGAAGGGCTGGAGAGATGGCTCAGTGGTTGAGGCATTTGCCTGCAAAGCCAAAAGACCCATGTTAGCAGGATGCACTGGTGAGCGCACACGTCTGGAGTTGGAGTTCATTTGCGCCCATTCCCCCCTCCCCCACTTTCTGTGTCAAATAAATAAAAATAAAAAGTTTTTTTTTTTTTTTTAAGAAAAGATTCAGATTCTCCCAAACACAACAGAGCTCTGTTGACAAGTAACAACATTCTTGTAATAACAATATGATGTATATTGCTAGGGAAAAAATTAAAGCTGTATGAGTATTTTTTTCAATACTGTCTGGATTGTCAGGAAAAAAAAAAAAAAACTTGAGTAAAGCTGTTTTAGAGTGCCTCTGGGCACACAGTGCCTTTTGGCTCCTAATGCTGTTTTTTTGAGGTAGAGTCTTGTTCTAGCCTAGGCTGACCTCGAATTCACTAGGTAGTCTCAGGGTGGCCTCAAATTCATGGCAATCCTCCTACCTCTGCCTCCCAAGTGCAGGGACTAAAGGTGTGTGCCACCATATCTGGCTAATGTTTTTAATAAAAAGCAAAATGGTATGAACTTAGATTGATTATATATCAATTATTGTTTTTAATATTATAAGTAAAATAATTATTTTACTAAAAACAAAGCACTAAAATTCAAACATGGCATTTGTTAATTTGAATCAACCAACATAAACCTTACATTAAACTGAATTCCTGGTTCACTGAGAAGAGGGTACCTTCTGTAAAGTCCTTGGGTGAGTTGACTTGAGGTTCGTATAACAAAACTTGCCGTTTGAGCTTGGGAAAAGCTACTAAAGACTAAGAAGAATAGAAAGACAAACAATTAGCACCTATTAGCAGTATGAATTATTAACATCAACTCCCCAATGTTTGGAACAAAGAAGTCTAGACACAAATTTACAGTTCAAAGTATTATGTAGTACATTCATGCACGCATCAGTGAAAATAATAAAAGGAGACTGGGTGTGGTGGCGCACGCCTTTAATCCCAGCATTCAGGAGGCAGAGGTAGGAGTATCGCTGTGAATTTGAGGCCACCCTTAGACTACATAGTGAATTCCAGGTCACCCTGGGCTAAAGGGAAACCCTACCTTAAAAAACCAAAAACCAAAAATCAAAAAAAAAAAAAAAAAAAAAAAAAAAAAAAAAGATTGGTCACATGAACATAATAAATACCACCTGCCACTTAAATATCAGATTTTCCTCCACAGAAAATTATCCCAAAACTTACAATAATAAGCTTATAACATAGGGGAAAGAAGCTAATGAGTGCACTTTGCAAATCCTCAAAAGAACTATGTTTTCTAACTCTTAGATTTGTTGGTTATCATAAGGTATTTGAATATACTTTTAGAATAAAACTTAATTGTAAGCCAGATGTAGTGGCACATGCCTTTAATCCCAACAGCAGAGGTAGGAGGATTGCTGTGAGTATTCCAGATCAGCCTGGGCTAGATGAGACGGCACCTTGAACATCCAACCAAAATAAAGAAGAGCAGATAGAGAGAATGGAGGGATTTCAGGATTTCCAGCCACTGCAAAAGAACTCCAAACACACGCGGTGCCTTGTGCATATGGCTTACATGGGGTCTGTGGAATCGAACTTGACAGGCAAGTGCCTTAACCACTAAGCAATCTCTCCAGCACCACCCTTTGTTAAAATATTTTTATTTATTTGCAATGAGATCAAATGAATGAATGAATGAATGAACAGGTGCACCAGGGCCTCTAGCCACTGCAAGCAAACTCTAGATGCATCTTTATGCATCTGATTTTACATGGACACTGGGGAATTGAACCCAGATCCTTAGGTATTGCAGGCAAGTGCCTTAACTGCTGAGCCATCTCTCTAGGTCCCTTTGGTTTTTAAAATACCTTATTGGTGCTCTTTTCTTGGTTAAGTCATTTTGAGAGTGCCATTACTCACAAATTGACAGGAGGAGTAGGTCAGTAGTACAGTCCATGCCTGATGTGTATAAGGCCCTGGATTTGATCCCCAACACCCTCAAAAATCCAATTATTACAAACCAATCACATGTTTCCAGCTATGTGACAGGACACAATTAAAACAAACAAAAAAAAACCAACAAACAAACCCATAAGGTCCTTCGAAGTTCAGCATCAGGGAGTTCGGTAGCAAGCTTGAGATTTTCAAAGCTGATTTTCTCTCTAGGTCTTTGGTTCCATGCAAACAACACAGCCAGCTGAAACGTAGTGACCTCCAGATCATATTGACCTACTTCATTCTTAAATGTTATCTATGACAGATAAAACAGAATTAAAATTTTGTTTGCATGTGCAAATGAATACCAGATACTTGTGTTGCTTTCTGTATCAGGCTTACAGGGATGGCTTGGGAACTGAACAAAGGTCAGAAGGTTTTGCAAGCAAGTGCCTTTAACTACTGAAACATCTTCCCAGTTCCTATGCTATGTAAAATTCCCAATGAAAAAGACTGCTAGCTGTCGTCCAACCCTATTGTTTCTTTCTTTCATGGTAATGAAAAATTTGGCAGACTTTAGTAACCTCCAGTTTTCTCTGTATCAAAATGTGGCGATGGGTATACATTCTGATCAATGCATTACAAGAAGAAATGATGATAAAACATTTGGAAGTTGCTCTTAAGTGGGGACTGGGAAGATGGTGTGATGGCTCAGTAGGTAAGAGTACCTGTTATGTAAGCAGAAGGACATGAGCCCAATCCCCAGTACCCACATTAACAGTTGGGTATGTAAGCATGCATACATGCACACTGAAAAATGGGAGGGGGGAGAAAGAAAAAAGTTGCTCCTAAAGCAAAGTTAACCTCCTTTCCCTTCCCTTTGGCAGGCAGCAAGATAAGATGTAGGATCAGAGGGGATTCTAGACAAGGGAAATACAATGAAAAAGTATGATAGTGTAACTTCAAGATTTGTTCCTGAAAACTTTATGGAACAGATCCTCTATTACTGCTCAAATTTTTACATGTAAGACTGCAGGCAAAATCACTATTTTGTTAAACATTTTTTGAGTCCTTCTGCTAGTACCTAAGTTAATAGCCCATGTGAAACAACATTTACTTACAATTCCATTTGACATGAGATGATGCCAATGTAATTTTCTACCACTATGATTTTTTTTGTAAAATTCTTCTACTTCAGGTATCAAATCCTCCAGTTCAGTAGGAAGTGAGACAAAGACTTTCTCAGAGCTTCTAGACCATGCACCCGCATTCAGAATTTTTATATTAACAGAATCAGCTTTAGGTAAGAAAATCAGAAAACATAAAACATAAATAATCTTGACAATGAATAAACTTTGAAACTAATACAGGTTAAATTTGGTGAAAAATAAAGACTGTTTTGTCAAAAGGGCCCTTTTTATTTCAAAGTAAGTATTCATAAATCTAATTCCTTTTTGACAAGTATCACTAAGGAATGTGAATTTCATAACAACTCTGGATTTATTACAACTGATGTTTATTTTTTGTTACTATAAAACAAAGATATACTTTTTAAAAGTTTGAAAACATTCACTTATATATATAATTATAAAGTAATACCTGGTAAAGCCAACTTATTATTTTTGTGCATTTCTTTAAAAGCTTGGTTCAAATCTTCAGATACTTTTATGTCCTGAAACATTCGAGCAAGCTTATTTACATAATCTGCTGGCATACCAACTTCCTATAAAAAGCAAAGACAGAAGAGATAACAGATATGTAATCTGGCATACAACTAGGAAAAAAACCCCAGAAAATTGTGTGATTGAGTGCAGGGCCTTGTGCATGCTAGGTAAGTGCTCTACCACTCAGCAACATTCCCAGCTCCACCTTAGACACTTTAATAAAAATATTCCTTCCTTTATTAGAATATTCTTCCTTCCTTCCTTCCTTTCTCTCTCTCTCTCTGTCTTTCCTTCATAAGAGAGAGAAGAGAGGGAGAGAATGGGTATGCCAGGGCCTTCAGCCACTACAAACAAACTCTACACACATGCCCCCCCCTTGTGCACATGTGCAACATTTTGCACTTGCGTCAAATATTTTTAAAAATTATTGTTATTGGCACCAGGTGTGGTGGTGCATCCCTTTAATCCCAGCACTCAGGAGTCAGAGGTAGGAGGATCGCCATGAGTTTGAAGCCACTCTGAGTCTACATAATGAATTGCAGGTCAACCTGGGCCATATTGGAAACCTACCTTAAAAAACTAAAAAAATAAAATAAAATAAAGCTGGGTGTGGTGGCGCATGCCTTTAATCCCAGCACTGGGGGGCGGGAGGGGGGTGGAGGAACAGAGATAGGAGGATTGCTGAGAGTTCAAGGCCACCCTGAGACTCCATAGTGAATTCTAGGTCAGCCTGGGTTAGAGTGAGTGAGACCCTACCTTGAAACCCCCCCCAAAAAAGGGGGGGGGCTGGAGAGATGGCTTAGTGGTTAAGTACTTGGTGGTGAAGCCTGAAGACCTCAGTTTGAGGCTTGATTCCCCAGGACCCACATAAGCCAGATGCACAAGGTGGCACATGCATTTGGAGTTTGTTTGCAGTGGTTAGAGGCCCTGGTGTGCCCATTCTCTTTCTCTCTCTGCCTTTTTCTCTGTGGCTCTCAAATAAATAAAAACCACAAAAAGGAGGAAGGGGCTGGAGATATAGCTTAGTGGTTAAAGCACTTGCCCGCAAGGCCAAAAGACCCAGGTTCAATTCTCCAGGACCCATGTAAGGCAGATGTACAGGGTGGTGCATGCATATGAAGCTGAATTGCAGTGGCTAAAGGCCTTGGTGTGCCCATTCTCTCTCTCCTGCCTCTTTCTCTCTCAAATAAAGAATAAAACATTAAAACAAAAATTTAAACCCCAAATTTATTGGAGTATTTGTAGTCTGGTACTTATTAAATTAAATTCTTATAAACTAAGTAGGGTAATTCAGATTATGATCACATAACAGCATGTTCATGTATTAAAATTCTTTTTTTTTTGGGTTTTCAAGGTAGGGTCTCGTTCTAGCCCAGGCTGACCTGGAATTCACTATGGAGTCTCAGGGTGGTCTTGAAATTAGAAGGATCCTCCTACCTCTGCCTCCCGAGTGGTGTTGGGATTAAAGGCGTGCGCCACCACACCCAGCTGTCATGTATTAAAATTCTTAATAAAAAACAAAAAAGAAGCTGGGTGTGGTGGCGCACGCCTTTAATCCCAACACTCCTCGGGAGGCAGAGGTAGGAGGACTGCCATGAGTTCAAGGCCACCCTGAGAGCACCTAGTGAATTCCAGATCAGCCTGGGCTAGAGCAAGATTCTCCCTCGAAAACAAACAAACAAACAAACAAACAAACCAGAAACAGAAAAAAACATACTTTTTATTACTGTAATTCATAAGTTTGATCCTATGTTACTATAAAATAAGCCCTATTTCTTTGACATTAACACCAAAATGTATTATTTAGCCACACATATGAAATCGTCTTCTACATCAGAAAACTATATATTAATTTTTTTTTTTTTTTACTTACTCTTAGCCATTCTACCATATTTTCTTCAATTTCACTATCAGCAGAGATGTCTAATATAAGACGTCGGGTCAAATGAGCTTTGTGATATCTCATAAAAACATCTTTGTTTTGAACATACTTAAGTACCAAGAGCTGCAAAGAAAACACTTTCAGTTTATTTATATTCTTAGCATCTCTCTCATTTTAAACCTTTCCATACCTCTGAGTGTCAAAATTAAAAAATACTGGGTTGGAGAGCTGGCTTAGCTGTTAAGTCGCTTGCTTGAAAAACCTAAGGACCTAGTTTTGATTCGCCAGTACCTAGGTAAGGCAGATGAACAAGGTGGTGCATGCATCTGGAGCTCATTTACAGTGGATAGAGGCCCTGGTGCACCCATTCTTTCTAAAGTAAATAAATATTTTTAAAAAATTATATAAGCATAAAGAGATAGAGGCTCAAAAATGTACTCACCACAAACAAAAAGCCAGTTTTGACATACTATTTCAAGTTAGCATGATTTGATTATTTTCATTAAATAATCTTTTAGTTCCACTAATAAGCCAGTTTTTTTTTAGGTTTAATATGAATGTTACAATACTGAATGCTACTATTATTTCCCAACTTTCTTTTTCTTTTTCTGGTTTTTTGAGGTAGGGTCTCTGTCTAGTCCAGGTGGATCTGGAATTCATTACAGAGTCTCAGCATGGCCTCGAACTCATGGTGATCCTTCCACAGCGGCTTTCTGAGTGTTGAGATTAATGGTGTGTGCCACCATGCCCAGCCTTTATCCAACTTTCTTCTTTATATTTCTGAAATTTTTTTTTCTAAAATTAATCATCACCCTGGGCTTAAAAAAAAAATTATTGAGATCCCCCCCCCCCCGCAAAAAAAAACCCAAAACAAATCAAACCAACCAACCAAACAACAACCACGAAAAAACTACTTGGAGAACAGTGCAGCATGTCCATTAAAGTTCCTGTGGACTACCCTTTGACAAGTTGAGCAGGCCTGCATGTGGTCCTGCTGCCCCACCCCCACTTTAACCTTTCAAACCTATGTTCCATGACTCAAGATAGGTATGCCTAAAAATATACCTACCATGTTTTCTTCTTGGGAGTGGGGCCTTAAACTGAACATGCTTAGGAAAGTACACTCCCTTAAAGTGCTGTCCTGTGTGAATGTGTAAGGTTCCCCAGGAATATCTCCATTCTTCCTTTGTTGGAGAAGGCATTGCTTTGGATGGAACTCTACATCTTACCTCCTGGAAGACTAAATCTTTATATTTTTAAAAATAATTCACAGCGGGCGTGGTGGCACACGCCTTTAATCCCAGCACTCGGGAGGCAGAGGTAGGAGGATCGCCGAGAGTTCGAGGCCACCCTGAGACTACATAGTGAATTCCAGGTCAGCCTGAGCCAGAGTGAGACCCTACCTCGAAAAACAAAGAAAAAAAAAAAATAATAATTCACTTTTATTTATTCATTTATTCATTTGTGAGAGAGATGGGCGAGGGGAGAATGGATGTACCAGGGCCTCCAGCCAGTGCAAATGAACTCCAGATGCATGTGCCACCTTATACATCTGGCTTATGTGGGTCCTGGGGAATTGAACCTGAGTTCTTTGGTTCTGCAGGCAAGTGCTTTAACTGCTAAGCCCTCTCTCCAGCCCTCTGTACTTATTAAAAAAAAAAAAAATCCAAAATCCAAAAATCTTACCACTTCTTTAAGCTTTGCTTCAATCTCTTCAGAAGTTAGTTTTTTGCTTAAAGGCGTTTTTCTCAGCAACATATCACAGTAATTGGCAAGCAACTCAGGGCATTTTGATTCAGGCTGAGTTTTCAATCCCACTCTAAAAAGCAAAAGCAGCTGATGGAAAATGGTTGATATTTGGCAGTGTTTCACAGGTGAATTTCTAATACTCAACAACAAAAAAGAATTGTTATGCTGCATCATCTGATGACCAGGGTTGAGACTGATGTGAGCAAGCTGTGTGGAAATACCTAATTTAATAAAGTGCTTCAACCTCAGTATTTGGTGCCAACCCTAAGCATACAGAATCCTGACAGGAAGAACCTCCTTTAATTTTCCCTCTGGTACCTGTTTGTCTTACTAATGCAGGCCTGGCCAATGATCTTTAAAACATTTTATTCAGATACCTGCTAAAATACTTTAAAAAAACTGTCTTAATTCATACACACACACACACTCTCTCTCTCTGAAATATCTTCATTATTCATTAATAAAAACTTTACACAAGGGCTGGAGGGATGGCTTAGCAATTAAGGCGTTTGCCTGCAAAGCCAAAGGACCCAGGTCTGATTCCCCAGGACCCACATTAGCGAAATGCACAAGGGAACACACTCATCTGGAGTTCATTTGCAGTGGCTGGAGGCCCTGGCGTCCCCATTCATTCTCCACCCCCTTTGTCTGTCAAATACAAAACAAACAAACAAACAAAACTTTATACAAGTCTGGGAGCTGGCTCACAGGTCAAAGGCTCTTGCTTTGCCAAGCTAGCCAGACTGGGATTTGATTCCCTAGTACCCACATAAAGACAGATGCATATGCCATCTGGCATTTGTTTATAACTGCAAGAGGCCCTGGTAAACCCAAACTCACTCCCTCTTCCTTTCTCTCTCTCAAATAAAAATATTTCTTAAAAACTGTGATGTGAACAAATTTATCTTAGCAATGAGGAATTTGTATCAATACTTCACTTTTCTTCCGAAAATGTCGTATCAGTGTATTTTCCTGCCGAAATGTCATGCATTCATTTAATTAAAAAAAAATTTTTTTTGAGGCAGGGTCTCACTCTAGCCCAGGCTGACCTGCATATGGACCTCTGCCTCCAGAGTGCTGGGATTAAAGGCATGTGCCACCACGCCCAGCATTAAAAAATATTTTTATTTTATTATTTGAGGGGGGGGGAGAGAATGGGCACACTAGGGCTTCCAGCTACTGCAACAAACTGTAGACGCATGAGCCACCTTGTGCATCTGGCTTATGTGGGTCCTGGGGAACTGAGGTCCTTTGGCTTTGCAGGTAAATGCCTTGACCACTAAGCCATCTCCCCAGCCCTCATTTACTTCTTAAGCATGCTAAATTTTCTGCATACAAAACTTAAGTGTTATTTTTCAAGTTCTGAGCTATCTAAATTGCAAAGTACAAAGTTACCCTCATGCTTGCTTGCACAGCAAATGCCCCTGAGCCATCTCTTCTGTCCTAACTTTACAACTTCACAGAAGAAATCTTTTTCCTCCCAAGGTAGAGTCTCACTCTAGCCCAGAATGACCTGGAATTCACTCTGTATTCTCAGGGTGGTCTTGAACTCATGGCGATCCTTTACTTCTGCCTTCCAAGTGCTGGGATTAAAGGTGTGCACCACCACGCCTGGCTTCTGTGCTTATGTTGCATTAAATTTTAAAATAGGGCTGGAGAGATGGCTTATTGGTTAAGCACTTGCCTGTGAAGCCTAAGGACTCTGGTTCAAGGCTCAATTCCCCAGGACCCATGTTAGCCAGATGCACAAGGGGGCGCATGTGTCTGGAGTTCGTATGCAGAGGCTGGAGGCCCTGACACATCCATTCTCTCTCTCTGCCTCTTTCTCTCTCTACCTGTCGCTCTTAAAAATAAATAAATAAATTGTAATTTAAAATATACAGTCTGACACTGTAGCCTAGGTTGGCCAGGATATCACTATATAACCCAGACTGGCCTTAAATTCACAGCAATTCTCCCACCTCAGCCTCCCAAGTGTGGGGATTGTAATATAAGCCATAACACCAGGCTAAATTTAACAATTTCTTTCTTTTTTTTTGGAGACAGAGTCTTACTCTATCCTAGGTTGACCTGGAAGTCACTCTGTAGCTCAGGCTGGCTTCAAATTCAGTGATCCTTCTGACTCAGCCTCCCAAGTGCTGGGCTTAAAGGCTGTGCCACCACAGCTGGCTAAAAGTTTTATTAATATTTCACAAATTTTAATTTTCAGATTTTTCTATAAATGTTTTGTAAAATAGGGACTGATTATGAACAAAACAATGCTTTTACTTGAAAAAAACAATAATCCCAGCACTTGGAGGTGGGGAGGACAGGAGAATAAGTTTAAAGTCAGCCTGAGCTATGTAGAGAGATTCTATCCTGCCTCAAAAATTAAAACACAACCTAAAACAACAAAAACCCCAACCTTAATAGGGAAACTTTGCAGGCCTGGTAACATGTAATACAGCCCCATATTGCAGTATTTTTAAAATACAGTTTTAAAAAGCTTACCCTTTCTGCTTCAAAGGTAACTCAAGTTTAAATATGGTAGCATCATTAACAACTGCTTTATATGCCTATAAAAAATAATTTGATATAGAATAAGCATTATTTTAAATATTTAAAACATGTTGACAAAATTATATGTTCTAAAGCACATCAAATATAAATCAGGGATTTTTTCCCCCTTTTGGTTTATTTTTTATGATGTTGAGATTTGAATTTAAGGCTCTGTATTTTATTATTGAATTATATATTCAGCCCAACTACAATCTTTTTTTTTTTTTCATGGTTTTTTGAGGTAGGGTCCCACTCTAACCCAGGCTACCAGGAATTCACTATGGAGTCTCAGGGTGGCCTTGAACTCAAAGCAATCCTCCTACCACGGCCTCCCAAGTGCTGGGATTAAGGTGTGCGCCACCACGCCCAGCACAGCTACAATTATTGATAACCTCTCTTTCCCTCTCTCTTTTCAGATAGGGTCTCCCTCTAGCCCAGGAAGACCTGGGATTCACTATGTAGCCTCAAGGTGGCCTAGAATGCAGTGATCCTCCTACATCTGTGCTTGGCTCCATTTCTCTTTCTTCTTTCTCTTCTGTTCTCTTTTCTCTTTCTCTCTTTCTCTTTTTGAGGCAAACCCAACAGACTGGCCTTTTTTTAAAAAAAAAAATAAAAGAAAGAAAGAGAGAATAGGAGTGCCAGGGCATCCAGCCACCGCACTTGAACTTCAGATGTGTGTGCCATCTTGTGTGCATGTGTGTGACCTTGTGTGCTTATGTCACTGTTTATCTGGCTTACAGGGGACCTGGAGAGTCAAACAGGTCCTTAGGCTTTGCAGGCCTCTCTAGCCCTCCATTTCTTTTCTTTGTTTTGTTTTGTTTCATTCTAGCCCAAGGTGACCTGAAAATCACTATAGTCTCAGGATGGCCTTGAACTCATGGTGATCCTCCTCCCTCTGTCTCCCAAATGCTGGGATTAAAGGCGTGTGCCACTATGCCTGGCTTCTTCCATTTCATTTTTAACGGTCTACCTAGATTTGAACAGGTTATGATTATTAATATTCTCAAGTGAAGGTTAATGCTATCTGACTATTGCAATGTCCAGTTTCTTTTCTGGAGATAGGGGAGAAAGAGAGAAAAGAAGTATTTTCCCTTTTAGCACAAAATTCACTTTCCAATTTCAATTTTTCCATTAATTTTCTTCAAACTAGAGAATCTAGACAAAGACCCTAAACCTGTTGCAATACTATATGATCATGTAACATTAGGCTTTTTTTTTTTTTTTTTTTGCACTGTTTAGTTCACACTAACAGGATTCAGAGAAAGAGAAAATGTACCAAGGCCTTGTAATACTGAAAATTGAACTCCAGATGAATGATTACACCACTTTGTGCATCTGGCATTATGTGGGTACTCTGAAAATTAAACCTGGGACATGAGTCTTTGCAAGCAATTGCCTTTAGCTACTGAGCCATCTCTACAGCCCCTAGTCTCTTTTTCTAAACATTTCTGTACCATCTCCTTTCTCCTCAAATCTCCACATTTTCTTCTCTGTATACAGCCTTGACACATGCTGGGTCTTCATCCTGTTTTATTTATTTTTTTGTTTTGTTTTTTGAGGCAGGGTCTAGTTTTAGCTCAGGCTGACCTGGAATTCACTATGTAGTTTCTGGATGGCTTTGAACTCTCAGTGATCCTCCTACCTCTGCCTCCAGAGTGTTGGGATTAAAGGTATGTGCTACCATGCCCAGCTTCCTTCCTGTTTTATTAAGAAATCTGTAGTGGGGCTAGAAGTGGCTTAGCAGTTAAGGCACTTGCCTGCAAAGCCTAAGGGCCCAGGTTCAATTCCCCAGTAACCATGTGAGCCAGATGCACAAGGTGGTGCATACATCTGGAGTTCATTTGCAGTGGCTGGAGGCCCTGGCACACTCATTCTCTCTCTCTCTCTCTGTGCAAATAAATAAAATATTAAGGAAAAAAAAAGAAAGCTGTAGTGGTAAGAATTCCCTCTTCTCATTCCTATATCAATCTTTCCCCCTTTCTACTTTTTCTGTAGTCTCTATCTAAAAAGCATGATGCTACTTTTCACGTACTAAAAAAATGGCACAGGACTTTGCCTATCTTTAGGTAATGAATGTACATTTCTTTCAATCCCTTTGTGCTAAATGCCAAGAGAATTATCTAACTCAACATCTCTTTGTTTTTTTGAGGTAGGGTCTCTCTCTAGCTCAGGCAGATCTGGAACTCTGTAGCTCCAGGCTGGCCTTAAACTCACAATGATCCTGTGCCTCTCAAGTGCTGGGATTAAAGGCATATGGTACCATGCCCAGCTATGTTCATTATTTTTATGCTACGCTAGAGAGAAGATGCGATGCAAATGCTGCTGAGCAAATGTTTCCCTGAAAACAAAGGTGAATATGGATATAACTCTCAAAATCAGCTCTGCTGGGATGACCTGGGAGGGAAGTAGTGTGTCATGAAATTCCAAGGAAGGTACATGGAGATGGGTCTTAGAAGGACAAGGAAAAGGAATTTAGTAATCAATAGTATTCAGAAGCAGAATGTTCTTGGAACAATGAAAAGGGGAGCAACGTTCTAGTTAAATTCTAGGTTTCAAAGATAACCACTTTTTACAAAAGCAACCAAAATGAATGTAATAAACACAGCTGTTGTCCACTTGCAAAAATTTTAGTTTTCAATGTAACAGGATGATGCAACTACTTATTGAAAGTAAATTGTAACAGTAATACCTTTAACACAAAATGTCAACTAAATATATATACCTTATCTCTTGCAGTAAGAAATCGTGGATCATCTTGAAAAGCTTCTTTGACAAGTTTACTAAATCTATTAAATAGTGTAAGTAATTGCTCAACATATTTTTCGGAGTCCTGGAAACAAAATGTTTTACATTTCAGTTTTTGAGAGGCAAAATAATACAAAAATTGAGAAATGAATTTTCTTTTTCAAGGTAGGATCTTACTCTAGCTCAGGCTGACCTGGTATTAACTATGTATTCTCAGGGTAGCCTTGAACTCACAGTGATCCTTCTACCTCAGCCTACCAAATGCTGGGATTAAGGGCATGCACCACTATAGTTTTAAAATTGGGGGCTTTTTAAAATTAAAAAAAAATCCAGAAAGGTGGCATTATAATACTGCTGTTTCAATTACTTAAAATACATAATCCTGCATTTTAAAAATAATTCTGATGTATATTAACCATTGCCATTGAAGAAAACTTACAGTAGTAATAGTTTCTGCAGCAGCTACCATATCAGCCAGGCCAGCACTAATGATATGCTCCTCCAAGTCTTTCAACATTGGCTCGATCCCATTAGGAACTTTGTCCATCAATGAAAACATTAAATGTAACTCTAAAGGAAGAGAACATGTGCAATTATTTTATCTATTAGAATTAACTTTCTCTCTGATTTACATCTATGGCAGCAAGAGTTCAGAAAAATATTAGTTGGAGCTAGAAATATTAATTGTAGAGGCTGGAGAGATGCCTTAGCAGTTAAGGTGCTTTCCTGCAAAGCCTAAACAACCTGGGTTCCATTGCCCAGTACCCACGTAAAGTCAGATGCACTAAGTAGTGCATGCATCCGGAGTTCATTTGCAGAGGTAAGAGCCCCTGATATACTCATATTCTCTCAACAAGTAAATCTATAAAAATATTTTTAAAAAATAAATAAAGATAAATTATAGCCAGGTATGGTGGTTCATGCCTTTAATCCCAGGACTCAGGAGGCAGAGGTAGGAGGATCACCGTGAGTTCGAGGCCACTCTGAGACTACATAGTGAATTAGTGAATTACAGGTCAGCCTGGGCTACAGAATGAGAACCTACCTGGGGGGGGGGGGAGAAAGAGTCGGAGAAATGGCTGAGCAGTAAAGGACAGTTTTTTACAAGACCTTATGGCCTGAGTTTGGTTCCTTAGCATACACTGAAAGATGGATGCAGAGTGGCGCATGCATCTTGAGTTTATTTGTAGTGGCAGGAGGCCTCGGTGTGCCCATACTCAATCTCAATCTCTTCTTGCAAATAAATAAAAACATTAAAAATAAAACACTAATATAACAGTATAACCCAAAGGGAATAGGACTACTATGCAATACGTTGCCAAATGTGGTGGTGTACACCTGTAATCTCAGCACTCAGAGTGAGACCCTGCCTCAGAAAAACAAAGAAACAAACCTACTTTAAATGCAAATAAAGATAAAAGATTCAACAAAAAATTCCACACAAAAGCCCAATATAAAATTCTATTACATGCTTGCAACTTAAAGTGCCTTTAAATGCAGAGTGCTAATTTTGGAGAAAAAAATTTTTACTCCCGCACTTACTAATATGGAAAGGAGGTAAATGTTTATATTTTAGGTTTGAAAATCCTTTATAGTACTTCTGTGTTAAAAGAAATACTCCTATATGATACTTTCCTGTGATGGAGCTTTTACCTACTTTCAGTTTCATTTCGCTTGATCATGCCTTGACATTCTGCTAAGATGGTCTCTTTAAATGAGGTCACTAGGGCATTTACACAGCATTCCATGAGCTGAAATATACCAAAAGTTGATCAATGGCACTATAAAATTTATAGCACAAATCTATTTCCATTCATGAATTAAAATTATATTGTTCAACAAGACAAAAGGTGTGTTAACAGACTTTACTTACCTTTAATATAGGATACTGAAGACAGTTATTCTACACTAGCCATATATATATATTTGTTCTAATGGAATAACTATAGAACTTGGACTCTCTTTAAAATTCCAGTCTCGAGAAGGGAGGAAAAATTAAAACATACAAAAATGAAAAGAAAAAAAAATTTGGTTAATGCCTGGATATAGACAGCCTGTATTGGAATTGGATTCTAAGAGGACCAGCACTTTCGCGAAACAATCCATTGTCAGATGCATATCCTAAGAGAGCACCAAATACATTTTTTTAAAGTTATTTTTATTTATTTATTTATTTATTTATTATTATTATTTTTTTTTTTTTGGTTTTTCGAGGTAGGGTCTCACTCTGGTCCAGGTTGACCTGGAATTAACTCTGTCATCTCAGGGTGGCCTTGAACTCACGGCGATCCTCCTACCTCTGCCTCCGGAGTGCTGGGATTAAAGGCGTGCGCCACCACGCCCGGCTTTATTTATTTATTTGAAGGGGAGAGAGAGAATAGAGATGGAAGGGCTTTCTGCCACTGCAAATGAACTCCAGATGCATGTGCCACCTTGTGCATCTGGCTTACTTGGATCCTGGGAAATCAAACCGAGGTCCTTTGGCTTTACAGGCAAGCACCTTAACCATTAAGCCATCTCGCCAGCCCACTAAAGACATTCTTAAAAACAAATCATAAGATGTAGTACTTGTTCAGGAAGACACTGCTAACTGAGAAACAGGGGCCTTGAACTATGTATCTCTAAGATATCTAAAATGTAATTCTTTTTCTTCTGCTAGAGATAGAACCCAGAAGCCGGGCGTGGTGGCGCACGCCTTTAATCCCAGCACTCGGGAGGCAGAGGTAGGAGGATTGCCGTGAGTTCAAGGCCACCCTGAGATGACAGAGTTAATTCCAGGTCAGCCTGGACCAGAGTGAGACCCTACCTCAAAAAACCAAAAAAAAAAAAAGAGATAGAACCCAGGGCCTGCACGTTAGGCAAGTGCTCTACCACTGAGCTACAGTCCAAAGCCTTTTCTCCTATTTTTTTAAAAATATTTTATTTTTATTTATTTATTTGAGAGAGAGAGAGAGAGAGAGAGAGAGAGATACAGAAATAGGCAGGTAGACAGAGAGAATGGGTACGCCAGGGCTTCCAGCCACTGCAAACGAACTCCAGATGCTTGTACCCCCTTGTGCATCTGGCTAACGTGGGTGCTGGGGAGTTGAGCCTCAAACCGGGGTCCTTAGGCTTCACAGGCAAGTGCTTAACCGCTAAGCCATCTCTCCAGCCCTTTTTCTCCTATTTTTATTTTATTTTTTTATTTTTGGTTTTTCGAGGCAGGGTTTCACTCTAGCTCAGGCTGACCTGGAATTCATTATGGAGTCTTGGTGGCCTTGAACTCATGGTGATCCTCCTACCTCCACCTCCCAAGTGCTGGGATTAAAGGCATGTACCACTATGCCCAGCCACCTTTTTCTTATTTTTAAAAGATAGGGTCTTTCTTACTAAGTTACTCAGGTTGTCCTAGAACTCACTCTATAACCCAGGCAGTCCTTGAACTCACAATTCTCCTGCCTCAGCTTCCTGAACAACTGGGATTATAGGCCTAATGCTACAGGCTTGAATTAAACTAGTTTTGAAAAATAAGTAGTCTTAAAATGGACTTTTTATTATAGGAATGATAAAAAGGTGAGGGTTGTAGAGTAGAGGCAGAAGAGAAGATAACTTTGAAAAGTGGGATGGGACCAGGTGATGATCAATGGTTTATGATTCTGTTATGTTGTCATCTAAGTCACTGTCACAGGTCAGTGTAATAGAAGTAGGCAGGGAACATGGAGTGTGATGGTAGGATTGGTAAAAGAGGCTGTTGAAATAATTCAAGTAAGATGACAAGGGTCAAGGGTTCCAGGAGGCCACCAGAAAAATAACCTTAAAGGGGCAGAAAATTTCAATATCCCTGCTTCCTCATTGTCTTGCAATTACTTATTCTTGTAGGGATCAAATAAAATAGGCCATGACATGTGTAATCCTAGCAATTAGGAGGCTGAGTAGCAGTGGGATCTTGAGTTCTAGGCAAGCCTTGGTTAGGTTACAGAGATACCTTATCCTCCAAATAAAATGTGAGAAATGAAGCAAGGTACACTAAGACTAAGATACCGTCTGAAAAATACATTATCTATCTATATTAGGTAGGGAAAGAATTATGTGCCTCTTAAAAAATTCTGGGAGAAATTACTCTTAGGGCTGGAGAGATGGCTTAGAGGTTAAGGCATTTGCCTGCGAAACCAAAGGACCCAGGTTTGATTTCCCAGGATCAATGTAAGCCAGATCCACATGCATCTAGAGTTCGTTTACAGCAGCTGAAGGTCCTGGTGTGCTCATTCTTGCCCCTGGCCCCTGCACATAAATCACATGAGAAAAAATTACTCTTAGAATTGACATGCTATCAATAATAACTGAGTGTAAATTTAGGTAATGGAGATTTATTACATGGCTCCTCTTCTTTCTTGCTGGGTGTACTGGCAGAGGCCTGTGCAATCTAAAGACTTAGGAGGCTGAAACAGGAGGATCTTCAATTCCAAGCCATGTGGGCCACATAGTAAAACTTCTCAACAAAGAAACAACCAGTAATAAAAACAACAAAAATCCCCCAAATCAGGGCTGGAGAGATGGCTTAGTGGTTAAGGTGCATGCCTATGAAGCCTAAGGACCTAGGTTCAATTCTCCAGGACCCACGTAAGCCAGATGCACAAAGAGGTATATGGAACTGGAGTTCGTTTGCAGTGGCTAGAGGCTCTGGTATGCCATTCATTTTTATTCCCGATCTCTCTCTCAAATAAATAAGCAATATTTTTTTTTTAATCTCCCAAATCATTTTACTTCTTGAAATGTTTACAAATTTCTTAGTAAGTTTCATTTCCAAATGCTTCTTCAAATTTCTAGCTGATTTCTGTTCTACAAAAACAATATACAAGTGAAGTAGCTGACAGATTGTTGCCTTACTTGCTGAGGAACCTCTATTCTGGCTCTGGAGTTTGTATACTGAACACTCCTACTTTCCGCAGTGACAGCATGACGACCACAGCAGGCTCACCTAACCATAGGTAACTAGCAGAGAACAAACAGAAAGTGCAATCTAAATACACTTATTGGGTCATCTGTTCTCTATTTCAGTGAAAACTTTCACTCAAACATTATCCTGTTGGTGGTAGTCCATACTTTTCAGATTCCAAACATCTAGACAAGTATGTTTTAAATTGTGGTAAAGACAGCTTACTGACTTGTGGCCATTTTTTAAAAGGGCATAGAACAATAAACTAAAAGCAGATCATACCTTGTAACAATGACTATTTCATAAAACTTTTGTTCAAGAGATATATAATTAACCTAATTTGTATATATGTTATTGTGTGTGATGTTGAAGTTAAACGGACAAAATAATGAACAAAGCTGCACATAATTTGGTAACTACATCGATGAAAAGCACCAGGAAAGGTCGCTTGTGAAGAACCAACCCTGAAGAATGCCTGCAAGCCCAGCATTTAGGAGAAAGTGAAGGAATCAGGAGCATAAGGCCATCCTTGGCTACACAGCAAACTCAAGACTAGCCTGAACTACATGAGACTCTCAAAAAAAGTACTACATGTTCAGAACTGAATAAAGCATGGTTCATATTTTCTATGGTTTTATAATCCAGCTAAGAACAAAATTATACAGCTAAAAATGCACATAATTCATGAAAACTGTGGAAATAAATACACCATCACCACCCTGTCAACAACACAAGGGCAGAGACTGCTCTGCCCAAGCTATGCCTCCATACCTTGCAAAAGCTGGGCTTGAGAACATTATAAAACAGACCACAATTTTCTAATAAATCTAATGTAGAAACAGTAGATACTACTGGGATTCAAAGAAACTGAAGAAGGCTAGAAAGCTTGTTAGTACTTATTACAAGTTGGTTTTAAAAGACTTTCTTTCAAGCTGGGTGTGGTGGTGCACACCTTTACCCCTAGCACTCAGGAGGTAGAGTTAGGAGGATTGCCGTGAGTTTGAGGCCACCCTGAGACTACATAGTGAATTCCAGGTCAGCCTGAGCTAGAGTGAGACCCTACTTTGGAGAAAAAAAAAAAAAAAAAGAAGATTTTTAAGTTTTTCAAGCTGAAAGTCTCAGGGTGGTTTTGAACTCATCACAATCCTCCTACTTCTGCCTCCTGAGAGCTGAGATTAAAGGTGTATGCTACTACACCTGATTCTTCAAAAAAAATTTTATTTATTTATTTATTTATTTATTTATTTATTTATTTATTTATTTGAGACAGAGAAAGGGACAAAGAGAGAGAGAGTGTGAGAATTGGCACTCCAGGCCTCTAGGCATTGCAAATGAACTCCAGATGCATGCACTATCATGTGCATCTGGCTTACATGGGACCTGGAAAATTGAACTTGGGTCTTTAGGCTTCACAGCAAATGTCTTAACCACTAAGCCATCTCTCCAGCCCAATTTTTTAAATAGGTAGGGTCTCACTCTGGCTCAGGCTGACCTGAAATTCTCTCTGTAGTCTTAGGGTGGGCTCGAACTCTCAGCGATCCTCCTACTTCTGCCTCCCGAGTGCTGGGATTAAAGGCGTGCACCACCATGCCCGGCTGGGTCTTACTTTTGCCCAAGGGATTTGCCAAGGGAAAAGTGGGGGGAGTGAATTATCATGGTTTATTGTCGACAGTTACAGAAGTTGTCAATAAAAAAAGTTTAAAAAAAGGAAAAATAAGGGCAATAAATAATGATACTTTGATTTATTTTTATTTTTTGGTTTTTCAAGGTAGGGTCTTGCCCTAGCCCAGGCTGACCTGGAATTCACTATGTAGTCTCAGGATAGCCTCAAACTCACAGCAATCCTCCTACGTCTTCCTCCCAAGTGCTGGGATTAAAGGTGTGTATCACCATATCCAGCAATACTTTGATTTTTAAATAAAGAAGTAAATATTTTGAAAGAATATTTTATGTAGCAATTTGGATATGGATTATTATACCCTTTCTTCAGTAATCTCTTTTTCAGGAGATTCTATTTCAAGAACATTTAAAGTGTGGGGAAAAGATGCATATAGAAAGATGTTAAGAAGAAACAGACATATAAGGAATGGTAGTTTGAACAGATGGACCCCAATAACATTACAGTTTGTAATTCAGATCTGCAGCTACCTGGTTGGAAGAAATGTCACTGGGCAGAACTTAAGGTCCAGCGCTAAGATATGGGGGTGGAGTTGAAATTTCAATCTAAAGATATGTAAAGTACTGAGTTGGAATTCCTAAAGTGTGCAACGTGGTGTGGCTTTTTCTCTCTCTCTGCTTGGACCTATGAAAGCAGGGCCAGCTTCTTCTGCTATTATGGAACTTCCCCTGGATCTATAAGCTTCAATAAATCCCTTCTTCTAAAACTGTGCCTGATCTGGAAGGTCATCTCAGTGAGCCTGAAGCTGTCTGCTATAGAAGTTGGTACCAGTAGTGGGGTGAGATGAATCTGACCATTATAGATTTCGGTCTTTTGGAAGTTTTGTTTTGGAGGAATGGGCATAGATTTGGTACTTCCAACTGAAGACACCTTCCGGAGTGGTAAGCCGAGTTTTATGAACTGTTCTGATGAGAGTTTGAGAATACTAAATGCAACAAGAATTGTATTTGGAGGCTCAACTTATGAACTTGGAGGCTTGGCTTATGAACTTTCTAAGGGGAAGCAAATACTGCAATGGATTTTGGAAGAACTGGGCTACTAGCATAAGGGTTAACTGTGTTCTGCTGTCCAGGCCCAGAGAGTTTAATCAAAGCAAAATTTGTAATAGACTGATTTGTTTGGCTAAAGATATTACACTGAGAGATTTCAGATTTTTTTTAAAATTTTTTAATTTATTTATTTGAGAGCGACAGACACAGAAAGACAGATAGAGGAAGAGAGAGAGAATGGGCGCGCCAGGGCTACCAGCCTCTGCCAACGAACTCCAGATGCGTGCACCCCCTTGTGCATCTGGCTAACATGGGACCTGGGGAACCGAGCCTCGAACTGGGGTCCTTAGGCTTCACAGGCAAGCGCTTAACCGCTAAGCCATCTCTCCAGCCCGAGATTTAAGATTTTTAAGTTGGAAAACCTCAAGCAAGTTAAAATAACAAGCACTGAGACTAGGTTTAGGTTACTGAAGCTTCTACTGTCAAACACATTAGCAATCTTAAGGAAGATGGCTGAACTGCTTTACATTAAAACAATGGGGAGGATGGCGCTGGAAAGACAGAAATGCAAATGCTTGGGCTGGAGAGGGCTTAGCAGTTAAGGCACTTGCCTGCAAAGCCAAAGGTTCCAGGCTTGATTTCCCAGAACCCATGTAAGACAGATGCAGATGTGCCTGGAGTTCGTTTGCACTGGCTAGAGGCCCTGGCATGGTCATTCTCTCTCTGTTTGCAAATAAATAAATAAAATTTAAACAGAACAAGAAAGAAATGCAAACTCTTTATATGTTGAAGGTATGTACCTTGTTTGATTTTACAGGACTCACAACTAAGTGATAATCTTAAATCTCAGAGAAGACTTTGAAAGGCCCAAGAATCCAGAAGCCCAGAAATACTATCACGCTCCAAAAGGAGCTTAAGCGGGCCCCTGCATACCTCAAATTCCAGGCCCTACTCTCTGCTAGGAAGTAAGTAAAGAATCCCTCTTCTCATTATATCAGAAGGGCGTGAGATAGCCCTCAAGGATGGGAAATGAGTAATGGAGCAAACCACTTATTTGGTTTCTGTAAATAGCCCGCACCATAAGCCTTAGTAGCCCGCACTGTAAGCCATAGCAGCCTGCCTTAAACCACACTTTGTCACCCCCACCCAAGGACCCGTGCAAATGCTGACCACCGAGGTCATAGGAAACTGATTGGTCCACGGGGCAGGGGCTTGAGTAATTTAAACTAATTGGCTTAGAAACTATGGAGTGGCATAAACTGACCGGCTTGCACCGTGTGGGCTCCTGATGTTAAGAAATGATTGGTTTAATGCACAGGCTTTGTTAGAAATCCTATAAAAACTGTCCCATTCCTGCATTTTGGGCTCTGCAGTCCTCTACCCCTGCATGGTGTACGACTGTGGGCCCCAGCATGCTTAGAATAAAAATCCTCTTGCAGTTTGCATCAAGACCATTTCTCGTGAGTGATTTGGGGTGTCGTCATATCCGGGCAGAGCATGGGGTCCCCGTTTTGAGGGTCCTACAACTTGGGACTTTACAACTATCTTAAGTTGGTAAAGACTGTAGAGACCTTTTAAATTGGACTGAAAACAGTTTACAATGTGAGATAGTTATGAATCTATTGGGAGCCAAAGGTGAAATGTGGTAGTTTGAATAGATAGCTCCAACATTCAGTGTTTTATTACAGTTTGTAAATCAGATATACAGCCACCTGGCTAGAGGAAATGTCAGTGGGTGGAACTTAAAGTCCAATCCTAAGACATGGGGGTGGATTTGAAATTCCAATATAAAGATATGCAAAATGCTGAATTGGATTCCTGAAGTGTGCAGGGTGGTATGGCTTTCTCTCTCTCATCCTCTCTACTTGGACCTATGAAAGCAGGGTTAGCTTTTGCTATATGAAACTTCCCCTGGATCTGTAAGCTTCAATAAATCCCTACCTCAATAACTGTGCCTGGTCTGGAAGTTCATCTCAGTGACCAGAAGCTGTCTGCTACAAAAGGATATTCCAGCAAACAACATTTGTAAGAAATAAACTATAAATAATGAAATGAAAATTTTTGGTTATCATTTGAAGACTGGTTCAAGTATATATATGCTATAATGTTATACAATTATATGACATAAAAATGTACAATGCTGCCAGGTGTGATGACATACGCCTTTAATCCTAGCACTTGGGAGGCAGAGGTAGGATAGACATCAGTTCAAGGCCACCCTGAGACTGCATAGTGAATGCCGGGTAAGCTTGGGTTAGAGCGAGACCCTACCTCAAAACAACAAAAGAATTAATCCCAGCACTCGGGAGGCAGAGGTAGGAGGATCGCCGTGAGTTCGAGGCCACCCTGAGACTACATAGTGAATTCCAGGTCAGCCTGAGCCAGAGTGAGACCCTGCCTCGAAAAACCAAAAAAAAAAAAAAAAAAAGAAAAAAAAAAAAGAAAAAAGTACACTGCCATAAATTTTAAATGCTAGAGCATGGGAAGGAAAGGAAGCATGTAGGGAGGGGGAAAAAAAAAAAGGATGGAAGCTGGGCGTGGTGGTGCACTCCTTTAATCCCAGCACTCGGGAGGCAGAGGTAGGAGGATCGCCGTGAGTTCAAGGCCACACTGAGACTCCATAGTGAATTCCAGGTCAGCCTGGGCTACAGTGAGACCCTACCTCAAAAAAACAAAAAAAAAATAAAAATAATAAAAAAGAGATGGAACAAGTAAGAAGCAAAGACAATTGTTGAACCTGGAGGGTAGGTGTGGTGGCCGAGCCTCACTATCCTATTTTTTCTAATAATTACTTCTGAAAGCTTATAAAGCTCTTTAAAAACATAGCTATGAGGGTTGGAAAGACGGCTCAGCAGTTTACGTGCTTGCCGGCAAAGCCAAAGGATGAAGGTTTGATTCCCCAGTACCCATGTAAAGTTAGATGCACAAGGTGGTACATGTGTCTAGAGTTTGTTTGTTTCTCTCTCTCTCTCTTATGTGGGCCAGGGGTGATGTCCACCCTCTGCTCATGCCATCGTTTTCCCCTGCCATTGTGGAGCTTTCCCGCAAGTGTGTAAGCCAAAATAAACCTCTTTTTCCCACAAGCTGCTCTTGGTTGGGTGATTTCTACCAGCAATGTGAACCTGTTTGCAGCACCTGTGTATTGTATTGAAATATTCTTTATGAAAATATTTTAACTAGGCAAAAAGAAAAAAAGGGAGATTGCTATAATTCTCTCCTTATTTCAAATGAGTGAACTTCCTGAGGACAGAGACCATTTAAATTCTTTAATGTTTCTTCCCCATCATTTACCGAAGTGCTATATACATAGTTGATCCTCAATAGATAACTTGTTATGTGAAAAACATATCTTGAATTGGAAAGGACAGTAATAAACCAGCTCTCTCACCTTGTATTCCCTTTCTGTCTCCATTTGCTAGCTTCTGTGAAGAAAAAACCTTTTTGCCATATGCCATCAACTCCTGCATTTGTTTGCCTGAGATGAACACAACTCTAAATCCATAGCAATCTCTCCCCAGAGATCTGCAAGGTGAAACACTTTAACTATCAATGTGCTTGAAGTTTTACCCTTTGCTATACCAAGCCTACACAGGCTTCAAAGACTAGGTCTGAAAAAAAACAAAACAAAACAAAACAAAACAAAAAAAAAACCAACATAGCAGGTACTTAATAAGCATTTGTGGAATGAATGCATTCCCAAGACACGTAAACTAAGAAATATGGTAGATTATTCTAGTGGCATTCAACAATTCTACTCCACTGGAACTTAGTGAAAAACAATTACCTTAGGATTCTCCATTTTAAGATTCTACCACAATCAGGCCCCTTACCACACAAAGATATTCAGGATTTAACTTATTCTATATATGACAAGCTATTTTCAAAATTAATTTCTCTTGGCTTCACTAGCTTGGTTAAGGACTAACTGAATGCCCTTAGGAAATACTAAGGTCAGCACTCTCATTCAGCAGTAGAATTCGTCAACTTCTTAGGCTTCTTCTTCTTCTTCTTCTTTTTTTTAAATAATAAGGGTAATAAATAAACCCTTTGGGTCAGAACCTGAAAGCTGGCAGTTGTGTTCCCAACTTCAAGTAAAAGCCTGTCAACTGTAGAAGCTAATTAAGCAGAACAGCAAAAAGATTTGTGATAATAGTCCTGGGGGAGACAGACAGTTCCAAGTTTCGAATCCAGTTTCCTTCCTTTTAGTATTACCCTAACCCTTTCCACAGTGGATTTTACAGGAACCAAACATATCTATCTCTTAAGAGATAAATTCTTATCCTCTGAAATTAAGATTGCTACCTAATTACATGCATATGCATATATATATATATATATATATATAATGTACACACATACATACACATTTTATGTAATTTATTTGTCAAATTATGTGTCTCTTCTTTACATATGCCAAAATGTTTAACATTATCACCAAGAATTAAGGTTCTAAAACAAACAGAATAAGAGAGAAGCCAGGCATAGTGGCACATGCCTTTAATCACAGAAATCGGGAGGCAGAGGTAGGAGGATCGCCTTGAGTTCAAGGCCACCCTGAGACTACATAGTGCATTATTCCACATCAGCCTGGGCTAGAATGAGACCCTACCTCAAAAAAATAAAAAAAGAGAAAGAAAGAATGAATGAATGAAATAGAACTAGATTTAATACAATCCTAGACTCACCATTTCCTAGTTGTGAAATTAGAGCAAACTCTTGTTTGAACTCCATTTTTTCCCTTTGTAAAACAGGAACAATAACAGCACCTATTTAGTATTTATGCTTTTAAAATCCATCTTATATACTACCTCCATTGCCATCAACTTCTTATCCAGATTATCAGCCTGTTCTAAACTACCTCACTGCAGACCATCCCTCACTTCAAAGCTGTGGTGGCTTCTCACTGTTCTGCTTTCCTGTATCACACTGGTTATAGCCTGGACTCATTAAACTTTCCCTATTTCTACAAGGTATTAGCTCATTCCTGCTTCCAATGGTTTACATGAGCTCTGCCCTCTGACTCACTCTGCATACCTTGGGGTCTCAGCTCTGATATGGTGCCTGCAGTGAGACCTTTGTGACCATATCCAGAAAGCAAAAGCAGCAGCAGGAGCATACCAGCTTCTAAGACACTCTCCACAGCATTACTAGATTTTGTGAGTACCTCCTTCTAGTTACCTGTTTATCTCTACTAGGATGCTAGCTCTATGCAGACACTGTCTTGTTAATGTTATCTGCTATACCACAGGGACTAAATAACCATTTATGGAGTGAATGAGCACTTACATGAGAAGCTGGAGGACTGTAATGTCTGGTTGCAGAATTCTCTACTAGGGGACCAGCAACCAACCAAAGTGAAATCTTGTCATCCACAACATCCCTATGGAACCTTACACCAGAAAGAAAGCAATCTAATGGACTGCAGCATCAGTAAATCTAATTACATAAAACAGCTTTTTTTTTTTTGAGCTACAATTTATTTTTACACTAATTTAGGAAGAAAATGATTGTTGCAGTCAGTTTCATGTTGCTGGGATGAACATCCAAACCAGGCACAGGTTATGGGAAGAATGGGTTTATTCAGACCTTATAGATCCAGGGCTGGAGAGATGGCTTAGTGGTTAAGGTGCTTGCCTGCAAAGCCTAAGGACCCAGGTTCGATTCCCCAGAACCCATGTAAGCCAGAAGCACATGGTGGCACATGCATCTGGAGTTCATATGCAGTGGCTGGAGACACTCGTGTACCCAATTCTTTCTCTTTCTCTCTTGCAAATAAAAAAATAAAATCTTTTTAAAAACCACCTTTATAGATCCAGGGAAAGTTCCATCAGTGGCGGAAGAAGTTGCTTCCATACATTCAAACAGAGAGACAACTTGCAGCAAGGAAACACCAGCACCAGCTCACACACCAGACAGCACTGAGCAACAGGGACCCAGGCAGAGCTCAGAACTCCCTGCATACCTTTTTGGCTGAATTCAGATGCACCTTCAACACACCTTATGGCTAGACCCCAGGATCCACCCCTAGTGGATCCTCCAGCCAGACAGCTGGAGACAATCTTTAATAAAACACATGAGACTGTGAGGGACATACATTCAAGCTACCACAATGATATTTTTATAAATTTGAGCCATAGGATCTAAGAACAAGAAGTGATTCTATTTTTTCAAGTCTACTTCTGTTACTGATAGCATTTGCAAGTTTTTACTTCTAGTAGGTTTTCCATATTTCCTGATAAAAACTTTCCCATATATTTAACTTTCTTTGTTGCAACCACAAATGAGGTTTCCTTAATATACCCACTAATTATATACTAGTATGGTGCACAAAGGCTATTGATTTTTTTGGTTGTGTGTGTGGTATGGATGCATTCTGTGTGTGCAGATGTGTGTGCATGTGTGCAGAGGCCAGAGGAGGATGTCAAGTGCCTGTCACTATTGCTTTTCTACCTCATCTCTTAAGACATGGTCTCTCAATAAACCTGGAGTTCATGCCATTTTTCAGTTACTTATAGCTGACCAGGGAGCCCCAGTGATTCTGTTTCTGCCCCCTCAGGGCTGGGGTTATAGGTGTGCACAACCACACCCAGCTTTTTTAGATGGGCAGAACCATACCCACCTTCCCCCAATGCCTGGAACTCATGGGGTTAAGGCATGGGCAACCCCACCTGGCTACATACCCAGCCTTTTACATAGGTGCTGGTGATTGAACTCAGGTACTCATGCTCTTAAGCAAGCACTCGGTCCCACTATGGCATCTCAGCAGCCCTGGCTACTAAGGATTTAACATTAATTTTATATACTGTGGCTTTACTAACTCATTTTATTTGAATTAGCTTTATCAGTGATTGGGGTTTTCCCTATTAGGCTACTGTATAATCGCCAAACTAAGACTGCTCAATTCTGTTTATCAATTCTTTGTTTCATCTTGTATTTTTCGAGGTAGGGGCTCAGTCTAGCCCGTTCTGACCTGGATTTCACCATGTAGTCTCAGGCTGGCATAGAACTCATAGTGATCTTCCCACTCCGTTTCCCAAATGCTGGAATAAAGGCAGGCACCACCATGCCCAGCAACAAGATCATTCTTTTTTTTTTTTAAATTATTTATTTATTTATTTGAGAGCGATAGACACAGAGAGAAAGACAGAGAGAGGGAGAGAGAGAGAATGGGCGCGCCAGGGCTTCCAGCCTCTGCAAACGAACTCCAGACGCGTGCGCCCCCTTCTGCATCTGGCTAACGTGGGACCTGGGGAACCGAGCCTTGAACCGGGGTCCTTAGGCTTCACAGGCAAGCGCTTAACCGCTAAGCCATCTCTCCAGCCCAAGATCATTCTTAACAAGAAACTAACTGATAATCTAAAAGGATTTGCACTGGGGGCAGAAAGAAGACAAAGATCCTCCAAAATATTACCAGAATTAAGTGACAATACATTTAATCCGCTCAAGGAAATGGGGGAGGGGCATTAAAACTAGACAGAAAAAAGCATGTACTCTGAACCTTAAAATATCTAAAATAATGATATAAAACTCATAAACAAGGGGCTAGACAGGTGGCTCAGCAGTTAAAGAAGCTTGCTTGTAAAGCCTCAATGCCTGGGTTCAATTCCCCAGTACCCATGTAAACCAGTACCCATGTAAACCCAGATGCACAAAACAGTTCATACATCTGGAGTGTGTCTATAGCAACAACAGGCCATGGAGCAGCCATACATATACACACACACTCCCTCTCTCCTCTCAAATAAATAAAGAAACAAATGTAAAAAAGAAAAAGAAAAACAACCAACAACTCATAAACAATGAAAGAATTTCAGTAAACTGCTAAGTACTACATGGAATTTTCCTTACTTTATCACCTATACTTTTATCAAGCTTGGCCTTCCAACTAGGTGCCACCTAGGTGAAAGATGGTGTATTCCACACAAAGTACACATACGTCTAAAGGCTTGTTTGCGTTAGTATTTTGGAAATTAATCAGGTTCAGAAGACTGGCTTATATTAATAATTCCAAAGAGCATAAATGCCAAAATTATATATATGTTTTTTGTTTGTTTTTCAAGATAGGGTCTCACACTGGTCCAGGCTGACCTGGAATTAACTATGTAGTCTCAGGGTGGCTTCGAACTCTTGGTGATCTTTGTTTTTTGTTTTTGTTTTTGTTTTCTGAGGTAGAGTCAGGCTGACCTGCAATACACTATGTAGTCTCAGGGTGGCCTCTAACTCTCAGCAAAGCAATCCTCCTACCTCTGCTTCCTGAGTGCTGGGGTTAAAGGTGTGCGCCACCATAGCCACACCTGGCTCATAGGTGATCGATCCTCTTACCTCTGCCTCCCCAGTGCTGGGATTAAAGGCATGCGCCACCACACCCAGCAAAATTTTACGTATTTTAATCTTAAATTCAAATGTTACTATGTAATCTCATAATGAAGGAGAAATAGGAAAAACTAGCTTCTTTTAGACAGTTTCACAGTTAGAAACAGAGGCCTGGAGAGAACCAATGCCACCTCACCTTGGCATAAATGGAACTCATGTTTGACTGACATTCATCTACAACAGCTGCAGTGTCCCCTGCTGTCCACAGTCTAGCCTGTTGCTTAGATAGGCAGCCTTCACTATCTGGGTGGGCCGGCCCTGGAGCCTACCCCTCTGCATATAAAAACCAATTTGGTTTTCCCCTTTACATACCTGAATCTGACAAAATAATACATTTTTAATCCACTACAAAGGCTGTCTCCAGCATTCCTCCACTCTCTCTTTATTCCCTCACTCTGCCTCTCCTTGCTCTGGTCACAGGGATACATGTGAATCTGGGTCCACCCAGCCAGCCTGGTTGAGGGGAGAGCAGAGTACTGTTTTGGCCTGGGTCATTTTCTGCTTCATACTTTGGAGTAACTTCTCACTTTAATTACATGTATCATTTTCCTTTGGTCTCTGAATCCACCACGTGTTTAGTTCCCTTATATTCTAGTTCTACCACATGGATATTTTCTCTAACTCTGGGCCTGTTACCTGTAATTTCTCTAAACTTGGGGCAAACATGGGTGTAACTCTGCCTATTTCTCACTGCCTGGCACTTTCTCCTATTCTCAAAGCATCACCACCACTTTTAACTTTCTTCCATGGGGAAGCTCAAGATGGATGCTGTGCCTTCCATACATGATCCTTCTAAATCTCTCCACACAGGTCTAATCGTCCATTTGCTCATGGCTCTGCTCCAGCCTCCCTCCCTAAAGACCTCCACTTCTCCAAAATGAATCTTATGGACTATGCTGTGTGTTGCATTGTGACTGTGCTCTAGGCCTTCCTCTTAGATTGCAACTTCCCTTAAATAAACCCCATAATTTGTGATTCTTCCCTAAATAAACTTAATTCATAAATTATCCTTCTTGAGTCTGTGTTTATCAATTATTTGTCAGAAATAGGACAGGACGTAAAATTGGGGTTCATCAATTTTGGGGACCTCTCCTATACTCGCAAATCCTGCATCAGTATAAAGTTACTATAATGGCAAGCTTAATATACCATGTGCCATCACACTTGGCTTTCTATGAGACTCTTCCTGCCTTTTTGGTTTGTTTTATTTTTCTTTCCTTTTTTTTTTTAAAAAAAAAAACTTTATTTATTTGAGAGAAAGAAAAAAAGAGGCAGATAGATAGACAGGAGAGAGAGAGAGAGAATATGGGCATGGCAGGGCCTCCAGTCACTGCAAACAAACTCCAGATGCATGTACCACCTTGTGCAGCCGGCTTACATGGATCCTGGGAAAATTGAACCAGGGTCCTTAGGCTTCACAGGCAAACACCTTAACCGCTAAGCCATCTCTCCAGCCTTATTTTTTATTTTTTTCTTCAAAGAAGGGTCTCACACTAGCCCAGGCTGATCTGAAATTCACTCTGTAGTCCCAGACTGGCCTAAAACTCAATGATCCTTCTATCTCTGCCTCTCGATACTGGGATTAAAGGAGTGCACCACCATGCCTGACGCTATTAGAGAATCTTCTAATCTGTAGTTTTTAGTATAGAACGTGACCACTTCTTATTAGCTATCCAAACAGTATTCCTCCATATTTTGTTATATCAAACTAAAATCCAGGACTGTGTGTCCTTTTAGCTTAGTAGTGTTTTGCTATCATAACATACTTCACTTTACATGTCACTTCTCTTTGATTCACTTTTGTGATACCAGGGACTAAACTCAGGGCTTTGGCATGCTAGGAAAGCACTCTATCACTGACTGAGCCATACCCCCAGTCCTGTCATTCTCTTTGGAAACTAACTAACACATAATTAAAAAATACGATTTATATAATATAACGACCTCTAAGCTCAGTTGTTTTTAGCACAGTAATATATATATATGTATTAAGTTTTCAACTCCCAAACAATTAATCACATAATTTTGGTGCTTATCTCTTCTGAAATAAAATTTGTTGTAAAAATATGGAGTGGGTCCTAAATAATATTAATCTGTGTTGTTGAAAGTCAGAACCAGCCAGGTGCGGTGGTGCATGCCTGTATCCAAGCACTTGGGCAGCAGAGGTAGGAGGATCGCCGTGAGTTTGAGGACACTCAAACTACATAGTGAATTCTAGGTCAGCCTGGGCTAGAGTGATACCCTACCCCAGAAAAACAAAAGTCATAACCATAACCTTGGGAGAATAAGCTGGGATAGTAACTTGAAGTGGACATAATGCAGTTTCTAAAGAGCTGGTAACTCTTGTTCTGGCAATTTCATGGGTATGCTCATTTTGTGACAGTTCACCTATTATATATTCAAGATTTCTGTACTTTTGAGTATAGGTTATACTGCAATGGAAACAATTGATTTTTAAAACTAAGTAGGAAATCAAAACAGAATGAAAGCATTAAAAAGCCCTCTTGGTCAGGCGTGGTGGCACATGTCTTTAATCCCAGCACTTGGGAGGCCGAGGTAAGAAGATCGCCGTGAGTTTGAAGCCACCCTGAGACTACAAAGTGAATTCCAGGTCAGCCTGAGATACAGTTAGACCCTACCTCGAAACCCAAAACTACAAAAAAAAAAAAAAAAAAAAGGAGCCCCCTTGTAGAATCTATAAAATACATTTTGAAGGCATGTCATATTAACTTGTTTTTTTCCTTATTTATTTTTATTTATTTATTAGAGACAGAGAGACAGAGAAATAGAGAATGGGCTCAACAGGGCCTCTAGCCACTGCAAACGAATTCCAGATTCATGTGCCACCATGTGCATCTGGAATACGTGGGACCTGGAGAATCAAACCTGGGTTCTTATGCTTTACAGGCAAGTGCCTTAACTGCTAAGCATCTCTCCAGCTTTACACTTGCTTTGTTAAAACAAAAACCTTAGCCATGAGTTTGAGGCCACCCTGAGACTACATAGTGAATTCCAGGTCAGCCTGACCTAGAGTGAGACCCTACCTTGAAAAGCAAAACCAAACAAAAAACAACAAAAAAAAAGGAGCTACAGAAATCTCTTTTTCCATAAACAACCTGACTCACCCTAGAAAGGAGTTCCCCTTTCCTAAAATTAAGATTCTTGGAAAGTTTAAATTTGATCATGGGGGCTCAAGTGTGGTGGTACCCACTCTTAATCCCAGCACATGGGAAGTAGGGTAAAAGGGACTGCTGGCCTAGTCATTCAGCAGGCATAATGGTGCTGAGAAGAAGTGAAAGAGTGCAATATCTCAATCACACCTCCCATGGCTCAGGGTCCATAGCGGAAGAGGTGACAAAAAGAATCTGGCCACCCTGAGACTAAATGGTGAATTCCAGGTCAGCCTGGGCCAGAGTGAGACCCAACCTCGAAAAACCAAAACAAAAAAAAGCCAAAAAACAAAAAAGCACACCCACCAATGTTCAGGGAATTTTGAAGAAGAGAGTAGAGGAACCAAAGGATATGAGACAATATCCAGGAGTGCTGACTCCCCCCACTGACTGCTGCTCCCACAACTCATAACCCATAATAACATGGTGAACATCCACAATCCCATAAAGATGGACCCTCTGTTGAAAGGAGACAGGGAGGAGGGGCACGAAGGTACCAACATATCATGCATCCTTACAAATTTTCTACTGAACTAAAACAAAAAAGAAACAATTGAACGAATAAACAAAATTAAAATTAAAACTCCCACTGCAATTGGGGATCAACCTATAGATACGAATCCTTCTGGCCCATGTCAGCAGGTACTAATAAACACTGCTCCCTTTAAAAATAAAATAAGAAATAAGATAGATATTTAGATACATATCAAAATTAAATGCTGTTCAGTAAGCATAGTAAAGTCTAGAGAAGGATAACAAGTAGGTTTTATTCTACCCCCAGTTCTGAACAACAGTATATTAAGAAAATGTCTTTGAAGGAGTTATGCCTTTGCTTCTTGGGAAAAATACTGCAACCAATTGAAAATGTTGTCTAAAGACATGAGAAAGATAAATCATATCATCGATGTCATAGATTTGTCAGCCCTGTGGTATATTACTTTAAAAAGTCCGGCTAAAAGTACAATTACAAATTACTTACTGCTTCAACAGAGTTGCATTCTCGCCTTGTTTCTAAGTAGCGCAGCGCTCGCTTTTCTTCTTCCTTTAACTTAGCGTCTGCCTGTCCAGAAGCATAAGAACAATCATTTTAGAAACCAAGAGATGAGTTTAAATCACCAAATGTACTAAGCTGGGACTTACATATTTCATGTAATTCTGCACACCATTTTGCTGTAAATATGATGGTGCCTGTGTTCTATAAAACCTCTCTGTTGAATCCAAGTATGCCTTCTCAAAATTGTCCCTGTAGATCTGAAGCTTATCCTCAGGATTCGAGCAAAGGTTAACTGAAAAAGAGAAAACAGAAATTTACTTTAGGATCTCAATCAGTATTCGGAGTAAATAAATGAGTACCACATCTGAGACATAAGTACCTGCAAGATGACAGGGCTCCTGAGAAATTACACACCAAAAACAAAATCCTTCTGCTTTGTACCATGATTTTGTAAGAAATATATTAGTTATGTAGACTATTTTACTGAATTTTTAAAAAACATTTTTATTTGAAAGAGAGCAACAGAGAAAGTGTTGGCACACTGGGTCTTCCTGATAACGTAAATGAACTCCAGCCATATGTGCCACTTTATACATCTGGCTTTATGTGGGTACTAGGAAACTGAACCCAGGCCAATAGGCACCGCAAGCAAGCACCTTTAACTGCTGAGCCATCTCTCCAGACACTACTTTATTTTTTAAATTTATTTATTTTTTGTTTTTTCAAGGCAGGGTTTCACTCTAAGCCCAGGCTGACCTGGAACTCACTATGTAGTCCCAGGGCGGCCTCAAATTCAGGGCAATCCTTTACCTCTGCCTCCCAAGTGCTGGGATTAAAGGTGTGTGCCATCACACCCAGCCCCTACTTTATTTTTGAGTATAAGAGAAACTAACTTCTAAGGCTGGGTGTGGTGATGCACACCTTTAATTCTAGCACTCAGGAGGCAGAGGCAGGAGGATCACTGAGAGTTCAAGGCTACCCTGAGACTACATAGTGAATTCCAGGTCAGCCTGAACTAGAGTGAGACCTTACCTTTAAAAAAAAAAAAAAAAAAAAGAAAGAAAAAAGAAAAGAAAGAAACTGATTTCTAAATCAATGATGAAGAAACCAGTATCACAAAACAAATGGCATTTTAACTGAATCTTAAGAATCAATACAGACTGGCATAGGCAACCAGAAGCAGAAAGAATCCACTAAAGAGGCTGTCTAAACAATTGTAGAAACTAAGATGGAATGAAAACTGAACAATCACTGTGAAGAATTTCAAAACTCAAACTAGGTAGCCTGAATTTAGCTTGATGTAGCATTAAGGTATGAGATGAAAACAAAACAAAACAAAACAAAACCTGAAGTTAAAAAAATTAATCTTTGTGGGGTAGGGCGATGGCTCAACAGGTAGGAGTGCTTGCCACAAAAGCATGAAGGCCCTGAGTTCAATATCCACTATCTAGGTAAACAGCTGGGCATGGCTATGAACATGGTAGCCCCAGTCCTATTGGAAGCAGAGACCAGAGAATCTCTAGGGCTTATTGGTCAGCTGATCTGATTAAAAGGGCAGCTCTGGGATCTGTTGCGAGGCAACAATGCATAGAGATCTATAGAGAAAGACAACTTCCATCTTCCTCTGGCCTCTGCATATATATGCATGGGCTGTGTGCATCTGTACACACCTATATACACACCACACATATTTCCTACACACTAGCATGCACATAAAATAGTTAACCTTGTGAGCAGTATATGGGCTAAATCATAGCAAGAAAATTATTATATGAAATATGCACTGCTGACACAAGCCTTCAATTGCAGCTACTTAGGAATCTGAGACAGCACGATCCAAGTCCAACGTCTTCCTGGGTAACTCAAAGAGTCACTGTCTCCAAACAGAAACAAAAATAAAAAAAAAAATTTAAGGGGTATAGTCCAATGCTAGCATATGTGAAGCCTTTGGCCTCAGTATTACTCTCTCCACCCCCCCAAATATAAATAAATAAATAGTGATTTTTATGTCAGCAAAAAATGTGGTCTAGGGGGCTGGAGAGAAGGCTTAGTGGTTAGGGTACTTGCCTGGCAAGCCTAAGGACCTAGGTTCAATTCCCCAGAACCCATGTAGACGAGATGCACAAGGTGGTGCATGCATCTGGAGTTTGTATGCAGTGGCTAGAAGCCATAGCATGCCCATTCTCCCCCCGCCCCGCCTCCTTCTCTCTCTCAAATAAATAAATATACATTTTTTAATGTGGTCTAGCTGAGCAGGGTGGCACACATCTTTAATCCCAACACATGGGAGGACAGGTAGGAGGATCATTGTGAGTTCGAGGCTATCCTAAAATTGCATCATGAATTCCAGGTCAGCCTGGGCTAGAGTGAGACCCTATGGCAAAGAAAAAAAAATGCAGTCTCTTGGACTGGAGAGGTGGCTCAGCAGTGTTCAGATGAGAACATCGGTGTCAGAAGCTAAGGAGGAAAGATGGGCACAGAAAAATAACTTTTTTGGGGGGGAGTTTCAAGGTAGGGTCTCACTCTAGCTCAGGCTGACCTGGAATTCACTTGTTTCAGGGTGGCTTTCTCGCAGCAAACCTTTTAACTCTGCCTCCTAAATGCTGGGATTAATGGCGTGTACTACCACGCCCAGCTCAGAAAAGTAACTTTTGGGGACATAAATACACAACCAGTTACTTGGTATGAGCTATAGATCAAATGTACATTTTCCTAATTCAGGGCACTGGAAAGATTTCTTAGCCAGGAAATTAATGATACAGAAGAAATTTGACAACAGGAACTCACAGTTTTGCAGGTTTCTCTAAAGTAGAATTATACCACTTGTGTACTCAAAATCGAAAGTTTAAGTTTAAGGTATAAACAAGTTGATGTTACTTTATATGCTAGTAAATGTGAAGCCTGATAAAGCTATAATTACCCTAGGCTTTCCATGAAAGGAGAGTTATGATGGGAAAGGTTCAGAACATACCATAGGATTCTCTGACTCCAATGACCAGCTGAGAGTCAAAAGCTTCTCCTAACCTCTCGGCATGTACCAGCTTCATGGCACTGTCCTGGAGTCGGCTCTTTATATTGGAAAAAATTGACTCATTCCATGTATCAAGCATGAGCTAGGGAAATAAGAAAACATGGCATTATTTTCAATTATTAACATGCCAAGTGTGTCTGTCTTTGTCTGTCCTTCTTCTCCCCAAACCCCCTACAAGTTTTAATGAAAATAGTTAAAAAAGACAATCTTAGGTCTGCATTCACTTGACACTTTAGGAAAGTATACACAGTATAATGGTAAAGGGTAATGTTTCTTTATCACACACAGCTGAGTTTGAACCCCAGCTCTGTTATTTACAGGCATTCCTAGCTGTAAGATGGTTAGCAGGACAAATTAAACAAAACAATTCATGTAAAATGTTGCTTCTTGCCGGGCATGGTATTGCCCATGCCTTTAATCCTGGCACTTGGGAGGCAGAGGCAGTAGAACTGCCATGAGTTCAAGGACATCCCGTGACTACGTAGTGAATTGCAGGTCAGCCTAAACTAGAGTGAGACCCTACCATGAAAAACAAAACCAACCAACCAACAAATAAAAAAAAAAAACAAAATAAAATAAAATAAAAAGAGGTTACAATTTCAACAGCATCTAAAAGTGTCTCCCCCCCCCCTTCTTTTTTTTTTTGAAGAGGGTCTTGCTATAGCCCACGCTGTTCTGGAATTCACTATGTAGTCTCAGATTGGCCTCCAACTCAAAGCAATTCGCTTACCTCTGCCTCTCAAGTGCTGGGATTAAAGGCATGTGCCAACATGGCCTGCCTCACTTTTTATTTTGTAATACATTTCTCAACTTTAACTTATTTCTAGCACTGAAGGACCAGGGGTATCTGAATATATAGCACCCCTTTCAGTATTAAGCCAAATTTTGTTTTGTTTCCACACAAGGTCTTATGCAATACAGTCTGGCCTCAAACTTGCTACCTAATTGAGGATGACCTTAAAATCCTGGTCTTCCTTCCTCCACTTCCTGAGCACTGAGATTACAGACATGTGCCACCATACCAGCTTCAAAGCCAATTTTTTTAAAACATTTTTATTATTATTTATTTGACAGAGAGAGAGAGAGAGGCAGAGACAAGGGGAGAGGGAGGGAGAAAGAGAATGGGTGTAGCAGGACATCAAGCCATTGCAAACAAACTGCAGACACATGTACCACGTTGCACATCTGGCTTATGTGGGTTTTGGGGAATTGAACCTGGGTCTTTTGGCTTTGCAGGCCAGTGCCTAAACTGCTAAGCCATCTCTCCAGCCCTAAAGCTAATTTTAAGACTACAACAGGGCAATAATGCCCATAGCCCACTATTTCAATGATTGATTTTTGTTTGTTTGTTTGTTTGTTCCAGGCAGGTTCTCACTCTAGTCCAGGTTGACCTAGAATTCACTATGTAGTCTTAGAGTGGCTTTGAGCTCATGATGATCCTCTTACCTCTGCCTCCCAAGTGTTGGGATTAATTGTATGCACCACCACACACAGCTTAATGCTTGAATTTGTTACTGTAACCATCACAGCAAGCAAATAAGTTGTGTCTGTGTTACACAAACTCTTTGGAACAGCTGATTCTCACAAGCAGGAAGGTGCTTGGTAAGTGAGGACAGAAAGTTAAAAGGCAGTTGAAAGGGAAGGCTGGGATCACTTCACCATCACAGATAGGTTTTTTTTTTCCATTACATCGTAACTCATTAGTAGACACAAGCTTTTAATTAAAAAGCATGCAAAATATAAAAATAAGCATAAACTGGCTTTAAAATAACTAGAAGTAAAGGATTATAATGACCAATGTCACACAAGTTATCAAGGACAAATGGGCCTGGAGAGATGGTTTAGTGGTTAAGGCACTTGCCTATGAAGCCTAAGGACCCAGGTTTGATTCTCCAGGACCCAGGTAAGCCAGATGCACATGGTGGCATAAGCTTCTGGGTTCATTTGCAGTGACTAGAGGGGCCTGGAAGCACCCATTCTCTCTCTCTAATAAACTATATATATGTATCTCACACATATGTATGTGTGTGTGTGTGTGCATGTGCGTGTGTGTATATTATATATCTGGTTTCTGAAAGGGAAAAAGCAAAACAAAGTGCAAGAAAGAACAGAGAAGTGAACACTGACGATAAGTCAGGGTGAGGCAGAGGAATCAGAGCGGAGGACAGCCTAAATTTAAGACACAGGCAGAGGGAGGAAGAAAATATCATTACTCAGAACCTTTAAGAAGGAAAAGGAATTTACATGGGAAGTAGAGAAGCTTAAAGTCTACACGACTTTGAAATGCCAAGTAACTTTCATGAAGAATGCTAGAAAAATGACAGGAAAAACTGACTTACCTTCCTAACAATACTGTCTTCCATATTTGACTTCTTATTGCTGCTTTGTTTACCCATTAAAGTAACCTCTAGTTGACAAAAAGGTTTTGGTAAAATATCACATTGTGTAAAAAATTTTCTCCATTCAACAATATAGGCCTTTAGCAAAGCTGTGTCATCTTGATGGCTCAGTACGCGCTAAAATAAAAAAAAAAATACTAACATGAAATAAATGCATAGAACTTTGAAAATTAAGAACAAAACACATTCAAGAGATTCTTGAGATGAAGACAAAATTATAACATATGTTCCTAAAAATCTTGTACACAAATGTTCATAGCAGCTTCAGTCAAAACACAGAAAGTGAGACAAGCATAGTGGCAACATGCCTTTAATCCCAGCACTTGGGAGGCCAAAGTAGGAGGACAGCTGTGAGTTCGAGGCTACACTGAGACTACATAGTGAATTCTAGGTCAGCCTTGTCTAGAGTGAAATCCTACCTCAAAAAGCCAAAGCAGAGCAGAGCAGGGCATGTGTACTCAGGAGGCAGAGGTAGGAGGATCGCCGTGAGTTCGAGGCCACCCTAAGACTCCATAGTGAATTTCAGGTCAGCCTGGGCTAGAGTGAGACCCTACCTCAAAAAACCCCAAAACAAACAAACAAACCCAAAGCAGAGCCAGTAATATAGAAAAGACATATAAAGTGACGAGAAAGGAAGGGAGGGGAGTATTTAATAGGATGGTATTGTATATATATAAGTAGAAGAATAGATTAATGAGGGTGAAAAGGCCCGAGTGAGGTCAGGGGAAGAGACTGAGTAAAGGAAAGGTGGAGGGAGGGCTAATCAAAGTCTAATCTAAGAGGATATAAATAAATCATGAAAACCTACTTTTTTGGACAATGGAATACTCAGGAGCCATAGATTGTTACTAGAAAATTTTCAGTGACAGGGATGGGATGCCTTCCAGTGAGTTGTTGGCCAGGGAGTCCCTGGTGCCCCCAAAACATTACAGGCCACTGCTGAGGCTCTTGGTTTCCCATCAGGAATAGATGGTAAGACCCTACTGCTGAAGACTCCACATACTTGGGCTGCAAGGCCACTGAAAAATCCTGCTGAACTGAGCTGATAACCTCCTCCATGTAGACCAGTTGACAGAAAGCTGGAAGAAGCCATTCTGCATGCAGTTCAATGGGAAAAAGAGAAATCACCAGTGAAGATACTCAACAGTAGACACTGCAAGCCTTATATTTGGCCAGCAAGGCCAAATGAGCCAATGGGTACAGTGACATGTCTGTCATGGTGGAAACCAAATGCCCCCTAATTGGACTGTTCCATGGGAGGGAATACATCTCTGATACTGAAAACCTATAACAGGGGTAGTCATGAGCCCTGGGGGTGTAACGTGTGCTGCTGCCTGGCTAAATGTATATACTATGCTCAGCAAGCTGCCCAGTAAGCACTTCTCTTAATGTTCATACTTATATATTAATGCTACTCTCACTTTGGGTAGAGAATCTTCTCTTTTCAGATGACAGTGACTTTGGGATGACTCAGAAGGCATCATGGTGCTGGGAAGAAGTGACAGGAGTGCTCAGTACTGCAATATCTCTATCACACCTTCCAAGGCTCAGGGTCCACTGCAGAAGAGGTGGTGGAAAGAATGTGAGAGCCAAAGGAGGGGGTAGGACTCCTTACAACGTGCTCCCCCCAGACACAAAATGGCCTGGATATCCATGACCTCACAATGCCTGACACTACCTACACAAGACCATCATACTATGAGGAAAAGATCATGACATCAAAATAAAAGACACTGATTGGGAGGAGGAGGGGATATGATGGAGAATAGAGTTTCAAAGGGGAAAGTGGGTGGGGGGAGTGAGTCACCATGGGATATTGTTTATAATCTTGGAGGTTGTTAATAAAAACAAATAAAACAGACAAAAAGTGGTAAATTAAATGTCCATGAACAGATGAACAGATAAACAATTTGGTATAGCTATACCATGGAATATTATCCAGACAGGAAAAAACAAAATACAGGTGAATGCTACACTGATGAACTGACCACTGTGAAAGAAAGTCACACAAGGTCATATATTTTACCACTCACTCTATTTATGTGAGTGGAGGGTACACATGTGTGCACAGGTGTGAGTGCAAATGCTAGAGCACAAACCTGGGTGCTGCTCCTCATGTGTCATCCACCCCTTGCTGAGATAGGGTCTCACTAACCTGGAAGTCCAAGCAGATTACACCAGTTGAGCCCCAAGGATTGGCCTACCTGTCTTTCCACTGCTGGAATTACAGGTGTGCAGCCATCACACCTGGCTTTTTTTTTTTACATGGATACCAGGATCAAACTCAGGTCTTCATGCTTCAAAGGAATTCATTCTACAGACTGAGTTATTTATTGCCCCAGCCCTTATGTTCTTATTTTATAGAAGATGCCAAGAATAGGCAAATTTATAGAAGCAGTAAATAGATTAGTATTTCATACTGACCAAGGGTTGAGAGGAAGGATAACAGAATGTTAATAACTACAGCACAGTGTTTCTTTCTGGGGTGATGAAAATATTTGGTAATTGTAGCTAATGGACATGCATGTTTATAAATAGGCATTAAACCTTACACATTAAATGTTGAGAATGAATTTTTGGTTGGGCTCAAGGCTGAGGCGGCAGTACTGTTTGCAGTTACAACACAGAGATCACAAACACACCCACCACAGAGGCACTATGGTATCTCATCTCCCATCAGCTTCGCAGCCCCCTAGGAGACTAACTGCCTGCTTACACAGAAACTTTGAAGTTCTTTGGGGGTATGTGAAAAGGGACAAGAACAGAGTGCATACTGGAAATCATGGAAAGCAAGAATCTTCCACAATCTGTAATTGAACATGTTGGAGGAAAAAAATTTACATTTACATCTTACAGATTAGGAGTGAATATGAAGGGTGATAACACAGATGCAATGTATTGATCAAAGTGACACTTGGGTTGGTCCTTGTGACTTTGACCACTGGAATGTTGTTTTATGTAAAAGGTCTAAGCCTAGACCTGAAGACGTCTTGTAGATTCCAATTTCACCTTGGGACTGAAAACTCACATGGTAGAATAGAAAAGCAGTGCCATCCATGTGCTTGCTTCGGCAGCACATATACTAAACTTAGAAAACCAGCACCAGATGGTGGTGGCACATGCCATGAGTATAAGGCCATCTTGGGAGTACAGAGTGAGATTGAGGTCACCGTGGGCTAGAGTTAAGACCCTACCTAGAAAAAACAAAAGTTAAAAAAAAACAAAAAAGGAAAGGAGGGTTGGAAATATGGCTTAGCACTTAAGGTGCTTGTCTGTAAAGCCTAAGGACCCATGTTCCACTCTCCAGGTCCTACGTAAGCCAGACACACAAGGTGACGCAAGTGTGCAAGGTCACACAAGGGGGTGCATATCTGGAGCTCGATTGTAGGGGCTGAAACCCTGGTGTGCCAATTCACTTTCTCACATAAAGGCATATGCCACCACACCCAGCAGGGGGAAAAAAAAGAAAAAGAAAGGAAAACCAGCATTGAACAGATATTTGATTCTGCTCTCTTAGACAACTTGGTCCTTGTAGGGCCAACAGCTAGCCTGGGTTAGAGTGAGACCCTGCCTCAAAACAAACAAACAAACAAACAAACAACCCAGACAAGAAAAGGAAAAAAAGTAACTATGCTGAAGAGATGGCATAGTGGATAAAGCACCTACAATGCAAGAGTGAAGGCTGGAGTTAGAATCCCCAGCCCCACATAGCTGCTGGGTGTATGTGTGTGTTGTGTGGCAGACCATTTACAATCATAGTGCTAGAGGTATGGAAAAGGGATTCTTTTCTTTCTTCTTTTGGTTTTTCAATGTAGGGTCTTGCTCTAGCCCAGGCTGACCTGGAATTCACTACGTAGTCTCAGACTGGCTCAAACTCTCAATGATCCTCTTACTTCTCTACCTCACGAGTGCTGGGATTAAAGGCATGTGCTACCACTCTTGGTTAGAAGGGATTCTTGCGGTGAGCTGGACAGCTAGACTACCCAACTCAGTGACCACTGGGTTTAAGTGAGAGACCTTGTCTCAGTAAAATAAACAGAAGTGTGCTCAAGGAAGACATCCAATAAAAAAATAATAATAAAAAAAAAGGAGAAATCCAATGTCAACCTCTGGCACATGCACCTGCACACACACCCATACATACACACACAGACAGACATGTAAAGAAACTAATGCATGCATAATCAATTAAATATCTAAATAAGCTCTGACTTCATTTCAGTAAGACTAAACACTTATGCTGGCTCAGGTTCCACTTCCCTCGCACTCATGTTAAGCCATAAAGCTGGATGCAAAGTGGCATTGTGACCCAACATGTCTATGACAATAGAGATGAAGCCAGGAAGACCTGAAGGAGTTTGACAGTTTGTTTGCAGCATCAAGAGACCCAGTCTCACTGGACATGGGGCGCATCCCTTAAATACCAGCACTGGGGAGGCAGAGGTAGGAGGATTGCCAAGAGTTTGAGGCCACCCTGAAACTACAGAGTGCACTCCAGGGAAGCCTGGGCTACAGTGAGACTCTACATAAGTAAAAAAAAAAAAAAAGCCGGACATGGTGGCACATGCCTTTAATCCCAGTATTTGGGAGGCAGAGGTAGGAGGATCATTGTGAGTTCAAGGCCATGCTAAGACTATATAGTAAATTCCAGGTTGGCCTAGGCTAAAGTGAGAACCTACCTCAAAACAAACAAAAAAGAAAGAAAGAAAGACCCTGTCTCAAAGAAGGTGAAAGCCAGATATTTTGAAGGTTTCTTCTGACCTCCATAACCATGCTATGGTACATGAGCCCATATATACATAAACAAATTTTTTTTAAATCTCATACAAAAGTTAGATGAGGGAATGAACAGATGGCTTAGCGGTTGAATGCTTGCCTATGAAGCCTAAGGACGCCGGTTTGAGGATTGATTCCCCAGTACCCACATTAGCCAGATGCACAAGGTGGCACATGCTATCTGGAGTTTGTCTGCCATGGCTGAAGGACCTGGTATACCCATTCTCTCTCTCTATCTGCCTCTTTCTCTCCCTGTCTCTTTCAAACAAAAAGAGAAATCTCATGAAACAATTAAGCTTTTATACAGCAAAGAACACTGTGAACAGAGCAAAGAGGCAACCTAGAGAATGGGAGAAAATCTTTGCCAGCTATACATCTGACAGAGGATTAATGTGCAGAATATACAAAGTACTCAAAAAACTAAACAATAAGAAATCAAACAATCTATTTAAAAAATGGGAGCTGGATACATGGCTTAGCAGTTAAGTGCTTGCCTGTGAATCCTAAGGACCCTGGTTTGAGCCTTGATTCTCCAAGACCCACATAAGTGAGATGCACAAAGGGGCAAATACATCTGGAATTCGTTTGCAGTGGCTGGAGACCCTGGCATGCCCAATCTCTTTCTTTATCTGTTGCTGTCAAGTAAATAAATAAAAATAAAGAAAAAAAATTTAAAAAGGGCTATGCCTAGGAGTGTAATGTCTGCGGCTGTCTGGCTAAAGGTATATACTATGCTCATCAAACTGCAGTTCTCTTAATGATCATACCCATGTATTAATGCTACTCTCACTTTTGGTTAGAGAACCTTCTCTTTTCAGATGTCAGTAACCTTGGGATGACTCAGAAGGCACCACGGTGCTGAGAAGAAGTGAAAAAGGAGTGCTCAGCACTGAAATATCTCTATCACGTCTTTCAAGGCTCAGGGTCCATTGCGGAAGAGGTGGTGGAAAGAATGTAAGAGCCAAAGGAAGGGTAGGACTCCTTACAACGTGCTCCTCCAGACACAGAATGACCTGAATATCCATGACCTCACAGTGCCTGACACTACCTACACAAGAGCATCATAATAGGAGGAAAAGATCATGACATCAAAATAAAAGAGACTGACTGAGAGGGCGAGGGGATATGATGAAGTGTGGAGTTTCAAAGGGGAAAGCGGTAGGGGAGGGAGTGAGTTACCATGGGATATTGCTTATAATCATGGAAGTTGTCAATAGAAAATAAATTAATTTTAAAAAAAGGGCTATTGACTGCATCTTGAGATCTCGAACTCTGGGATGCAGACCTGGTACACCAGCTTTCTTCTTTTTCTTTCTTTTTACTCAATAAAACTTTGCCTTACATTCCATGAGTCAATGGTCTTACTTGTGCGACACCAGACCCCATAACATCTTGAGGGCTTGCTCTCTGAATCCACATTTCAAGACCTCCCTCCCAACTCAGGTGACTGTGCCGGGAAAGGATTCCTAATCTCTGCCCAAGAGCCGTATCTCCATCTATTTGTATATTTGGAGTTGGTAGTAAGCCATTGACGGGGAACTTTTGCCTAGGACTGCTGGCCCCCTCCTTTATTGGACCGTTACCTGGTTTACCCTGAGGAGACCATGGAAGGCTACAGGACAGATCCAGACCCAGCAAGAAGAGGAGAGGGCAAGGAGATGGAGGGATGTAAGACAAGGAAACCCAGTGCTGGAACATCGTAGAAATATCCTCTTACCCAGAGAGCAAGCAAGAGAGAGAGAATTAGCAAGCTGGGGCCTAAGCCACTGCAATAAAACTCCAGGTGCTTATGCCACCTAGTGGGCACATGTGACCTTGTACTTGCCTCACCTTTGTGTGGGATCTAGAGAGTCAAAAATGGGTCTTTAGGCTTCACAGGCAAGTGCCTTAATTGCAAAGGCATATTACCAGCCCTGTCCTGACTTAATATTACAGGCACAAGTCCCTAATTTATAAAACCTCCTCTGTCTTTCAGAGAGCCCTCCTACCTTCTCAGGGTCTTTAAAAAGTTTTTCCTTAATAAGCCCTTTTTCCCTGCTCAAAAAAAAAAAAAAAAAAAAAAAAAGGTGCTATGGAACTAAATATAGAATTCTCAAAAGAAGAAATAAAGATGGCATATAAACAACTAAAAAAGTGTTCTATATCCTTAGCCATCAGGGAAATGTAAATTAAAACTACTTTGAGATTCTATCTTACTCCTGTCAGAATGGCTATCATCAAGAAAACAGATGACAATAAATGCTGGCGAGGATGTGGAAAAAGGGGAACTTTTCTACTGTTGGTGAGATTGCAGTCTGGGACAGCCACTGTGGAAATCAGTGTGGAGGTTCCAGAGGCAGCTAAAAATAGATTTACCATAGCACTCCTAGGCATATATCCTAATGACTCTTCTTACTACCTTAGAGATACTTGCTCAACTATGTTTACTGTTGCTGTATTCACAATAGCTAGGAAATGGAACCAGCAGAGATGTCCTTTAACAGATGAACAGATAATAAAGATACGGTATATTTACACACTATATTTCTATTCAGCAGTAAAGAAAAATGAAATTATGGGACTGGAGAGATGGCTTGGCAATTAAGGCGCTTGCGGTATAGCCTAAGGACCAAGGTTTGATTCCCCAGTACCCATGTAAGCTAGATGCACAAGGGGGTGCACACATCTGGAGTTCATTTGCAGTGGCTAGAGGCCTTGGTGTACCCATTCTCCCTCTGTCTCCCCTCTCTCTCTCTCTGTGCTTGCAAATAATATATATATATATATTTTTGTTTCTTCAAAATAGGGTCTCACTCTAGCCCAGGCTGACCTGGAATTCACTATGGAGTCTCAGGGTAGCCTAGAACTCACAGCAATCCTCCTACCTCTGCCTCCCAGTGCTGGGATTAAAGGTGTGCACCACCATGCCCAGCTAAAATTTAAACAATAAAATAGAAAAGAAAAACAGAATTATGAAATTTGCAGGGAAATTGATAGATCTGGAAAGGATTATACTAAGTGTGGTAACCCAGGCTCAGAAAGCCAAACATGGCATGTTTTCTCTCATATGTAGATCCCAGTTACAAATGTTCAGACTTGTGTGTGAGCTGGAGTAAAAATTGGTTGCAGAGGCCAGTAAGCTAGAAAAGGGCTATAAGGAAGGGAGTGGAGGGTTGGACTTAAGTGGATGGTACTGTATATATGTAAGTAGATGGACAGATTAATGCAGGTGGAATGGCCTAAGTGAGGTCAGGGGAAGAGATTGAGTAAAAGGCATGTGGGGGGGAGGGGTAATAAAAATCTAAGATATTGTGAATAAGCCACATGATAACATACTTTTTTGGATAATGGCACACCCAGAAGCCATAGACTATTACTCAAAAAATTTCTGTGTTGGGAATGGGATATCTTCCAATGAGTTGCTGGCCAAGGAGATTTTTGACGCCCCCAAAATATTATAGGCTATTGCCAAGGCTCTTGGTTTCCCACCAGGAATAAATGACAAGACCCTATTGCTAAAGACTCCACATGTCTGGGCTATAAGGTCACCAAGAAATCAAACGGGCTGAGCTGAAAACCTTCTCACAGCAGACCAGACAGAAAGCTGGAAAAGCTGCACTGCATGAAGCCTTATGGGAGACAGAAGCCATCAGTGATGAAAGCAGTGGTCACTCTAAGCCTCAAGTTTGGCCAGCCAGGCCAAAAGACCAAACAGATGCAATAGTGGCATGTCTGTTCTGGGGAAAACCAACTGCTTTCTAATTGCACTGGAGACCGGCTCTATGGGAGGGAATACATGCCTGGTACTGAAAGCCTAATCAAAAACCTATGGTGGGGAGGTCAAGAGCATTAGGAGTGTAATGTCTGTTCTTATCTGGCTAAATGCATATATTCTGCTCCCCAAACTGCCCTGTAAGCACTTCTCTTAATGTTCATACCCATATATTAATGCTATGCTCACTTTTGGTTAGTGAAGCTTCTCTTTTCAGATGGCAGTAACCACTGGGATGACCCAAAGGGCACTATAGTGCTGAGAAGACATGATGGAGGAATGTTCAACACTAAAATATCTCTACCACACTTTCCAAGGCTCAGGGTCCATTGCAGAAGAGATGGCAGAAAGAACTAAGAGCCAAAGGAAGGGTAGGACTGCTTACAGTGCAACTTTCCAGACAGAACTGGGCCTTGATGTCCATGGCTTCGCAGTGCCTAGCACTATCTTCACAAGACCTTCGTAACAGGAGGAAAAGATATCAAAATAAAAGACAGACTAATGGAGAGAGGGAGGGGATATGATGGAGTGTAGTTCTGTGAAGGGGATATGGGGAGGGAATTATCATGGTTTATTTTCTGTAAATATGGAAGTTGTCAATAAAAAGGAAAAAAAAAATAAAGTAAAAAATATTTAAAAAAAAAGGCTGTGTGTGGCTGTGCACACCTTTAATTATAGAACTGAGAGGCAGAGGTAGGAGGATTGTTGTGAGTTTGTGGCCAACCTGAAGTTACAGAGTAGTTCTAGGTCAGCCTTGGCTAGAGTGAGACCCTACCTCAAAAAACAAAAAACAAATGCAGCTGGGCTCATGCCTTTAATCCCAGCACTCTGTAGGCAGAGGGAGGATTGCTTTGAGTTTGAGTCCACCCTAAGACTACCTAGTGAATTCCAGGTCAGCCTGGGCTAGGGTGAGACCTTACCTCGAAAAACAAAAACAAAACAAAACAAAACAAAACAACACAACACACACACACACACACACACACACACACACACACACACACACACACACCACATAAAGCTAAGGCATGGTAGCACATGCCTTTAATCCCAACTTTTAGGAAGCAGAGGTAAGAGGATCACTGTGAGTTCAAGGCCACCCTGTGACTACAGAGTGAATTCCAGATTGGCCTGGGCTAGAGTGAGACTACCAAAAACAACAACAACAACAACAACAAATTCAAAAAATCTCATACATAGCTAAGTGGTTAAAGGTGCTTGCTTGCAAAGCCTGACAGGCCAGGTTCAATTTCCTGGTATCCAGGTTAGAGCCAGATCCACAAAGTGCTGCATGCATCTGGAGTTCATATGCAGTGCCAAAAGGCCCAGACACACTCACTCATTCTCTCTGCTTCCAAATAATTAAAAAAAAATTTAAGTTGATTTCTGAGCCAGGTGTGGTAGCACATGCTTTTAATTCCAGCACCTGGAAGGCAGAGGTAGGAGGATTGCCATGACTTCGAGGTCACCCTGAGACTACATAGTGAATTCCAGGTCAGCCTGGACTACAGTGAAACCCCTACCTCAAAAACTGCAAAAAGCCGGGCGTGGTGGTGCACGCCTTTAATCCCGGCACTTGGGAGGCAGAGGTAGGAGGATCGCTGTGAGTTCAAGGCCACCCTGAGACTACATAGTTAATTCCAGGTTAGTCTGGGCCAGAGTGAGCCCCTACCTCGAAATGCCCCCCCCCCAAAAAAAAGCTGGAAAAAGAAAATTAAAACTGATTTCTGTATAACACCTTGTAACAGAGGATAATAAATATAACCTGTTGAAAATATTTAAAAAATATATTCTGTTAAGAAATAATAATTGGGCTGGAGAGATGGCTTAGCGGTTAAGCGCTTGCCTATGAAGCCTAAGGACCCCGGTTCGAGGCTCGGTTCCCCAGGTCCCACGTTAGCCAGATGCACAAGGGGGCGCACGCGTCTGGAGTTCGTTTGCAGAGGCTGGAAGCCCTGGCGCGCCCATTCTCTCCCTCTCCCTCTCTCTCTTTCTCTCTGTGTCTGTCGCTGTCAAATAAATAAATAAAAAAATTTAAAAAAATATTAAAAAAAGAAATAATAATTGAGGGAAATAACAAATCACAGCTATCATTAAAAAAAAAAGGGGGCTGGAGAGATGGCTTAGCAGTTAAGGTGTTTGCCTGCAAAGCCTAAGGACCCATGTTGATTCCCCAGTACCCACACAGGCCAGCTGCCCAAAGTAGCACAAGTCTAGAGTTCATTTGCAGTGGCTAGAGGCCCTGGTACGCCTATTCTGTCTCTCTCTCTTTCTGAAACAAACAAATAAAATATTTTTTTTTAAAAAAAAGCAAGTTAACATGTTAAAACAGACTTTCCTGTAAAAAAAGAAAAGAAAAAAAAACTAACACTATGGGCTAGACAGATGGCTCAGTGGTTAAGGCGCTTACCTGCACAGCCTAACAAGCCAAGTTCAATTCCCCAGTGCCCATATAAAGCTAGAAGAACAAAGTGGTACATGTATCTGGAGTTCATTTGCAGTAGCTAGAGACCCTGCAGTGTATCTTCTCTTTTTCTTTTGTCTGTTTCTGACTCATTCTCTCTCTCTCCTGGTTTACAAGTAATAAAAATATTTTTAAAAATCTAACTAGTAAAGCTGGGCATGGTGGTACATGCCTTTAATCCCAGCACTTGGGAGGTGGAGGTAGAAGGACTGTCGTGAGTTTGAGGCCACCCTGAGACTATATAGTGAATTTCAGGTCAGCCTAAACAACAGTGAGACCTTACCTCAAAAACCAAAAGAAAGAAAGAAAGAAAAAAATCTAACAAGTAAAGCCGGGCATGGTGGTACACACCTTTAATCCCAGCACCTGGAAGGCAGAAGTAGGAGGATCGCTGTGAGTTCAAGGCCACCCTGAGACTCCATAGTGAATTCCAGGTCAGTCTGAACAAGAGCAAGACCCTACCTTGAAACAAATAATAATCTAAGGCTGGGGTGTAACTCCATGATAAATTAGGTATCAACACACATTTAAGGTCTTGAGACTGATCCATAGCAAAAACAAACAAACAAACAAAAAAAAACAACAAAAGAAAAATAAAGATAACAGAACTTACTGCTTGTGCCTGCTTAATAAACTCAAGGATATCTTCTTTTAAAGCCTGATGGATTTTAGATGAGCCTTTATCATCCCAGAGACAGACTGCATGCACATCCCTGTAAAAGTAAACCAGGTAAACAAACATTAACAATGGAACAACTACAGCTGAGCACTCCGCATGCTTGGGCTGCAATGTTATTGAGAAATCTTGCTGGAGCTGAACTGAAAACCTCCTGCCTCTAGATAGAAAGCTGGAAAAAGCTATTCTCCATGTAGCTCCATAGGAAAAAGAGAAGTCATCAGTGGAAATAAACAACAGTGAATACTGCAAGCCTTAAATTTTGGTAAGGACAAATGATTCAACAGGTGCAATGTTGGCATGTCTGTTAAGAAGGGAACCAACCACTCTCTAATTGGACTGGAGACCTCCTCCATGGGAGGGAATACATCTCTGATAATGAAAACCTATGACGGGGGAAGGCATGAGCCCTAGGGATGTAATACCTGCTGGTGTCTGGCTAAATGAATATATTATGCTCACCAAACTGCTCGGTAAGCACTTTTCTTAATGTTCATACCCATATGTTTATTCTACTTTCACTTTTGATTAGAGAAGCTTCTCTTTTCATATGGCAGTGACCTCTGGGATGACTAAGAAGGAACCATAATGCTGATAAGAAGTGACAGAGGAGTGTTCAGCACTGAAACATCTCTATCACACCTTCCAAGGCTCAGGATCCTTTGTGGAAGAGGTGGCAGGAAGAATGTAAGAGCCAAAGGAAGGGCAGGACTGCTTACAATGCACTCTTCCAGACACAAAATAGACTGGATATCCATGACCTCGAAGTGCCTGGCACTACCTCCACAAGATTAGTACAATAGGAGGAAAGATGATGACATCAAAATAAAAGAGAGACTGATGATGGAGAAGGGGAGGGGATATGATAAAGAGTGGAGTTGTTATTGCTGAAGACTCCACATACTTGGGCTGCAAGGCCACTGAGAAATCCTGCTGGAACTAAGCTGATAACCTCCTCCATGTAGACCAGCTGACAGCTGGAAGAAGCCATTCTACAAGTAGTTCAATGGCAGAAAGAGATATCACCAGTGAAGATACTCAACAGTGGACACTGCAAGCCTTATATTTGGCCAGCCAGCCCAAATGAGCCAACGGGTGCAATAGTGGCAGGTCTGTCATGGTGGAAACCAACTGTCCTCAAACTCCAACTGGACTGGAGGCCCGCTCCATGGGGGAGGGGAACACATCCCTGATATTGAAAACTTAAAACAGGTGTAGTCATGAGCCATAGAGGTGTAACATCTGCTGATGTCTGGATAAATGTACATACTACGCTTACCAAACTGCCCAGTAAGCACTTCTCTTAATATATATACCCTTATATTAATGCTACTCTCACTTTGGACAGAGAATCTTTTTTTTTCAGATGGCAGTGACCTTGGGATGACTCAGAAGGTAACATAGTGCTGGAAAGAAGTGACTGGAGGACTAAGTAACATCTCAATCACATCTTGCAAGGCTCAGGGTCTAATGCGGAAGAGGTGGCGGAAAGAATGTAAGAGCCAAAGGAAGGGTAGGATTCCTTACAACGTGATCCCTCCAGACATAAAATGCCCTGGATATCCATGACCTCACAGTGCCTGACACTACCTACACAAGACCATCATAAGAGGAGGAAAAGATCATGACATCAAAATAAAAGAGAGACTGATTGAGATGGGGAGAGGATATGATGGAGAATGGGATATCAAAGAGGAAAGTTGGGGGGGGAGAGGGGGTATTACCATGGGATATTTTTTATAATCATGGAAAATGTTAATAAAAATTGAGAAAAAAAGAAAAGAAAGTAATACTGCAGATAAGAAAGGGGCTATAACTATGTTTATATATTTCATTTAACTTTCAAGATTTTGCTTCTGTTACTTAATACAGAAATGTGTTACAAAAAAAATTTCCATGTACTATAAAGTGTGTAATACTCTTACTAAAAAAAATAAAACAAAACAAAACAAAAAGAGTGGAGTTGTGAGGGGGAAGGGAGTTATAGTGGCTTATTTTCTATAATTATGGAAGTTGTCAATAATAAAAAATAATTTTTTTAATTTTAAAAAAGAAAAATACAAGCCAGGCATGATAACACACGCCTTTAACCCCAGCACTTGGGAGGCAAAGGTGTGGGGATCACTGTGAGTTCAAGGCCACCCTGAGATTACATAGTGAATTCCAGGTCAGCCTGGGCTAAAGTGAGACCCTACCTCGAAAAAAAAAAAAAAAAAGTCAATGGAACAAGAACACAGACAAAATTCAACTAAGGGCTATATAAATGGCTTAACAATTAAGGTGCTGGCATGCAAAGCTTACGGACCTAGATTTGATTCCCCAGTACCTACATGAGCCAGATGCACATGGTGGTGCATGCGTCTGGAGTTCATTTGCAGTGGATAGAAGCCTTGGTGTGCCCATTCTCTCTCTCCAATAAGTAAGTTAAAAAAATTCACCCAAGTTCTGTATTAGTTTCCATGAACCATGGTAGATCAAAACACAGGGCCTAATTCCATTCACAAGGACCATGATCACACACTTATTTGCTTTTGTTATTTTCATTTCCTGTTACTGATTCTCTCCTTAATTCTGTTTAGTATATATAATTTAATATAAAAGCATATCTCCACCTTCCAATCTTACTCTTCAAAGCTGTTATTTTATATATGCATATACAGATGTAAACTTCTTTGAGAAAACTGGTCACTTAAGATACCATTAAAGCAAATCTTCTACCTTCTCACAAATACTGATTATTCAATGATGGCTGTCTCTCTTAAACAAACAAAAGTACCCAAAAGCCCCTACTTTCTAGGATTCTGTCACAGTCACTCTCCAAGCAAGTAAGGTCAAACAAGTGACCAGCAAAGAGGACTGAGAGTTGGGGTTGGCTTAACTAGTCAACAATATGTATCATAAAATCTCTCTGCATTTAATGATCAAGATAAAAAATTAATGATACATGAGAATTTAGAAATACAATCAACAGCCAGGAATGGTGGCACATGTCTTTAGTCCTAGCACTTGGGAGGCAGAGGTAGAAGAATTGAAATGAGTTCAAGGCCACCCTCACACTACATAGTAAATTCCAGGTCTGCTTGGGCTAGAGTGAGACCCTACCTTGAAATTAAAAAAAAAAAGAAAGAAAGAAAGAAAGAAAGAAAAAATAAGGCTAGAGAGATGGCTTAGCGGTTAAGGCATTTGCCTGCAAAGCCTAAGGACCCAGGCTCAATTCCCCCAGACACATGTAAGACAAATGCACAAGGTGGCACATGAGTCTGGAGTTCATTTGCAGTGGCTGAAGGCCCTGGTGCACCCATTACTTCTATCTGTCTCTTCCTCTCCCTGTAATAAATAAATAAATAATTTAAAAAGTCAACAGATATGATTTAGTGGGCATAGCTTCTTATAAAACTTGAAAAGTGATTTTTTTTTTCCTCGATAGATACACATACCCACCCTGAAATATAGCCTTTAAGATGGACCCACAATCCCTGCTGACAGTGCCCTTATAGATTCCCTCCCACAGGGTACAATAATTTATCTATGTAAGAAACAGAGCAGAAGAGACTCTAGTCACATCAGAAGTATGTTTTAAAATATGCCTTCAGTCTTAGAAGCACTCATATTCTTCTCTGATTATAGTCATGGATAATGTTCCAACAAGAAGCACATACTCAACATGGGTCCCATCAAATTAAAATTGAGCTCAAAATTTTCCCTCACCAAATAATGTCATAACTTTCATAAATGTCTTAGTGTAAGGCATTACTCATTACTCATGTGTATGCACTGATGACAGTATAAATGAACCTACTGCTAACCTTAGAAAGACCTGTCTGCATAGATAGTCCTTGGCTGACATCGAGGAACTTGAATTTTAGAAGGGCTCCTATCATTCCTTAATAAAAAATGGCTCCCTATGCTTGAATGCTATACACATACAGTGTGACATATACTGACTACCAGCTGTCCTGGTGCCAATTCAGTATGTGTCAAGCACAGGCTGCTATATTGAGCAGTCAATAAAAACACAGGGCAGCGGTCTCTAATGAGCTTCTCTGGTATATAACATTTCTTAAGCATTGTTGAAGGACTTAAGTTGTCTTGTATGACATGTTGGAAGCTTGTACCTGGCTTCTCTTGGCCTTGGCCAGGTAGGTATACCTTTGTCTTTGTTGCCATACACTCTGTGATGAGTCTTTTTAGCAGTTTGTGCAATTGTGGTAGTTTGAATATATGGCCCATTGGATCTGTAAGCTTCAATAACTCCCTTCCTTCCATAACTGTGTCTGGTCTGGAAGTTCATCTCAGTCACCTAAAGCTGTCTACTATTGAAATTGGTACCAGAGTGGGATGAAATGAACCTGACCATGTGGATTTTCGTCTTTTGGAACTTTTGTCTTACAGGAATAGGCATGGATTTAGTACTACCTTTGAAGAGATAAGCCAAGTTTTAGGGACTATTCTGATGAGAATTTGAAAGTGTTAAGTGCTGATAGAACCAAACTTGGAGGCTTGGATTATGAACTTTCTAAGGGGAAGGAAAGACTGCAGAGGAATTTGTTGGAACTGGGCTACTGGCATAAGGGCTGGCTGTGTTCTGCTGTGCAAGCTCAGACAATTTCATCAAGATTAAATTTGTAATGGATTGATGTGCTTGGTTAAAGACACTGGAATGAGAGATTTAAGAGTTTAGATGGAAAACCTCAAGCAAGTTAAAATTATAGGCACTGAGACTGGTTTTAGGTTAATGAAGCTACTACTGTCAAACACATTAGGAAACTTAAGGAAGATGGCCCAATTGTTTTACATTAAAACAATGAAGAGGATGCCTGAGGAAAGACAGACAGAAATGCAAACTCTTTTGGAAAGAGTTGACTAGAAAAGGTACTTGATTTTCAAAGTCATGATTTTTTTCATCCCTGAATTAAGAATATGCCTGTATCCCACACATCTGATATTGGCTTTGGAAGTATGAAAAATGCATAGAGTAGTCATGAATTGCACATGGTCCCAGGAGCCATTGCTGAGATGTGGCATGAGGTGGGACATGATGACTCTGATAGGCTGGCAAAGCCTTTAGAAGATGGACTGTGGTTGGGAGACCCAAAGATGTTTTGGATATACCAGGACCGTGCAAGGGCTACCACAGAGGCTCTTAGCTAGGGACAAAGTTTTCCCTGGCTACTCTGCCCAGCTGGAGGACAGTAGTGGAAAATCCTGAGACTGTCAGTCACTTGTTATGATTAAACTTGAATTGCAGAAGTGTGATGTTTGTTGAGTTTGCAATGTTCTAGTCTCTCCCTGCTAGGCCTTATAGAAGCTGAAAATGTTTACCTTGTGCAATGTTGAAAGTATATAAATTGATTTTACAGGACTCACAGCTAAGAGACAATCTTAAATCTCAGAGGAGACTTGGGACTTTAGAAATTAGACTGAATACAACTTACAATGTGAGATGGTTATGAATCTATTGGGGGCCAAGGGCGGAATTTGGTAGTTTGAATAGATGGAGCTGGGCCTGGTAACAAATGCCTTTAACCCCAGCACTCGGGAGGCAGAGGTTGAAGGATCGCAGTTAGGTCGAGGTCAGCCTACAGTACAGTGAGCACCTACCTTGATAAAACAAAAAAACTAACAAAACCACTCTGTACAGGGGCTGGGGAAGTGGATTGGCAGTTAAAGTACTTGCCATGCAAGTATAGGGCCTAAGATCATCTGAGTTTGATTCCCAGTGCCAACTAAACAGTTGAGTATAGACAGGCATGCTGCAATTCCAGTCCTGTGGGGGAGCAGAAACCTGTAGCTCTGGGGTCAGAGAGAAACTCTGTCTCCATGAAATCAGTGCATGAGTGATAGGATGTCCAGAGTTCTCCTGCCTGCCACACATGTACATACACCACACATAAACATGCAAGATATTCTGGACAGGGGCCGGGAAGATGGCTAAGCAGTGCTGTGCAAGCACGATGGCCTGAGTTTTGGTCCACCAAATCCATGTTAAGCCAGGCATATACAAGCATCTATAACCCCAGTGCACCTATAGCAAAATGGGAGGTAGAAATGAGAATCTCCTAGAAGCTTGCAAGCCAGCTAGCCTGGCAAACACAGAACAACTGTGTTCTAACCCAAGTGGAAAGTAAGGGATGGCACCCAAGGTTGTTCTCTGAGTTCCATACATCTTCCCACAGCACAAAAAAAAAAAAAAAAAAAAAAAAAAAGTTCTCAACATTTTCTATCTAGTTTCCCTGGTTGATAACCTACCACATGCTGCTAGTCTTGTTGCTTGAATATTAATGAGTAGTGTGTGACTACCCTGAAAAGGAACTCAGAAAATTTCCTTCTTAATCTCACCAACCTAACCCTCTGTGCCTTTTCCATTGATGATTTTGCTTTGTATCCTTTCACTATAACGAACCATGCATTACTACTGGATGTTCATTCCTCAGGCCACCTAGCAAATCCTGGGATTCTGTACCTGGTAAGTCTTAGAGATTTCCCCAATGCAACTTGTAACAGGTAAACAGACTATCTAGACTCACAAAATCTTTTTGGGTACAGAAAGACATCATCAAAGTTTGCTTTATGTTAGGAAACAGAATTAATTGATTACTTACGAAAATAGATCAAACCACTGCTGCTTTGTTACAGATTCCTGACGTAAAAGCTTCAAAACAATTGGACGCATGAAATCCCACTTGTCTTCAAACTGAAGAGAGCCTTTATTCTTTAAAAAAAAAAAAAACACAACACATACACACACACACAAAGGATAAAGGACAGTTTAATTAAAATGCAGTTAAATAGTGTCCTAACATTTTATTTTAGTATTTCAATTAAGAGATACCCATGCACAAGCTAGGCATGGTGGCGCACACCTTTTAAGCCCAGCACTCAGGAGGCAGAGGTAGGAGGATCACCATGAGTTTGAGGCCACCCTGAGACTACATAGTGAGTTCCAGGTCAGCCTGGGCCAAAGTGAGACCCTACCTAAAAAAAAAAAAAAAAAAAAAAAAAAAAGAGAGAGATCATGGTGGCACACACCTTTAATCTCAGCTCTTGAAAGGCAGAGGTAGGAGGATCACCATGAGTTTGAGGCCACCCTGAGACTACATAGTGAGTTCCAGGTCAGCCTGGGCCAAAGTGAGACCCTACCTCAAAAAAAAAAAAGAGAGATCATGGTGGCACACACCTTTAATCTCAGCTCTTGGAAGGCAGCGGTAGGAGGATCACTGTGAATTCAAGGCCACCCTGAGACCACATAGAGAATTCTAGGTGAGCCTGGGCTGGAGTGAGATACTACCTCAAAACAAAACAAACAAACAAACCAAAAAGAAATACTCAGTGAAATGAAGTGCTCAAATTTCAAAGAATCAGTTTTCCATAATGGCATTCTTACAGGCTTAAGAATATAACAAACATCTTAAGAAGACAACTACAGAAGAGGAAAATAGGGGTTGCAGGGATGACTTAGCGGTTAAGGCACTTGCCTGCAAAGCCAAAGGATCCTGGTTTGATTCTCCAAGACCCACATAAGCCAGATGCACAAGGGGGAGCATGCATCTGGAGTTTTTTTTTTTTTTTTTGCAGTGGCTAGAGGCCCTGGCGTGCCCATTCTCTCTCTCTCTTTCTCTGTCTATCTTTCCCTCTTTCTCTCTCTCAAATAAATAAGTATATTAGAAGAGTAAAATGGGGGCTGGGAGTATGGCAGAATGGTAGTGTTTGCCTGCTATGGATAAGGCCCTGGGTTCAAATCTCAAGAATAGCAAGGATGACAGACAGTGACAATGATATAAAGATTCATTGTACAAAAGTGTGCAATGAAGGCCGGGTGTGGTGGCACACGCCTTTAATCCCAGCACCTAGGAGGCAGAGGTAGGAGGATGGCTGCATATCTGAGGCCCCCCTGAGACTACATAGTGAATTCCAGGTCAGCCTGGGCTAAAGTGAGACCCTACCTCAGAAAATAAAACAAAAAAAAGTGTGCAGTGAAGAACTGGCTCTTTTCCTAAACAAGGCCTGGCCAGTAGAGTCTCTGAGCACCTGTAGTATGTATCCAGTATGACCCTGAGGGGTTTAGGTCGTATGAAGCACCCTAGCTCAGCCAGTCACACTGATGGGGCTTGTAAGGAACAAAAGCTCAGTATCAATGAGCATGTCAACAACCACACCTTGGTTTCACAATACTCTTCAAAGAAAATGCTAACTCTCAGGTGGGTCAGAGATCATCCTCTAACTTTAAGTTAAAGTTCTTTGGGGGTCTGGGGAGATGGCCCAGCAAAAAAGGTGCTTGTTCATAGAAGCCTGCAGCCTGGGTTCCATTCCCTGGTACTCAAAGCCAGATGCACAAAGTGACACATGAATCTGGAGTTTGTAGCAGCAAGAGGTACTGGCATGCCCATTCTCTCCCCCTCACATACATATAACAAAAATATTTTTTAAAAAGTTTTTTGAAAAAAAAAAAAGTTTTCTGGAAGCCAGGCATGGTCAGCTCACCTTTAATCCCAGCACTTGGGAGGCAGAGGTAGGAGGATTGCAGTGAGTTTGAGGCCACCATGAGACTACATAGTGAATTCCAGGTCAACCTGGGCTAGAGTGAGACCCAACTTAAAAAACAAAAAAAGTTATTTCGGGGCTGGAGAGAAGGTTTAGTAGTTAAGGTACTTGTTTGTGAAGCCTAAGGACCTCGGTTTAACTACCTAGAACGCATGTAGGCCAGATGCACATGATGACATATGGAGTATATTTTCAGTAGCTGGAGGTCCTGGTGTGCCTATTTTCCCTCTCTCTAATAAGTAAATAAAAATAAAATAAAATGAGTTCTTTTGGATAGGTAGAGAGGGAATAACCAACAACTACCAGCAAGATTATACTTAATTTACAGAAAGATCCGGGTTAGCCTGGGCTAGAGTGAGACCTTACCTCGAAAAACCAAAAATAAAAAAGTTGAGAGAGTAAACCCTGTACAGAAGAATGATAGTTATGATTTTAAAAAAATGTATTCAAAGTGTGGGGGATATAATAAGCCACAAATTAAAGACAATATATAGTTTTCCAGATAATATCACTTTAAAAATCCTGCATAGTAGAGCATGGTGGTGCATGCCTTTAATCCCAACACTCAGGAGGCTGATGTACTAAGATCATCATGAGTTTGAGGCCACCGAGATTACATAGTGAATACTAGGTAAACCTGGATTAGAGTGAGACCCTACCTGGAAAGAACATGAACAACAAAAAACCCAAAAACAAAAATAAAACTCTGCATATTACCGGGCATGGTGGCACCACAAAATAAATAAATAAATAAAACCCTGACACATCAACTATTGAAATTCAAGAGTTTAACTTATCGGTAGAGCTTTTGCCAGGTCTGCTCAAGGCCCCAGCACTGCTCTCCATTTATTTTTGTTTTGCTTTCTTTCTTTCTTTTTTTTCTGCTTTTTTGGTAGGGTGGGGTTGACAGTGTTGTTAGTATTTCTGAGACAAGGTCTCATAAAACCAGGTGTGGTACATGCCTGTAATAATACCAATGCCTGGGAGGGTGGAGACAGGACAATTGACCATTCTCTGCAAGTTCCAGATCAGCTTAGGATATAAAAAATAAATAAATAAAAAAAGATCTTGTCTCAATAGAGAGATGGCCGGCATGGTGGCACACTCCTTTAATCCCATCATTCAGGAGGCAGAGGTAGAAGGATCGTTGTGAGTTCAAGGCGATTCTGAGACTATATAGTGAGTTCCAGGTCAGCCTGGGCTAGAGTGAAACCCTACCTTGAAAAACCAAAAAAAACCAAAAAAACAAACAAAAAAAAGGGGGGCGGTGGCACACCATTCTAATCCTAGCACTCAGGAGGCAGGGGTAAGAGGATAGCTGTGAGTTCAAAGAGACCCTGGCCTGGAACTCAAAGTGAACCATGTCAAAGATGATCCTGAGTTTCTGATCCTCCTGCCTCCACCTGCCATATGCTAGGATTACAGGTGTGCACCACCGTCACCAGTTTAAGGTGTTCTTGGGATCAAACTCAGGGTTTCCTGTAGTACTCTACCAAGTGAGCTATATTCCCCAAACTCTTTGGAGTTGTGAGACTATGTAGCCTAGGCTGGCCTTAACTCACAGTAATTTGGCTTTAGCCTCCTGAATGCTGAAATTAAAGAGTATAATCACACTGTACCCAGCTAGCAGGACTTTAAAAACTAATGTTCAACTTCATTGTGGTTTTTGATTTTGTTATTATTATTTTGGTTTTTCAGGGTCGAGTGACACACTAGCTCAGGCTGACCTGGAATTCACTATGTAGTCACAGGGTGGCCTTGAACTCAAGAGATCCTCCCACCTCTGCCTCCCAAGTGCTGGGATTAAAGAATGCACACCACGCCCAGCTATGATTTTTGTTTCTGTTTCTTGTGGTACTGAGAATTGTATCTCAAGGCCTCACACATGCTAAAAAAGTACTATACCATGGAATCACACCCTCAACCCAAAAGGACTTAAAAAAAATAGACCATATAGGGCTGGAGAAGTGGCTTAGCAGTTGCCTGTGAAGCTTAAGGACCTAGTTGATTCCCCAGTACCCATGTCAGCTAGATGTACAAGATGCTGCATGTGGAGTTCCTTTGCAGTGGCTGGAGACCTGGCATGCCCACTCTATCTGCCTCTTTCTCTCTCTCTCAAAAGGGGGGGGGGGGCTAGAGAGGTGGCTTAGCAGTTAAGGTGCTTGCCTGCAAAGCCAAAGGACCTTGGTTGGATTTCCCAGGACCCATGTAAGCCAGATGCATAAGGTAGTACATGCATCTGGAGTTCACTTGTAGTGGTAGGAGGCCCTGGTGCACCTATCTCTCTATTTGCCTCTTCCTCTCTCTTTTTTTTTCCAAATAAATAAATATTAATAAAAATAAAAAAAATATAGTGACCACCATGAACACCCATAATCCTAGCACTTGGGAGGTTGAGGCAAAAGAATCACTTGAGCTCAGGGATTTGAGACCAGCCTGGGGAAACCTACTGACACCTCACTTCAAAAACAGAAGGAAGGGGGAAGTGGAAACAGGGAGGGTTCAGTAGCTAAAGACAAAGTCTGAGAAGCCTGATGATGGCCTGTTAATGTTAATGTATCAGCACCCATGTGAAGCCAGATGCAAAGTGGTACATGTGTCTGGACTTTTGTTTGCAGTGGCAGAAGGCCCTACTGTGCCCTTTCACTCTTGTTTCTGCCTCTCAAATATTTTTTTTAAAGAGAAAGATGGGGGGGTGGTGGAGGGATGGCTTAGCAGTTAAGGCATTTGCCTGCAAAACCAAAGGATGTAGGTTCGATTCCCCAAGACCCATGTTAGCCAGATGCACAAGGGGGCGCACACATCTGGAGTTCCTTTGCAGTGGCTGGAGGCCCTGGCGTGCCCATTCTCCCCCCCCATCTCTCTCTCACACTCTCTCTCTCTCTCTCTCTCTCTCTCTCTCACACACACACACACACACACACAGTGCCAGTAAATTAAAAAAAAAAATTTAGGGCTGTAGATAGATGGCTTAGTGGTTAAGTGCTTGCCTGTGAAGCCTAAGGACACTGGTTCGAGGCTCGATTTCCCAGGACCCACTTAGCCAGATGCACAAGGGAGGTGCATGCATCTAGAGATGGCTTAGCAGTTAAGCGCTTGCCTGTGAAGCCTACTGACCCCAGTTCGAGGCTCAATTCTCCAGAACTCACATTAGCCAGATGCATAAGAGGGCACACGTGTCTGGAGTTCATTTGTAGTGGCTAGAGGCCCTGGAGCACCCATTCTCTCTTTCTCTGTCTGTCACTCTCAAATAAATAAATAAAAATAAACAAAATTAAAAAAAAATAAGAGTTCATTTGCAGTGGCTGGAGGTCCTGGCGCGCCCATTCTCTCTCTCTCTCTGCCTCTTTCTCTGTCTGTCGCTCTCAAATAAATAAATAAATAAATGAACAAAAAAATTAGAAAAAAAAGATCTGGACATTAAACCCCACCCCCTTTCACCTTAAAAAAAAACACCAAAATTTAGCCAGGCACAGTGGCACATGCCTTTAATCCCAAAAGTAAGGATAGAGGCAAAGGTAGGAGGATTGCTGTTGAGTTCAAGGCCAGCCTGAGACTACAGAGTGAGTTCCAGGTTAGGCTAGGCTAGAGTAAGAACTTATCTTAAAAAAAAAAAAATTTTTTTTTTGTTTTTTGTTTTTCTCAGGGTAGGTTCTCCCTCTAGCCCAGGCTAGAGGCTAGAGAGAGACCCTACCTGGCAAAACAAGACAAAACAAAAAGCAAAATAGTACCCCTACCTTCTGAGCACTCTTAATTATCCTGATCTCATCATGACCTCCACTAGCAGGCAGCAGCACATTATCCATTTCTTTGGTGCTCACATTTACCCAACATAGTATAAATTCTTGAAAGTAAGGACTTTGTCACCATGTCTCACTGATACTTAATATCATATCCAGCTCAGCAGACAATCAGGTATTTACCCAGATCAACTACCCTCAATACTACTTGTGAGTACTCCATGTGTTCCATCCATGTTTTAATCTGAACTGTAGCCAGACCCCTAGTTATCCTAACCAAAGGAGGAGTCGAATGGCTGTTGGAGACATAACTGGGCTCACCAGAGCCCCAGGCAAAATATCTACAAGAAAAACCTGTCCTGGGCTGGGATGTAGCTCACCTGGTAGAGTGCGCTTCTAGATTCAAAAGCCCTAGGTCCAACATCCTAGAAGGCATGGTGGCACACATCTGTAATCCCAGAAGAGGGAGGAGGATGAAAAGGGTCATGGACATCCTTGGATATAGCCTGGGGTACATGAGACCCTCCAGAAAAGAAAAGAAAAAAAAAAAGATAGGCATAGTGGGCATGGTGGCTCCACACTGGTAATCCCAGCACATAGGAGGCTGAGATAGGATTACTGTGAGCACCAGGTCAAGCCAGGGCTAGAGTGAGAACTTAACTCAAAAAAACCAAAGCAGGGTTGGAGAGATGTCTTAGCAGTTAAGGTGTTTGTCTGTAAAGCCAAAGGATCCTGGTTTGACTCTCCAGGACCCACGTAAACCAGATGTACAAGGTGGTACAAGTGTCTGGAGTTCGTTTGCAGTGGCTGGAGGACCTGGCATGCCCATTATCTCTCTCCCTCTCTCTGCTTCTCTCTCTCTCAAATAAATAAAAATAAAGTTTTAAAAAATCCCAGCCGGGCGTGGTGGTGCACGCCTTTAATCCCAGCACTCAGGAGGCAGAGGTAGGAGGATTGCCATGAGTTCAAGGCCACCCTGAGATGACAGAGTTAATTCTAGGTCGTGAGACCCTACCTTGAAAAACCAAAAAAAAAAAAAAAAAAAAAAAAATCCCAAAGCAGGAGGGAGGGTATTACCATGGGAATTTTTTTTTATAATCATGGAAAATGTTAATAAAAATTAAAAAAATATATTAAAAAAAAATCCCAAAGCAAGTAGGGCGTGGTGGTACACGCCTTTAATCCCAGCACTCAGGAGGCAGAGGTAGGAGTTCAAGGCCACCCTGAGACTGCACAGTGAATTCCAGGTCAGCCTGAGCTACAGTGAAATCATACTTTAAAAACAAAACAAAACAAAACAAAACAAATCAGGGCTGGAGAGCAAAGCCAAAGAACCCAGGTTCAATTCCCTAGTGCCCACGTAAACTGGATGCATCAGGTGGTGCATGCGTCTGGAGTTCGTTTGCAGTGGTTGGAGGCCCTGGATGCCCGTTGTCACTATCTGCTTCTCTCTCTCAAATAATAAATATTAAAAAAAAAAAAATCTAAAGCAAACAAACAAATTTCAAGGCCACTCAGTTGTTTTAATTAGCCTATCCCCTCCAGATTACGATGATTCAGTAATCATTTTCACATATCCCATGACGCTCTCACTTACATGTGTAATCATTTTACTGTTAAGAATTTAGTTTATTCCTGTCCTTACACAACACTGAGCATCACATGCCTAGGATGGTACACAGGAAGTAGTAACTTTGTGTAGGATCAAAAACGGGTCAAGACCAGGTATGGTGGTACATGCCTTTAATCCTAGCATTTGGGAGGCAGAAGTAGGAGGATTGTCACAAGTTCAAGGCCACCCTGACACTACATAGTGAATTTCAGGTCAGCCTGAGCCAGAACAAGACCCTACCTCGAAAAACCAAAATAAATAAATAAATTTTTAAATGGGTCAAGGATTTAATAGCATCTCTACTCACTTATTTTTCAAATGGTCTCTGTTATCCATGAAACTTTATTTCAAAGCCCCTAACCTAGCATTGAAGGCCCTTCAAATCTGGGCCTGACTATCCTTTTAACTCTTACCTCCTGCCGTTTCCCTATACTCCGGGCTACCCTACTAAAACACTTCTAAGGAGCATGACCCACACAGGAGGCAATACAACCACTGACCTAGTCTCTATTTCTACCAAGTTTTCTTCTAATCACCACCTACAAAGAGTGCCCATCCTTCCAAATCAGCACCAGTGCTTCTCCATGAAGCTTTCTTGGCTCTCCCGTCAGCCAGCATTTTCTCAGTCTCCCAGGGACCATATAGCAGTTGGTAATGTCTGAAAACTGTCTTATGTAAATCAGTACCATCTAATCTCCTATAGTATATGGCAAATTCCCAAAGAGCATGGACATTTTTTTTTTAAATATTTTTTTAAATTTATTTGAGAGCGACAGACACAGAAAGAAAGACAGATAGAGGGAGAGAGAGAGAATGGGCGCGCCAGGGCCTCCAGCCTCTGCAAACAAACTCCAGATGCGTGCGCCCCCTTGTGCATCTGGCTAACGTGGGACCTGGGGAACCTAGCCTCGAACCGGGGTCTTTAGGCTTCACAGGCAAGCACTTAACCACTAAGCCATCTCTCCAGCCCGAGCATGGACATTTTTATGCACATCTTTGTATTTGTTCATGGCCCCTTGAATAAAGGTATCTTTACTTTAATAATGAATACATTTTGAATCATTTTATATTTCTATTTTCTTTCCTCCCCATGGATAAAGGCTTCTTCTATTGAGATAAATTCATACTTTTGGGTGTGGTGGTGCATGTCTTTAATTCCAGCACTTGAGAGGCAGAGGTAGTAGGTAGATTGCTATGAATACTAGGCTGCCCTGAGACTACATAGTGAATTCTAGGTCAGCCTGGACTAGAGTGAAACCCTACCTCAAAAAACAAAACAACAACAACAACAAAGAAAACTAACAAAAATAAAACCCCAACAGGGCTGGACAGATGGCTTAGCAGTTAAGATGTTTGCCTGCAAAGCCAAAGGATCCTGGTTCGACTCTCCAGGACCCATGTAAGCCAGATGCACAAGGGGGTTGTATGCATTGAGAGTGCGTTTGCAGCGGCTGGAGGCCTTGGTGTGCCCATTCTCTTTCTTTCTCTCTGCCTCTTTCTCTCTCTCAAATAAATAAATGAAACATATATTTTTTAAAAACCCAACAATGTAAATCTCTGTTTCATCTTTCAATTTTAAGTTTAAATTCTCTTCTCTTATGGGTTGAGTGCATACTATTACTGTTGTCTGTCTCATGCTAGATATAATTAGGAGTGACAGGTAGAGCTGGTTACTAGAGAAAAGATCTCTAGTGTGCTAGTGAGCTAAACAGCAACCAGCCAGGTAGAAGTATGTCACTGTGAAAAGCACAGGGAGAAGACTCAACTGGAATGGTCCTAAAGAATGTGAGCCATCAACAATATCTTAGTAGGAAAGGGATATGGTAAGAACGGTGTTCTGGTCTACAGCTCAGTTCTGCACAAGGAGATAAAAATAGGGAAACAGGAGTAACCTTGTCCCAGAAAAATGTACAAAGACTGAAAAGGGCTGAAGAGTAAATCCTGAGAACTCATTATTGGGGGGGGGGGATGTGCAGGGAGGTCAGAGGGAAAAAAGGGGGTTCTGAGACAGTAGAACAAGACAAGTTACATCACACACACAAACAACAAAGAAAGAGCAGAGAACACATGGTTGCAAACACCTTTATTCCCAACCCTTGGGAGGTAGAGGTAGGAAGATTACTGTGGTTCAAGGCCAGCCTGAGAGTAGAGTGAGACCCTGGGGGAGGAAAAAGGGGGCGCATAGGAAATGAGCAGTTCACCAGAGGAGAGGATGAATGCTATCAAAGAAGAATCTCATTTGGCTATCAGGATGTTGCTAGCACTTTTACAACTTGACAGCTTCAATATAATTGGGTGGGGTTAACTAAGAAAACAGGTAAAAGATGATAAAAGGGCAGCTTTTCCAAGTGAATGAAGAGAGAAAGGGACAAGTTTGAGACAGAAGCAGAGTACTGGTAAAGTTTACATTAGGATGTAAGATTGGGGGCTGGAGAGATGGCTTAGTGGTTAAGGCAATTGCCTGCAAAGCCAAAGGATCCAGGTTTGATTTCTTAGGACCCATGTAAGCCAGATGCTCAGGGGGGAATATGTATCTGGAGTTTGGTCACAGTGGCTGGAGGCCCTGGTGTGCCCATTCTCTCTCTCTCTCTACCTGCCTATTCTCTCTCAAATAAAGAAAGAAAAATAAAATACTTTTTTAAAAAAGATGTAAAAGTGGGCTGGGGAGATGGCTCAGCAGTTGGGGGCACTTGCTTGCAAAGCCTAATGGCCTGGGTTCAATTCCCCAGCAGCCATGTAAAGCCGGATGCAAACTTACACTGACAAGAGATTCTGATGTATGTGTATACACACATACAAGTTAAACAGTTTTTAAGGGGAGTTGAAGAGATGGCCTAGTGGTTAAGGTGCTTGCCTGCAAGCCAAAGGACCCATGTTCAATTCCCCAGTACCCACATAAGCCAGATGCACAATGTGGCACATGTGTGTGGAGTTTGTTTGCTGTGGCTGAAGGCCCTGGCATGCCCATTCTCTCTCTCTCAAATAAAGAAAGAAAAATAACTACTGTAAACAATAATTTTTTTTTTTCTTTAAGGTTGGGAGAGTTTGCTCAGTGGTTAAAGACACTTGCTTGCAAAGTCTACTGGCTTGGGTTTAATTACTCAGTGCCCATATAAAGCCAAATGCACAGAGTGGGTGGTACAAGCATCTGGAGGTTGTCTGCAGTGGCAAGAGGCCCTGGTATGCTCATACTCGCTCTCTTTTCGTCTTTTTCTCTCTGTTGCCTGTCTCTCTTAAATCAATCGATAAACATGTGTAGGGCTTAGCAGTTAAGGTGCTTGCCTGGGAAGCCAAAGAACTAAGGTTCAATTCCCCAGGACCCATGTTAAACCAGATGCACAAGGTGCTGCATGCATCTGGAGTTTGTCTGCAGTTGTTACATACCCTGGTGCGCCCATTCTCTATATATCTGCCTCTTTCTCTCTCTCTCTCTCTCAAATAAATAAATAAAATATAATAAAAATTTTTTTTTTAAAAAAATTGGAGGCTTGCCAGGCATGGCGGTGCACGCCTTTAACCCTAGCACTCAGGAGGCAGAGGTAGGAGGATCACTGTGAGTTCGAGGCCACCTTGAGACTACATAGTTAATTCCAGGTAAGCCTGAGCCAGAGTGAGACCCTACCTCGAAAAAAAAAAAAAAAAAAATTGGAGGCTGCAGAGATGGGTCAGTGGTTAAGGCACTTGTCTGCAAAGCTTAACAACCCAAATTTGATTCCCCATATAATGCCAGATGCACAAGGTGTCACATGCATGCCTCTGGAGTTCTCTGGAGTTCATTTTGCAGTGGTTATAGGCCTCCGTGCACCCTTTCCCCCCTTTCCCGCTGGGTGGTGACGCAAGCCTTTACTTCTAGCACTTAGGAGGCAGTGGTAGGAAGATGGTTATGAATTCAAGGCCAACCTGAATCTATATAGTGAATTCTGGGTAAGCCTCGGCTAGAACAAGACCCTACCTCAAAAAAAAAAAATACTTTTTTAAAGATATAGTCCATGCTGGGCATGGTGGCACACACCTTTAATCCCAGCACTTGGGAGGCAGAGGTAGGAGGATTGCCATGAGATTGAGGCCACCTTGAGACTACATACTGAGTTCCAGTGAAACCTCACCTCAAAAAAAAGAAAACAAAGGAAAAGAAAAAAGTATAGTCTGGGCATGGTAGTACATGCTTTTAATCCCAGAACTGGGGAGGCAGAAGTAGGGAGATTCCCACCCTAAGACTGCACGGTGAATTCCATGTCAGTATGGACTACCCTACCTTGAAAAACAAGCAAAAGAGATAAACTTTTCTTAGAGTTACAGAAGTGAGGGGGAAAAACTAGGGACATGCTGCCAAGTGCTGAGGGACAAAACTAGGTGGAAGGAGCCAGGTATGGTAACACACACCGTTAATCCCAGCAGAGGTAGGAGGATAGCTGTGAGTTCGAGGCTAGTCTGAGACTACATAGTGAATTCCAGGTTAGAATGAGCTAGTGAAACTTTACCTCCAAAACAAAACAAAACAAAACAAAACAAATGGTGGAAGGAGGCAAGTTGGAGGTAGCCTGGAAAACAGCAGAAAACATATGGTATTGACCAAAGGAAATGCATGTCCAAATAGCTGGGTAGTTTGATAAGAACTAAGGTATAAAAAATGTTTTAGTAATTGTGGTTTGGAGTAGGATACTACGCTGGAAATGAAGAAAATGAGCATCTGGAGCCCAGATGACAACTGCAGAAGCAAAAGAGCATGTAGGATTATGTCAGAAGGGACTTAAAACAGAAAATGAAATTGCAGTACACTATTACAAATGTTCTACAGACATCCTTTGTAAGAAAAAAAGATACAAACTGGGCATGGTGGTACATGCCTTTAATCCCAGTATACAGGAGGCAGAGGTAAGAAAATCACCATGAGTTCAAGGCCACCCTGAGACTACGTAGTGAAGTGAATTCCAGGTCAGACTGAGCTAGAGTGAGATCCTACCTTGAAAAACAAAAAAAAAAAAAATTTTTTTTAGCTAGGCATGGTGGTGCATGCCTTTAATCCCAGCACTTGGGAGGCTGAGGTAGGATCACTGTGAATTTGAGGTCAAACTGAGACTACATCGTGAATTCCAGGTCAGTCTGGGCTATAGTGAGACCCTACATAAAAATAAAAAATAAAAATAAAAAATAAAAAAAAATGGGAGCCGGGCGTGGTGGCTCACGCCTTTATTCCCAGCACTTGGGAGGCAGAGGTAGGAGGATCGCTGTGAGTTCGAGGCCACCCTGAGACTCCATAGTGAATTCCAGGTCAGCCTGGGCTAGAGTGAAACCTTACCTCAAAAAACCAAAATAAATAAATAAATAAATAAAATTAAAAAACAAACAAACAAACAAACAAAAAAAACAAAAAAAAAAAAAACAAGCCAGGCGTGGTGGCGCACCGTGAGTTCGAGGCCACCTTGAGACTACATAGTGAATTCCAGGTCAGCCTGGATTAGAGTAAGGACCTACCTCGAAAAACTGGAAAAACAAAACAGGATCAGTATTTCTAGTACTTTATTGTATATTAAATGCCAGATACTGTTGTGAGCATTTTACATAAATTCACTCACTCATCAAGATCCTGCTATAAGTCGGGACAGGCTCCCAAAATGGAGTCACCAAGGACAGCAGGATGGCCACAGAGACTTATACACATTCCTCAAGAAGTCTCCCAGCCATTATCCCTTCCTTGCCTAACAATGCCCTCAGGTCATGGTTTCCTGCCCCCTTTTCTCCTAAGTCACCTGCTCACTGCTGTGGTTTCACACCCTGGCTATTTGGCCTTTCCCCTCCTCCCCTCTCCTCAAGGGAAAAGCCCTATGAAGCCTACTATCGGGAAACTCAGGTTGGCCTTGCTCCTCTCTTCTGAGCCAGCCCTGGCAGCTCCTGTTTTTCCCAAATAAATGCTTTCTTCTTTGCCTCAGGGAAGAAAAAAAAAAAAAAAAAAAAAAAGATCCTGCTATAAACATGTACCACTGGGCTGGAAAGATGGCTTAGCTGTTAAGGAGTTTGCTTGTGAAGCCTAAGGACCCAAGTTCCATTCCCCAGTACCTATCTAAGCCAGATGCACATAGTGGTGCAAGTGTCTGAAGTTTGTGGTGGCTAAAGATCCTGGCACACTCATTCTCTCTCATAAATAAATTTTAAAAATTTTGAAAAGATGTCACTGATATTTCCTGCCTCCCCAAAATAACTAACTGCTGCTCCCGCAATGCATAAACCACAATCACATAGGGAATACCTGCAACTCCATGGAGGAGTGTCCCCAACAGAACGGGGGCAGGGACGAGGGAAAAGAAGGTACCAACACATTATGTATCCATATAAAATGTTGTTAATAATAATAATATTAAAAGCTGGAGTGGTGTCACATGCTGCCTTTAATCCCAGCATTCAGGAGGCAGAGGTAGGAGAATCGCCCTGAGTTCACAGCCACCCTGAGACTACATACTTAATTCCAAGTCAGCCTGGGCCAGAGTGAAACTCTAACTCAAAAAAACAAAAACAAAAACAGACAAAATAAAAAAAATTAAAAAGGTGCCATTGATAATTTTCTTTTCCTGGTAAGGAAATTTGGACACCAATAAACGAACTTGCTCAGTCATACAGCTCTTAAGTGGCAGAGTCAGTCAGTCTAGCTGTAGGTCCTTTTAAAAACTGATAGTGAGCCTGGTGTGGTGGTGCATGCCTTTAGTCCTAGCACTCAGAGACAGAGGTAGGAGGATTGCTGTGAGTTCCTGGCCACCCTGAGACTACACTGAATTCCAGGTCAGTCTGAGCTAGAGAGACCCTACCTGGAGGGAGGGGGGAGGAGAGACAACAACTAAACTGATAGTGGGTTAGAGTGATGGCTCAGTGATTAAGGTTCTTGCTTGACAAGCCTAATGACAGTTCGATTCTCCAGAACCCACATAAGCCAGATGCACAAGCTGGTGCATGTCTGGAGTTTCTTTGCAGTGGCTGGAGGCCCTGGCACTCCTATACTCTCTCTCCTGGTCCATATCGCTCTGTTTACAAATAAGTAAACAAAATATAGTGCCAGGCATGGTGGCACACGCCTTTAACCCCCACACTCGGGAGGCAGAGGTAGGATGATTGCCGCGAGTTCAAGGCCACCCTGAGACTACATAGTGAATTCCAGGTCAGCCTGAGCTAGACTGAGACCCTACCTTGAAAAACCAAAATAAATAAGTAAAGTATAGAAGACCATATTCCTAGGTGCAAGGCTGGCCAACAGAGGTTTCATCACCCAGTATCCACTGAGGCAAGATGCTCAAGGTGGTACATGCATTGTTCACAGCAAGCGTCTATACCCACTCTCTCTCTTAAATAAGTAAGTAAAAAGAGGAGATTTCTCCTTAGTATATGTTGCACATTTTGTAAGAGGGACGCATATTAAACAGCTAATGAAAATGGTTTAAAGAAGGTAAGCTAGAAGCCTGGCACAGTGATGCACGCCTCTAATCCCAGCACTTGGGAGCATAGGAGGATCGCCGTGAGTTCAAGCCCACCCCGAGACTAAATAGTGAATTCCAGATTAGCCTGGGCTATAGTGAAACCCTACCTCGAAAAACAAACAAACAAAAAAATAAATGCAAGATAGCCAGGTGTGGTGGTACAAACCTTTTATCCTAGCACTCATGGAGGCTGGAATGGGGAATCAGGGGCCAGTCTGGGCTCCAGGTCAGCTTGGGCTAGAGTGATACCCTGCTTCAAACAAAGAAATCATGGTTTCACTATCTTAACTATTATCCATCCACACTGCCTGAAGGCATGTTTATGTTCCTCGAGGTAATCATCATTTCAGTCATTTTAAGGAAAAGATTCCTACTAAAACAGAAGGGTATAGCAGACTTGCTCGTCGCCCTCTTCCAAACTTCAGGGCCTCCAGCCACTGCAAGCCAACCGCAGGTGCATGCGCTGCCTTATGCATCTGTCTTTACATGGGTACTGGTGAATGGAACCCTAGCCGTCAGCCTTTTCAAGCAAGTGCCTTAACCGCGGAGCCATCTCTCTATCCCTCCCCCTTCCAAACTTTTTAACTAGTGATAAAGTATACATCCCCATGCCCGAGACTGGCTCAAAAGTTCTTTGGTATGAAATTGTCTACACCCTAAAATGAGAGCTATTATCTGGTTGTCCTATAACTGGGGTGGAAAAAAAGAAGGGTTGAAAACATTAAGTCAAAAGTGGGAGAACAAGAGGGAAGGTATATAGCGTGCAGGGAAGGGAGAGGGAGAGAGAGAGAAAGGGTGGAGTGGGAGGCACTGTTGTCTGATCGCATTTCCTCCAGACAGAATGAGAAATTAAGGTGCTGGGGGTGGGGAGGGGGTCAAGTCATTGAAACCTGTTAGGCAGTATTTTCTTGGATTCTTCCTCTTATGCACCTAAGATTCTCGCTTCAGAAGAAACAGACCCTAGAGTCAACCACTGCCATTGCCCTCGTTACTCCCGAGCAGGGCTGGTCCCTGCAAAGCATCGCACCGGGGGAGCCAGCCTCCAGTCTTCAAGGCCAGAGCCCGGCGTTCGGGTCCTCGGGCATAGCCATCGCGGCCTCCGCTAGGGCGGACAACCTCGGAACTGGCCCTCAGCTCTCGGCTCCACGCTTGCCGAGCCCTTCGCGAAGAGCCGAGCCCGTCCGTCACCGAGTACCTGGCCGGCAGGAGAGAGGGGCTTACCTTTAACAGATTAGACGTCGCCATGTTCCTCAACTTAGACTCTCGCGAGACGGAGCGAGAATTCGTGGCGCTCCCGGCCAGGCCTCCACCGGAGGCCGGAGTTGCCAGCAGGGCCCAGGATCCCCGCGGGCCGCTCCGGGGGTGTGGAGGGCGGCAGCGCGGACCTCGGCCCAGGCAGCGGAGCTTCCCCGCGGTCTCCTCCTACATGGTCACCGGAGCGTGCCCGCCGAGAGAGCGCATGCACACGCTCGGGACCCGCGCGCGGCGAACGGTGAGAAGCCCACGGGAGCTGACCTGACTTGGAAGGGGAAGGCAGCATCGACCTCCCCGGCTTCCTCTCCACGACCCACTTCTTTGGGCGAGCCTCTGGGCTTGCACCCGCAGTGGTCTCCAGCAACGACTTTATGTCGGCTTAGGCCCCCGAGCTCAGGTTCCTCAGCCGTGTCACGTGACGCGCTGGCGGGAGCGCGCTCGGGTTGGGGCGCGCGCACGGCGCTGTGGAGCCGTAGGGTCCCGGGGACGCGCCCTCTGCTGGCGGGACCGGAACTTATCTCACCCTGAATCCTGGCGCTGCACGAGCCTGGAAGGCTCCTGATAACAGCTGTCTTCAATAAGGACTGAGGAGGAGAAGATAACCAGTAAATATTTCCTGAATGAATACCCGAAGTGTTACCATTCTCTTCAGGGTACTTTTTTTTGAGGTAGGGTTTCACTGTAGCTCAGGCTGACCTGGAATTCACTATATAATCTCAGGGTGGCCTTGAACTCATGGCGATCATAAATGCTAGGATTAAAGGCGTGTGCCACCACGCTCAGCTTGCCATTCTCTTGAAAAGGATCTGCTTCTTAAATGATCTTTTAGTAGCTGCTAAAGAAATTAATATTAATCTTGGATTTCCAAAAGTATGCTACCCTAGAATATCCCCCTGTGTCTTAGAGCTCCAGCCCACTAATCTGTGGCCAAAGGAACAAAATATAATTTATATAGAGGGAGCCAGTAGATTAGCTGGTATTGTATAATGCAGGTTCCCAACAGCATTCTTTAATTCCTTGTCATTTTCCCCCAATACAGTATAATAGCTACATAGCATTTACATTTTTATTAGGTATTATAATAACCTGCACATGATTTAAAGTGTACAGAATTATGTATACAGAATTTACACAAATATTATGCCGTGTGTGTGTGTGTTTTGAGACCATCTCATGTAAGCCTAATCTGGATTTGAACTAACTATGTAGCCAGGACTGTCCTTGAACTCTTGATCCTCTTAACTCCACTTTCCCAGTGTGGGTATAAACAGGCTCGCACCACCACTCCCAGCTTACTGTGCCACTGAGGTTCTTGGGCATTTATTCTGTTTATTTATTGGATTATTAAAAAGTATTATTGTGGGGCTGGAGAGATGGCTTAGCAATTAAGCGCTTGCCTGTGAAGCCTAAGGACCCCAATTCAAGGCTCGATTCCCCAGGACCCACGTTAGCCAGATGCACAAGGGGGCACACGCATCTGGAGTTCGTTTGCAGTGGCTAGAAGCCCTGGCGCGCCCATTCTCTCTCTCTCTCTCTACCTCTCTCCCTCTCTTTCTCTGTCACTCTCAATAAATAAAAATGAACAAAAAATTTTTAAGTATTATTGTGATTGGAGAGATGGTTTAGTGGTTAGAGTGCTTTTGTGCAAAGCCCAAGGACCCATATTCAACTCCCCAGATCCCATGTAAGCCAGACACACAAGGTGACACATGCACACAAGGTGGCACATACATTTGGGATTTATTGCAGAAGCTAGAGGCCCTGGCACACCAATTCTCTCTCACTTAAAAAAAAAAGTATTGTTTATTTGGGCTAGAAAGATGGTTTAGCAGTTAAGGTGCTTGCCTGCAAAACCTAAGGACGCAGGTTCGGTTCCCCAGTATCCACGTAAAACCAGATTAGATGCACATGATGGTGCATGTATCTGGAGTTCTTATTAAGTAGCTAGGGGCCCTGGTGTGCCCATTCTCTCTCTTTCTCCGATTTTTAAAATTTTTATTTTTTCTTGACAACTTCTATACTTACAGACAATAAATCCTGACATTTCCCTCCCCCACTTTCCTCTTCAAATCTCTGTTCTACATCACGTCCCTTTGCCTCTCTCCATTAGACTCTTTTAATTTGATGTCATCATCTTTCTTTTTTTTGCCCCTGAGGTAGGGTCTCACTCTAGCACGTGGAATTTACTCTGTATTCTCAGAGTGGCCTTGAACTCACAGCGATATTCCTATCCCTGCATCCCCAGTGGTGGGATTAAAGGCATGTGTCACCATGCCTGGCTTCTTACTCTGTTTTTAAAAAATATTTTAATTTATGTATTTGACAGGGAAAGAGGGAGAGAGAGAGTGAGAAAGAATGGCACTCCAGGGCCTCCAGCCAATGCAAACGAACTCTAGATGTGTGTGCCCCCTTGTGCTTCTGACTTATATGGGTCCTGGGGAATTGAACCTGGATCCTTTGGCTTTGCAGGCAAGCATCTGAAACTGTAAGTCATCTCTCCAGCCCCTTACAATTTTTTTTAATTTTTGGTTTTTCGAGGTAGGTTCTCACTGTGGTCCAGGCTGACCTGGAATTCACTATGTAGTCTCAGGGTGGCCTCGAACTCACGGTGATTCTCCTACCTCTGCCTCCCAAGTGCTGGGATTAAAGGCATGTGTCACCATGCCCGGCTTTACTATTTTTTTTTTTAAGACAGGGTTTTCCTATGTAGCCCATGCTGATATAAAGCATGTGGCCATCTATGTGCCTCAGTCTCCCAAATGCTGGGATTATAGGCATGCCTCCACCACCTCTGACTCCCAGTGTAAAATGCTTTCATTTTATCTACATATTTGAAAAATTTGCACCAGGCACATGCCTTTAATCCAAGCACTTGGGAAGCAAAGGTAGGAGGATTGCTGTGAGTTCCAGACCAGCCTGGGACTATATAGTGTGAGTTCCAGGATAGGCTAGACTAGAGTGAAACATTACCTTGAAAAAAAAAAAAAAAAGAACCAAATCAAAGACCACAAAAGCTTTCTTCTTCCAGACAACCTAAGCTACAAGTTTCCTTTGAATGGCTAGACATTCTGTGCTTGTACATGCATTCATGTATGCCTGTTTTCTTTCTCCTAGCAATGATACTACTTACACTCTTTGCACCACGGGGTCTCAGTATATATGCTGGTTTGAATAGAGAATCTACCTCATGTGTTTGAACACTTGGTTGAGCTGGGAGTCTTTGCATACTTTGTATCTGCAAAAACCTTGGGGGGAACTAGGAGGTAAGTTCAGTGGGTGGTAGAGCGTTGCTGGAGGAAGCAGGCTTCCTGGGAGTGGACCCTGAGGTGTGATAGCAAGGCTTTGCATCCTGTTCTCCCTGTTTCCTGCCTGCCTGACTTCTTCTTGTTCCTGTCATACCTTCCTGGCTGTAATGGACTCTCTACCCTCTGGAACTATAAGCCAAAATAAACTTTTTCCTTCCCTAAGTTGCTCTGGCCAGGCACTAGAAAGTAATTGATACACCATACTTACACTCCTTAACATCCTTTTGTCACTCAGCAGTATGATATAAATTCCTGAAATTTTTTGTGCTGCCTCACACTTTCTTACAGATTTGAGCAGTTACTGGCAGGACAAGTACATCCATTGCTTCCAGGATATTTAAAACTGTTACTTTCAAATAAGCTCTTCACATTCATTGTAAGCACAATAGCTATCTAGTCAAAGCTTTTGATTTGCAAGAGACAAAAAAAAAAAAAAGCTAAAAAGGTTCGTGTGTGTTTATGTGTACAAGTAAATGTGAGTGCTGGCATATGTGTGCCACAGCATGCGTGTGAAGATCAGAGAACAGCTCCTCACCTCCCACCTTGTTTGAGACAGAATCTCATGTTGTTCACCACTGAATATGCAAGGTTAGTGTGCAGCTATTATATGGGTGCTGGGAGTCTAAACTTAGGTTATCATATTTTGTGTGGCAAGCACTTATACTCACTGAAATATTTCCCAATCCACTCAAAGTTTTTTTTTCCCTCCAAGTTTTTGTATATATAGAGTATGCAAAGTTTGATAAATAATTAAAGAATTCGTGGAAAACTAGCTGGGGCATCAAGGGCTTAAAGGATTTAGGGTGGAGGGAGAAATAAAACATACAACAGATGGAGGAAAATGGCAGTTGGGAACTCGCAAACCTGTTAAATACTACAGCAGAGAAGCAATCTAACTAAAACTGCATCACTGCCTGGAGCCAAGACCTATGAGCTAACAGTAAATCTAGCCTTAACTAGAATCTGACTGTATCTTTTTTATTTATTCCTGTTAGGTAGGGTCTCCCTGTAGCCCAGGTTGACCTAGAATTCACTATGCAGTGTCAGGGTGGCCTCTGCCTCCTGAGTGCTGGGATTAAAGGTGTGCACCACCACACCCAGCTGTATCTTTAAAAAAATATATTTATTTATTTGCAAGCAGAGAGAGAGAATAGGGACATCAGGCCCTCCAGCTGCTGCAAATGAACTCCAGATGCATGTGCCACTTTCTGCATCTGGCTTTACATGGGTACTGGGGAATTGAACTTGTGTCATTAGACTTTGAAAGCAAGTGCCTTAATCACTAAACTGTCTCTTCAGCCCTGTATCTTTTAAAGATCAATTTCTATTCTTCTTCCTAAACCAAAAGATCTTCCCTTGTTATCTCAGGGTGGGCTACACATAATCTCTACTGCCAGGATAATATTTAAGCCAGGAATCATTTTTTTATTAACAACTTCCATAATTGTAAGCAATAAAACATGATAATCCCCCCCACACACTTTTTTTTCACAACTCTGCTCTCCATCATTTCCCCTCCCTCTCTCAATCAGTTTCTCTTTTATTTTGATGTCATCATCTTTTCCTCCTGTTATACTGGTCTTGTGTAGGTAGTGCCAGGCACTGAGAGGTCATGGATGAATATCCAGGCCATTTTGTGTCTGGAAGAATGCATTGTAAGGAGTCCAACCATTCCTTTGGCTCTTACATTCTTCCCACCACCTCTTGTGCAATGGATCCTGAGTCTTGGAAGGTGTGATAGAGATGTTTCAGTGCTGGACATTCCTCTGTCATTTCTTGAAAGCACTGTGGTGCTTTTTGAGTCATCCCGAGGTCACCACCTTGCTTCTCTAACCCAAAAGTAAGAGTAGGGCTGAAGAGATGGATTATTGGTTAAGGCACTTGCCTGCAAAGCCAAAGGACCTCGGTTCAATTCCCCAGTACCCACGTAAGCTAGAGGCACAAGGTGGTACATGCATCTGGAGTTGGTTTGCAGTGGCTGGAAGCCCTGGTGCACCCATTCTCTCTCTTTCTCCTTCTCTTCCCCTCTGCCTCTTTCCCTCTCTCAAATAATAAAAATAAAATATTAAAAAAACAAAAAAGTAAGAGTAGCATTAATATATGGATATCAACATTATGAAAATGTCTTACCAGGCAGTTTGGTGAGCATAATATATGCATTTAGCCAGACACCAGCAGGCATTAAACCCCTAGTGCTCTTGACTTCCCCCACTGTGTTTTTAGTATCAGGCATGTATTCCTACCATGAAGCAGGCTTCTAGTTCAATTAGAGACCTGTTGGTTTCCCAATAACAGATATGTCACTATTGTACCCATTGGGTCATTTGGCCTGGCATACCCAACTTGAGGCTTGCAGTGTCCACTGTTTTTTTAAATTTTTATTTATTTATTTATTTAAGAGCAACAGACACAGAGAGAAAGAGGCAGAGAGAGAGAGAGAGAGAGAGAGAGAGAGGGAGAGAGAATGGGCATGCCAGGGCCTCCAGCCACTGCAAACAAACTCCAGGCGCATGTGCCCCCTTGTGCATCTGGCTAATGTAGGTCCTGGGGAATGGAGCCTTGAACCAGGGTCCTTAGGCTTCACAGGCAAGCACTCAATTGCTAAGCCATTTCTCTAGCCCTCCACTGTTGTTTATCTCCACTGATGACTCCTGTCTCTCCTATGGAGATGCATGCAGTATAGCTTTTTCCAACTTTCTGTCAGCTGGTCTACGTGGAGGAGGTTTTCAGCTCAGCTTCAGCAAGATTTCTCAGTGAACTTGCAGCACAAGCATGTGGAGTCCTCAGCAGTAGGATTTTACCATCTATTCCTGGTCGGTAACCAAGAGCCTTGGTAATAGCCTGTAATGATTTGTGAGCTTCTAGGAACTACCTGGCCAACAACTCACTAGAAGTTATCCCAATCCTAGCACTGAAAATTTTCTTTTCTTTTTTTCTATTTACTGCCTCCCCTCCGTCTTTCTTTAACAAATATGTATTTTTTTCCCTTCATTGAAATTTCTTATGGTAGTAGGGGTGGAACCCAGATTCTTTTTTTGGAGGGGGGGATTTCAAGATAGAATCTCACTCTTGGACTTCCGGTTAAGATGGCAGCTTAGGTACCATGCCAAAGCAGCCTAGGGGTTAAAGAGACCAAAAAAACTCAGCAAAATACACACTTTTACTAAAAAGTGAGGTGTATAGGAAATCGAAATGGCAGTGGAGAAGTAGAAAAGATCCAGAGCCTGCACAGGCCAGCAAAAGCGGCCCCAGCAGGTCCACTGACTGCGGCAGCGGTGGCGGCAGTGCACCGGGAAGCTGCCAGGTTCGGCTCCAGCCGCAGGAAAAGCCAGGTGCAGGGAGCTTCTACTCACACCGGTGCTCTCCGCAACTCAAGAGACATGAAGGGAGAGTGGCAGTGAACAACGGAAGAGCAGATCACAAGGTAGAAGGACACATGGAACAGTGAGAGAACCAGAGCAGCTACGGCTCCCTCCCCTCCCCCACCGCCTGTGCCCAGCTCCAACGAACAGAGCAGTGGTCCCGGGACCAGCCACGCCAACTTGAGCCGACAGCAGAACCCAAGCAGGAGCAGAGTCCGGCAGTAACATCAGCGGCTCCAGCCCCAGCAGCAGCGGCCCCAGCAGCAGCAGATCCAGTAGCAGCAGCAGTGGCAGATCCAGCAGCAGCAACTTCAGAGGCAGCAGTCACATATCCAGCAGCAGCAGTGGAGGATCCAGCAGTGGCAGCTAAAGCAGCAGCAGCAATGGTGGACCCAGCAGAGGTGACAGACTCAGCAGTGGCAGCTTTAGCAGCAGTGGCAACAGATCCAGCAGCGGCAGCTTCAGGAGCAGTAGTGGCAGTTCCAGCAGCGGGGGTGCCGATCTGCAGGGCCACAGTTTCCAAGCTTGGTTTGCCCCGCAGGAAAAGCCAGTGCCCAGCTCCAGAAATTAGAACAGAAGCCTAACGACCCAGCCAGCAACTTGACTGAGACCAAAATCATCCAAAAAGATAACTGGGATTGATTGCACCAGGGAAGGGTCTTACTTGGTCACAAGCTGACTTGGATCCCTCAACAGACCAGAAATCTTAACCACTTTGTTGATAGAGGATCTGGTTGTTATTATAACTACTCTTGCTTAAATACTGGGTGCTGTTTTTGATTGTGTTTAGTTAAATTTTAGAATCTACCTGTATTTTATTCCACTCAGCCTACTTGAATACTCCCATAGCAGGGAAACTCAACCCCTAGGAGCACCTTTGTAGATACTCTGAGAGTGTTAAGAGCCACACCTAACACCTTAAGCTCCTATCCTGAAGATATATAACATCAAATCAATTGATAAAGCTAAGAATACCCAGCTAGCTAGAAAATCCAAGCATTAACTTAATCCAAGATATAAAAATATATACATTATAACACAAGAATCACTAAAAAGCAAGACAATATAAATCCACCTAACAGTATTAATGCATCAGAAATGACCTCCAGTGAGAATGAGTTAGAGGAAATGCCTGAGAAAGATTTCAAAAGAATGATTGTAAATATGTTCAAAGAAGTCAGAGAACAAATCAAAGGAGTCAAAGAGGAAATCAAAGGAATCAAAGAAGATGCAGGACAACAATTTCATGAAATAAAGAAGGCAATACAAGACATAAATAAGGAAATAGAAATAATAAAGGAAAACCAGTCAGAATTACTAGCAATGAAGAACACAGTTAATGAAATAAAAAACTCTGTAGAAAATCTCACCAGTAGAATGGATGAAAGAGAGGACGGAATATGTAAGCCAGAAGACCAGGTGGCAGATCTAATACAGTCCAACAAAGAGAAAGACAAACTTATAGAAAAGTATGAGTGGGAATTTCAAGATATTCGGGACACTATGAAAAGATCCAATATAAGAATTCAGGGCATAGTAGAAGGAGAAGAATTCCACTCCAAAGGCATACTAGGCATCTTCAACAAAATCATAGAAGAAAACTTCCCCCAAATTGGGAAAGAGGTGCCAATGCAGATACAGGAAGCCTTTAGAACCCCAGCCAGACAAAACCTGGAAAGAACCTCTGCTCGCCATATTATAATCAAACTACCGAACACACAAACCAAGGAAAAAATATTGAAAGCAGAGAGAAAAATCAAGTTACCTATAAAGGCAAACCCATCAGGATTACAGCAGATTATTCAACACAAACTTTAAAAGCCAGAAGGGCTTGGAGTGATGTATTACAAGTTCTGAAAGATAACAACTGTCAACCAAGGTTACTTTATCCTGCAAAGCTATCCATTCAAATAGACAGAGAAATAAGGACATTACATGACAAGAGCAGGTTAAAGGAGTATTTGAAGACAAAACCAGCTCTACAGAAAATACTTGATAGGATCCTCCATGCTGAAGAAAAGGAAAAACACACATATAAGGAACCTGGAAAAAACAAGCAATACTCAAATACTAGTTAACACAAGAAAGCAAAAGTAGAACCAGAACCACAAAAAAAAAAAAAAAAAAAAAAAAAAAGGCAAACATAAATACACACCTTTCAATAATATCTCTTAATATCAATGGCCTCAATGCCCCAACCAAAAGACATAGGTTTGCAGTCTGGGTTAAAAAAGCAGGATCCTACAATTTGTTGTCTCTAAGAAACTCACCTCTCTACAAAGGATAGATATTATCTTAGGGTGAAAGGTTGGAAAATGGTGTTTCAAGGAAATGGGCCTAGAAAACCAGCAGGGGTTGCTATCCTAATATCTGACAAGACTTCAGTCCAACGTTGGTCAAGAAAGATAAGGAAGGTCTCTTTATATTGATTAAGGGCACACTCCAACAGGAGTACTTTACAATCCTAAACATATATGCACCTAACATGGGGGCTCCCAAATTCAGCAAACAAACACTATTAGAACTAAGGTCACAGATAACACCAAACACAGTGGTGGTGGGTGACTTTTAACACCCCACTCTCATCAATTGACAGGTCATCCCGGGAAAAAATAAACAGAGGCATCTGGACTAAATGAGGTCATAGAAGGAATGGACCTAACAGATATATACAGGACATTTCATCCAAAGGCTGCAGAATATACATTCTTTTCAGCAGCATATGGAACATTCTCTAAAATAGACCATATATTAGGACACAAAGCAAATCTTAACAAATTCGGGAAAATTGAAATAATTCCTTGCATTCTATCTGACCACAATGGGATTAAACTACAAATCAGTAGCAAGGAAGGCTATAGAGCATACACAAAATCATGGAAACTAAACAATACACTACTAAATGATGAATGGGTCAACGAAGAAATCAAGAAGGAAATCAAAAAATTTATATAGTCAAATGATAATGAGAACACAACATACCAAAATCTCTGGGACACAATGAGGCCAGTTTTTAGAGGTAAATTAATAGCTTTAAGTGCCTATATTAAGAAATTAGAAAGGTCACAAGCAAATGACCTAATGCTTCACCTTAAAGCCTTGGAAAAAGAAGAACAAGGCAAACCAAAAATCAGTAGATGGGAAGAAATAATAAAGATTAGGGCAGAAATTAATGAAATAGAAACAAAACAAACAAACAAAAAAAAAAAAAAACCCAATCCAAAGAATTAATGAAACAAAGAGTTGGTTCTTTGAAAGGATAAACAAGATTGATAAACCCTTAGTAAATCTGACCAAAAGAAATAGAAAAGAGACACCAATTAATAAAATCAGAGATGAAAAAGGTAACATCACAACAGATTCCAGAGAAATTCAAAAAATCATAGGGACATACTATAAAAGCATATACTCCACAAAGTATGAAAATCTGAAAGAAATGATTTCCTTGATTTATATGACCTACCTAAATTAAATCAAAATGAGATTAATCACTTAAATAGACCTATAACAAGCATGGAGATCCGAACAGTTATCAATAATCTCCCAACTAAAAAAAGCCCAGGCCCAGATGGATTCACTGCTGAATTTTATCAGACCTTTAAGGAAGAGCTAACACCATTGCTTCTTAAGCTTTTCCAGGAAATAGAAAAAGAAGGAATTCTACCAAACTCCTTCTATGAGGCCAGCATCACCCTGATACCAAAACCAGGCAAAGATAGAACAAAAAAAAAGAAAATTACAGACCAATCTCCCTCATGAACATAGATGCAAAAATTCTCAACAAAATATTGGCAAACAGAATACAAGAATATATCAAAAAGATCATTCACCCTGACCAAGTAGGCTTTATCCCAGAGATGCAGGGATGGTTCAACATACGCAAATCTATAAATGTAATACATTATATAAATGGGTTGAAGGACAAAAATCACATGATTATCTCATTAGACGCAGAGAAAGCTAACGTGGGTCCTGGAGGATCAAGCCTTGATCCAGGGTCCTTAGGCTTCATAGGCAAGCTCTTAACTGCTAAGCCATCTCTCCAGCCCAAGAGTTTGTATTTCTATGATAGTCTTTCCTCAAGCTTCCTTTCCATTGTAAAGCAGTTGGGCCATCTTCCTTAAGTTGGGTAATGTGTTTGATAATAACAGGTTCAGTAACCTAATACAAGTTTCAGTGCCTGCAATTTTAGCTTGCTTGAGGTTTTCCAACTTAAAATCTTAAACCTCTCAGTCCAATATCTTTATCCAAGTACATCAGTCCTTTACAAATTTAACCTTCATAAAACTCTCTGGCCCTGAGCAGCAGGATGTATCCAGCCCTTATGCCAGTATCCCAGTTCCAACAAAGTCCTCTGCAGTCTTTCTTCCTCTTAAGAAGTCATAAGCCATGCCTTGAAGTTCAATACTATCTGCACTTAGGATTCTCAAACTCTCATCAGAACAGTCCATAAAACTTGGCTTAACACTCCAGAAGGCATCTTCAAGCACCAAGTCCATGCCCATTCCTCCAAAACAAAAGTTCCAAAAGACCAACATCCACGTGGTTCAGGTTCATTTCAGCCCACTCCTCGGTACCAATTTCTGTAGCAGACAGCTTCAGGATTGCTGAGATGAACTTCCAGACCAGGTACAGTTATGGAGGAAGGGATTTATTGAAGCTTACAGATCCAGGGGAAGTTCCATAATAGTAGAAGAAGTTGGCTTACCTTCACAGGTCCAAACAGAGAGAGTGAAGCACAAGTCAAAAAGCCAAAAGCCACACAGCACAGCACACTTCAGGAACTCCAGCTAGGCACACTTTGCATACCTTTAGATTGAAATCTCAAACCTACCACCACACCTTAAGATCCACCCAGTCAAACTGCCTCCAGCTAGGTGGCTACAGATGCAAACTACAAACTAATAAAATACTGAATACATTGGGGGCCATCTATTCAAACTACCACAATATCCCATGGTAATTCCTCCCCACACTTTCTCTTTGAAACACCACCCTCTGTCATATTCCTCCCCCCCCCATCAGTCTCTCTTTGATTTTGATGTCATCATCTTTTCCTCCTATTATGATGGTCCTGTGTACGTAGTGTTAAGGTCATGGATATCCAGGCCTTTTTGTGTCTGAAAGAGCACATTGTAAGGAGTCCTACCCTTCCTTTGGCTCTTGCATTCTTTCCTCCACCTCTTCCACAGTGGAACCTGAGCCATGGAAGGTGTGGTAGAGATATTTCAGTGCTAAGCACTCCTCTGTCACTTCTCAGAACCATGGTACCTTGTGAATCATCCTAAGGTCACTACCATCTAACGAGAAGCTTCTCTAACTAGAAGGGAAAGTAGCATTAATATATGGATATGAACATTGAGAAGGGCTTACTGGGCAGTTTGGTGAGCATAGTATATACATTTAGCCAGACAGCAGCAGACATTACACCCCTAGGACTCATGACTACACCTGTTGCAGGTTTTCCCTCCCATGGAACAGGCCTCCAGTCCAATTAGAGAGCGGTTGGTTTTCCCAATAACAGACATGCCAGTATTGCACCCATTGGCTCATTTGGTCTGGCTGGCCAAATTTAAAGCTTGCAGTGTCCACTGTTGAGTATCTCCCCTGGTGATTTCTCTTTCTCCCATTGAACTGCATGCAGTGTAGTTTTTCCCAGCCTTCTGTCAACTGGTCTACATGGAGGAGGTTTTCAGCTCAGCTCCAGTAGGATTTCTCAGTGCCCTTGCAGCCCAAGTATGTGGAGTCTTCAGCTAAAGGTCTTGCCATCTATTCATGGTGGGAAACCAAGGGCCTCAGCAATGGCCTATAATGTTTTGGGTGTATCCGTGACCTCCCTGGCCAACAACTCAGTGGAAGGTATCCCATCCCTGGCACTGAAAATTTTCTGGTAATAATCTATGGCTTCAGGATGAACCATTGTCCAAAATAGTAGGTTTCAGATAGGCATGGTAGTACACACCTTAATTCTAGCACTTGGGAGGCAGAGGTAAGAGGATCACTGTGAGTTTGAGGCCTGCCTGAGACTACAGAGTGAGTTCCAGATCAGCCTAGCTAGAGGGAGACTCTACCTCAAAAAAAAAAAAAAAAAAGGAGCTTTCCATATCATTTATTTATATCCTCTTAGATTTTGATTAACCCTTCCCCTATCCTACCTTCACTCAACCTCTTCCCCTTACCTCACTTATGCTTTTTCACCCCCGAGTAAGTTTTTATACTTACATATATACCATACCATCCCCTTAAGTCCTTCTCTCTCCTTTTAGCCCATTCCTTCCAGGAATCTTTTTTTTTTTGTTTTTGTTTTTGTTTTTGTTTTTCAAGGTAGGGTCTTTAGCCCAGGCTGATTTAGAATTCACTATGTAGTCTCAGGGTGGCCTTGAACTCATGGCAATCCTCCTACCTCTGCCTCCCGAGTGCTGGGATCAAAGGCAGTCTTAATGCTTTGAAAGGTGAACTCCTTCCAAGGGAGGGACTTAGGTTGTTTTTGACAAAACAGATCTAGGGACCTTCTTTTTTTTCTCAATTAAAAAAAATTTTTTGTTCATTTTTATTTATTTATTTATTTGAGAGTGACAGACAGAGAAAGAGGCAGATAGAGAGAGAAAGAGAATGGGTGTGCCAGGGCTTCCAGCCACCGCAAATGAACTCCAGATGTGTGCGCCCCCTTGTGCATCTGGCTAACATGGGTCCTGGAGAATCAAGCCTCGAACCTGGGTCCTTAGGCTTCACAGGCAAGCACTTAACCACTAAGCCATCTCTCCAGCCCTTTTTCTCAATTAAAAAAAATATTTTTTGATCATTTTTATTTATTTACTTGAGAGTGACAGACAGAGAGAGGAAGAGGCAGGTAGAGAAAGAGAGAATGGGCATGCCAGGGCCTCCAGCCACTGCAAACAAACTCCAGACACATGCGCCCCCTTGTGCATCTGGCTAACGTGGGTCCTGGGGAATCGAGCCTCGAATCAGGGTCCTTAGGCTTCACAGGCAAGCGCCTAGCCATTAGGCCATCCTTCCAGCCCCTTTTTCTCAATTTTTATTAACATTCCATGATTATAAAAAATATCCCATGGTAATACCCCCCCCACTTTCCCTTTGAAATTCCATTCTAGATCATATTCCCTCCCCATCTCAATCAGTCTCTCTTTTATTTTGATGTCATGATCTTTTCCTCCTCTTATGATGGTCTTGTGTAGGTAGTGTCAGGCACTGTGAGGTCATGGATATCCAGGCCATTTTTTTTTAAATTTAATTTATTAGTTTTCTTTTCAGTAAATACAGGCAGTTTGGTACCATTATTTAGGCTCATCTGTGATCTACCCCCTCCCACTAAACCCTCCTTGTTAATGAAAATGGGTCGTGCATTGTGGAGTTAGCCCCCAGTTATTGGTATGATAAATGTCTCTGCAAATCATGACCCAACATGTGACTCTAACATTCTGGGAGCACGTTGTAAGGAGTCCTACCCTTCCTTTGGCTCTTACATTCTTTCTGCCACCTCTTCCGCATTAGGCCCTGAGCCCTGGAAGGTGTGATCCAGATGTTACTCACTACTCTAGTCACTTCTTTCCAGCACTATGATACCTTCTGAGTCATCCCAAGGTCACTGCCATCTGAAAAGAGAAGATTCTCTGTCCAAAGTGAGAGTAGCATATATAAGGGTATAAGTATTAAGAGAAGTGCTCACTGGGCAGTTTAATAAGCATAGTATATACATTTATCCAGACATCAGCATATGTTACAGCCCTAGGGCTTATGACTACACCTGTTTTAAGTTTTCAGTATCAGGGATGTATTCCCTCCCATGGAGTGGGCCTCCGGTCCAACTGGAGTCTAGGGACCTTCTTGAGGCAGGCTTCTTCAAGACCTTTAGGCAGGCTCAAGTACATTCCTGCCTTTTACCTTTGGATCCCAGTCACCCTAAACTAGTGCACTTAGGAGATATTGGGGTAGCCTCCTTCTTCATACTGTCTAGAGACAATTCTGTATGCCTGGGCTCTTGCTCTGGCCACAGACACTATTCATTTGAGGACTTCCTCTCCTGTTGTTACAAGAACTGAGTCACACAGAGATAGTGAAATGGGACTTATTTTGGGGGCTCAAATGCAAACCTGAGCTCATGTATGCTTTACTTAAAGAAATGAAATAAAACAAGACTGAAAGGATTATTTTTGTGAAGTATTATATTTATTCCATCAGAAACAGTGAGGGAGAGTCCACAAACCGAAGAAGTGGAATGGCACGGGAGGTTAGTCTGAGACCAAAAGGTAAGGAGTGGAAACATGCACATGGTCTAAGGGCCCAGGTATATGCTTTCCCACCCCTACAGCATCTAAGCTGCTACAGTGGGAAAGCCAAAACCTTACCTATGGCGAAAACCTCAGAAGCTGAGAGATGAACATCCTAGGAGCTGGAAAAGAGAAAAATGCCCACCACAAGCCTCTTAAGCAACCAGGGTTTTTATTTTTGGTCTGGGACTGAATCTGGAAGAAGTCAGCACACCTGAATCCAGCATCTGGAAGGCGCTGGGCTTGAATGCACACACCTGAGTTCCAGCTCTTCAGCAACTGCTGCAGACAATAGGGATAATTTCCCTCTTGGTGGCACCATACAGTGGAGAATCAGAAAATTTATTCATGTTGACATGGATTCAGGGGAATAGCTTCCAAATCCTTAGTGAGTCCTGAGCTCTGATAGTTCAGAGTTTTTATAGACAATGTGGCAGGCAGTGTTACATCACCTTGAATTCTTTCCACTATTGGTGAGTTACAAGTTTTTAAAGTTACATGATTTGGGGGGGCACAAACAGAAAATTCCTAACAATTAGTGATAAGGAAGTTTAAATGTACAACAGAAGGTTGTTTGTTCAAAGTTGTTTTTATCCATGGTTTGGTCTTGTAAGATACTTGATTAACTCAATATAGGACTCAGTGACACAGTTGTGCTGGGTTATGAGAATAGGACAAAATTGTTTACATTCTTTTTTTATCCTCCTACCTCTGCCTCCCCTATGCCACCATGCCAGACTCGTACATTACTTTTGTTTGTTTTTTTGAGGTAGGGTCTCACTCTAGCCCAGGCTGACCTGAGCTATGTATCTCAAAGCGGCCTTGAACTTATGGCTGTCCTCCTACCTCTACCTCTCAAGTGCTGGGATTAAAGGCATATGCCACCATACCTGGCCTCCTACATTAAAAAAAATATATATATATTTTTAAGCAGAGACAGAGCGAGAATGGGCATACCAGGACTTCTACTCATTGCAAATAAACTCCAGATGCATGCACCACTTAGTGCATCTGGAATTGAACTCTGGTTCTTAGGTTTTGTAGGTAAGTGTCTTAACTGCTCAGCCATCTCTACAGCTGTTGCAGACAGGTTCACATTGCTGGGAGAAATCACCCAACCAAGAGCAGCTGTGGGAAAAAGAGGTTTACTTTGGCTAACAAGCTCGAGGGGGGAAGTTCCATGATGGCAGGGGAAACAATGGCATGAGCAGAGATTGGACATCACCCCCTGGCCAACATCAGGTGGACAATAACATGAGAGTGATCCAAACACAGCTTGGGGAAACTGGCTATAACACCCATAAGCCTGCCCCCAACAAATACACTTCCTCCAGCAGGTATTAATTCCCAAGTTTCCATCAGCTGGGAACCTAAGTTTCAGAATACCTAAGTTTATGGGGGACACCTGAATCAAACCACCACATTCCACTCCTGGCCCCCATAAACTGATACCACACATGATATAAAATACAACACATTCAGTTCAACTTTAAAAGTCCCCATAGTTTTTATCAATTCCAATGATGTTCATACATTCCCCTAGTCCAAAGTCTTTTAACTGAACCATAATACCAAATATACTCCAAAAAAACATAATGGCATAGCAAAAACTCACACTACAAAAGATGGCATTGGGCCAGTTATTTTTCCGAACTTGGAATACATCATTCCAAGCCCTTCTGGCTTTTAAAGTTTGTGTTGAGTAATCTGCTGTTATCATGATGGGCTTGCCTTTATAAGTGACTTGATATTTCTCTCTAACTGCTTTCAATATATTTTCTGTGAGGTATCATGATGATGGAAAGAAATAACCGCAGTGCTCAATACTGCAATATATCTGTATCACACCTTCCAAGGCTCAGGGTCTAATGCAGAAGAGGTGGTGGAAAGAATGTAAGAGCCAAAGGAAGGGCAGGACTCCATACAACATGCTCCCTCCAGACACAAAATGGCCTGGATATCCATGGCCTCACAGTGCCTGATACTACCTGCATAAGATCATCATAAGAGGAAGAAAAGATCAAGACATCAAAAGTAAATGAGAGACTGAGATGGGGAGGGGTTATGATGGAGAGTGGAGTTTCAAAGGATTAAGTGGGTGGGGAGGGTATCACCATGGGGTACTTTTTATAATCATGGAAGTTGTTAATAAAAAATTAAAAAAATATATTTTCTATGGTTTGTGTGTTTAATAGTTTAATTATAATATGGCAAGGAGAGGTTCTTTGCTGGTTTTGTCTGTCTGGCATTCTAAAGGGTTACTGTGTCTGCAGTGACATCTCCCAACTTGTGGGATGTTTTTTTAAATTTTACTTTTATTTATTTGAGAGCGAGAGACAGAGAAAGAGGAAGAGAGAGAGAGAGAGAGAGAGAATGAGAATGGGCATGCCACTACAAACCCCAGATGCGTGCGCCCCCTTGTGCATCTGGCTAACGTGGGTCCTGGGAAACAGCCTTGAACCGGGGTCCTTAGGCTTCACAGGCAAGTGCTTAATCGCTAAGCCATCTCTCCAGCCTTTTTTTTTTTTTTTTTTTTTTGAGGTAGGGTCTCACTAGTCCAGGCTGACCTTAAATTCACTATGTAGTTTCAGGGTGGCCTTGGACTCATGGTGATCCTCCTACCTCTGCCTCCCAAGTGCTGGGATTAAAGGCGTGCACCCCCACCCCCAGATATTTTTATTTATTTATTTTTTATTTTCTTTTGGTTTTTCTAGGTAGGGTTTAACTCTAGTCTAGGCCGACCTGGCATTCACTCTGTATTCTCAGGGTGGCCTCAAACTCATGGCTATTCTCCTACCTCTGCCTCCAGAGTGCTGGGATTAAAGGTGTGTGCTAGCACACCTGGCTCTTCTTTTTTTTTTTTTTTTTTTTAACACCTACTATGCCTTTGGAGTGAAATTCTTCTCCTTTTAGTATACCCTGAATTTATTATTTTTTTTGACAACTTCCCTAATTATAGACAAATAAACCCTGATCATTCCCTTCCACCCTTACTTTCCCCTTGGCAATTTCACTCATCATCATATTCCCTCCCCCTCTCAATTAGTCTCTTTTAAATTTTTTATTTTATTTTATTCTGTTTGTTTGTTTTATTTGTTTTGTTTAGTTTTTCAAGGTAGGGTCTCACTCTGATCCGGGCTGACCTGGAATTCACTATGTAGTTTCAAGGTGGCCTCAAACTCACAGTGATCTTCCTACCTCTGTCTCCCGAGTGCTGGCATTAAAAGCATGCACGGCCAGGTGTGGTAGCACATGCCTTTAATCCGAGCACTCAGGAGGCAGAGGTAGGAGGATCACCATGAGATTGAGGCCACCCTGAGACTCAGGCAAAACCCTACTTTGAAAAACCAAAAAAAAAAAAAAAAAAAAAAGCATGCACCACCACACCCAGCTTTTTGTTGTTGTTTTTGAGGAAGGGTCTCACTCTAGCCCAAGGTGACCTAGAATTGACTATGTAGTCTCAGGAGGGCCTTGAACTCACTGTGATCTTCCTGAGTTCTGGGAGAGTATGGCAAAAGGAAGCTGGCTATAACATCCATATACTCACCTCCAACAAGGTTCCAATTCTCAAATTGCCATCAGCTAGAGATCAAGCATCAAGTTTATGGTGAACATCTGAATTAAACTACCACATCATGGAATATCTTTATTTCTTTTTCTCTTATGGGAGATGATTTTGCTGGATATAGTAGTTTGGCTTGGCAGTTGTGGTTTCTCAGTACTTGAAATGCATCATTCTGTGACCTTTTGACTTTTAATGCTTGCATCAAAAAAAACTGGCCATTGGCTGGCTGTGGTGGTGCACGCCTTTAATCCCAGCACTTGAGAGGCAGAGGCAGGAGGATCATTGTGAGTTCAAGGCCGCTCTTAGACTACATAGTGAATTCCAGGTCAGCCTGGCCTAGAGTGAGACCCTATTTAGAAAAAAAATAAAAACCTTTGTGTGTGACATGATGTTTCTTACAGTTTTTAGTAACCTTTCTTTCTTCTGTGTATTTAGTGTTCTGACTATACTATGAGGTGGGGATTATCTGTATTTGTATTTTTTTTAATTTCTTTTTTTTCCTCAATTTTTATTAACATCTTCCATGATTATAAAAAATATCACATGGTAATACCCTCCCTCCCCCCACTTTCCCTTTGAAATTCCATTCTCTATCATATCCCCTCCGCATCTCAATCAGTCTCTCTTTTGTTTTGATGTCATGATCTTTTCCTCCTCTTATGATGGTCTTGTGTAGGTAGTGTCAGGCACTGTGAAGTCATGGATATCCAGGCCATTTTATGTCTGGAGGGAGCATTTTGTAAGGAGTCCTACCCTTCCCCTGGCTTGACATTCTTTCTGCCACCTCTTTTGCATTAGACCCTGAGCCTTGGAAGGTGTGATTGAGATATTACTCAGTACTCCAGTCACTTCTTTCCAGCACCATGATACCTTCTGAGTCGTCCCAAGGTCACTACCATCTGAAAAGAGAAGATTCTCTACCCAAAGTGAGAGTAGCATTAATATAAGGGTATGAATATTAAGAGAAGTGCTTACTGGGCAGTTTGATAAGCATAGTATATACATTTATCCAGACATGAGCAGATGTTACCCCCTTAGGGTTCATGGCTACCCCTGTTTTAAGTTTTCAGTATCCCAGATGTATTCCCTACCATGGAGCGGGCCTCCAGTCCAATTAGAAGGCAGTTGGTTTCCACCACGATAGACATGCCACTATTGCATCCATTGGCTCATTTGGCCTGGCTGCCAAATATAAGGCTTGCAGTGTCCACTGTTGAGTATCTTCATTGGTGATATTTCTTTCTCCCATTGAACTGCATGTAGAATGGCTTCTTCCAGCTTTCTGCCAGCTGGTCTACATGGAGGAGGTTATCAGCTCAGTTCCAGCAGGATTTTTCAGTGGTCTTGCAGCCCAAGTATGTGCAGTCTTCAGCAATAGGGCCTTACCATCTATTCCTGGTGGGAAACCAAGGGTCTTGCAATGGCCTATAATGTTTTGGAGGCATCAGGAACCTCCCTGGCCAACAACTCACTGGAAGGTATCCCATCCCTGGCTAAATTTCTTTTTTAAAGATTTATTATTTATTTATTTATTTAAGAAAGGATTAGGGAAAGAGGTATGCAGGAGCTTCCAGCCACTGCAAATGAACTCTAGATGCCTGTGCCACTTTGTGCATCTGGTTTTATGGAATCAAACCAGTAAGGTTTTTATAACAAAGCACCTTCAACTACGGAGCCATCTCTCTAGCCCCATCGTAGGAATTTCTTTTTTGGTTTAGTCTGTTTGCTGTTGCTCATACCTCTTATACCTAGATGGTCTTCTCTTTCCCTAGATTGGGGAAATTCTCTTCTATAATAGTATTACAAATATTTTCTATGCCATTGTCCTTAAGTTTTTGTCCTTTTTGTATGATTATAATTTGGACATTTAATCTTTCAGGGTATTGTGAATTTCTCTTATGTTCTCTTCATATACTTTTTTGAACTTCCCACTAGATTTGACTGATTGATCCAATTCTTATTTACTTACTTACTCATTTTGGTTTTTCAAAGTAGGGTCTCCATCTAGCCCAGGCTGACCTGGAATGCACTCTATAGTCTCAGGGTGGCCTTGAACTCACAGTGATCCTCCTACCTCTGCTTCACAAGTGCTATGATTAAAGGTGTGTGCCATCATGCCCAGCTTCCAATTCTTTTTTTTTTTTTTAATGTTTTTGTCAAGTGTGATGGCACACGCCTTTGATCCCAGTACTTGTGAGGCAGAGGTAGGAAGATTGTCATGAGTTTGAGGCAACCCTAAGACTACAGAGTGAATTCCACATCAGCCTGTGCTAGAGCAAAACCCTACATCAAAATGTAGATAGATAGGTTGCTGTATGGGTGTATATATATATATATATATATATATACATACATATATTTATATTTTTAAAATTTATTTCCAAGCAGAGTGAGATAGAAGAGACACCAACAGAATAGGCACACCAGTTCCTCTAGCCACTGCAAACAGATTCCATATGCATGCACCACTTTGTGTATCTGGCTTTATATGGGTTCTGGGGAATTGAATTTGGGTCATTAGGCTTTGTTGGCAAGCCCCTTAATTCTAGGTCACTACATAGTCTCAGAGTGGCCTCAAATTCACGGAGGTCCACCTACCTGTATCTACCTGCTGGGATTAAAGGCATGCAGCACCCCACTCAGTTATTTTGTCACTCAAGCTGACTTGAAATTCACTATATAGTCTCAGGCTGGCCTCTAACTCATGGCAATTCTCCTACCACTGCCTACCAAGTGCTGGGATTAAGTGTGCCACCACGCCCAGCTCTTTTGAGATCTTTGGAGTTTCCTGTAGAGCCTCTCTTGGGTGTCCTTTGCTATGGGCTTGTTATATTGTCTTGGTTTTTCATGTTATGTGAGACTCACCCATTAGGAGGCAGTGTTTAGTCCTGTCTTTCTGACACACCTGTACTAATTGAGGGCCTGGAACAGTGCTTATTTCTTTGTGTTTGCTTTCATTTCCCATCTCTGTGGTGCTTGGAGTTCAGTCTTGGAAGTAACTGGTACTGTTTTGTGGATAAGGTAGTCACTATTTACTTGCAGCTGTGCTGGAACTTAAACTTGGCTCCTTGCCCAAGTGGGAGCACTTTGGTGCTCTACACTGTGCAAGAAAGACAATTGGTGAAAATACTTTGAATCCTGAGACTCTTGTGGTGTTCTAGCCCGATGTTGGGTAGACTGCTAATACTGGGTGAAGGAAAGAACATTCCCAATAGAAATCCAGCTTAAGTGTCCTGTCCCAATTAGGTCACGGTCAAGATGGCAAGTCCAAGTACCATGCATAGTGAAGGGGACAGAGTTTCAAAAGGGAACCAGTAGCTAGACTAGATGCACATTTGATTGTTTGTTTGTTTATTTATTTATTGAGAGAGAAAGACAGGGTTAAGGAGAGAATGGGCATGCCAGGGCTTCTAGCCACTACAACTGAACTCCGGATGCATGTACAACCTTGTGCATCTGGCTTTATGTGGGTGCTAGGAAATTGAGCCTAGGCTGTTAGGCATTGCAAGCAGGTGCCTTTAACTGCTGACCATTCTCCTGAACCCTTTCTAGGACTTTTTGTTTTGTGAATTTTTCTGAGGAAATGCAAACAAACATCTGTTGACCCCATATTACACTGGGAGATCACTCCCTGCCTGCGTTCTCTATGTCCTGAGTCAAAGCATATAGTGTCTTCAGCATTAGGAACTTACCATCTCATTCTGGTATGCAACCAATAGCAGAGTCTTGTCAGTGTCAGGAGCTTTGTGAATCTTGTAAGTTTGGTTACTTCCAAATCTTCTAAGTCCCTCTCTTCCTTCCAGGAGAGGCTATTTCACTTTGGAGGAAACAGCTGCACTACAGTCACACATAGAAGTAGGATGCACCTGAGGCAGTAGACGGAATGTTGGAACTTTCCTCTGTCCTCTCCTCTCTTCTTCCCACCCCTGAAATACTATAAAACTTTACTGAGGGAATGTTGTGTAGCTATTTTTCCCCCAAATTGAAACATTTCCTCAGGAAAGTTATGAAAGCAGTGAATGATTAATGGAGGGAGGAGACTCTTTATGTATCGGCAAGTTGATCAGGGATGCAGCTTTTTGTGACTCATCACCCAGGCTGGGCTGGACTTTTCCATTATGTAGCTGCCTTTGAGTCACCTATGTTTGTGTAAGTAACTCCTCTTCCTTGTTGCTTAAATAACACTAATAAACCACTGGTTCACCAAACTAGACTTGGGTGGAATTGTTCCTGTCTGTTATTGGCCCCCAATCTGAGATAAAGACATTTGTTCTCTCAGAATAGTCACATGACAAAGAATGTTTTAGTCAAAGTTTCAACACAAAAAGACTGCATACCCATGTGGGGAAGATGACTCAGTGGATTAAGTGTGTGCTGCACAATTCTGAGCACCTGAGTTTGGGTCTTCAGACCTCAAACAAAGCTAGTACGTACACACACACACACACCAAATAGATACATGCAATATTTTTAAAAGGATTACATACATGTGCGGTTCCAACTGACCTTTGTTTAAGCCATTATTTGCAGTTCCCCATCTTCTGGCATGCTAACAGTTTCTAGATTTGAGAGAACTTCCTCCTTGACAGAAGAACCATCTCTTTTCTTTTTTCTTTTTTTTTTGGGGGGGGGGGTGTTTCAAGGTAGGGTCTCACTCTAGCCCAGGCTGACCTGGAATTCACTATGTAATCTCAGGGTGGCCTCAAACTCACAGTGATCCTCCTACCTCTGCCTCTCTAGTGCTGAGATTAAAGGTGTGCACTACCATGCCCAGCCTAAACAATTTTAGCCTTCCTTTCTTCCTTCTCCCTCTCTCTCTCTCCCTCCCTCCCTTCCTTCCTTCCTTCCTTCCTTCCTTCCTTCCTTCCTTCCTTCCTTCCTTCCTTCCTTCCCTCCTTCCCTCCCTCCCTCCCTCCCTCCTCCCTTCCCTTCCCTTCCCTTCCCTTCCCTTCCCTTCCCTTCCCTTCCCTTCCCTTCCCTTCCCTTCCCTTCCCTTCCCTTCCCTTCCCTTCCCTTCCCTTCCCTTCCCTTCCCTTCCCTTCCCTTCCCTTCCCTTCCCTTCCCTTCCCTTCCCTTCCCTTCCCTTCCCTTCCCTTCCCTTCCCTTCCCTTCCCTTCCCTTCCCTTCCCTTCCCTTCCCTTCCCTTCCCTTCCCTTCCCTTCCCTTCCCTTCCCTTCCCTTCTCTTTCTTTCTTTCTTTCTTTCTTTCTTTCTTTCTTTCTTTCTTTCTTTCTTTCTTTCTTTTGATGTAGGGTCTTTCTCTAGCCCACACTGACCTGAAATTCACTATGTAGTCTCAGGGTGGTCTTGAGCTCAAGGTAGTCCTCTTACCTCTGCCTCCTATAGCAGACAGCTTTAGGTTCACTGAGATGAACTTCCAGACTAGGCACAGTTATGGAGGAAGGGATACTTACTGAAGCTTACAGATCCAGAGAAAGTTCCATAATGGCAAAAGAAGCTGGCCTGCCTTCACAGGTCCAAGCAGAGAAAGAGAGAAGCACAAGTCAAAAAGCCAAAAGCCACACAGCACATCAAACTTCAGGAACTCCAGATAGGCACACTTTGCATATCTTTAGATTGAAATCTCAAACCCACCACCACACCTTAAGATCTGCTCAGTCAAACTGCCCCCAGCCAGGTGGCTACAGATGCAAACTAAAAACTAATAAAACACTGAATATATTGGGGGCCATCTACTCAAACTACATATTCTGTCCCTGGCCCCCAATAGATTCATAACCATCACATGTTGTAAATTGTACTCAGCTCAATTTCAAAAGTCCCCACAGTCTTGACCAATTTAAGATAGTAAGTCCTGTAAAATCAAACAAGTTAAATACTTTCAACATATAAAGACACAGAGTAAACATTTTCAACTGGTATAATGCATAGCAAGGAGAGACTCAAATAAGCAAACTCAACCACCATCAAACAAACATCAAATTTCTGCAGTTCAAGTTCAGTATAACCAGAGACTGACAATCTCCAGATTTTCCAATTTCGCCCCGCCAGCTGGGCAGAGTAGCCAGGGAACACTTGAATCCTAGGCCACAGTGTGCTCTATGGTAGCCCTTGCATAGTCCTGGTATATCCAAAGCATCTTCAAGTCTTCATGCAAACCACAGTCCATCTTCCAAAGGCTCTTTCTGCCTACCAGGGCATCAGGCTGCCTCATGCTGCATCTCAATAGTGGCTCCTGGAACCATGTGCAATTCATGACCACTCCTCACATTTTTCATGCTTCTGAAACCAATATCAGGTATGCAGGACACAACCATATTCTTGATTCAGTGACAAAATAAATTATACCTTGAAAAGCAGGTTCCTTCTCTAGTCAACTCTTTCCAAAAGAGTTTGCATTTCTATGATAGTCTTTCCTCAGGCATCCTTTACATTGTTTTAATATAAAGTAGTTGGGGCATCTTCCATAAGATTGCTAATGTATTTGACAATAGCAGGTTCAGTAACCTAAGACCAGTCTCATGCCTGTAATTTTAACTTGCATGTTTTCCAACTTAAAATTCTTAAGTCTCTCAGTCCAATTATCTTCAGTCAAGCACATCAGTCCATTACAAACTTATCCTTCATCAGACTCTCTGGGCCTGAGCAGCAGGATGCAGCCAGCCCTTATGCCAGTATCCCAGTTCCAACAAAGTCCTCTGTAGTCTTTCCTTCCCCTTAGAAAATTCATAAGCCAAGCCTTGAAGTTCAACACCATCTGCACTTAGGATTCTCAAACTCTCATCAGAATAGTCCATAAAACTTGGCATACCACTCCAGAAGCCATCTTCAGTTTTTGGTTTTTTTGAGGTAGGGCCTCACTCTAGCACAGGTTGACTTGGAATTCACTATGTAGTCTCATGGTGGCCTCATGGCCATCTTCGTGCCTACCACTACCTCCCAAGTGTTTTTTGTTTTCTGAAGCAGGGTCTCTCTCTAAGCCAGGCTGACCTAGAACTAATTATGTAGCCCCGGGCTGGCCTAGAACTTATGGTGATCCTCCTCCCTTGGCCTCCACTGTTCCTGGATTTTTCTCTTGATGACAGCTTAGCCCTGTCATTACCTAGTCTCTTTTCTCTCCCACCATTGTAGATAATGAAAGACCCAGAAACTAAACTGATGTCATGAAGGGATTCAGTAGGGTGCTGCCCTGGCTAGGCCTAAATTTCAGGTTCCTGCTTAAGCAGAAGGCAATCACCCTGACATATAGTCAGGAAAGATATCCACCCAAGGGCCTGAGTCATCCCTAGACATGCCCAGGACATGCCTGAGGCCTGTCCCTTCTGCCTTTCTGCCCCAGCCGATCGAAAGCATACAAATGTTACCACTACTTGCTTAGCCAATCACAATGGAGATTACCTCATCTGCCTGGAGTTCCCCTAGCTCCTGCCCCCAACTTTGCCTGCCAAAATCCCAGGCCAATCAGAAGAGTGCAAGTGCAGTTACTGTTTAAATCAAACAATCATGTACCCATCCCTTACTTCTTTGTTCAAATGCTTATATAAACCCTACCCTCCCGCTACTGGGGGTTCTTGTATGGATCCACTGCATTGGTGAAGTCAAGAGACTTCAAGTTTAAGCCTGAAATAAAGCCCCTTGCTCTTGCATATGTGTATGGTTCTCCTTGATGGTCACTGGGGGTGCCAAGAACTGGGCATAACAATAACAGTTGGCTATGCTCCTTTTTCTCTTCTTTAAATTCATATCTTAAGCCAGGCATAGTGGCACATGCTTTTAATCCCAGCACTTGGGAGGCAGAGGTAGGAGGATTGCCATGAGTTTAAGGCCACTATGAGACAAGATAGTGAATTATAGGTCAGCCTGAGCTAGAGTGATACCCTACCTCGAAAAACAAAACAAAACAAAACAACAACAACAAAATTCTTATTTTGGGGTTGGGGTGATGGCTCAGAAGGTAAGAATACTTGATGCAAAAGGATGAGGGCATGGGAGGGTGGAGACATCCTATGGTGATTTGATTCAGGTGTCCCCCATAAACTTAGGTGTTTTGCATGCAAACACCACACACAAAAGAGCTGTAATAAAATTGTCAGAACCGGGCTGGAGAGATGGCTTAGTGGTTAAGCGCTTGCCTGGGAAGCCTAAGGACCCTGGTTCAAGGCTGAATTCCCCAGGACCCACGTTAGCCAGATGCACAAGGGGGCGCACGCGTCTGGAGTTCGTTTGCAGTGGCTGGAGGCCCTGGCGCGCCCATTCTCTCTCTCGCTATCTCTATCTGCCTCTTTCTCTCTCTCTGTTGCTCTCAAATAAATAAATAAAAACAACAACAACAAAAAAAAATTAAAAAAAAAATTGTCAGAACCTCTAAAAAAACGACAACCAAAAAAAAAAACTTAGGTGTTTTGAATGCTAGGTTCCCAGCTGATGGAGATTTGGGAATTAATGCCTCCTGGACGCAGTGTACTGTTGGGGGTGGGCTTATGGGTATTATAGCCAGTGTCCCCTTGCCAGTGCCTGGCACACTCTCCTGTTGCTATGGTCCACCTTATGTAGGCAGGGGGTGAGGTCCACCCTCTGCTCATCCCATCATTTTCCCTGCAATCGTGGAGCTTCCTCCCTCAAGTATGTAAGGCAAAATAAACCTCTCCCTCCCCCTGCAAGCTGATTTTGATTGGGTTATTTCTACCAGCAATGTGAACCTGACTGCAACACATCCTGAGTCCCATCCCCAGCACCCATGTAAAAAGCTGGGCATAGCTATGCATACTTGTAACGCCAGTCCTATAGGAAGCAGTGAAAGAGAATCAATGGGGCTCACTGGTCAGTCAATCTGACTGAAAGTGGCAGCTGCTGGGTCAATGAGAGACTCCACCTCAAACCAAGAACACAAAAGAGTGATAGAAGTGGATTAGACATTCTCTCACCTCTGCATGTGTGTACATGGAGCCTATACATCTGCATCCCATGTGCATACATCACATGCACACATTACCACACCACACCACACATACACCACATCACACAAACTCTACATACACAATATACACATGGAAAAAAAAAATTCAGGGCTTGCGAAGTAGTTAGTGGTTAAAGGAGCCACTTACTTGCAAAGCTTTCTGGCCCCAGTTTAATTCCCCAGTACCCACATAAGGCCAGATACACAAAGTAGCACATGCACTAGCATTCATTTTCATTGAAAGGAAGCTCTAGCACAATCATTTTTCTCTCTTTCTGCTTGCAAATAAATAATATATATTTTTAAATTATTTATTTGAGAGGAGAGAAAGAGAGAGAATGGGCATGCCACGGCCTGTAGCCATTGCAAATGAACTCCAGATACATGTGCCACCTTGTGTATCTGGCTTTATGTGGGTACTGGAGAATTGACCCTGGGTCTTTGGCTTTACAGGCAAGCATCTTAACCACTAAGTCATGTCTCCAGACCAATATGTAATTTTTCCCTTTAATTCACAATTTCAGCCAAGGAAGAAAAGCAAGCAAGAGAACTTTTGCAGGCTGGAGAGATGGATTATCTGTTAAGGCACTTGCCTGCAAAGCCAAAGGACCCAGGTTCGATTCCCCAGGATTCACATAAGGCAGATGCACAAGGTGGCACATACATCTGGAGTTTGTTTGTTGCTACTGGAGGTCCTGGGATGCCCATTCTTTCTCTCTGTCAAATATTAAAATAAAATATTAAAAAAGAGAACTTTTAGGCTGGAGAGATGCCTTAGCAGTTAAGGCACTTGCCCACAAAGCCAAAGGACCTCAGTTCAGTTCCCCAGGACCCATATAAGCCAGATCTGCAAAGTGGTGCATGATTCTGGAATTGGTTTGCAGTGGCTGGAGGCCCCGGCATGTCCATTCTCCCCCCCCCCTTCTTCTCTCACTCTCTTAAATAAATAAATTAATTAAAATTAAAAAGTAAAACGTTTGCTATACCTTGCTGTCTGCTTTGTGCATGTCATATTTCTGTTTTCACACTTTCACTGACTGAGTCAACTGTGTGTGGATGAGTGAACAAGTAAGACTAAGATCCAACTGTAGGGCTGATGAAATGGCTCAGCAGCCAGATGCACAAAGTGGCACATGGATCTGGAGTTAGAGGCCCTGGCACACCCATTCTCATTCACTCTCTTTCTCTCACTCTCCCTCTGCAAACAAATAAATAAAAAAAAAAAGAGCCAAATGTAAGGCTGGGAGTCATGGTGTACTTGTAGTTCTGGCACTAGCAAGGCTGAGGCAAGATGGTCACTTGAGCCCAAGAGTCTGAGACTAACCTAGGCAAATTAGTGAGGCCCTGTCTTAAAAACAACAGACCACACTCACATACACTGGTAGCTATGAGGACCTACTGGACACTAGACAGCCCACAAGCCAAGGCTGGGATGGACACAACATCCTGTGTGTTCCATGCATTGTTCCCCTGGCAACACTTCGCTAAAATCGGTGGGGGGGGGTACCCTGAAAGCCTGCTGCCAGCTCCTCTGTCCATCCAAGGTTTAGGGATGGCCAGGGGCATAATGCATTTAGCCAAACTTTCCAAGTGACCCACACAGCAACATTTATTTATCTGGCTGCTGTGTCCACTGCTTATCACCCATAACCCCATGGTGAATATACACAGTGCCATAGAGATGTCCCCCCCCAAACCCCGTGGGATGGTGGCAGGAATAGGGGAACAATGGTGCCAACATATGATGTGTCCTTACACAATTTCTGCTGAAGTCCAATAAAGAAATACTAAATAAAAAAAATCTAAATCTCCAGGAAAAGAGGATGATCAAGAACTTTTGTATCCCATTGAGACTGTGACTGAGAAGCCCAGTGATAAGTCCAGACATCGTGGTGCAACCCTTTAATCCCAGCACTCTCGGGGCTGAGGCAAAATGACCACTGTGAGTTGAGGCCAGCATGGAGGTACAGAGTGAGTTTCAGATTAGCCTGGCTAGAGACCTTGTCTCAAAGAGGGGGGAGGGACAGGCATGGTGGTGCACATTTTTAATCCCAGTTCAAGGTCACCCTAAGATTAAATAGTGAATTATAGATCAGCCTGGGCTAGAGTGAGACCCTATCTTGAAAAGCCACACACACAAAAGAGGTGGGTGTAGAAACATTGGAAAATAAGAGATGAAGCCCACCTGGTATGGTGGCTCAGGCCAAGGTAGGAGGATCACCATGAGTTTGAGGCCATCCTGAGACTACAGAGTGAGTTCCAGGTCAGCCTGAGCTGGAGTGAGACCGTACCGTTAGAAACCAACAACAAAAAAGATGGGAGAGCTGAGGAACCAGGTGTTACAGATGTGGTTGATGTCCAGTCACATGGCTTTGACCTGTTTCTGATTTAAGCCGATGCTATGGTAAACATTCCATGTGAGCTCAGATTCTACCAGACAGCACCCCACCTGACAAGGACAGTTTAACTTTTTTTTTGTTGTTTGTTTGGTTTTTGAGAGTCTCACTTTAGTCCAGGCTGACTGACCTGGAATTCACTATATAATTTCAGGGTGGCCTCAAACTCACGGCAATCCTCCTACGTCTGCTAGGATTAAAGGCATGTGCCACTACACCCAGCGACAGTTCAACTTTCACCTCAGGGTCTTCTCTAAGAAGAAGCCCACAAGTGATTCGGGCAAGTTCAGAAAGTATGAGATAGTAAATGCCTCAGGGAGGAACCTTCTACCAACAGTGTCAGTGGGTAAGTGCATCAGCCTCTAGTTGTTTGGCAGACATTTTTGTTGTTGTTGTTGTTGTTGGTTTTTCAAGGTAGGGGGTCTCACTTTAGCCCAGGCTGACCTGGACTTCACAATGTCTTTTCAGGGTGGCCTCGAACTCGGTGATCCTGCTACCTCTGCTGCCTGAGTGCTGGAATTAAAGGCATGTACCACCACACCTGGCTGGTAGACAGTTTTGTAGGGACTAGATCCAAGCTTTTCAATTTGTGATTGATTGTGCATGCTATATGAAAGATGGTGTGGTGCGGGAGGGGAAGAGGCAAGGTAGTGCGTTCACTTCTAAGCCGGATTCTTCCTGTCTTTCCAGACTGCCTCACCCAAGATCCAAGCTTTAGTTCCTCCTTGCCCCTTCCCTGTAAGTGCGGGCCTCCCATCTTGCTCCTGGGATGTACCCTTACTCTCTTCCTGTAGGAAGGGTGTGGTTCCACATAGGCTTTCTGATATTACTGGCTTCTTCTAGCTTTTTGTCAGCTGGTCTACATGGAGGAGTTTATCAGCTTAGTTCTTGCAGGTTTTTCAGTAGTCTTGCAGCCCAACTATGTGGAGTCTTCAGCAATAGGGTCTTACCATCTATTCCCGATGGAAAACCAAGGGCCTCAGCAATGGCCTGTAATCTTTTGGGGGCATCAGAAACCTCCCTGGCCAACAACTCACTAGAAGGTATCCCATTCCTGGCACTGAAAATTTTCTAGTAACAATCTGTGGCTCCTGTGTGTTTCATTGTCCAAAAAAGTAGGTTTCCATATGATTTATTTATATCCTCTTAGGTTTTGATAAGCCCTCCCTCCACCTTTCCTTTATTCAAACTCTTCCCTTGACCTCACTTAGGCATTTTCACCCCCATTAATCTATTCTTCTACTTACATATGTACAATACCAAGTAAGTACCTCCTCCCTTCCTTTTTATTCCCTTTATATCTCTTTCCTAGCTTACTGGCCTTTGCTACTGAGTTTTCTTCCTACTCACACAGAAGTCCAATCATTTGTAGCTAGGATCCACATATGAGAGAGAACACATGATGTTTGGCTTTCTGGGCCTGAGTTACCTCACTTAGTATAATCCTTTCCAGATCCATCCATTTTCCTGCAAATTTCATAACTTCATTTTTCTTTACTACTGAGTACAACTCCATTGTATAAATGTGCCATATCTTCATTATCCACTCATCAGTTGAGGGACAACTAGGCTGGTTCCATTTCCCAGCTATTATAAATTGAGCAGCAAGAAACATGGTAGAGCATGTACTTCTAGGGAAATGAGATGAGTCCTTAGGATATATGCCTATAGTGCTATAGTAGGGTCATATGGTAGATCTATTTTTAGCTGTCTTAGGAACCTCCACACTGATTTCCACAATGGCTGGACCAGATTGCATTCCCACCAGCAGTGTAGAAGGGTTTCTCTTTTTATGCATCTTCTCTAGCATTTATGGTCATTTTTTTTTTCTTGATGGTAGACAATCTGAAAGGAGTGAGATGGAATCTCAACATAGTTTTAATTTGCATTTCCCTGTTGACTAGGGATATAGAACATTTTTGTAGACGCTTATATTCATCTGTATTTCTTCTTTTGAGAACTCTATTTAATTCCACAGCCCATTTTTAATTGGCTTGTTTGATTTCTTATTATTTAACTTTTTGAGTTCTTTGTATATCCTAGATATTAATCCTCTATCAGATGTATAGCTGGCAAAGCTATACACTGGCAAAGCTCCTCTGTAGGTTGCCTCTTTGCTTTATTCACAGTGTCCTTTGCCATGCAAAAGCTTTGTAATTTCATGAGGTCCCAGTGGTTAATCTGTGTTTTTATTGCCTGAGCAATTGGGGTTACATTCAGAAAGTCTTTGCCAAGACCAATATGTTGAAGGGTTTCTCCTACTTTTTCCTCTAGCAGTTTCAGAGTTTCAGGTCTGATGTTAGGGCCTTTAATCCATTTGGACTTAATTCTTGTGCATGGAGAGAGAGAGAGATGAATCTATTTTCATCCTTCTACAGATACATATCCATTTGCTGAAGAGGCTGTCTTTTCTCCAATGAGTATTTTGGGCATTTTTATCGAATATCAGGTGGCTGTAGCTACCTGGACTTACATCTGGGTCCTCTATTCTGTTCCATGTCTGCATGTCTGCTTTTGTGCCAGTACCATGCTGTTTATATTACTATAATTCTGTAGTATAGGTTAAAATCAGGTATAGTGATAGCACCAGCCTTATTTTTGTTGCTCAATATTGTTTTATTTTATTTTGTTTATTTTATTTATTTATTTGAGAGCTACAGACAGAGAGAGAAAGAGGGAGAGAAGGAGGGAGGGAGGGAGGGAGAGAATGGATGCGCCACTGCAAATGAATTCCAGATGCGTGTGCCCCCTTGTGAATCTGGCTAAGGTGGGTCCTTAGGTTTCACAGGCAAGCACTTAACCACTAAGTCATCTCTCCAGCCCTCAATATTGTTTTATATATTCGAGGTTTTTTTTTGTGATTCCAAATGAATTTTTTTTTTTTTTTTTTGAGATAGGGTCTTATTCTAGCCCAGGCTGACCTGGAATTCACTATGGAGTCTCAGGATGGCCTTGAACTCACACTGATCCTCCTACCTCTGCCTCCGCAGTGCTGGGATTAAAGGCATATGCCACCAAGCCCCACTCCAAATGAATTTTTGGATTGTTTTTTCTATTTCTGTGAAGAATGCCATTGGAATTTTGATGGGGATTGCATTAAATGTGTAGATTGCTTTTGGTAAAATTGCCATTTTCACAATATTGATTCTTCCAATCCAAGAAGAAGGGATGTCTTCCCATTTCCTAGTATCTTTTGCACTTTCTTGCCCGAGTGTTTTAAAATTTTCATTGTAGGAATCCTTCACTTCCTTGGTGAGGTTTATTCCAAGCCCCCCCCCTTTTTTTAATGCAATTGTGAATGGGAGTGATTCTCTGATTTCATCTTTTGTGTGTTTGTTGTTAGCATATAGGAAGGCTACTGATTCAGCCCAAAAGGGACCTCACCCGCTTTGTCAAATGGCCCCATTATATCCGGCTGCAGCGGCAAAGGGCTATCCCGTATAAGCCGCTGAAAGTGCCTCCTGCAATCAACCAGCTCACCCAGGCTTTGGACCGCCAAACAGCTACCCAGCTGCTGAGGCCTGACCACAAGTACAGGCCAGAGACTAAGCAGGAGAAGAAGCACGGGCTGTGGGCCCCGGCTCAGAAAAAAGCTGCTGGCAAAGGGGACGTCCGACTAAGCGACCCCTGTCCTTCGAGCGGGGGTCAACACCGCCACGACTTTGAGAACAAGAAGGCTCAGCTGGTAGTGATTGTACATAACATGGATCCCATTGAGCTGGCCGTGTTCCTGCCGGCCTCGTGTCGCAAGATGGGGGTCCCATACTGCATCATCAAGGGGAAGGCCAGGCTAGGGCGGCTGGTCCACAGGAAGACGTGCACAACCATTGCCTTCACACAGGTCAACTCGGAAGACAAAGGAGCCCTGGCTAAACTGGTGGAAGCTATCAGGACCAACTACAATACAGATACGATGAGATTCGTCGCCACTAGGGGGGTCAACGTCCTGGGTCCAAAATCTGTGCTCACATTGCCAAGCTGGAAAAGGCAAAGGCCAAAGAACTGGCCACCAAGCTGGGCTGAATGTACACCACTGAGCTTTCTGTACATACAGATGATAATAATAAACGCTGTCCTTCACCCTGAAAAATAAAATAAATAAATAAAAAAGATCATGTCATGTGCAAATATTGATAACTTGATCTTTTACTTTCAAATTTGTTTCCCTTTTATGTGTGTCTCTTGCCTTGTTACTATGGCTAAGACTTCCAGTACTATATTAAATAAAAGTGGGGAAATTGGACACCCATGTCTTGTTCCTGATTTTAGTAGAAAAGCTTCAAGTTTTCTCCATTTAGTATTAGATAGGCTGTAGGTTTGTCATAAATAGCCTTTATTATGTTGAGATATGTTCCTTCTATTCCCAGTCTCTGTAGGACTTTTATTATGAAGGAATGTTGGATTTTGTCAAATGCTTTTTCTACATCTATGAAATGATCATGTGATTTTTGTCCTTCTGTCCACTTATATAATGCATTACATTTTATCAATTTGCATATGTTGAACTATCCTTGCATCTCTGGGACAAAGCCTACTTAGTTGGGGTAAATAAATATTTTTATTTATTTATTTGAGAGTTAAATAGTGAGAGGGTGAGAGAGAGGGGGGGGGAGGGAGGGAGAAACACAGAGAGAGAATGGGCATGCCAAGGCCTCCAGCCACTGCAAATGAACTGCAGAGGCATGTGCTCCCTTCTGCACATCTGGCTTACATGGATCCTGGAGAGTCAAGCTGGGATCCTTTGGCTTTGCAGGCAAACACCTTAACTGCTAAGCCATCTCTCCAGCTCTTGATATAGTCTTCTTCTTCTTCTTCTTTTTTTTTTTTTTTTTTGGCTTTTTGAGGTAGGGTCTCACTCTAGCCCAGACTGACTTGAAATTCACTATGGAGTCTCAGGGTGGCCTCGAACTCACAGCGATCCTCCTACTTCTGTCTCCCGAGAGCTGGGATTAAAGGCGTGTGCCACCATGCCCAGATCCTGATCTATTCTTGTATTCTGTTTGCTAATATTTTGTTGAGGATTTTCTTGTGAATAATTTTCTATCCAGAGTAATCAAACAAGCAAACAAAAATTCTGGTTATTGACACATATCCTGCTCGTTGGCTTCCATTTCTCTTTGCTGAATTTGGAATTGAGCCCAATTTTATCTTTTCTTTCTTTATTTCTTCTTCTTCTTTTTTTCAAAGTAGGGTCTTGCTCTAGCCCAGGCTGACCTGGAATTTACTATGTAGTCTCCGGCTGGCCTTGAACTCACACTGATCCTCCTATCTCTGCTTCCTTAATGCTGGGATTAAAGGTGTGGGCCATCACCCCCAGGCTCAATAATTTTTTAAAGTTTTAAATTTTTATTTATATGTCACACAGACAGAAGAGTATGCTAGGGCTTATAGCTACTGCGAACATACTCCAGATGCATGCACTACCTTGTACATCTGGTTTACGTGGGACCTGGAGAATCTGACCTGGGCCCTTGGGGTTCATAGGTCAGCGTCTTAACTGCTAAGCCATCTCTCCAGCCCTGAGCGCAATTCTATACTGAGGTCTTTCTTCCCTTATTGCAACAGTTTGTAAGTAAAATCTGTCCCTCAACTCCACTTTACTGTAAAATTCTTATTTTCTTTGATACCTTGATCACTCGTTTTGTAAGGAAATAAAAATAGCTTGGAAAGTCTAAGATTTTTTTTTTTTTTTAATATAGGGTCTTGCTGTAGCCCAGACTTCGCAGATTGTTTTTATGAACTCATTTGGTAGCAAAACTCTTACCTGAACTGATGACAGATTTATTTATAGACTTTATTTCTTCCAGTGTGAATAGCTATACATTGTGCTATGTAAACATTAACGTTTACTTGTGGAGTTCTGCCCCATGCTCTATTTTATGATGTAACATATATAGAAATGCGAATCTCTCGGGAGGCAGAGGTAGGAGGATTACCTGAGTTTGAGGCCACCCTGAGAATAGATAGTGAATTCCAGGTCAGCCTGAGCTAGAGTGATACCTTACCTCTAACCCCCCACCAATTTTTTTTTTAACTTATTTGAGAGAGATGAGCAAGTGAGAGTGAGAGAGAGAGGGAGAGTGTGTGAGAGAGAGAGAATGAGACACATAGAGAGGATGTGCATTCCAGGGCCTCTAGCCACTGCAAACAAAATCCCAGATGCATGCACTATCTTGAGCATCTGGCTTAAATGGGTACTGGGGAATTGTACCTGGGTCCTTAGGCTTCACAGGCAAGAGCTATCTCTCTCGCCCCAAATCTTGAATTTTTATTTTTACCTCAGGTGTGAATACACACAAACTATTTAACTGCAGTTAATATTTCCTTCTGTTTTGAAAGTACCACTCAAGAGGGATAATGTGATAATCCTATGATAGTCTTATTTTCTTTCTTTATATTTTTAAAAATTTTTTGAGGTAGGGTCTTGCTGTAGCTCAGACAGACCTGGAAGTCACTATGTAATCTCAGAGTGGCCTTAAACTCATGATTATCCTCCCAAGTGCCTCCCAAGTGCTGGGATTAAAGGCATGTGCCAAAACACTAGGCTACTTTCATTTTCATTTCATTTATTTATTTATTTTGAAGAGAGAGAGAGAGAAAGAGAGAGAGAGGCAGATAGAGAATGGGTGCACCAGGGCTTCTAGCCGCTGTAAACAAACTCCAGATGCATGCACCACCTTGTGCATCTGGCTTATGTGGATACTGGGGAATAAAACCTAGGTCCCTTGGCTTTGCAGGAAAGTGCCTTAACTTATCCAGCCCTATTTTCATTTTTAAATATTTATTTGTTTATTTATTGGCAAGCAGGGAGTGGGAGAAGAAAATGGGCATGTTAGGGCCTCTTGCCATTGCAAACTACAGATGCATGTGCCACTTTGTGCATCTGGTTTTACATGGGTACTATGAATCCAACCTATCTCAACGGGCTTTGGAAAAAGTGCCTTTATCTGTTGAGCCATCTCCCCAGCCTCCACTTTTAATCTTTTTTTGTTTTTGTTTTTTCAAGATAGGGTCTTACTGTAGCCTAAGCTAACCTGGAATTCACTCTGTAGTCTTACATTGTCCTCAAACTCGTGGTGATCCTCCTACCTCAGCCTTCTGAGTGCTAGAATTAAAGGTGTGTGCCACCATACCTGGCTTACTTTTATTTTTATTCTTTATCTAACACCAGGTAATATTAATAACACATATCAAAAAGTTTATACCATACCTACCTCCTCTGGTTGTCATTCTGGAAAAGAAAAATGCCAAGAGATGATGACAGAAAAACATGTTTATTCCTCTATGGATTGCATAAATGTAGAATTTACATTTAGTAGTATTAACATAATAGCCAATTAGTAATTGCTGAATGTCACAGAGTTAAAACAATGAATGTTAGGCACTATTTTTTTTTTTGAGGTCCAACAGACTGGCCTTTTTCTTGTTGCTGCTGTTTTTTTTTTTTTAAGTTTTATTTATTTATTTATTATTTATTTGAGAGCCACAGACAGAAAAAGAGGGAGGGAGAGAGAGAGACAATGGGCGTGCCAAGGCCTCCAGCCACTGCAAATGAACTCCAGATGCATGCATCTGGCTAATGTGGGTCCTGAGGAATCGAGCCTCAAACCAAGGTCCTTAGGCTTCACAGGCAAGCACTTAACCACTAACCCATCTCTCCCATCTCCCCTTTTTTAAAAATTTTAAATTAAATTAAATTAATTTATTTATAAGCAGAGAGAGACAGAGAGACAGAGACAGAAAAAGAGAGAGACAGACACAGACAGAATGGGCATACCAGGGCCTCTAGCTACTGCAAACAAACTCCAAATGCATGTGCCACCTTGTGCACCTGGTTTACTTGGGTACTGGGTTGAACCTGGGTCTTTTGTCTCTGCAGGCAAGTACCTTAACTAGTAAGCTATCTCTGCAGCCCTGGCCTTTTTTTCTTATGCAAGAGAGAGAGAATTGGTGTGCCAGAGACTCCAGCCATTGTAATTGAACTCCAGACACGTGCACCACTTTGTGCACAAGTGCTACCTTGTGTGCTTGTGTCATCTTGTGCATCTGGCTTACATGGGACCTGGAGAATCCAACATGGGTCCTTAGGCTTCAAAGGAAAGTGCCTAAACCACTAAGCCGTCTCTCCAGCCTGACACTATTTTTAAAAAGACAAAAATTTGGGCTGGAGAGATGGCTTAGCAGTTAAGTGCTTGCCTGTGGAGCCTAAGGACCCTGGTTCGAGGCTCGATTCCCCAGGACCCATGTTAGCCAGATGCACAAGGGGGTGCAAGAGTCTGGAGTTCGTTTGCAGTGGCTGGAGGCCCTGGTGCACCCATTGTTTCTCTCTCTCTCTGTCTGTTGCTCTCAAATAAATAAATAAAAATAAACAAAAAATTTGAAAAATAAGACAAAAAATTAATCTGGAGGAATAATAAGGCATATTAATTTGTAATATATATTTAAATAATTTTTCAAATTTATTATTAGTATTAATTTATTTAGTGCCTATGTGTGTATATGTATGGTTACATGTGCAGATCAGAGGACAACCTTGAGGTATCTATGCACCATCTTCTAAGATAGGGTCTCTTGCTGTCACCTTCAGTGTTACATGGGTGCTGGGGGATTGAACCCCGGCTGACAGACTTTGCAAGCAAGCACCTTTAAATCTTGAATCATCTCCCCAGGTTCCTCCTTAAAGAATTCTTTTAACTTATTTTCTATCATGATTATGTGTGGAAAGTGAAGGGCTGTGGGTAGGTAGTGGTTGACTGAAATTTGCTACGTCCACGGCGACCTCGCCTGTGTAGCAAGCAGAAATGCTTCTGCACTGGAAGAGAGCTGAGGACAGAGGGCCAGCACTCCTCGGAGGGATGCCCCCGGTGACCCCTTGGCAGTCAGTTACCGTAAAGGTTCCTGCTGCCCATGAAGTCACGACGACCTAATTGCTGGCGCCAATGCTGTTTCTTTCCTGCTTTCTTCTAGCTGTTTGTCTAAGAACAGCTAATTCAACACTTATTAGTAATCATGCACGCAATCAGAGTACAAGAAACAATCTAAGTATTGAATGTGCCCCTCCTATGATTAGGGCAATGGAGAGAATGTATAACTCTACTAGGAATAAAAAATTAACTCTAGAACAGTTTTTAGATGGTGTAAAGTAAAAACAGCTTATGATGTTTGAGAACGATACTGAGCCTGAGAATATGAAAGTAGAAATGTTGATCGGTAGTGTTCATAAGAAACATGACAGTTCTGCAGAAAAGGAGTTACAAAACTTAGGCATTCCCACCAGGAAACTTCCTGGGGGATATGTTCAGTACTTGATCAAGGGCAGATGGTGGACTCCTAGAGCTGGAATCTACTTAGTTCCACTCCCCTATGAGGGAGGATATGATGAATTCGGTAATAGATGGGTGAATTATGAAGTAAAAAGGAGGCTATGGCATTCTCTTCCATTTACGGGAACGCTTAACAAGGAAGCGTAAGCCTTGGTGTTTATACAGTCCTTGGGGTATAAGAAATAAGTAACCTGTTATTCACCTTACACCTAGTTTCTGTTTGTATAATGTTGTGGTCAATGATACAAGACGCCCTTCTTAAAAAATGGGTACAGTTCCTGCCTGATCAACATTACATGTATGCTTACAATAGAACAATACTCAAGATTGTTTAGATTAATGATTTCTGAGATCACTTGTTGGCTTGCTAAGTTTCTCTGTTCAATCTGTATAAAATCTTCATGAAACCTTCAGTAAATTGCAGCAGCATATTCAACTTGAGTGTGTCTGTCTGTCATTTCCTCGCCGAATCCCGAGTTCTCCCTGAGCCTTCGCCCTTGTTCTCCCTCGGTCCTGATCTCCCCGAGAGTCAGTCCGCGGCAGAAATTGTCAGGGTTCATCACTTATATGTCTACTCATGACAGTGACAATAAAGAAATTCCAGGTCATGCAACAGTTCAGGCTTAAGAGAATAGTTTGCTCCTTATTTCAAGATTAGATGAAGATTTCTTGCCCAGGAAAAGCTTAGGGAAAATATTATTAGACAGATTCTAACACAGAGATTGTTATGTGTCATCTATGGGATTTCCAAAGGTTAGCTTCTGGTTGGGAATCTATTGTATTATTTATTCAGTAATTCAGTTCCTGACAGAATCTGGTCTGGAACTTGCAGGGATCTTCCTACTTCTGCCTATTGAGTGCTGGGATTACAGGGATGCACCACTACACCTGGCCTGGCTATTCTAGTTTAAAATGTAACGCTAAATCATTTCTCCTAAAATTTTTTGTAATTTTCAAGCTGACTTTTTTGAGGTCATTATTGAAAACCATTCAATAAGAACACCAAATAGGTCTTCTGCTCCCCACCCCAGGTAGGGTCTCACGCTAGCCCAGGCTGACCTGGAACTAACTCTGTAGTCCCAGGCTGGTCTTGAACTCACAGCCATCCTCTTCATTCTGCATTCCTGAGTACTGGGATTAAAGGTGTGTGCCACCACGCCCGGCCCAAATGGGTCTTTCATGCAGCTCATTCTCTCCCTGTATCAGACCTGAGGGGTTTATTCACGTACATGGCACACTTAAGCTAATGGATACTTTATTCCCCATTAAGCTATAGAAACAAACAAAATACATTTTTTTTTTTTGTCTTTCAAGGTAGGATTTCACTCTAGCCCAGGTTGATCTGGAACTCCCTCTATAGTCTCAGGCTGGCCTTGAACTTGCAGCAATCCTTAGCTCTGCTTCCCAAGTGCTGGGACTAAAGGCATGTGACACCACCATGCCTGGCCAAAAAATACTTTCTTTTTTAAAAAAGATTAAAATATATTTTATTTATTTATTTTGAGGGGGGGAGGGAGGGGCAGATGCATTCACTACCTTGTACATCTGGCTTACATGGATACTGAGGAATTGAACTTGGATCCTTAGGTTTCACAGGCAAGCCCCTTAATTGCTAAGCAATCTTTTCAGCCCCCCAAATACTTTTTTTTCTGCTTTTTTTAAAAAAAAAAGAATTCCAGATTCATGCATCACTTTGTGCATCTGGCTGGACGTGGGTTTTGAGGAACTGAACTTGGATCCTTAGGTTTTGTAGGCAGGTGCCTTAACTGCAGAGTCATTCTTCCAGCCCAAAATACAATTGTTGTTTTTTTTTTCTTTTTAGTTTTTCAAGGTAGGGTCTCACTCTAGCCCAGGCTGACCTGGAATTCACTGTGTAGTTTTAGGCTGACCTTGAACTCATGACAATCCTCCTACCTCTGCCTCCCAAGTGCTGGGACTAAAGGCATGAACCACCATGCCTGGCTCCAAAATACTGTTTTGAAAAATTATTTATTTATTAATATTGCAAGGGGAGGGGGGGAGGGAGGGAGGGAGGGAGGGAGGGAGAGGGAGCGCACAGAGAGAAATAGACAGAATGGGCATGCCACATCCTCCAGCAGCTGTAAATGAACTCCAGATGCAAGTGCCACTTTGTGCATTGGGCTGTATGTGGGTACTGGGGAACTGAACCCAGGTCACTGGATTTTGTAGGCAAGTGCCTTAACTGCTGAACCATCCCTCTAGCCCACCAAATCCTTTTTTATTTTTTTATTGAGGAAGGGTCTCACTCTAGCCCAGGTTGACCTGGAATTCACTATGTAGTCTCAGGGTGGCCTCAAACTCACAGTGATCCTCCTACTTCTGTATCCTAGTGCTGGGATTAAAGGTGTGTGCCACCAAGCCCAGCCCAAAATACTTTTAAAGTGATTTTATTAATCTATAGATTTAGTTTTTAATGAGTATTCAATAAAAAGACTCTTTGGGGGCTGGAGAGATGGCTTAGCTGTTAAGAGCTTGCCTGTGAAGCCTAAGGACCCTGGTTCAAGGTTAAATTCCCCAGGATCCACATTAGCCAGATGCACAAGGGACGCACGTATATGGAGTTCATTTGCAGTGGCTGGAAGTCCTGGAGCGCCCATTCTCTCTCTCTGCCTCCTTCTCTCTGTCTGTTGCTCTCAAATAAATAAATAAAAGTAAACAAAAAATATATTAAATAAAGACTCTTCTGGGCTAGAGAGATGGCTTAGCAGTTATGGCACTTGCCTGCAGAGCTTAAGGATCCATGCTCAACTCCCCAGATCTCACATAAGTCAGATGCACAAAGTGACGCATCATCTGAAATTTGATTGTAGTGGCTGAGGCCCTGGCATTCCAATTCTCTCTTTCTGTCTCTCTCTTATTAAACAAACAAACAAAAGACTCTGTTCTAATAAAGTTATGCTAACAATGTAAGCTTTTTAAAGTTTTGGTTGCCACAAAAAAATACTATGAGCTGGGTGGGGTGGTGCATTCATATAAACCCTCAGATTCCCAGGCTGATCATGCAAATAAAGGCCACACTGAAAAATGTGCTAATTAATATTAAGCTTACTATGGAATGAACCATCCTATCCCTACGCTGAAAATGTTAATGTTAAATCAACTTTTTCAGGGACAAGTCTGTCATACAAACTGGCAGCTTGTCATTCACTTCAGATTATATTGACTTGAAATATATGGTAATTAGCTACATAACTTACTAGTATTAAATTTAAATGAGATTAAAATTTAAATTTTAGGCTGGGCATGGTGGCACATGCCTTTAATCCCAGCACTAGGAGGCAGAGGTAGGATGATCACTGTGAGTCTGAGACCACTCTGAGACTACACAGTGAATTCTAGACCAGCCTGAGCTGGAGTAAGACCCTACCTGGAAAAACAAAATACAATAATTTAAATTTTAACACAATATATATCTGATTTCTAAGAAACTTAGTCAAAATTTATTTGCCTAGAGCAAGTGTTTTCACTGTTTTAGCATTATTTTTATTCTCCACAGTGATGCATAAAAATGTCAGCTATGGAGTTCTGGTTAAGATGGTGGTGTAGGAACCATGCCAAAGCAGCCTAGGAGAGACCGCCCCAAAAATACACTTTTCTACTAAAAAGGAAGGTGTATAAGAAATTATCAACTGCAGCAGAGAAGTAGGAGAGACCTAGAGCATCTAGAGACTACAGAAACAGGCAGAAGTGGCTCCAGTAGCAGCGGCACCAGGTCTGAGTGGCCACAGCTGCCAGGCTCATCCTGAGCTGCAGGAAAATGCAGGTGAGGGGATTTTCCACTCACACCAATCTCCTCGCAATCTCAAGAAAAGTAAAGGGAGTATGGCAGGGACCAACAGAGCGGCTGGTGAGGAAGGGGATTGCAAGGATCAATGCAAGAACATCAACTACCATCCACAGCTTCCCCTCCCCCGCCACCAGTGCAAGCACCAGAGACCTGGGGAAGGGAGCTCACCTACACAGTACCCAACAGGGACAATCAGAGCAGTGACCCACCAACCCAGCCAGCCTACCTGAGCCCACAGAGCAGCAAAGAGGGACCCAAGTGGGTGTGCAGCATAGCTGAGACCAAGCCATCCGAAAAGGTAACTGGGATTACACCAGGTCAGTACCCACCAAATAAACCTGGTATATAGTCTTGAATCAGAAGTGCTAACTGCACCTTCCATGTCAGGGTAAATTAAGTGCTAAATCTGATGGATGGTCAGATTTGCCATTCTTAAATAAGCTATATTTTGGGTTTGTCATTTGTTGCTTCCTAATATATGGCACCTTTGTTTCCTCTTCTGTCCTTCTTTGGGGAAGGGTCTCATTCCTCACTTGGTCACAAGCTGACTTAGAACCTTCTACAGACCAGAAATCTTAGCTTCCCAGTTGACAGGATTAAGGGTGTGGGACAACACATTCTTAGGGAGTGTGACTTTGTTAGAGGATCTGGTTGTCATAATATCTACTTTTGCCTAAATTTGTGCTGTTTATCATTGAATGTATACATTGTTTAGTTAAATTTTAGAATTTGCCTGTATTTGGTTCCACTAGTCTAGTTGAGTACCCTCATAGCAGACAAACCCAACACCTAGGGTCACTTTTGTGGTTACTCTGAGAGTCTTAAGTGCCACACCTAGCACCTTTAGCTCTTACCCTGAATATATGTAACATCAGATTGATTGATACATCTAATAATACTGAAGAAAATTAGAAAACCAAAGCATTAAATTAATCCAAGATGCAAAATCCCTACATTATACTATAAGAAACACAAAAAAAATCAGACAATATAAATCTACCAAAGAGTATTAATGCATCAGAAATGATCTCCAGTGACACTGACTTAGAGGAAAAACTGAGAAAGATTTCAAAAGAATGATTATAAATATACTCAAAGAAATTGGAGAAAATTAAAGGAATCAAAGAAGACATAGACAACCAATTTAATGAAATAAGGAGGTCAATACAAGACATAAATAAGGAAATAGAAATGATAAAGAAAAACCAGTCACATATACTAGCAATGAAGAACACAGTCAGTGAAATAGAAAACTCTGTAGAAAATCTCACCAGTAGAATGGATGAAAAAGAGGACAGAATATCTAAACTAGAAGACCAGGTGGCAGATCTAATACAGTCCAACAAAGAGAAAGAAAAATAGGAAAGTATGAATGGGAATTTCAAGATATTCAGGACACTATGAAAAGATGAAACATCAGAATTCAGAGTATAGTAGAAGGAGAAGAATTTCACTCCAAAGGCATAGAAGGTGTTTTCAACAAAATCATAGAAGAAAACTTCCTCCTAATTGGGAAAGAGATGCCAATGCAGATACAGGAAGCTTTTAGAACACCAAACAGACAAAACCTGGAAAGAACCTCTCCTGACCATATTATAATTAAATTACCAAACATACAAACCAAAGTAAATATATTGAAAGCAGTTAAAGAGAAAAATCAAGTTATGTACAAAGGCATCCCCATCAGGATCACAGCAGATTACTCAACACAAACTTTCAAAGCCAGAAGGGTTTGGAATGATGTATTCCAAGGTCTGAAAGATAAGAACTGTCAACCAAGGTTACTTTATCCTGCAAAGCTATTCATTCATGTAGATGGAGAAATAAGGACATTCCACAACAAATGCAAGCTAAAGGAATATTTGAAGAAAAAACCAAGCTGGGTGTGGTGGCACACACCTTTAATCCCAGCACTCAGGAGGCAGAGGTGGGAGGATTGCTGTGAGTTCGAGGCCACCCTGAGACTCCATAGTGAATTCCAGGTCAGCCTGGGCTAGAGTGATACCCTACCTCGAAAAAAAAAAAAAAAAAACCCAAACAAAACAAAACAACAACAACAACAACAAAAACAGCTCTACAGAAAATACCTGAAAGGATCCTCCATGCTGAAGAGAAAGGAAAACACATATATATGGAACCTGGAAAAAACATACCATACTCAAATACTAGTTAATACAAGAGAGCAAAGGTAAAACCAGAAGAACTACAAAACAAGAAAAATGACAAAAATAAATACATACCTTTCAATAATAACTCTTAATATCAAAGGCCTCAATGCCCCAACCAAAAGACATAGGTTTGCAGACTGGGTTAAACAGCAGGAACCTTTATTTTGCTGCCTCTAAGAAACTCACCTTTCTACAAAGGATGGATACAATCTTAGGGTGAAAATGGTGTTTCAAGTAAATGGGCCTAGAAAACAAGCAGGGTTGCTATCCTAATATCTGACAAGGTACACTTCAGTCCAACATTAGTTAGGAAAGATAAGGAAGGTCACTTTATAGTGATTAAAGGCACATTCCAACAGGAGGACATTATAATCCTAAACATATATGTACCTTACATGGGGGCTCTCAAATTCATTAAACAAATTCTGTTAGAACTAAGGCCATAGATAACACCAAACATAGTTGTCATAGGTAACTTCAACACCCCACTCTCATCAATTGACAGGTCATCATGGCAAAAAATAAACAGAGAGGCATCTGGATTTAAAGAGGTCATAGAAAAAATGGACCAAACAGATATATTAGGACATTCCATCCAAATGCTGCAGAATATACATTCTTTACAGCAGCACATGGAATATTCTCTAAAATAGACCACATATTAGGACACAAAGCAAATCTTAACAAATACAGGAAAAATTGAAATAATTCCTTGCATTCTATCAGACTAAAATGGAATCAAACTACAAATCAATAGCAAGAAAAGCTATAGAGCATACACAAAATCATGGTAACTAAAGAATATACTACTAAATGATGACTGGGTCAATGAAGAAATCAAGAAGGAAATCACAAAATTCATAGAGTCAAATGCTAATGAGAACACAACATACCAAAACCTTTGGGACACAATGAGGGCAATTCTAAGAGGGAAATTTATAACTTTAAGTATGTACACAAAGAAATTAGAAAGGTTGCAAGTAAACAACTTAATGCTTTACCTTAAATCCTTGGAAAAGAAAGAACAAGGCAAACCAAAAATCAGTAGATGGGAAGAAATAGTAAAGATTAGGGCAGGAATTAATGAAACAGAAACTAAAAAAAAAAAAAACAAAAAAAAATCCCACAAAAAACAAAAGAAACAACAACAACAACAAAACAACCAATCCAAAGAATCAATGAAACAAAGAGTTGGTTCTTTGAAAGAATAAACAAGATTGATAAACCCTTAGCAATCTGACCAAAAGAAAGAGAGAAGAGACACAAATTAATAAAATTAGAGATGAAAAAGGTACCATCACAATAGATATCAGAGAAATTTTTTAGAAAATCATGGGGACATAGTATAGGAAAATATATTTTACTAAGTTTGAAAATCTGAAAGAAAGGGATGATTTCCTTGATTTATATGACCTACCTAAATTAAATTAAGATGACATTAACCACTTAAATAGATCTATAACAAGCACAGAGATCCAACCAGTTATCAAAAATCTCCAACTAAAAAATGTCCAAGCCCAGATGGATTCACTGGTGAATTTTACCAGACCTTTATGGAAGAACTAACACCACTGCTTCTTAAGCTTTTCCATAAAATAGAAAAGGAAGAAATCTTACCAAACTCCTACAAAACCAGCATCATCCTGATCAAATCCAGAAAAAGAGAACAAAAAAAAAAAAAAAAAAGAAAGAAAGAAAGAAAGAAAATTACAGACCAATCTCCCTCATGAACATAGATGCAAAAGTTCTCAACAAAATACTGGCAAACAGAATACAAGAATCTATTAGAAAGATTATTCACCCTGGCCAAGTAGGCTTTATTCCAGAGATGCAGAGATGGTTCAACATATGCAAATTGATAAAGGTAATACATTATATAAATGGACTGAAGGAGAAAAATCACATGATCATCTCATTAGGTGCAGAAAAAGCATTTGACAAAATCCAACATCCCTTCATGATAAAAGTCCTACAGAGACTGGGAATAGAAGGAACATATCTCACCATAATAAAAGCTATTTTATTTATATGACAAACCTACAGCCAACATAATACTAAATGGAGAAAAACTTTCAGCCTTTCCATGAAAATCAGGAACAAGACATGGGTGTCCAGTGTCCCCATTTTATTTAATATAGTACTGGAAGTCTTGGCCACAGCAATAAGGCAAGAGATACACATAACAGGGATATACATTTGAAAGTAAGAGATCAAGTTATCAATATTTGCCCATGACATGATTTTATACATAATGGACCCTAAAAACTCTACCAGCAAACTGTTAGAGCTGATAAATACCTACAGCCATGTAGTGGGATACAAAATAAACACACAGAAATCAGTAGAGTTCCTATATGCTAACAACAAACACACAGATGGTGAAATCAGAGAATCACTCCCATTCATAATTGCATCAAAAAAGAAAAAAGAAAAGTACTTTGGAATAAACCTCACCAAGGAAGTGATGGATCTCTACAATGAAAACCTTAAAACTCTCAAGCAAGAAATTGCAGAATAGCCGGGTGTGGTGGCATACACCTTTAATCCCAGCACTCGGGAGGCAGAGGTAGGAGGATCGCCGTGAGTTCGAGGCCACCCTGAGACTCCATAGTGAATTCCAGGTCAGCCTGGGCTAGAGTGAGACCTTACCTCGAAAAAAAACCAAAAAAAAAAAAAAAAAAAAAAAAAAAAGAAATTGCAGGAGACACTAGGAAATGGAAAGATATCCCTTGTTCTTGGATGGGAAAAATCAATATTTTGAAAATGTCAATCTTACTGAAAGCAATCTACACATTTAATGCAATCCTCATCAAAATTCCAATGGCATTCTTCACAGAAATAGAAAAAGCAATCCAAAAATTAATTTATAAGCACAAAAAACCCTTGAATATCTAAAACAATTTTGAGCAACAAAAATAAGGCTGGTGGTATCACCATACTTGATTTTAACCTATGCTACAGAGCCATAGTAACAAAAACAACACGTTACTGGCACGAAAGCAGACATGTAGTTCAATGTAGCAGTACAGAGGACCCAGATGTAAGTCTGGGTAGCTATTACCACCTGATCTTCAACAAGCATGCCAAAAATACTCACTGGAGAAAGACAGCCTTTTCAGCAAATGGTGCTGGGAAAACTGGACATGTATCTGTAGAAGGATGAAAATAGGTCCTTATCTCTCTCCATGCATAAGAATTAGGTCAAGTGGATCAAAGACCTTAGTATCAGACCTAAAACTCTGAAACTGCTCGAGGAAAAAGTAGGGGAAACCCTTCAACATATTGGTCTTGGCAAAGACTCTCTGAATATAACCCCAATTGCTTGTGAAATAAAACTGCAGATCAACAAGTGGGGCCTCATGAAATTACAAAGCTTTTGTATGTATGGCACAGGACACTGTGTATAGAGCAAAGAGGCAACTTACAGAATGGGAGAAAATTGTTGCCACCTATACATCTGATAGTGGAATAATATCTAGAATATACAAAGAACTCAAAAAGTTAAATAAAAAGAAATCAAACTAGCCAATTAAAAATGGGCTATGGCACTAAATAGATAGTTCTCAAAAGCAGAAATACAGATGGCATATAAACATCTAAAAGAATGTTCTACATCCCTAGTCATCAGAGAAATACAGATTGAAACTCATTGAGAGCTGGGTGTGGTGTTGCATGCTTTTAATCCCAGCACTCAGGAGTCAGAGGTAGAAGGATTGCTATGAGTTTGAGGCCACTCTAAGACTATACAGTGAATTCCAGGTCAGCCTGGGAAAGAGTGAGACTTTACCCCAAAAAACCAAAAAAGAAAAGAAAAAAACTATGTTGAGATTCCATCTCACTCCTGTCGGATTGGCTACCATCATGAAAACAAATGACCGTAAATGCTGGCGAGGATGTTGGTGAGAATGCAATCCGGTCCAGCCATGTGGAAATCAGAGTGGAGTCTCCTGAGACAGCTGAAAATAGATCTACCATATGACCCAGCTATACCACTCCTAGGCATGTATCCTAAGGACTCGTCTCACTACCTTAGAGAAACTTGCTCAACCATGTTATTGCGGCTTTATTCACAATAACTAGCAAATAGAACCAGCCTAGATGTCCCTGAACTGATGAGTGGAAAATAAAGATGTGACACTTTTACACAATAGAGTTCTGCTCTATGGTAAAGAAAAATGAAGTTATGAAATTTACAGGAAGATGGATGGATCTGGAAAATATTATACTTAGTGAGGTAACCCAGGCCCAGAAAGCCACACATCATGTGTTCTCTCTCATATGTGGATCCTACCTACAAATTATTGGACTTTTATATGAGTAGGAAGAAAACTCAGTAGCAGAGGCCAGTAAGCTAGAAAGGAGATATAAAGAGAATAGAAAGGGAGGGATGGAGGGGGCACTTAGTAGGATGCTGTTTTGTATATATATATGATGAGTGGGAGTGAGAAGGCCTAAGTGAAGTCAGGGGAAGAGATTGAGTAAAGAAAAGGCGTAGGGAGGCCTAATCAAAATCTAAAAGGATATAAATAAGTCATATGGAAACCTACTTTTTGGACAATGGAACACACAGGAACCATAGACTGTTGCTAGAAAATTTTCAGTACCAGGCATGGGATATCTTCCAGTGAGTTGTTGGCCAGGGAGGTCCCTGATGTCCCCCAAACATTACAGGCCATTGCTAAGGCCCTTGGTTTCCCACCAGGAATACAAGGTAAGACCCTATTGATGAAGAATCCACATACTTTGGCTGCAAGGCCACTGAGAAATCCTGCTAGAGGTGAGCTGAAAACCTTCTCCATGTAGACCAGCTGACAGAAAGCTGGCAAAGGCCACACTGCATGCAGTTCAATGGGAGAAAGAAATCACCAGTGAAGACTTGCAACAGTGGACACTGCAAACCTTGTATTTGGCCATCCAGTCCAAATGAGCCAATGGTTGCAATAGTGGCATATCTATTATGGGAAAAACTAACTAACCACCCTTGAATTTTTCTGGAGGCCCGCTCCAAGGGAGGGAATACATCCCTGATACTGGAAACTTACAACAGGGGCAATCATGAACCCTAGGGGCTCAGTGAATATACTATGCTCACCAAACTTCCCAGTAAGCACTTCTCTTAATGCTCATATCCATATAGTAGTGCTACTCTCACTTTGGGTTAGAGAAGCTTCTCTTTTCAAATGGCAGTGACCTTGGGATGACTCAAAGGTGCCATGGTGCTGAGAAGAAATGACAGAGGAGTGCTCAGCACTTAAATATCTCTACCACACCTTCCAAGGCTCAGGGTCCACTGTGCAAGAGGTGGGGGAAAGAATGTGAGAGCCCAAGGAAGGGTAGGACTCCTTACAATGTGCTCCTACAGACACAAAATGGCCTGAATACCCATGACCTTGCAGTGCCTGACACTACTTACACAAGACCATCATAATAGGAGGAAAAGATCATGACATCCAAATAAAAGAGAGACTGATTGAGAGGGGGAGGAGATAAGATGGAGAATGGAGTTTCAAAGGAGAAAATGGGGGGGGGGGAATTACCATGGGATATTGTTTACAATCATGGAACTTGTCAGTAAAAAAAAAAATTTAAAGCTATTTTATGTATGAATGGGTAGATTTTGGCTAAGTGTATACAGATGTTTGGCAATCTTGTTTAAGAATTCCGATCCTTGTAGGTATCATTCACTATTAATAGCTTCTCTATGATGTAAAAACATTTAGCCCAATTTTTATTTTAATTTATTTATTTATAAGCAGAGAGAGAGAGAGAGAGAGAGGGAGAGAGAGAGAGAGAGAGCAAGAGTGAGTGAGAGTGAGAAAGGAATGGGCACACCAGGGCCTCTTGTCACTGCAAACAAACTCCAGATGCATATGTCACTTTAGCTCATTTTTGGTGTCTTATAGATTAAGTATATCTTAATTCTTTCACATTCCTCACTTAAACACTCACACACATGCACACACACACACCCCTTCCAGAGCCTGGTAATCAAGGTGTTAGGAGACCAAATTTCAAGTGTTGTTCCTGCTCATGGAAATGTCAATTTATGGGAGCTCTGTCTTCTCATTTATTTCTTCCAGCTTGTGAGTGTGCATGTGTGTGTGTGTGTGTGTGTGTGTGTGTGTGTGTTTTGAGGTAGAGTCTTACTCTAGCCCAGGCTGACCTGAAATTCAGTATGTAGTCTCAGGCTGGCCTCGAGCTCACGGCAATCCTCCTATCTCTGCCTCCTGAGTGCTGGGATTAAAGGTGTGTACCACATCGCCTGGCTCTCTTTTCTTTTCTTTTTTGAGGTAGGGCCTTCCTCTAGCCCAGGCTGATCTGAAATTCACTATGTATTCTCAGGGTAGCCTCAAACTAACAGTGCTTCTCCTATCTCTGTCTCCCGGTGGGATTAAAGGTGTGCTGCACCATGCCTGGCTCTTCCAGCTTCTTAATTCTATTCTAAATGTGAGATCATATCCTATTCTTCCTTCAACCCGTGTAGTAGTCTTTATACAGCACTGGCATTATAAAAGTTGTCTGCTGGATGTTAATCCCCCCCTTTTTTTTGAGGTAGGGTCTCACTCTGGTCCACGCTGACCTGGAATTCACTATGTAGTCTCATGGTAGCCTCGAACTCACAGCGATCCCCTTACCTCTGCCCCCCGAGTGCTGGGATTAAAGGCGTGTGCCATCATGCCTGGCTTAATTCTATTCTAAATTGGGAACACATCCTATCCTTCCTTCAACCCAAGTAGTAGTATTTATCCAGCACTAGTATTATAAAAGGTGTCCACTTGAATGTTAATCACTTAAAATTTTTTTTAATTCATTTTTATTTATTTATTTGAGAGTGGCACAGAGAGAGAGAGAGAGAGAGAGAGAGAGAGAGAGAATGAGAATGGGCATGCCAGGGCCTCCAGACACGTGCGCCCCCTTGTGCATCTGGCTAACATGGGTCCTGGGAAATTGAGCCTCCAACCTGGGTCCTTAGGCTTCACAGGCAAGCACTTAATTGCTAAGCCATCTCTCCAGCCCACTTTTTTTTTTTTTTTTTTTTGAGGTAGGATCTCACTCTAGCCAAGGCTGACCTGGAATTAATTCACTATGTAGTCTCAGGGTAGCCTCAAATTCTCAGCAATCCTCCTACCTCTGCCTCCCAAATTCTGGGATTAAAGGAGTGTGCCACCACTCCAGGCCTAAATCGTATTTTATATTTCATCTGCTTAGCTTATAAGTAGGCACAGGTGACTGTACTTTAAATTGTTAGATATTCAGCATTTGAAGTCATGCCATTTTGAACTGAGGAAAGATTGTAATGGAAGTTTTTTTTTTCTTTTTTTTTTTTTTTTGAGGTAGGGTCTCACTCTAGCCCAGGCTCGCATACATCTCACTCTGCAGTCCTGGACTGGCCTCCTACTTCTGTTTCCAGCGTGTTGGGATTAAAGGCATGTGCTACCATGCCTTGCTTCCTCAGATTTAAAATTTGACAGTAAAACTAGACTACTTCACATCTGGGAAGACAGATATTCTCTCATCTGGTTCATTATAGTTTGAATTCATTCCATAAAATTAACTCAAAGATATAAAAATGTTGACAATATAAATCTTCAAAACTTTTATGTGACATAATTTATATTTCTCTTCATAAGCACTATAAAAAATACATGAACCTAGAAAATGTACAAGTATTTAAAAATACAATTAAATATCTACTTCAAAGATGCACAAAAACACATTCAGCTATGACATTTTGGTTGGATTAATTTCTCTAAGGATTTTCCTCCCTGTTATTTCTGCTTTCGAGAGACAGAGGTTCAGGGTAAATGGGGAGATCATAAGCATAATCAAGACTCCCCTGGCTCCATGAAAACATATACCTTCTCTGCTCCCTCTGCACAACAATGAAAACAGCATTCCATCCATTAGTGGTGTGCCCATAAGCAGCTGATGCCAGTCTCACACTTGTACAACACTTTTTGTATTTATAAAGCTTGTCTATATGACTTGATTGTCAGAATAATTCCATGAAATTCAATAAATGAGGCTATATGGTTCATTTTATAGATTAAAAAAAATGTTGCTTTAAAGAGAACATGTGACTTCTTCATGGTCAAATACTGTTAGAGGAAAGGCCAGTTTAGACAGGTTTTCTCATTTCTTGCTGCATATTCTTTGTACTATACCACTTTGGTTTTCAAACAAATGAAGTAACTGTATTTAGCAGTAAAAATTTTATGATTCCAAAAATGCAGCTTCCCTGGGTATCTTCTGCAATTTATCCAACAGAACAGACATGCAGGTTGTAAAATATTTGATACTGTGATCAGACTGTCCCTTGTATGAGGGCTTAATCCCTAAGTTAAGAATTAGGGAGCTGGGCATGGTGTGCACACACAGCACTTGAGAGGCTAATGCAGAAGAATTGAGGCCATCCAGGGCTACATAACAAGACCTTGTCTCAAAAGAGCAACAAAATTATTTTACTAAAAAATAAAAATTAGGGAACTTAAAAGCCACTTTCCCCCTTAACCACCTTCCCTTTGAAATGAAAATGAGGCTTGAAATGAAATCTAACAATGCTAACAAACCAAGCAGATAACCCACTTTCCTTATCCAAAAGATCTTGTCTACATTCTTCTTGTACTGGAAATGAGACAACCTGGGAATTTGAAAAAAGATGCCATCAATACAAACATCCTGTACCTATACTGATAATTTTGACAACAGTTCAAGGTAAATTTCAGTTTTGAATATCAGTATATAAATAAATTTTGTTTTACTTTTCTAAATTTAAACAGTATAGTATAACATCAAAACATTTGCTATTGAGTGGTCCTCTTCTTACAACTCTTTGCTTAAAATATCTTGTTTCAATGCTTACATATCTTATAAATACATAAAAATTTCAGGAGCAATAGATCTGTGAACAAAAGCAATGTAAAACTTGTTGTTTTATATTCAGAAAAAAAAAAAAAGGAGAGTAAAACCTTCCAAGAATGGCATACCTGATCTCTTAAACAAGAAACTGATATTCTCATCATGGGCAATACTTCTGAGATTGTTTACTTTGTAAGTGGGGAGTTGTATTTTTTTTTTTTATGCTGGGGGTTGAACCTAGGGCCTCTCATATATTAAGCAAGTGTTCTATTTCCAAGCTACATCCCCAGATTTCAAGTTAAACTTTTCAATGCACTTCATAATCAATATTAACTAGGGAAAATATAAATCTTTTTGCATTCTTTTCAATCAGATTATATTGTACAAAATACCATGAACCATGTTTAGCTGTCAGGAAAGATGAGCGACACTAGTGTCAGCACACTAAGTGGGTTATAGCTAATCATGTGAGCATGGGTGTAACCATGTAGACACTCTGCTTCTATGAAAATGTTGTCTGTGATGCTTGATCATATGGCAAATACCCAGTCTGCAGTGTACCAACTCAGCACAGTGCTCAGAACCAGACTACAGTGTTCCTGTGGCTTCTTTCAGATGCTTTCATTGTACTATTCTGCTGCGAATGTTGGCATTTATTCAGAAACAACACCCAGCCTGTCCTCAGGAACTCTGGTGTGTCGAGAATCAGCAGAAGCACTCTTTCCTAGGCTTAACTGCTTCCTCGGAAGAATGTACAGTGTTTGGAACAAAACCACTTTTAACCCCTTCCCAGCCATCCTGAATACAAATTTCTCCCCTTTTAATAAGCTCATATATGTCTTTTGTCAAGACAGTGAAGGATTCCTCAACATTTGTAGCATCCTTTGCTGAGGTTTCTATATATTTCATTCCACAGTCTGCTGACAGTTTTTCAGCTTCCTCCCTCGTAACTTGACGTTGAGAAGCTAGATCACATTTATGTCCCACCAGTAGAAATGTAATTCGAAATGGCTGTACATGCATTTTTGCTTCTTCTAGCCAATCCTTCACATGTTCAAAAGACCGTCGGTTAGTAATGTCAAACACTAAAAATCCACCAACTGAGTTGCGGTAGTAGGATCGAGTTATTGATCTGAAAAATACAGAGAAAAAGAAAGTTGTGAAATGACATGTTATTTTCTCTCCTTCAAATAATGTAGCACCATAATCAATACCTTAATGCAATTTAACTAGAATTTATAAGTTAAATATAAAATATATTAGGTGAACAAAAAAATTCTATAAAACACACATGCTCCTCATACTTTCAGAATATATAGATGATATAGATACATGATATAGCACATCCTGCACTATCTTTTATTGGACACGTGTGTGTGTGTGGTGTTTGAACATGTGTGTGCAGATGTGGTGGCCAGAGGAGAACTTTGGGTGCTCTTGTCAATCACTCTACCGCATAATTCTTTGGGATGAAGTCTCTTCCTCAACCCAGAACTGCCGTTTTTAGCCAGTAAGCTCCAGAAATTCCCTGCTCTACCTCCTAACAGCCCACCCCACTGGACATGCATGACCATGCCAGCTTTTTATGTGGGTTCTGAGAGACTCGAACTTGAGCAGTACCAGACCCTCTGTTGTTGTCAGCTCTACATTGCTGAGATGAACATCCAAACCAGAAAGAATTTATGGAAGGAACGGGATTGATTTCAGACTTACAGATCCAGGGGAAGTTCTGTCACTGGTGGAAGAAGCTGGCTGTCATTCATAAATACGAGTAGAGAGACACCATCAAGCAGCCAGCACCAGCGCCATAAGCAAGCACGCATAAAACCCGCCAGAACTCAAAACCTCTCTGCATACCTTTGGGTTGGAATTCAGATCTGCCCAGTGACGTGCTCCCTATAGCAGGAGTCTGCCTGCTAGGAGCTGAAGCTGCAAACTCAGTTTTAATGAAACAACTGAGCCAATAAGGAACATACATTCAAACTACCATGACCCTCCTACCTCAGCCACCCAAGTGCTGGGATTAAAGGGTGTGCTGCCATGCCTGGCTTTAAAATTCTTCACACTGCTGGTGGGTTACAAGTTTCTAAGGTTATATGATTTGGGGGCACAAACAGAAAATTCCTTAGCAATCAGTCAGTGATAAGAAAACCTGGATCCGTTGGCTTTGCAGGCAAGTATCTTAACCACTAAGCCATCTTTCCAGCCCTAAAAATGTTTTTTTTTTTTTTAAAAGAAGAACTCTTTTTAAGTTTTTTTGAAGATTTTATTATTTATTAGAGAGAGAGAGAGAAAGAGAGAGAGAATGGGCATGCCAGGGCCTCTAGCCAGTGCAAATAAACTCCAGATGCATGTGCCACCATGTGTATCTGGCTTACATGGGATCTGGAGAATCGAATCTGGGTCCTTAAGCTTTGCAGGCAAGCACCTTAACCACTAAGCCATCTCTCCTGCCCTAAATTTTTTTTTTTTTTTGTTTTTTTGAGGTAGGGTCTCACTCTAGCCTAGGCTGACCTGGGATTCACTATGGAGTCTCAGGGTGGCCTTGAGCTCACAGTGATCCTCCTACCTTTGCCGCCCGAGTGCTGGGATTAAAGGTGTGCGCCACCACGCCCGGCTTTCTAAAAAGCCAGTTTTTTTAAAAAGCAGGTTTACTGGGACCTTGGGATGTATCTCAGTTGCTAGTGTGTTTTAAATGCATAGAGTCCTGGATTCAATCCCCAGCACCACATGAACTGGAAATGGTAGTTCACATTTGTAATTCCAGCACTTGGAAGGTGGAGGCAGGAGGATCAAAAATCATGCTTAGCTACATAATGAGTTTAAGATGAATCTAAAAAACAAACAAAAAATCAGCCAGGCATGGTGGAGCACTCCTTAAATCGCAGCACTGGGCAGGCAGAGGCAGGAGGATCACAGTGAGTTTGAGGTCAGCCTGGTCTAGAGTGAGACACTACCTTAAGAAAGGGAATGCGGTTTAGGAATTACATAGCAAATCAGATCTTAAAAGTTTCTCCATGTCATTCAGTGAGGCTCCTGTCTAAATTGAAGAAAAAGAAACCTATATTGCTTTTCTACCTAGAATGTCTTCTACCCCTTGTCTGTCTAATATATTCCTAATTCTCCTTCAATAGTTAGTTCAAGAATCCTATCTGAGCAGCATTCCCTACCACTGACCTCTTTTGTCGGCATTCTTTTCTCTTATAATGCCACTGAACTGTTGGCATACTGCAGTTATGTTTACATCAGTCATCATGTGCTGACTGGATTAGCATTTATATGTTCCACCCAAGTCAAAATGCCTTTAGGGTCAAACAAGTTTATATGTCTAACAGTCATATTACCTGGTGCATCCCAGATATCATGCAATGTTTACAATCCTGGATTAGTCAGTCAGTCATAGTGGTGAGGAAAAGTGTGAAATGTTGTGTGAACCAAAGATCTCTTGTGTGTTACTTTGTAAGCTGTCGATGCTTGGTAGCACGCTCATCTATTACTTGTTGGAGGCACCCAGGTCTCTTTGAGGGTGGGTTATCTGGTACTCTTGTGCACTCCGGCTTTCCCACACCGACGCTGTTCTCATGCTAAAGCCACAGTGTAGTTCAGTGACCCAACACTACATATGCCTTTGCTTTCTGAGTGTGACGGAAGTATTTTACCTCCCCATTTTATTTCACCTGCCTCCGAGCTTCTTAAAATTCCCAATGCGGTCCCCAAATGACTCTCTCCCCTTCTTCCCTCCTTCTTTCTCTCCCCTTTCCCCTTTCTTCCCCATTTCCTTTCCAACTTCCTTTTTGGGGGGGTGTTCGAGGTAGGGTTTCACTCTAATTCAGGCTGACCTGAAATTCACTATGTAGTTTCAGGGTGGCCTTGAACTCATGGTGGGTGATCCTCTTACCTCTGCCTTCCGAGTGCTGGGATTAACAGCATGCGCCACCACACCTGGCCTAATTTTGAGACAGGGTCTTGTAAGCTCAGGGCAGTCTGAAATTTGCTATGTGCACAGAGATCCCTGCTTTGCCCTCCTGAGGCTTGGGATTACAGGTGTGTGCCACCTAGCCAGGGTGCAAGTGACAATTTCTCAATTACTTTTTCTTGAGGAATATACTACTGTACAAATATTGATGACAAGACAAGTTTCCTAGTGGTTAAGGCACATGCCTGCAAAGCCTAAGGACCCAGGTTCCATTCCCACTACCCACCTAAGCCAGATGCACAAGGTGGCACATGAGTCTGGAATTCACTTGCAGTGGCTGGAGGCCCTCACATTCCCATTCTCTGTCTCTTTCTCTCTCTGCCTCTTCTTCTCTTTCCCTCCCTCTCTCTTTCAAGTAAATGAATAAATGAAATATGAAAAGAGAAAAGCACCCTACCATCTTTGACATGATACAAACAACAGAGTTCAATTAAGTTATTGCTGTTTCTATAGTGTGGAGGGAAAATTAATTATTGCTTTGCCATCATCTGCATGTGCATGAATTTAAGCAGACTGCAGTGTCATAAGAAAAATCTAATTAAAAAATCTAATTAAAGCTATGTGATTAGACTGAAAACTTAAGTTATTCAGTACAAGTATGCATGACTCCCTCCTCCCATTTAATTTACCACCAATAAGATTTTAAAATCATGTATATTGTGGTGGCAAACTGCTGGGGTTGGAGAGATGGCTCAGCACTTAAAAGTAGCTTTCAAAGCCTGCCAGCCATCTCTCCAGCCCCCCCCCCCCCCCCCGTGTGGATCATAAAAGAAACCTGCTGGTTCTTTCGCGCTTTGAAGCCAACACTATCTGCAAATCTTGCCCCATTTCTCATAATGCTTACTGCCGTAACAGAAACAGCTCCCTGTGCAGTGTATCAGCTGCTTGCTCCTGCACTGGAGCTCACTTCTGTGCCCAGTGCCACTTCCTGAGAGTTCTTCCTTCCAATTCCGGCTGTTTGCACATCTCCTTGCTCTTTTGAGACTGATGCCATCTGCTGTCATCTGATGACTGCTTGGCCGTTCTTCATTTCCCAAAGATTTTAGCAGGTCACTTTGTTTTTCTTTCTGTCCCTGTTCCTGTCATTCTGTTTTCAGTGTCACTCAGGTGGGTTGTCCAAAGCCACCTCTCAGTATCTAGACTTCTTCATCTCTAGTGACTTTTTCCTTCCATTCTTCCTTTTATGTACACTTCCTTTTCATCATCAAAAGCTGAAAATTGCTGGGCATGGTTGCACACACTGTTAACCCCTATACTTGGGAAGCAGCAGTTGGAAGATCACAGTGAGTTTGAGGTCAGCCTGAGTCTACAGAGTAAGTCCAGGTCAGTGTGGGCTAGAGTAAGACCCGACCTCACAACAACAAAAGCTGGAAATTTGGGCTGGGGAGATGACTCAGCAGTTAAATGTGCTTGCTTGCAAAGGCTGTGGCCCAGGTTTGATTCCCCAGTACCCATGTAAAGTTAGATGTACAAAGTGGCACATCTGGAGTTTATTTACAGTGGCAAGAGGGTGTGGCAAGATCATACTTTCTCTCTGCTTTCAAATAAATAAAAGGATTTTTTTTAACTTTTATTTTTTAATTTTAATTTTTTTTTAAATTTTTATTAACATTCTCCATGATTATAAAATATATCCCATGGTAATAAAAGAATTTTTTAAAACTTGCAAATTTATACAGCCCATTGCTTTTGTCTTTTGTATTTTTTCATGTAGGGTCTCACTGTACCCCAGGTTTACCTCGAATTCACTATGTATCCTTAAGCTGACCTTCAACTCACAGGGATCTTTCTACCTCTGCCTCCCAAGTGCTGGGATTAAAGGCATGAACCACCATGCCTGGCTGGCTTGGTTTTTTGTTCTCACAAAGGTTAGTGAGTTCCTATGATCACATCATTTTTGGAGGAAGATGAAAAAATATTCAGAAATACATGCAGTCTAAAGATATGTCCTATGAAAATGCAATGGCCAGACATTACTTGAAGAAAGGAGACATTCATTCAAAAGCATGTGGATATGAACAAAGAAAATGAGTTGTAGCATCCTATGTCCCCTACCAAGAAAGATGCACTGGGTGGGTCTTTTTGAATTTTAGAGGAAACCTAAATATACGATGCATGTGCTTCTCTGACCTATCAAGCAGGAGACCCAAAAGGCTTTCAGCTTCAATATGGCTTAGAGAAAGAGAAGTCCTTTTGGTTTGTTTATACTATAATGCCATTTGAGCCATCCAATCTTATGATACTGGCCTCAAGTACCTACAACAGAGTGCCATGCCCTAGTAAGCCAGGGAAGCCTCTGATGGGCAATTACAGGAATGATGCTTTGGAATAAGGGCATGCTCTTTGTCAAAGGCTATTACACTGTTTAAAAATAGTTCTTACTTTATAACCTGATTTTGAAAGAAACTAAATGTCTCTCTGTAGAGCACCAAATGACTGTGCAATCTGAGGGCTCTGAGCTGAACTTTCAAGGCAGAACACACACACACATACACACACAGAAATATGAGGTAGGACTTGAGTAGACCCAGAGTAATAAAATACAAACATACCCAGCAGGCTAACTCTTGTGTTACCTTCTAAACACATGATTTTATCTGATTTTCCTTTGTCTCCACAGGCTTGCACACACACGTACAACCACACATTCACAAACACACATACATGCAAAAATGATTATGTAGTGACACATGTAAATATTTAAGTACTGTAAATTGCAAAATTATATGGAGGTTACACACTATCAAGAACATCGCTGAAGCTGGGCGTGGTGGCGCACGCCTTTAATCCCAGCACTCGGGAGGCAGAGGTAGGAGGATCGCCGTGAGTTCGAGGCCACCCTGAGACTCCATAGTGAATTCCAGGTCAGCCTGGGCTAGAGTGAGACCCCACCTTGAAAAAGAAAAAAAACAAAACAAAACAAAAAAAGAACATCGCTGAACTGGGCGTGGTGGCACATGCCTTTAATCCCAGCTCTCGGGGGGCAGAGGTAGGAGGATTGTGTTGAGTTCTACATAGTGAATTTCAGGTCAGCCTGGGCAAGAGTGATACCCTCTCTCGAACCCCCTCCCCCCCAATAAAAGAACGTTGCTGAATGTGCACTGGACTCCAAAATATTGAGCACTTTCTCCCTTTGATTAAATGAGCCAGATGTTGCCTATGGAAATACTCTGTTTGTGGCTTTGCCAGTTGTATTTTAGGCATGTAGAAAACAGAGGTAGTTTGATGCCAAAGGCTCTTGCAACTTATAACCTATGAGCAAAAGCCCTGTTAAAGCCTTGTTTTCACCGGGCCTTGCAGTCTATTGGCCCTCATGGGAAAGGTCATCTTGTCGACACTTCACTTACCTGCTTCTCTAGCCTTGTCATGCTGACCCTGAGGCTAAAACAAGTCTCCCCACTTGTGCTGTGACTCATAGTCTCTGCCCTTGCCTAGAATTCTGAAATTTGACACTGAACTTAGGACACTCTTTCTTCACCCAAACAAACAACATTATTATATTTTGTTTTGAGGTAGGGTCTTGCTCTAGCCCAGGCTGACCTGGAATTCATCATGTAGTCTCAGGTTAATTTTGAACTACAATTTTTTTTGTTAGTATAATTCTAGTATCTGCCTCATAAAAATCAGGTTGTGGCTGCAGAGTGTCTATGTAGTACTGACAAGACCTAATGGTCCCTTTGAATCTGTCAATCAATCCCCCCATGAGGCCCTTTTATTTCCCTTTCAAGACATCGTTTGATGACAATACTCCCTGCCATCCCCAGCCACTATCCATCTCATTTATTCTGTTATTTTCTGTAGCAATTAACACATTATGATATCCTACAACAGTTTTCAGCTTATTTGATTATCATCCCCATTATAAGATAAGCTCCACAGAGCCAGGCATGATGGTGCATGCCAGCCGTCCAAGTACTGGGAGGAAAAGACTAAAGGATAGTAAGTTTGAGGCCACCTTAGGCTACATTCTGAAATGCTGTCTGAACAAATAAGGAAGTTAAGCTCCACTGGAGCTATTATATTGCTAGTATTTAAAACTGAAATAAGCATGCTTATATAAGTAAGTTGGATTAATAAATTCTTACTCTGTCAGAATAGAATAAAAAGGAAGTAAAAAAAGTAAAAAATTTCCTTTCTATATGTATGATGGGTGTTAATGATCAAAAGGGGATGAATTTTATAAATAATTGCACACAATAAAAATACAAAACGGGCAATAGTAGTGCACACTTTTAATCCTAGCACTTGGGAGTAACAGGTAGGAGGATCATTGTGAGTTCAAGGTCACCCTGGAACTACAGAGTGAGTTCTAGGTCAGTCTGGGTTAGAGTGAGACTTTGGCTTAAAAATACCAAAAAAAAGGCCAGGTGTGGTGGTGCATACCTTTAATCCCAGCACTCGAGAGGCAGAGGTGGGAGAGAAGCCATGGGTTCAAGGGCACCCTGAGACTACATAGTGAATTCCAGGTCAGCCTGGGCTAGAGTGAGACCCTACCTTGAAAAACCAAAATAAAATAATAAAAATAAAATAAAATAAAGGGCTGGATAAATCCCTTAGTCGTTAAGGTTCCTGCCTGCAAAGCCAAAGGACCCAGATTTGGTTCTACAGGACCCACATAAGCCAGATGCATAACGTGGCTCATGCATCTGAAGTTTGTTTGCAGGGGCTGGAGGCCCTGACACATCCATTCTCTTTCTTGCACGAGCCCATTATCCTCTCTCTGTCTGCCTCTCTTTCTCTCAAATAAATAAATCACAATAAAACATGAAAAGAAAGAACTAAGAAGAAAAAAGGGGCTGGAGAGATGGCTTAGTGGTTAAGGCACTTGCCTGTGAAGCCTAAGGACCCAGGTTTGATTCCCCAGAACCCACATAAGCCAGATGCACAAGGGGGTGCATGTGTCTGGAGTTTGTTTGCAGTAACTGGAGGCCCTGCTGTGCCCATTTTCTCTCTTTGTCTCTGCCTTTTCTTTTCTTGCTTCCTCTCTCTCTTTCTCTCTCTCAAATAAACAAAATATTTAAAAAGAAAAAAATACCAAGAAAACAAAACAAAGCAAAAAGCAAAACCCCAGGTGAGGCAGGTAGGCATGAACAATCTACATTTTCCTCCCTCCCTTCCTTCCTCCTCCTCCTCCTTCTTCTCTATCTCCTTCTCTCCTCTCTCTCTTTTTTTGTTTTTCGAGGTAGGGTCTCACTCTAGCCCAGGCTGACCTGGAATTCACTATGTGGTCTCAGGGTGGCCTTGAACTCATGGTGATCCTCCTACTTCTGCCTCCCAAGTGCTGGGATTTAAAGTGTGCACCACTATACCTGGACCCTCTATTAAGTTTTATCAGGCATTTTGTCACGGTGATAAGAAAACTAACCAACACACCATGTTTTCTTCACTCCTATTTTCGTCCTCCCCTTCCTAAGAAAGGATGCCTGAGTTAGCATTTTGGAAATCTTGCATCTTACTTATTTTACTTTCACATATGTAGTCAAAAACAGAAGTCTCTCACAATTTGGAATTCATTTTTTCCCATTGCCTTCTAGATTGCATTGTTGTTATTGGTTAGTCTGGAACCAATCTGATTCCCTTTTTTGGGGGTGGGGAGTTGAGACAATCTTGCTATATAGCTCTGACTAGGCCTGGAACTTGCTATGTAGATCAGGCTGGCCTCAAATTGGTAGTGATCCTCTTGCTTCTGCCACTTTGTACATCTGGCTTTAAGTGGGTACTGGGAAATGAACCCAGGCCATCAGGCTTTGTAAGCAGGTACCTTTAACTGCTGAGCCATCTCCCCTGTCCCCTGGCTTTTTTTTTTTTTTTGGTGTTTTGAGATAGGGTCTTATTATAGCCCAGGCTGACCTGGAATTCACTATGTATCTCAGGCTGGCCTTGAACTCACAACAATTCTCTTGCTTCTGCCTCTTGAGTGCTAAGATTCAAGGTGTGTGCCACCATATCCAGCCCTAGTACTTTCTATTGGAGGGAATTTTTAAAAAAAAATTTTTGTTTACTGGGGAGGGAGGCAGATGGAAAGAGAATGGGCATGGCAGAGCCACTAGTCACTGCCCAAGAACTCCAGACACATGTGCCACCCTGTGCATCTAGTTTATGTGGGTTCTGGGTAATCAAACCTGGGTCCTAAGGCCTTACAGGCAAGGACCTTAACCACTAAGCAATCTCTCCAGCCATGTTTTATTTTTTTTAAACATTTTGATTTTACTTGTTTATTTGAGAGAGAGAGAATGAATGGCTGCACCAGGGCCTCCAGCTTCTGCAAATGAACTCACCTTGTACATCTGGCTTACATAGGTACTGGGGAATCAAACCTGGATCTTTTGGCTTTGTAGGCAAGTACCTTGACCACAAACCAAGCCATCTCTCCAGCGCTGTTTTTTTTTTTTTTTTTTTTTTTTTCCCGAGGTAAGGTCTCACTCTAGCCCAGGCTGACCTGGAATTCACTATATAGTCTCAGGGTGGTCTTAAACTCATGGTAATCCTCCTACCTCTGCCTCATGAGTGCTGGGATTGAAGGTGTATGCCACCACACCTGGTTTCTGTTTTTTTTTTTTTTTTTTTTTCAAGGTAGAGTCTCACTCTAGCCCAGGCTGAACTGGAATTCACTATGGAGTCTCAGGGTGGCCTCGAACTCATGTCAATCCTCCTACCTCTGCCTCCTGAGTGCTGGGATTAAAGGCATGCACCACCATGCTCAGCTTCTGTTGTTTTTTTGAGGTAGGATCTTGCTCGAGCCCAGGCTGACCTAGAATTCACTATGTAGTTTTGGGCTGTCCTTGAACTCACATAGATCCTCCTACCTCTGTCTTCCAAGTGCTGGGACTAAAGACACACACCATCATACCTGGCCTGGAGGAAGTTTTTATGTTTAGGACAAGTACTAATGACTTGTGTGGTCTGTATAAAAGTGTGACAAACCACGTGAGGTCAAGAAAAATGATTAATCTTTTAATTTTTATGAGAGGACAAAAATCATGGGACTCTCAAGAGCTAGTGCATATCCCTACACTTTAAGGAACTGCCAATACTTTTACTTTAAAGTATTAATGCCAAAAGCATATTTCACAGAACAGTGAAACTCTGTAAAATAATTCTGGATTGGAAAACACCATTATCTAAAAGGGGAGTCCACAGTGCATGTTGGTATAGTAAAAGCCCTGACAAGGGCTGAGGCTATACCTCAGTGATAGGGTGTTTTTGTCTAGAATGCCTGAGGCCCTGGGTTTCATCCCAAGCATTGGGAGAGACAAAAAGCTCTGAGAACTCCCACGAAGATCCAGTATGTCTAAGAGTACTAGATAGGCAATATCTATAATTTGAGAATCTACAAGCTTTCTTCATACAGTTTTCTATTAGAGCCAGGGTAGCCTTGATATCTCTCTAACTCCCCTTTGTGGTATTCTCTCTTGATCTCTTCTCTCTGAAAAAGTTTCAGTTTGAACCAGTAACTATTTGTATATCAGAAGCAGGAGTCTGTATTAAAGCTATCCTTCAGCCTTAGCTATTTGGCATCATATCACATTAAGTCCTATGGAAAGGGACTAAATCTAGAGAAGCTAAAGAATCAGAAAAAAAAAAAACACATTTTTTATATTTCTGATAGAGGAAGATAATTTAAAAAATATTTCAACCAGTTGCATAAAAAGTAGAACAAAAATGGATATAGAAAGGCTCCATTTTGTCAAGTAACACCACTGACAATCTTTGGTACCTTATGATAGGAACCCTTTCTCATGTTACTATGTGTCTCAGGCTGGTTTCAAACTTGCAACACTCCTCCTTCTTGGACCTCCCATGTAATTCTAGGATAATAGGCATGCATCACCATGTCTGGCTTTAAAATTATACTTTTAATACCTTCCTACCTATATCATGTTTTCCTGAACTTCTATAGACAATGTAGTAACTTACTATAAGGTATGTAGAGTGTGGTAACAACTTTAAAAGCCAACTTCTCTGAACTATGTATTATCAGAATTGATTAAATACTGGGCTAGAGGTATGGCTCAGCAGTTAAGGCACTTGCCTGCAAAGCCTAACAAACAGGATTCAATTCCCCAGTGTCCACGTAAAGCCAGATGCACAAAGTGGCACATGCACCTGGAGTTCATTTACCATGGCTAGAGCTCTGGGGCACCCATTTTCTTTCTTTCTCTCCCAAGCTCTCTCTGCTTGCAAATAAATAAATAATATTTTTAAAGTTACTAATATTTGGAAGACCCCTGAGGCTCCTGAAACAAAATAGGCTATTGTCACCAGAACTAGATGATAAGACCCTATTGCTGAAGATGCCACATATTTCAGTTGCAGGACACTGAGAAATCAAGCTGGCACTGATCTAGAAGCCACCTCCCGCTTGCTAGCTATCATAGTGTTGGAAAGTGCTATGCAGCCTGCTGGGGGAGAAAAGTCATCAACAACCCCAGCAGCAAACTCTGTGAGCTACACAGTCAGACAGCTAAGCAAGATGTGTCCCGTGGTGCAGTGACTGTCATGAGGGCACACAACTGCTCTCTGACTGAATTGGAGGCTGTTCCACAGGAGGAATTTCATAGAGGGAAGCTACTACTGCTATTTGGCTAAATGGATATGTTGTACCAATCAAGGTGCTTTCTCAATATTTATTTATTTTTGTTTTGTCAAGGTAGGGTCTGTAGTTCAGGCTGACCTGGAACTCACTATGCAGTGAGGTGGCCTTGAACTCATAGCATGTACCACCACGCTCAACTCTCTAAATATTTATGTTTATGCCCCTTGCTTTGGTCAGATAAATTTCTTTTTACAGTTTTCAGTGACTACTAGAGAGACTCAAAACTCATCAAAGAGGGCTGGAGAGATGGCTTAGCGGTTAAGCGCTTGCCTGTGAAGCTAAGGACCCCGGTTTGAGGCTTGATCCCCCAGGACTCACATTAGCCAGATGCATAAGGAGGTGCACGCATCTGGAGTACGTTTGTAGTAGCTGGAGGTCCTGGTGCGCCCATTCTCTCTCTCTCTATCTGCCTCTTTCTCTCTCTATCTGTCACTTTCAAATAAATAAATAAAAATGAACAAAAAGAATAATAATAAAAAAAACCTCATCAAAGAGCTGGGCATGGTGGCACAAACCTTTAATCCCAGCAGTTGGGAGGCAGAGGTAGGAGGATAACCTGTGAGTTCAAGGCCACTCTGAGAATACAGAGTGATTCCAGGTCAGCCTGGGCTAGAGTGAGACCATACCTCAGAAAACAAAAACAAAACAAAAAACTCATCAAAGCTGAGAGAGAGTAAGTGTTCAGTGCTTAGCACTAAATGAGACATCTCGATCACACCCTCCAGAATGGATGGGATGGCTGAAAGAATGTGAGAGCCAAAGGAAGAGGAGGAGTGCTGTTTCCGTACATGAAGTGGCCACTGCATTAGGACTTCACAATGGCTGTCTGCCAGCTGCACTAGACTTGCACAATATTGGGTTACCAGCATGTCCTCATGCATGATGGAGGAGGTGGGGGAAAGGCCACTTCAGGGTAAGATAGTGGACTAGAACCAGCCTCAGTGTGAGCCAGTGAAGGAGAACATCAAAATAAGAACTAAAGGATGCTATTCTAAAGAGAGAAACTGAAGAAAAACCTCAGAAAAGCATGAAAAAATAGTACCTTCCCTCAAAGTGAATGAATAAATGAATACACAAATAAAGACACTAGGAACTCAAAGATCAATGCCTGTGGCCAACCAGCAGTATGCTCTGAGTCCTTGCCGCTGAAGAGGAGCCTGCCTGGCGACTCCAACCACTGGACAATGTAAATTTGAAGTTGAAAGGTCACTAGAAAAGCACAGGCAGGTAAGTCACCAGAGGAAGTGATTGGAATTTGAAATCAAGAGACTTCCACTGTACATATTCCCCTTCCCTCTAGCCTGTTGCAGTCCAGAGGAGAGAGAGACTGCTCCCAGCCCCCTCAGGCTGAGAACTCTCCAGCAAGAAATACCTGGGAGTTACCCACACCTGTGGACTCAGCTTTACACAGAGGCAAATTCACAGTTCTGTACAGTAACCTGACTTCAGAACTTCCTGTCCCAGGCAAGAGAGGAAGTCCCAACTGAGGAGTCCTCATCCCAGGAATTGAAGAAGTCCAGACACAAGCCAAATATCCGGCCAGACAGTTTGCAAACCTTTTTTCTCCACCTACCTCGTTCTCTCTGTACACCTATTCTACCACTTATTGTTATCTTAGCAGACCAGCTTGGGCTCCACTCTAGTTTTATTTTCTTTCTTTTTTTTTTGTTTTGGTTTTTTGAGGTAAGGTCTCACTCTAGCTTAGGCTGATCTGGAATTTACTACATAATCTCAGGGTGGCCTCGAACTCATGGTGATCCTCCTACCTCTGCCTCCTGAGTGCTGGGATTAAAGGCATGCGCCACCACACCTGGTTACTTTTACTTTCTATTATTGCTTCCTGTGTGTGTTTCTGTAGTTTTGGTACTTTTGTTTTTGTTCATGTTTATTATTCAGCCTTCTTTTTTCTTTTCTCCTTACTCTTTTCCTCTTCATCTTCCTCTTCTGAAGAACTTAGTCCATCTTGGTTTGCAGTAACTCTGAGCCTCAGCTTCCTGAGAGACAAAAACTATTTCACATCAGCAGTTAACACACTTTTTCAGATCTATCTCTTCAGTCTATAAACTTAGCCAAAATTCTCCAATCCTTTGATTTTTTTTCTCTCCTTTGTGCCTACTGCTCCGTCTTCTACTTATGCCCCCCTCCTTGAATTTCTCTATATCAAGTAAAAACTAGTAACTTGTTTTACAGAGGTTTTTTCCCTTTTGATCTCTTCTCCCACAAACCCACAATAACTAATATATTTCTACATACAATAGGTTCTATGTTCCCTTACTCCATGAAATAATTAGCACTTAAAAGCTGATTTTTTTTTTTTTTTTTTTGAGGTAGGGTTTTGCTCTAGCCCAGACTGACTTGAAATTCACTACTTAATCTCAGGGTGGCCTCAAACTCACGGTGTTCCTCCTTCCTTTGCCTCCTGAGTGCTGGGATTAAAGGGGTGTGCCACCATGCCCAGCCTATCACTACTTTTGTAGTGGGTCTATCCCAAGATAGTGACAATGTTGTTACAAGCAGGGCTCTTCTCATAAGGGAGCACTGGGAGAGAGCTTGGTGCCCTAAGCATCAGTCTAACAGAAGAAGATGACATCTCAACCCTACTATAAACCAGTGCTCCCTTATGGACAGAGAAAATACCTTCACTGATAGAAGGCAAGTCACCTCAGTTAAAAAAAAAAAAAAAACAAAAATCACCCCAAACAAAGAAATTAACCAATGATCTAATCTGTGATGGGAAAGTCCCACCAATACCACCACTACCACCACCAAACAACAACAAAAAACAAAACAAATAAAAGTCAAGAAAATATGCCCTTTCCAAAATCTTCCAAACTCAGAGTGATAGCTGCTGATGACATAAAATTAGATGATATTCAAAAGAATGATGAGCTGGGTGTGGTGGCATACATCTTTAATCCCAGTACTCGGGAGGCAGATTCCAGGTCAGCTTGGGCTACAGTGAGACCCTACCTTGAAAAGCCAAACAAAAGGAAGGCATATCCTGAGACATTTCTCCCTTCCCCAATGACTGGCAGCTGCTTTCAAATTCATACCCCACAACTCCATGAGGAATATCAGCAATCTCACTGAGGAGGGCCCTCAGCAAAATGGGGGCAGGAAGAAGGGACATGATAATACTAACACATGATGTGTCTGTACAAAGTACATTAATAATAAAAAATAAAGTAAGAGTTGGATGTGGTGGCACATACCTTTATCCCAGCACTTGGGAGGCAGAGATAGGAGGATCATCGAGAGTTTGAGGCCACCCTGAGACTATACAGTGAATTCCAGGTCAGCCTGGGCTAGAGTAAGACCCTACCTCAAAAAAACCAATAAATAAATAAATAAAATAAAAAGAATGATGATAAAAATGTACAAAAAAATCTAGGCCAGGTGTGGTGGCTCATGCCTTTCATCCCAGCACTTGGGAGGCAGAGGTAGGAGGATCACTGTGAGTTCAAGGCCACCCTGAGACTACATAGTGAATTCCAGGTAAGACTGGGGCTAGAGGCCCTAACTCGAAAAAACAAACAAACAAACAAAAAGCCCCACAAATAATCAGCTGAATGAAATAAGAAAGTCAGTGGGATAGATGAAAATAGAATTCAATAAAGATAAATATATTGAAGAAAAAAATCAGAAGTGATGCTTGGAATGAAAAATACAGTAGTGAAATAAAAAGTTCAGTGGAAAGCCTCACCAATAGAATGGATCATGTAGAGAATAGAATATCAGGGCTTAAAGACCAGATAGAGGAATATATTCAGTCAAGGAAAATGATAAACTTAACAAAAATATACAAACAAAGCACATAAGATCTCTGGGACATGATAAAAATATCAAATGTGATGGGGTACCTTCCATTGAGTTGTTGGCCAGAGAGAACCCTGATGCCCCCAAAACATTACAGGCCATTGCCAAGGCCCTTGGTTTCCCACCAGGAATAGATGGTAAGACCCTATTGCTGCAGACTCCACATACTTGGGCTGCAAGGCCGCTGAGAAATCCTGCTGGAACTGAGCTGATAATCTCTTCCATGTAGACCAGCTGACAGAAAGCTGGAAGAATCCATTCTGCATACAGTTGAATAGGAGAAAGAGATACCACTAGTGAAGATACTCAACAGTGGACACTGCAAGCCTTATAATTGGTCAGCCAGGCCAAATGAGCCAACAGGTGAAACAGTGACACATTTGTCATGGTGGAAACAAACTGCCCTCTAATTGGACTAGAGGCCCACTCCATGGGAGGGAATACATCCCTGATACTGAAAATTTAAATTAGGGATAGTCATAAGCCCTAGGGGTATAACGTCTGCTGCTGTCTGGATAAATATATATACTATGCTTATCAGACTGCCCGGTAAGCACTTTTCTTAATGTACATACCCTTATATTAACTCTCACTTTTGGTAGAGAATCTTCTCTTTTCAGATGGCAGTGACCTTGGGATGACTCAGAAGGTGTCATAGTGCTGGGAAGAAGTGACAGGAGTGCTTAGCACTGCAATATCTCTATCACACCTTCCAAGGCTCAGGGTCCATTGTGGAAGAGGTGCCAGAAAGAATGTAAGAGCTCGGGCGGGAGAGATGGCTTAGCGGTTAAGTGCTTGCCTGTGAAACCTAAGGATCCTGGTTTGAGGCTCGATTGCCCAGGATCCATGTTAGCCAGATGCACAAGGGGGCGCATGCATCTGGAATTCATCTACAGTGGCTGGAAGCCCTGGCGTGCTCATTCTCTCTCTCTCTCTGCCGGTCTCAAATAAATAAATAAAAATAAACCAAAAAAAAAAAAAATTAAAAAAAAAAAAGAATGTAAGAGCCAAAGGAAGGATAGGACTCCTTAAAACGTGCTTCCCCCAGACAAAAAATGGCTGGGAATCCATGGACTCAGTACCTGACACTACCTATACAAGGCCATCATAATAGGAAGAAAAGATCATGACCTCAAAATAAAAGAGAGACTGATTGAGAGGGGGAGGGGATATAATAGAGAATGGAGTTTCAAAGGGGAAAGTGGGGAGAGGGAGTGTATTACTATGGGATATTTTTTATAATCATGGAAGTTGTTAATAAAAAATTGAAAAGAAAAAAATATCAAATGCATGAATTATGGGCATAGAACACCATGCCAAAGGCATAGAGTATTTTCAATAAAATCATAGCTGAAAAATCCCCAAATCTAGGGAAAAAGATGCTCATTCAAGAATGAGAAGCAGCAGGTGTGATGGCACACACCTTTAATCCCAGCACTCAGAAGGCAGAGGTAGGAGGATCGCCATGAGTTCAAGGCCACCCTGAGAATACAGAGTGAATTCCAGGTCAGCCTGGTCTAGAGTGAGACCCTACCTCAAAAAAACAAAAAAAGAAAAATAATTAAATAAAAAGATAAGAGGCATTTAGAACACCAAACAGGACTAAAAAAAAGAAGCTCCCTACATCACATCACAGTTAAAACACTAAATATGTAGAACAAAGAAAGACTATTGAGGGCTGGAGGGATGGCTTAGCAGTTAAGGCATTTCCTTGCAAAGCCAAAGGATCCAGGTTCGATTCCCCAGGATCCCACGTTAGTCCTATGCACAAGGTGGTTTGTGCATCTGGAGTTGCTGGAGGCCCTGGTACACCCATTTTTTTTTCTCTCTCTCCTATTTCTCTCTGTCAAATAATTAATAATAAAATATTTTTAAAAAGAAAGAAAGACTGAGAGCTGCAAGAGAGAAACTCCAGGTCACATATATAAAGGCAAGATCATCAGAATGACAGCTGACTTTTCAATGGAAACTGTAAAAGATAGAAGGTCTTGGAATAATGTATTTCAAATCCTGAAAGACTACATTTGGCAACCCAGTCATAATTGATGGAGAAAGAAAAATTTTCTATAGAATATCAAAAGGGGAGGAATGCTTTATAATACTATCTTTCAGACCCAAAGTAGCCATGGTATTCATGATCTCACAATAGCTGATATTACCTACACAAGACCTGCATAATAGGAGGGAGAAAATTGATACCATCTAATTAGAAGACAGACTAGTTGGAAAGAAGGGATTCAGGGGGGTGGGTATTTAGGAGGGGGTAAAGGTAGGGTGGTTGAATGGGACTATGATCATAATATACTGTTTACATGTATAGAGGTTGTCAGTAAAAAAAAAAGTTACAAAAAGAAAAGTGTCAATATACAGGTTACAAACACAGTCAAGACAACAATAACAAAAGAAACAATGAAAACATTTCCATTATAAAAGTAGGCTGAAGGAAATAATGACCACCAAGCCAGCTCTATAATGGATGCTGGAAGGAATATATCAGAGGGGAAGAATAAACACGGCCAAGACACTATAGGGAAAAAATTAATGTTGCTAGGATAGTTGTTAAGCAATTGAGGACTAAAAGATGCAAACACCACAAAATGACAGGAATCAGTACATACTTTTTCAATAATAACCTTGAAAAAAATTTTTTTTTGGTTTTTTGAGGTAGAGTCTCAATGTAGCCCAGGCTGACCTGGTAGGTTTTTTACTCTAGATGTAAAGTCAGAGATTAAGCCTAACACAATAATAATGGGTGATTTTACACTTCAGTCTTACTAATAGACAGGTTATCTGGACAAAAAATAGAGAGCCGGGGGTGGTGGCACATGCCTTTAATCCAGGCAGAGGTAGGAAGAGCACCATGAATTCAAGGCCACCTTGAGACTACATAGTGAATTCCAGGTCAGCCTGGGCCAGAGTGAGACCCTACTCTGGAAAACCAAAATAGGGAAACTTTGAAGTTAAATGACATAGATCAAATGGATCTAACAGACATCTACAGAACACTTTACCCAAACACTGAAGAATATGTATTTTTCTCAGCAGCCCATAGAACCTTCTCTAAGACAGGTTACATATTAGGATACAAAGCAAGCCCCAGAAAATATAGGACAATTAAATAACTTCTTGTATTCTATCTGACCACAGTGGACTAAAGCTAGAAATCAATAGTAAGAAAAATTACAGAAAACACATAAACTGGCCAGGCGTGGTAGTGCATGCCTTTAATCCCAGCACTTGGGAGGCAGAGGTAGGAGGACTGCTATGAGTTTGAGGCCACCCTGAGACTACATAGTAAATTCCAGGTCAGCCTAAGCTAGAGTGAGACCCTACCTTGAAAAAACAAAACAAAACAAAACAAAACAAAACAAAACACATAAACTCATGGAGATTGAATAATACACTTTTGTATGATGAATGGGCCACTGAAGAATTTAAGAAGGAAATTGAAAAGTTCCAACAATTGAATAAAAATGAGAATACAACACATCAAAACCTATTGGATACAAAGAAATTTATAGCTCTAAGTACCTCGATCAAAAAAATCAAGCTGGCTGGGCATGGTGGTGCATGCCTTTAATCCCAGCACTTGGGAGGCAGAGGTAGGAGGATTGTCATGAATTCAAGGCCACCCTGAGACTACATGTGAATTTCAGGTCAGCCTGAGCTAGAGTGAGATGCTACCTTGAACCCCTTCCTCTGCAAAAAAAATTAGGCTGGGTATAGTGGCATACACTCAGCACTCAGGAGACAGAGGTAGGATCACCTCAGGAGGATCACCTTGAGTTTGAGGCCACCCTGAGACTGCATAGTGAATTCTAGGTCAGCGTGGGCTAGAGCAAAACCTGACCTTGGAAAAAAATAATCAGAAAGATCACAATGGAAGTGGTGGTGCATGCCTTTAGTCCCAGCACTCAGGAGGCTGAGGTAGGAGGATTGTTGTGAATTTGAGGTCAGCTTAGGACTACAGAGTGAGTTTCAATTAGCCTGGGTTACAGTGATGCACAGTCTCACTTTGCCTCAAAAACAAAACAAAACAAAACGAAACAAAAAACAAAAAACCAAAAAGAAAAACAGCAAAAAGATCTAAAGATCTCAAATAGCTTAATGACACACCATAAGTCCTTGAAGCAATAAGAACAAACCAAAACCCAAGACCGTAGATGGGAAGAGATAATTAAGATCAGGGCAGAAGTTAATGAAATATAAACCAACACACACACATACATACATACATAAATATATACATTTATATGTATTTTATGTGTTAATTTATATATTTTATACATATATATGTATACAACATATATATGTATATATATGTATAACATATACATATATGTATATAATATATAAAATCAAAGATAATATATAAAAACAAGAAGTTGGAATTTTCTTTTAAATAAAATAGAGAGTTTTCAAAAGAAGAAATACAGGGCTGTTGAGATTGCTTAGTGGTTAGGCACTTGCCTGTGAAACCTAAGGACCCCAGTTCGAGGCTCGATTCCCCAGGACCCACGTAAGCCAGGTACACAAGATGGCGCATGCATATAGAGTTCATTTGCAGTAGTTGGAGGCCCTGGCATGCCCATTCTCTCTCTACTATCTGCCTTTCTCTCTCTCTCTCTCTCTCTCTCTCTCTCTGTCACTCTCAAATAAATAAATAAAAAATAAACAATTTTTTTAAAAAAGAAGAAACACAGATGGCATATAAACATCTAAAAAATGTTCTATATCCTTAGCCATCAAGGAAATGAAAATCAAAACAACTTTGAGATTCCATCTCACTCCTGTCAAAATAGCTAGCATCAAGAAAACAAATAACAATAAATACTGGCAAGAATGTAGAAAAGGAAGAACCCTTATACACTGTTGGTGGGAATGTAATCTGGTACACCCATTGTGGAAAGCAATGTGGAGGTTCCTGAGACAGCTAAAAACAGATTTACCATATGACCCAGCTATATCACTCCTAGGCATATATCCTAAGGATTCGTCTCACTACCTTAGAGATACTTGCTCATCCATGTTTATTGCCGCTCTTTTCACAATAGTTAGGAAATGGAACCAGCCTAGATGTCCCTCAACTGCTGAGTGGATAATGAAGATGTGGTACATTTACACAATGGAGTTCTATTCAGCAGTAAAGAAAAATGAAATTATGAAATTTTCAGGGAAATGGATGGATCTGGAAAGGATTATACTTAGTGAGGCAATCTAGGCCCAGAAAGCCAAACGCCATATGTTCTCTCTTTTATGTGGATCCTAGCTACAAATGTTTAGACCTGTATGTGAGTTGGAGTAAAAATTTGCAGCAGAGGCCAGTGAGCTAGAAAGGCAGGGAGGAGAGGGGAGGACTTAAAGAAATGTTGTTACATATATATGTAAGTAGATGAAGCGATTACTGGGGGTGGAATGGCCTAAGTGAGGTTAGGGGAAGGAATTGAGTAAAGGAAGGGTAGGGGAAGGGTGAATCAAAATTTAAGATGTTATGAATAAGCCATAAGGAAACCTATTTTTTGGAATAATAGTGCATTTAGAAGCCATACATTGTTACTAGAAAAATTTCAATGCAAGGGACGGGATACCTTCCAATGAGTTCTTGGCCAGGGAGGTTCCTGATACCTCCCAAACACTACAGGTTATTGCCATGGCTCTTGGTTTCCCACCAGAAATTGATGGTAAGACTCTATTGCTGAAGATTGCACATGCTTGTGCTGCAAGGACACTGAGAAATCAAGCTGGAGCTGAGCAGAAAACCTCCTCCGTGTATATCAGCTGACAAAAAGCTGGAAAGAGCTATGCTGCATGAGCCCTATGGGAGAGAAGTCATCAGCAGTGATACACAGGAGTGGACACTGCAAGCCTTAAGTCTGCACAGTCAGGCCAAATGACCCAACAGGTGCAATAATGGCATATCTGTATGGAGGAAAGAAACCACTTTCTATTTGGACTGGAAGCCTGCTCCATGGGAGGGAAGACATGACCAGTACTAAAAACCTAGTCAAAAGCTTCTGGTAGGGGAGGTCACGAGCCCTAGGGGTGTAACACCTGCTGATGTTTGGCTAAATGCATATACTATGCTTAACCAAACTGCTTGCAAGCACTTTTATTAATGTTCATACCCATATATTAATGCTACTCTCACTTTTGGTTAGAGAAGTTTCTCTTTTCAGATAATGGTGACCACTGGGATGACTCAACAGACACCATGTTGCTGAGAAGTGACAGAGGAGTGTTCAGCCCTGAAATATTTCTATTACACCTTCCAGGATCAGGATCCATTGTAGAAGAGGTAGTTGAAAGAATGTAAGAGTCAATGAGGTTGGAGAGATGGCTTAGCAGTTAAGGTGCTTGCCTGCAAAGCCAAGGGACCCAGGTTCAATTCCCCGGTACCCATGTAAGCCAGATTTACAAGGGGATGCATGTGTCTAGAGTTCATTTGCAGTGGCTAGAGGTCCTGGCGTGCCCATTCTCTCTGTCTGTCTCCTTTCTTTCTGTCTGTCTCTCTGCTTGCAAATAAATAAATAAAATACGATAAAACGAAGAAAGAATGTAAGCATCAAAGGAAGGGTTGGACTCCTTACAATGCAGTCTTCCAGACACAAAATGGCCTCGATATCCATGATCTCACAATGCCTGGCATTACCTACACAGGACCCTCATAATAGGAGGAAAAGATGATGACATCAAAATAAAAGACTAATTGAGAGAGGTAGGGGATATGATGGAGAGTGGACCTGTGAAGATGAAATTGGGGAAAAGGAGGAAATTATCATGGTTTATTGTTTATGATTATGGACGTTGTCAATACAAAAGGTTAAAAGTAGCCAGGTGTGGTAGCGCATGCCTTTAATCCCAGCACTTAGGAGGCAGAGGTAGGAGAATTGCTATGAGCTCGAGGCCACTCTAAGACTACATAGTGAATTCCAGGTCAGCTTGGGCTAGTGTGAGAACCTACCTCAAAAAACAAAACAAAACAACAACAACAAAAGGTTAAAAAGAAACAAAATGGATAAATTCCTAGATGCACATGACCTACCAAAATTATGTCAAGTTGAGAGCAATAATTTAAATATACATATGACAGACAATGATATTGAAGCTGTAATAGAAAATCTCCTCACATCAACAAAAATTTGATTCACTACAGAATTCTGCCAGACATTTAAGGAAGAACTAAAACCCATACTCCAATTACTCTATAAAATAGAAAGGGAAGAAATATTTTCAAACTCCTATGAAGCCAGTACAACTCTGGTACTAAAACCAGGTAAAGACAGAACAAAAAGCCAAAATTATAGAATAATCTCTTTGATGAACATAGATACAAAGATTCTCAATAAAATACTTGCAAACCAAATTCATGAACATGTCAAGATCAGACACAAAATCACAGGTGGGTAAATCCCAGTTTCAGGGTTATCCCACCCTCCAAGGAGGCTTACTCTTGTAAGAGTTCTCATGAAACTAACCAGGGTATCACGAGGCACTACTTAATCTCTCCCATGAGTGATGCCCCCAATAATGCAATACATTATTCTAGGACCCACCTCTTAAGGGTCCCACAGTGATTCTCCCACCTGTACCTCCCAAGTGCTGTGATTAAAGGTGTGCACCACCATGACCAGCTCACTAGTTTTAAAAAATATTTTATTTATTTATTAGAGAGAGAGAGAAAGAGAATGGACATGTCAGGGCCTCTAGCCACTGCAAATGAATTCCAGACATATGTGACACGTTGTACATCTGGCATTAAGGGGTACTGGGGTACTGAACATGGGTCCTTGGGCTTTGCAGGTAAGTGCCTCAATCACTGAGCCATCTCTCCAGCCCTCACCACTTCTTTTTTTTTTGGAGGTAGGGTCTCACTCTAGCCCAGGCTGACTTGGAATTCACTATGCAGTCTCAGGGTGGCCTTGAACTCGCGGTGATCCTCCTACCTCTGCCTCCCGAGTGCTGGGATTAAAGGCATGTGCCACCACACCTGGCCCTTACCACTTCTTAATATTGGTACTGGTGGAAATGGTGAGAACTGGTAGGAAGTTGTGGCTCCAACAAACGAACCCTTGAAGGGCAAACCACAGCTGCTTATGTTAATTCAAATACTCTTTGTGGGATAGTTTCAAAATTTCTATTTTTATACTTAATGCTTTCATATTTCTAGCCATCCTCATGTATTTATCCTTATTAACACTGTATTGAACATTATCTTATTTCCTTTCTGCTAAACTTTCCCACTATGATGAGTAAGAATTGTAAAAGGGGGAACAAATGCTGGTTTCTCCAAACATTCACAATGTCAAATTCATTTCCTCTACCTCCTAGACACATGGTCGCCCTTCCTTTGAAAAGGACAAGAAAGTTCTAAGTATTGTACAATTGAATCGATGCCTTCCCATCTTTCTACTTCATATATGAGAAGACTAACGTAACTAGGTCTTCCTAATGAACTGACAGCCAAAGAGATCTGTATCAGTGATTCATCTGGTTGAAAGGAACATGCTTTGGTTTTCCACTCTTTCCCCCTCCACTGAGCTGACATCAGTGTGCCTGCAACCCAATTAAAAAAAAAAAACCACTTTTATTTTTATTTATTTATTTGAGAGAGAGAGAGGGGGGGGTCCACTGCAAACAAACTCCAGGCACATATGCCCCATTATGCATCTGGCTTACATGGGTCCTGGGGAATCGAACCTGGGCCCTTTGGCTTTGCCACATGCCTTAACCATTAAACCCTATCTCTAGCTCTGCAACCCACTTTTTGTGCATGCAAATGTCCAGGGAGGGCAGGAAACTAAGAGAGAAGGAACTTGAATGATGGCCTGGAATAAAACCACTCTATCAACATGGACCCCTCCACTCACTTTGAGATTCCTGGAAAATGAGTAATAATCTTCTCTCTTTAATGAAGGTACCACTATTTTGAAGGTTTTCTTGTTCATGTGAAGCAGGTTCTCACTCTAGTCCAGGCTGACACAGAACTCAATCTATAGCCTAGGTTGGCTTTGAACTCATGGTGATTTGCCTACTCCAGCCTCCCATGTGCTAGGATTAAAGGCATGTACCATATCTGGCTAGTCTTTAAAAAATATTTTATTACCCAGGTGTGGTGGCACATACCTTTAATCCCAGCACTCAGGAGGCAGAGGTAGGAAGACCATGAGTTTAAGGCCTCCCTGAGACTACATAGTGAATTCCAGGTCAGCCTGAGCTAGAGCAAGACCCTACTTCAATAAAAACAAAACAAAATTATTTATTTATTTGCAAGCAGAGAGATATATACAGAGAAAGACAGTATGGGCATGCCAAGGTCTCTAGCCACTGCAAATGAACTCCAGATGAATATATCACTTTGTGCATCTGGCTTACATGGGTACTGGGGAATTGAACTCTAGTCATTAGGCTTTGCAGGCAAGTTCATTACGGGCTGAGCCATCTTTCCAGTTTGAGTTTCTTTAATACAGAAATTTGATATTTTTCTCCACCAAAATATAGCATTACTAATAAAAGCTTGGGGCTGGAGAGTTGGCTTAGTGGTTAAGGTGCCTGCCTGCAAAGCCTAAGGATCCAATTTTGATTCCCCAGTACCCATGTAAAGCCGGAAGCACAAAGTGGCGCATACAGCTGGAATTCATGTGCAGTGGCTATATAGTCTCTGGCATGCTCATTCTCTCTCCCTCTCTCACTCTTCTCTGTCTCTGCTTGCAAATGAATAAATAAACATTTTAAAATAACAAAAGTGAGCCAGCCTTGGTGGCGCATGCATGCCTTTAATCCCAGCTCTTGGGAGGCAGAGGTAGAAGTATCACTGTGAGTTTGAAGTCACCCCGAGACTACATAGTGAATTCCAGGTCAGCCTGGACTAAAATGAAGCCCTACCTTGAAAAACTAAAAAAAAAAAAAAAAAGCAGAGCTGGGCATGATGGCACACGCCTTTAATCTCAGCACTTGGGAGGCAGGTAGGGGAATTGCCATGAGTTTGAGGCCACCCTGAGACTACATAGTGAATTCCAGGTCAGCCTGAGCTAGAATGACACTCTGTCTCAAAAACAAAAATAAATAAATAAAATAACAAAAGCTTATCATCTTAGTGTTAATTACAGTTTATAGTATGTTTCCATATATTTTTCTAAACATCTGTTACTTTTTGGTTTTATTCTTTCTAAAAATATTTTATTTTTATTTATTTATTTGACAAAGAAAGAGAGAGAATGGGCATGCCATGGCTTCCAGCCACTGCAAATGAACTCCAGATGTGTGCACCCCTTTGTGCATCTGGCTAACATGGTTCCTGGGGAATTGAACCTGGGTCCTGTGGCTTTGCAGGCAAATGCCTTAACAGCTAAGCCATCCCTCCAGCTACCCGCTTTTTTCTTTGAGGTAGGGTCTCACTCTAGCCCAGGCTGACCTAGAATGTAGTCTCAGGGTGGTCTCAAACTCACAGCAATCCTCCTACCACTGCCTCCCAAGTGCTGGGATTAAAGGCATGCACCACCATGCCTGGCTGATTTTGTTCTTTATTTTTATTTATTTATTTAAGAGAGGGAAAGAGGCAGAGAGAGAGAGACAGTCAGACACACAGAAAGAATGGGCCTGACAGGGCTTCCAGCCACTGCAAACAAACTCCAGATGCATGCACCACCTTGTGCATCTGGCTTACATGGGTCCTGGGGAATCAAACCTAGGTCCTTTGGCTTTGCAGGCAAGTGCTTTAACGGCTAAGCCATCTCTCCAGTCCCTTGTTCTTTTTTTGAGACACAGTTTTGTTATGTTGCTCCAGCTGGCCTTGAACTCATGATCCTCCTGTTTCAGTCTGAGTGTGGGGATCATAGACCTATGCTGCCACACCCATCTGATTTTGTTCCATTTCATGTTATGCAAGTAATTGTCATCTACTAGGGTGGTAAACACTGAAAACTAAGGCTAATTGTAAACATAATTATCCGCTTCATTTACAAATTTTTTTTGTTTATTTATTTGAGAGAGAAAGAGGCACACAGAAAGAGAGAGAGAGAGAGAGAGAATGGGCACATCAGGGCCTCCAGCCACTGCAAATGAACTCCAGACGCATGCGCCTCCTTGTGCATCTGGCTAATGTGGGTCCTGGGGAATCGAGCCTCGAACCCGGGTTCTTAGGCTTCACAGGCACCACTTCATTTTTTTATTGTTCTACCACATACTTGTATATGCTTTCAAACTACCCCACAAACTGTTTAAAGTAGCTTTTGGGGGGGTTTATGTCAGTCACTAATAAGCCTCCAAATACAATATTTTTCACAAGTCCCTCATGGTATGATTATGATGACAGGCAAATATCTTCAGTTATCAATGTAACACAATATGCAAGAATATTTATAATGAAAAGTACATTATGTATATTTTCTACAAGATGCAACATTATTTAATAGCACTCATGCAATTTTATGGTGAAACATTCTGCTAAATGTTAGAAAGGCAAGATGTGGAAGTAGCTACTGAAATATGCATGTCCTTATGAATATGTCATTGGTAATGGGCAAAGTATGACTCACTGTCAGTCCACAGTCCTGAAATGTCCTTGCATTATTATGGAGGGATTACTGTGTGATTTTAATAATGTATATAAAGTGAATCACAATTTACTTTCTTCTTTTATTTATTTGTTTTTAAATTTTATTTATTTATTTATTTGAGAGAGAGAAAGAAACAGAGAGAGAGAGAGAGAAAGAGAGAAAGAATGGGCATGCCAGGGCCTCTAGCCACTGCAAGCAAACTTTAGATGCATGCACCCCCTTGTGCATCTGGCTTACATGGGTCCTGGAGAATTACAGCTAAACCATCTTTCAAGCCCCCCCCCTTTTTTTTTAAAGGTAGGGTCTCACTCTAGCCCAGGCTGATCTGGAATTCACTATGTAGTCTCAGGGTGGTCTTGAACTCAAAGCAATCCTCCTACCTCTGCTTCCCAAGTGCTGGGAGTAAAGGTGTGTGCACCAGGCTTCTTTTACTTTCCTGACAATAGGGTGAGGGGCTACTTTTGAGCAAATGATTAGGCACAATAAGGTTTTACTACCCATGCTTCTTTTGTTTGCAATTCCCAGCAGTTGCTAAAAGTTAAAGGTACAAAAAATATACATATTGCCCTGTTCACTTTAGTGAGCAGAGCAAGAGCTACTAGCAAATGCTTTTCTCTCTGACCCTGAAATATCTCAAAGTTCATCCCTAACTGAGATGAGATGAAAGAATCTGCAGTCAACCTCAGAATGGTTAAAAAGGAAGGAATCTTTGAGCTCATTACGATGCCTTCATTTTACAGATGAGGAATGACAAGTCTGAAAAAAAATATTTCAATTAAAAGACGCTATAGCAAAGACAAAGAAAAATCTCTTCAGGGAATGCTAAGTGTTGCCTAAATTAAATCAGTAACCTTTCACACTTCTCTGAAGGCTGGCCTTTCCGTCTTTCCACTTCATGCATAAGAAAATGAATGTATGAGCAAGCTAAGCAGTTCCTTATTATCTCTATGAATCAGTGTCAGAGCAGGGAATCAAAGCCAAAACTTTGAACGCTGGACATTTTTGCAGATGTAGGCTGATCTCATTGGCAGTGGACCCCGCCTTGGGGGTGCTGGGAAGCCATGTTTGGGAAGTTCCCTCATGGAGTGCTGTGTTTCATAAGAAGAGTACTTGCTGAGGGATGCACAATGCTTTCTTAAATGAGTTCCCACTGATCATATGATTCTTAAGAAACAACACATTGCAATATATCAGCTTTCTTCTCTTCCTCTAAAATAAAGCCTCCTGGACATTGAAAATATGCTTTAAATTTGTTCCAACTTCAAATATCCATGAAATTCATAGGATTTCAGTTACTTTTTTTTTTTTTTTTCGAGGTAGGGTCTCACTCTAGCCCAAGCTGACCTGGAATTCACTATGTAGTCTCAGGGTGGCCTTGAACTCACAGCGATCCTCCTACCTCTGTCTCCCAAGGGCTGAGATGAAAGGCGAGAGCCACCACACCCAACTGAGTTACTTTTTCTTTCCATAATGTGAGTCCCCTTTGTGAAATCCTTCAGGTGCTTGGTGAACACTTAAGACTATTTACTTGAGTCCCTCTTTATTTAGAAATGAATTTGATGTTCTGTTAATACACTGGATCGTTTACACCAATCTTAAGTGAAATAGAGGGAAAAAGTTCTTGGCAAATCTCATTACCTTTTTTTTTCTCTCACATCAACGACGACAAACTTTTAGAGGCAACCCAGCCCTCTAAACACTTACGCACACAACTCAGCTGTATCCGTGACCCAGTGTCGCATCCCAAGGGTCATGGCCCAGTATTTTCTGATGGCCACACTCCGTGCTGTGAGGTATCAGACAAATAAAACATGACGGTGAGCCGTGCCCAGGGAGCTCGGGCCGTGGCCTGGGCTCAGCTCTGCAGGCTGGAAACGGATCTGTCACAGATCCAGGAACCCACTTAGCACTTCTCCGGGGTGGGATCAAGGAGGAGCCTCTAGGTTACGTCTGGAAAGGGGCAGGGGTGCGCGCCGCAGAGTTTGCGGGGGAGGAAGGAGGAAGAGCAGAAAGAATGGAGACAGAGTGGGTAGCGGGGTGGGGGAGAGGAGACCCGCAGAGGGGTCGCAGAAAAATGGGCGCCAAAGAGAGAGAGAGAGAGAGACAGAGAGAGACAGAGAGAGCAATTGCGGAGGAGGAAGTCGTCCCTGGAAGAGGAGGGGCAAAGGGGAAGAGAGAACGGAGCGCTAGCACTTTGCGGAAGGAAGGGCCGAGCCTCCCCGGCCCCGGACCCCGAGGCCCTTACCTGAAGCGCTCCTGTCCCGCCGTATCCCAGAGCTGCAGCTTGATCCTCTTGCCCGGCTCGATCTCCAGCAGGCGGGAGAAGAAGTCCACGCCAACCGTGGGGTCGCAGGCGGGGGAGTGCAGCCCCGGGAAGCGGCCCTGGGTGAAGCGGTGCAGGAGGCACGACTTGCCCACGGTGGAGTCCCCAATCACTATTAGGCGGAACTGGTAGATCCAGATGGTCTCCATCGCTCCCGCCCAGACAGGGGCAAGTGCCGCGGAGGGAACTGTCCCTTCAGCACCGCCCTGGCGCCCGCCCGCCCGCTTCCAGCCGCCGTGGCCGCCGCCTGGGCCCCGCCCGCTGGGGAGGAGGGTGGGGCCGGCCGGGGCGGGGCCTGGGCGCCTGCTCCGGACCGCGGTAACTCTCCAGAGCTCACTGGTGGGCATCCACGGGAAAGTGGGTGTGGCCGAGGGACGTGACGCCAGCAGCAGCCAATGAAGAGCAGAGAAGGTCTCAGCTGCAGAAGGGCCGGCCAATGAAAAGTGAGAGTCATTTTCTCCCTGGGGAGGGGGGTGGGGGTCTAGCAGGTAGGTGAAGGTTTTGATGTCAGAAGTCTGGCAGACCTTTGCTCTGCGCCTTGGCTTCCTCTTGATGGGTTTGTGGCATCCCAGGCTTCTTGCTGCATGGCTCCTCCCTGGACCTAAGCAGAGTGCAGTAAATTTGCAGAATTCGTTCTGGTCGCTCCTAATGCTTGCCACCGCGGTTTCTTCCCCAGTGCTTTCGGGATTACAGAAGAGCGAGAAAAACGTGAATTATTATCTCCCAACACCAGGGGAGAAAAGAAGTGAAATCTTGAAAGCACATACAAGTTCCTCCTCCGTAATTAGGAAAAAGGTCTACAACTGCTCTTAGGTTTAGTATAATTCTGGTGAGAATTTACATTTTTTAGCCCCTTTCCTCAAGTTTAATTATAGGAAAATCAAGATTTATCTTTTTTGTTTGTTTGTTTGTTTTGAGGTGGGGTCTCGCACTTTGTGTGTCTGGATTTACATAGGCAATAGGGAGTTGAACCTGGGTCATTAAGCTTTGAAAGTAAACACCTTACCTGCTGAGCCATCTCTCCAACCCCCACCTTATTATTTATTAAGCTGCACTTGCACATGTGTATGGATAGATGCACCCGGGTTTCTTGCTGCTGAAGTCAAATGCCTGTTCAGCTTTATGTGCGTGTCTGGGGAATTGAACCCTGGACCAGCAAGCTTTGAAAGTAAGCACCTTTAACTACTGGATCATCTTTCCAGGTCCTCCTCCTTATTTTTTGAGACAGGGTCTCCCACTGAATCTGGAGATCACCAATGCAGCTAGCCTATGTAGTCAGCTCCATGTTGCTGGGACGAGCATCCAACCAGACACAGTTTATGGGAGGAATGGGTTTATTTCAGGATTACAGATCTAGGGGAAGTTCCATCAATGACAAAAGAAGCTGCTTCCATACATCCAAGCAGAAACAACTGCAGCAAGCAAACACAAAACATAGGAGCTCAAAATGTTTTCCCCTCACTTTTGGGCTGGAATCAAGATCTTCCTCCCAAAACACCTTAGAGTTGGACCCCAGGATCCACCTCCAGTGACACCTCCTCCAGCAGGCTGCTGGAGACAAGCAAAAAGCTTAACCTTAATCAAAAATATCTATGGTGCTGGGCATGGTGGCACACACCTTTAATCCCAGCATGTGGGAGGCAGAGGTAGGAGGATCACCATAAGTTCAAATCCACCCTGAGACTCCATAGTGAATTCCAGGTCAGCCTGGGCTAGAAGGAGACCCTACCTCAAAAAAACAACAACAAAAATCTATGACAATGAGGGGGTGACACATACATTCACATTCAAACCACCACAACAAGCTAGCCAGCAAGCTCCAGGAACCTCCTGCCTCAGCTTCCCCAGCCCTGATAATACATGCCTGGCCTTTGCATGGGTGCTGGGATCCTGAACTCAGGTCCTCGTGCTTGTGGGACAAGCAGTTTCCCCACTGAGCCATCTCCTCAGATTCAAATTTTAAAATGTTCTTCACTTGTCTTTGTGTGTGTGTGTGTGTGTGTGTGTGTGCAGATATGTGCACCCCATGCACATGCATGTGGAGGTTAGAGGAGGGCATCAGGTATCCTTGCTTTTTTTTCTCTCACTGGACCTGGGACTCATCATTTTTCAATTAGACTGGCTGACTATGGGGAGCCTCAGTGATCTTCCTCTCTCCACTCTACCCAAAAGTGGGGTTCCACCTATGCAGGGCATTCCCTGCTCTTTATGTAGGTATTGAGGGTTGAACTTAGGTTCTCATGCTTGGGCACTGAGCACTTTTATCCCCTGAACCATCTCCCCAGCCTCTTCTTTCTGTGATCCATTTTTTTTCTTTTCTTTTTTTTTTTTTTTAATGAAGGGTTTCACTCTAGCCTAAACTGACTTGGAACTCACTATGTAGTCTCAGGGTGACCTTGAACTCATAGTAATCCTACCTCTGCCTCCCAAGTGTGGCATTAAAGGCATGTGCCACTGCAGAGGTTTGACCCAGGTGGCCTCCAAAACTTATGTGATCTGAAAGTTAGGTCACCAGCTGATGGCAGAGAGGGAATGAAAGCCTCCTGGAGGCAGTGTATTGTTGGGGGTGGGCTTATGGGAATTATAGCCAACTTCTTCTTGCCAGTGTTTGGCACACTCTCCTGTTGGTGTTGTATATGTGATGTTGGCCAGATAATTCCACCCTCAGCTCATGCCATTGTTTTTCCCTGCCATCATGGAGCTTCCCCTTGAGTCTGTAAGCCAAAATAAGCCCATTTTGTTCCACAACTGCTCTTGTCAGGTGATTTCTGCCAGCAATGCAAACTTGACTGCAGTAATAAAGTTGGTACTGAGAAGTGGAATCACTGCTGATAGAAATGTAACTGTGTGACTTTTGGCCCTTTGGAACTGTTTTGTAGGAGGAATGTGGACGAATTTGAAGTCTTGGCCTAAGAGATGCCTTACAGTGTTGTAAGTACAGCTTGATGAACCATTCTGATCAGAATTGAAATATCTGAATGCAGTAAGAACTATGGACTGTGAGGTCTGGCTTATGAGGGTGAAAAAGAGCTTTATCTGGACTAGGATAGAAGCAGTTTGTGTGAAAGGCTTGCTCTTATGCCTGATTCCTGAGAAGTTGTACAGGGTTGCATTGTGTAGAAATGGACTGGTGTGATCAGAAGGATATGGCACAGAAATGAAATCTGTGGGCCCAAACTTCTGCCTGTTCTGCTGAAATTGTATGAGAGATATAACCTTTGAGAGGGACCAGCTGACATGCCCCTTGGGACAACCAAAAGAATGCAGAGGCTTATGAAGTGTCTGAATGCTGAAGCAGTGTCCTGGTCTTCAAAGTCTGCTTATTCCCCCTGGATCAACAAATTGGCAGCCTACATGCTATTATGGAATATAACAAATGCAGGAAAGGGAGGGTCATTGAATATGCAACATGATTTTGTATTTTGGAAATGGCCATGGGTAGCATGAAGCAGGCTTGTTCGATTACCTGCATGGAGACCCTATGGAGACCTTGGGATGCAGTGGAGACCCATTGGAGGTACCGGGACTATGGGATGGCTGCCAAAGGAGAGCTTCTGGCACTGGATGAAGTTTTCTAGGACTGTGAATAGCCTAACTGGAGGGGTGAAATTGGAATTCCAGAGACTTGTCACTGGTTAGAATTGACTTGGAGAGCCAGTTGTGGTGGCACATGCCACTAGGATATCGCTGAAGAGGAGGAGGGAGGATCAGAATTGATTTGGAGAACTGTCACTGACTAGAGTTCTTGGACTTGGAGCTACAGAGTTTGATGTCTGTCCTGTCTAAATCTTGTATTGGTTGAATATTTCTTTCCTATGCCTGATACCATTTTGTGCAGTGTGAATATTTATCCTGTGCCATTATATATTTTTTTTAATAAAAAAATTGTATTTACTTAGAAGCATTCAGAATGTCAACAAAACAGCTGCAATTTTTTTTTGCAATTACAGAGTGGTATTCAGTTAACAGAACAACAATTATTTCATATAAGCTGCATCAGAGACAACTGAAGATGAAAAAGAAACTACCGTCCCCATATATAACTAATTTGTGCTGTGCACCAACAAGAACCTGCTTTAAATTTCCATGCCAATTTACAACCCCCATACTGTACCAGGCAAGGTTAGTGGCTATTGAAAATACCACCAGGACAGGGCTATCTAAAGACACATTCGGTAGTGTGTTAACTATACAAAAAAAGACACTGTACAGTTTAAAATCAAATCTTACACAGCCTTACATTTCAATTTTTTTCTTTAAAAGGAGTGAGTTGTGTACAGGGGGGTTAAATGCTTTATAGACAAGAAAAAAAACTGCGCTAGAACCAACTTATTCATCATCATCATCTTCTTCTTCATCCTCATCTTCTTCATCTTCCTCTTCTTCCTCATCCTCTTCATCTTCCTCATCTTCCTCTTCTTCCTTCTTTTTCTTGCTCTTTTCAGCCTTGACAACTCCTTTTTTTGCTGCATCAGGTTTTCCTTTAGCTCTGTAGGCAGCAATATCCTTTTCATACTTTTCCTTCAGCTTGGCAGCTTTCTTTTTGTAAGGCTGCTTGTCATCCGCAGCAGTATTGTTCCACATCTCTCCCAGTTTCTTTGCAACATCACCAATGGATAGGCCGGGGTGTTCTCCTTTGATTTTGGGGCGATATTCAGAACAGAACAAGAAGAAGGCCGAAGGAGGCCTCTTGGGTGCATTGGGATCCTTGAGCTTCTTTTTTGTTACCCCTTTAGGAGGGATATAGGTTTTCATTTCACTCTCATAATGAGCCTTGTCCGCCTTGGCCATGTCTTCAAACTTTCCTTTTTCTTTAGCAGACATGGTCTTCCACCTCTCTGAGCACTTCTTAGAGAACTCTGAGAAGTTGACAGAAGCATCTGGATGCTTCTTCTTGTGTTCCTCCTGGCAGGTTTGCACAAAGAATGCATATGATGACATTTTGCCTCTCGGCTTCTTAGGGTCTCCTTTGCAAAAATATGGAACACTTCACGAATTTGCGTGTTATCCTTGCGCAGGGGCCATGCTAATCTTCTCTGTATCGTTCCAATTTTAGTATATGTGCTGCCGAAGCGAGCACGCCATTATTTTTTTTTTTTTTGTTTCATATTATGGCTCAGTTAAAAAACCTTGGACTACAGAGATGTTTGAACATTACTAAAATTGATAAAAACTCTGGGGACTTTTAATGAACTGGGTTTTACATAATGGGTGGTTACCAGCTTATGGGGGCAAGGGGTGGAATGTGGTGGTTTGATTCAGGTATCCCCAGCTGATGGTAATTTGGGAATTAAAGATTCCTGGAGGCAGTATGTTTATGGGTATTACAGCCAGCTTCCTGGTACCAGTGTTTGGCACACTGTCCTGTTCCTGTTGTCTACCTGATGTTGGCCAAGAGGTGATGTCCATCTGCTCATGCCATTGTTTTCCTCTGCCAACATGGAGCTTCTCCTCGAGTCTGTAAGCCATAATAAACCCTTTTCTCCCACAAGTTGCTCTTGGTTGAGTGTTTTCTGCCAGCAATGTGAACCTGACTGCAACAGCCACCATGCCCAGCCATTTCTTAAATTTTAAAGAAATCCATCCTTCATCTCTTCTTTTTCTTCCTTTTCCTTCACCTTTGTGTGCATCTTTTTTGAGGTAGGGTCTCACTGTAGCCCAGGCTGACCTGGAATTCACTATGTAGTCTCAGAGTAGGGTGGCCGCAAACTCACAGTGATCCTCTTACCTCTGCCTCCTGAATACTGGGATTAAAGATGTGAGCCACAAGTGCACACTCCAATAGGAGGACATTACAATCCTAAACATATATGCACCTAACATGGGGCTCCCAAATTCATCAAACAAACACTATTAGGACTAAGGTCACAGATAACACCAAACACAGTGGTGGTGGGTGACTTTAACACCCCACTCTCATCAATTGACAGGTCATCCCAGGAAAAAATAAACAGAGAGGCATCTGGACTAAATGAGGTCATAGAAGGAATGGACCTAACAGATATATACAGGACATTTCATCCAAAAGCTGCAGAATATACATTCTTTTCAGCAGCATATGGAACATTCTCTAAAACAGACCATATATTAGGACACAAAGCAAATCTTAACAAATTCAGGAAAATTGAAATAATTCCTTGCATTCTATCTGACCACAATGGAATTAAACTGAAAATCAGTAGCAAGGAAGGCTATAGAGCATACACAAAATCATGGAAACTAAACCAATACACTACTAAATGATGAATGGGTCAATGAAGAAATCAAGAAGGAAATCAAAAAGTTTATAGAGTCAAATGATAATGAGAACACAACATACCAAAATCTCTGGGACACAATGAAGGCAGTTCTAAGAGGTAAATTTATAACCTTAAGTGCCTATATTAAGACATTAGAAAGGTCACAAGTAAACGACCTAATGCTTCACCTTAAAGCCTTGGAAAAAGAAGAACAAGGCAAACCAGAAATCAGTAGATGGGAAGAAATAATAAAGATTAGGGCAGAAATTAATGAAATAGAAACAACAACAACAACAACAAAACAATCCAAAGAATTAATAAAAAAAAAGAGTTGGTTCTTTGAAAGGATAAACAAGATTGATAAACCCTTAGCAAATCTGACCGAAAGAAAGAGAAGAGACACAAATTAATAAAATCAGAGATGGAAAAGGTAACATCACAACAGATTCCATAGAAATTCAAAAAATCATAGGGCCTTACTATCTAAAAGCATATACTCCACAAAGTATGAAAATCTGAAAGAAATGGATGAGTTCCTTGATCTATATGACCTACCTAAATTAAATCAAGATGAGATTAATCACTTAAATAGACCTATAACAAGCATGGAGATCCGACAGGTATCAATAATCTCCCAACTAAAAAAAGACCAGACCCAGATGGATTCACTGCTGAATTTTCCCAGACCTTCAAAAAGAGCTAACACCATTGCTTCTTAAGCTTTTCCAGGAAATAGAAAAATAAGGAATTCTACCAAACTCCTTCTATGAAGCCAGCATCACCCTGATACCAAAACCAGGCAAAGATAGAACAAAAAAAAGAAAATTACAGACCAATCTCCCTCATGAACATAGATGCAAAAATTCTCAACAAAATATTGGCAAACAGAATACAAGAATATATCAAAAAGATCATTCACCCTGACCAAGTAGGCTTTATCCCAGAGATGCAGGGATGGTTCAATATACGCATATCTATAAATGTAATACATTATATAAATGGGTTGAAGGACAAAAATCACATGATCATCTCATTAGACGCAGAGAAAGCATTTGATAAAATCCAACATCCCTTCATGATAAAAGTCTTACAGAGACTGGGAATAGAAGGAACATATCTCAATATAATAAAAGCTATTTATGACAAACCTACAGCCAACATATTACTAAATGGTGAAAAACTGGAAGCTTTTCCACTAAAATCAGGAACAAGACAAGGGTGTCCACTATCCCCACTTTTATTTAATATAGTTTTGGAAGTCTTAGCCATAGCAATAAGGCAAGAGACACACATAAAAGGGATACAAATTGGAAAGGAAGAGATCAAGTTATCATTATTTGCAGATGACATGATTCTATACATAAAGGACCCTAAAGACTCTACTAGCAAACTGTTAGAGCTGATCAAAACCTACAGCAATGTAGCAGGATACAAAATAAATACACAGAAATCAGTAGCCTTCATATATGCTAACAACAGACACAGAGAGGATGAAATCAGAGAATCACTCCCGTTTACAATTGCATCCAAAAAAATAAAGTACCTTGGAATAAACCTAACCAAGGAAGTAAAGGATCTCTACAATGAGAACTTCAAAACACTCAAGCAAGAAGTTGCAGAAGACACTAGAAAGTGGAGAAACATCCCTTGTTCCTGGATGGGAAGAATCAATATTGTGAAAATGGCAATCTTACCAAAAGCAATCTACACATTTAATGCAATCCCTATCAAAGTTCCAAAGGCATTCTTCATGGAAATAGAAAAAACAAACCAAAAATTCATTTGGAATCACAAAAAACCTCAAATATATAAAATAATACTGAGCAACAAAAATAAGGCTGGTGGTATCACCATCCCTGATTTTAACCTATACTACAGAGCCATAGTAACAAAAACAGTGTGGTACTGGCACAAAAACAGACATGTAGATCAGTGGAACAGAATAGAGGACCCAGATGTAAGTCCAGGTAGCTATAGCCACCTGATATTCGATAAAAATGCCCAAAATACTCATTGGAGAAAAGACAGCCTTTTGAACAAATGGTGTTGGGAAAACTGGTTATATATCTGTAGAAGGATAAAAATAGATTCTTCTCTCTCTCCATGCACAGGAATTAAGTCCAAATGGATTAAAGACCTTAACATCAGACCTGAAACTCTGAAACTGCTAGAGGAAAAAGTAGGGGAAACCCTTCAACATATTGGTCTTGGAAAAGACGTTCTGAATACAACCCCAATTGTTCAGGCAACAAAACCACTGATTAATCACTGGGACCTCATGAAATTACAAAGATTTTGCACTGCAAAGGACACAGTGAAAAAAGAAAAGAGGCAACCTACAGAATGGGAAAAAAATCTTCTCCAACTATGTATCTGATAGAGTATTAATATCTAGGATGTACAAAGAACTCAAAAAGTTAAATAATAAGGAATCAAACAAGCCAATCAAAAAATGGGCTTTGGAGCTCTCAAAGTAAGAAATATGAATGGCATATAAGCATCTAAAAATGTGTTCTACATCACTAGTCATCAGGGAAATGCAGATTAAAACTACATTGAGATTCCATCTTCTGTCAGATTGGCTACCATCATGAAAACAAATGATCATAAATGTTGGCGGGGATGTGGAAAAAGAGGAATCCTTCTACACTGCTGGTGGGAATGTGATCTGGTCCAGCCATTGTGAAAATCAGTGTGGAGGTTCCTAAGACAGCTAAAGATTGATCTACCATATGACCCAGCTATAGCACTCCTAGGCATATATCCTAAGGACTCATCTCATTTCCTTAGAAGTACATGCTCAACCATGTTTATTGCTGCTCAATTTATAATAGCTGGGAAATGGAACCAGTCTAGATGTCCCTCAACTGATGAGTGGATAATGAAGATGTGGCACATTTATACAATGGAGTTCTACTCAGCAGTAAAGAAAAATGAAGTTATGAAATTTGCAGAAAAATGGATGGATCTGGAAAGGATTATAGTAAGTGAGGTAACCCAGGCCCAGAAAGCCAAGCGCCACATGTTCTCCCTCATATGTGGATCCTAGCTACAGATGATTGGGCTTCTGCGTGAGAAGGAAAATACTTAGTAGCAGAGGCCAGTAAGTTAAAAAGGAGACATAAAGGGAAGAGAAAGGAAGGGAAGAGGGTACTTAATAGGTTGGTATTGTATATATGTAAGTACAATGATTGAGATGGGGAGGTAATATGATGGAGAATGGAATTTCAAAAGGGAAAGTGTGGTGGGGGAGGGAGGGTATTACCATGGGATGTTTTTTATAATCATTGAAAATGTTAATAAAAATTTTGAAAAGAAAAAAAAAACAAGTCAAAACCAAAAAAGAAATCGAAGGAGACCTGTTCAAAAGGAGTAAAATTAAAAATTAAAAAGGATCAAAATAAATGGACCTGTGGTCAACTACAAAAAGGTGACATATTAAATTGTCATGGTCAAAGAACTCTTCTACCTTCTATATGGACACTCTATATGTAATTTACTATGGCTATGATTTTAAAGCAGGGTAAAAAACATGCGAAAAAAGGTAAAATAAAAGCTTCAGAAACTTGAAAAAAACAAAAAGATGTGAGCCACTATGCCCAGCTTAGAAAAAAAAATCTTAAAGTTAATCAAATTTCAGTTTGTTGTGAAGCTTATGAGGTTGTGTGCACATGGAATACATATTAGAATTCAAATTATCAAAGAATTATGGCTAACATATTCCTCGCCATGCAGTGAGCATTCACAGTGCATCAATCAGGTGCTGGCTGTACATACTAGAAAAACAAGAATGAAAAAAAAAAAAGAATGAGTAAGTCCTTCTGACTTTCAGGAACTCACAGTCTAGCAGGAGAGATAATAAGATCAATAGCCAGTAATTCAATGAGATATAGTGTAGATAATATAAGATGTAATAGACAAATATAGAAATACTCTTTCCTAGGGCTGGAGAGATGGGTTAGCGGTTAAGCGCTTGCCTGTGAAGCCTAAGGACCCCAGTTCGAGGCTTGGTTCCCCAGGTCCCACGTTAGCCAGATGCACAAGGGGGCGCACGCATCTGGAGTTCGTTTGCAGTGGCTGGAGGCCCTGGCGCGCCCATTCTCTCTCTCTCCCTCTATCTGTCTTTCTATGTCTGTCGCTCTCAAATAAAAAAAATGAACAAAAAAAAAAATTAGAAATACTCTTTCCTTGACTGCTGTAGGGATCCAGATAAGGGAGAAATTAGTTTTCCTAGGCTGTAGGTGGTTCAGAAAAGCCACAAGGTGGAAGTAATATTTGCTCAGAACCTTAAAGATGAATAGAACTTTTACATAGTGAATTCCAGGTCAGCCTGAGCTAGAGCAAGAACCCACCTCAAAAAACCAAAAAAAAAAAAAAAAAATCTTTTTCTTAAACAGTTTGCCTCTGAATAATCCATGACTTTTTTTTTTTTTTTTTTGCTCTAAAGAAATATGTTTATTGAAAACTTAAGTTGAGACAATAAGTAGCTTTAACACAGACCAAGACCATGACTGATTTTTAATTTTGGGTATAGTTGGATTATGCATGCTGATTATAAATGATTTAATATTTTAATTAAAGTGTTTGTGTTTATAGAAGTTTCAGCACAGAAAATAAAGCAAGTAGGTAGGGCATGTTACTTGGGCTCTAGTTTGAGCCTAGCCTAGAATTACAGAGTGAGTTCCAGGTAAGCCAGGGCTAGAGTGAGACCCTACCTTGAAAAAAGAACACAAGAAAAAATATATCATATATAATATGGAGATTTATTTCACGGAACTTTGCTTCAATGATATGTGTTTGCATGTGCGTGAATGTGTATGTGCTATGTAGACATTATAGGAGACAGAAAATAGCTAGGCAATTTAGGGATGACAGACCCCAAAGTGAATAGTTTTCTCTTGGCTAAGTAAAGGAATTATTCTTGGGCCTATAGAAAAAATCTAAATCATTACACTTTACTACAGGTCACAAATATCAGAAGGATTTGATCTTTCCATACCTCTGGCCCTTTAGGGAGTCCTCTACTCCCTTCCTAGAGAACTAAGATTCCTGGGAAAATTGTCTTGTTCCAGAGATCGTGACTGCAGACCTGCTCTGCTCTTACCACTGCCATTTTCAACCTAGCAGTGAGAATGAGTCTATGAAAAATCAAGTCAGAGCACATCCTGACTCAAGAACTCCTAGTGTGCTGGAGAGATGGCTTAGTGGTTAAGGCTCTTGCCTAAGAAGCCAAAGGACCCAAGTTCAATTCCCCAGTACCCATGTAAGCTTGATGCACAAGGTGGAACATGCATCTGGAGTTCATTTGCAGTGGCTAGAGGCCCTGGTGCACCCATTTTCTCTCTGTCTGCCTACTCCTCTCTCTTTGTCTCAAATAACTAATGAAATAAAAGAGATTAAAAAAAACAAACTAATGCTTTTCTTATCTCACAAAGCTAAAGCCCTCTGTTTCTTTCTTTTATTTATTTATTATTTTTTAATTTTTATTAACATTTTCCATGATTATAAAATATATCCCATGATAATTCCCTCCCTCCCCACCCCCACACTTTCCCATTTGAAATTCCATTCTCAATCATATTACCTCCCCATTACAATCATTGTAATTACGTATATACAATATCAACCTATTAAGTATCCTCCTCCCTTCCTTTCTCTACCCTTTATGTCTCCTTTTTACCTTACTGGCCTCTGCTACTAAGTATTTTCATTCCCATGCAGAAGCCCAGTCATCTGTAGCTAGGATCCACATATGAGGGAGAACATGTGGCGCTTGGCTTTCTGGGCCTGGGTTACCTCACTTAGTATAATACTTTCCAGGTCCATCCATTTTTCTGCAAATTTCATAACTTCATTTTTCTTTACCACTGAGTAGAACTCCATTGTATAAATGTGCCACATCTTCATTATCCACTCATCAGTTGAGGGACATCTAGACTGGTTCCATTTCCCAGCTATTATAAATTGAGCAGCAATAAACATGGTTGAGCATGTACTTCTAAGGAAATGAGATGAGTCCTTAGGATATATGCCTAGGAGTGCTATAGCTGGGTCATATGGTAGATCAATCTTTACCCTATGTTTCTTAATACCTCTTGGCTTTCATCTTTTACCTCTTTTTTTTAAAAAATTATTTATTTATTTGAGAGTGACAGACACAGAGAGAAAGACAGATAGAGGGAGAGAGAGAGAGAATGGGTGGGCCAGGGCCTCCAGCCTCTGCAAACGAACTCCAGACGCGTGCGCCCCCTTGTGCATCTGGCTAACGTGGGACCTGGGGAACCGAGCCTTGAACCGGGGTCCTTAGGCTTCACAGGCAAGCGCTTAACCGCTAAGCCATCTCTCCAGCCCATCTTTTACCTCTTATAACATGTTTCTCAGCTGGGTGTGGTGGTGCACACCTTTATCCCAGCACTTGGGAGGCAGAGGTAGGAAGATCCCCGTGAGTTCGAGCCACTCTGAGAATTCATAGTGTGAATTCCAGGTCAGCCTGGGCTAGAGTGCGACCCTACCTCAAAACAAACAAACAAACAAACAAACAAACAAACAAACAAACAAACAAACAGACAAAACATAATAATAAATATAATAAATGAGAAGGAATTATAACATTCTCTCTAGAATACCAAAATCAGAATATTGATTATTAAATAAGAAAGATGCGGATATGATCTATATATATATGAAACTGATAAAAAGACAATATCAGATATGAATTTTGAAGACTGTGGATGAAAATTAAAGTAAAAGAAATTTCTGGTTATGGCCAGTGAAGACAAGATGTTGTCAATTTCATCTTTGTTTCTGAAGTATTTCTTGACTTCATTTTACAGTTTAATCTTTGTTGGGGTGCTGGCTCTTGAATCAAGGACCTTGCAAATAGTAGGCAATGCCTCTTCAACTGAACAACATTCATGGCCCACCCAAGGATTAACTTTGGTAATTAGTCTTAAGTTAGAACTGGATGTTTTTCTAGTGGCTGTATCTGAGAATCAGAAGATAGACGACTATTCAGGGTTCATGTGAAGTGGTTAATACCCTCACTGTCTAACTGTTGCTCCTCACAGAGACTGATTAAACTGGAATCAGATTTCTGATTGAACTGGTTATCTCATTTCATCTAATTAATAGGAGGGCTTGAGTCAGAGACCTTGTAGAGCTTAATAATAAAGAAAACTAATTTTTTTTTTAATTGGGTCATGGTTCAGCAAAGCCTTCTGGCCTGGGTTCAATTTCTTAGCCATCCACAAAAATCTGGACAGGCACTCAACTGCAGTAGCAGGTGACCCTGATGCACATGTGCATGTGCATGAGTACACACACACACACACACAATTTTAAACATAAAATAACTTTACAAAAGTCACATTGGAAGATGGGTGTGCTGGCGCATGCCTTTAATCTCAGTAGTTGGGAGACAGAGGTTCATGGACTTTTTCTTTTTCTTTTCTTTTTTTTTTTTTTTTTTTGGTTTTCAAGGTAGGGTCTCACTCTAGCCCAGGCTGATCTGGAATTCATTATGTAGTCTCAGGGTGGTCTTGAACTCATGACATTCCTCCTATCTCTGCTTCCCGAGTGTTGGGATTAAAGGTGTGTGCCACCATGCCAGGGTCTGAATAGAATTTTCTAATTGAAAAGTGAATCATACAACTAGGGAAATGGCACCATAGTTAAAGGTGCTTGCTTGTAAACCCTGCTGGCCTGGGTTTGAATCCCTAGTACCCTCATAAAAGTAGGTACAAAAAAGTAGGACAAGCCTGTTGAATTTATTTTCAGTGCAAGAGACCCTGTGGCATACATGTATGCACACACCCACACTTGTACAAGTAAAAGCAAAATTCTAAAAAAGTGAATCAGAAATCAGTGTATACTTAAAGATGTAATGATAACCAGACATGGTGGCTCACGCCTTTTATTTCCGCACTTGGGAAGCAGAGGTAGGAGGATTGCTGTGAGTTTGAGGCCGCCCTTAGACCACACAGTGAATTCCAGGTCAGCCTGAGCTAGAGTGAGTCACTACCTTAGGGAAAAAAAAAATAAGGTTGTAATAATGGCCAGGTATGATGGGACAGGTTTTTAATCCCAGCACCCAGAAGGTCGAGTAAGAGGATTGTTATGAATTCAAGGTCTGCCTGGGCTACAGAGAGATCCTGCTTCAAAACACCCCAAAATATGTAATAATAGTTTTATAGGAACTTCCGGTTAAGATGGCGGCATAGGTACCACGCCAAAGCAGCCTAGGGGGGAAAAAGACCAAAAAAACTCAGCAAAATACACACTTTTACTAAAAAGTGAGGTGTATAGGAAATTGAAGCGGCAGCAGAGAAGTAGAAGAGTTCCAGAGCATCCAGAGACGGCACAGGCAGGAAAAGCGGCTCCGGCAGCTCGGCCAACTGCCGCGGCCGAGGCAGACCAGAAAGCCACCAGACTCGGCTCGAGCCGCAGGAAAAGCCAGGTGCGGGATTTTCCCCTCACACCGCGCTCTCCGCAACACGGGAAACGTGAGGGGAGAGCGGCAGCGAGCAGCGGAGGAGCAGACCGCGAGGTAGAAGAACACGTGGAGCAGCGAGAGATCCAGAGCAGCCGCGGCTCCCTCCCCTACCCCACCACCTGAACCCAGCTCCAGCGAACAGAGGAGCGGCCCGGGACCCGGCCACGCCAACTTGGGCTGACAGCGGGACCCAAGCAGGAGCAGAGTTCGGCAGCAACATCAGCGGCTCCAGCACCGGTAATAGCGGCCCCAGCAGCAGCAGACCCAGGAGTGGCAGCAGCGGCAGACTTGGCAGCAGCAGCTTCAGGGGGAGCAGCGGCAGTGGACACAGCAGCAGCAGCTTCAGCAGCAGTGGTGGCTTCAGCAGTGGCAGCTACAGCAGCAGCAGAGGCAGCAGCAGCGGCTCGGTTTGCCCCGCAGGAAAAGCAAGTGCCCAGCTCCAGAAATCAGAACAGCAGCCCGACGACCCAGGCAGCAACTTGACTGAAACCAAAATCATCCAAGGTAACTGGGATTGCACCAGGGAAGGGTCTCACTTGGTCGCAAGCTGACTTGGATCCCTCAACAGACCAGAAATCTTAACCTCTTTGTTGATAGAGGATCTGATCGTTATGATAACTACTCTTGCATACATACTTGGGGCTGTTTTTGATTGAATGTGTACAGTGTTTAGTTAAATTTTAGAATCTACCTGTATTTTATTCCACTCAGCCTGCTTGAATACTCCTATAGCAGGGAAACTCAACCCCTAAGAACATCTTTGTAGATACTCTGAGAGTCTTAAGAGCCACACCTAACACCTTAAGGTCCTACCCTGAAAATATATTACATCAAATCAATTGATACAGCTAAGAATACAGAGCTAGCTAGAAAATCCAAGCATTAACTTAATCCAAGATGCAAAAATATATACATTATAACACAAGAAACACTAAAAAGCAAGACGATATAAATCCACCTAAAAGTATTAATGCATCAGAAATGTCCTCCAGTGAGAAAGAGTTAGAGGAAATGCCTGAGAAAGAGTTCAAAAGAATGATTATAAATATGTTCAAAGAGGTCAAAGAACACATCAAAACAATCAAAGAAGAAATCAAAGAGGAAATCAAAGGAATCAAAAAAGATGCAGGACACCAATTTAATGAAATAAAGAAGGCAATACAAGACATAAATAAGGAAATAGAAATAATAAAGAAAAACCAGTCAGAATTACTAGCAATGAAGAACACAGTTAATGAAATAAAAAACTCTGTAGAAAATCTCACCAGTAGGATGGATGAGGGAGAGGACAGAATATCTAAGCTAGAAGACCAGGTGGCAGACCTAATGCAGTCCAACAAAGAGAAAGACAAACTTATAGAACAGTATGAATGGGAATTTCAAGATATTCGGGACACTATGAAAAGATCCAATATAAGAATTCAGGGCATAGTAGAAGGAGAAGAACTCCACTCCAGAGGCATAGTAGGCGTCTTCAACAAAATCATAGAAGAAAATTTCCCCCAAATTGGGAAAGAGGTGCCAATGCAGATACAGGAAGCCTTTAGAACCCCAGCCAGACAACACCCAGAAAGAACCTCTCCTCGCCATATTATAATCAGACTTCCAAACACACACACCAAAGAAAAAATATTGAAAGCAGTTAGAGAGAAAAATCAAGTTACCTACAAAAGCAAGCCCATCAGGATTACAGCAGATTATTCAACACAAACTTTTAAAGCCAGAAGGGCTTGGAGTGATATATTCCAAGTTCTGAAAGATAACAACTGTCAACCAAGGTTACTTTATCCTGCAAAGTTATCCATTCTAATAGGTGGAGAAATAAAGACATTCCATGACAAAAGCAGGTTAAAGGAGTATTTGAAGACAAAACCAGCTCTACAGAAAATACTTGATAGAATTCTCCATGATGAAGAAAAGGAAAAGCACACATATAAGGAACCTAGAAAAAACAAGCAATACTCAAATACTAGTTAACAGAAGAGAACACAGGCAGAACCAGAAACACACACACACACACAAATGGCAAACACAAATACACACCTTTCAATAATATCTCTTAATATCAACGGCCTCAATGCCCCAATGAAAAGACATAGATTTGCAGACTGGGTTAAAAAGCAGGATCCTACAATTTGTTGTCTCCAAGAAACTCACCTTTCTACAAAGGATAGACATTATCTTAGGGTGAAAGGTTGGAAAACAGTGTTTCAAGCAAATGGGCCTAGAAAACAAGCAGGGGTTGCTATCCTAAATAGTTTTATAACCTGAGGAGCTATTTTATTTTACATTTTCACAGGGGCATTTGAATAGTGATATTTATTTTATCTACTACTCCATACTTAAAAATTAAGAGGGATGGAGAGATGGTTTATTGGTTAAGGTGCTTGCCTGTGAAGCCTAAGGACCCAGGTTCAGTTCCCCAGTACCCACGTAAGCCAGATGCACAAGGTGGCGCATTGTCTGGAGTTTGTTTGCAGTAGCTGGAGGTCCTGGTATGCCCATTCTCTCTCTCTCCATATATATGTATGTATGTATGTATGTATGTATGTATGTATGTATGTATATGCTTCCTTGTATTTCTCTCTTTCAAATAAATAAAATATTTAAAAAATTAAGACCCAGGTTGGAAAGATGGTTGCTTAAGCATGAGGGCCCAGGAGGGCCTGAATGCCAGTTTGAATCCCTAGAACCCATGTTAAAAAGAAAAAGAAAAAAGTAAAAAGCTGGGCTGGAGAGATGGCTTTGTGATTAAGGTGCTTGTCTGTGAAGCCTAAGGATCCAGGTTCATTTCCCTAGTACCCATGTAAGCCAAATTCACAAGGTAACACATGTGTCTGGGGTTCATTTGTAGTGGTTAGAGGCTCTGACGTGCCCATTCTCCCTCTATTTGCCTCTTTGTCTCTCTCAAAATAAATAAGTTAAAATTTTTAAAAAATGAGCATGGCCTCACATGTCTGTAATCCCAGTGCATGGGAGGAAGGATCACTGGGCTCACTGACCAAAAACAATGGATGCTCTAGGTTAAGAGAGAGGATCACCCCCCCATCTCAAGGAAATTTGTAGATGATCTACAGAGAAGAAAGTACTTCAAGTTCTCCTCTGGCCTACATGCACATATTCACAATGAATGTGTACACATACACACATGAATATACCATACCACACTTTAGTACACACATGCCAAAAGTAAGTCAAAGTGGGTATGGAGGTGCATACCTATAATTCCAGCACCCAGGAGGTGAGGCAGAGGCCAGCAAGGGCTACATAGCCAGACCCTGTTTTGAAAACAAAAATAGAGCTGGATGGGCTGGAGAGATTGCTCAGTGGTTAAGGTGCTTGCCTGCAAAACCTAGCGACCTGAATTCAGTTCCCCAGTACCCATGTAAAGCTAGATGCACAAAGTGGCACATATATCTGGAGTCCCTTTGCAGTAGCTAGAGGCCCTGGTGTGCTCATTCTCTCCATCTCCCTCTTTTCTCTTTCTCTCTGCTTGCAACTAACTAACTAAATATTAAAAAAAAAAAAAAAAAAAAAAACAGAGTTGGAGAGATGGCTAAGTGGTTAAAGGTGCTTACTTGCACAATTTGGGTTTGATTCCCTAGTACCCACATAAAGCCAGACAACAAAGTGGTGCATGCATCTGGAATTCATTTGCAGTGGCAGAAGGTTTTGGAGGACTCATATTCTTTCTTTCACTCTCTCAAATAAATAAATATTAAAATAAAGAAAACAAGGAACAATAAATGAACAAAACTTAAGACCCTACAGCTGGTATACTGGTGAAGGCCTTTGTTATCTCTCAGTTGGGCTAATATAGAGTTTTATCCCTACTTCCAATCCAATGAGCTCATATAAACATCAGGTTAAATAACCTGAACAAACATGGGAGGAGGTGGGTGGGATCTTTAATTGCCAGCTTGAGTCATTTTTATTTATTTATTTATGAGAGAGAGAGAGAGGCACATAGAGAGAAAATGGGCGCACCAGGGCCTCCAGCCACTGCAAACAAACTTCAGACACATGTGCCCCCTTTGTGCATTTGGCTTACATGGGTCCTGGAGATTTTAATCTGTGTCCTTTGGCTTTGCAGACAAGTGCCTTAACCACTAAGCCATCTCTCCAGCCTGGCAGCTTGAATCTTTAGATTATTTAGAAATAGAAATATTTAGATTATTTAGAAATACATCAACATCAGATGGAATGGAGTATCTGAATGAAGACTAAAACTTGAGTTGTAGAAAGATGAATATATAGTTTACTTCCATGCCTGGGCTAGTAGATTGAAGATACCTAGCCTACTACATGGTTAAGAGCTGATACAAATGATAACTGACATGTAAAAGTGATTTAAATGTGTGTGCATTCCAATAAGTGACGTATTTTGTAGATGATTGAACTTGTTCAGACATGACATAGCAGTGAATCTCAGAAGTTTTGTAAGAACCACTTATGTCAATAGTAAATGAACAATTTTTACTATGGGTTGGTTGCTGTATTTTCCCTGTTATCTCTCTGTAATGCTACTTCTCTTTGTAATTTTAATTTTTTAAACTTTTTTATTGATAGCTTCCATAATGTAATTTTAATTTAATTTTTTAGGTTAGCATTTAAATGAATATGTTTCATTGTGGCATCTTCATACTCAAGTATTATTGTATCATTTGTTTTCATTTGTCCCTGCAGTCGTTACCTTCTCATTGCTGGGACAAAACTCCCAACCAAAAGCAGTTTATGAGAGGAAAGGGTTATTTAGGCTTACAGTTCCCAAGGGAACTGGCTTTCATCTTTATATATTGACAGGAGAGAGAGAAAGAATAAAAGAGAGAGAGAGAAAAAAAGAGAGAATGAGAACTGAGAGTAAGCTATGGGGCCAGAGAGATGGCTCAGTGGTTAAAAGCACTTGCTTGCAAAGCATAACAGCCTTGACTCAGTTTCCCAGTTACCACATAAAATCATATGCACCAAGAGGCACATGCATCTGGAGTTCATTTGCAGTGGCAGGAAGCCCTGGTACACCCATACTTTCTCTTCCTCTCTCTATCTGCTTCTCTCTCTTAAATAAGTAAATAAAATATTTAAAATGAATGAGCATCTCTAAACACCCGATGGACTTGGTTAATCAACCTGAAAGGCTCCACTTTTCAATGGCTCTACCAGTTGAGAACTAAATAGGAAGATTAATCACAAATACTTGGAGATAGGGGAAACATTTTACGTTCAAACCATGACATTTTGCTCTTGGCCCCAATAGACACAAGACCATCTTATGATTCAAAATGTAGTCCAATTTTAAAAGTCCCCATAATCTTTACCAGTCCCAATACTATTCAAAATCCAAAGATTGCTGGGCAGAGTGGTGCATGCCTTTAGTCCCAGCACATTGGAGGCAAAGGTAAGAAGATTGTCATGAGTTTGAGGCCAGTTTGGGACTGCAGAGTGAGTTCCAGCTCAGCCTGGAAGACCCTACCTTAAAAAAACAAAAAACAAAAACAAAAACAAAAACAAATAAACAACAACAAAAACCAGGGACTTCTGAGTAAGATGGTGGAATAGTGTAGCTGTGGTGGTTTGATTCAGGTGTCCCCCATAAACTTAGGTGTTCTGAATGCTAGATTCCCAGCTGATGGAGATTTGGGAATTAATGCCTCCTGGAGGCAGTGTATTGTTGGGGGCGGGCTTATGAGTGTTACAGCCAGTTTCCCCATGCCAGTGTTTGGCACGCTCTCCTGTTGCTATTGTCCACAGGGGATGATGTTCACCTTCTGTTCATGCCATCGTTTCCCCCTCCCATGGTGGAGCTCCCTCTCAAGCCTGTAAGCCCAAATAAACCCCCTTTTCCCACAAGCTGCTCTTGGTTGGGTAATTTCTACCAGCAATGTGAACCTGACTGCAACAGTAGCCATATGCCAAAGCAGTCTAGGAAGGGAAATAAGCAGAAAGCAACAAAATACTCTTTTACCAAAAAGTGAAGGTGTATTAGTTATTACCAAACACAGCCAAGAAGCAAGATCTTCCAGAAAGGAGGAAACCAGCCCGAGTGTCACAGGGTGCTAGTGGCCCCAGTCCATGTGCCTGCACGCCCGCCCACCTGCCCAGCCAGCGCAGAGCTGCAGGAGCAGAAACCAAGGGAGGGGAGTTTGTACTCACACCAGCCTCATTGCAAAGTCAGGAAACCTAAGGACGGACTGGAGAGATGGCTTAGCAGTTAAGCACTTGCCTGTGAAGCCTAAGGACCCTGGTTCGAGGCTCGGTTCCCCAGGTCCCACGTTAGCCAGATGCACAAGGGGGCGCATGTATCTGGAGTTCATTTGCAGTGGCTGGAAGCCCTGGCGCTCCCATTCTCTCTCCTCTCCTGCCTCTTTCTCTGTCTGTCACTCTCAAATAAATAAATAAATAAATAAATAAATAAATAAAATAAAATAAAATAAAAAAAGAAACCCAAGGAGAAGACAGCAGGGACCAGATGAGCAGCTGCTGAAGGAGAACATTTGAGCAGCTCTGGTACAACTCCAGGCATTCTGCACAGTTTTCCATCCCCCAACCATCAGGACCATGATCCTTCAGAGTACTTATTCACTCCTGGAAACAGGGCATCTAGCACAGCTAATCAGAACACCAGATCCACAATGTAACAGAGAGGGATCAAAGTGGGTAGGTACATAGGCATGCACTGGACGTGCTAATCTCTCTTTCCAGGTCAGGGCAGGTTATGTGTTACATATTCTTAGTTGTCTTTACCATTCTCAAATAAGATGTATGTTGGTGTTGACTGTTGTTACCTTTGATGCTTCCTGATTCATAGAGCCTTTGTCTTACACTTCTGTCATTGTTTGGGGCAGGGTCTGACTCATCCCCAGGCTGACCTGGAAACCATTTCAGATAAGAAATCCCAACCTCTTATGGAAAATGCTAATAAAACCTAAAAAAAATGAAAAAAAAAAAAAGAAAGAAATCCTAACCTCCCAGTTGACAGGATTAAGGGTTTGTGGCAACACACACCCTTAGGGACTTTAGCTTTATTAGAATATTTGTTTGTTTTAATCCCTACACTTGCATAAATATTCTGGGCTGACTTTGATTGAGTGTTTATGTTGCTCAGTTGAATTTTTAGAATTTGCCAGTAAAAGCTTTTGTATAGCAAAGGACACTATGAATACAGCAAAGAGGCAACCTACAGAATGGAAAAAATCTTTACCAAATACATCTGACAGAGGATTAATATCCAGGATATACAAAGAACTAAAAAACCTAAATAATAAGAAATCAAACAATCTAATTAAAAAATGGGCTATGGAGTTGGAGAGATGGCTTAGGGGTTAAGGAGCTTGCTTGTGAAGCCTAAGGACATAGGTTCAATTCCCCAGTACCCACATAAAGCCAGATGCACAAGGTGACACTTGCACCTGGAGTTTACTTGCAGTGACTAGAGGTCCTGTGGCACCCATTCTCTCTCCTCTCAAATAAATAAATATTTTAAAATGGGCTATGGTATTAAATAGAGAGTTCTCAAAAGAAGAAATACAGACGGCGGGCTGGGGAAGGATGGCTTAGTAGTTATGGCATTTGCCTGCAAGGCCAAAAGACCCAGGTTTGATTCCCCAGGACCCAAGTTAGCCAGATGCACAAGGGGGCACACACATCTGGAGTTTGTTTGCAGGGTATAGTGGCTGTATGCCCTGGAACACCCATTCTGTCTCTCTCTGACTTCCTCTTTCTCTGTCAAATAAATAAATAAATGAATAAATAAATTGAATTCATGGCTTTAAGAAATACAGATGGGGCTGAAGAGATGGCTTAATGGGTAAGTGCTTGCCTGTGAAGGCTAAGAACCCCGGTTTGAGGCTCTATTCCACGTAAGCCAGATGCACAGGGTGGCACATGCATCTGCAGTTCATTTTCAGTAGCTGGAGGCCCTAGTGTGTCCATTCTCTCTCTCTCTATGTGCCTCTTTTTCTCTGTTGCTTTCAAATAAAAATGAACAAGAAATACAGATGGCATATAAAAATCTTAAAAAATGTTATACAATGGGAATGAAATCTGGCTCAGCCATTGTGGAAATCAGTGTGGAGGTTCCTGAGAGCTAAAAATAGATCTACCATAGGACCCAGCTATACCACTCCTAGGCATATAGCTAGGAAGTGGAACCAGCCTAGATGTCCCTCAACTGATGAGTGGATAATGAAGATGTGGCACATTTATACAATGGAGTTCTACTTACTGGTAAAGAAAAGTGAAGTTATGAAATTTTCAGGAAAATGGATGGATCTGGAAAGGATTATAATAAGTGAGGTAACCCAGGCCCAGTAAGCCAAATGTCACTTGTTCTCTCTCATATGTGGATCCTAGCTACAAATAACTGGACTTTTGTGTGAGTAGGAAGAAAACTCAGTAGAAGAGGCCTGTAGGCTAGAAAGGAGATATATAGGGAATAGAAAGGGAGGGAAGGGGGGAGTTAATAGGATGGTATTATATACATGTAAGTAGAAGAACAGATTAATGAGGGAAAAAAGGCCTAAGTGAGGTCAGTGGAAGAGATTGAGTAAAGGAAAGGTAGAGGGAGGGTTAATCACAATCTAAGAGGATATAAATAAATCATATGGAAACCTGCTTATTTGGACAATGGAACATTCAGGAGCACCATAGATTGTTAGCAGACAATTTTCAGTGACAGGGATGGGATACCTTCCAGTGAGTTGTGGTCTGGGGAGGTCCCTGATGCCCCTAAAACATTACAGGCCATTGCCAAGGCCCTTGGTTTCCCACCAGGAATAGATGGTGTTGCAGTCAGGTTTACAATGCTGGTAGAAATCACCCAACCAAGACAAGCTTGTGGAGAAAAGAGGTTTATTTTGGCTTATAGGCTTGAGGGGAAGCTCCATGATGGTAGGGGGAAATGAAGGCATGAGCATAGGGTGGACATCACCCCCTGGCCAACATAAGGCGGACTATAGCAACAGGAGAATGTGCCTAACACTGGCATGGGAAAACTGGCTGTAACAGCCATAATCCTGCCTCCAACAGTACACCACCTCCAGGAGGCTTTAATGTCCAATTGCCATCAACTGGGGAACCTAGCATTCAGAACATTTAAGTCTATGGAAACACCTGAATCAAGCAACCACATTCTGCCCCTGGCCCCCATAAACTAATAACTATACATGATGTAAAATGCATTGCATTCATCCAACTTTAAAAGCCCTCGTAGTTTTTTTTTACAATCAATTCCAGTGATGTTCATACATCCCCACAGTCCAAGATCTTTTAACTGAGCCATAATACCAACCCTCCCTGCCAAAAAACCCATAATGGCACAGAATAAATATTCACACTGCAAAAGATGGCATTGAGCATAGAAAAGAAATATTCAGCTAATACAAGATTTAAAACAATAAGGGCAAACATCAAACTCTGTAGCTTCAAGTCCAACAACTCTAGCCAGTGACAAATCTCCAAGTCTCATAATTCTAACAAGCAACAAGTCTCTGGAGTTCCAATTCCTCCCCTCCAGCGAGGCTACTCACAGTCCTGGAAAACTTCATTGGGGCTGGCAGCTTTCCTTTGCAGCCATCTTGTGATCTTGGCATCTCCACTGGGTCTCCACCGCAATCCATGGTTCATCCATGAGGTCTCCATGCAGGCAACCAGCAAACCTGCTTCACACTGCCCATGGCCATTCCCAAAACACAAGACTGTGTTGCAAACTCAATGACCCTCTCCTGCATTTCTTATACTCCACAATACCAGGTAGGGTGCCAATTTGTTAATCCAGGGGGGAATAAATCAGACTTTGAAGAACAGGACACTTCTTGAGCACTCAGACCCCTTTAAAAGAGTCTACATTCTTACTGTTGCCCCAGTATAGGTCAGCTAGTCCAATCTCAAAGGCTGTAATCTCTCAATTGCAACTGAACAGGCAGCAGTGCCCGCAAAGATTTTTTTTTTCCTGTGTCATATCCCTCTGCTCACACCAGTTCATTTCTATGCAAGGCAACCCTGCACAACTTCTCAGGACACTGGCATAATAGCAAGCCTTATACAAACTGCTAGCCCAGTTGAAGCAAAGCTCTTTTTCACCCTTATAAGCCAAATCTCACAGTCCATAGTTCTTACTGCATTCAGGGCTTTCAACTCTGACCAGAGTAGTCCATCAAGTTGTACTTACAGCACTGCAAGGCATCTCTTAGGCCAAGGTTTCAAATCCTTCCACATTCCTCTTGAAAATCAGCTCCAACTTTTAAAGATGGACTGAATGCATTACATTTTACATCATGGATGGTTAACAGTTTATGGGGGCCATGGGTGGAATATGGTGGTTTGATTCAGGTGCCCCTATAAACTTAGGTGTTCTGAATGCTAGGTTCCCAGCTGATGGGAGATTTGGGAATTAATGCCTCCTGGAGACAGTGTGTTATTGGGGGCAGACTTATGGGTGTTACAGCCAGTTTCCACTTGTCAGTGTTTGGCACACTCTCCTGATGCTATGGTCCACCTGATGTTGGCCAGGGGGTGATGCCCACCCTCTGCTCATGTCGTCATTTTTCCCTGCCATCATGGAGCTTTCCCCTTGAGTCTGTAAGCCAAAATAAGCCTCTTTCCCCGCCCCCCCAAAAAAAGAAAATCAGCTCCAAAAGGCCAAAGCCATGTGGTCAGGTGTCTAGCAGCAATCCCACTCTCGGTACCACTTTACTGGTGCAACCAGGTTCTCATTGCTTGTAGAAATCACCCAACCAAGAGCAGCTTGTGGAAAAAAGAGGTTTAATTTGGCTTACAGGCTTGAGGACAAGCTCCACGATGGCAGGGGAAAATGATGGAATGAGCATAGGGTGGACATCACCCTCCTGCCAACATAAGGTGGACCATAGCAACAGGAGAGTTTGCCTAACACTGGCATGGGGAAACTGGCTATAACACCTATAAGTCCACCCCTCACAATACACTGCCTTCAGGAGGCTTTAATTTCCAATTGTCATCAGCTGGGGAACCTAGCATTCAGAACACCTAAGTTTATGGAGGACACTTGAATCAAACCACCACAGATGGTAAGATTCTATTGCTGAAGACTCTATATACTTGGGCTGCAAGGTCACTGAGAAATCTTGCTGGAACTGAGCTGAAAACCTCCTCCATGTAGACCAGTTAACAGCAAGCTGGACAAAGCCATGCTGTATGAAGTTCAATGGGAGAGAAATAAATTAGCAGTGAAGATACTCAACAGTGGAGACTGCAAGCCTTATATTTGGCCAGCCAGGCCAAATGAGCCAACAGGTACAATAGTGGCACTTCTGTTATGGGGAAAACCAACTGCCCTCTAATTGGACTGGAGGCTCACTCCATGGGAGGGAATATACCCCTGTTACTGAAAACCTACAACAGGGGTAGTCATGAGCCTTAGGGGTATAACATCTGCTAGTATCTGGCTAAATGTATATACTATGCTCATCAAACTGCCAAGTAAGCACTTCTCTTTATGTTCATATCCATATATTAATGCTACTCTCACTTTTGGTTAGCGAACCTTCTCTTTTCAGATGGCAGCGACCTTCGGATGACTCAGAAGGCACCATGGTGCTGAGAAGAAGTGACAGAAGAGTGCTCAGCACTGCAATATCTCTATCACACCTTCCCAGGCTCAGGGTCCATTGTGGGAGAGGAAAGAATGAAAGAGCCAAAAGAAGGGTAGGACTCCTTACAACATGCTCCTCCAGACACAGAATGGCCTGGATATCTATGACCTTACAGTGCCTGACACTACCTACACAAGGCTATCATAATAGGAAGAAAAGATCATTACATCAAATTAAGAGAGCCTGAATGAGAGGAGGAGAGGATATGATGGAGAGTAGAGTTTCAAAGGGGAAAGTGGGTGGAGGGAGGAAAGTACCATGGGATATTGTTTATAATCATGAAAGTTGTCAGTAAAAAATGAAGAAAAAATGTTATACATCATTATACATTAGGGAAAGGCAAATTAAACTACTTTGAGATTCCATCACACTCCTATCAGAATGGCTACCATGAAGAAAACAAATGACAATAAATGCTGGTGAGGATGCAGAAAAAGAGGAACCCTTCTGCACTGTTGGTGGGAATGCAGTCTCATTCTGCCATTGTGGAAATCAGTGTGGAGGTTCCTGAGCCAGCTAAAAATAGACTTACCATATGATTCAGCTATAGCACTCCTAGGCAGATATCCTAAGGATTCTAATGGAGGAAGCCATGAGCCCTAAGGGTGTAATGCCTGTTGATGTCTGGCTAAATGCATATATAATCCTCACCAATCTGCCTGGTAAGAACTTTTCTTTTTTTTTTTTTTTTTAAATTTTTTTAATTTATTTATTTGAGAGCAACAGACACAGAGAGAAAGACAGATAGAGGGAGAGAGAGAGAATGGGCGCGCCAGGGCTTCCAGCCTCTGCAAACGAACTCCAGACGCGTGCGCCCCCTTGTGCATCTGGCTAACGTGGGACCTGGGGAACCGAGCCTCGAACCGGGGTCCTTAGGCTTCACAGGCAAGCGCTTAACCGCTAAGCCATCTCTCCAGCCCAAGAACTTTTCTTAATGTTCATACCCATATCTTTTTTTTTTTTTTTGAGGTAGGGTCTTGCTCTAGTCCAGGCTGACTTTGAATGCACTACATAGTCTCAGGGTGGCCTCAAACTCATGGCAATCTTCCCACCTCTGCCTCCTGAGTGCTGGGATTAAAGGTGTGGGCCACCACACCCAGCTCATACCCATAGCTTAATGCTTTTCTCACTTTTTATTTATTTGAGAGTTGGGGGGAGGGGGATAGAGGGAGGGAGGGAGAGAATGGATGTGCCAGAGCCCCAGCCACTGCAAACAAATTCCAGGTGCATGCCCCCTCCCCCAGTGCATCTGGTTTATGTGGGTCCTGGAGAGTCGAACTGGGATCCTTTGGCTCCACAGGCAAACGTCTTAGCAGCCAAGCCATCTCTCCAGCCCCTATTCTCACTTTTGGTTAGAGAAGCTTCTCTTTTCAGATGACAATGACATCTGAGATGACTCAAAAGACTCCATAATGCTAAGAAGAAGTGACAGAGGAGTGCTCAGCACTGAAAACTCTCTATCACACCTTCCAAGGCTCAGGGTCCATTGTGGCAGAGGTGACAGGGAGGATGTAAGTGCCAAAGGAAGGATAGGACTCCTTGCCTGTCAAGCCTAAGGACCCATGTTTGCTGTCCAGATCCCACATAAGCCAGATACAAAAAGTGAGGCAAGCACAAGGTTGCACATGCCCACTAGGTGGCACAAGCATCTGGTGTTCAATTTCAGTGGCTGAGGCCCTGGTGTACTAATTATCTCTCTCCTCTCTCTAAAAACTTTACCAAAAAAAAAAAAAAAACATGGTCTATATACTATGTTTTAGAATGATTTTTTCATTTGGTGTGTATGAACCAATATGCAGGGGAGTGAGTTGTCTTGTCCAAGGAAGCAAACGCTAGTGTATGACAAAGGCAAGCTAGTGCTTAGATCTGATTTTTTAAGTTCAGGGTTTTTATCACTTTATTTTTTCCTGCTCTTTCCCTTTTACACCTAGCACTTGCAGCCATTTACTGTTTTCCTACATTCTGCTCATTTCCATATTACTGCTCCCATGGTGTATACATGCACAGCTAGGACAGTCCCTGACACAGAGTAAGCACTTCATTATTGCTGATAAAGGAATGAATGAAAAGATAGGTGACTTGTACTTTAAATTTACCCTTACTTCTCTAAGTGATGGTCAGTGAAAACCATGTGGATATTTTGACTTGGATTTTACCAGATTATAATCAACCTTCCTTATTGAAAGTCAGGAAACAGGGTGAATAAGGCTATGAAATTAGAAGAAAGAGGTAAATTCTGGTATTTGCTACTCATGCTCCAGCTATTTCATTTAGAATCTGTGCAACTACTTACTCCATTTCAAATCTTAGAAGGTGTTTAAAGTCTCAGAGTAGTACATAAACTTTCATTTCCACTCTCCCTCTTTGTAACCATTCTTCCCCGTTGGAGTACTGTGGTGCTCTGGACTACTAGGGAAACCTTTCTTCTGCTTGTGTGGGGAAGTGCTAACATTATTATGTAGATCTTGTATGACTCCAATCTCTCAGAGGTTAGCAAAATTATCCTTTACTGTCATAATGTTTTCTCCTAAATCCTCAGATTATAATGCTTAACAATGATTTCATTCTTATTAACACCAGATAGAAATTTAGACAGTACTTTTGACTAAAGATCATAGGAAGATAGTATAACAAATAATTACATTTTACCTCTGGCTCTGTTGCAGTCATGTTTGCATTGCTGGCAGAAATCACCCAACCAAGAGCAGCTTTTGGGACAACAAACAAACAAACAAAAGGCAGGGTTTATTTTGGCTTACAGACTTGAGGGGAAGATCCATGATGACAAGTAAAATGATGGCATAAGCAGAGGGCGGACATCATCCCCTGGCCCACATAAAGTAGACAACAGCAACAGAAGAGTGTGTCAAACACTAGCAAGGGGACACTGGCTATAACACCCATAAGCCTACCTCCAACAACACACTCCCTCCAGGAGGTGTTAGTTCCCAGTGCTCCATCAGCAGAGAACCTAACATTCAGAACACCTATGTTTATGGGGTACACCTGAATCAAACCACCATATTCTGCCCTGACCCTCATAAACTGATAACTATATGATATAAAATGCAAGGCATTTATCCAACTTTAAAAGTCCCCATAATTTTTATCAATTCTAATGATGTTGAATCATCTCCATAATCCAAGGTCTTTTAACTGAGCCATACTACTCAAAAATCCTCTCACAACCCATAATGTCACAGAATAAATACTCACACTGCAAAAGATGGCATTGGCCAGGCGTGGTGGTACATGCCTTTAATCCCAGCACTTGGGAGGCAGAGGTAGAAGGATCGCCACAAGTTCGAGGCCACCCTGAGACTACATAGTTAATTCCAGATCAGCCTGGACCAGGGTAAGACCCTCCCTTAGAAAACAAACAACAACAACAAAAAGATGGCATTGGGCCTAGCAAAGAAATATTTAACCAATACAAGATTTGAACAGGGCAAACATCAAACTCTGTAGCTCCAAGTCCAACAACTCTAGTCAATGACAAGTCTCCAAATCTGATAATTCTAACCACTGACAAGTCTCTGGAATTCCAATTCTGTCCCTCCTACTCACAATCCTGGAAAACTTCATCCAGGTCCAGCAGCTTTCCTTAGCAGCCATCTTGTGGTCCTGGCATTTCCACTGCAATGTACATTTCATCCTCACAGCTCCATCAGGTCTCCATGTAGGCATCCCTAGCAGACCTGCTTCACCCTGTCCATGGCCATTTTCAAAACACAAAACTGTGTTGAAAATTCAATGGCCCTCCCTTTCCTACATTTCTCATACTCCATAATACCCAGTGGGCTGCCAATTTGTTAATCCAGGGGGAATAAAGCAGACTTTGAAGGTCAGGACACTCCTTCAGCATTCAGGCCTCTTCAAAAGATTTCATTCTTTCTGTTGTCCCAGTGCAGGTCAGATGGCCCAATCTCAATGGGCGTGATCTCTCATAGAATTGTAACTGAAGGGGCAGCAGTTTCAGCCCAGAGATTTATTTCTGTGCCCTATCCTTCTGTTAACACCAGTCCATTCTACGCAACACTGGACAAGTTCTCAGGACACAGGCACAACATGAAACCTCTCACACAAACCGCTTCTAGCCCAATGATGACATAAGCAGAGGGTGGACATCACCTCTTGGCCAACATAAGGTGGACACCAGCAACACAAAGCATTAGTTCCCAAATGTCTATGAGTTGGGAACATAGCATGCAGAACACCTATGTTTATGGGGGACACCTGAATTAAACCACAACAGACCCTAATTTATATTTGATCCATTTCTTTTTGATAACTTAAAAAGATAAAAATAGCCAGGCATGGTGGTGCACGCCTTTAACCCCAGTACTTGGGAGGCAGAGGTAGGAGTATTGTTGTAAGTTCGTGGCCACCCTGAGACAACAGAGTGAATTCCAGCTCAGCCTGGGATAAAGTGAGACCATACCTAAAAAAAAAAAAAAAAAAGTCCTATCAAGTTACTGAGTAACTTTTTTTTTAAATATTTTTTTTGTTCATTTTTTATTTATTTATTTGAGAGTGACAGACACAGAGAGAGAGACAGATAGAGGGAGAGAGAGAGAATGGGCGCACCAGGGCTTCCAGCCACTGCAAAAGAACTCCAGATGTGTGCGCCCCCTTGTGCATCTGGCTAACGTGGGACCTGGGGAACCGAGCATCGAACCGGGTCCTTAGGCTTCACAGGCAAGCGCTTAACCACTAAGCCATCTCTCCAGCCCATGAGTAACTTTTTTTTTTTTTTTTTTTGAGGTAGGGTTTCAATCTAGCTCAGGCTAACCTGGAATTCACTATGTAGTCTCAGGGTGGTCTTGAACTCATGATGATCATCCTATCTCTGCCTCCCAAGTACTGGGATTAAAGTCAAGGGCCCCACCATGACCAGCCCCGAGTAACTATTTCTTATATTATACAAAATTTATTATTATTATTTAAAAATATTTTTATTTATTTATTTATAAGTAGAGAGAGATAGAGAGAAGAGAGGCAGAGAGACAGAGAGAATTGGAGCACCAGAGCTTCTAGCCACTACAAATGAACTCCAGAGGCATGTTCCATTTGTGCATCTGGCTTTACTTGGGTACTGGGGTATTGAACTCGAGTCATTTGGCTTTGCAGGCAAGTGCCTTAACTGCTAAGCTATCTCTCCAGCCCCCCAAACATTTTTTTTTTATTTTTAAAAGTTTTATTTATCTATTTGAAAGAGAAAGTGAGAGAGAAAGAATGGGAGTGCCAGTGCTTTCAGCTGATACAAACAGACTCCAGATGTGTGCTCCACCCTGTGCATCTGGCTTACATGGTCCTGAGGAATTGAACCTGGGTTCTTTAGCTTTTCAGGCAAACACCTTATTGCAGTCAGGTTTGCATTGCTTGTGGGAAAAAGAGGTTTATTTTGGCTTATAGGCTCAAGGGGGGAGCTCCATGATGGCAGGGAAAACGATGACATGAGCAGAGGGTGGGCATCACCCCCTGGCCAACATAAGGTTTACAACAGCAACAGGAGATTGTGCCAAACACTGGCAAGGGGACACTGGCTATAACACCCATAAGCCTGCCCCCAACAATACACTGTCTCCAGGAGGTGCGAATTACCAAATCTCCATCAGCTGGAAACCTAACATCCAGAACACCTAAGTTTATGGGGGATACCTGAATCAAACCACCACATTCCACCCCTGGCCACTGTAAACTGATATCCATACATGATGTAAAATACAATGCATTCAGTCTGACTTTCAAAGTCCCCATAGTTTTTATCAATTCCAATGATATTCATACATCCCCATAGTCCAAGATCTTTTAACTGAGCCATAATACCAATAAAAAAAATTCCCCCTAAACCCATAATGGCACCGAATAAACATTCACACTGCAAAAAATGAAATTAGGCATAGCAAAGAAACATTCAGCCAATACAAGATTTAAAACAACCAGGCCAAACATCAAACTTTGTAGTTTCAAGTCCAATAACTCTAGCCAGTGACAAGTTTCCAAGTCCGGTAACTCTAACCAGCAACAAGTCTCTGGAGTTCTAATTCCACCACTCGAGTTAGGCTACTTGCAGTCCTTGGAAACTTCATCAGGGTGGCAGCTTTCCTTAGCAGCCATCTCGTGGTCCCGGCATCTTCACTGGGTCTCCACTGCAATCCATGGCATCCTCATAGCCTCGTGTGGTCTCCATGCAGGCAACCAGCAAACCTGTTTCACAAGGCCCATGGACATTTCCAAAACACAAGACCATGTTGCAAACTTAATGACCCTCTCTTTCTTGCATTTCTTATACTACACAATACCAGGATAGGGTGCCAATTTGATAATCCAGGGTGGAATAAAAAAGACTTTGAAGAATAGGACACTACTTGAGCATGAAGTCCCCTTCAAAAGAGTGTACATTCTTCCTGTTGTCCCAGTGCAGGTCAGCTGGTCCAATCTCAAAGGTTGTAATCTCTCAATTGCAGCTGAATTGGCAGCAGTTCACCCAAAGATTGTTTTTTCCTGTGTCATATCCCTCTGCTCACACCAGTTCATTTCTACCCAAAGCAACCCTGCACAACTTCTCAGGACACAGGCATAACAGCAAGCGTCTCACACAAACTGCTAGTCCAGTGCAGGCAAAGCTCTTTCTCATCCTCATAAGCCAAACCTCACAGTCCATAGTTCTTATTGCATTAAGGTCTTTCAACTCTGACCAGACTAGTCCATCAAGCTGTACTTACAGCACTGCAAGGCATCTCTTTGGCCAAGGTTTCAAATCCTTCCACAGTCCTCTTGAAAATCAGCTCCAAAACGCCATAACCATATAGTCAGGGGTCTAGCAGCAAAACCACTCCTTGGTACCACTTTACTGTTGCAGTCAGGTTCGCATTGCTGGTAGAAATGACCCAACCAAGAGCAGCTTGTGGGAAAAAGAGGTTTATTTTGGCTTACAGGCTCAAGGGGGACACTCCATGATGGCAGGGAAAACGATGACATGAACGGAGGGTGGACATCACCTCCTGGCCAACATAAGGTGGACAACAGCAACAGACGAATGTGCCAAACACTACCAAGGGGAAACTGGCTATAATACCTATAAGCCCTCCCCCAACAATACACTGTCTCCAGGAAGCTTTAATTACCAAATCTCCGTTAGCTGGGAACCTAATACACAGAACACCTAAGTTTATGGAGGACACCTGAACCAAACCACCACATACCTTAACCACTCAGCCATTTCTCCAGCCCCCAAATTATTATTATTTAATTAAGTTTTTATTTTGAGAAATACTAGACTGTGATAGTTTCCAAAAGGTTACATAAACTAAGAATCTATTGGATTGCTTTTGACCTCCAAATATTCAAGTACATATAATTCTGTCTAAAATAATGAAATAGTGATTTAATTTTCATTCTGCCATTGCAGCTTGGATACACATGGAGGCAGTACAGTTTAATTGATAGAGTCCAAGTTTGGTAGTTAATCTGGCATTTACAGGAAGGATGGCCTTGAACTCACTGTGATCTTCCTCCCTCTGCCTTCCAAGTACTAGGATTAAAGGTGTGTGTCAGCATACCTGGTGGTTACATTTCTATTATGGGAGATGGCAGAAGGATCTGGAACTTTGGTCTGTCCAACCTGTGAGCGGCTACTTGGGCCACAGACTTGCTGTACACATCTCAGCAAATTAAAAAAAAAATTGTGATGTTGGAAACTGAATCATGCCAGACAGGCAATCACAACACCACAGAGCTACAACCTCAGACCTTTGTGAATTTACTTTTAGCAAAAAAAATCTTTTAAATATTTTATTTATTTATTATTTTAAAGAGAGAGAGACAGGAGCAGATAGAGAGAGAATGGGTGCTCTAAGACCTTCAGCCACTGCAAACAAAACTGCAGATAGGGCCGGAGAGATGCTCAGTGATTAAGGCATTTGCCTGCAAAGCCAAAGGACCTAGGTTTGATTCCCCAGGACCCACATAAGCCAGATGCACAAGGTGGCACATGTGTCTGGAGTTCATTTGCAGTGTCTGGAAGGCCTGGCATTCCCATTCTCTTTCTCTCTTTCTTTCTCTTCTTTCTTTGCCTGCAAATAAATAAGAAAAAAATATATATATATGCCATATATATATAATATATATATATTTCAAGATGCATGTGCCACCTAGTGTATCTGGCTTACATGGGTACTGGGAAATTGAACCTAGGTCACTGGGCTTTGCAGGCAAGCACCTTAATGACTAAGCCATCTCTCCAGTACCGCCCCCCCCCCACCCCGCCAGCATTTTTTTGTGGTACTATTGACATGGAACTCACTTTGTAGCTCAGGTTGTCCTTGAACTCATGGCAATTCCCCAACCTCAATTTCTTGAGTGCTGGGATTAAAGGTGTGCATCACCATGGCTGGCTTCCTTAAAAAAAAGAACACATGTACATCTCCCTGCTTGTGGTGGTTTGAGTCAGGTGTACCCATAAACTTAGGTATTCTGGATGCTAGGTTCCCCAGCTGATGGCAAATGGAAATTAATGCTTCCTGGAGGCAGTGTATTGTTGGGGGTGGGCTATGGGTGTTATAGCCAGTTTCCCCATGCCAGTGTTTGGCACACTCTCCTGTTCCTGTTGTCTACCTTATGTGGGCCAGGGGGTGATGGCCATTGCCAAGGCGAGAAAGAGAGAGAGAGAGAGAGAGAGAGAGAGAGAGATTGAGAATGGGTGTGCCAGGGCTTCCAGCCACTGCAAACGAACTCCAGATGCATGTGCCCCCTTGTGCATCTGGCTAACGTGGGTCCTGGGGAACCGAGCCTTGAAATGGGGTCCTTAGGCTTCACAGGCAAGCACTTAACCGCTAAGGCATCTCTCCATCCCAACTATTCAATGTTCTTATCATAATAAACAATGCTCCCCCCAATTTCCAGGGTATCTATTTTTTTCAAATGAATTCTTTATTCTCTCCTTTTCATAATAGATTTGTGTTATCATTTTTTAAAAAGTTGACAAAGCTTTCAGAAAAATCTGGCTGTTAGCAGAGATGGAGAACAGATGGCCACTAGATATCAGACCCAGAAAGGTGACTTACTCTGCACAAATATGCTAACAGTCATAATTTTGGGACACTGAAAAATCCTTGACTCAATGTAAAGCCCAGGCTGCGGTTTATAATAAAAATAATTACCACAGCATCCCATGCAAATGAAAATACATGGTTTAACCAGCTACAGACATGCTGAATATTAAAAGGGATACATCCAAATCCTATTGTTATTTGGAAACAAAACAAAACACAAGTAAGTTTTCCTAGAGACTTCACTGAAAGTCATTACAAATATCTTAAAATAGTCTTCAAAAACTGGCGACTTGGCTGTTTGTGGTGGCAGTTTGGGCTACACAGTGAGACTGCCTCTATTCTTTGAGTGTATATATGTATATATTGGTGTGTGTGCATGTGGAGGCCAGAGGAGAACTTTGGGTGCCACTCTCTGTTGCTCATCTATGACTTTCTTGAGATGGGGTCTGTTGCAGTCAGGTTCGCATTGGAATATATGAATAACATTATTCCTTTGGGACTTACAAGGTTGACCTCTATGTTTTATTTTGTAGTACTGTTGTGAACATCAGTAATCATCTTGGTCTGAAGCTCAATAAAACTGAGAAGAAATTTTTAAGGAAACAGACTAAAGCCAAGCATACTTTGCTGAAACATGAAGGCATCAAGGCAGTGTTCTATGCCACTCAGGTGAAATAAAGATGTAGATGTATTGATGTGTGTGGCAGTCAGGTTCACAGTGCTAGTAGAAATCACCCAACCAGGAGCAGATTGTGTGAAAAAGAGGTTTATTTTGGCTTACAGACTTGGGGGGAAGCTCCGCGATGGCAGGGGAAAACGATGGCATGACCAGAGGGTGGTCATCACCCCCTGGCCAACATAAGGTGGACAACAGGAGTAGGAGAGTGTGCCAAACACTGGTATAAGGAAATTGGATATAACAGCCATAAGTCTGCTCCCAACAATATACTCCTTTCAGGAGGCATTAATTCCCAAATCTCCATCAGCTGGGAACCTAGCATTCAGAAGACCTAAGTTTATGGGGGATACCTGACTCAAACCACCACATTCCACCCCTGACCCCCATAAACTGATAACCATACATGATGTAAAATGCAATGAATTCATCCAACTTTAAAAGTCCCCATAGCTTTGAACAATCCCAATGATGTTCAAACATCCCCATAGTTCAAGATCTTTTTTTAAAAAATTTTTATTTATTTACTTATTTGAGAGTGACAGACACAGAGAGAAAGACAGATAGAGGGAGAGAGAGAGAATGGGCGCGCCAGGGCTTCCAGCCACTGCAAATGAACTCCAGACGTGTGCGCCCCCTTGTGCATCTGGCTAACGTGGGACCTGGGGAACCGAGCCTCGAACCGGGGTCCTTAGGCTTCACAGGCAAGCGCTTAACCACTAAGCCATCTCTCCAGCACTTCAAGATCTTTTAACTGAGCCGTAATACCAAAAAATAACCTCAAAAAGAACAATAATGGCACAAAATAAACATTCACATTGCAAAATATGGCACTGAACATAGCAAAGAAATATTCAACCAATACAAGATTTAAACCAGGGAAAACATCAAACTCTGTAGCTTCAAGTCCAACAACTCTAGCCAGTGACAAATCTCCAAGTCGGATAATTCTAACCAGCAACAAGTCTCTGGAGTTCCAATTTTGCCCTTCAGCTAGGCTACTTACAGTGCTGGAAAACTTCACTGGTGCCAGCAGCTTTCCTTAGCAGCCATCTTGTGGTCCTGGCATCTCCACTGGGTCTCCACTGCAATCCATAGTTCATCCTCATGGTTTCATGGGGTCTCCATGCAGGAACCAGAAAACCTGCTACACACTGACCATGGCCATTTCCAAAACACAAGACCATGTTGCAAACTCAATGACTCTCTCTTTCCTGAATTTCTTATACTCCACAATACCAGGATAGGGTGTCAATTTGTTAATCCAGGGGGGAATAAAGCAGACTTTGAAGAACAGGACACTACTTCAGCATTCAGGCCCCTTCATAAGAATCAACATTCTTCTTGTTGCCCCAACACAGGTCAGCTAGCCCAGTCTCAAAGGTTGTAATCTCTCAATTGCAGCTGAACGGGCAACAGTTCACCCAAAGATTTTTCTTTCTGTGCCATATCCCTCTGCTCACATCAGTCTGTTTCTACACAAAGCAACCCTGCACAACTTCTCAGGACACAGGCATAATAGCAAGCTTCTCATACAAACTGCTATCCCAGTTGAAGCAAAGCTCTTTCTTACCCTCATAAGCCAAATTTCACAGTCCATAGTTCTTACTGCATTCAGGTCTTCAGCTCTGACCAGAATAGTCAATCAAGCTGTACTTACAGCACTGCAAGACATCTCTTAGGCCAAGGTTTCAAATCCTTCCACAGTCCTCTTGAAAATCAGCTCCCAAAGGCCAAAGCCACACAGTCAGGCATCTAGCAGCAATCCCACTCCTTGGTACCACTTTACTGTTGCAGTCAGGTTTGCATTGCTTGTAGAAATCACCCAACCAAGAGCAGTTTGTGGAAAAAAGAGGTTTAATTTGGCTTACAGGCTTGAGGGGAAGCTCCATGATGGCAGGGGAAAATGATGACATGAGCAGAGGGTGGACATCACCCCTGGCCAACATAAATTGGACAATGGCAACAGGAGATTGTTCCAAACATAAGCCTGCCTCCAACAATACACTCCTTCCAGGAGGCATTAATTCCCAAATCTTCATCAGTTGGGAACCTAGCATTCAGAACACCTAAGTTTATGGGGGACACCTGAATCAAACCACCACAGGGTCTCTCCCTCAACCTGAAGCTGTGTTTTTTGGTCAGTGAGGCCAGTTTCCACTGCACTGCAGATTAGTGTTAGAGATGTGCATGGCCATGTTCAGCTTATGTGGGTTTTGGGGAGATGAATTCAGGTTGTCCCAGGTCCTCTTGGGTCCTCATGCGTAGGTACATACACTCTTACCCACAGAGACATCTATCTTCCCAGCCCCATTTTTATTAAAAAGTTATTCCTTTGTACTTTTTTTTATAGAGAATTTGATATTCATAGAGTACTTAATAAATATGAATGACCATAAGTAATGTTTTTGTTTTTATTTCTATTTATTTATTTGAGAGAGACAGACAGAAAGGGAAAGAGGCAGAGAGAGAAAGAGAATGGGTGTGCCAGGGCCTCTAGCCACTGCAAACAAACTCCAGATGTGTGCGCCCCCTTGTGCATCTGGCTAAAGTGGGTCCTAGAGAATTGAGCCTTGAACCGGGGTCCTTAGGCTTCACAGGTAAGAGTAGAGGTATCCTGGTTAAGGATCAAAGTGTTGTCAGGTGAAAAGCAAAATTAATAACACAAATGCAATCCACAACAAGAAAATCTTTTTTTTTTTCCTCTGTGAGGAGTCTAGCCATTCTGTATCATTTCCAAGGCCCAGTGGATGAAATGGAGTAACTTACCAGTTTGGTTTCTACAATGTGCCTTTAAGCTGCCTTACTTCAAAACAGAAGAACATTTGCAGAATGTAATATTGAGTAACAGTACTGAAGTTGGTTGTTACAGGCTCTTAACCTCTGAGTATTAAATGGTTGCATCTTAATTATTTATACAGACCATTGAAAATTTATCTCATCCAATGTTCAGAGATAAACAGGTTAGCCATTCTTCCCACTATTTCTGCAGGCAAGTCCTTGTTTACAGTGAAGTCTGATGGAAATGCAAGGGTCACTTTTTCCAAGCTTCTTCATGAAAAGGATACTGAAGGCCATCACTACACAGCACACTGTGACATAAGGACTTTTTCGTTCACCAATTCTGCCACACTTCCAAAATGTCCCCAACAATCCACTTTTATTTCTGTCCAGGACGCTGGGTACCAAGGATCAGGTATAAGCTCATGTTCATACAAGCAGCAAGATTACAGTCAACAGATTGTGGAAATTGAAAATGCAGACGTGGTGAAGCTGGGGTAGCCCCAGCCACATCACCCTTCTGGCCCATGGCGGAAGCCTGTGCGTCCAGGTTATCTTTTGATATTCTGTGCAAGTGCACAGAATAGCTTAGAACCTGGGACTTCACTTGGCCTGGCCTAGGCATGCGCTTCTTTCCTATCAATGTACTTAGCAACCTAAGACTCTCACCTGCATTGAGCTGCATGTATGCACTCCAACACATTCCAAACAATGAAGTAAACCCTTCCTCCCCTAGCGATTAATTTTTGATAACTTTCCTTTTGTAGTTAGTTTCCATTTAAACATGTTACTGGGTATATCCAGGAGCAAAGTGCAGGGGGACAATCCAACCTGAAGCAGTTTTGAGTGCAGGCACAGTAAGGAAAACTATCCTCTGAGTGAACTTTCCTGGAAGACCCCCTTATTAACTACCTTATGTTTATGTATAATGGGCATACATATGATGCAAATCAAATGCATTAAGGGAAAGGACATGTGCAGAAGAGAAAGGCTTACATAACCTAAGCCTGTCAATCCAAGCAGAAAGACCCCCCCACCAACACCATCCCTAACAACCAACTCCTTTTACTCCTGGACCCCATGAAAAGGAATCCCTGGAAACTCTCTGCTCTGGGGAAATCTAGCTCAAGGAGCCTTCAGCTCTCTTGCAGTATATCCCTATATATTTCATACTTTTGTTTTTACTCTGTAATAAAATTTCTTGCTGCTTTGTTATCTATGTGTGCTTCTTAGAACCTCATAACACCCTGACAGGGACCACAGGTCCTACTTCCATCATTGCCTTTGCCTGGATGGCTCTATAGATCCCATAGACACATCCTCTTTGGTTTCTTCTGTGTTCCTTCGGTCACACCAGTGGGCTCTGTCCTAGTGACTTTATATTCAAAATTCTTTTCTAGGTCCCAAGAGAAAAATGATACCACCCAAAGTTGGGAAAGGAGCCCTACTCAGGAATTAGAAACAAGGCTTACAAGTAACTGAGGGCCTTTAAAAAAAAATCAAGGCTGGAAAGATGGCTAAGTGATTAAGATGCTTTCTTGCAAAGACTAACAACATAGGTTTGATTCTCCAGTACCCATGTGAATCCAGGTGCACAACATGGCACATGCATCTGGAGTTGAAATGGCTAGAGGCCCTGGAATGTCAATTTTCACCTCTCTCTCTCTCTCTCTCTCTCTCTCTGCCTATCTTCTCTCTCTGCTTACAAATAAATAAGTAAACAAATATTTTCAAAAATCCTGTCTTCTCCTATGCCAAGGCACATCTGGAAGTGTCCGCCAGCTCATCCCCAGTGGAGAAAGCACGACTCATAGCCTGACCTTGGATGATTTTTTTTTTTTTCTAGGCAGACTCTCACTCTAGCCCAGGCTGACTTGCAATTCATTATGCAGTCTCAGGGTGGTCTTGAACTCATTGTGATCCTCCTACCTCTACCTTCCAAGTACTGGGATTAAAGACGTGCGCCACCACACCCGGCTGTTTGAATGACCTTTTGAGTAGGTCTGATTCCCAGTCTCTGGTCAGTTTGAATTTGGTATCTCTTTTAAAAATATATATATATTGGGCTGGAGAGATGGCGTAGCGGTTAAGCGCTTGCCTGTGATGCCTAAGGACCCTGGTTCGAGGCTCGGTTCCCCAGGTCCCACGTTAGCCAGATGCACAAGGGGGCGCACGCGTCTGGAGTTCGTTTGCAGAGGCTGGAAGCCCTGGCGCGCCCATTCTCTCTCTCTCCCTCTATCTGTCTTTCTCTCTGTGTATGTCGCTCTCAAATAAATAAATAAAAATTTTTTAAAAAAGAAGTGAAGTTGCTAGATTATGTAACAACTTCTGCATTTAAAAAAAATAAAAAAAAATATATAAATAAAACAAACCTAGCTAAAACAAAAACCAAAAAAAATCCTGTCTTCTAATTTATTTTACATGGGTGACATGTGCTATACTGCTCAAAAAAAAAACTCAAACCTCTTTTTCAAGGTAGGGTCCCGTTTTAGCCCAGCGTGACCTGGAATTCACTGTGTAATCTTAAGGTGGCCTGGAATTCAGGGTGATCCTCCTACCTCTACCTCCTGAGTGTTGGGATTAAAGGCATGTGCCACCATGCCTGGCCTCAAAAAACACCTCTTAATGACTGCTCACTGTCTACAGAATGAAACACAAATTCTTTGACTTGTTATTTAAGACCCTTCACAATCTGTTTCCAATCTAGTCTTCCTTATCTTCTCCTATTTCCTATCATTGAGCCTGCCTCTTTCGTCTAGATAGGATATTTTGGACTTTATCTGGCTTCCAAATTGTCTCTTACTCATCACCTCTCCAAGTCCTAAACATAATCAAAATCTCAGGGAAAGGATCATCTCCACTCCCAGGGCCATCTTATCTAGTTGTAAATTCCTACATAATTTATAGCACTTGACATTTAGTGACTTATTTTGCCAGCCAACTGGTAATACATATGCCTTTTTCCTTGATGCTAAGAACACAGGTACATATAGTTATTAATATGTATTAAAGCTGGAAGTGTAGCCCAGTGGTAGAGCACTTAACATGCACAAGGCCCTGGGTTGAATCCCAACCACTCATTAATCATAGGAAAAATACATATAATAAGTCTTGAGCTCATGGACAGTATATTAAGCTAAAGCTTGGACATATGTTCTGTGGAAATGCAACTATACTTGGAAAAACACAGGACTACCATTTGTTTTGGGGCAATTGCAAATTGAGAAAAACCCATCCAAATTTTATGACCAAGTCTTAAGTCCTTTTTATTGATGTCTTTAAGTTTGTTTTCCAGCCAATGTGTGTGTGTGTGTGTGTGTGTGTGTGTGTGTGTGTGTGTGTGTGTGTTGCAGGGCAGTAAAGAGGACATTATTTAACATATATGAATTGAGGTCTAACTGTTTTTCATTTGATCTGATTTAATGCAAAAACAAGTAAATCAAAGTCTGAAGATAAAGTACATTAAATCTCATAATATTCTCAGATGATTTATTTTGACAAGTGTTTAAATTATTTAGCCATTCTGAATTTATTTAGATTTAATTATTTATAACAATACACTGTAGTACATTAGTAAATGTCTTGAAGAGTGTTTTGTAAAAGTAGGCAGTGTCTTGTTAATAATATCACAACAGCTCTACCATTTAATTTTTTGCTGACAAGTGATCTGAGCTTCTGAGAATAATTATAAGACACATTAAGGGACAGGTCTTAGATGATTGATACAGGATGACACTTATTTGCCTTTCAATTCTTCATGCTACTATAGTTTTTCAATACTTTTCAAAACTGTCAGCAGTTCAATAAGAATTTTAGTTCAGTCTTGAGCTTAAAATATCATCTTTATGTGCACTCAGTGCTGCATGCCCAAATTTTTCAAGTGCTTACTTACTACTTTTAAATGATGTTCCATTACATTATAAAGATCAAAACCTCTTCTCTTTTTATTTATGCTTGGAAAATTTTCAAAAGCACTTCAGTATTTGTATAATAATGCAATAATCTTCGATGTAGATTTCACATGCAACAACTCTAGATAATGAGACTGGCTTCCTTGTGCATTTTAACCCTAGTTTTCTTTTTTTTTCTCGTTGACATTTTCAGTAAAGAATATTGAATATATTCTTCCACAAGAATTAGCAAAGAGGGCTACATTAAGGCATTCCCAGAATTTGTTGGCTTTGAGAACAAAACTCAAAAGAACCAGTGTATTAATTGACTCTTGGAGTAGATCTCAACCACAGGAATACCCACTCTAAGATGCATTGCTAGTAAGCACTAGGGAAAAGATACAAGCCTAGGGCCGGTAAAACAATCCAGAAAGTTAGACCTTTAGTACAATCAAAGAGAGAATGACAACTGGTATAATGGTTCATGCCTATAATCTCAGATCTTAGGAGGCTGAGGCAGAGGATTGCTGTGAATTTGAGGCCATCCTGGCCTATAGAATGAGCTCCAGATCAGCCTGGGTTACAGAGTGACACCCTGTCTCAAAACAAAACAAAACAAAAAATGAAACTATCAAGGGAGATACTCTATCTCATATGCAGAAAGACCTAAGTCACTGGAAACATGGAATCTACTGTGGACATTTGTTAATATGACATCTTTATACCTGACTTCCATCCACTTTCCTCCTAGCAAGCCTTCCTCATTTTCAAAGGCTGGATAAAAATTAGATTTCCCACATTCCTTTGTGATCACCTTTTTCTTCCTTCTCCTTTATTCTTCTTAAAAAAATTTTTTTTTTGAGAGAGACAGGGAGAGAAAGATATATATATATATATGTAGAGAGAGAGGGAGAATGGGTGCACCAGGGCCTCTAGCCACTGCAAATGAACTCCAGATGCATGTGCCACCTGGTCACTTTGCTTACGTGGGGCCTGGGGAATTGAACCTGGGTCCTTTGGCTTTGCAGGCAAGTACCATAATTGCTAAGCCATCTTTCTAGCCCCTCCTTTATTCTTCCTAATAGGCATTTATTTTTATTTTATTTTATTTTATTTTATTTTATTTTATTTTATTTTATTTTATTTTGGTTATTCAAGGTAGGGTCTCACTCTAGCCCAAGCTGACCTGGAATTCACTATGTATTCTCAGGGTAGCCTGGAACTCATGGTGATACTCCTACCTCTGCCTCCTGAATGCTGGCATTAAAGCTGGGTGTGGTGGTGCACACTTTTAGTCCCAGCACTGAGGAAGCAGAGATAGGAACTCTAGAACTAGAACTCACTGTGAGTTTGAGGTCACCCTGACACTACATAGTGAATTCTAGGTCAGCCTGGGCTAGAGAGAGAACTTACCTGAAAATAATTTTTAAAAATTGTTTTTGAGGCAAACCCTTGCTTTTTTTTTTTTTAATGTAAGAGAGTGGGAGTGAGAGAGCATTGGCATGCCAGGGCTTCCAGCCATTGTAATTAAACTCCAGATGTGTGCCACCTTGTGTACATGTGCTACCTTGTGCATTTGGGTCACCTTGTGTGTCTGGCTTATGTGGGGTCTCTAGAGTTGAGCATGGGTCCTTAGGCTTTGCAGGCAAATGCCTTAACTGCTAAGCCATCTTTTAAGCACTTAATGGACATTTTTATAAACACAATTGTTGAATGAATTATATATGGGACCCATATAGAGCCAAAGCTCTAAAATTAAGTAAAACAAAGGCACTAAAATGGATTATCTTTTACAGTTCTTCAGACCTACATTTATATCTACATATATATATATATATATATATTTTTTTTTTATTTCATTTATTTATTTTGGTTTTTCAAGGTAGCATCTCATTCTAGCTCAGGCTGAACTGGAATTCACTATGTAGTCTCAGGATGGCCTCTAATTCACAATTCTCCTACCTCTGCCTCCCAAGTGTTGGGATTAAAGGTGTGTGCCACCATGCTTGATTTATATATATAAACCTATATATATATATATATTTTTTTTTTTTTTCTGTGAAGACTAGTGTCTTTTTTTTTTTTTTTTTTTTTTTTTTTGGTTTTCTGCTGTAGGGTCTTGTTCTATCCCAGACTGGCCTGGAATTCACTATGTAGATTCAGGGTGGCCTCTACTCACGGTGATCCTCCTACCTCTTCCTCCAGAGTGCTGGGATTAAAGATGTGTGCTACCACGCCCAACTGAAGACTAGTATCTTTATTAGGGGCAAAGTACTACCCAATAAAATATTTTCATCATTATTGCTCATTACTTGATCTTAAACCTTTTTTTTTTTAGGTAGGGTCTTGCTCTAGCTCAAGCTGACCTAGAATTAGTTTCAGGCTGGCCTTGAACTCAGAGATCTTCCTACCTCAGCCTCCCTAGTGCTGGGATTAAAGACATGCACCACCACACCCAGGAGACAGAGAAAGAGAGATAGAGAGGGAGAGAATGGGCACACCAGAGCCTTCAGTCATTGTTCATGAGCTCCAGATACATGTGCCACTGTGCATCTGGCTTTACATTGTTATTGGGTACTGGGGAATCAAACTCAGGTCAATAGGATTTACAGACAAATGCCTTAATGGCTGAGTTATCTCTAGCCCTCAAACCATTTCTAAAACTTTTTTTTTCATTTTTTCTTTGTTTGTTTATTTTTATTTATTTATTTGACAGTGACAGACAGTGGGAGAAAGAGAGGGGGTGTTGCGGTCCGGTTCTCACTGCTGGTAGAAATCACCCAACCAAGAGTAGCTTTCTGGAAAAAAAGAAATTTATTTTGGCTTACAGGCTTGAGAGGAAGCTCCACGATGGCAGGGGGAAACGATGGCATGAGCAGAGGGTGGACATCACCCCCTGGCCAACGTAAGATGGACCATAGCAACAGGAGGGTGTGCCAAACATTGGCATGGGGAAACTGGCTATAAAGCCCATAAGCCCGCCCCCAACAATACACACCCTCCAGGAGGCATTAATTCCCAAATATCCCTCAGCTGGGGAGCTAGCATTCACAACACCTAAGTTTATGGGGGACACCTGAATCAAACCACCATAGGGGGAGAGAGAGAATGGGTGCATCAGGGCCTCTAGCCACTGCAAACAAACTCCAGATACATGTGCCACTTTGTGCATCTGGCTTACATGGGACTGGGGAACCGAGCCTTGAGCCAGGGGCCTTAGGCTTCACAGGTAAAGCGCTAAGATATCGCTCCAGCCCCCTGTTTTGTTTTTTGAGGTAGGGTCTTCCCTAGCTCAGGTTGACCTGAAATTCAATATGTAATCTCTGGCTGGCTTTGAGTGCTGGGATTATAAACCATGCACTAACACACCTGACTTTTTTTTTTAAAGTTATAATCCACTTCTATTTATTACCTTCTCTTGTTCCCCCTTCCCCATCCTCTTCTGCTGAATCCCTTATTTCAAGCTAGTTCTTCTACTTGATGTTTTCTTTTTAAAAATTTCTGTTTATTTATTTGAGAGAGAGGCAGAGAGAAAGCGGGGGAGAATAGGCACGCCACTGCAAACGAACTCCAGATGCATACGCCTCCTTGTGCATCTGGCTTAAGTGGGTCCTGGGGAATCAAACCTGGGTTCTTTGGCTTTGCAGGCAAGCACATTAACTGCTAAGCCAGTCACTGTGAGGTCATGAAAGCTATGGGTAAGTCATGTTCAGAAGACAGTTTTCCAGAGCAGTCCTCCCATTCCCTGGCACTTACATTCTTTCTGCTTCCTCTTCTGCCGTGATCCCCAAGCCTTTGAGGGGTTAACAGAGATGTTTCATTTAGCACTGAGTGCTTAACAATTTTTCCCAATATTTTTATGAGTTTTGAGTCTCCCTAATAGTCCCTGTCAGCTGTAAAAAGAAGATTCTGTGATGGTGAGAGCAGCACTCTAATCCATGAGTGTGGACATAAATATTTAGAGGGCAATTTGATGGATACAGCATATCCTTTTAGCCAAACAACAGTAGCAGCTTCCCTCACAGGTCCTATGGACCTCCTAGCCATAGGTTTTTGACTTGGTTTAAATTATATTTTATGCAAATTTTAGGGCCTGGTGTGGTGGTACATGCCTTTAATTCCAGCCCTTGGGAAGCAGAGGTAGGAGGATTGCTGTGAGTTCAAGGCCACCCTGAGACTACAGAGTGAATTCCAGGTCAGCCTGGGCTACAGCAAGACTCTACTATGAAAAACAAAAAAAAAATTATATTTTATATATTTTATTTTTTTTAATTTGCCTTAAAAATAAGGTATATCATAAAAGTGGACAAACATAAATAAACTCCTGTACCCCAGAAATTTCTTTCCTTCATTCCCCCAGTTGATAGTATATTCCCTTCGTAGGACAACTATAGCACTGTTTTACAAAGTAGGTGGCCTAAAGCAACAGAAATTTTTTCTTTCTCAGGTCTGTAGGCTGAAGTCTAAAGTCTTTGGAGGGAATATTCTTCTATGATTTTCTCCTAGCTTCTGATGGTTACCAACAAAACACATACGCAGATACACACACACACATACACACACGAGTTCCTAGAGGAAATAACAGAAACCAAAGTTCAGGGGAAGCCCAGGCTAGAGTTAACATTTTGGAAAAGCAGGGAATTGTTAGTCTATGGTTGACATTTAAGACCACTGGATTAGAAAATAAGGAATAGCTATGTATGGTTAATCATAAAATCTAAAGCTTCTTCAGGTTAATTTTGTCCCATCATTTATTAAATTTTATTTATTTACTTATTTGAGAGTGACAGACAGAGAAAGAGGGAGAGAGAGAGGGAGCACCAGGGCCTCCAACCACTGCAAACGAACTCCAGACACGTGTGCCCCCAGTGCATCTGGCTAATGTGGGTCCTGGGGAATTGAGCCTTGAACCGGGGTCCTTAGGGTTCACAGGCAAGTGCTTAACCACTAAGTGATCTCTCCAGCCCTAAATTTTACTTTATTGTATTTTAGGTTAGCATACAGCATACTGGTTTTATCATAGCATCTTGATGCAACTGTGTCAATAATCTATTATGATTATTGTTTTTTATATATTTAAATTTTTTATTTATTTGAGAGAGTGAGAGAGAAAGAGAGAGAGAGAGAGAGAGAGAGAGAGAGAGAGAGAGAGAGAGAGAGACAGAAAGAGAAAATGGGTGTGCCAAGGCTTCTAGCCACTGTAAATGAATTCCACATGCATGCACCACCTTCTGCATCTGGCTTACATGGGTCCTGAGGAATTGAAATTGGGTCCTTAGGCTTTGTAGGCAAGTGCCTTAACCAATAAGCAATCTCTCCAGCTCTATTTTGTTTTATTGAGGTAGGGTCTTGCTCTAGCCCAGGCTGACCAGGAAGTCAGTATGCAGTCTCAGGGTGCCTCAAACTCATAGCAATCCACCTACCTCTGTCTCCTAAATGCTGGATTTCAAGGCATGATCCACCATGTCTTGCAACACCTTTTATTCTTTTCTGTAATCAGGCCACTTTATTATCTTTATTCTTGAAAATATATTTATTGGGCTGGAGAGATGGCTTAGTGGTTAAGTGCTTGCCTGTGAAGCCTAAGGACCCCGGTTCGAGGCTCAGTTCCTCAGGTCCCACGTTAGCCAGATGCACAAGGGGGCGCACGCGTCTGGAGTTCGTTTGCAGAGGCTGGAAGCCCTGGCGCACCCATTCTCTCTCTCCCTCTATCTGTCTTTCTCTCTGTGTCTGTCGCTCTCAAATAAATAAATAAGTAAATAAATTAAAAAAAAAGAAAATATATTTATTGACAACTTCCATAATTGTAAACAATGTCCCATATCCCATGGTAATTCACTCCCTCCACTACTTTCCCCTTTAAAACTCCACTCTCCATCATATCCCCTCCCCCTCTCAATCAGTCTCTCTTTTATTTTGATGTCATGATCTTTTCCTCCTATTATGATGGTCTTGTGTACGTAGTGTTAGGCACTTTAAAGTCATAGATATCCAGGCCATTTTTAATCTGAAGGAGCACGTTATAAGGAGTCCTACCCTTACTTTGGCTCTTACATTCTTTCTGCCACCTCTTCTGGAATGGACCCTGAGCCATGGAAGTTGTGATTGAGATATTTCAATGCTGAGCACACCTCTGTCACTTCTCCTCAGCACCATGGTGCCCTCTGAGTCATCCCAAGGTCCCTGCTATCTGAAAAGAGAAGTGTCTCTAGCCAAAAGTGAGAGTAGCATTAATATACAAGTATGAATGTTAAGAGAAGTGCTTACTGGACAGTTTGGTGAGCATAGTATATACTTTTAGCCAGATAGCAGCAGATGTTACACTCCTAGGGCTCATGACTACCCCTCTTGTAGGTTTTCAGTATCAGGGATATATTTCCTCCCATGGAACAGGCCTCCAGTCAAATTAGAGGGCGGTTGGTTTCCACCATAGCAGACATGCCACTATTGCACCCATTGGCTCATTTGTCCTTGCTGGCCAAATATAACGCTTGCAGTGTCCATGGTTGGGTATATCCACTGGTGATTTCTCTCTCTCCCATTGAACTGCATGCAGCATGGCTTTTTCCAGCTTTCTGTCAGTTAGTCTACCTGGAGGAGGTTTTCAGCTATCTCCAGCAGAGATTCTTAGCGACCTAGCAGCCGAAGTTTGTGGAGTCTCCAGAAATAGGGTCTTACCTTGCATTCCTAGTGGGAAACCAAGGACCTCAACAATGGCCTGTAATGTTTTGGGGTCATCAGAGAACTCCCTGGCCATCAACTCACTGGAAGGTATTCCATCCCTGGCACTGAAAATTTTCTAGTAACAATCTTTGGCTCTTGTATGTTCTATTATCCAAAAAAGTAGGTTTACATATGACTTATTTATATCCTCTTAGATTTTGATAAACCCTCCCTTCACCTTTCCTTAAACAATCTGTTCCCCTGACCTCACTTAGGCCTTTTCACCCCTATTAATCTGTTCTTCAACTAACATATATACAATACCATCCTACTAGGTCCCCAACCCTCCCTTTCTATTCCCTTTATATCTCCTTTCTAGCTTACTGGCCTATGCCACTGAGTTTTATTCCTACTCACAAAGACGTCCAGTTATTTGTAGCTAGGATCCACATATGAGAGAGAACATGTGATGTTTTGGTTTTGGGGCCTGGGTTACCTACTTAGTATAATCCTTTCCAGATCCATCCATTTTCCTGCAAATTTCATAACTTCATTTTTCTTTACCACCAAGTAGGACTCCATTGTATAAATGTGCCACATCTTCATTATCCACTCATCAGTTGAAGGACATCTAGGCTGGTTCCATTGCCCATCTATTGTGAATTGAGTGGCAATAAATATGGTTGAACAAGCATCTCCAAGGTAGTGAAATGAGTCCTTAGGATATATGCCTAGGAGTGCTATAGCTGGGTCATATGGTAGATCTATTTTTAGCCTTCTCAGAAATGTCCACACTGATTTCCACAATGGCTGGACCAGATTGTATTCCCACCAACAGTGTGTAAGGGTTCCTCTTTTTCTGCATCCTCACTAGCAACTATGTTCATTTGTTTTCATGATGGTAGCCAATCTGACAGGAGTGAGATGGAATCTCAATGTAGTTTTAATCTGCATTTCCCTGATGACTAGAGATATTGAACTTTTTTTTTAGATGTTTATATGTCATCTGTGTTGCTTTTGAGAACTTCTATTTAGTTCCATAGCCCATTTTTAATTGGGTTGTTTGATTTCTTATTATTTATTTTTTTGACATCTTTGTATGTCCTAGATATTAGTCTTTTGTCAGATGTATAGCTGGCAAAGATTTTCTCCCATTCTGTAGGTTGCCTCTTTGGTCTATTCACAGTGTCCTTTGCCATACAAAAGCTATGTAATTTCATGAGGCCCCAGCTGTTGATCTATGATTTTATTTCCCCAGCAATTGGGGTTGTATTCAGAAAGTCTTTGCCAAGATCAATATGTTGAAGGATTTCCCCTAATTTTTCCTCTCACAGTTTCAGAGTTGCAGGTCTGATGTTAAGGTTTTTAATCCATTTGGACTTAATTCTTGTGCATGGAGAGAGAGAAGAATCTATTTTCATCCTTCTACAGATACATATCCAGTTTTCCCAGCCCCATTTGCTGAAGAGGCTGTCTTTTATCCAGTGAATATTTTTGGCATTTTTGTCAAAGATCAGGTGGCTATAGTTACCTGGACTTACATATGGGTCCTCTATTCTAGTCCATTGATCTACATATCTGCTTTTGTGCCAGTACCATGCTGTTTTTTTTTTTTTTAAAGATTTTTTTTTTTTAAATTTTTATTTGTTTATTTATTTATTTGAGAGCGTCATACACAGAGAGAAAGACAGATAGAGGGAGAGAGAGAGAATGGGCGCGCCAGGGCTTCCAGCCTCTGCAAACGAACTCCAGACGCGTGCGCCCCCTTGTGCATCTGGCTAACGTGGGACCTGGGGAACCAAGCCTTGAACCGGGGTCCTTAGGCTTCACAGGCAAGGCTTAACCGCGAAGCCATCTCTCCAGCCCCCATGCTGTTTTTGATATGTTATGGCTGTGCAGTATCAGTTAAAATCAGGTATGCTGATACCACCAGCCTTATTTTTGTTGCTCAAAATTGTTTTAGATATTCGAGGTTTTTTATGCTTCTAAATGAATGTTTGGATTGTTTTTTCTATTTGCGTGAAGAATGTCTTTGGAATTTTGATGAGGATTGCATTAAATGTGTAGATTGCTTTTGGTAAGATTGCCATTTTCACGATATTGATTCTTCCAATCCAAGAACAAAGGATGTATTTCCATTTCCTAGTGTCTTCTGTAATTTCTCACTTGAGTGTTTTAAAATTTTCATTGTAGAGATCCTTCACTTCCTTGGTTATTCCAAGGTACTTTATTTTATTTTATTATTTTTAAAAAATATTTTATTCATTTTAATTTATTTATTTGAGGGTGACAGAGAGAGAAGGAGGCAGATAGAGAGAGAGAATGGGCATGCCAGAGCCTCCAGCGGCTGCAAACGAACTCCAGATGTGTGCTTCCCCTTGTGCATCTAGCTAACGTGGGTCCTGGGGAATCAAGCCCGGGGTCCTTAAGCTTCACAGGCAAGAGCTTAACTGTTAAGCCATCTCTCCAGCCCTTATTGTATTTTTTGATGCAAGTGTGAACGGGAATGATTCTCTGATTTCATCCTCTGTGTGTTTGTTATTAGCATGTAGGAAGGCTACTGATTTCTCTGTGTTTATTTTGAATCCTGCTAAATGGCAATAGGTGTTTATCAGCTCTAATGGTTTGCTAGTAGAGTCTTTAGAATCCTTTATGTATAGAGTCTTGTCATCTGCAAATGATAATTTGATCTCTTCCTTTCCAATTTGTATTGTTTTTATGTGTGTCTCTTGCCTTATTGTTATGGCTAAGACTTCTAGTACTATACTAAATAATAGTGGGGACAGTGGGCACCTTTACTTTGTTCTTGATGTTAGCGGAGAAGCTTCAAGTTTTCTTTATTTAGTATCATGTTGGCTGTAGGCTTGTCATAAATAGCCTTTATTATATTGAGATATGTTCCTTCTAGTCCAAGTCTCTGTAGGACTTTTATCATGAAGAGATATTGGATTTTCTCAAATGCTTTTTCTGCACCTAATAAGATGATAATATGATTTGTGCCCTTCAGCCCATTTAGATAATGTATTACATTTATTTATTTGAAATATCCCTGCATCTCTGGGATAAACCCTTCTTGGTTGGGAAGAGTAATCTATCTGATATAGTCTTGTTCGCCAATATCTTGTTGAGAATTTTTGCATCTATGTTAGTGAGAGAGATTGGTCTGTAATTTTCTTTTCTTTCTTTCTTTTTTTTTTTTTTTTTTTGCTCTATCTTTGCCTGGCTTTGGTATCAGGGTGATGCTGGCTTCATAGAAGGAGTATGGTAGGATTACTTCTTTTTCTATTTTGTGGAAAAGTTTAAGAAGCATTGGTGTTAGTTCTTCCCTGAATGTCTGGTAAAATTTGCTTGGGACTCCATCTGGGCCTGGATTTTTTTAGCTGGGAGATTTTTGATAACTGCTTGGATCTCCATACTTGTTATAGGTCTATTTAAGTGGTTAATCTCATCATGATTTAATTTAGGCAAGTCATATAAATCAAGGATATCATCCATTTGTTTCATATTTTCAAACTTAGTGGGGTATATGTTATAGTATGTTCCTATGATTTTTTGAATTCTCTGGTATCTGTTGTGATGGTGCCTTTTTCATCTCTAAGTTTATTAATTTGTGTCTCTTCTCTCTTTTGGTCAGATTTGCTAAAGGTTTATCAATCTTGTTTATCCTTTCAAACAACCAACTCTTTGTTTCATTGTAAAGAATGTATATTCTGCAGCATTTGGATGAAATGTCCTGTATATATCTGTTAGGCCCATTTCTTCTGTGATCTCATTTAATCCAAATGCCTCTCTGTTTATTTTTTGCCTGGATGACCTGTCAGTTGATGAGAGTGGGGTATTGAAGTCACCCACTACCACTGTGTTCGGTGTTATCTGTGGCCTTAGTTCTAATAGCATTTGTTTGATGAAGTTGGGAGCCCCCATGTTAGGTACATATATGTTTAGGATTGTAATATCCTCCTGTAGGAGTGTGCCCTTAACATAAAGTGACCTTCCTTACCTTTCCTAACAAATGTTGGACTGAAGTCTACCTGGTCAGATATTAGGATAGCAACCCTGCTTGTTTTCTAGGCCCATTAACTTGAAACACCATTTTCACCCTAAGATTGTGTCCATCCTTTGCAGAAAGGTGATTTTCTTAGAGGCAACAAAGTGAAGGTTCCTGCTGTTTCACCCAGTCTGCAAACCTATGTCTTTTGGTTGGGGCATTGAGGCCTTTGATATTAAGAGTTATTATTGAAAGGTATGTATTTATTTTGGCCATTTTTCTTGTTTTGTAGTTCGTCTGGTTTTACCTTTGCTCTCTTGTATTAACTAGTATTTGAGTATGGTATGTTTTTTCCAGGTTCTTTATATATGTGTTTCTCTTTCTCTTCAGTATGGAGGATCCTTTCAGGTATTTTCTGTTGAGCTGGTTTTAATATTCCTTTAGCTTGTGTGTGTTGTGGAATGTTCTTATTTCTCCATCTTTCTGAATGGATAGCTTTGCAGGATATAGTAACCTTGGTTGGCTGTTGTTATCTTTTAGAACTTGGAATACATCATTCCATGCCCTTCTGGCTTTGAAAGTTTGTGTTGAGTAATCTGCTGTAATCCTGATGGGCTTGCCTTTGTATGTAACTTGATTTTTCCTTGTAAGTGCTTTCAATATATTTTCTTTGGTTTGTATGCTTGGTAGTTTAATTATAATATGGCAAGGAGAGGTTCTTTCTAGGCTTTGCCTTTTTGGTGTCCTAAAGGCTTCTTGTATATGTATTGGTATCTCTTTCCCAATTTGGGGCAAATTTTCTCCTATGGTTTTGTTGAAAACACCTACTATGCCTTTGGAGTGAACTTCTCCTCTTAATATACCTTAAATTCTTGTGTTTGATGTTTTCATAGTGTCTCAAATATCTTGAAATTCCCATTCATACTTTCCTATTAGTTTGTCTTTCTCATTGTTTGACTGTATTAGTTCTGCCACCTGGTCTTCTAGTTTAGATATTCTGTCTTCTCCTTCATCCATTCTACTGGTGGGACTTTCTACAGAGTTTCTTATTTAATTTTCTCTGTTCTTCATTGCTAGTTATCCTGACTGGTTTTTCCTTATTATTTCTATGTCCTTATTTATGTCTTGTAGTGACCTCCTCATTTCATTAAATTGGTTTCCTATGTCTTCTTTGATTCCTTTGATTTCCTCCCTGATTTCTTTGGACACATTTATAATCATTCTTTTGAAATCTTTCTCATTTAAATCTTTCTCATTTAAAGGCATTTCCTCTAAATCAGTCTCACTTAAGGTCATTTGTGATGCATTAATACTTTTTGGTGGGTTTATATTGTCTTGATTTTTTGTGTGTCTTGTGTTATAATGTACATATTTTTGCATTTTGGATTAATTTCATGTTTGGTTTTTCTAGTTAGCTGCAGTGTTATTAGATGTATCAATCAATCTGATGTTTTATATCTTCAGGTTAGGAGCTTTAGGTGCTAGGTGTGTCTCTTAAGACTCTCAGAGTAACTACAAATTGACCCTAGATGTTGGGTTTGCCTGCTATGAGAGTATTCAAGAACGCTGAGTGGAACAAAATACAGGCAGATTCTAAAATTTAACTAAACAATGTACGCGTTCAATGAAAAACCGCACCAAATATTTATGCAAAAGTATGTATTATGACTACCAGATCCTCAAACAAAGTTATAGTCCCTTAGGATGTGTGTTGCCCCATATCCTTAATCCTGTCAACTAGGAGGCTAAGATTTCTGGTCTGTTGAGGGTTCCAAGTCAGCTTGTGACCATGTGAGACCCTTCCCTGGTGTAATCACCATTACCTTTTGGGATGATTTTGGTGTCAGTTATGCTGACCTCTTGCTTGGGTCTCTCTTTGTTGCACTATGGGTTCAGGTAGGCTGGCTGGGTCACTGGATCGCTGCTCTGATCGCCTGTAGGGTGCTGTATACTTGAGCTCCCTTCTCCAAGTCTCTAGTGCTTGCTGGCACTTATGCTGGTGGTGGGGAAGGGGAGGCTGTGCCCCTTTGTGCATCTGGCTTTATTTGGGTACAGGGAAATAGAACCCTGGCTGTCAGGTTTTGTCAGCAACTTCTGAGTGGTCTCCCCAGCCCCCTTTTTGTTATTTCTTCACCACTTATTTCAATAATTGGATGAACCTGAGAAAAAGGCATTCAAGCAATAGCATCTGGAAAAACAGTGAAATCTTTCAGGATCATGTGTGGAAAAGAAGGGATGAAGTGGGAACTGGATAGTAGTAAGGAATGATTAGGAAAAAGCTCATTTCTTAGTGCTTTTCTCTTTAAATAGATAAAATCATTTAGTGTTTGAACAAGTATTTTTGTTATATTCAACTGTAAATAATTTGAGGAACAGAGCTTTGTGATTTGCTCTTCTTTCTATCAACTAACATGGGTCCTAGAACATAGTAGGGGCTTTAAAACTGTGGAGGGAAGGACAATTAGGTAATCATGTCTTTCATATCCTTAGCATCATATCTATAATGGTAGTCTGCACATAGCTTGCATTCAATAAATAACTGGTTGATTGATTTCCAATACATTCTATATTAAGATAATGGCAATAACGTGAGTTCTTTAAAGTTGCCATCTAAGCACATAGCAATATTGATTCACTCTGCTGAATGACAAATAATCCTGACATTTCCATTTGTTTGGTATCTTGTGTACTTTGGCCATTCAAATCAAAGACAGGTTGGCACTGACCAGGATTCTTCAGACACCTTTGAAGGAGAAAATAAGGAGGGTTGGCTGGAATATGACAATTATTTGTCTCTGTCAGCTTCAAGTGTAGTAGTAATATATGCATTTAATAGGGTGTTACAAATAAGATCCTTTAAGGATTTTAAAATTGAGGCCTTTAATATGAACTCTAGATACAAATTACATTTTGAGAGATTGCCTTGAATCTCACATGAGACTTGAACATGAGACTTAAGTTTTGAACAGTGTTGGGAGTGGTAAAGACTATAGATACTTACAAATTGGATTGAATATATTTTGCATCATGAGATGGCTATGAATCTGTGGGGTAGAGTGTGGAAGTTTAAACATAATGCCTCCAATATACTCAAACGTTTGTTGCACAATTGGCAAAGTGGTGCTCTTTGGGAAAGTTGTGGAACCTTTAAGAGGAAGTGTGTCACTGGGAGCAGGGATTTATGGACTAGCCCCACCTGCTTCCTTACTGCCTGCTGAAGTGAGGATGTGACACAGCTTCCTGCTCCTGGTATGCTTTCCCCACTACCCTCTGGAGCTATAAGCCAAATTAAACCCATTCCCTTTCATAAACTGCTTATTTTGTCCCAGAAATGAGGAAGAAAGTGATCCCTACCCTGAATGGGCTGTAATCTGAACTCAATAAAAGGGAGAAAGAGGAAAGCAGCTGAACACCAGCATTCCTATCACTTTGCTTTCCATGGATGGTGTGTGATTAGCTGCTTCCTGCTCCTGAGGCCATGGCCTTTCACCATGATGACTAACCCATCTTAATCTGTGAGCCAAAATCAATCCCACTTTCCTTGTTTTGCTTTTGCCACATGCTGTGTCACAGACAAGAGAAAAGTAACCTACACACATGTGTACATTGCATAATGTTTAATGAGGTCAAACATTTACTCCTCAAACATTTATTGTTTTTTTAAATTTTTTCTATTTATTTGAGAGAGAGAGAGGGACAGAGAGAGAGAGAGAAAGAGGCAGATATAGAGAGAAAATAGGTGCACCAGGGTCTCCAGACACTGCAAGCAAACTCCAGACACATGTACCACCTTGTGCATCTGGCTTATGTGGGTCCTGGCGAATTGAGCCTGGATCCTTTGGCTTTGCAGCCAAGCACCTTAACGACTAAGCCATCTTTCTAGCACTGTTGTTTCTTTTTAAAAACATTCCATTATTTTATTGTTTATTTAATTCTGAGAGAGAGAGGGGGAAAGAAAGAGGCAGATAAAGAGAGGAGGGGGAAAGGGCATGCCAGGACCTCCAGCCACTGCAAACACACTCCAGATGCATGTGCTACCTTGTGCATCTAGCTTATGTGGGTCCTGGGGAATAGAACCTGGGTCCTTAATCTTTGCAGGCAAGTGCCTTAACGTCTAAGCCACCTCTCCAGATCCACATAACGTTTTTTATGGTGAAAATTTTCAACATATTCCATTCTAGTTTTTATTTATTTATTTTTATTGTTAGTGTTTTTGTAGTGTTAGAGATTGAATGCAGTGCCTCATGTATGCTAGGTAAGCACTCTACAGATGAGATAAATCCTTAGCATTCTTCTAGACTTTTGAAATGTGTAGTATGCTATTGTTATCTTTAGCCACTCCCTGTGCTGTCGTATACCAGAACTTTTTGGTCCTAACTAATTATTATACCTTTGTACTTGGTCAATCTTTTTGTGTCTGGTTTATTTTCCTTAACACAATTGCCTCCTGGTCCATTCATGTTGCTGTAAATGACAGGATTTCTTTTCTGGAGTCAGATACACTACCATTGCACCATGGGGTTCTAGGATTTCTTTTCTGTTTTTGGCTAAATAGAATTTAATTATGCACATGCACCACATTTTCTTGTGTGTGTGGTGTGCATGTGTGTATGTATGCATGTGGGCACATGTGTGTTGAGTGCATTTGCAGGTATGTATGTATGGAAGCCATAAATTGACATTAGGTATCTTTCTCAGCCTTCTCTACCTTATTTTATTTTTTTTTTTAAGAGAGAGAGAGAAAAAACAAACAAACAAACAAACTAGTAGTTTGGGCACCCCAGGGCCTGCTGCTGCTGCAAACAAACCCCAGCCATATGTGACTCTGTGCATCTGACTTTATGTGGACCCTGGGACATTGAATCCAGGCCTGTCATGAAGCCATCTCCCTAGCCCCCACCATATATTTTGAGACAGGGTCTCTCACTGAATGTGGAGCTCACTGATTTGGCTACATTAGTTATCCCCTTAGTGGTTTATTTCTCGATTTGCAAGGAGTGTGTGTGAGGGGGGAATGGGCATGCCAGGGCCTCCTGCTACTGCAAAGGAACTTCATATGCAGAAGCCACTTTGGGAATCTGGCTTTATGTGGGTATTTGGAAATTAAACCTGAGCCATCAGACTTTGCAAACAAACACCTTTAACTGCTGAGCTGGCTCTCCAGCCCTTTATTAGTTATCTAGAAAGCCCCAGGAGTCTTCCTGTCTCTGCCCCCTGCACTGGGAGTATGAGCATGCACCACCAGAACTAGGCTTTACTTGGATACTGGTCTAAAGTGAGGTCTTTGTTCTTGTGTAGCAAGCACTTTATCCACTGAACCATCTTCCCAACCTGCACTAAATTTGGTTTAATCATTCATGAGTTGATGCGTGCTTAGGTTGTTTCCTTTTCTTAACTGTTAGGAATTCATGCAATGAGCATGGTGGTATGGATGTCTCTTTGACATATCATTGCCTTTCCTGTGATTTTTGTTTGTTTGCTTGTTTTGAGCTAGGGTCTTACTCTAGCCCAGGTTGACCTGAAATTCTATAATCCCAGGCTGGTTTGGAATGCATAGCAATCCTCCTACCTCTGCTTCCTGAATGCTGAGATTAAAGGTGTGTACCACCAAATTGGACATTTTTTGAATTTTTGATATTTATATTAGTTAGCTTTTTATATTTATTTATTTTGTTTTTTCAAGGTAGGGTCTCACTCTAGCCCAGGCTGACCTGGAATTCACTATGTACTCTCAGGGTGGCCTCGAACTCATGGCAATCCTCCTACCTCTGCCTCGCGAGTGCTGGGATTAAAGGCGTATGCCACCACGCCTGGCTTTTTTTTTTTTTTTCTTCGGTTTTTCGAGGTAGGGTCTCACTCTGGCTCAGGCTGACCTGGAATTTACTATGTAGTCTCAGGGTCTCAGGGTGGCCTCGAACTCTCGGTGATCCTCCTACCTCTGCCTCCCGAGTGCTGGGATTAAAGGCGTGTGCCACCACGCCCGGCTACGCCTGGCTTTTATTTATTTTTTAAATTTTTGTTTATTTTTATTTATTTATTTGATAGCGACAGAGAGGAAGAGGCAGAGAGAAAGGGAGAGAATGGGTGCGCCAGGGCCTCCAGCCACTGCAAACAAACTCCAGATGCATGCGCCCCCTTGTGCATCTGGCTAACGTAGGTCCTGGAGAATCGAGCCTCGAACCGGGGTCCTTAGGCTTCACAGGCAAGCACTTAATCGCTAAGCCATCTCTCCAGCCCTTATTTATTTTTTAAAAATACATCTTGTGCCAGGCGTGGTGGCGCATGCCTTTAATCCCAGCACTCGGGAGGCAGAGGTAGGAGGATTGCCATGAGTTCGAGGCCACCCTGAGAGTACATAGTGAATTTCAGGTCAGCCTGGGCTAGAGTGAGACCCTACCTTGAAAAACAACAACAACAAAATAATAAAATAAAATAAATAAATAAAATAAAAATACATCTTGTTTCTTTTTATGAAAAATGTTCTATTTATTTATTTTTTGGAAAGAGAGAGAGAGGGGAAGCGAGAGAGAGAATGGGTGCACCAGGGTCTCAAACCACTGCAAATGAACTGATGCTTGTGCTACCTTGTGCATTTGGCTTTATGTGGGTACTGGGGAATTGAACCTGGGTCCTTTGACTTTGCTGGCCTTAGTTGCTAAGCCATCTCTCAAGCCTTTAGTTAGCCTTTTTTTTTCTTTTTTTTTTTTTTTAGTTTTTCAAGGTAGGGTTTCACTCTAGCTCAGGCTGACATGGAATTCACTATGTAGTCCCAGGGTGGCCTCAAACTCGTGGTGATTCTCCTACCTCTGCCTCCTGAGTGCCAGGATTAAGGGCATGCGCCACCATGCCTGGCTTAGCTATCTTTTTAATTACTATGACCAAACACTCAACAGAAACAATTTAAGGGAAAAAGAATTTACTTTGGCTCTGGTTTCCAAAGGTTCAGTCTGTGGTTGTTTGGTCTTAGCTATTTGAGCAAAATACCCTAGTGTATTTTGTATGTGTGGCGGAGAGCTGTTTATCATAGTTGAACAGGAAGCAGTCTTTGTAGTCTCAGGGTGGCCTTGAACTCACAGTGATCCTCCTACCTCTGCTTCCCAAGCACTGGGATTAAAGGCGTGCACCACCACACCTGGCTCTCATTATGTTTTAAGTAAGTTTGTGGTTTGTGTTAGCTTGCATTCAAAGCTACCCTCAGCCTGGTTTAGAGAGTACTGAGAAGGAAAAGAGTCAGCCCAAAAGAAATTAAAACAAAAAAAGGTTGTTTGATCTGTGGCTGGTTGCATTTAAGGGTACAGAACCCACAGAGCCAGAAGGCTGACTCTACTAGTATTTCTAGTTATCCTCTAACCAAGACATGCATGGTTTCTTCCGAGTGTGTGTTCTTTCTTGCTGTGAAGAGTAACAGATTCAACTGGGTTAGCTATATACACGTTCACTGACGTCTGAATCCTTCTGTATCCCTCAAAACTATACATGTCTGTAATGTATAGAAGTATGCACTTCAACAGGGGACTATATCATACCTGGAGTTGGTTTTGTTTTTCAAGTATAGTTTTGTTTTCTTCCTTTCTGCATGCCTGCCCTTTTTTTAGGCTATTTATGTTGATCTGTATTCCAAGCTTTTTTCCATGCTCATATGTATAAACACACAATGTATACATGTATTTAAATTTTAAAAATAAATCTGGGGCTGGAGAGGTGGCTTAGTGGTTAAGGCACTTGCCTGCAAAGCTAAAGAGCCCAGGTTCAATTCTCCAGTACCCATGTAAGCTGGATGCACAAGGTGGCACATGTGTCGAGTTAGTTTGTAGTGGCCAAAGGCCCTGGTGCACCCATTCTCTCTTCCTCTCTCTCTCTCTCTCAAATAAATAAATAAAAATAAAAATAAATCTGTTAGACCTGGTGGCACTGGCTTGTAATCCGAGCTACACGGGCTGAGACAGGAACATCACAAGTTCAAGGCTTGCCTGGGTCACTGAGAGACCTTAGTAATTTAGTGAGCTTAGTGAGCCCCTGTCTCATAATAAAAAGCAAAGAGGGCTGGGATACATGCTTAGTATGTGTAATGCCCAAGGTTCAATCTGATTTAGAAAGGAAAGTCTTTATGGTGGTCATTGACTGGAGGACCTTGCAAAGGGGACTGGCCTTTTCTTTTAGAGCACTGGCATTTGCCTGGGGCAAAAGGGCACAGCTGCCAAATGTGTAGAACAAATTCTCTGAACTCAGTGGGCTGTAAGGGGGCTCAAATTAATCCACAAAGAGAAGGTGACATGGAGAGCCCCTGAACCTGTGTGGATGGGGAGAGTTGCCGGTTAGGCACTAGATGTTCCAGTACTAGCCACCCACTCCTTCCTGCCTTCCACGTTAACTACCTTCTAGCAGTGACTGCAGGAGGGAGCTTGAGCCAAAATCGCCTGGCCCACACCCTCCTAAACTCCTGACCCACAGAAACCACAAGAGATAATAAAATGATTGTTTAAAACCACAAAGATTTGGGGGTGATTTAATACGTACAATCCAATAAAAAGTATATGGTACATGGAAGTTACTAAGTGGTAGTAATTTTTCTTTTTGGACATGTAAGAAGTAAGGTTATTATGCTGGCCATGGTAATGCATACCTTTAATCCCACACTTGGGAGGCAGAGGTAGGAGGATCACTGTGGGTTCAAGGCCATCCTGAGATTACATAGTGAATTCCATGTCAGCCTGGGCTATAACAAGACCTACCTAGACTCCCCACTAAAAATAAATAAATAAATAAAAAGATGTAAGATTATTATGTACAAAATCCTTAACACTTACTTTTGGATATGGCTCAGTGGTTAAAGGTGCTTGCTTTCAAAGCCCGCTAGCCCAGGTTCGATTCCCTAGCCACCCATGTAAAGATAGACAGGCATTTGTTTGCAGTGTTGTGACACACACACGTAAATAAATAGAAAAATTCTAAAAAAATATACTTATGAGTGTTCACAGCTCAACTTCGTGTATTTTAATCCTGATACCAAAATAATTGAGACTGGCCAGTACTCCTCAGAAAGATGGGCTCGTTTTGGGGCAATGCAAGCAAGTACTATATATAAATAGCTGCTTTCTGGGGAGGACTTTGTGTTTAGAAAGTATACACAGCTTTGTAACTTTAGAATCCTTATAAATGATTGGCTCTATTTTCTGGCTACATTTTTCCCTGGAAGTGATATGTTGAGAGTAACATGTTTAAGTTAAGAATAATGTGCTGGGCATGGTGGTGCACACCTTTAACCCTACCTTGGAAAACCAAAAAAAAAAAAAAAAAAAAAAAAGTGACATATTGAAAACTTCCAATTTCAAAAATATGATATATCCATAAAAACACAAAATGAAGATAGATGAGTCAATCTTTCCTTCCTTATTTGATTCTGGTCCCTGACCATTCCCATGATTTAGCCATTTTCAATTACATGGAATGTACTCATCTACACCTTGCCCTCCTCCCAGTTTTTTAAAGTATTTTTTTTATTTTTGATTTTTCGAGGTAGTGTCTCACTCTGGTCCAGGCTGACCTGGAATTAACTATGTAGTCTCAGGGTGGCCTTGAACTCACAGCAATCCTACCTCTGCCTCCTGAGTGCTGGGATTAAAGGTGTGTGCCACCACGCCTGGTTTAAAGTATTTTTTTAAATTTACTTATTTATTTATTTGAGAGAGTGAGAAAGGGGAAGAGACAGACAGAGAGAGAGACAGAGACGGGGGGGGGCGGGGAGGATGGGCGAGGCAGGGCCTCCAGAAACTGCAAACTCCTGATGCATGCACCACCTTGTACATCAGGTTTATGTGGGTCCTAGGGAATTGAACTGAGGTCCTTTGGCTTTGCAGGCAAATGCCTTAACTGCTAACACAACTCTCCAGCCCCTCCCTTTTTTTCTTTTTCTTTTTCCTTTTTTTGAGGTGGCTTCAAATTTATAGGAAGCTTTCTGCTTCAGTTTCTTAAATGTTGGGATTAAGCCGGGTGTGGTGGTGCACACCTTTAATTCCAGCATTTGGGAGGCAGAGATAGGAGGATCACCATGAGTTCAATGCCACCCTGAGACTACATAGTTAATTCCAGGTCAGCCTGGACCAGAGTGAGACCCTACCTCATAAAACAAACAAAAAAAGTGTTAGGATTATAGTTATGAGCCACCATGCCAGGCTTGTTATTTTTTTAATATTTTTTTAATTGACAACTTCCATAATTATATACAATATCTCATGGAAATTCCCTCCCTCTCCCCACTTTCCCCTTTGAAACTCCACTCTCCATTGTTATTTTATCTTTTGATTTTTCAAGGTAGGATCTCACTCTAGCCCAGGATGACTTGGAATTCACTAAATAGTCTCAGGCTGGCCATCCTCCTACCTCTGCCTCCAAGCCCTGGGATTAAAGGCGTGTGCCACCACACTGGGCCTCTTGCTTTCTGTATCCTCACCTTCCTGCCTTTCGCTGAATTTTTTAGTAGCATTGTTTTCTCTCTTTAAAAAAATTCTTTTGGACTGGCTGGCTCCTCCTGCTTTAGACTCTGGTAGAGAAATGGAGTCAAAGCAACTGCCTCAAAAGCTGCATGCTGAGATTGAGGCTGCTCTGGGAAAAGCACAGGAGCAGTGGTGACCCCAGTGGCCCCTCCCACCCCATGCCTGGTTTCCTTCCATCTGATCTGGGATCTCAGCACCTGAGACAGAGACTCCACACTAGAATCTATCTCCCAGAACTTGTGAAGCCTTCCTGGAATCCAGTTGTCCAACTGGAGAAGGTTACGATATAGCTAACTGGCTAATGAAGAATATAAGCAGGTCACTGGCACTGTCACCTGTCAGAAGTCAAGGCATGGCTGTACTCTTGGTGACTGGGAAAGCAAGTAAGGTCAGTGAAGGCTCTGGTCATCCCATCTATTTATTTATTTTTATATTTTTTTAAATTAAAAAAAATTTTAATTTATTTATTTGAGAGCGACAGACACAGAGTGAAAGACAGATAGAGGGAGAGAGAGAGAGAATGGGGGCGCCAGGGCTTCCAGCCTCTGCAAACGAACTCCAGACGCGTGCGCCCCCTTGTGCATCTGGCTAACATGGGACCTGGGGAACCGAGCCTCGAACCGGTGTCCTTAGGCTTCACAGGCAAGCGCTTAACCGCTAAGCCATCTCTCCAGCCCTATTTTTTTTAATTTTTATTAACATTTTCCATGATTATAAAAAAAAATCCCATGGCAATTCCCTCCCTCCCCCACCCCCATCACTTTCCCCTTTGAAATTCCATTCCATCTATTTATTTTTTTAAAAAAATATATGAGAGAAAGATAGAGAGAGAGAGAAAATGAATATGAAAGAGTGTACCAGGGCCTTCTGCCACTGCCACCTTGTGCATCTGGCTTATGTGGGTCCTGTGGAATTGAACCTGGGTCCTTAGGCTTTGTAGGCAAGCGCCTTAACTGCTAAGCCATCATTCCAACCATGCACCACCATGCCTAGCCTAATTAGTGTATTAATTTGTCCTTGTGGATCTGGAGATGAACCTGGGCCTTAAGCATGCTAGGCAAGTGCTCTACTTACTTGAGGTGTACCCTCAGCTCCTATTTAAACAATTGTTAAAAAAAATTTCGGGGGTTGAGAAGATGGTTCAGTGGATAAAGGTTCTTGTTTGCAAAGCCTGCGGCCTTGGGTTCAATTCCCAAGCCAGACACGAAAAAGTGGTGCAAGTGTCTGGTGTTTTTGCAGGGACAAGAGGCCCTGTCACACTCATGCCCTGCCCTCACACGTGCAAACATATTAAAATAATGTAAAAATGACTTCAGCCAGGTGCGATGGCACACACCTGCAATCGCAGCACGTGGGAAGCTGGGCTGGGAGGACTGCCAGCATGGGCTACATAGTGAGTTCCAAGCTAGCTTGGGCTACAGAATGTGACATTGTCTCAAAAAAATCCCCTAAACTTTGGGGTTCTTATAGTTGGTAAACTGGGGGTTCTGAAACTACATCGACACTGACAATATTATTTTGTCTTCCAGAGCTTTTGGGAAGCACGGGCTATGGAGCCCTATAGACTTCCTCCTGTCAGCTAGAGTCAGAAACTTTTCTGCACTTTAGTCCCACTTGCTTCCTTCTGGGTGCCGGGCCAGGGCATCCGGGTGGCGCGGGGGGGGGGGGTGGCATCTCCTTCTGGAACCGCCCAGACAGCGCTGAGCGTGGCGGGCGCGGGAAACCAAGCACACCCGCGACGAGGGAGCCTGCTCGTCCCACGTTTCCTTGTTCTGTGAGGAAAAGAAATACAACCACAGGGGTCCTTCGTTTCTTTTCGACGGAGCTGTGGTGAATCAAGCAGTGAGAGGGAGGGAGACCAGAGACCAGGGACAGGTCAATGGGCCCTTCATTTGGCACAGTTCAGGTGTCACCTAATCCCGGCTCCCTACCGGACACCTTGGATTTCACCTCGGATCACCTCGTTGGCTGATTTCAGACAAGGAAACAAAAACTTGAACTCCGCTGGGCGTGGTGACGCACTCCTGAAGTCCCAGCGCTGCCAGGCCGAGGCGAGCGGATTGTAGCGAGTTCGAGACCAGCCTAGACTACATCGTCCCAGGCCAGCTTGGGCTACTGCGTGAGACCCTGTCCCCCAAATCCCAGCCAAACAACAAATCCTCCAATCCTAAACCAAACCAAAAACATCCTGAAAAGCCCACAGGGTGTCACCCCGCACTGACTGACACTTGACTGCCAAGGTGAAACACACACACAACACCCTCACACACCCCAAGCCAGCAATCCCGCCCTTTCTCCTCCAGCTACCCGGAGGGGCAGGGTGGTGATTTGCAAATGCATTGTCTGGCCCTCGGGGCTTGACAGTTAATGATTTGTCGCGGCTGCAGTCCCGGAGCCGCGCGGGGACGGCAGCGAGCGAGCGAGCGAGCGGGCGCACGGCGCGGGCCGAGTCCTGCCGGCCTCACAGGCGCCGCCTCCTGTCTTCCGGGCCCCGGCATTTTGGGGGGTTCCGGGCGCGGGAGGCCGTGGGGACCCCATGGAGGCCGAGTCTCCGGCGAGCCGCGGGGCTCCCGAGCCCCGGGCGCTGGGCGCGGCGGGCAGCCTGCTGCGCAGGATCCACGGCAAACTGTTCACCTGGTGAGTGAGTGCGCGGAGGCCCGCGGGGCGCGCGGGGGACGCGGGGGGCCCGCGCACGTGTCTGCAGAGCCGGAGGCAAAGGTGGCGGCTTCCCGGACTTTGGTTCTGGGCGCTCGCTCCAACTCGCTCACAGGGGAGATCGCATTTCACCTGGGTGTTCCCTGCTCTTCGCGTTGGCAGGAAACTCACCCCTTGGGCTTGGTGAGGTGGGTCTCCCGTGGCCTCCCCGCCAGGAGCCCGCCAAGTCTCTCTAGGGATGCTGCGGAGGAGGGGTGCCCACCCTCGGGCTCGGCCGGGAGCTGAGCTGCACTTCCTGGCCAGGCGCCCGCATTCCTTCTGCCTGGGATCTTTTCCCACCTGGCAATCTCCACTGATGGGAGTTCACTCAAGTGAGAACTCTGTTGCTGCCTCGTGGCTGGGCTTGAACGAGGTGACATGGCCACCTCCTGCTCCAGTCCAGGGAAGCCCGTTTCTGATGCCCCTCTGATCTGTGGGCAGTGGGTGGAAGGATTCTTAAGGAATTGGCAGCGTGGTGAAAGCATTCTGTGGTCACTGGCCTTGTGGAAGTACAGATAACATAGCTTCTAAATAATGTAAGTCTTTCGCCGAGCATTCACCGTGCCAAGCAGGGTGCTCACAATTGACATGGACACTGTCGAATCATCCCACCACTGTAGGAGGTGGGCCGCTGTTAGACCCGCTTTACAGATGGGGAAACCTAAGGCTGAGCAATTTGCCTAGTGCCCAGATCCTTCACCTGGGGATTGATGGAATTGCAGGCAAGAGCTACCACGCCCCGCTCAGAATTTGTCTTGAAAGATTGTAAACTATGTCCAGAAAAGCCTTATAATTTCAAAGCTAGATCGATGAAGATGTATGTATGCATTTTTGTCATATAAATAAATACAGTTTTAAATAGATGCACGTGTTTAAAGGGGAAAGTTGTCCTCAAATGGCCTGGTCTCCAGCTGTGTATTTCCTGGTAATCCAGGAGGCGGTACCACAGGCATAGCCAAGGGCTCGGACTACGGATTCAAATCCTGGCTGGTTGGCCTTGAACAAGTCACTGCTCTGTGCCCTACTTATTTGCACCGTGGAGATAATGACGGTGCCTAGAGTGTGGCTTAGTAGTATGGCGCATATGTAGCCTGTGTGAGGTTGGAGTTCAATCCTGGACACCTAAATAAATAAATTGAGTTCAGTTGTGGACACTATGAATAAATAAGTAATAAATAAATAAATCTCCCAACCCACCTACCCTGCAGGCCTGTGAGAAGATTAACTGGTTCACTGCACAGCAGTCAGGGCCTAGCTCCTTTCAGTGTCGTGCATGGGTTAGTTCTGTCAGTTGCTTCTCCCCATTCCTGGGCGATGCGAGTACATGATGTAGGCTTAAGACATGCTAGGGGCCCTGAGATAGGGGCAGAGAACAGAGCAGATGTGAATTCTGCAACATGAACTAAGAACTAGTCACATTGTTTTCTCCTAGTATTCTAAAGTTTTCAGAATCCTGTTATTTATTTATTTATTTCGGTTTTTCGAGGTAGGGTCTTACTCTGGCCCAGGCTGACCTGGAATTCACTATGTAGTTTCAGAGTGGCTGGAACTCATGGCAATCTTCCTACCTCTGCCTCCCAAGTGTTGGGATTAAGGGCGTGTGCCACCATGCCCGGCTCTGTTATGTTTTATAATCCCAAGAGTCTAGTAGCCTGACTATGAGATCCCTCCTGCCCCTGGATGGACTCCCACTCTGAGGGTCTTGATGGCTGTTTGTCGGTGTCTCACATGCCCCATGGATGGAGCTGCTTAACAATTTGTTCTTTTTCATCTTTCACAACCTTTAGTGCACAAATAGATGGAAGGATGACTAAGTGAGTAGCTGAGAGATGAGTGTTCTTTTGTTCTTTTTGTGCTCATAAACTCTTACTAATCCAAAATTGGGTCAGAAAAACATTAAGCTTAACAATGCATTCCTTGTAAAATCAATAAAAATAATCAAAAAAGACCCTCCCTGTCTAAACCAGGAGGCTGACCTGGAATTCACTATGTGGTCTCAGGCTGACTTTGAACTCACAGTGATCCTCCATGCCTCCCAAGTGCTGAGTAAAACCTTACCTTGGGGTTGGGAGAAGCTGAAACAAAAGCAAACACGCAATCAAATAAACCTAAGCATGGATCCACCAAGCCTAGTCTTCTCCTTTTCTTTCTTTCTTTCTTTCTTTCTTTCTTTCTTTCTTTCTTTCTTTCTTTCTTTCTTTCTTTCTTTCTTTTTTAGTTTTTTTGAGGTAGGATCTGGCTTAGGCTCTAGCCCAGGCTGACCTGGAATTCACTATGTAGTCTCAGGGTAGCCTTGAATTCATGGCGATCCTCCTACCTCTGCCTCCCCAGTGCTGGGATTAAAGGCATGCGCCACCATGTCCAGTTTAAAGTTTCTTCTTAAAGTTTGTTTGTAGCAGCAAGAGGTCAGGTCCTCATGTGTCCATTCTCTCTCCTGCATTTCTCTAGCAAATAAATAAAAATATACCTAAAAAACCAAACATAAATATACGACAAAGAACCTAGCCAGGGTGGTGGTGTACATCTATAATCTTACCACTCAGGTAGGTGGAATCTGGAGGATCAGTTCAAAGACAGCCTCAGCTACACAGCAAGTAGAAAACTAGCCTGAGGCAAGAAGATCACTTATGGTGAGACACCATCTTTAAAAAACAAAAAAAAGCCGGGCGTGGTGGCGCACGCCTTTAATCCCAGCACTTGGGAGGCAGAAGGAGGATCGCCATGAGTTCAAGGCCACCCTGAGACTACAGAGTTAATTCCAGGTCAGCCTGGACCAGAGTGAGACTCTACCTCAAAAAACAAAACAAAACAGGGAAAAAAGCAAGGGCTGGAGAGATGGTTTAGTGGTTAAGGCACTTGTTTGCAAAGCCTGATGGCCCAGGTTTGATTTCCCAGTACCTATGTAAAGCCAGATGCACAAAGTTACACATACGACTGGGGTTTGTTTGTAGTAGCAACAGGCCCTGACTCGCTCTCTCTCTTTCTCGTCTTTTGGTGCTTGCAAGTAAATATATTGTTTTAAAAACAAGAAGAGAGCTTTAGAGACGGCTCAGCAGTTAAGGTGCTTATCTGTAAAACCTAACAGCCTGATTTTGATTCCCCAATACCCGCAAGCCAGATGCACAAAAGGGGCACATGCATATGGAGTTAGTTTGCAGCAACTGAGGCCCTAGTGTGCCCATTCTCATTCTCTAATAAATAAACATTTTAAAAGGTCTGGGTCTTAACCTGGGAAAGAAGGAAACTAGAATGAAAGGAGAGTTGAGCATGGTGGTACACACCTATAATCCCAGCACTTGGAAGATGAAATAGCTACAACACGAGTTTGAGGCCAGCCTGAGCTGCATGAAACTGTCTCAAAAAACTAACATAAACCGGGTGTGCTGGTGCACACCTTTAATCCCAGCACTCGGGAGGCAGAGGTAGGAGGATTACCTTGAGTTCAAGGCCACCCTGAGAATACATAGTGAATTCCGGGTCAGCCTGAACTAGAGTGAGACCCTACCTCAAAAAATAAAAACAAAAAAAAAACCACCCAAAATTATCATATATATATATTCTATGATAAATCAAATGAAATGAAAGGCAAGATCAAAGGGCCAGGTGAGGCCCTTTGCTAGGCAGTGAAAAGAGTGCTTGTATAGATAGACAGACTTACTGTTCATCCTTCCTCCATTCAGTGGTTAAGGCATTTGCCTGCAAAGCCTAATGACCTGGGTTTGATTCCCCAGTATCCATGTAAAGTCAGATGCACAAAGTGGCATATGTATCTGGAGTTCGTTTGCAGTGGCTGGAGGACCTGGCACACCAATTCTCATTCTCTCTCTCTCTGCCTTGTTTTCTTTCTTTCTTTCTTTTTTAATGGTGATTTTTTTCTTATTAATTAGTTTTGTACTCAGTGAATACAGTCAAGTTGGTACCATTGATAGCCTCCTCCCTGACCTCCCCCTCCCCTGGCCCCTCCTTGTTGAGGTATATAGGTCATGCATTGTGGAGTTAGCCCTCAGTTATGGGTAGGAGGAAATATCTCTGTGTATCATGACTCAACATGTGGCTCCATCCCTTTTTCCGCAAATTTCTCCGAGCCATGTTGGGTTTATTTTCGGTCTGCTTTAGTGATGAGGTCTTGAGAGCCTCTGTGTCTCTGGATATCTGATTTGGTAGGAGTTGATTGTTCTCTGTGTCAATCATCTTCACTGTTGTGCTGGTACCCATTTCACCAAGAAAACAACACCCTTGCTTGTTTCGTCAATTATTCTTAGTTTCAGCTGGGGCCCTTTTGAGGTATGATGGGGTGGTCCTCTCCTTAGGATCTGCGTCTATCTGAAAAAGAGAAGCAGATTCTCCAATGGAGAGTGAAGTTAGCACCAGATAAATGGGATAACCTTTATTTTTTATTTTTTAGAGAGAGAGTTTAATAGCTGTAGGCCCTCTTGTAGCCCACGATTGGTGGTAGCTGGATAATGGAGAGTGGGCTCATGTTTGGATATGGTTCTGACTTGTTTCCCAGCTCCAGCTATGGGTTCCATTCCACTGAGTGGATCAGTTTGCCAAATCAAGAGCAGTTGGTTTCCCACAATGGCTGTGCACCACTATTGCACTTGTGTGGGCATCACAACAGGTTATTTGCTGCTAAGTAGGTTAGACCATGAGTTGCTTGGGCTGATATTGGTCATTTTCCCCCAGTCGCCCATGTAGCACCTTCTGGCACTAGACACACTGACTGTCTGGGGACTGACTCTCTTCCAACGTCCAGCCATGTCACGTGTCAACCACATATGGTGTCTTCAGCAGTAGGGTCTTACCACTAACCTTTGGTAGGTCATCAAGTACTCTGACAGAAATCTGTTATTCTTTTATGAAACCTTGTAGGTCTCCCTGATCAAAAGTTCCTTGTGGATGATAGCCACCTGCTTGCTGGTACTGGGAGTTATAGGTCAGTGCCTGTGAAGAGAAGGAGAAGGGAAAAAAAAAAGATAAGTAATATAAAAGAGTTAGAGAGAAGAGGGAGGGAGGGAGAGAGAGAGAGAGATAAGCAGTAGAAGATTAAGGTCAATCTTCATCGTACCCTCCCCAGGGCCTTGTGACTCAGGTGTTCCCCCTAAGGGCCTGGTGGAGGTTCAACCATTTGGTCTGTCTTTTAGGATGTAGAATTTTATGGTACCATTGCCGTTTGGGTCCAGATTTGTGTCCCCAACCTCCTCCCTTGCCCTCCCTGCCCACCCTACCCACCCTATTATCCAGTTCTCAAGATGCTTACTGGGTATGTCTCTGCCTCATTTTCTTGCTCTCAACTAACTAAATTAATATACATACACACACACACACACACACACACACACATATACACACACACACACACATATGCTTAAAAAATAGGTCAAACTTTTATCATTTATCTGGGGAGATGTTTCAGTGGTGAAAGGCACTTGCTTGCATAGCCTGCCATCCTGGGTTTAATTCCTCAGCAGCACCCACCTAAAGCCCAACACAGACTTTTTTGTTTTGAGATAGGGTCTTAGTCCTGTAGTCCAGGTTGGCTTTATAGTGAAAATAGTCCTGCTTCACCCTCCCAAATGGTGGGTTTACAAGCATGTACCACCACATCTGGCTAAGGCCCAGAGATTTTTGAGTCTTTAATTTTTTTTTTTATTATTATTTATAATAAGGAGACAGAGAGAGAGGGAGAGAGAATGGGCATACCAGGGTCTCTAGTCAGTGCAAACGAATTCCAGATGCTTGTGCCACCTTGTACACCTGGCTTATGTGGGTACTAGGGAATCCAACCTAGGTCCTTAGGCTTTACAGGCAAGTGCCTGTTAATCCATCTCTCCATTCCACCACCCCCCTTTTTTTGTTTTTTTGAGGTAGGGTCTCACTCTGGCTCAGGCTGACCTGGAATTCACTCTGTAGTCTCAGGGTAGCCCCGAACTCATGGCGATCTTCCCACCTCTGCCTCCCGAGTGCTGTGATAAAAGGTGTGTGCCACCATGCCCAGCTTTTTTTTTTTTTTAATTTTTTATTTATTTATTTGAGAGCGACAGACACAGGGAGAAAGACAGATAGAGGGAGAGAGAGAATGGGCGTGCCAGGGCTTCCAGCCTCTGCAAACGAACTCCAGACGCGTGCGCCCCCTTGTGCATCTGGCTAATGTGGGACCTGGGGAACCGAGCCTCGAACCGGGCTCCTTAGGCTTCACAGGCAAGCGCTTAACTGCTAAGCCATCTCTCCAGCCCAATGCCCAGCTTTTTTAAAAAAATTATAAATTATTAAGTTTACTTATGAGGAAATCACAAATTGCAGGGCTTAACTAAGGGAGATTGGGGTCTAGGAAGGGAGGCTAAACACGTGGAGAGTAGGAAACACACTCAGGTGGAAAACACAGCCTAGTCTTGAGATCCATTTAAGAGAAGTTAAAAGGGCAAATGGTGGTGGCTTAAGGAAGAATAGCAGAGAGTTTGAGGCCACCCTGAGACTACATAGTGAATGAATTGTAGGTGAGCCTGGAGTAGAGTGAGACCCTACCTCAAAAAAAAAAAAAAAAAAAAAAAAAAAAAAAAAAAAAAAAGCAAAGAGAAAATATTAAAGCAGAAGAGAAATGAGTGATTAAGAGGTTTACAGTCATGGTTTAGAGTAAGTTCACAAGGAGCAAGTCTAGAGTTGACAGATTTGGAGATCAGAGGAAACTCATACATGTAGTTACCCCAAACTATAAAGCAGATAAGTTTGGATCAAGACAATGCTGTGCTCTCCCACCCCGACCTGGTGGGGGTAGAGGCCAGACTCACACATGTTGGAGTAGCCCAGGCTAAGAGCTGGAGAACCCACACACCTGGGGTTGTGCCAGAATAGGGGAGCTCCAGCCCTATTTTATATTATTTTTAATTGAGAGCTTTAATATATGAGCATACATTAATTTGATCATGTTCCCATCCCTTTATCCTTTTTTCCCCTCTCCCCCATTCTCTGAGGACCCTTTTCTGTTAAGGTAGTTCTTCCTTTATTTTGTTGTTTTGTCTCTTTTTTCCTCTGTCCTCCATGTAGAAATGCTCCTGGACTCAGAACCGTCCTGGTCTTGTGGGGGTCTAGGTAACCACCATGAGGTCCTGAATGCACCAGTCAGTTCATCTCAGGAGGACAGGGCCTCGGAGCACCCCATATACCCTGTGGTTTAGTTCTGTTCTCTTCTTTCTTTCTTTCTTTCTTTCTTTCTTTCTTTCTTTCTTTCTTTCTCTTTTTCTTTCTTTCTTTTTTTTTTCCAAGGTAGGGTCTCAAGCTGACCTGGAATTCACTATGTAGTCCAGGGTGGCCTCCAACTCTCGGCTATCCTCCTAACCCTGTCTCCCAAGTGCTGGGATTAAAGGCGTGTGCTACCATGCCTGGCTCTTTTATTCTTTCTGTCCTCACTTCTGAAATGTTCCCTGTGTCCTGGAAAGTATTATAGAAATAAATCTGTTTTAGTATTGAACTCTTTTTTTGAGGTAAGGTCTCACTCTAGCTCAGGCTGACTATGTAGTCTCAGGGTGGCCTCGAACTCACAGTGATTCTTCTACCTCTGCCTCCTGAGTGCTGGGATTAAAAGTGTGCACCACCAAGCCCGGCCTTCATATTGAACTCTCAACAGCCATTTTTTTGAGTTATTTAGTTGTGCTTAACTAGATATATAGCCTTCATCTGTTCTTTTAACAAATATCTATTGAGTGCATAGTGCAACTCCTGAACTAGTACTAGCCCTGCTGAAGAGTGCTGCTCTGCAGTGTCATTTAAGCAAAGGTTGTTGAATGGGGGGCTTCAAGTGCTCAGCTCAGTGGAGAACCCCAGGGCTACTAGTCCCATGAATTCTCCTCCTAGCCCCTCTTACTGTGAGATTAAGTTAATGTCTACACCACTAGACTCGAGGAGGCAGTAGTAATGTCCAGTGTGTGCCAGTGTTCTATATTCAATTTCAGTACATTTTGCATTAAATATAATTGTTTGTTGGAGGGAGAGAAGCTATCCTGCACATCCCTAGCCTGCACCAGATGTGAGTACAACGCTCTTGTCCCCTAACACCCAAGTTGTGACATTCAAAAATGTCTGCAGATACTGTCACAAGTCTCATGAGGGAGCCACTGATGTTGCCTCTTGTTTCTGTGCTTCGTGGCCCCCAGTAATTTCCCCGTCCCAGCCTCCACACACAACTCCGTGATGGGCACTCTCATGCTTTCCTCTTGTGAGCTGATGGCACTGGCTCGCAGCTCCTGTAGGTGATGCTAACTGAAGGGGAATGGAGGAGATGAACCCCAGAAACTGGGCACAGAGGCACTGCTGAAGGGGAGTGGAGGAGACGAACCCCAGAACTGGGCACAGAGACACTGCTGAAGGGGAGTGGAGGAGACGAACCCAGAAACTGGGCACAGAGACGCTGAGTGCTATTGCTGGGTGCTGCTCCCTTAGTTGTTCTGGAAGGAGGAGGAGGGGTGGGTGGAGGAATGCTTGCTGGCTGGACAGTATGACCTGTTTCATTACTCTTTCAGCACTGCAGGGAGTTGTCAAAGGGGAAGGCAGTATTGTCCCTGTGAGTGTAGGGAAAGGAGTCTGGCCTTTGGCCATTCTGCTCCAGTCTGTAGTCCTCTTTGCCCCAGAACAGTTCCAGACAACTTCTGGTTTCTTCCTGCTTCTCTTTGCTTCTTTCTTCTGGTTTCTTTGAAGGAAGAGAAGGTGCTGACAGTGCTTATTCCCTTCACAGCTCTTCCAGAACATTCCTCGAGTCTACTTCCCCCTTTCCTCCCTACTGCCATGACCTCAGTTTTAACCTTTATCACCTCTTGTCTGGACTCTGGTAGCTTCCATTCATGCCTCCTCCCCTCCCTTTGCCTAGCTGCACAGGAATGAGTGATGCTGAATAAAACAAATGTGTGTTGTTATCAAGGAGAATTCCTCACGCAGCAGACTTCCTGTTACATTTCATCAGCCCAGTGGCACTCCTATAAAAACAGGTTTCTCAGTCCCATTTGATAGAGTAGGCGAGTAGCTTGCCCAGGACAATAGAGACAATAGAGATAGTTAATGCTTGATTCTAAAGCGTCTTGCTCTACCAGTTCTGAAATCTTACAGCATCATAATTTTCAGCTTCAGTGGCAGGGCTCCTTCCTTCACTTGCACCAATAGTGTACTAATTAGGGGAATTCTGGAGGATCCCTGGAAGGTTTCTTAAGAGTTCTTCTGGGGGACACGTGAAGTGGAATTGGTGGGCTACTGGGCTGACACTCTGGCATCTACCAGATACATTACTACTGCCCAGTTTATAGTTGGGGGTTTATGTAAGATGTCTGTTTTAGTCAGTTACAATAACAATCATACTTCAGAAGGGCCAGTGTGTAAAGCAGCAAGGATTTGTTTCTCAAACTGGAGTCTGGAATGTCCAAGATTAAATGCTTTTAGATTTGGTGTCTGGTGTGGACCTATTTACTGTCTCATAGATGACCATTTTCTCACAACATTGTCATACAACAAAAAGGGCCAGAATGTAATCTGGGATGTCTTTTTTGTTTTTTGTAAAGCTTCTTTTCATTCTATTTATTTGAGAGCGAGAGAGAGGGAGGGAGGGAGGGTGGGAGAGAGAGAGAGAGAGAGGGAAGGAGGGAGGGAGGGAGGGAGGGAGAGAGGGAGAGAGAGGGAGAGAATGAGCACACCAGGGCCTTTAGCCATTGTAAACTAACTTCCAGACGCATGTGCCACCTTGTGCAACTGTCTTACATAGGTTATTGGGGAATCAAACCTGGGTCCTTAGGCTTCAAGGGCAAATTCCTTAACCACTATGCCATCTCTCCAGCCTTGGGACCTCTTTTTTTTTTTCTTTTCTTGAGGTAGGGTCTCTAACCCAGACTGACCTGGAATTAGCTATGTAGTCTCAGTGTGGCCTTGAACCCCCCTCCCCCACTGTGATCCTCTTACCTCTGCCTCCTGAGTGCTAGGATTAAAGGCGTGTGCCACTACATCTGGCCCAGGACCTCTTTCTTTCTATTTTTGTTTTTATTTTTTATTTTTCAAGGTTGGGTTTCACTCTATCTCAGGCTCTGCTGGAATTCACTATGTATTCTCAGGGTGGCCTTGAACTCATGGTGATCCTCCTACCTCTGCCTCCCGATTGAGATTAAAGGCGTGCACCAACACGCCTGGCCTCTTTTTTTTTTTTTTTTTTTTAAATGATTACTTATTTACTTGATAGAGAAAGAGGGAAAGAGTGAGAGAATGAGCATGCCAGGGCCTCCAGTCACTGCAAATGAACTCCAGACATGTGTGCCCCCTTGTGCATCTGGCTAATGTGGATCCTGGGGAATTGAACCTAGGTCTTTTGGCTTTGCAAGCAAATCCTTAACTGCTAAGCCATCCCTTTAGCCCACAGGTCCTCTTTTTTGAGGGTAGTAATCCTAATCCACTTTCATTGCCTAATAACTTCTCAAAGCCATACCTCCAAATGCTGTCATTTTGGGGATTAGATTCCAACATAAGAATTTTGTTATGGTACCAACATTTAGTATATAGCTATGTTGTTTGAAGAAAGAACTCTGCAGCTAACACAAGTGTGTGAGCCGCTGGCCACTAGACAGAGCTCATGCTACTGCTGGTCCTCCTTCTCACCTGCTGCCTCCTCCTTCCTCTTTCTTTTCTTTCTTTTTGTTTTTCAAGGTAGGGTCTTACTCCAGCCCAGGCTGACCTGGAATTCACTATGGAGTCTCAGGGTGGCCTCGAACTCATGGCAATCCTCCTACCTCTGCCTCCCGAGTGCTGGGATTAAAGGCATGCACCACCATGCCCAGCTTTCTTTCTTTTTTATTGTGTTTTTGTTTTTTTGAGGTAGAGTCTCACTTTCTAGTACAGGCTGACCTGGAATTCACTATGTAGTCTCAGGGTAGCCTTGAATTCACAGCAATCCTCCTACCTCTGCCTCCCAAGTGCTAGGATTAAAGGCGCCAAGCATTTTGTTTTTAACTTTTTGTTTATTTTTATATATCTGTTTGAGAGCGACAGACAGAGAGAGAAAGAGGGAGAGAGAGAGTGGGTGCACCAGGGCCTCCAGCCATTGCAAATGAACTCCATATGCATGCGCCACCTTGTGCATCTGGCTTACATGGGTGCTGGGGAATTGAACCTCGAACCAAGGTCCTTAGGCTTCACAAGCAAACACTTAACCACTAAGCCATCTCTTCAGCCCCTCTTCTTCCTCTTTACCCATACATAATAGTTCATGTTTAGCTTTTTATATTATGGTACGTAGAAGCAATATGGCATTTACCATTGTAGCCATGGCGTTGTGTCTTCCAGGGGCACTAGGTACATTAATAGTGTTGTACAGCCATCACCACTGCCCTCTTCCAGAGCCTGTGCATTATTCCAACAGTAGCACAGAATCCCACTTTCATCTCGGCACCTCCCTTCCCCCACAACTGCCAGCCTATTTTCTGTGTCTATGAATTTGACTTGTCTGACTCCTGCAGTGTGGGGTAGCTGTGTTTTGGTGAGTGCTTAAGCTTCTTGACATGAACTCCCATGCCCTCCATCACTGGCCCACTTCCTCCTCTAGGTTCTTCTGCAAGAATGTCCATCTCTTCTGTAGTGGACACTGACATACATGCCCGCGGTTCCCTTGTGTACACCGTGGTCTGTGCCTTGTCCCCTCCTGCATGCTCTTGCTCTCTGCCCTCCTTACGGCAGCTGAAAGGCTCTTTGAGACAGCACTGAGTTGGGATTTCTCACACTTGCCGTGCTTGGCTGCTTCCCTCTCCTTGTGGGGTATGTGTTCCTGACACTTTCCATATTGAAATGTTGGATATCATCACCACTAGCCCTGGAGAGTGCCCGAGGGCAGAGGCTGTGGTTCATCTCAGAAGCCCTTGCTGCACACTCTGGTCCAAATGCAAATCCAAATCCAAATCCAAAGTGGTAGCTCCTTTCACTCTGGCAATGTAATTCAGTGGTAGGAACCATGACAACAACTTTTTTTTTTGGTTTTTCGAGGTAGGTTCTTGTTGTAGCCCAGGCTGACCTGGAATTCACTTTGTAGTCTCAGGGTGCCTTTGAACTCATGGTGATCCTCCTACTTCTGCTTCCCGACTCCCGAGTGCTGGGATTAAAAGTGGTGCCACCACACCCAGCTGTGACAACCCATTTTTGACCAGTTCTGGTTAATAAGGTATAAGAACTAGGACCGAAGTAAAATTAGGATCTTCTGAAGGGGAGCTTCCAGAGCTGTTTTGAAGGTGACCACTGCTTTGGTAAATATTTTCTTTGGTTTTTTTTTTTGAGGTAGGGTCTCTCTCTCTCTCTTTTTTTTTTTTTTTCTTTTTGGTTTTTCAAGGTAGGCTCTCACTCTATCCCAGGATGACCTGGAATTCACTATATAGTCTTAGGGTGGCCTGGAACTCATGGCGATCCTCCTACCTCTGCCTCCCAAGTGCTGGGATTAAAGGCATACACCACCACGCCCAGCTAAATATTTACTTTTTCAAAAACTTTTTTTTGTTGACAACTTCCATAATTCTAGACAATAAACCATAACAATTCCCTCCCCTCCACTTTCCCTTCATAAATCCCCTTTCCATCATGTCCCCTCCTCTTTTCAGTTAGCACCAGGTGCTGTGAGGTCATAGATGTTGAGGCCATATTGTGTCTGGAAGATTGGATGGTAAGCAGTCTTACCCTTCCTTTGGCTCTTACATTTTTTCTGCCACTTTCCCCACAGTGGACTCTGAGCCTTGGAGGCTGTGATAGAGATGTCTCAGTGTTGAACACTCCTGTCTCTTTTCTCAGCACTATGGTACCTTTCATCCCAGTGGTCATCACCATCTGAAAAAAAGAAGCTTCTCTAACCAAAAGTGGGAGTAGCATTAATATTTAGGTACGAACGTTAAGAGAAGTGCTTATGGGGCAGTTTGGTGAGCATAATATACGCATTTAGCCAGACAGCAGCAGACATTACCCCCCTAGGGCTCCTGACCTCTGCCATAGATATTTGACTAGGTTTTCAGTACCAGGCATATATTCCCTCCCGTGGAGTGGCCTCCAGTCCAATTTGAGAGCAGTTGGTTTTCCCCACAGTAGGCCACTGTTGTATCCATTTGTCCCGGCTGAACTTAAGGCTTGCAGCGTCCACTGTTGTTTATCACTGCTGATGACTTTTTGTTCCCATAGGGCTGCATGCAATGTAGCTTTTTCCAGCTTTCTGTCAGCTGGTCTCCAGGGAGGAGGTTTACAGCTCAGCTTCAGCTTGATTTCTCAGTGGTCTTTCAGCCCAACAATGTGGAGTCTAACTATTATTTTTAAGTTTAATTGACTGGTACTACATTTGTAGTGGGTTTCTGTTAATTTACTGGTTCATAATTTTTGGCAGCCATTCTATAACATTTAATTGTTTTGTACTGAACAACTTTGTAGGGTAGGCCTACCCATTTGATTTCTTTTTTGAAAAAAATTATTTGACAGAGAAAGAGGCAGATATAGACTTAGTACACCAGAGCCTCTACTCACTGCAATGAACAAACCCCAGAAACATGCATTACCTTGTGTATATGGCCTTATGTGTGTGGGTACTGAGGAATCGAACCAAGGTTCTTAGGCTTTGAGGCAAGTGCCTTAACAACTGAGGCTTCTCTCCAGTCCCTCTTTCCCCTGCTTGATTTCTTTCTTTCCTGTTTTTTTTTTTTTTTTTTTTGGCTTTTTGAGGTAGTATCTTGCTTTAATTTAGGCTGATCTGGAATTCACTACATAGTCTTAGGGTGGCCTTGAACTTACAGCAATCCTCTTACTTCTGCTTCCTGAGGCATGCACCATCACACCCAGCTTTGATTTCCTTTTTTTTTTCTCAATTTTTATTAACATTTTCAATGATTATAAAAAATATCCCATGGTAATACCCTCCCTCCCTCCACTTTCCCCTTTGAAATTCCATTCTCCATCATATCCCCTCCCCATCTCAGTCTCTCTTTTATTTTGATGTCATGATCTTTTCCTCCTCTTATGACGGTCTTGTGTAGGTAGTGTCAGGCACTGTGAGGTCATGGATATCCAGGCCATTTTATGTCTGGAGGGATCATGTTGTAAGGAATCCTACCCTTCATTTGGCTCTTACATTCTTTCTGCCACCTCTTCCGCATTAGACCTGGAGCCTTAGAAGGTGTGATCGAGATGTTACTCAGTACTCCAGTCACTTATTTCCAGCACTATGATACCTTCTGAGTCGTCCCAAGGTCACTGCCATCTGAAAAGAGAAGATTCTGTGCCCAAAGTGAGAGTAGCATTAATATAAGGGTGTGAATATTAAGAGAAATGCTTACTGGGCAGTTTGGTAATCATAGTATATACATTTATCCAGACATCAGCAGATGTTATACCCCTAGGGCTCATGACTACCCCTGTTTTACGTTTTCAGTATCAGGGATGTATTCCCTCCCATGGAGCAGGCCTCCAGTCCAATTGGAAGGCAGTTGATTTCCACCATGACAGACGTGCCACTATTGCACCTGTTGGCTTATTTGGCCTGGTTGGCCACATATAAGGTTTGTAGTGTCTGTGAAGATACTGTTGAGTATCTTCACTGGTGATATCTCTTTCTCCCATTGAACTGCATGCAGACTGGCTTCTTCCCGCTTTCTGTCAGCTGGTCTACATGGAGGAGGTTATCAGGTCAGTTTCAGCAGGATTTCTCAGTGGCTTGCAGCCCAAATATGTGGAGCCTTCAGCAATATAATTTCTTAATAGGCCCATTTGAAGCTAATTCTAGAGATTTTACCAAGAAATTAAAATAAAACCAAGCCGGGCGTGGTGGCGCACGCCTTTAATCCCAGCACTTGGGAGGCAGAGGTAGGAGGATCGCCATGAGTTCGAGGCCACCCTGAGACTCCATAGTGAATTCCAGGTCAGCCTGGGCTAGAGTGAGACCCTACCTTGAAAAAGAAAAAAAAAAAAAAACAAAACAAATAAAATAAAACCAACATTACTTAAAACTCTTAGGCAGGTGAGGTGACATGATCTTGTAATGCCAGCATTTGGGAGTCTGCAGCCAGAAGATTGCCACATGTTTTAGTTACTTTATTGTTGCTATGACCAAAAACCTGAGGGGAAGCAAGTTAAGGAAGAAAAGGGTTTATTCTGCGTTACAGTTTGGAGGGAATACAGTCCATGATGGTGAGGAGGTGGGGCTGGAAGGCTGAAGCGGGAAACTGGCTGGTTACATTGCATCCAAAGTCAAGAAGCAGAAGATACTGGACGTGGTGGCACACACCTTGAATCCCAGCACGCAGGAGGCAGAGGTAGGAAGATTGCTAAGAGTTGGAGGCCACCCTGAGATTACAGAGTGAATTCCAGGTCAGCCTGGTTAGAGTGAAACCCTACCTCAAAAAACAAACAAACAAAAAAGAAGCAGCAGCAGAAGATGAAGTGAGGCTGGGCTATAACACCTCAGGGCCGTCTCTAGTGATCTGCTTCTTCCAGTATGGCTCTACTAGAGGTTCCACAACCTTCCCAAACAGTGCCACCAGATGGGGAGCAAGTGTTCAAAGACATAAACATATGTGGGGCATTTTACATTCAAACCAGAAAATCACAAGTTCAAGGTCAGGCTGGGCCACTTAGTGAGTTCCTGGCTAACCTGGGCTATATCTCAAGAAAAACAAACAGGGCTGTGGATATGGCTGGACGAGCTTGCTATGCAAGCATGAGAACCTGAGCTCGGATCCCAGGACCCACATAAAAAATCAGATGCAGAAACAAGCAACTGTCATCCCAGCATTTCTATGGTGAGATGGGAAGTGTAGACAGGAATATTCCAGGAAGCTTGTGAACCAGCCAGCCTGGTGCAGGAAGTGTTTAAACAATAAGAGACCCTGTCTGGACAAAGTGGATGGCGAGGACTGATACCCAAGTCTGCCCTCTGACTTCCACACACATGCAGTCAGACATAGGAATGCTCACGCATACACACACAAAAACCCAAACAACCTCCAAATCAAAACAGAAAAAATTTGTGACGTATTTAATACATGACAATGCTTTTCATAAGTGAAGTGCATTCAACATGATGCCACTTTTTCTTTTTTGTTCATCATTATGAGCTTTCCTTAAAGAATATCCTCACAGGCATTGAAGTTAATTATTTGACCTATTTCTTCCAACTTTTCTTCTCACATTGTCACATGTGAGTTTTTTCTTTTTTAATTTTTTTTATTGACAACTTCCATAACTATAGACAATAAACTCTGGTAATTCCTTCCCTCCCCCCACTTTCCCCTCTGAAACTCCACTCTCTATCATACCCCCTTCCCCCTCTCAATCAGTCTTTTTTTTCTGTTTATTTTTATTTTTACTTTTATTATTTTTATTGACAACTTCCATAATTGTAAACAATATCCCAGAGTAATTACCTCCCTCTCCCTACTTTCCCCTTTGAAACTCCACTCTCCATCACTCTCAATCAGTCTCTTTTATTTTGATGTCATCATCTTTTCTTCCTATTGTTATAGCCTTGTGTAAGTGGTGCCAGGCACTGTGAGGTCATGGATATCCAGGCCATTTTGTGTCGGGGGGAGCACATTGTAAGGAGTCCTACCCTTCCGTTGGCTCTTACATTCTTTCTGGCACCTCTTTTACAATAGATCCTGAGACTTGGAAGGTATGATAGAGATGTTTCAGTGCTAAGCACTCCTCTGTCACATGTGAGTTTTTTCTGTGTTACCAAGCATATCTCTAGAAACTGGTGCTTTTTTTTTTTTTCCCTGAGGTAGTGTCTCACTCTAGTTCTGGCTCACCCCCCTGGAATTCACTGTGTGGTCTCAGGCTGGCCTCAAACTCACAGCAATCCTTCTACCTCTGTTTCCCTAGTGCTGGGGTTAATGTTCTGGGCCACCACACGTGGCTTTAATGAGTTTTTATTTTTGGAGATAGGGTGGCCAGACATGGTGGTACACACCTTTAATTCCAACAGAGGTAGGAGGATTGATGTGATTCTGAGGCCTACCTGGGCTAGCGTGAGACCCTGCCTTGAAAAAAAAAAAATAAGAAAAGCAAAAAGGAGACAGGGTATCCTGTAAACCAGGCTGACCTTGAAATAACTATGTAGTCTAGAATGAGGACCTTGAGCTTCTGATCCACCAGCCTCCACCTCCCTGGTGATGGGATTATAGACCTGTGCCACCATGTCTAACTTATAAAAAGCTCTTAATGCACAGATTTTGTGATGTGTACTTACTTTGGGTGGTTTTAGGAGTACAGTAATTAATATTATAGTATAATGATATGTCATAAAACTTGGCTATTAATGATGCAGAGATAGATTTGCTGAAAAACTACAGTTAAGTCCAACACTTTTTTTTTTGTTATTTTTGCTCTTTTGAGGCACGCTCTCATTGTACCCCAGGCTGACTTGGAATTCACTATGTAGCCTCAGGCTTGTCTCCAACTCACTGCGATCCTCTTACCTCTGTCTCCCCAGTGCTGAGACTAAAGGTATGCCCACCATGCTTGGTTTCCAACACTTCATTCTAGTCATTTCGTTTTTCTTTTTCTTTTCTTTTCTTTTTGTTTTTCAAGGCAGGGTCTCACTCTAGCCCAGGCTGACCTGGAATTCACTATGTGGCCTCAGGGTGGCCTCGAACTCATGGTGATCTTCCTACCTTTGCCTTCCGAGTGTTGGGACACCACACCTGGCTTCTCTTTTATTTCTAAAATACTTTATTTATTTTATTTGAGAAAGGGAAAGAGAGAGAGAAAGAGAGAAGGAAAGAGGCAGCTAGAGAGAGAATGGGTGTGTCAGGGCCTCCAGCCACTGTAAATGAACTCCAGATGCATGCACCACCTTGTTCATCTGGCTTATATGGGTCCTGTGGAATTGAACCTGGATCCTTTGGCTTTGCACACAAGCTCCTTAACCACTAAACCATCTCTCCAGCCCATCTCTTTTATTTTTGATGCATCATCTTTTCTTCTTATTATGATGGTCTTGTGTAAGTAGTATCAGGCACTGTTAGGTCATGGATATCCAGGCCATTTTGTGTCTAGAATAGTGCATTGTAAGGAGTCCTACCCTTCTTTTGGCTCTTACATTCTTTCTACCACTTCTTCCTCAATGGACCCTGAACCTTGGAAGGAGTGATAGAGATGTTTCAGTGCCAAGCACTCCTCTGTCACAGCGTGCTGCTTTGATTAAATAGAATCATCATCTGATTCTATTTCTATTCCTTTCATCATTCCCTTTCTATCTGTTTTGTTTCCCTCCTTTTCTCCCTCCCCTTTTCACTTCCTCTTTCCTTGATTGGTTCTCCTGTAGTCCAGGCTGAATTCTAACAAACTGTAGATGGGAAGTCAAGGATGACCTTGAACGTCTCATTCTCCCTGCCTCCACCTCTAGGTGCTGTGATTAGAGGTGTATACCATCGTACTGGGTATTATCTGTATTTGTTTCTAAAAAAATATCTTTATTATCCTTTTTAGTTTATTACTGATGTAATCTGTTGAGATTCTCCCATGTCACATTGGTAAGATTAACCCATGTTGTTCCATGGTTCTGTAAAACATTCATGTTTACTCTAAACAATATTATTTTCTGTTACTATACCATGCCTTCTTCATTTGTTTGTTCATTCTCAGTGAGGATTTGGGTATTTTCTAGGTTTTCTGCTCCTGGGTACAGGACTTCTGGGAATATCCTTGTACATGTTTCCTATGGGGAGAAGTAGCTAAGTGGTAGAGTAGTTGCTTAGCATGCACAAGGCCCTGGGTTCCATCCCCACACTGCAAAAAACAAACAAAATGTTTCCTGTTGATCACTTGTTGAAAGTTTCTTCCACACATTCATTTAGGAGAGGAATTACTAGTTTGTAGGGTATGTGACTTGTACTTCATAAAACAATACCAAATTGGTTTCTAAAGTTTATCTGATTATACCTTCATCAGCCTCATGTGAGAAACTCTGAAAAAGCATCCTTTTTAACACTTGCTGTTGTCAACTAACATTTTTGACAGTCAAATAAATTTAAGTCTCTTAGATTGCATATGCCTGATCACTAATCAGGTTGATTTTTTCTTTCCCTCCCTCCCTCCCTCCCTCCTTCCCTCCCTTCCTCCCTCCCTCCCTCCCTTCCTTCCTTCCTTCCTTTCTATTTTTTTGTTTTTGAGACAGGGTCTCACTATTTATCCCAGAACCCCGTATGTGTCCCAGGCTCCAAACTGGAAACAGTCCTCCTCCTGTCAACTGTATGCCCTACACCAGTTATTAGGATTATAGGCATGTGGACCACTATGCTGGGAAATGCTCACTTGTTGCATATATTATTACCATTTTGCTTTTAATATCATTCTTTTTACATGGAACAAAGCATTGCATATGCATTGCTTTTTGTTGTTATTGTTACAGGGTTTCATGTAGCCCAGGCTGGCCTCAACTTGCCATGTATCCAAAGATGTCCTTGAACTCTTTTTTAAAAAATATTTATTTATTTGAGAGAAAGAAGAAGTGGGAGAGAGCAAGGGGGAGGACAGAGAGAGAGAGAGAGAGAGAGAGAGAGAGAGAGAGAGAGAGAGAGAGAGGGAGTGAATAGGCATGCTAGGGCCTCTAGTCATTGCAAACAAACTCTGGACACATGTGTGACCTTGTACCTCTGGTTAACATTGGTGCTGGGGAATTGAACCTGGGTCCTTAGGCTTCACAGGCAAGCAACTTAACCACTAAGCCATCTCTCTAGCCCTGAACTCTTTTATAAAAATATTTTATTTATTTATTTGCAAGTAGAAAGAGAGAGAGAGAGAGAGAGAGAGAGAGAGAGAGAGAGAGAGAGAGGATGTGAGAGTGTACGTGCACTCCAGGGCATCCTGCCACTCCATACGAACTCCAGATGCCTATGCCCCTTTACACCTGGCCTTATATGGGTACTGGGCTGCCAGGTTTTATGAGCAAGCTCCTTTAATCACTGAACCATTTCTCCATCCTCGACCTTGAACTCTTAATCCTTCTACCTCCACTTCCCAAGTGCTGGGATTATAGCCATGGACCCATATGTCTGGTTTACATATTGCATTTTGTGTTTTAATGATTCCTCCCAAGACTGAGAAGGTCAGGCATGTCTCAGTTTCCTACTAATTCTCATTTGCCTCAGGGGAAGTTCATTTGGAAAAAGAGAGAGAGGGAGAGAGAGAGAGAGAGAGAGATTTGGCTTCATGAACTCAAGGGCACTGGGGCTGACATAGGAGAGGAATGTGACAGAGTTTTTCTAGTTTGAGGCTGTGGGTGTTGAAAGGCTGGAAAGGACACTGTGACTCACAGGAAATCTCCCCACTGCCTCCAGTTCTCTCACCAGGCCACATCCCCAGGAGTTTTGCATGTCTGGTTCATATATTGCCTGTGTGGCATTTAATGAGAGTGTAAGGTGGTTCTTGGAGGAACCCAGCTCACCACTGGCATGGTAGAGAAGATTTATTACATTACAGGATCAAGCAGGCCCCCACTGCCAAACCACAGAGAGACCAAGAAGGCAGCTGGAGCTAGAAGCTCAAACCATGTCAGGGTCTGTCTGCCTCATTGTTTGTGTTTCTCTTGCTTTGACTGCAAGCCAGCCGATTGTCTTCATCAGAGGATTGCATTTTCAACGGAGACCACACCAAACAGAACAGAGGGAAAGCCAAGCTTTGAAAATGACTTGTTCTGCTAATCCACAGCAGTTAAATTTAGATGTTAGGACTGAAAACAACAGTTCTTCAAAACTTCATTCAGCTTTGTTGGGCAAGCAGGATTTAGAATTAAATTTTTATGGGCTGCGGCTTCTTGGCTGCCTGTTGAGAGCAGGGCTAGCCTGTCAGTTCTTGTGCCAGACGGGTGGGTAGAGGATTGTCTCGGGGACAGAAACTCTCACTATTCCGACTTGAAGCAGCTATGTACTTCAATCCCACATTAACCCTATGCTTCATAGGTTTTAGCCCTGTAACCCAGTGAGTGTAGGAGGCTGGAGAGATGGCTTAGTGGTTAAGTGCTTGCCTGTGAAGTCCAAGGACCCCAGTTCGAGGTTCGACTCTCCATGTCCCACATAAGCCAGGTGCACAAGGTGGCACATGCATCTGGAGTTTGTTTTCAGTGGCTGGAGGCCTTGGTGCACCCATTCTCTCTCCCTCTCTCTCTCTCTCTCTCTCTCTCTCTCTCTCTCTCTGCCTCTTTCTCTATCTGTTGCTCTCAAATAAATAAATAAAAATAAATAAATGATTGGTGGGGTTGGAGAAATGGCTTAATGGTTAAAGGTGCTTGCCTGCAAAGCCAAAGGACCCAGATTCAATTCCCCAGGACCCACATAAGACAGATGCACAAGGTGGTACATGTGCCTGGAGTTTGCAGTGGCTAGAGGCCCTGGCATACCCATTCTCTCTCTCTCTCTCTCCATACCTCTTCTCTCATAAATAAATAAATAAATAAATAAAATTTTCTCTCTCTCTCTCTCTGTACCTCTTCCCTCATAAATAAATAGAAAAAATTTTTAAATGATTGTCAAACATACCATCAAAATAGGTTTGCTGGGCTGGAGAGATGGCTTAGTGGTTAAGCGCTTGCCTGTGAAGCCTAAGGACCCTGGTTTGAGGCTCGATTCCCCAGGACCCACGTTAGCCAGAGGCACAAGGGGGCGCACGCATCTGGAGTTCGTTTGCAGTGGCTGGAGGCCCTGGCACGCCCAATCTCTCCCTCCCTTCCTCTTTCTCTGTCTGTCGCTCTCAAGTGAATAAATAAAAATATTTTAAAAATGGGTTTGCTAATCAGTGTCTATGGTTGGATTGTCAGAGAGCAGGGAAAATCATATCATTGTTAATTTCTATATGTGGCATAATAATTCTCAATATTATATTTTATTATCAAGGGGACAGGGTGTAAACTTGAAAAAATACAGATTTATTAGTTCTCTGGCCTTGAGTGTTGGGTTTTTTTTTGAGTCTGGGTCTCATGTGGGTCAAGTTTTGAGTTTTGCTATGAAGCCAGGGATGACCTTGAGCTCCTACTCCTCCTGCCTGCTCCCTCTGGGTGTGAGATTACAGGCATGGTCTACCACCCCCAGATTCTGTAGTGCTGAGGACGGAACACAGGGCTTCAGGCATGCTAGGCAAGCATGCTACCACCCGAGCTATACTGCTAACTCTACAATTTAAACTCTTGTTGGTTCGCATAAAGCTAGTTCAATAGTTTCTGGCCTGAATGTGTGGTTTTATTTTCTCCCTGACAAATGCTGAGTGTTTTAATCAAGAGTGGCTCCTGACCAGCTTTGCCTGCAATTATTTAATAGACTCTATTTGATGTATTTACTTTGCTAAGTAAATTCACTGAGATGAATGTAAATAACATGACTCAAGTACTTTCTTTGAAATATCTCACACATGGCTGATTTAGTGTATTGGCTGTCTATTGCTATCAGAACAAATTGCTGTAGGTTTAATGACTGAAACTGTACAAATTTATTATTCAACAGATCTGTGGGTTAAAGGTCAACAGAATTCTGAGTACTGGTGGTGTCTGTGCCCTGTTTTAGAGGTTTTCGGTAAGAATCAGTCCCTTCCCTTTTCCAGATGCTAGACGCCATCTGCACTCATGGGCTCCAGGCCTGTCTGATTTTTAAACCCTTCTGTAGCTGCATCTCCCTCTGACTACAGCTGGGAAAGATTCTTCCTGGACTCACGGAGTGGGTTGGGCCTGCCTGGATAATCTACTGTAGTGTCCCCATCTTACACGCCTTTTTTTTTTTTTTTTTTTTGAGGTAGAGTCTCACTCAAGCTCAGGCTGACCTGGAATTTACTCTGTAGTCTCAGGGTGGCCTTGAATTTATGGTGATCCTCCTACCACTGCCTCCTGAGTGCTGGGATTAAAGGCGTGCGCCACCATGCCCGGCTCGTCATCTCACACTTCTTAACCTTAATCACGTTGGTTTTGTAGCAGTTACCTTCTTGTCATTGGGACAAAACACCCACCCCAAAGCAGCTTATGGAAGGAAAATTATTTCCAGTTTACAGTTTCAAGGGCAAGCTTCATCGTGGTGGGGGAAGCATGGCACAAGGAGACAGCCAGGGCATCTCATCTTGTCGCTTCAGCGGGGAGGAAGCAGAGGGAGCTGAACACCCAGTAGGGCTGAGCTAATAAACCTCCAGCAAGACTCCTCTACCTCCCAAAGACTCCACTGGCTTGGGGACATTTATATTCAAACTACTGAAGACTTGTAAAGTAATTTATTTACAGGTTTGAGAAGAAGGAATGAACTATTGTGGATGGATTTATTCTCCCTTCCTCATTTAGTGATAGGATTGAAAATGGTTTCAGTTAAAATCCATAGCTTTGGGGTAGGTGTGATGGTGTGCACTTGTCATCCCAGCACTTGGGAGGCTGGAGGATTGAGAGGGTTGGAGGCCAGCATCGTGAGTTTCAGGCCAACCTGTGGTATATGTGAGGTTCTGTCTCAGAAAACAAACAAACAAACAATAAAAACTCCAAACAAACAAAACCAGCAAAAAGCTTTATTTTACTGTATTTCTTTGTGTGTGTGAGTATAGGTGTGTGTGTGCCGATGCACAGGTGTGGAGGTCAGAGGATAACTCAAGTGTTGGTCCTTGCCTTCCACCTGTTCGAGACAGGGTCTCTTGTTCACTACTGTATATGCCAGGCTGAGGATCTCTTCTCTCCCCTCCTATCTTGCCATGGGAGTCCACACATTTGGTTTGACCTGGGTTCTGGGCATCTGAGCTCGGATCCCCACACTTGCCTGAGCCATTTCCCCAACCCCCCAGGAAAAAGTTTTAAAGCACAAAGGTGAGGCTACCTGAATCTTGATAAAAACATAGCAGCGATTTAGGGAGATAACTCAATGCATGAAGCATTTGCTGTCAAGCCTGAGTACCTGGGCTTGAACTTCAGACCCTACATAAAACAGCCAGAACGCTTAGTGGGGTTCTGTAATTCCAGCACGATGGAAGGATGGGAGGCAGAGACTGGAGAATTCCTCTGTAACTCGAGATGAGCACAGCAAAGAACAGCCCCAGAGCAAGAGAGACAGCACCCTTGCCTCAAGTGGAGTAGAATGACCAGGGCTGACCAAAAAGTTGTCTGCTGACCTCCTCACACGTGCTGTGGCATGTGTGTGCCTGCACTTACACACCCACAGACACATATACACACAAAGTAATTTAAATTTTTTTTTTTTAATCTATTTGAGAGTGACAGGCAGACAGAGAGAGACAGAGGCAGACAGAGAGAGAGGGAGAGAGATAGAGACAGAGAGAGAGAGAGAAAACGGGTGCACCAGGGCCTCCAGCCATTGCAAACGAACTCCAGATGCATGTGCCACCTTGTGCATCTGCCTTACATGGGTGCTGGAGAGTCGAGCCTCTAACCAGAATCCTTAGGCTTCACAGATAAGCGCTTAACCGCTAAGCCATCTCTCCAGCCCCAATGCAAAGTAATTTTTAAAAATATTTATTAATTTGAGAGGGGGAAGGGAGGAGGAGGGAGAAAATAGGTACACCAGGGTCTATGGCCACTGCAAACAACTCCAGATGCATCTGGCTTCATGTGGGTACTGGCGAATGGAACCTGGTTCCTTAGTCTTTGCAGTCAAATGCCTTAACCACTGAGCATCTCTCCAGCCCATTTTAAAAAAATGTGGCATTAATTCATAACAAGTCATGGGAACCCTATTGCAGTCAGGCTTACATTGCTGTTAGAAAACATCCAAACAAGAGCAACTTGTGGGGGGAAAAAAGCGTTTATTTTGGCTTACAGACTCAAGGGGAAGCTCCATGATGGCAGGGGAAAGTGATGGCATGAGCAGAAGGTAGACATCACCCCCTGGCCAACATCAGATAGATAACAGCAACAGGAGAGTGTGCCAAACACTTGCAAGGGGAAGCTGTTTATAACACTCCATAAGCCCACCCCCAACAATACTCTGCCTCCAAGAGCCTTTAATTCCCATATTGCCATTAGCTGGGGACCTAGCATTTAGAATACCTAAGTTTGTGGGGGACACCCGAATCAAACTCCCACACCTTCTTTCCAGCTCTTTTTTCCCTCACAACCTTTTACACATACTTGTGGTTTGAAATAATCAAGAATCACTACTGAGGGCTGGAGGGATGGCTTAGCGGTTAAGGACCCACATTAGCCAGATGCACAAGGGGGTGCACATGTCTGAAGTTCATTTGCAGTGGCTGGGGGACCTGGCGTGCCCATTCTCTCACTTTTTCCCTCTTTCTCTGTCAAATAAATAAATAAACAAAATATTTTTAAAAATCACTACTGAGCAGGATGTGGTGGAACCCACCTTTGATCCCAAGCACTAGGAAGGCAGAGGTAGAGGGAGGAGGATCGCTGTGAGTTCAAGGCCACCCTGAGACTACAGAGTGAATTCCAGGTCAGCCTGGGCTAGAGCAAGACCCTACCTCAAAAAAAAACAAAAACAAAAAATAAGCCAGGTGTGGTGGCACATGCCTTTAATCCAGCACATGGGAGGCAGAGGTAGGAGGATCGCTGTGAGTTTGAGGCCACCCTGAGACTCCATAGTGAGTTCCAGGTCAGCCTGAGCTAGTGAGACCCTACCTTGGAAAACAAACAAACAAACAAACAAACAAACAAACAACAACAACAACCAAAAAAAAATCAATCAAACAGAAAGAATCACTGTTGTAGTAGTTGTATCATGGGGTTGAAAAATCAGTGATTAGATGTGAGCTACACCTCCAGGCTCTAGCCATGCTGGGGAATTCCACTTCTTCAGCTGGGATGACAGTTCCAAAGCCCTTCTCTTGACTTGAACAACTCTGTATTCTTGAAGATTTAGATGAGATATGATTGCAAAGCCTTCCATGAAGTTCCAGTTTTTTAGGCCCAATTCTACCCGCTCATGCCTTGGGCACACTCATGATTTACAAGTAAATCATTTCTTCTCTGTTTTGTTTATTTTTATTTATTTATTTGAGAATGGCAGAGAAAGAGGGAGAGAGAGAGAGAGAGGGAGAGAATGGGCCTACCAGGGCCTCCAGCCACTGCAAACGAACTCCAGATGCATGCACCACCTTGTGCATCTGGCTTATGTGGGTACTGGTCACATAAGCCAGATGCACAAGGTGGTATATGTGTCTGGAGTTCATTTTCAGTGGCTGGAGGCCCTGGCGTGCCCATCTTTCTCTTTCTCTTTCTCTTTCTCTGTCCTGGTTCAGAGTGCTATTAATGCTGTTTCCTCCTGAAGGAGTCTCCTGTGTAAGCCTTACTTTTCCTCCTGTAGGCTGGCAGAGGAGAGTGGAACAACCCATAGAACCGTAGTGATTTTTACAGCTCCATGGACATTTCACATCCAAGAAGTAGGAACTGGACTCTGCACTGATCTTCTGAGAGGGACATGTTCTAGGGAGGTGGTCACTGGTAGAAAGGCAGATTCAGAATTTGAGGCCATTTTGGGCTATAGAGACAGATGGTTACAAAACAAAAACAGAAGAAAACAAACTAAATCTGTGAACTTGGCACACACAAAATGGATAAAGAAGGAAATAACTGGCCGGGTGTGGTGGCACACGCCTTTAATCCCAGTACTTGGGAGGCAGAGGTAGGAGGATTGCTGTGAGTTCAAGGTTACCCTGAAAATACCTAGTGAATTCCAGGTCAGCCTGGACTAGATTGAGACCCTACCTTGAAATCCCCCCCAAAAAAATAAAAGAAGGAAATAACCTAAAAAGATCTCATAATCTTATCCAAATTCTCTGATTCTCTCAGGGCTCAGTCCATCAGGTAATTTGTAATTTGATTCATTCATCAACTCATCAAGCCATTGATTTCTTTTCTTTTAAAATATTTCTATTTATTTATTTGCAAGTTGAGAGCGAGCAAGAGAGAGACACACACACACACACACACACACACACACACACACACACACACACAGAATGAATGTGCTACCTTGTGCATCTGCCTTATGTGGGTTCTGGGGAATCAAACCTAAGTCTTTAGATTTCACAGGCAAGTGCCTTAACTGCTAAGCCATCTCTCCAGCCCTTCTCTTTGTCTCTTTTCTTTCTTTTTCTCTGTCCTTTCTCCCTCCCTCCCTTCCTCTCTCTTTCTTTCTTGCTGGGAATTCTGTATTTTAAAATATTTTATACCCTGCTCCCATAATTGCATTTGTTAATAATGAACTTATTTTTTTCCTCAGTCTTTTAACTAACCAGACACTAAGATCTTCTGATTAGCAAGAGAAAATGAGTGTGACCACACTTGGGATAATTATAGCTGAAAGCAAGCATATGTGCTGTAGTGTGTCTGAAAAATCTTGTCACTGGGTGTGGTGGTGCACTTAGGAGGTGGAGTTTGCAGCCAGCACCAGGGTTCACGAGACCCTGTCTCAACCCCTCCCCCCACAGCCCCCCTCCATATGCTGCACACACACACACCAATGGGGGAGGGGGAAAGAAGGTGACTAAAAGGAGGACGATAGGAGGGAGTGACTAAGGTCAAATTACATGACGTATTTGAAAGAAATTTTCTTTATGAATATCAACACTATGTACAATGAATGTATACCCTCCCCTGAAAAACTCAAACAAGAACAAAAGCAACCAACTAAACAAATAAACCTTGTCATGGGTAGTTATATGGTTTAAGCTTTTAAAAAATATAGTTTTAAAAAATATTTTTATTTGTTTATTAGAGAGAGAGAGAAATATGGATGTACCAGGGTCTTCTGCAAATGAACTCCAGATGCATGAGCCACTCTGTGCATCTGCCTTTATGTAGGTACTGGAAAATTGAACTCAGGCCGTTAGGCTTTTCATGCAAGTGCCTTTAACTGCTAAGTCATCTCTCCAGCCCCAAATATATTTTTTTCTTTTGCCCTTTGTAGCAGACAGCTTCAGGTTCACTGAGATGAACTTCCAGACCAGGCACAGTTATGGAGGAAGGGATATTTATTGAAGCTTACAGATCCAGGGGAAGTTCCATTACAGCAGAAAAAGCTGGCCTGCCTTCACAGGACCAAGCAGAGAGAGAGAAGCACAAGCCAAAAAGCCACAGCACACTTCAGGAACTCCAGCTAGGCACACTTTGCATATCTTTAGATTGAAATCTGAAACTCACCACCATACCTTAAGATCCACCCAGTGACAGCCCAGGTGGCTGCTGATGCAAACTACAAACAATAAAAAACTGAATATGTTGGGGGCCATCTATTCAAACTACCACACCCTTTAAAAATTAAAAAAAAAATTATTTATTTATTTGAGAGCAACAGACAGACAGAAAGAGAATGGGTGCGGCAGGGCCTCCAGCCACTGCAAACAAATTCCAGATGCCTGTGCCCCCTTGTGAATGTGGCTAACGTGGGTCCTTAGGCTTCACAGGCAAGCAAGCGCTTAACCGCTAAGCCATCTCTCCAGGCCATCTTTTGCCCTTTTATCATGAGAAAGTTCATCAAAGCTGAGGCTGTTCCCTGCTGTGATGTACCTATTGCCCAGGTTCAGTAAGTGCTCATCTTGTTTATTCATATCTTTTCAATTCCTCTTTTCTGGGTGATCTTAAAGTAAGTGAGTTATATTTCTTGCCTGTGGTCCTGTAGTAGGATTCTTTTACTTTTTGGGGGGTGGCAGTTTTTTAAAAAATATTTTATTTATTTATTTGAGATAGAGAAAGAGAGGGAGAGAATGGGCACACCAGGGCCTCTAGCCACTGCAAATGAACTCCAGACACATGTGCCCCCTTGTGCATCTGGCTTACATGGGTCCTGGAGAATAAAGCCAGAATCCTTTGGCTTTACAGGCAAATGCCTTAATTGCTAAGCCATCTTTCCAGCCCCTGGCAGTTTATTTTTAAGTACAGTTCATTTGTCATATGGTTTGTTATATTCATGTTTTTGTTGGTTGTGTGTTTTGTTGGGTTATAGTTAATGGTGGGTCTTATCTCTTCCTAGAGTTCTCTAGAAACATCCCAATAAACAGGCAAAGCCATGTTTCTGTGGTGAGTCTAAACTCAGTGAAGTCAACCATAAAGATGAACCATTACACTATGTAAAGAAAAACTACTTGAGCCAGTAGTGGTGATGCATGCCTTTAATCCCAGCATGCGGAAGGCAGAGGGAGGAGGATTGCTGTGAATTTGAGGCCAGCCTGAGACTATGTAGTGAAGTCAAGGTCCCCTGGGCTAGAGTGAGACTCTACCTCAAAAAAACAAAACCAAACCTACTTGTAGTTAATTTTGACCTTGTTCTCAATAAAATTTCAAATGCTCCAGAAACAGAACTTGACAATTTATGTGTGTTAAGTATGAGGACTTGACCTTAATCAATATTTCTCTTCAGGGTTTTTTTTTTTTTTTTTTTTTTTTTTAAATTTTGGATGCACTTAATGTCACTGTTCTCAGACTAGGGCATTTAAAATCTCTCTAAAGTCGCTATGCTTCCTAGAAATCTTTCAGCTTTAATACTAAATCCTGTTTTTAGCTGACAACCTGCAACCTAGCACCACTGATTTATTGAGACATAAAGTAAAGAAAACCTGTGATTTGAATTGAAGCAGTGCTTTTTTTTTAATCAGTCATTTGGAACTTTTTTGTTTTTGTTTTTTTTGAGATAGGGTCTCACTTTAGCCCAGACCTGGAATTCACTCTGTATTCTTAGGGTGGCCTCGAACTCACAGTGATCCTCCTACCTCTGCCTCCTGAGTGTTGGAATTAAAGGCATGTGCCACCATGCCTAGTTGGAACTTTAAAAAGAAAAACATTAAAAAGGAGAGAACAATTTAGTGTTCATATGTGGGGGCACACCTATGTGTATGGGTGCTCATTCACATGTGTGTGACATATGTGGAGGCCAGAGATTGGTGTCAGGTGTCCTCCTCAGTCACTCTCCACCTTTTTTTCCACTTTAGTTAAAAAAAAATATTTTTTATTTAATTATGGTATGTATATGTATGGAGAGAGAGAGAGAAAGAGAAAGAGAGAGAGAGAGACAGACAGACAGATATACATAGAGAGAATGGGCACATCAGGGCCTCCAGACAATGCAAATGAACTCCAGATGCATGTGTCACCTTGTGCATCTATCTTACATGGGTACTGGGGAATTGAACCTGGGTCCTTGTGCTTACCAGGCAATCACCTTAACCACTAAGCCTTCACTGCAATCCCCCGCCCCCCACCCTTACTTTTTGAGACATAGTCTGTCTTTGAGCCTAGAGCTCACTGAAGGCTAGATTAGCTAGGGACCCTCCTTTTTCCCCTCCCCAGAAACCACACCTATAAATTACATGGATGCTGAGAATCTGAAATCAGATTCAAACACTTTACTCACTGAGTTATCTCCCTAGTACCCCCGCACCAGAAGACTTTTAAATAAATAGGCCAATCCCCGCACTTATGAGGCAGAGGTAGGAGGATCACTGATCGTTCGAGGCCACCCTAAGACTACATAGTGAATTATATTTTATATAAAACATATATAAAATATATAATATACATATATAAATGATTTAAAAAATTATTTACTTATTTATTTACCTATTTTAAATAGAGAGAGAGAGAGAATGAAACAGATAGAGGGAAAGAGAATGGGCAAACCAGACACCACAGCAAACAAGTTCTAGACACATGCACCACTTTGTGCATTTGGCTCATGTGGGTACTGGTTAATCAAACCTATGTCCATAGGCTTTGAAAACAAGTGCCTTAACCACTAGGCAATCTCTCCAGCCCTGATTTTTAAATATATATCTAATTAAAGCACTTCTCATCTGACTTAAAGTCACAATGAAAAAATGCTAGAGAAACAAGCAGACATAGTGTGTCTCCTGTATATGTTAAGTAAAACTTGTGTTCCTGATAGGCATAAACCCAAGTGACAGCCTGTCCTCCTCTCCTGAATTTCACTGGGAATTGTCCACCCTTCTAGTCTGCGATGAAGTATCTCATTTGTTGGAACCTTCTCCAGGAAGTTTTGGTCCTTGACTGCAAACACAGCTTTTCCTCTTTCTGAGTTATCCTGTCTGGCTGACCCTCCTAGGAATGTGCCACAATGGCAGACACTTCCTAGGCACTTTCTGTGTGCCAGACACCATGCTGGTCAGGAAGCTACATGCATCTCTGCCCTTGGAGCTGGGAATTTTTAAGGAAGTCTGAAGAGCCAATAGCAGTGATAGCAGTGTGGGGTGCTATGATAGAGGGATGTGATTTGGGGGGAATGGGAACTATGTGTGTTTTAAAAATTCCAAATTCTGGGCTGGAGGGATGGCTTAGCGGTTAAGCGTTTGCCTGTGAAGCCTAAGGACCCCGGTTCAAGGCTCGATTCCCCAGGACCCATGTTAGCCAGATGCACAAGGGGGTGCATGTGTCTGGGGTTCATTTGCAGTGGCTGGAAGCCCTGGCACGCCCATTCTCTCTCTCTCTCTCTGCCTCCTTCTCTCTGTCTGTCACTCTCAAAATAAATAAATAAATAAAAATAAGCACACACACACACACACACACACACACGCACACACACACACAAAATTCCAAATTCTTTGTGCTTGGCACATATACCTAATATGCAACAAGAATTTACCAGGTGGAAGATATAGTTTCATTCATTGGAAGAGAAATGTATTTTGGAGTGGAAGAAGACTAAGTTTTGTTTTTAGGTTTTTCTGGAAAGAAGGAAGAAATATAATGCTTTGAAATCATTTGTTATTTTACTCCTTAAATTCTCAAAATCATAGGATATATGAAAACAATATGGTCATCACATAGTCTATTTTCTGCCTGCTTTCCCATCTCTGCCCGCAGCCGTGCATGGCTCTTGTTGTTGAGCTTTCTGGTGGCTTGGCTCCCACTGTGAGCTGAGGAAAACTGGGAAATTCTCCTTGTAGTCAGGACATATCCTGCCTTTTGAAGTTCACTTCAGTGGAGGTTGCTTGAAAAATCCTGACAGAATATAGTCCGTGGCCAGATACACGTTGCTCCTGGCAGCGTCCCTTAGCCAGGAACAGGTTTTGTTATGGTGCAGAGTTGTTAGCTGAGAATTCATTCCAACTAGGACCTGGTGGTGAAATACAGACATGGACGTGAGGCATCAAATTGTTCTGAGGCCCTTGGTGTCTTTCTCTATGAGGATGAGTGATATTCTCTTGTTCTTTATTTTTTTTGTTTTTATTTATTTACTTATTTTTTTTGTTCCTAAGTTTTATTCATGAATTCATACAAAATATTCCAGACCAGTGTTTTAATCCTCATCTTCCTCCTCTTCTTCATCCTGGTTAATCTGGAAGTAACGCAATTCGTAACTCTCTTTGCTGTTAGCAACTACGCGTAACCAATCACGTAGGTTATTCTTCTTCAGATATTTTTTGGTGAGATATTTCAAATACCTTTTGGAAAAAGGCACCTCGGATGTTATGGTGATCTTACTCTTGCTCCTCTCGATGGTTACAACCCCTCCACCAAGGTTCCCAGCCTTTCTGTTCACTTTGATTCTCTCTTGGAGGAACTGCTCGAAATTGGCAGCATCCATGGTTCCATCTTCTACAGGGTGGGTGCAGTCGAGGGTAAACTTCAGAACCTGCTTCTTTTTTGTGCCCCCCTTCACCACAAGCTTTTTCACAGGTGCCATGGCGGCAGCGGAGGCAGAAAGGGCTACTTATTTACTTATTCATGAGAGAGGGAGAGAGAGAGAGAGAGAGAGAGAGAGAGAGAGAGAGAGAGGGAGGGAGGGAGGGAGAGAAGGTGTGCCAGGGCCTCCAGCCACTGCAAACAAACTCCAGATACATGTGCTACTTTGTTTATCTGGCTTTCGTGGGCCCTGGAGAATCAAACCTTTGGCTTTGCAGGCAAGCACCTTAACTGCTAAGCCATCTCTCCAGCCCTCTTCTCCCGCCCCCCTCCCCCCCCCCAGGTACAGTCTTATTCTAGCCTAGAATGACCTGGAACTCACTCTGTAGTCCTAGGCTGGCCTCGAACGCACAGCTGTCCTCCTAACTTTGCCTCCCAAGGGCTACGATTAAAAGAGTGCACCACCACTCCAGGCTGATTTTCTCTTCTTTCTTCAACTTGTTTCCCTAGTCTCTCATTTTTTCTCCTCTTCCCTCTCTGTCTGGCTTTCTCCCTCTTCCATTAAAGATGAGGTCATTAGGATTTGGAGCCAAGAGAAGTGCAATTCTCTAATTTTAAATCTCCCTGCTCAATTTGTGAGTCTCCTTTTTTTTTTTTTTTATAGAAGACGGTTATACTTTATAGTTGGAGGGCAGCTTGCTTAATTGGGCTATTTCAGAATACAAATGAGAGCTTACTGGAGGAATTTTGTCAATTTGTGACCAGGGCTTAGGGCTTCCACACTTCTTATTCTCACTTCTTTCATTTTCCTCATGTCCATTGTGAGATGTAAACCCTGTTCTGCACTTGATTAGATTTTCTGTGCTTTGTACTTTGAACATCTGACTTCCTGGGATCACACAAGGGAGGAGGAGAGAGGTCAGGCTAGATTCCTTCCTGACAGCAAGTGGAGGGGCCATATACACAACTGGACACTCCCAATGGAGAGGTGAAGGAGGGTGGAGAGAGGCTTGTGAGGAAGAGAGCGAAGAGAAAGGTGGGAAGTTGGAAGCTATCAATTGAGGAGGCTCACATCACCCATTATCCTAAGACTATAGGAATGCTTATAGGAGTGACGGCGTACTTACGCTTAGGAGATCTGAGCATTTCCTCTGTTCTTGGGTGTGCACGTGTGAGTGGTTGAACCCAGGGCCTCATGCTTGCAGGTGAACATTCTACCACTGAGTTATATCACCAGCCCCTTTATCTTAAAATTTTGACTTTTTATTTTGAGACAGACTTGCTTAAGTTGTCTAGAGGTGATTTAAAGATATAGGAGGAACTATAAACGATATTCATTTTATATCAGGTACTTAGCATCCATGGATCTTGATATTTGCAGAAGTTCCTGGAACTGACCCCTGAGGATACCTTTGTTATGTGCTAAATATTTTATAAGAAATTAAACAAGTTAGAGGCTGGGTACATTGCTTAGTGGGTAAAGTGTGTGTCATGTTGGCATGAAGATGTGAATTTGGATCCCCAGTACACACATGAAAAAGCATGATGTGGGCTGGAGAGATATCTCAGTGGTTAAGGTGCTTGCTTGTAAAGCCTAAGGACCCAGGTTTGATTCCCCAGTACCCACATAAAGTGAGATGCACAAAGTGGTGCATGCATCTGGAATTTGTTTGCAGTGGCTGGAGGCACTGGCATTCTTATTCTTGCTGTCTTCTCTCTATCTCTTACACACACACACACACACACACACACACACACACACACACACATATATATATATATATATATATATATATATATATATACATTTAAAGCTAGATATCAGCTGGGAGGCAGAGATAGTATCACTGTGAATTCAAGGCCAGCCTGAGACTACAGAGTGAATTCTAGGCAGCCTGGGCTAGAGTGACCCTACGTTAAAAAAAAAATCTGGATGTCATTAAATTGCCTTCTAAATATTTATGCTTATTATACCCATAGATTATGCTACTCTCACCTTTGGTCAGAGAAGCTTCTTTTTGCAGTTGGCAGTGGCTAGTGGGAGGCTTAAAACTCATCAAAGTGCTGAGAGTGACTGTGGAACTCAGTGCTAAGTTAGACATCTTTATCAGACCTTCCAAGGCTTAGGGGACATTTGGAAGAAGGTAATAGGAGGGAACTATGATCAAAATGCATCATATATATTATGAAAATTATCAATAAAAAAGTTAAGGAAACTGAATGTGGTGGTGAGCCCTTGGAATCCAAGTCTTGGGGGGGGCAGAGACAGCAGGATTTCCTGGGCCTACTGGCTATCTGGTATAGTCAGTGAGCTCTGGGTTCAGTGAGACCTTGTCTTAAAAGCAAGTGGAGGGAGTCTGGGGAGATGGCTAAGTAGTTAAGGTGCTTGGATTCCTGCTAGCCTAGATTCAATTCCCCAGCATCCAAATTAGATGCAAAGTGGTTCACAAGTCCCACTGCTGTGGGAAGCAGAGCCAGATAGGCTGGCGCACACACCATGGCAAAATAAGAACAGGGGTTGGAGAAATGGTATAGTGTTTAAGCACTTGCTTGTGAAGCCTAAGGACCCTGGTTTGAGGCTCGATTCCCTAGAACCCACGTAAGCCAGATGCACAAGGTGGTGCATGCATCTGGAGTTTGTTTGCAGTGGCTGGAGATGGCCCTGGCGTGCCCATTCTCTCTCTCTCTCTCTATATCTGTCTGTCACTCTCAAATAAATAAATAAACAAAAAAGAAGCTAAATTCTTTTTTTAAATTTACTTACTTACTTATTTATTTATAAGCAGAGAAAGAGAGAATAGGCATGTACCAGGGCCTCTAGCCACAACAAACAAATCCCAGATGCATGCACCACCCTGTGCATTTAGCTTATGTGAGTACTGGAGAATTGAACCTGGGTCATTAGCCTTTTCAGGCAAGTGCCTTAACCACTGAGTCATCTCTCCAATCTCATTAACCATTTGAAGCTAAATTCTTTAAAGAAAATTAAAAAAAATAAGAACAGACCTGGATCAAAAAGAGGATGGAAGGAGAGGGTGAACGCCTCAGGTTGCTCAGGTCGTCTTTTGATCTACACACACACACACACAGGAACATTTGAGGTTGACACCTACTGTCAACCTCTGGTCTCCCCATGTACAGGCACCCACATACAAATGCACACACACACACACACACACATACACACACAGATCAAACAATTGAATAAACCATGAGAGAGCAGTATCAGATATGGCTGGAGAGGTGGTGGGTGACCCTGCTGGCTATTTTTTAAGTGGAGTTTTCATGGAAGGGCAAAGGGGAACCACTTAAGCTCTAGTCAGGAGACTGACTCCATTAGATCAGCATTGAGAAGGCTGACTCTTGCAGAGTGGAGACTGGCCTTGGGCATGAGAGCTGCAGGAGAGCAGTTGGAACAAATCTCTGGCATCTGAATCACAGAGTCTTGCAGGAAACATCTTGGCTTCCAGACTCTTCTTCCTTCCTAGCTCCTCCACCCCCTGGCCATGCCCTTCTTCTCTCCACTTCCTCTTTCTCCTCTAGCCCCTTGGGCTGGGAGTTTCTGCTTCATTTGTACTCACATTCCTTCTTCATTGCTACTTATCCCCAACTTTACCTCCACTTTATACTCATGGGGCCCACACTTCCTTTCCCAGCTTAGTCTTCTTGTTCCTTGCTGTCCACTGGGCATTTCTTGGCTGTGTAGAAAGCAAAGTTAAATAAGTGAAAAACATAGGTGTGTTCCTCCTTCCCTGCCTCTCTTTATTTTTCCTTTCTTCTAACCCTCCCTCCTTCCCTTCCTCTCCCCTTTCTTCCTTTCTGCCTTTTTCTTTCTTTGCACAAGTATGTGTATGTGGGTGTGTGTGTGCACTTGTGTCAGTGCCCATGTGGGTGTAAGCATGGGGAGGACAGAGGTCGATGCCAGGTGCCTCTTCTCACCAACCTCTGTTGCCCTTTTTTTTTTTGTTCTCAATTTTTATTAACATTTTCCATGATTATAAAAAGTATCCCATGGTAATACACCCCCCCCTTTCACCTTTGAAATTCCATTCTCCATCATATCCCCTCCTCATCTCAATCAGTCTCTTTTATTTTGATGTCATGGTCTTTTCCTCTTATGATGGTCTTGTGTAGGTAGTGTCAGGCATGGTGAGATCATGGATATCCAGGCCATTTGATGTCTAGAGGGAGCACTTTGTAAGGAATCCAACCCTTCCTTTGGCTCTTACATTCTTTCCACCACCTCTTCCGCATTAGACCCTGAGCCTTGGAAGGTGTGATCAAGATGTTACTCAGTACTCCAGTCACTTCTTTCCAGCACTATGATACTTTCTGAGTCATCCCAAAGTCACTGCCATCTGAAAAGAGATTTTCTACGCAAAGTGAGAGTAGCATTAATATAAGGCTATAAATATTAAGAGAAATGCTTACTGGGCAGTTTGATAAGCATAGTATATACATTCTTCCAGACATCAGCAGATGTTACACCTCTAGGGCTCATGACTACCCGTTATAATTTTTCAGTATTGGGATGTGTTTTCCCCCATGGAGCAGGCCTCCAGTCCAATTGGAGGGCAGTTGGTTTCCACCATGACAGACGTGCCACTATTGCACCTGTTGGCTCATTTTGGCTGGCCAGCCAATTATAAGGCTTGCAGTGTCCACTGTTGAATATCTTCACTGGTGTTATCTCTTTCTGCCATTGAACTACATGTAGAATGGCTTCTTCCAGCTGGTCTACATGGAGGAGGTTATCAGCTCAGTTCCAGCAGGATTTGTCAGTGGTCTTGCAGCCCAAGTATGTGAAGTCTTCAGCAATAGGGTCTTATCATCTATTCCTGGTGGGAAACCAAGGGCCTCGGCAATGGCCTATAATGTTTTGGGGTTATCAGGGACCTGTTTCCCTTTCTAAATGTGCCTCTCCTTGTCTTTACTCTCTATTTAAGCCTTCTGATCTAGTAATTTCTAGGTATTCCTTCTCTTTCTTTCTTATTTTTGTTGTTTTTCAAGATAGGTATTTCTTTAGATTCCTCTCTGCATCAACTTTTTTAATTTGGTTTTTATGTTCGAATAAATGAGGTTTGGTGGGGAAGTCAGAACAGGAGGATCCCTGGGACTTGCTGGCCAGCTAGCTCAGCTGAATTTGTGAGATCCAGGTTCAGTGAGATCCTGTGTCACAAAATAAGGTGAAGAGCACCAGAGGAAGACACCTGATGCCAGCTTCTGGTCTCCTTGCGCATATGTGCATGAGCATACATATGTACCCCACACAAACACATACACACATACCACCATGTACAAAGGGTGAGGTTTGGTGCGATGTGCCTGACATGTTTTGAGACCTGGGAATGCTCAGTCTCTGTCTTGCTAATGGCTTCACTCTGTAGATTTCAGTGGTTTCATGGCCAGTGAGAGAACATGCCTCACAACATTTCCTCTCAGGCATTTCCCATGGTTTGGGTTGACTTAGTCATCTTCAGCTGCTGTCATTTTCTCTCACATTCTGTCTTGTAGCCACATCCACACTACTTATAAATGCTGGAGAGCCACATGGTTTTAGGTCTCAGTGCCTTGGTATCTGGTATCACTTTTGGGAATGCCTTTCCTTACTGTGTCTGGTGAACTGTTGTCAGTTTAAAAACCAGCCACTTTGTCACCTTTCATGCAGCACTTTTATAACTGGCTTACCTTCATGTCAATTCCCACTGGACTTTAAGCCTCCAAGACAGTGTACCTATTCATTTATGAATCTTCATGCCTGTTGCATGGTAAGGGTTCCACAATGTATTTTGGGCTGCCTTACCCCGTGTGAGGGTTAATTTTTTTTTTTTTTTTTTTGAGGTAGGGTCCCACTCTAGCCCAGGCTGGCCTGGAATTCACTATGTAGTCTCAGGGTGGCCTTGAACTCACCGTGATCCTCCTACCTATGTCTCCGGAGTGCTGCGATTAAAGGTGTGCACCACCGTGCTCGGCTGAGGGCTAATCTTCATTGTGCTCTTGACTGGATAGAGTCACATAGGCTGGGCATGGTGGCACATGCCTTTAATCTCAATACTCAGGAGGCAGAGGTAGGAGGATCGCTGTGAGTTCGAGGCCAGCCTGAGACTACATAGTGAATTTCAGGTCAGCCTGGGTTAGAGAGAGACCCTACCTCAAAAAAAAGACCTTTTTTTGAGACTATATAGCATCACTTAGTAGACCTCTGTTTATGTCTATGATGTCATTTCCAAATAGGTTTAACTAAAGTGGGAAGGCTCATCCTGAATGTGGTGGCCTCATTCCATGGGCTAAACAAAAAAAAAAAAAAAAAAAAGTGAGCTGAACATCTGACTGTGGATGCAGTGTGACCAGCTGCCTCATGCTGTTGTGGCCATGTCTTCCTTGTCCTGACAGATGTATCCCCTGGCAGTGTAATCCAAAATATTCCCTCCCCTAGTTAAGTTGTTTCTTCTCTGATATTTTGTCACAACAACAGGAAAATTAATTCACTCAGAAAGCTTGACCTTTTTGTGTAACTTTGTACAAGGATTAGTTGACTTTATTTCAACATGAATGAAACAAATATTTCAGTGGAGAGAATACATTTTATATTCCTAGAACAGCTATTTTGTGTCTTCTCTTTTTGATATTTTCTACTTGATAACTCTGGATACAAAGTGCATGTTTCATCAAGGAAAGAATGATGCATAAACATAAAAAATAAAAAAGGAGGACTGGAGAGATTGCTCAGTGGTTAAGGTGTTTGCTCGTAAAAACCTAACAACCTGAGTTCAGTTCCCCAGTACTCACATAAAGCCAGATGCACAAAGTGGTGCATGTGTCTGGAGTTCATTTGTTGCAGTGGCTAGAGGCCAAAATGTGCCTATTCTCTCTTTCTTCTCTCTATCGCTCTCTGCTTGCAAGTAAATAAATTAAACAATTTTTTTAAATAAAAAAGGAATAGGTGACTGCATAAAATTCTGAAGCTAGAAGAAACACTAGAAGTTCCATATGAGAAAATAATTACACACTCAGGAGTTTAATAGAAGTTTGTGAATCTAACTAAATCAGGTACCACATCTTCTCTCTGGATCTTTCTTTAGCAGCTATAATGTGAGAGAGTTGGACAAGTCTCAAGCATCCTCCTATCTCTGCCAACCCAGCACTGGGATGACAGGTGTGTGCCACTATGTATGACAAATTACATGGGTGATGGGAATCCAAACTCGGGTCCTCATGCTTGCATGGCATGCACTTTATCCACTGAGCCATCTCCCTCGCCCTCCCCTCCTGCTTTCTTCTTCTACCAATATCTCATGTACCTCAGACTGGCCTTCAACCATGAGCTGAGAATGACTTTCAACTTCTTATCCTCCTGCCTCCTTCTCCCAAGTGCTATGATTACAAGTATGTACGACCATGCCTTATTTATGGAGTGCTGGGGATTGAATTTAGGGCTTTGTGTAGCCTAGGCAGGCACTCTACCCACTGGGTCACAGTCTCTAGCCAGTGTTTCTTATTGTATGTTTGTGGCTGATCTTTTTACATTGTATAGAAAGATTTATTTTTATTTATTTATTTATTAGAGACAGAGAGAGGGGGGGAGAGAGAGTGAGAATGGGCAAGCCAGGGCTGGTACCGACTGCAAACAAATTCCAGATGCATGTGCCTTCATGTGCATCTGGCTTACGTGGGACCTGGAGAATCGAGCCTGAAGCCTTAGGCTTCACAGACAAGCACGTTAAATGCCAAGCCACCTCTTCAGCCCCTTTTACATTTAAGTCTTAAAAAAACAAACAAACTTTATTTTATTTGTTTGAGAGAGAGGGAGAAAGGCAGCTAGAGAGAGAGAGAATGGGCATTACAGGGTCTTCAGCCACTGCAAACAAACTCCAGATGCGTGCGACACTTTGTGCATCTGGCTAATGTGTATACATCAGCCTTGTCCTCCACGTGTACACATCAGCCTCTGCCCTCCATATGTACACATCAGCCTCTGTCCTCCACATGTACACATCAGCCTCTGTCCTCCACATGTACACATCAGCCTCTGTCCTCCACATGTGCACCTCAGCCTCTGTCCTCCACATGTACACATCAGCCTCTGTCCTCCACATGTACACATCAGCCTCTGTCCTCCATATGTGCACATCAGCCTCTGTCTTCCACATGTACACATCAGCCTCTGTCCTCCACATGTACACATCAGCCTCTGTCCTCCACATGTACACATCAGCCTCTGTCCTCCACATGTACACATCACCCTCTGTCCTCCACATGTACACATCCTCTGTCCTCCACATGTACACATCAGCCTCTGTCCTTCATATGTACACATCAGCCTCTGTCCTCCACATGTACACACCAGCCTCTGCCCTCCACATGTACACATCCTCTGTCCTCCACATGTACACATCAGCCTCTGCCCTCCATATGTACACATCAGCCTCTGCTCTCCACATGTGCACATCAGCCTCTGTCCTCCACATGTACACATCCTCTGTCCTCCACATGTACACATCAGCCTCTGCCCTCCACATGTACACCTCAGCCTCTGCCCTCCACAAGTACACATCCTCTGCCCTCCACATGTACACATCCTCTGCCCTCCACATGTACACATCAGCCTCTGTCCTTCACATGTACACCTCAGCCACTGCCCTCCACATGTACACATCAGCCTCTGTCCTCCACATGTACACATCAGCCTCTGTCCTCCACATGTACACCTCCGCCTCTGTCCTCCACATGTACACATCAGCCTCTGTCCTCCACATGTGCTCATCAGCCTCTGTCATCCACATGTACACATCAGCCTCTGCCCTCCACATGTACACATCAGCCTCTGTCCTCCACATGTACACATCAGCCTCTGCCCTCCACATGTATACATCAGCCTCTGCCCTCCACATGTACACCTCAGCCTCTGTCCTCCACATGTACACATCAGCCTCTGTCCTCCACATGTGCACCTCAGCCTCTGTCCTCCACATGTACACCTCAGCCTCTGTCCTCGACATGTACACATCAGCCTCTGTCCTCCATATGTACACATCAGCCTCTGCCCTCCACATGTGCACCTCAGCCTCTGTCCTCCACATGTACACATCACCCTCTGTCCTCCACATGTACACATCCTCTGTCCTCCACATGTACACATCAGCCTCTGCCCTCCACATGTGCACCTCAGCCTCTGTCCTCCACATGTACACATCACCCTCTGTCCTCCACATGTACACATCCTCTGTCCTCCATATGTACACATCAGCCTCTGCCCTCCACATGTGCACCTCAGCCTCTGCCCTCCACATGTGCACCTCAGCCTCTGTCCTCCACATGTGCACCTCAGCCTCTGTCCTCCACATGTACACATCAGCCTCTGTCCTCCACGTGTACACATCAGCCTCTGTCCTCCACATGTACACATCAGCCTCTGTCCTCCACATGTGCACATCAGTCTCTGTCCTTCATATGTACATGCACATATGCATGTGTATCTATACACAATATGTCCCCACATGCATACATACACACATACATACACAAACAGGAAATGTAAAGGAGAATAAAATATAGTGTCTTAAATTCTGATAATTAAAGTTTGTGGCCATGAAATAAGCAGTAAAATTAAATCAAGGACCACTTGCAATAATTGTATTTCCTCTTGTGTTTAGCACAGGTCCTTGCTTGCTCTGACTTATTCTTTTGTTTCCTAGGAATATTCTGAAGACCATAGCTCTGGGCCAGATGCTGTCCTTGTGTATATGTGGGACAGCCATCACCAGCCAGTACTTGGCAGAGAAGTGCAAGGTGAACACCCCCATGCTTCAGAGCTTCATCAACTATTGCCTGCTGTTCCTGGTTTACACGGGGATGCTGGCTTTCCGCTCAGGTATGGCAGAGGTGGGAACTGCCTTTTCAACAGCAGTATCTTCATGACTTTTTTTGTTTTGTACACATTAAAAAATAAAACAGGGCTGGAGAGATGGCTTAGCGGTTAAGTGCTTGCCTGTGAAGCCTAAGGACCCCGGTTCAAGGCTCAGTTCCCCAGGTCCCACGTTAGCCAGATGCACAAGGGGGCGCACGCGTCTGGAGTTCGTTTGCAGAGGCTGGAAGCCCTGGCGCACCCATTCTCTCTCTCTCCCTCTATCTGTCTTTCTTTCTATGTCTGTCGCTCAAATAAAAAAAAAAACAACAACTGAAACTAAGGACAACTGGCGAAATAAGCAAGGGTGATGTTTTCCTGTGAACTGGATACCAGCACAAAGGGGAAGGAGATCAATGCAGAGAAAAATCAACTCCTACCAAATCAGAGAGCCAGAGCCTCAGAGGCCCCCAACACCTCAGCACTGAAGCAGACCAAAAATGAACCCAACATGGCTCAGGGAAATCTTGCAGAAGAGGGGGCGGAAAGAATGTCAGAGTTACATGTTGGGTCATGATTTTCAGAGACATTTATCATACTAATAACTGGGGGCTAACTCCACAATGCACGACCCATTTTCAATAATAAGGAGGGTCTAATGGGAGGGGGTAGATCACAGATGAGCCTAAATAATGGTACCAAACTGCCTGTATTTACTGAAAAGAAAACTAATAAATTAAATTAAAAAAAAAAAACAAGAAAAACCATATGGCAAATCAAAGAACAAGAAACTAACTCCTCTAAATCTCATGAGAGCTGTAACTAGAAGTTTCCATTTCACTCTCTAAAGTTGTGGATTAAAATAAAGTAAGCAGGGGCTGGGGAGATGGCTCAGCACTTAAAGGTACTTATTTGCATAGCTTCCCAGTCTCAGTTCAATTCTCTAGCCACCATGGAAAGCTGGTACAAGCATCTGGCATTTGTTTGTATGGCAAGAGACTTGCCTCCCAACATGGGTGTGTGGAAAAAAAAAAAAAAGCAGTACCATACTAGAGAAGAAGCTGTTCAATAAAAGTGAAATGCCATTACAAGTTAGGTTTTATATCTCCTTCCCTGCCCAGTTCTGAAAATTGAGACAACATTAAAAACCACTTGGAGCTGTACATGGTGGTGCACGCCTTTAATCCCAGCACTTGGGAGGCAGAGGTAGGAAGATCACTTTGAGTTTGAGGCCACCTTGAGACTACATAGTAAATACCAGGTTAGCCTGGGTTAGAGTAAGGCCCTACCTCAAAAAACAACAACAAAACCAAAACCGCAACTACTTGGAGAGGTAAGACTCACTTTCAAGGCCCTGTCATGCCTACTTTCTATCTCTCTCTCAAATAAGTAAATAAATAAATAAATAAAAATTTAAAAATTAAAGTAAGCAAACAAACAAGACTCCCTTATTCTCCAAAATATGTATTCTTTACTACATGAAGAAAGTTAAATGGAGCGAGGGCTGTCTGCAGGTCAGGCTTGTGTTTTGAGAGTAACAGACAGGTGGTAAGGAGTCATTATCTTTATTTGTGACTGTCCAAGTACTTTCTACTATGGCAGTTGCTTCCTCTCAAATGGAGAAAACTCGGTTCTGACCAGCACCTATGTCAGGCATCTGTATAGCTCCCAGTGGGAGCTGGGGACCAGACCCAGTCTCTGGACATCATCTTGATTGCTTCACTCATTCAAGCAACATAACCATTCATTGACACCTCACAATTCAGGGATATGTTACCATTATCTGCACCTTATAGATGAGGAAACAGAGGTGTGTCACCCTCAGATAACTCCAGTGTAAGTCCAGGTTGTACTGGTAGTAACTGATAGAACCGAACATCCCGCCTAGACAATTGCCTGATCTACAATGCACTGCCATTCTATCAGAGGCTGCTTGGTATGCAGCTCATAAAGTTTTCCCACAAGAGAATATCCTATTGTCAAATAAGATTGCATCCAGGATTTTGGAGAAAATGTGTTGCCTAATCTGATTAGGAGGGTGCCTACTATCTTTTTATTTTATTTAAAATTGTTAGTATGGTGCTAACAAATCCAATTTCTCCCTTCTCCTTTCTCTTTCCTTTCCTTTTCCTTTCTTCTCTCCCTTCCCTCCCCCCTCCCATACCACCATTGAGCTATAGCCCCAACCTCCTTTTTATAAATTTTATTTATTTATTTTTTTTTAAATTTTATTTATTTATTTGAGAGTGAGAGACACAGAGAGAAAGACAGATAGAGGGAGAGAGAGAGAATGGGCACGCCAGGGCTTCCAGCCTCTGTAAACGAACTCCAGACGCGTGCGCCCCCTTGTGCATCTGGCTAACGTGGGACCTGGGGAACCGAGCCTCGAACCGGGGTCCTTAGGCTTCACAGGCAAGCGCTTAACCGCTAAGCCATCTCTCCAGCCCATAAATTTTATTTTATAACAGATTATATACTTTTTTGTCCCCTTACCTTTGCTCTTATTTCCATGGGGACCATCCTCAGTAGAGTTATGGTATTCACTGTGGGGTCATGAAGGCCTCAGCCAGTCCTGTGGGAAAAGATGGGGGACATGCCTCAGGGTAGTCCTACCTACTCTGTATCTTTTTACAATCTTTCTGTTCCCTCTTCTACAATGTTCCCTGACCCATGGCAGGCCTGTTAGCCATCTGATTTAGTGTTGAGTTCTCTATAGCCTCTGGATTTCTGCTTTGATGGGTTTTAATTGACCATAGTGTCTGTCACCATCTCCCCTGGGCTGGTTGTCAGACTAGCAGTGAGAGTAGTACTTGTATTGCTGTTTCCTGTGCAATTTCTTCTGGTCCCCAGCAAATGTGGTAGAAGTGGCACTTCTCATGGTGTGCATTCAGCTATCTTTTCTTGTCATTTTGATGGATTTGAGAGACTTTTTGGTGTGCAAACCCACTCTTCTTCTCCAAAGAGTAGTGGCGGCTTCTTTCTAGAGTTTCCTGGCCATGGCATTCTGACTTGGTTACCAGTACCAGATATGAGTACTCGCCCTCTGAATGGGCCTCATGGCTAGTAAGAGACCAGTTGGTTACTTGTAGAGGCTGTGTAGAGCCAGGCAAGTGTATACTTCTTGTCTGGTTGATTTATTTTGTAGGTTGATTTTGCTTATTCACACTGTTGGTGACCACAACCCTCTTTTAATTTTTTTTTTTTTTAGTTTTTGTTTGTTTGTTTGTTTTTCAAGGTACAGTCTCACTCTGGCCCAGGCAAACCTGGAACTCAGTATGTAGTCTCAGGGTGACCTTGAACTCACGGCAGTCCACTACCTCTGCCTCCTGAATGCTGGGATTAAAGGCATGAGCCACCATGCCTGGCTTTAATTATTATTAAGACAGGATCTCACTCAGTTGCTCAAGCTGGCCCTGAACTTTCTATCCTCCTGCTTCAGCCTTCTGAGTAGCTGGGGTTACAGACCTGAACCATTGATCCTGGCCATTAACTTATTATTATCTTTTTGAAGAAAATGGGAGCTAGTTATGAGAGAGGGGAAAGCATCTTAAGGAGGGAGCATATTTGATAAGAGCTACAGGCTTGGGAGGAGAGCTGGGGATGGTTAGCAGCTTTGGATTCTTCTCTACTCTGGGAGCATTGTTCTTTGGGAAGTAACTGTGATTCATAAATACATCAGTGTGTTCCCCCTGAGCCCTAAGCCATGGCTGCTCTGTGCTTTCCTGTTGTATGTTGAGGAGGACATCTTTGAGTTTTTGGTTTGCTTATTATTTTTATTTTATTTTGTATGTTACTCTAAAGCCTTTCCACACACATGCCAACTCTCCATCTCTTGTGATACTAAATTTCAAAGTGTTAAATGCATTTTGGAGGAGGGATGAATCTGGAGGCCTAACCCAGGAACTTGTGCTGGTTAGGCAAGTGCTGTACTATTGAGCTGAATCCCAACCCCAACCCCATCCTAGTTAATTTTGAAGAAACATAATTTGGGGGAAGTAAAAACCATTTGTTGCATAGCGCCAATAAGCCTTTTACTTAGTTTATCATTGGCTTCATTTTTCACTTGAAAGCAAATCTCATTCCAAAGAATGACTGCATGCTGTGTTTTCTTTGAAGAAACCCATGCAAGGAGGTTAAATAGCTAATTAGTTTCATTTTCTAGAATAGCCTGTGACATTCACACTCATATTTGTTATTATATTTCTGTTCCAACAAGAAAGGGGGCTTTCCTACTTTTATCCTATCCACTTTCTATAGTTTCATTGTCTATTTGATCTGTGATGACACCTACCCTGAGTTTCATACCAGACACACCTGGATGACTGCTGAGATGGTGCAGGACTTTGGCTGCTGGGAAATTAGAACAGGCCACACTTGAAATACATAACTGTATGATTTATTTTTTTCATTGCTGTGACAAATGAACTTAAGGAAAGAAGGGTTATTTTGGCTCACTGAGCATAGAGTTCCTCATGGTAGGGAATACATGGTGACAAGAGCTTGAGGCTGCTGGTCACATTGCACCAGCGGTCATGAAGCAGAGAAATGGATACTGGTGCTCTGCTTGCATTGCAGTTACTTTCCATTGCTGCGATAAACACCCGACCAGACACAGCTTATGAGAAGAAAGGGTTTATTTCAGGCTTACAGAATCCAGGGGAAATGTCATCCTGGTGGAAGAAGCTGCCTCACCTCATACATACACAGCCGAGAGGCAGAACTAACACTAGCAAGCACCATGAGTTCAAGGCCATCCTGAGACTAAGTAGTGAATTCCAGGTCAGCCTTGAAAAAACTAAAAACAAACAAACAAGCAAAAAGCCTAAGGATGCCACAGCTTGTTTATTTCTTTTTATTCTTTTGGGGACTTTAGCCCAGGGAATGGTGCTACCCATATTTAGGATGGCTCTTTTTTAATTTATTAATTTTTAATCTTTTTAATTTTAGTTTTATTTATTTGAGAGAGAGAGAATGGGCATGCTAGGGATTTTGGCCATTGTAAACAAACTCCTGATGCTTGTGTCACCTTGTGCGTCTTGCTGACATGGTCCTGGAAACTGAACCTGGGTCCTTTGGCTTATCAAGCAAACATCTTAATGCTAAGCATTTTGTCCAGCCCTAGGATGGCTCTTGAGTGAACCTCAGTGAACCCAATGTAGAAACTCCTTCATAAACATGCCCAGAGGTTTGTTTTTTAGGTGATTCTAGATCTTGTCACGTTTACAGGCATTATTAAGCATTACAACATCAAACTTTTTATCTGACTCTGATCTCCAAATTAATATCCATTGTATCATAACTAATGTGTACTTTCTTAACCTGGTTTTCTTTCACTAGGCAGTGATAATCTATTAGAGATTTTGAGACAAAAATGGTGGAAGTACATCCTGCTGGGCTTAGCAGACGTGGAGGCTAACTACCTGATTGTCAGAGCATACCAGTACACAACTCTAACCAGCGTCCAGGTAAGAGGGAGCTCTTTGAACATTTTGAGACTTGTGCTTTCAGGAGGAGAACATGTACTTGTATGTGTTAACCTAATTTTATCAAGACCTCTTTCCTTGAAGAAAATCTAAACACAGGTGGACCATTTCTGTTTTCCAGTGCAGGATATGTTCTACTGAGCCATGTGAAAATGCATACAACCTAATCACTTCTTCAACTGCTAATGCTGTGGCAAATTAGAACAGCTCTAACAAAATAAGCATAAATATTTAGCTGGCACTTGCTGTTGTGCTGCTGACAGGAGTTTTGGTGGACGTGCTGCTCACACATGAAGGTGGAGGGGGTTGTTGCACTACAAAGGTAGAAGTTTGCAAGCAAGCCACCTGAAGGAGCCTATTGGTTGTAATGGAGATGGGGGTGACTTCTGTTCATATTTATTAGGTTTGTTCCTGCTGGGCTAAGAGGAAAGATGTTCCTTCATAGCAGAGGAAGACCAGCTTCAGCTGTCTAATGGTAACAAAGGACAGAATGTGTCATAACCCTGACTCACTGCTAACAGGAAAATGTTTTATAAATGGAGGTGGAAGGCGATATACTCCAATGCTAGGTTTAGACTTGGCCTTTTGTGTGTGAGTATGGGGTCATGCATGCTATGGCACACACGTGGAGGTCACAGGATAGCTTTGGATGCCAGTCTTCACCTTCTGCCTTGTTTGAAACAGGGTCTCTTGTTCATCATTGTGAATGCCAGCAGAGCATCTGGGAAATCCTCCTTTCTGCCTCTCATCTGTAGGCATGCTGGGGTTACAGAAGCCTGCTGTAGTGGCTGGCTTCTGTGTGGGACCTAGGGATCTGAATTCAGATTTTCATGCTTGTGTGGTAAGAACTTTATCCACTGAGCCATTTCTACAGCCCATGACCTTGAATTCTAATTCTCCTGTCTTTGCTTCCCAAGTTCTGTGATTATAGGTGTGCACCACACCTGATGAAGCAGGGCTGGGGCTTGACTCTAGGGCTTTCTGTATGCTAGGAAAGCACTCTAAATTGAGACCCAAGACATTTTCAAAACTAAGACATTAGGATTGTCTGATGAAGGTCTGCCAAGAAGGGTAGGAGCATGGGAAAGCCCAACATTCTTTAAGATACAGAAAGTAAAAATTGAGACATCTGCTTATGAAGCCATTCCTAAGATAGTGGGCATCAAACCCCTGTAAAATCCAAGGAAACCACCTTCCTTCGCATAAATTGTTTTAAAAGCATGAATAATTCCTGTATAGGTATGTTCCCCTCTCACCTGAAATGCTAGGCGCACTTGAACCATGTCAAGAGGGTAAGTACAGATAACTGTCATCATGCCATAGCTTTGAAGCCAGCCTGGGCTACATAGTCAGTTGAGGCCAGCCTAGGCCATGGAGCGACACTCTGCCATGGATCCAGCCGTTAGTCTGTGCACATGACCAGAAACTCCCAGCTTTGTAGTAATGAATGTTTTGTAATGCTCAAATGTCATGAACCAGATTGCCCCATAGGGAAAGAGTCAAATCATCATCCACAGTTGCCTTTATATAATCCCAGGTACCCTTCCTTCTGAGGAACAGCTTGCAATGTAGAAAACACTCCTAAGTGTTTGTAATGGTGATTGTGTGCTTGTAAAAAACCTTCACTAGACCCAAGGGAGCAACTGTGTTGTTTTGGCACAGCAACCAGCAATACCTCCATCCAGAAAATAGTGCAGCCAGTAGAAGTTGCAGGGAGGTGGACCCTCTGCTATCTGCTGACAACACCATGGGCTCGGCTGGCGCACCCTGATGAGGGCCATGTCCAAGCTGGGCTGCCTGACTTATGGAGCGAGAATTGGGCAGGACCATGGCTGGGACGGGTGGAGACAGGGACCCAGCGTATCTCAGTTGAGGCTTTGGACTTCATGAACAGTGCTGGGGCTGTAACGACTGTGGGGACTTTAAAAGTTGGACTGAATGCATTTGCCTCATGTTGTGAGCCCGTGGGAATGAGGGACAAAATGTAGTAGTTTTAATGAAATGTCCCCCAGATGCTCATGTGTTTTAAATACTTGTCCAGCTGGTGACCTTGTTGGAGGAGATATGCCATCAGGGGGGAGTGGACTGTGAAGTTTATTACTCCAGCTTAAGTTTATTATTCCAGTCTAATGGATGTTCACTAGCTCACTCAGATTACTTCCTTTCTCTGCTGCTGTAACAAGATGTGATGCCCAGCTCTCTGCTATGCTATGCTTTCCCCACCATGATGAAGCTTCCCCTTGAGATTGTAAACTGAATTAAACCTTTTCCTCCTGTGTGCTGCTTTTGGTTGGGTGTTTTGTCCTAGCTACAAGAAGGTAATTGCAACACTTGGATTAACTGGGCTTTTGAACCTTCTTCTTAAGGATTTCCTTAAATATCCTGTAATTACATACATGTGGCAGCTTATGTGAAGTTCACAACATTGCCATTGACACCCCACGACCCAATCAATGTTCTACTCCTGTCTCTTTCCCCTTTGCCTGTTTCCTACCTTCTCTCTCATGCTGCACTAATATTTAGGATGCAATCACCTTTTAAAGAAATATTTTATTTATTTATTTGAGAGAGAGAGAGAGAGAGAGTGAATGAGAGAAAGAGGCAGAAAGGGGGGAGATGGGCATGCCAGGACCTTTAGCCACTGCAAGTGAATTCCAGACATATGCACACTGGAAAATCAAACTTGGGTTCTTAGGCTTTGCAGGCAAATGCCTGAACCACTGAACCATCTCTCCAGCCCATAAAATGCAGTCCATTTTTAAGTGATCCTCCCTTGTTCTCTAAGACCTAATTCGATTTCATTTTCTCCTCTAAGTCAGTTTTATATTCATATACCTTCTACCAGGGTCTTATGTAGTACCCTGTTTCCTGTGACAATATAATACTTTTTAAATATTAAAATAAATGATACTTGTAACTGAAAGCATTAAAGAATATGTCCATCACCAAGCAAAAATTTTTAAAACTTTTTATTGAAAACTTCCAGTAGTATAGACAATATAACATGGTCATAAGCCCTTCCCACCACCCTCGTTTTTCCTCTGCAGCATCCTCCTCTACTGGGTCTTTTCTTTTTTTCCAACTAGTATCACCTGTCTTTTGAGGTCATTATTTTTCCCCTCCTATTATGCAGGTCTTGGCTAGGTAGCATCAGCTACTGTTTGGTCCTGAAAACCATGGCTACTTTGCTTCCCGAAGACAGGATTATAAAACACTCTTTTGGCTCTTACATTACTTCCACAAAAATCTTTGAGCTTTGAAGGGTGTGATAGAGATGCCTCTCTCTGCCCAGCAGGAGGCAGAGGTGGGAGGAGTGCTGTAGGTTTGAGGCCAGCCTGGAGCTACAGAGTAAGTTCCAGGTCAGCCTGGGCTAGAGTAAGAACCTACAAAGAGAGAGAGAGAGAGAGAGAGAGAGTTGCGGGGGGTGGGGGGAGCGTGCGTGCGCAAGGTATCTCATAGTGCTGAACACTCTACTGTCTCTTCTGAGCATGTTGGTGAGTTTCAAGTCTTCTCAGTGATCCAAAATAAACATTTAGAACAGGAAGTTCATGTAGGAAGACCCTTCATGATTGAAGGTGATAGGTGTCAGAAAAGGAGGTGCTACATGTCGTAGTGGGCGGGGACCTGAGAACATTTGGTCTGGTCCTTGCATTCCATATTGTGATGCAGTGACTAGCTGGAGCTTACACAGCTAGTGATGGCAGATCTAGGACTGAGACCACTGCCTGTGACATTGTCAACTCCCCTATAGGGCCAGTCATGGCCCACCCCCACAAAAAAAAATTTAAAGGGGGAGTAAACTTAAGATTGATTTTGCTGGGTGTGGGGGTGCACACCTTTAATCTCAGCAGCAGCAGGAGGATCACTGTGAATGTGAGACAAGCCTGGCACCCTATCTCAAAAAACCAACCCTCTTGGAAAAAAACAAAAACAAAACCAAAAACACAAAAAGGAAGGTACTTTTTTGGTATATGAAATATAGTTTAGAACTTGTTAAGCCATTATGGCTGGAACTGCTGGTGTCTTCCGGGACTGGTTATTACTTGCATTGTTTAATGGCGTATTATCCAGGCAGGCTCCATAAAGCACTTAGAAGATTAAGTGGAAAAATAGCAAGGCAAGGCTGTCATTCTCACAAATGGTGTGTTGGCCCAGTGATGAAACTGCAATGAGAACAGTCCATAACTGGCTTTAGCTCGCTTCACACACCACTGGGGATTTAAGGTTCTGTTTTGTCCACAACTACATAGACATAGTCAAGAACAAGACAGACTTAAGACAATTGATCAATCAAACAAACAAAATAATAAACAAACCCTGCAGGGTGCATAAAAATAGCACTTTCAGGAATATTGTTTATATAAGGCTTATGTTACATTTTATTCCTGAATAGACTTGAATGCATCAAGAATTATCTCTTAATATATTTTATCCTGAATGCACATGGAATTTATCAAATTAAGAATTCAATGAGATCTTGATTTTTTTTTCTTTATCGTTTCAATGATTTTGGATTTGTTATAGTTTGGGCATGCTTAATCCCCCTGCCTTTCACATGGGCATGGTTGGCGGTATAGCTAGTGTTTGCTAAACCCAGTATCACATATGATGGTGAGTAGAGTAGAGACACGTGGCAGAGACACATGCTTTCTAGGGAGATGGTGTCTGTTCCCTCACAGTAACCTATACTCTGTAGCACTTTGGTCAATTCCAACTCAACATCTGGCTTTGTGACTACTCATTCCATAACTGCCTAGCCTCCTTTGTGCTTCTCAGAACAGGGCATGTACCTGTCTTGTTCACCTCTGCATACCTGGCTTCTCTGATAGCATTCCCCCAGGGTCTTGTGCTTGCTAACCACTGAGCTAAATCACCAGCTCCTCTTACAGTGTTTAGCATGTCAGGTGCTTAGTGCATATTTGTTGCTTATCTTTTTTTGGCCTGTGTTTGTGTGTGCATATGGATGTGGAAATTAGAAGACAGCCTCATGTATCCTTAGGAACACTGTCCACATCTTCAGAGACAGCATCTGCCTCTAAGGTCTGGACCTCACCAGTTAAGTTAGAATGGCTGGCCAGTGAGCTCCGGGGAACCACTTGCCTCTGCCTCCCCAATTCCTTGCCTCCACCCTCCCAACTCTGGAATTACCTACCCACACCAATATGCACAGCATTTTGCATGGGCACTGGGGATTGAATTGAGGTCCTCATGTTTGTTAGGGAAGTTCTCTGCTGACTGAGCTATCTCCCTAGCCCACAAATATTTGTTGACCACATGAATGGAGGTGTGCTGGAAGGAAAGTTTGCCTCCCGAGTTTAAGGGTAAACACAGATGGGAGTACGGAGGATCTGGAGTAGGATTCTTGGGCTTGGCACTCAGCTGTCCCACTTGATTGACATGATTTTGGGCAACTTACTTCCCTGCTCAGTGCCTTCGTTTTCTTGTGTGTTGAATGTGATTGCAGTTCCAATCTCAGAGTTGTTGTGAGGATTAAATAAGTGAATTTAGATAAAGCACGTGGTGTGCAGAGCTGGCAAAAATAAATGTTCAATAAATACTGTCTGTGTTACTATGTACTTACTCCTCTTCTAAGGAGGTGCTTGGTGCTCTTTGCTTTTCCTTCCTGTAGCTGTTGGATTGCTTTGGGATTCCTGTGCTGATGGCTCTCTCTTGGTTTATTCTTCGTGCAAGATACAGAGTGATCCACTTCATCGCTGTGTTTGTCTGTCTGCTGGGCGTAGGAACCATGGTTGGTGCAGACATTTTAGCAGGGAGAGACGACAACTCAGGTAAGACTGACTGGGTGTTTGTCTGTGGCCCAGTCCCAGACATGTTTTCACTTTCAGCTGTGCACAGACACAGTGAAAGGCAGAGTGGGTGATGGAGGAGGAGACGAGCAGCGAGTGTCCATGCTGTCAGCAAGCTCACGTCCCACGTGGGGGCTGGCCCCTCACCCGCAGGATGGCATTTGCTGCCTTACAGCTTCCTCAGAGCACTTTGTAGATGAATATTTGGTTTTGTGTTTCTTCTTTTTTTTTTTCTGTTTAACCACAAGTACATTTAAAGTGTTATTTCCAGAGTTACTTGTTGATGGTGTTTTATAATTATTTCATGAAAACAATTTTTTTGTGTTCTTACTGGCCCACAGTCCTTGCCTTGCTGTTATTTGTTACACTAAATAATTTTCTCATGAGAGAAAGGTTTTTATATGTATAATATATTGCATCAATCATCTTTTGGCTCCAACATTTTGGATTAGTTACTGGGAAATCTACTGTATGTTCTTTGATTACCTCCCCTCTTCCCCTCCTCTTCCTTTTTCTTCCATATACAGTAGGTTTTCCAGTAACTGATGTAAGCTTCCTTAGGGCAGAGAATAGAATCACTTAAAATGAAGAGAAAAATAGATAATGAGTCTTCTTTATTATTTTTAAAAATTATTGGAGCTGGAGAAATGGCTCAGTATTTAAGGCACTTGCCTGCAATGCCTAATGACCTGGGTTTGATTCCCCAGTATTGACATAGAGCCAGATACATCAGTAGTGCATGCATCTGGAGTTTGTTTGCAGTGGCTAGGGGCCCTGTCGTACCCATTCTGCCTTTCTCTCCTTGCAAACAAATAAATAACAAAATATTGAACATTTATTGTTTATTTAAGGGAGAAAGAGAGAGAATATAGATAATATAGATAATATGGATGCATCAGAGCCTGTTCCTACTGCAAATGAACTCTAGACACATGCTCCACCTCATGTACATAACTTTATGTGAGCATCAGGTGATTGAACCTGGACCAGCAGGCTTTCCAAGCACACCTTTTTTTTTTTTTTAATCCCCAAAGTGGGATCTCATTCTAGCCCAAGCTGGCCTGGAATCCACTCTGCAATTTTATAGTCCCAGACTAGCCTCAAATTCACAGTGACCCTCCTACCTCTGCCTCCCAAGTGCTGAGATCAAAGGGGTGTGGCACCATGCCCACTTTCAAAACCAGCCATTCATTGAAGAAACAGATTTTTTTTTTTTTTTGTCCTGAGGTAGGGTCTCATTCTAGTTCAGGCTGACCTAGAACTCATTCTGTAGTTCCAGGTTGGGCTTGAACTCACAGCAACCCTCCTACCTTTGACTCCCAAGTGCTGGGATTAAAGGCGTGCGCCACCAAGCCTGGCTGTAAGCTTAACCACTGGACCATCTCCCCAGCCTCATGGGTCTCGTTTTAGAGAAAAAAAAATTGCTGGATATGATGGCACAGGTCTGTAATCCCATAGAATTCAGGGGCCTGAGGAAAGAGGACTTCAAGTTCAATGTCAGTGTGAACTACACAGCAAGACCTTGTCCAAAAAGAGGAGGAAGGAAGGAAAGAGAGAAGGAGGAAAAAAGGGAAGGAAGAAAGGAGGGAACACTTTGGTATATGTTGTGTTAAATTCAGGCAACTGATAATATAAAAATCTAATTCAGGTCTTAATGTACTCAGCGTCACACATGAATTCTGTGTCTGCATGGATCAAGAAAAAACTGCTTTGCTTACCAGACCTCCTTCCTATAGTTCTCAATATATTCCCTTCAGTAAATCCCAGGAGTTGCCACAGAATGGTTTACTTATACTATATGCTATGATATAGAATACAGCCGTCCGGCAAGTCTGTTAGTTTTGTTGGGAGTCAAAACGTAAAGAATCACAGCAGACTTGTGCCAGACAGTGGAAAGAAGAGCCTTTAAACTTCCAGAAACTAGGGATAAACAGGAATCAGATAACCTGGACTACTTACTGATACCATATTCCTTTTTGTGTCTTATTGTCCTGTAGGGAGTGATGTACTGATTGGTGACATCCTGGTCCTGCTTGGGGCTTCCCTGTATGCTGTGTCTAATGTGTGTGAAGAGTACATTGTGAAGAAGCTGAGCAGACAGGAATTTCTAGGAATGGTGGGCTTATTTGGAACAATTATCAGCGGCATACAACTGTAAGATTCCAGAAATTTTCTTAAAAATGAAAGGAACAGATATGGGAGCAGGGGGCATGCACCATGAGGGAGGGGGTGAAATAGAATAGAATGCAATGACACATATGTATAAAAATGCCATAATGAAGCCCATTACTTTGCATGCTAACTTAAAATCAATCAACAAATGAAAAAAACGGAAAAAACTGATCAAATATATGATGGATGATTGTTTTCTTTTATTACTGATATTACCATTTGTTTAGCTCTAAGTCATATTGGAAATCAGTAATGATAAAAATCTGTTAAAGAATTGTAAGAGCATCAAGACTGATGTCTATGGTCTTCTACATGTATGAGGCTTAGTGGTTCTGATTACAGTGGGGGGGCATTGCTAGTCTGAACTTTTGCTTTTCTTTTTGTTTTTTAAATATTTTCTGACAACTTCCATAATTGTAAACAATATCCTGTGGTAATTCCCTCCCTCCCCCCACTTTCCCCTTTGAAACTCCACTCTCCATCATATCCCCTCCCCCTCAATCAGTCTCTCTTTTATTTTGATGTCATGAACTTTTCCTCTTATGATGGTCTTGTGTAGGCAGTGTTAGGCACTGTGAGGTCATGGATATCCTGGCCATTTTGTGTCTGGAGGAGCATGTTGTAAGGAGTCCTACTCTTCCTTTGGCTCTTACATTATTTCCACCACCTTTTCTGCAACGGACCCTGAGCCATGGAAGTTGTGATTAAGATATTTCAGTGCTAAGCACTCCTCTGTCACTTCTCCTTAGAACCGTGGTGCCTTCTGAGTCATCCCAAGGCCACTGCCATCTGAAAAGAGAAGGTTCTCTAGCCAAAAGTGAGATTAGCATTAATATATGGGTATGAACATTAAGAGACGTGCTTACTGGGCAGTTTGGTGAGCATAGTATATACTTTTAGCCAAACAGCAGCAGATATTACACTCCTAGGGCTCATGACTACTCCTGTTGTAGGTTTTCAGTATCAGAGATAAATTCCCTCTCATGGAGCAGGCCTCCAGTCAAATTAGAGGGTGGTTGGTTTCCCCCATAACAGATGTGCCACTATTGCACCTGTTGGCTCATTTGGCCTGGCTGGCCAAATATAAGGCTTGCAGTCCATTGTTGGGTATCTTCACTGGTGATTTCTCTCTCTCCCATTGAACTGCATGCAGTATGGCTTTTCCCAGCTTTCTGTCAGTTGGTCTACATGGAGGAGGTTTTCAGTTCAACTCCAGCAGGGATTCTCAGTGACCTTGCAGCCCAAGTATGTGGAGTCTTCAGCAATAGGGTCTCACCATCTATTCCTGGTGGGAAAACAAGGACTTTTGCTTTTCTATTACTGGTAGAAAATAAAAGTATTTTGACTTCCTAAGCTTATTCAAGGGAAAGCATCATGCTGTGTTTTTCTCCTATAGCTGCCTGCTGTTCAGGGACATTTGTTAAGGAGTCAGACATATTTTATGAGCTCCTTTTTTTTTTTTTTTAATTCACTCAGTAGTTCCAGGCAGGTCTCGAACTCACGATGATCCTCCTACCTCTCCTACCTCTGCCTTCTGAGTGTTGGGACTAAATGAGCTCCACCATACCAGCCCCTCCTTTTTTGTTTGTTACTGTGCAGCCCAGGCTGGCCGTGAACTCAAGATCCTCTAACTTACATGCTGGGATTATAGGTGTTCAATACTGCTCTCAACTTACTTCTTTTGTTTTCTCTCAGAATTCAGTTCTCAGGTTGATAGAAATCCTCTTGCCCCATCCTCCCAATGGCTGGGATTGTAGGCATGAGCCACCACACCTGGCTCGTTATTATTTTTTTTTTCACTCTTTTTTTTTTTTTTGAGGTAGGGTTTCACTCTAGTTCAGGCTCTCCTGGAATTCACTATGTAGTCTTAGGATGGCCTCGAACTCATGGAGATCTTCCTACCTCTGCCTCCCGAGTGCTGGGATTAAAGGCATGCGCCACCACGCCTGGCTTTTTTTTTTTTTTTTTTTTTTTTTTTTGAGGTAGTGTTTTACTCTAGTCCAGGCTGACCTGAATTCACCATGTAGTTTCAGGGTGGCCTTGATCTCATGGTGATCCTCCTACCTCTACCTCCTGAGTGCTGGGGTTAAAGGCATGTGCCACCATGCCCAGCCTTTTTTGTTTCTTAAGGCAGGATCTTACTCTAGCCCAGGCTGACCTGGAATTCACTATGTAGTCTCAGGGTGGCCTCGACCTCATGATGATCCTCCTACCTCAGCCTCCCTAGTGCTGAGATTAAAGGAGGCATGTGCCAGCTCACCTGGCTGGTTATTCGTTTTGTTTTGTTTTGTTTTTTCAAGGTAGGGTCTTGCTCTAGCCCAGGCTGGCCTGGAATTTACTACAAGTTTCAGGGTGGCCTCAAACCCATGGCAATCCTCCTACCACTGCCTCCTGCGTGCTGGGATTAAAGGCATGTGCCACCACGCCTGGCTAGTTATTCTTATGTTATGAGACAAATTAAAAATAAACCTATCAAACTGCCTAGTAAGCACTTCTCTTAATGTTCATACCTTTATATTAATGCTACTCTCACTTTTGGTAGAGAATCATCTCTTTTCAGATGGCAGTGACCTTGGGATGACTCAGAAGGCATCATGGTACTGGAAAGAAGTGACAGGAGTGCTCAGTACTGCAATATCTCTATCACACCTTCCAAGTCTTAGGGTCTATTGCAGAAGAGGTGGTGAAAAGAATGTAAGAGCCAAAGTAAGGGTAGGACTTCTTACAATGTGTTCCCCCCAGGCACAAAATGGCCTGGATATCCATGACCTCACAGTGCCTGACACTACCTACACAAGACCATCATAGATAGGAGAATAAGATAATGACATCAAAATAAAAGAAAGACTGATTGAGATGGGGATGGGATATGAATGGAGTTTCAAAGGGGAAAGTGGGGGGAGAGAGGGTATTACCATGGGTTATTTTTTATAATCATGGAAGTTGTTAATTAAAATTTGAAAAGAAAAAAAATAAAGAATAAAAAAAAATAAACCTAGTTCCTTACCTTTGTTAAAATGCAGCAGCTAATTTAAAATTAAAATGTGGATCTCTCTGACCTCTTGTTTTAATCTTAGACTGATTGTGGAATATAAAGACATTGCCAAAATTCAATGGGACTGGAAAGTTGGTATGTAATTAAATGATAACATTTTTAGTCTGTATTTTGTCCTTAAGTGATAGTAGTTTAATTGAGTTTAAGTTTTCATTCAGAATTGGTAGTTAAACCTCCATAAAATCAATTCTTAATTTTTAAATTATTCTTTGTTATTTATTTATTGAGTTTTTTGAGTTGAGGAATGGAGAGAGAGAAAGAGAAGAGACAAAGGATATGAATGAGAATGGTTGTGTGTATATATGTGTGCGTGGTCCAGGGCCTCTTGCCAGTATAAAAGAACTCCAGAAGTATGAGCCACTTTGTGCATCTGGCTTTGCGTGGTTACTAAGGAATTGAACCTTGGACAGCAGGCTTTGTAAGCAAGTGCCTTTAACCTCTGAGTCATTGTTCTAGCCTCCAGCAAAAGTCAATTCTCAGTATCTTTCTGCAGGAATAGCTTTTCTTCACTGGGAATTCTGAGCCAGACCAAGAGTGACCTTTGTCACATTAGCTTCGAATTAGATCTGTGTCTTAGATCCTTGAACTTGGGAAGGTTGTCTTCTGCTTGATATAATTTGTGAAGCATAATCTATTAGTGGCTGGTGGTTGTGTAATCACCTGCTGCCTCCCATTTTCCTCTCTGCTATTTATTCTGGACACCTACCAGGATAGATAAGGCAGAAGATGTTAGGACTGTTAGGAAAGATTTGAACCTTACAGTGGGTAGGAAGAGGTTAAATGGTACATCACTGTTGCTGAAGATTGTATACCATGCTTGGGTTATGTAGTTGAATTAAATGATTTAGAGCAAGAGAAAGTGTGTGTGTATGTGTGTGCGTTGAGCATGAGATGAGATGAGATTAAAGAAGTGTTTTCAAGACAGATTTCAGTCAGCATTGACATGAGTGTCACCATCCTAAAGCGGAGATTTAATTTAATGAGGCAACCAAAACATGGTGGATCTAATATATGTCTTTGCTGTCCTAAAAGTTCTTTATTCTGGATCCAGCTACACAAACCATATCCAACCATCCAAATAAAATCAAACAAAAAATAATGAAAGACTCTGCTTTCATTGCCCTTCTATCCCAGGCATCTTTCTGCTTTAGGAGGGTGGATGACATGGGATCATAAGTTACCATAAGTAAGGTTTTATGATCTTGACCAGCTAATGCCCTATTAGATCTTCATAACCTGTTATTTTATCACTATTATTTTGCAGAGACCTTTGTAGGAATGCTAGTAAAGGAACAGGGAGTTTTATATGGCAGCCAAACCTTAAGCCTCCTTACTTTCTGATTTCTTTCCATAATATCAGCTGTTCCATTTCTTCACAGCCCTGCTGTTTGTGGCATTTGCCCTCTGTATGTTTTGCCTGTATAGCTTCATGCCATTGGTGATTAAAGTCACTAGTGCCACTTCTGTCAACCTGGGCATCCTGACAGCCGACCTCTACAGCCTTTTCTTTGGACTTTTTCTGTTTAAGTATAAGGTAAGAAATTAGATCATGTTCAGTAAGAAGGTTTGCTTGGTCTAAAACCAGTTTCATTATCTTGAGACAGGGTTTTATGTAGCCCAGACTGTCTTTGAACTCACTGTGTAGCTGAGGATGCCCTTGAACTTCTGATTCTTCTGCCTCTGCCTCCTGAGTGCTGGGATTACAGCTATGCATTACCATGCCAACTGCCAACCTTTTCCTTCCTGCCTGCCTGTCCTCCCTCCCTCTTTCCTTCCTTCCTTCCTTCCTTCCTTCCTTCCTTCCTTCTCTCTCTCTCTCTCTCTCTCTCTCTGTAGTCTTAGGATGGCCTTGAACTCACTGTGATCCTCCTACCTCTGACTTCCAAGTGCTAGGATTAAAGGCATGTGCCACCACATCTGGCTGTTTTTCTTTTTTGAGGTAGGGATTTATTATGCAGACTATGCTGGCCTGGCACTTGCTATGTAGTCCAACTTGACCTTCAACTTGTGATCTTGCTGTTTTAGCCTCCCATGTACTGGGATCATAGGTGTGAACCACCATGGCTGGCCTTGTGGTACTTCTATATCTGTAAAGGACCTTCAATCTAATTCAAGCCAGACATGGTCGTGCATGTGCATATCCTAGCACTTGGGGGGCAGAGGTAGGAAGATCACTATTAGTGCTGGGATTAAAGGCATGTGCCAGCTCACCTGGCCTCCCCATAGGTTTTATTAAGATAAGACTCAAGCTTATGTCATCATGTTATCTTACATATTACAGATGTTTTTTTCAACTTTAAATCCAGAAAATATATTTGACTTCACATCCAATTTGAAAATTCTTAGGATAGCTATTCTTATACTTGAAATTATTTTTTATTATTTGAAAGGAGAGATAGAGAGGGAGGGAGTGGGACATACCATGGCATCCTGCCATGCATCTGAATTCCAGATGCATGTGTCTTGTGCATCTGGCATTACATGGGTATTGGGGAATCGAACCTGGGCAGTTAGGCCTTGTAAGCAAGGTCCCTTAACCACTGAGCTCTCTCTCCAGTCAAATCCCCTACTTTTGATATTAGATCTTTGTTTATTTGTTATTATTATTTGGTTTTTTTGAGGTCGAATCTCACTCTAGCCCAGACTAACCTGGAATTCACTATATAGTCTCAGGTTGACCTTGAACTCTCAGTGACTCTCCTACCTCTGCCTTCCAAGTGCTGGGATTAAAGGCATGTGCCACCATGCCCGACTAAGGACCTTTTATTTATAACTTTAAAATCAATTAATCTTATCTTAAATTTTTATTTATTTATTTTGAGATGTGGCTCCCTTTGTAGCCTAGGCTGATCTTGAACTTGAAATCCTCCTTCCTCAGCCTCTCAAGTAGTTGGATTACAGGTGTATACCACCATGACCAGCTCAGAACACTTTTAGATGCTAAAAATGAGGTCTCCAGTTACTTACACCTATTTTATACCTATTATTTACCATACTAGAAATAAAAATATATATTAACCCATGAAGAAAATAAACTCATTATATATTATCTTTTTTTTTTTTTTTTTTGGTTTTCAAGGTAGGGTTTCACTCTAGCCCAGGCTGACCAGGAATTCACTCTGTATTCTCAGGTAGCCTCAAACTCATGGCGTTCCTCCTACCTCTGCCTCCTGAGTGCTGGGATTACAGGTGTGCACCACCACACCTGGCTATATTATCATATTTTTTTTGTCTTTTGTTTCTTGAGTTAGGGTCTCACTGTAGCCCAGGCTCACCTGAAACTCACTATGTAGTCCCAGTGTGGCCTCAAACTCACAGCGATCCTCTTACTTCTGCCTCCCGAGTGCTGGGATTAAGTGTGTGTGCCACCATGCCCAGCTCTATATTAGCATTTTTATTAAAATTGTATAGCCCAGCAATTTAAAATGTTGAAGAGTGAAATTGGCTTACTTTAAAAAGTTATTCATATATGTTCATACTGGGTTTCATAGGCATATTTCCTATTAGTGTATAATATACTCTGGGCATGCACCATTCCCAGATCCCCTTCATTTACATTTTTTCAGAATCCCCTTAAATGTTTGGCTTAATAGAAAGCATCTGGAACCTCAAATTTGCTTCTTTTAAAAAAAATTTTTATTTATTTGTTTATTTGAGAGCGACAGACACAGAGAGAAAGACAGATAGAGGGAGGGAGAGAGAATGGGCGCTCCAGGGCTTCCAGCCTCTGCAAACGAACTCCAGATGCGTGCGCCCCCTTGTGCATCTGGCTAACGTGGGACCTGGGGAACCGAGCCTCGAACCGGGGTCCTTAGGCTTCACAGGCAAGTGCTTGACAACTAAGCCATCTCTCCAGCCCTCAAATTTGCTTCTTTATTCTGCCTTGTGATTATACATGCCATGTAGCCTCTGGAACATTCCAATGTGTTCTTACTTATAAGACATGAAAGAGAAAAGGGCAAATAGCATCTTTGTATTATTGTGAAAATAATTTTAAAATATATTTTTATTTGTTTATTTATTTGAAAGAGCAGTAGATAGAAAGATAGTGAGAGTGTGAGAGAGAGACAGATTTAGTGAGAGATATAATGGGTGCATCAGGGCCTCTAGCCACTGCAAACAAATTCCAGATGCATGCGCCAACTTGTGCATCTGGCTTTATATGAATCCTGGGGAATCAAACCTGGGTTCTTTGGCTTTGCAGGCAAGCATCTTAACCATTGAGCAATCTCTCCAGCCCATGAAAATAGTTCTGACCTTATAGATTCCCTTCAAGGGTCTTTGTGCCAGGCCCTGGCATTGCTTTACAAAGTCCATCTTTTCTCTGTGTGCTTGCAGTAGACTTGTTGACACACTTGACATCCTTCCCCATTGTCACTTGATCAGATAGGTATATTTATGTCAGCTATCACCTAAGAATTTTAGTTTCTGTGGAGGAATAGCAACTGTATTTCTTTGTCTTTGGAACATTTTGTATCAAACAGCAATGCTTGTTACTGATTTATTCTCTTTCCAGGAACCAGCCATGAATTCACAATGCTTATCTGAATTATTGCTATATAAAACTCACTGGCTTCTCAGAAATGGTTGCTCATGAGGTGAAAACCTTTATACCTTGCAAGGTTATCTTTATAGACTTGCTGGTTAAGGCATTCCTCAAGAAGTGGTCTTGATAGGCTCAGATCTTTTTTTTTTTTTTTTCCTATGAGAACTGTTAAGGCTCCAGTGTCTGTCTTAAGGGAGTGAGTTGCTCTGTGGTGCTGTGGCCCCTCTAGAGTGTTTCCGTGCTGTGATTCCAGATCAGTGGAATAGCTGTTTGTGTAGCCAATGATCTTCCTTGCCTGTGCTTTCTTTCCCCCATTTTTTTTTAATCAAGCCTGTTACCATTAGTAATTTAGTTTTTATCATAACTAAAGTAGTGCCCAAGAGGTCATGCTAAAGAAATAAAAACTTCTAAGTTCAAGGTACACTTGGTACCACCTATTATAAACTCTTAACCATAATAAATACTTTATCTCATAAATTACTAAGTAAGGTTATGATCTTAAATACTTTCTCTCCAACTGACCTTAGCTTTAACACGAAGAAGCCCTTTTATATGCCACATTTTTTGGCACACAACTTTAAACTGATGCTCTGAAAATGGTAAAGTGCCGTGCATGACTGCCTGTCCTGTCCTGTTGTGTATATTCCTGTGTCCCTGCATGTCCAGCAGCTCAATTTTAGAACAGGTTTTACTGTTTTTGTTCAAGGGCCATTTCAAGACTTCCAGAGCAAAGGGCAGCTCTTCTGTGATCTTCTAAATAAACCACAAAAGCAGAGGAAAAATCAGGCACAATGAAGACATCTTGCTTTGTAGATGTAGTTTTAAGAGAGACTTGTAAGCCCAATGTGCCACCACTTTAAAACACTGTAATACCTAAAACAACATTTGTTCTGATTTTTTTTTTTTTTTTTTGAGGTAGGGTTTCACTCTACCCTAGACTGACCTGGAATTCATTATGTAGTCTCAGGATGGCCATCCATATGATGTAGTCATCTGATTTTTTTTTTTAAGGAACACAGGACCAGTTTTGAATAAGTTATATGGATTTTCCTGCAGATAACATGAGCACTTAATAGAAGAACAAGAATATCTTTTTTTTTTTTTTCTTTCTTCGAGGTAGGGCCTCATTCTAGCCCAGGCTAATCTGAAATTCACTATATCATCTCAGGCTGGCCTCAAACTCCTGCCTCTGCCTCCTGAGTGCTGGGATTATAGGTGTACACCATGAATACCTTTCATAACACCATAACACAGGTTTTTAAAGGTTTAATGATTTAGGTTCAGTGAAGATCCTCCTGCCCTCATTATATTGCCCAGGCTGTACTTGAACTCTTAGACTCAAGCTATCCTTCTGCCTCCGAAATAGCTGGCACAGTCTTAAAGGAGAAAGGGTCAAGGACAGTTTAGGGCATATTAAATACATTTTAGTTCTGCTAACAGAGAAATACTGTCTCAAAGAAAGAGTTTTGGGGCTAGAGAGATGGCTTAGTGGTTAAGGTGCTTGTCTGAAAAGCCTAAGGACCCAAATTCAATTCCCCAATGCCCATATAAGGCAGATGCACAATGTGGTGCATACATCTGGAGTTTGTTTGCCTGAAGGCCCTGGCATGCCCATTCTCTCTCTCTTGCAAATAAATAAATAAATAAAATATTTTAAAAAATTAAAAAGAAAAAGAAATTTCATTTTACTATCATCTTTCTTGTTGCCTATCGGTAACTGAAATTGAGGAGAATGAAATTACAGTTAAGTGAAGGCTACTGTACTGGTTCATTTCATACTTGAATTTACTTTATTTTTATTGATCTATTTGGAAGCCAGAGAGGCAGGTAGAGAGAACAGGTATGCCAGGGCTTGCAGCTACTGCAAATGAAGTCCAGACACATGTGCCACCTTGTGCATCTGGCTTATGTGAGTACTGGGGAATTGAACGTGGGTCCCTTGGCTTTGCAGGCAAGTATCTTAACCTGTAAGCCATCACTGCAGCCCATCATACTTGAATTTTTGAATGGATTCTTTTTTTTTTTTTTTGAGGTAGGGTCTCACTGTAGCTCAGGCTGACCTGGAATTCTCTGTGTATTCTCAGGGTTGGCTTTGAACTCAGGATGATCTTCCTACCTCTGCCTCTCAAGTGCTAGGATTAAAGGCATGCGCTACCATGCCCAGCCTTGAATGGATTCTTAATTGAATAACAGCAAGTATACAGAGTACTCAGTATAATTTATTTAAACTTCAAGGGTGTATCAGAATGCATTTTGTGGGGGCATTCCTAAGGAACTAGTGTTTCTCCTCACATATTTAGTCCTGGGTGGTGGTTTTCAGGAGCTGATTAGGGACCAGAATCTCTACCTGGTGGTGTGTCTGTGAGCATGGGCTCTGGCCACCTTGGTCCTTGTGAGAGCAGAGCAGGTAGTGGGCCTCCTGCAGGCTCCCTGTCCACGGCGCCTCAGTGCGCTCAGCCCTAGTCGCCATGCTCGACCGAAGATTCCTCCAAAAGAAAGAAAAGTCAAGGCTCACGCCTACTCAGTCATGCTGTTTTACTATGTGACACTTACGTACAGGACAAAGTAACTAGTTACATTTTAACAAATGAAATTTACTGGGATAGTGTAGGCTGAGAAGTGGCTGAGCTGATATTCCTCTGTTTTAGAACAATACTGTAAACTGGAATTTTATTTATTTATTTATTTATTTTTGGTTCTTGGAGTCAGGGTCTCACTGTGGCCCAAGCTAACCTGGAATTCACTCTGTACTCTCAGGGTGGTCGTCAGATGGACTTTCATGTGGTATGCATGCTGGCATCCACTTTTCCAATTTGTGGGATTGCTTGCAAAGGGTAGGGTCTAACTGACTGGATCACCACTAAGCAGAGTTAAAATGTTTCTCCTAAAGTTACGAGGATCAGGTTGGGATGTTGGGAGAGTGCTTGTGTAAGATGTACAAAGCGCTAGGCTTGAACCCAGCACAGAGAGGTGGGGGAGCAGGGGGATCAGAAGTTCAAGGTTATTCTAGGTTACACGAGAACCTGCCTCAGGGGGAAAAAAGAGACCCACAGATCCAGTCGGCTGGTGTGCCAGGCCCTGTGGCCAGAGGAGGCCTGGAGGAGTTGGCATTTCCTTAGGGAACTTCCGTAAAAGAGACTGTGAGGCAGTAACCCTGGAAGCACAGTTGGCAGGGAGCAGTGGTACGGTGTGCCCACACAGGAGCGCAATCCATGGCCTGTTTTCTCTTCCAGTTTTCAGGATTGTACATCCTGTCGTTTACTGTCATCATGGTGGGCTTCATCCTATACTGCTCCACCCCGACACGGACAGCAGAGCCAGCTGAAAGCAGTGTGCCTGCTGTTACCAGCATTGGGATTGACAACCTGGGACTGAAGCTTGAGGAGACCGGACTTCCGGAGACCCTCTCTGCAGCCTTGTAGCTGGAGAAGACAGCCCACGGGGCGCTGAGCAAGCGGAGCCTGTCTACTGCCCACAGGGTGCCTGGGGGAACCATCAGGCTGAGTGAACACTACTGCATTGGACTGCGTCCAGTGGAATCAACCCATGGAACCCAAGTAGAAATACCAAAACAGAGCAGAACCCAAGGCTAGGGTAGTGTTTCTTGTGTGTTGAGGACCAGTACATACTCGTGCTGGTGAGACAAGGTGCAGCTGGGGGTCTCAAAGGCACATGTGGGAAGGCAGGGCTGTCCCCATAGTCCGGGGTAGGGCTAGTTCAGGAGGTGTTTGTGCAATGGCATTCCTCTCTTGGAAGCTTTGTTTTCTCCTGCTGGGACAGGCCTTCTGGCCTTTAGTAATAGATGAAGCCTAGTTCTTGATTGCATGTGGTGGAGGAAATGGAACAGCAACACTTGGGAAGGTCTGACATAGAAGTGTGAATAATGTGAAATGATTACTGGAGTGCAATAATCCAGGAACCCTCTCCCGATTGAGTTCTGTGTTGAAATATTTATCTTGATCACTCCCTGCTCCCCAGCAGCAGCCACATCTGCTCCTTCCTCCCAAGTTCCAGAGCAGACTGCTCTCAGTGCTGGTGACAGTGGGCACTGCGTTTTCAGTCTCACACTGTACTTTCTAAGATTTCTCTGAGGAAGGACATGGATAATATCCCTAAACATAAATTCTCATGACTCCTAAGACTATCCCTAGTTTCTATCACTAGTTCAAAATGAAAACACAAATTTAATAATCACCCAGAGAAGACCATGCCATGAGCTCTGGAAGCCATCAGTTGTTAGGAGGATACCATCCTGTTTCTTACAGACAGCTGTAATGCTCTGAGGTGTTTACAGAGCTGCTTCAGTGCAGTGGTAATGTGTGCATTCAGTGTAACAGCCATGTTCAGAGAAGTCCATGGAAATTTTTTTGTAAAAACAGAGTAAAAAACTGGGAGTAAATGTTCGTATTATTAAAAGATTTAAAATTCATGGAAATACATCATTCATGATTTTTTTGTGGAGACGATATATATATATATATATATATCCCTTTTGTTTCTTGTTTTTTCTTGGTGCGTGTGTATGTTATATATAGATGGATGCATGTACCCCATGTGCACATGTGCAGAGGCAGAGGAGAAGGTTGGATGTTCTCCTGTCACTCTTTTGCTTTATTTCTTTGAGATGGAGTCCCTCATGATGTCGGACTTGCTGACGAGTGAGCCCCAGTGACTCTTGTCTCTGCCTTCCTCAGCACTAGGGTTACAAGCATGTGTGGTGTGCCCAACTTTTTATGAGTGCTGGGGATCAAGCAAAGGTTCACATATTTGCACAGAAAGTGCTCTTACCCACTGAGCCATCTACTCAGCCCCTACCTCTTTTTTTCTTTCTTTCTGAGACAGGATTTTGCTATGTAGACCACACTAACCTTGAATTTACTGATCCTCCTGCCTCAGCCTCCCAAGTGCTGGGATTATAGGTGTGCATCACCACACGTGGCTTTCTCTGTGGATATTAAGTGACTTGATACATTCAAAATTTCTTCATATCCATTTTTTCAGAATTACGTCTCCTATGTGGTCAGGTAGACATACTTACTGAGACTATGCTGGACTGATGGAGCTTATCAGGAATAATTCCATTTCTGAATGGCCACAATGAGTTTATTTTTTTAACTTTTTATTGACAGCTTCCACAATATAGACAATAAATCATAATAATAATTCCCTCCCCCCAGCACTTTCCCCTTCACAAACCCACCTTCCAACATATGCCCTCCCCCTCTGAATTCGTCTCTTGTTTTTAGAAATTTTAAAAAAATATTTATTTATTTATTTGAGAGAAAGAAAGAGGCAGAGAGAGACAGACAGACAGACAGAGAGGGAGAGAATGGGTGCACCAGGGCCTCAGGCCACTGCAAATGAACTCCAGATTCATGCATCCCCTTGTGCATCTGGCTTGTGTGGGTCCTAGAGAATAGATCAGGGATTCTTTGGCTTTGCAGGCAAATGCCTTAACTGCTAAGCCATCTCTCCAGCCCCCAGTCTCTCTTATTATGATGTCATCATTTTTTCCTCCTATTATGAAGGTCTTGTGTAGGTAGTGTCAGGTACTGTGAGATCATGAATATCTGGGCCATCTTGTGTCTGGAAGATTGCATTGTAAGGAGTCCTACCCTTCCTTTGGCTTTTACATTCTTTCTCTTACCTCTTCCACAATAGACCCTGAGCCTTGGAGGGTGTGATAGAGATGTCTCAGTGCTGGACACTCCATTGTCACTCTTCTTAGCACTGTGGAGACTTTTGAGTCATGCCGGTAGTCACCACCAAAATGTTTACAAGGCAGTTTGTTGGGCATAATATATGCATTTAGCCGGAACAACATCAGGTGTTACTCCACTAGGGCTCATGACCTCCCCAGCCATAGGCTTTTGATTAGGTTTTCAGTACCAGGCATGTATTCCCTCCTGTGGAGTGGGCTTCCAATCCAACTAGAGAGCTGTTGGTTTCATGCCAGTATTACATTAGTTGGCACATTTGGCCTGGCTGGCCAATCTTAAAGCTTACAAAGGTCCACTGCTTTTATAAAAAATTTTATTTATTTATTTATTTGAGAGAGAAGGAGAGAGAGACAGAGATAGAGACAGAGAGATAATAGGTGCACCAGGGGCTCCAGCCAATGCAAACGAACTCCAGATGCATGTGCCACCTTGTGCATTTGGCTTACATGGGTCCTGGGGAATCAAACCTAGGTTCTTCGGCTTTGCAGGCAAGTGCCTTAATCACTAAGCCATCTCTCCAGCCACCACTGATGACTTCTTTTCCCATAGAGTTGCAAACAGCATAGCTTTTTCCAGTTTTCTGACAGCTAGTCAACAGGGAGAAGGTTTCCAGCTCAGCTCCGGTCTAATTTCTCAGTGGCCTGCGACTCAAGCATGTGATGTCTTAGTTCTGGTGGGCAACCATGAGCGAGTTTATTTTTTTGAATAAAATAGTGTCATCCTCCACAAGCTCTTGAAATGGCCTTCTCCATGAAATGACCTTCTCCGTGGAGGTTCAGCTCTCGCCTCCCATCAGTGCCAGAGTGAAAAGGCGCTATTCCGGTGGCCTTTGGGAGAAGACATTTTAGTTTGCTTAGCACGCTGATTATTTCTTAATACATCATGTGTTTTGACCAGGAAGTGGCCAGCTACAGCATCTACCAAGGCTGTGCTCAAATGTCCACTCTCCTTGGAAGACTACCTCAGTCAGCCCATGCTGCTTATTAGTACAATACACTTTTTTTTTCTTTTTTTGGTAGCTATTCATGCCATTGAAAAATAAAACCTACTGTGTCCATCAACTTCTTTTTGTTAATGGAGCAAAATACCAGACAGAATCAACCTATGGTAGGAAGGAGTTATTTTGGCTTATGGTTTCAGTCCTTCATGGTGGAACCCCTCACATCCTGGATGGCTAGAAAGCAGAAAGTGGGACTGGACCCCGAAGCAAATAACACATTTAAGGTCGGTCCCCATCAACCACTTCTGCAAGCTAGTCCACGGTCCCAAAGATTCCACATCCTTCCTAAACAGCAACACCAGCTGGGGAGCAAGTGTTCAAACACGAGCTGTGGGGGGCCCGCCACATTCAAACCCTTACACTACTGAAACAGTCGCTCCATGGCTCCCGATGTTGTGTAGCTGTGACAAGTTGTCACACCGCAACGAGAGGGCCTGGCCTGTTCCATCCTCACTACTTTATTTGGAAACTAGATTCTCCAGTGGATGGACAGCTAACATTTTTCCTCTTTCTAAATCTGACTCGTCCATCATCCCATTGATATATAGTCATCAGTGGTACTTCCAGCAGGTGGCGCTTTAACAATGGTAATGACCCCAGAACTTGACATAACGCTCTCATTTTTTTTTTTTTTCCGAGGTATTGTCTCACTCTAGCCCAGGCTGACTTGGAATTCACTATGGAGTCTCAGGGTGGCCTTGAACTCACAGTGATCCTCCTACCTCTGCCTCCCAAATGCTGGGATTAAAGGCGTGTGCCACCACGCCCGGCTAACGCTCTCATTTTATAGTCCTTTCTGTCAATATCTTTTGTGCCTAAAGAGCTATTATCACAACTGTCCTTAGCAGGGGTTGTCCCAGATTAACAGGCGGAGGCTTGAGCTCTTGGAAGCATTGAAACACCTTTTACACCTCGTACAGTTTCATGGCTGGGTTGCAAATGAAATCCTGTCCGCATTCAGGGCCAAGGAAGAGGGGCTACCGAGCCGGCGACCACGTGAGAACAACTGGGAAGATTTCTGTGAAAAAGAGAAAAAAATTAGTTTGGTCATACTGTTTTCCCCAAAGCTCTGGAGCCTGCCCTTTAAAGAAGCTTTATCGTCTGCATTTGTCTCCATGAGGTCTTCTATATGCTAAGACACGATTCTCGTTTTTATCATCATTATGGTGACGTACCATTTCATCCACGTTCAGTCACTTAGTCTCTGGGCATATCCTCAGCCTTCCGAAGATAGCAATAAATCAGAGAAATTCAGTAGATAGCCACTTAGCTGATTAAAAGGCAGGAGATTTATGAGAAAATTAGGTAATGCTGAGCACACAGTTCCTCCTCCAATAGTCATAAAAAAGGTGCTCTGAGAGTCTGACAGTATATATGCATGTGTCTCATTCATGGGAAATAAAGCAGCCTCAAAACTAAAATGTTACTTGCCCTTCAGTGTATAAACTTGTAGAAGTTAACATTGTGAGTTTTCTTCCAGTGATCAGACTTGCACCATACAATTGATTCCTTGGCTAAATAATCTTTTTTTTTTTTTTTTTTTTTTGGTTTTTCGAGGTAGGGACTCACTCTAGCCCAGGCTGACCTGGGATTCACTATGGAGTCTCAGGGTGGCCTTGAAGTCACGGTGATCCTCCTACCTCTGCCTCCCAAGTGTTCTTGGCTAAATAATCTTGATTGCAAATGTACACAATTGTGGAGATGAAAATTTTAGATTAAAAGGGGATGTCAGAATAAATACAATAAAAAATAAGTTTTTGAACAATTATTGGCTCCAGTTGACCTTAGTCAAGCATTTTGATCTTTTGTTCTACTCATCAGCCACTTCCTATCTGCGCAGTGCAGAGGCCAGAGTCCACACAGGGTGTGGTCTGGAGAATGTGCAGGACTAGGAGCCACTTTCCTTGTGAAGACCCACCTTGTCTGACCTGAGGTGTACTTTTTGCCTGCCTAATGACTGCTTTTCCCCTGTGGTCATTTGCGTATCTTCAGATACATAATCTGACCCTGGCCTTGGTCTTCATGAAGTGTTTTAGTTTGGCACACACATTTATATGTGAGAAACACACTTTCACCAAAGCCAACTCCAGTGAGCTCTACTTTCTTGATTGCTGTTCTCAATCTGACTGATTGCAGCAGCTGCAGGGAATCTGCCCCAGCATCTAATGACCTTTCCCTGACCTTCCTGTAGAACTTTACTTCCTTAGTCCCCCTGTCAGACTGAGAGACTTTGGTGTCCACAGTTGAACACAACTGGCATTTAGCATGTACTTGTTCTTCGCCCTCAGTCTGCAGGGTTAGATGGGCAGAGGAATGGCCAAGGCTCAGGCCCCTGAGAACTGGAGGTCTGATGTCTGAGGAGAAGATAGATAAGCTAACTCAAACAGGGAAAGTAAATTTAAGCTTCCTTTGCCTTTTTATTTTATTCAAACCTTTCAGGTCTGGGTGGTGCCCACTGCATTGGTGAGGGTAGTGTCCTTTACTCAGTCTACTGTTTCAATGCTAATCTCTTCCAGAAACACTTTCAGAGACACACCCAAGTTAAAAATTTTATCAACTATCTGGGCTTTCCTTAGCCCAGTGAAGCTGATATCAGTCACGTTGATATGCTCAGCCATATTGTATATGATGTTGATATAGATCAATTGAGTTGGGGCACTTTTCTAGGCTATAGTCCCATAGGGCTTTCAAAAGTTGGGTTTGTGTATTTACATAGTATAAAAATAGGAATTCTGCAGAAATATTGAATTTGAGGTCTACCTTTTGCCTTGCATTGTTAATTTACCTAATTGGTGACTCATGCAAATATATCACCCTCTTAATTAGCAGATCCTTGTGGGCAGAGGTTATATCTGGCTTGAGCATGAATGTTCGTCCTCTGTTGTAACCTGATCCCTGATGCAATATTTTTTTTTTTAATGAGAAAACATTTATTTATTTATTTATTTATTTTTAATTTTTTGGTTTATTTTTATTTATTTATTTCAGAGCGACAAAGAATGAGGCAGAGAGAGAGAGAATGGGTATGCCAGGGCTTCCAGCCACTACAGACGAATTCCAGATGTATGTGCCCCCTTGTGCATCTGGCTAACGTGGGTCCTGGGGAATCGAGCCTTGAACCGGGGGTTCTTAGGCTTCACAGGCAAGTGCTTAACTGCTAAGCCATCTCTCCAGCCCCCTGATGCAATATTTAAAGGTAGGGCTTCAGGAAGGAAATTAGGTCATGAGACCAGAGTCCTTAGGAATGGAATTGGTGCCATTAGAAAAGAGACCCCAGAGAGCTCCTTTCCCCCTTCTGTCAGGTGAGACATAGTGAAAAAAATATGGACATCTAAACACCAGGAAACAAGATGTTGGTCTGCGGCATTCAGCCTCCACAAGTATGAAAGAAAATATCATTGTTTATAAATCAGCCAGTCCTGGATGGTTTTGTTATGACAGCCTGAAAGGACTAAGACATGCCTCATGCTATTTTGTGGTGTACCCAATGTGATGAGACAGCTCGAAACAAACTGGCTTTAATATTCAACAAGGCACCAAATGCCAAGCCTTAGCCCTTACAAAGACTCAGTAATAAACACTGCATGTGCATTTGTTCCTTTATATGCTTTACCCTTGTCCTATGAGATCCTAAATTTGTGAAACACAATTGTTTTTTCCGTTTGTATACATAGCAATAATTCTATGATATAAGAAACCAGAGGTTGATTCATTCAGGATATTGCCTGATGTAGGACCCAGTAAGTGCACATTGATCTCTCACAAGAAGTGTCATTCTTGGCATCAGCTAACAAGGGGAAGAGTAAGGAATTTTATTTTATTTTTGAGTTTTCAAGGTAGAGTCTCACTCTAGCCCAGGCTGACCTGGAATTCACTATGTAATCTCAGGCTGGCCTTGAATTCACGGTAATCCTCCTACCTCTGCCTCCTGAGTGCTGGGATTAAAGGTGTGTGCCATCACACTTGGCAGAATAAGAAATTTTAGAAGATGCTCGATGAGGAAATACTAATTCAGTTTGGAAACAGCAAAGCCTAGAGCAGTAACTTCTATTTCCTAGGACTAGAGCATATATGTTATTGAAAAATGATAAGCAAATTAAATAGAAGGGAAATTAGTGTAAACTATCACCTGTGTTAACATTCATGTGGTGAGAAGAGTATTTTTGGAAGTGATAATCTGCATATCTGAATAGATAACCACTTTTTTATATACTCATCATGGGACTGCTTAGGGAAAAGGACATTTGTTTGTCTATGAAACTGGATGAAACCAGGTGTGGTGGCACATGCCTTTAATCCCAGCACTTGGGAGGCAGAAGAAGGAGGATTACTGTGAGTCCGGAGCCAGCCTAGGACTACATAGTGAGTTCCAGATTAGCCTGGGCTAGAGTGAGACCTTACCTAGAAAAATAAGAGAGAGAGAGAGAAGAAAGAGGAGGAGGAAGAGAAAGATGAAAGCTGGGCATGGTTGGCCCCTCGCTGTGATCATGTCATTGCAGCACTGTGGAGGCTGAGGTCAGCCGGCGCTATATAGAGAATGCAAGGCTAGCCTAGAATGGATGCATGCTGAGATCCTATCTCAAAAATTTTAAAAAAAATCTGAATCATCTGAGGTGATTCTTTACCACTTTTCACTTTTCTCTGACACAGATCTTTCTGATATATATAGGATATGTCAAGTAGTGTATTTTTAAAAGCATATATTATTTAAACTTTACAGTGTCCTAAGGATATTATATTAAACAAATGTATTGCTATATATGAAAACTTGCAAGGCATAGACTTCTTCATGTAAGGCTTAAAAACAAAACAAACACAAACCCAGGTGAATTGCAGTTCACAGGTTGTTGGCCTCTATGGTGCCTGAACAGAGACTGCTTCTGAGCCCAGGCCCTGTGAGCACCAAGCCCAGTGTGGTGACGGTAAACACCAGCAGGAATAGTCCTGGCTCAGCCTTGGGCGCACGCATGTGTGCGCGTATGTATACAGATGCGTGTGCCCTGTGTGCATGGGTGTGGAAGTTGAGGTAAGATCAGGGATCCTCTCTCACTGTTCTGTGTTGTTTCCTTGAGTCGGAGTCTCACTGAATCGGGAGCTGCTGTTTTTCTATTAGGCTGGCTGACCAGTGAGCTGTTCTGGCTCTGCCCTCTCAGGACTGGGTTTACAGACATGTATAGCCCATGCCTCCCCCCACCCCTTTTTTAGTTTATTTATTTATTTGACAGAGAGAAAGGGGGGAAGGGAGAATGGGCACGCCAGGGCCTCCAGCCACTGCAAACGAACTCCAAACACATGTGCCACCTTGTGCATCAGGCTAACGTGGGTCCTGGGGAATTGAACGTGGATTCTTTGGCTTTGCAGGCAAATGCCTTTAACCTCTAAGCCATCCCTCCAGCATGCACATGCCTTCTTTGATTGGATGATGGTGATTGGACTCAGGTCCTCATGCTGGTGTGGCAAATGCTCTTATGTACTGAGCCTCCCCTCTACCCCGGCTTCCCTGGCTCTGCTTCTTGCTGGTGAGCTGGGAATAGTGACAGTCCATACGTACTTCTCAGTTCCTGGCCCGAGAGAGTGAGCAGAAGTGAGTACGCGCCCCCCAAGTGCTGAGTGCTACTTGGCACTGTGCCTTGTACTATGGGGGCCACCATCCTCTGAGGGTGGTGCGTGCCTTCTCATTTTGTTTCCCATCCCCTCACACACATGCTATTTCAAGTTTCATAATCTCATCACCTCCCCTGCTATCTTGAGATACCCAGCTATTTCTATGTTGATAGCAAAGGAGCAGATCCAAAAATAAGGGAAGCACAGAGTGATATATTACTAAAGTCATAAACTTCATAAAATGGAGCAGTTCCATTGTGGTTATTTTACTAACAAATCACTCTCACACTCAGTCCTTATGACCAAGAAGTTCTCTCCTTAGGGATTCTTTAAAAATCAGAGTGCGTTGGCAAGCAGAATGGTTGAATGGTGCTTTTGCTCAAGTTTCATGTCCATGATATGTCATTTCATGCCCCAGGATATACCACCACTGTGGAAAGGCTCATTCTCTGAAGTTCAGCAATAGCCTTGCGGAGGATTCCTTTGCTTCCTCGGACAATGTGGAACCACAGATCTGTTGAGATTTCATGTGGCTCTCTCTCTCTCTCTCTCTTTTTTTTTCCCCCAAGGTAGGGTATCACTCTAGCTCAGGCTGACCTGAATTCACTATGTAGTCTCAGGGTGGCCTTGAACCTGTCATGATCCTCCTTCCTTTGCCTCCCAAGTGCTGGGATTAAAGACATGCGCCACCACACCCAGCTCATGTGCTCCATTGATAGAGAATGAACAGCCAAGCCTACTGAGAGTTAACCAGATATTTAACATTAACTTTTTTTTTTTTTTTTTCTGAGACAGGTCTTGCTATGTGGCCCAAGCAGGTCTTGAATTTATAATCCTCCAACCTTAGCCTCCCAAGTCCTGAGATTTCAGGTGTGCACACCATGCCCAGTTCCACATTTTAATTTACACACAGTTATTTCCTAATAAAACAGCTTGACTCAGGCACTGCAGTATGATTGGCCTTAATGTCAACTGCTCAGAATCACTCCTCTTGCTCATGGGCCCTCACCATGAGTAGTCAGACAATTTTGAAATGTTCAATTCTCAAAACAAAGAACAATTCTCACTCCCTTCTGTACCAAGATCACACATCCTCTTGAGTGTTGTGAAAATAACTCACATTAGGAGAGATGCTTCCAATGGGATCAAATGTGTTCCAAAGCCCGGGGTGGTAACTTTTTAATGTCTTGAAGCCATCTACTCTTTTTCAAAGGGAAGATGTTCTCCATGTGTCTAGGACAGCTGTCTGGTCCCTGTCTTGATGAGAAGAAGAAACTAAAACCTCACAAATATGTTACCTGGAAGGTCATTTTCCTACATTATCAGGCTCACTTACAAGTTTGAAAAATACGACCATTTCTCTTTAAAAGCATAACACCTACAGGAGTCTCTTCTCTGGTAGGGATTGATAACTATTTGTGCTTCATTACCATGGCAACAGAATTTGCAGCCAACAGTGTTATTTAAATTTTTGGCCCAATGGGAAAATTAGTGATTAAAATTTTTTTCATTTATTTTTTATTTATTTATTTGAGAGTGACAGAGAGAGAAAGAGGCAAATAGAGAATGGGTGCACCAGGGCCTTCAGCCACTGCAAATGAACTCCAAATACATGCACCACCTTGTGCATCTGGCTTCCATGGGTACTAGGGAATCAAGCCTCATACTGCTCATACTGGGGTCCTTAGGCTTCACAGGCAAGCATTTAAGTGCTAAGCCATCTCTCCAGTCTTTTTTTTTTTTTTTAAGTAAAAGAAGTGTATGTTCAGCAGTACAACTGGCATTTTGTTTTATTCTCTTTCTTTTATACTCCCTATCTCTTAGTGTGGTCAATTTCTACTTCCTAGTTACTGTCCAGCATTCTGTAAGGACTTTGGTTTACATGTTTCCTGGCTAATTTCTTCCATCACTGGAGAGTTTACTGAGGATATAGCTCAGGAATAGAGCACTTGTCAAGCTGCACAAAGTCCTGGGTTTGATCCCCATTAACACACACATCCTTGTACACACACACACACACACACACACACACACACACACACACACCTTTCTACTTGTAGAATCCATACGCATGTGGCTGAATTACCCCGATTTTAACCTCAAAATTTCTGATAGTAGAGCCTCAGAGTGCAGTGCTTATGTGATTGGATGGCTCCTTTTTCTTGTTAAAGTTGTTTAGTTTTGATCATTTCCAATTCTAAGCATGCCAAACTTTTGTCATTTTAGGACTTGTCCTTCTGGTTTTTGGTTGTGGAGAAGACCACAGTCCATATTCAGTGATATCTAGACTGACACCAAGGGGAAGGTATCACCAGATATAGAAGCCCACCAAAATTACTATGCATCCTATGAGTATGATAAGCAAATTACCTGTCACATGCATGACATTCTCTGAATGCATAAGTATCAGCATTCCCCCACTTAGGATGTCTTGTTGCACCCTATTATTACTCCATCTTTTGTAAGTCCAAGTGCTGGTTCAAAACAGTTGTTCATGTTACTGGGTACATAGCTCAGTGGTAGAGCAACTTGCCTAGCATGCATAAGACACTGGGTTCAATTTTAAGTACCACAAAAACAAAGCAATTCTAAGCTGGCCATGGAGACACATGCCTTTAATTCCAGCACTTGGGAGGCAGAGGTAAAAGGATTGCTGTGAGTTTGAGGATACCTTAAGATTACATAGTGAATTCCAGGTCAGGCTGGGCTAGAGAGAGACCCTATCTCAAATAAATAAAATAAAAATGTAAAAAAACAAAGCAATTCTATTTTTATTTAAAAAAAAAAAAAAAAGAGGAGTTGGGAACGAGAAACCTGAGATTCCAGGCGTCTGGATTTGAATCTTTGCTCAACTAGCTGAGTGCTCATGAGTAGCACTGTTTCATGTCTTGCCCTACTTTCCCATAAAATAAAGATAGCAGCATGCCTACTAATCTGAAATACTTATTGAATACTTCTTCAAGCCTAGGGCAGCAACAGACAGAGCTCCAAAGGCTGTAGAGTTAGTGACACCAAGCACACAAATTCTAGCTTAAGTCTTGTGCAAGCTGAGTCTTTCCTTCATTTGCAAAATGAGAATGATCATTATGCCTACTGCTTTTGTATTGGAAGACTAGACAGGTCAAGAGCCCAGTGTGGTGGTGCACGTCTGGAACCCCAGCATTCGGGAGGTGGACTCAGGAGGACCAGGAGTTCAAGGGATCCTTGGCTATGTCATGAGTTGGAGGCCAGTCTGCATTATATGAAACCCTACCTTAAAAAAAAAAAAAAAGGTGATGTACACCTTTAATCCTAGCACTCGGGAGGCAAAGTTAGGAGGATTACTGTGAGTTCGAGGCCACCTTGAGATTACATAGTGAATTCAAGGTTAGCCTGGGCTAGAGTGAGACCTACCTTGAAAATCCAAAAACCAAAAAAACCAACAACAAAAAAAATGACAACCAAACAAATAAACCATAAAACAAACAAACAAATAAAAAGCAAACAGGTCAATACATGTTCAGTTCTCAGAACAGGACCTGATATAAGGGCTCACTACCCTCAGTTGTTTTCTTTTTTCTTTCTCTTTTTTTTTTTTTTGAGATAGGGTTTCACTGTAGCCCAGGTTGACCTCGAATTCATTATGTAGTCTCAGGGAGGCCTCGAACTCACAGTGATCCTCCTATCTCTGCCTCCGGAGTGCTGGGATTAAAGGCGTGCGCCACCATGCCTTGCTTGTTTTCTTATTTCTGTGGCTGTAGGGACAATTATACCAAGAAGAACTTCGCCCTACAAGGTGGTTGAGTTCTAAGATACAGCTACTTCATTGATTGCTATGACAAAAGAATGCTTACAAGATAGCAGACATTCAGAAACTCTGCTCCATTTTCTTCCATGCTTGAACACCATGTGAGGAATTTCTTAGAGACTTGGAGGCTTGCTAGATGCATAAAATGGTGTGTGCATCTGGAGTTTATTTGCAAAGGCTAGAGGCCCTTGTACACCACACACCCATTCTCTTACACTCCCTCTCTCTGCTTGTAAAATAAATTAATAAAATATTAAAAGAAACTTGGAGGCTTATGTAGTGGCATAGTGTTCAGGCTTTGGAGAAAGACCTAAGTTTGTAGCTCATATAATCTTTGTGACTGTGGGTGAGCTATTTAACCTCTCTGAGCCATGTAATGTCACTTTGGTCCTTTTGCTTCTAGAACTCTTAACATTTAGATAATGATGATTAGCACATAACAAGTGTTCATTAGGTGGTAGAGGAATGCCACCTGACTTTACATTGAACATGGAATTTGCAAAACAATATTTACATCCTAGATGTTCAGAAATATCTGTTGAACATAATTGTGTTTAGAAAGTAATATTTTTTGGATGGATTTTCTTTAGGTCTTAAAAAAATAAGCTTTCTTCCTAGTTATAAATGATTGGTGTTATGAATAATAAAGGATACATAAGAATAAGGCAATAACAAAAATATTTCAACTTGATATGAACATCATTTGGAGAATGTTCCTAGGTTCTATTGTGGTTCTAAGGATTGAATTTATGGCCTCATGTCATCTGAGGCAAGCATTCTACCACTGAGTTACTTCTCCAAGCCTGTTTCTAGATCATTATGCATACATGAATATTAAAAAGTGTGTACAAATATACACACATAACCCACGTGCATAGGCTCAACACGGCACATATTTTTTTTTTTTTGTACTTAACATTGGGATATAAACATCTGAAGGCAGAGAATCTCCATCTCCCAGTGAGTTGAACAACATTTCCTTCATATGTTGAGGTTTGATGAGTGAGGGAACTGACCACTAGGTGGTGCTGTTGAGATAAAGATTTTGGAAAATAAACTACGTTAACACAAGAAGAGGTCCCTGTGACTTTGTTCGGTTGAACCTTGTTATTAACATCCTGGTAATTAATAACCGGTGAAAGTACACTCGTGTTATTAAGACTGCATTTCTTTGGAGGCTCCATGTTTCCCCAGCTTGGGTTACGACCATAAACTCCCAAGACTGAAAGACTTAAGATTACATTTAGATTTGTTTTATCACCCATCTGTGAAACTGAAAACGTGCCCGCCATGGAAGGGATGAGATGCTTGCCATGTTTCGCACTATCTCCTTGACACTCATACCATGCCGATGGACGGACACCCCCAAAATCAGGCTAATTCCTGAACCATGGCCATTGCAACAGAGACATCCTGCTCCAAGGCAGTTAGGGGAAAAAAAGAAAAAAGACTTCCTGTCCAGTCCAGGGTACTCTGGGGATGGTGCGGTGAGGTCCCAAATCCCAGAGCCCCTGGTGCAAGTCTTCTGGGACTGTATTCCACATAGCAATCGTGCGTTCAGAGAGACAATGATTCACCTAGAGTTCAGAGTCCAGCCTTCTCCCAGTCCAGCTAACTCTCTGCTTTTTGTTTGTTTGTTTTTGTTTTAGATAGTTCCCACCTCTGATCCTACATGAACACAAAGACAATATTAAGATTGAAGTGGGGCCATAAGCACCTCACCTCCCTCTCTCTCTCCCCCACCCTCTCTCTCTCTGTCTCTCTCTCTCTCTCTCTCTCTCTCTCTCACACACACACACACACACACACACAGAGCTCTGTAATTGTGCACTAGAGCATAATTACAATAAACCATGATAATTCCCTCCCTTCCCCATTGTCCCCTTCAGATAGCCACTCTCCATCGTATCTCTTCCCTCTCTCCATTAGTTTCTCCTTTATTTTGATGTTACCATCTTTTCCTCCTATTATGAGGATATTGTGAATTTAAAGAAATCTAATAATCTATTTATTTTTTTGGTTTGTTTGTTTGTTTGTTTGTTTATTTATTTATTTTGAGGTACGGTTACACTCTAGCCTAGGCTGACCTGGAATTCACTATGTAGTCTCAGGGTGGCCTTGAACTCACAGTGATCCTCCTACCTCTGCCTCTGAGTGCTGGGATTAAAGGCATGCTCCACCACACCCAGCTAATTTATTTATTTTTTAAAAGGATTTATTTTTATTTATTTATTAGAGACAGAGAAAGAGGGAGAGAGAGAGAGAGAGAGAGACAGAGAAAGTGAGTGAGAATGGGCATGCCAGGGCTGCTAGCCACTGCAAACGTGTTCGCCTCCTTGTGCATCTGGCTTACGTGTGACCTGGAGAATCGAACTCTAGCCCTTTGGCTGTGCAGGCATGCACCTTAACCTCTAAGCCATCTCTCCAAACCTAATTTATTATTTTTTTAAATAGTCATTTTATGGGAGAGAAATTAGAATTTCATGGGCTTTGAAGCCAAGTTTATTTTACGATTAGTTTGCTTTTACTTTGCTCTCTACTGCTGTCTCAGTTTGTGGTAGAGACTCTTAAACACATAGTTCCATCAAAATACTCTATGATTCAGGGTGTGAGGATATTTTCAGAGCAAGGGCTCAGCAATCATGCACATTCATGAACCGTGATCCTGTGGTCTACTCTTAGCCCTGAGTCATGGACACAGATTTATCCTATGGGAAGAAGCATGAGAGAAGGAGAAACAGTTTTGTCTATACAGGCCCTGTACAAAGCCACAGATGACATTTGCCCTGGGGTCTGGCTTTTGCTGGAGACCATGGAGAGGTCCATAATGTAAAGCTAATATGAGAGCTGGCGATAAGGCTTGGAGAGAAGCACTGAGAATGGCTCACAGGCACTCTAGATCTCTCTGCTTACAATCAGCCAATGCGAGTCACATAGTGGCCCAAGCCAATGTCTGTCAACTTGATAGCCTACGAGGAAGAGGGGCAAACCACCCCTAATTTGTATCTCCTTTATTTATTTATTTTTGCTATTTATTTTATATTTGACTCTTTTCTCCTCCCTTCCTTTCTTTGTTTTGTTTTATTTTATTTTATTTTGTAGCCCAGGCTCCATCATCCCAGTGTCAATATTACTGGGTTAAAACAATATATCTGGCTCTTATACATTTCTTGGAAAAAAAAGAAGAATACTATCTGCATTGCTTTATATTTTGTTTTTTATTTGGCACTATATCCCAGGAGTATTCCAGAGCAAAACAGAAGCCTTCCTTACTTCCTCTTATAGCCTCAATTTACCTCATTGTGTGGATATATTATCATGTATCTTAATGATTCCTCAGGGATAGATGCCTGGATTCTTCACATCCTCATTCAGCAATTCTATTACCATCACAGAAGAGGTCTTGGCCAATGTTAAAATAAGAAAAAGGCATAAATGGCATAGGGACTAAATATAAAGACATAAAACCCAATCTAGGGCTGGGGCGATAGCTTAGCTGTTAAGACACTTGCCTGCAAAGCCAAATGACCCAGATTCGATTCCCTAGGACCCACATAATCCAGATGCATAAGGTGGTGCATACATCTGGAGGTCATTTGCAGTGGCTGGAGGCCCTGGCATGCCCATTCTTCCTCTCAAATAAATAAATAAAAATAAAATATTTTTAAAAACCCTCAAAGCAGAACATGGTGACTCACACCTTTAATCTTAGCACTTGGGAGGCAGAGGTAGGAGGATCACTGTGAGTTCAAGGCTACACTGAGACTACATAGCCCAGGTCAGCCTGGGCTACAGTAAAACCCTATCTCAAAAAAAAAAAAAAACAAAACCAAAAACCAAACAAACCACAAAACAAACAAACAAACAGAAAACAATCTATTCCACATGCTTTACTATTAGAACTAATAAAAACACTTGGGGATTAGAGGGATTGTTCAGTGGTTAAAGGTGCTTGCTTGCAAAGCCTGCTGGCCCAGATTCAATTCCCTAGCCATCCACATAAAGCTGTACAAGCATTCATTTGCGGCAGCAAGAGATCCTGATGTGTGTGTGCACGTGTGCATGCACGTGCATGCGTGCACACACACACACACCTGTAAATAAAAAAATTTAAAAATTGGCAAAATTTCTGGACATGAGGTCATTTTAAGTTAGGAGGTCAACTTTTAAAAATCTTCTTCTCTCAGCCAGTAATTGAAAAGAATATGGAATATACCTTTTAATGGTCAATAGCAAACACAGTTGCCTAAGAGGCTTGATAGCATATGAGGGCTCAAGAATGGAATGTGCTGGCCATGGTGGTGCACACATTGAATCCCAGCCTGAAGAGGAGAATCACTGTGAGTTTGAGGGGGACATAGGTTACAGAGTAAGTTCCAGGTTAGCCTAGTCTACAGTGAGACCTTGACTCAAAAAACAACAAAGACAAACAACAAAAGAATGAAATGGAAGATGGGAAGTAGATGCTCAAGCAGGAATAGATATGTCTTTTAAAATAATGACTGTTTTTGAAGTAGGATCTCACTCTCGCCCAGGCTGGCCTCAAACTCACAGCAATCCTTCTACCTCTGCCTCACAAGTGCTGGGATTAAAGGCATGCACCATTAGGCCCAGCCAAACAATCACTATTTTTTATTCACTATATTTTAAAATATTTTTAAATTTTTATTTATTTATTTATTTGACAGAAAAAGAGGGAGAGAGGGAGGGAGAATGGGTATACCAGGGCCTCCAGCCTCTGCAAACCAACTCCAGACACATGTGCCCTTGTGTATCTGGCCCACGTGGGCCCTGGGGAATTGAACCTGGGTCCTTTGGCTTTGCAGGCAAATGCCTTAACCGCTAAGCAATTCCTCCAGCCCCACTATATTATTTATAAATAATAATGGGCTTAATTATGACATTTTCATACATGTATATAACCCATAACTCTCTCTTGTTCTCCTCCCACTCTCAACCAGTACCCTTCTTCCCAACCAGTTCCCCTTCATTATCATATCAAGAATAGATATATCTTGTGGTGGCACATGCCTTTAATCCCAGCACTTGGGAGGAAGAGGTAGGAGGATTGCCATGTGTGGTAGTTTGATTCAGGTGTCCCCTATAAACTTTGGTGTTCTGAATGCTAGGTTCCCAGCTGATGGAGATTTGGGAATTCACGCTTCCTGGTGGCAGTGTATATTGTTGGCGGGGGAGGGGGGCTTATGGCTGTCATAGCCAGTTTCCCCATGCCAGTGTTTGGCACACTCTCCTGTTGCTATGGTCCACCTTATGTTGGCCAGGGGTGATGTCCACCCTCTGGTGATGCCATCATTTTCCTTGCCATCGTGGAGCTTCCCTGTTGAGCCTGTGAGCTGAAATGAACCTCTTTTTTTCCACGAGCTGCTCTTGGTTGGGTGATTTCTACCAGCAATATAGACCTGACTGCAACACCGTGAGTTCGAGGCTACCCTGAGACCACATATTGAATTCCAGGTCAGCCTCAGCTAGCTAGACCCTTCCTTGAAAAAAAAAAAAAGAAAAAAAAAAAAGAATAGATATATCTTGAGCTAGGGAGATGGCTCAGCAATTAAAGGCACTTGCTTGCAAAGTCTGATGGTCCAGGTCAGATTCACCAGTAGCAGAGTAAAGCAAGGTGTACAAAGCGGCATATGCATCTGGAGTTTGTTTGCAGTGACAGGAGACCCTGGTGTGCCCATTTCCTACCCTCACTGCTTACAAACAAATAAAATATATTTAAAAATATTTTATTGAGGGCTGGAGAGATGGCTTAGGGGTTAAGGCACTTGCCTGCAAAGCCAAAGGACCCAGGTTCAATTCCCTAGGACCCACATAATCTAGATGCACAAGGTGGTGCATACATCTGGAGTTCATTTGCAGCAGCTGGAGGCCTTGGCATATCCATTCTCTCTCTCCATTTCTCTGTGTCAAATAAGTAAAAATAAAATATTAAAAAAATCACAAAGGGGGCCATGTTTTGCCTGGACTGATCATGATAATGTGTGCTAAGAATTAGGAATGTGCTTAATATAACTCCCTGCATAAATTAAAGCAAAACCAAACAAAATCTTGTAAACACATCCCTGCAAATCCACAGGGACAAGGTTCATCTTACACTGGGCACAAGAAAGTCACATGAAGGGATCATTAGAAATTGCATGGCATGCCAAGAAGCTGGACAGCTTGTCCAAGCATGTAATTACTTTGTTGAAATAAATTCAACAATTTGTCGAATCAAGATCCCCCTCAACCACCCCTCCCACCGCTGGACCTTAACTAAAATGGCAATTGCAGTGCTCAGGACATCTTGCTTTTCTCTGAGATCTTGTCCCATGAAATAGCTTTTCTCACATGGGATCTAGTTAGCAAAACAGTTTTTCATTATCAGGTGGTGACTGTTACCCCGTGAGACTTAAAGTGGGAAGCAACTGTGAGTGACCTTGAGCCACAAGGGCACATGGTTGGAATACTTCTGCCTGCTGGAATATTGAGCCCAAACACCCTCCCCTGTTGATGGAATGCACACTGGGCTCATCTGCTTAGAATGTGTGTCATTCTAAAGAGCACTGAACTTCAACTGGCTCAATCCATTTTACTTCAATAATGAGCTCTGACACTGATCAAAACAAAGCTGTCCAGGGGAACCATGTTCGTTTGGCTAATAAAATACTATTTTTAGAAGGAAGAGTATTAGGTAGTTACTCTGTCCACTTTTTTATCTGATGCTAGGTGATGCTTAGTAAGATTCCACTAATTAGCCATTCCATTATGATTGAATATCCTTGTCTGGAAAGCCCATGATGCACTTGCAAGAGGGATTGTATTCTTCATTTATTAATGCATTCACCAATTCCACAAATATTTATTGAATACCAATTCCGTGTCAAGTGTAGAAAGGTAAACAAGATAGATGAATTTCTTACTCTTTGGATATGATTTTCTGGTATGGGAGGAATTAATTAATAGATAAAGAAGAATCAAACACTGAATAATAAATGATAATAAATAAAGGGGATGGTGTGGTAGGGAATGGCAGGGTAGGGAGTGAGATGAAAAGAAAAATCTGTGAAGGGAGAACATTTTAATGGAGATGTGCATAGCAAGGAGACCATTTTAAGAGGCTTAGGTAAAAAGCACTCAAGACTGAGACCATGGTAGGTATAGACTCATTGCCTAGGACCAGACAAGTTCATGTGTTGGGGGAAGAGAAAGACTTTGACTTATAGCTGCTGGTCCCTCTATCTTGTAAACCCCTACCTGGATCATTGTCCTTTGAAAATAAAATGTGTATGCCCTTTCTTTTTCTCAAATGTTTTCAGATGATCCTAGAAATGAACTGCTTGATGGTTTTATATGTCATAGGCATAGTCTAACAAGTCACTGAAATCTTTGACTCATGCAGTCAAGTGTCACAAACTTTTCTTCCTATGGATTTTGCTTTTTGGGTCTTGCTTAAGTCATGGCTCAATTATATCATTTTTATATGTCAGGGTCAGTTGAGCTAGATTCCTGTGCATTTGAAGAAATGTTTGTTTATGAAGTTTGGTTTGGTTTTGCTCTAATTCACACGAGTAGTTGCATTAAGCATAATTATAATTCCTTTTTTTGTTGAGATATGGTCTCTTGTAGCTTAGGCTGGCCTCAAATTGGCTGTATAGTTGAGGATGACCTTGAACTCTTGGTCCTCTGCCTCTACTGCCCAAGTGCTGGGATTACAGCAATGTACCACCATGCCTGGATATACTTCTAATTCTTTTTGAGTGTCCAAGTGTGTAGTTTGTGGATGAGTGGTGTGTAGATTTGTGCACCCCAGGCACACACCTTGGGTGTACATGCAATGAAACCATTGCTGTTCTACCTCATTTCCCTGGGACAGTCTCTCACTGAACTTGGAGCTCACCATCTTTCATTCGGACTAGCTGACCAACAAAACCTACTGATTCTTTTGTCTCCACCCACCTGGCTGCTGGGATCATAGGTATACATGGCCATGCCTGGCTTCTGATATGGTTGCTGGGATCAAACTCAAGTCCTCTTGCTTAGATAGCAAACACTCTTACATGCTGAGTCATCCCCTCAGTCACTATAATCTTAAATCTTTTTTTAAAAAAATATTTTATTTATATATTTATTTATTTGAGAGAGAGAGAGAGAGAGAGAGAGAGAGAGAGAGAGAGAGAGAGAGAGGGAAACAGAGAGAAAGAGAATGAATGGGCATGCCAGGGCCTCTAGCCACTGAAAATTAACTCCAGATGCATGCACTACCTTGTGCATCTGGCTTACATAGGTACTGGGGAATTCAACCTGGGTCCTTAGGGTTCACAGGCAAGCACCTTACCCACTAATCTGTCTCTCCAGCTCTATAATCTTACATCTTAACAAATTGTTCTATTTCCTTTTTAAAACTTTTTTATTTATTAACAATTTTTAAAATATTTTATTTATTTATTTGATAGAGAGAAGGAGAGAGAGAGAGAGAGAGAGAGAGAGAGAGAGAGAGAGAGAGAGAGAGAGAGAGAATGGGCATGCCAGGGCTTCTAGTCACTGCAAATGAACTTCAGACACATGTGCCACCTTGGGCATCTGGCTTATGTGGGTTCTGGGGAATTGAACCTGGGCCCTTAGGCTTCTCAGGCAAGTGCCTTAACTGCTAAGCCATCTTTTCTTCACCCCAACAGTTTTTTTTTTTTTTTTGAGGTAGGGTCTTGCTCTAGCCCAAGCTGACCTAGAATTCACTATGTAGTCTCAGAGTGGCCTCGAACTCATAACTCATGGTAATCCTCTACCTCTGCCTCCCAAGTGCTAGGATTAAAGGTATGTTCTACCATGTCAGGCAGAGAGAGATAGAGAATGTGTGCACCCCTTCCTGCTTCTCTCTCTCCTCCCCCTCTCTGTGTGTGTGTATGTGTGTGTGTGTGTGTGTGTGTGTGTGTGTGAGAGAGAGAGAGAGAGAGAGAGAGAGAGAGAGAGAGAGAGAGAAAGTATATGTGTGCACCAAGGTCTCCTGCCATTGTAAATAAATTCCAGATACATGTTCCACTTGTGCATCTGGCTTTACATGGATACTGGGGAATCAAACTTGGCCCATCAGAGTCTGCAAGTAAGCTCCTTTAACAGCTGAGCCATCTCTTGAATCCTTCTTCAGTTTTTCATGATACTAGAGATTTGCTGGGACACTCATGGTTGCAAAACATTTTGTGCAATATCAGACACATGTCAGGTCAGCATCTTCGACTTTGCCTTCATTATATGGCCATTAAACTTTTAAGGCTCATGGTATTTAAAAGAATTAATGAAGTTTCAAGTTCAGGCTTTTGGCTTCCAGTAGAGGACAGGAACTGTAAAAGGATGTCAGGCGCCATCAGTGTACACAGCTTTATGTATGAGCTGCATTTAGATAGGGGTACTAAAATGTAAAGAGATAGGGCACTTACTGGGGAATGCCTCCGGGGTGAGTCTGAGAGCAAAGAAAAAGCTTTAATAGTTGAAAAAAGGTCCCAGGGCTTCTGTTGCCTATAGCAGCTGATAGTATATTCCTAGCCCTTTCCCAAATGTGCTCTTAACAAAAGCTCACTCATCTCTAAGCATTCCAAAGCCTTTGAGGTTTCATAGGAGACAGGTCTGGAAGGGATATGAGACATGTTCTTGTCTACCTCTTCTTCCATTAGCAGATAAGCAAACTGGCAGAGTTAAGTTTGGGGTCGAAGGGGAGCTATTTAAAACTTCCATGTGAAACATCAGGCTTGTTAAAAATGTGTTGAAAGATCATTTTACTTCAGAAATGAAAAGGAATTAAAAGTATTAAAAGAATTACAGCATTTGAATCATAGTTTTGAAAAACTTAAGAATAACAATAAATTCGAAGTCCCTCTTTTCCCGTTACCTTATTCCTCTTCTTTCCTCGTGCAACTATCATCACGAATTTCATGTATATTCAATGCATGCCATTTCACTTTTGCTTCATATACGTATTAATAAGCATTATGTGATCACTTTATATCATTTCATTTTTTGAAATATGATCTCTGTATGTAGCTCATGCTGGCCTCAAACTTGTGTCAATCCTCCTGCATCAGTCTCCTGACTGCTGGGATTACAGGCATATGACACCTGCCAGGCTGTAATTATTTTAGTTATAGGAATGGTAACATAGTATATAGTGTTACAAAATTGGTATTTTTTGTTTTGATAGCAAACAATGCTTCAGCGAATCATATATATGATATCCATATGTATGTATGCAGGTATAATGATTTCAATGCTGGGTAGAATATATTTAGCATTCTAGCTGTTGCCTGATTCCCTCCTGAAACAGAGTTCATTGTTTTCCCATCAAGAGTTCCTACTGTAAGTCTTTAAAGCGTTTGTAAATCTGATTGGAGTGAAAAGTTAGCTTATTGTTTTAGTGTGGGTCTTGATTAATAATGAACATTTTGTGTGGTTTTTGGCTATTAAAGTTTATTATTTTGTGAGTCACCTTTGTATAGTTTGCTTATTTTTCTATTGTGTTACTAATCTTCTTATTGACTTATTCAGGGAATATTGGATAATATTTCTTTAGTGATTTTGAAGTCAAGTTACCATTTTTTTTCAGCCTGTGACATTCTTTTTTCTTCTTCTTTGGTACTGAGGTTTGAACCTAGGGCCTTCTGCATGCTGAGTGCTGGGCAAACACTCTGCTACTGAGCGAGCTATACCCTCAGACCTACTTATTTTGTGTGTGTGGTGGGGGAAAGGTTTATTTTGGCTTACAGACTCAAGGGGAAGCTCCATGATGGCAGGGAAAAATGATGGCATGAGCACAGGGTGGACCTCATGCCCTGGTGAACATCAGGTGGACAACACTAACAGGAGAGTGTGCCAAACACTGGCAAGGGAAAACTGGCTATAATACCCATAAGCCTGCCCCCAACAATAGACTGCCTACAGAAAGTGTTCATCCCCAAATCTCCATCAGCTAGCATTCAGAGCACCTAAGTGTATGGGGGGACACCTGAATCAAATCACCACACATGGGTACTGGGAATCGAACCTGAAGTTCTGGGATCTTTAAATCCTTCTTAGCTTGGTGGTTCCATGATTGTTCTCCCTTCATTTTGAACTCCAGCCAAACAGAGTATGTTCTTAGAGGAAGAAGTCACATCTCCCTACTAAACTGTTCTAGCTTAGCCTCCATATCCTTTTCTCTGGAAGGTTCTACTGTCTACATGCTCAGACCTATTTTTTACCTTTTTGTTTTGAGACAGGGTCTCACTAAGTTGTTCAACTTGGTTTGTATCTCATTCAAGGCAATTCTCTTGCCTCAGTTCCCAAGGATCTGGGATTATAGAACCATACCACCAGGCTTAGCTTGTGGCTTTCTTTCTGTGGTATGTGTGTGTGTAAGAGAATATATATAGTATATTAATATATATTAATATATTATTACATAATATATTATATTAAATTATATATGGAGAGAGAGAGAGGTTGATAGAAAACTCAAACCTTCAATGACATCTACCCTTTTCTGAAAGGATCTGTCATTGGCCTGTAACTCACCAAGTTGGCAAGACTGGCTGGCCTGCCACCAATCCTGGATTTTTTTGCCTGGATTTTTTACATGGATTCTAGGGATCAAACTCAGGTCCACATGCTTGCAAGGCACTTTACTCCCCAGTCCTGGCTTATTATTTATTTTTTTGAGATAGGGTCTCACTCTAGCCAAGGCTGACCTGGAATTTACTATGTAGTCTCAGGGTGGCCTTGAACTCATGGTGATCCACTTAGCTCTGTCTCCTGAGTGCTAAGATTAAAGGTGTGTGCCACCATGCCTGGCTTTTTAACTTTCTATATATTTTTACTTTTTTATTTAAGTATTTTATTTTTATTTATTTATTTGAAAGAGATATACAGAAAGAGAGAGAGAGAATGGGTGTGCCAGGGCCTCCAACCACTGCAAACGAACTCCAGATGTGTGCACCCCTTGTGCATCTGGCTTACGTGGGTCCTGGGAAGTTGAACCTGGGTCCTTTGGCTTTGCAGGAAAGTGCCCTAATGCTAAGCCATCTCTCCAGCCATATTTCTAGTTTTACTATGAATACTTTTAAAATATTTTATTTATTTGCAAGGAGAGAGAGAGAGAGGAAGGAAGAAAGAAAGAGAATGGGTTTCTCAGGGTCTCTTGCCACTGCAAATGAATTCCAGACACATGTGCCAGTTTTTACATGAGTACTGGGGGATCAAACTCATAGTGGTAGGCTTTGTAAGCAAGTGCCTTTAACTGCTGAGCCTTCTCTTTAGCCTCTACTATGAATATTTCATAAAAATCTGACATTTTAAAATATTTTATTTATTTATTTATTTGAGAGAGAGGGAGAGAGGCAGGGAGGAGGAAGAATGTACAAGCCAGGGTCTCTAGGCACCACAATTGAACTCCATATGCACGTGCCACCTTGTGCATCTGTTTTTACTTGGGTACTAGGGAATCAAACTTAGGTCCTTAGGCTTTGCAGGCATCAGTAGTTGATTCAACATATATTAAATTCTACTATGTGTCCAGCAGGGCCGTGGGTGTCGAGTATACGTGGCATGTACAAAGACAAATGGCCCTCCTGAGTCCCGGCCTGTCCCCTGCAGAGGCCTCTTCCCATCCTGACCCATGCCAGCTGCTGCCTCTGCAGTTCTGCTGAGAACATGGGGATTTAGCACATAGGAAGTTCCATGGAATAGCTAACATGCCTCTACTTGATCTAGGGTTCTGGCTGGTTTTGTCCCCGGCAAGACTTGAGGGCTTATTGTGTTTCTCAGTGTTTTGATCAAAGGAACTCAGCTGTTATTAGAGACTGCTATGGAAGTATAATCCACCCACCCCAGGTCACAGACTGGGCCTCACCATCTGTCTCAGACCACAATTTGAGGATTGTCTGATCATCCCTTGCATGATCACATATTAACACAGGTATCTGGCAAGGGAAATAGCAAGGTAAGTGAAAAAAAATGGAATAAAGGCTGAAGAAAGTTGTATAAATCAATGCACATTTCACATTTCACAGAGCTTTTATGGAAATTGGTAGGAAGAAACACAAGAAGATGGAAGAGAAATCATTAAAGTGGCCATTTTATGGTGAAACTAGACTTTTCACTTGCAACCTTTTCACTGGTTCATTGGGCTGCTAGAAAGGAAATGGGCTTCTCTCTTGTCTGATTGGCTTCTGTTTACCTGATTGGATGATGTTGAAATTTATAGCCACTTAAACCCTTTTCTCCAGCTCACTGGCTGCAGGACTAGGATGAGCTTTATAATTGAGAGGGATTCGCAGAGGAGAGGAGGGGAGAGGAATGAAGAGAAAAGAGGAGAGGAGGGAAGGGATAAAGGGGTAAAGAGGAAGAGGGGAAGGGAAGGGTGGAGAGGGAAGGAGAAAAGAGGAGAGGAGGGGAAAGAAGGAGAGAAGAGGAACGAAGGTAAGAGGAGGGGAGGGAAGGGGAGAAAAGGAAAGGGAACAGTCCCATTTTCCTACTTGTAAGTATTTATGTTTCTTGACAAGTATGGTTACACACACCTATCATCCCAGCACTTGGAAGGTGGAGGCATGATGATTAGGAGTTCAAGGCCAGTGTCAGCTACATAGTTTGAGGACAGTCTATATAATACATGAGAGAGATCCTGTTACAAAACAAAACAAAAGAATTATTGACTTTAATCTTTATTTTAAAGATATTAATACTTTTGCAGTAAATGATAGCAGTATTCTAATCTGTCCTGTTAACATTCTTTTGTTGATTTAATTAATATATTTTGCATAATTACTTTTGTAAAACATATTTTTTTTGAGGTAGGGTCTTGCTCTGGCCCAGGCTGACCTGGAATTCACTATGTAGTCTCAGGATAGCCTTGAACTCTCAGTGATCTTCCTACCTCTGCTTCCTTAGTGGTGGGATTAAAGTCGTGCACCACCATGCCTGGCTATATTTTTATTTATTTATTTGGGAGAGAGAGGTTGAAACTGTATATCTGGCTGGAGATGTATAGTGTACTGAAGAGTTGAACCCAGGCATGCAGGCTTTGCAAGCAAGCACCTTTAACTGCTGACCCATCTCCCATATCCCTGTACATAATTACCTTTTAAAATTGACAACTTCCATAATTATAGTCAATAAACCATGGTAATCCTCCTCCCCCCACTTTCCCCTTGCAACTCCACACTTCACCACACCCTTTTCCCCTCTCAGTCTTTTATTTTTTAAATTTTTTGGTTTTTTGAGGTAGGGTCTCACTCTAATCCAGTCTGACCTGGAATTCACTCTGTATTCTCAGGGTTGCCTTGAACTCATGGCAATCCTCCTACCTCTGCCTCCTGAGTGCTGGAATTAAAGCTGTGTGCCACCATGCCTGGCTCAGTCTTTTATTTTGATATAATCATCTTTTCCTCCTATTATTATGGGCTTATGTAGGTAGTGTCAGGCACTGTGGGGTCATGGATATCCAAGCCATTTTGTGTCTGGAAGACTTCACTTTAAGGAGTCCTACCCTTCCTCTGGCTCTTACATTTTTTTCTGCCATCTCTTGCACAATGGACCCTGAGCCTTGGAAAGTGTGAAGGAGATGTTTCAGTGCTGAGCACTCCTCTGTCACTTCTCAACAGCATGGTGCCTTCTGAGTCATCCCAAGTTTACTGCCATCTATAAAGAGAAGCTTTTCTAACCAAAAGTGAGAGTAGCATTAATATATGGGTATGAACATTAAGAGAAGTGCTTATGGGGAAGTTTGGTGAGCATAGTATATACATTTAGCCAGACACCAGCAGGCATTATACCCCTAGGACTCATGACTTCCTCCATCATAGGTTTTAGGTATCAGATATGTATTCCCTCCTGTGGAGTGGGCATCCAGTCTAATTAGAGAGTGGTTAGTTTATCTCATAACAGATGTGCCACTATTGTACCCCTTGGCTCATTTGGCCTGGGTGGCCAAATATAAGGTTTGCAGTGTTCACTGTTGAGTATCTTCACTGATGATTTCTCTCTTCCATTGAACTGCATGCAATGTGGTTTTTTTTTTTCTGGCTTTCTGTCAGCTGGTCTACATGGAGGAGGTTATCAGCTTAGTTCCAGCAGGATTTCTCAGTGGTCTTGTAACCCAAGTATGTGCAGTTTTCAGCAAAAGGGTCTTACCATCTATTCCTGGTGGGAAACCAAGGGCCTCAGTAATGGCCTGTAATATTTGGGGGACATCAGGGACCTCCCTGGCCAACAACTCTTTCGAAGGTATCCCAACCCTGGAACTGAAAATCTTGCAGTAACAATCTATGGCTTCTGGGTGTGTCATTGTCCAAAAAAATAGGTTTCCTTATGACTTATTCATACCACTTAGGTTTTGCTTAGCAACTACTGTTTTTTTTTATTTTTTTTTACATATTTCAATCTGTATTATGTCTTAGATTTTCAGTTTTAGGCATTATACTTATCTCTCACCCAGAAAGTATTTCCTTATCATTTCTACCCAGATATTTCTGTAGTGTTTCATTTTAATTTTGTTTAGCTCATTAATCATTGTTTACACCAGGAATATGAACAATCCTCTGATAGAATTACTAGGACTTCTTTCCTTTCCTACATAAATTTTATTTTATTTTATTTTATTTTTTTAAGCAAATTTTAATTTTTTTTGTTTATTTATATTTATTTATTTGAAAGTGACAGAGAGAGAAAGAGGCACATAGAGAGACAGAGAATGGGCGCGCCAGGGCCTCCAAGCCACTGCAAACGAACTCCAGATGCGTGTGCCCCCTTGTGCATCTGGCTAACGTGGGACCTGGGGAACCGAGCCTCGAACCGGGGTCCTTAGGCTTCACAGGCAAGCGCTTAACTGCTAAGCCATCTCTCCAGCCCTCCTACATAAATTTTAATTTTTCCCATCTTTGTGTGTGTTTGTATGCTTGCTTTTCTATGACCTCATCACTTACTCAACCTTGAACTGCATTAGAGTGCTAAGCTTCTGTCAAAATGTTTACATGCATCAGGCTTCCTAACAGAGTCCCTTACTGTCTGCCCTGATCACCCTTCATTCTAACTTCACCAGTGTCCATTTACCAGCATGGTGGCATTTTCTTGGTCTTATCTTGTCTTAAAACCCCGTTTTTTCTTTCTTTCTTTTTTAAATTTTTTTTTTATTTATTTGAGAGCGACAGAGAGAAAGAGGGAGAGAGGGAGAAAGAGAGAGGGACAGAGAGAGAGAGAGAGAGAAAGAATGGGCATGCCAGGGCCTCCAGCCACTGCAAACGAACTCCAGATGTGTGAGTCCCCTTGTGCGTCTGGCTAACGTGGGTCCTGGGGAATTGAGCCTCGAACTGGGGTCCTTAGGCTTCACAAGCAGGCGCTTAACCACTAAGCCATCTCTTCAGCCCTCTTTCTTTCTTTTTATTTTTTGAGGTAGGATCTTACTATAGCCCAGGATGACCTGGAAATCACTATATGTAGTCCCAGGCTGGCCTTGAACTCAGCTATCTTCCTACCTCTGCCCCCCATGTGCTGGGATTAAAGGTGTAAGCCACCATACCTGGCTTGGTTTTTCATTTTTAATTTTGAGATAGGATTTCACTAAGTTGCCCAGAGTGGTCTTGAACCAGTTCTGTAGCCCAGGAAGCCCTTGAACTTGTGACCTTCTTGCTTCAGCTTCTTGAGTAGCTGGGATTATAAACCTATTGTCACCAGGCCTAGAACTCCAATGTCAGCATCCTCTGACTTTTGGGCTATGTGAATTCCCTCAGGAGTCTGTACCTTCTGCATGAAGCTAAGAGTGGAGACCCAGTTCCCATTCTTCTGAGATTTGAGTAAGATGATTTAAGTAAGAGGATTTGGTGAGAGCATGACTTATGACACATGTGTACACTCCTGTCCCTTAATGACAAGGCTATATTCTAAGGACTGTGTCATTAGGATTGCATTGCTGCAGGAACATCACAAAGCGTACTTGTGCAATTCTAGATAGTATAGCCTACTACAAGCCTAGGTCATATGATACAGCAGATTGCTCCTAGGATACAAACTTACATTGCATGTTACTGTGCTGACTACAATCTACAATTGAAAAACAAGGATACGTCCATCAGTATGGGTCAATCACTAGATATTGCCCCTTAATACAGTGACAAGAAGGAGTAAATAAAATATATGCTGCTTCTTCAGGTATAACATGGATGTTGTTTAACAGTCAAGTTTTAAAAAGCTACATAGAATTACATTGTTAAATAGCAACTATAGTATGGTAAACACATAAACCAGAAACACACTCAATTATTATAATGGATTTTAAATTAATTTAATTTAAAAATTAAATTAGCCAGCCGGGTGTGGTGGCACAAGACTTCAATCCCAGCACTTGGGAGGCAGAGGTAGGAGAATCAACATGAGTTTGAGGCCACCCTGGCAGTACATAGTGGATTCCAGGTCAGGTTGAGCTAGAGTGAAACCCTACCTTGAAAAACCAAAAACAAAACAAAACAAAATTAAATTAATCTGGTTAAGATGGTGGCATAGGAAACCACACCAAAGAAGCCGAGGGGAGAAAAAGCCAAACACAACAACAAAATTCCCCCCACAAAAAAAGTGAGGTGGATAAGAAATAATTGACTGTGGCAGAGAAGTAGGAGAGATCCAGAGTGTCTAGAGTCCACAGAAGCAGGCAGAAGTGGTTCTATCAGCAGTGGAATCAGGTCCGTGTGGCCACAGCTGCAAGGCTTAGCTTGAGCCACAGGAAAAGCTTGGTGAGGAGACTTTCCACTCACACTGGAGCTCCTGCAAACTCAAGAAACATGAAGGGGGGATGGCAGGGAAGAATGGAGGAGCAGCTCATGAGGAAGATGATTGCAAGGACCAGAGGGAAACCATCAGCCACCATCCACAGCCTCCCCTCCCCCCCTGCCACCTTAAGCTCCAGCAAGTGCCAGAGACCTGGGGAAGGAAGCTCACCTACACAGCACCTGGCACAGGCTATCAGAGCAACGACCCAGCTACTCAGCCAGCCTACCTTGAGCCCACAGTGCATCAAAGAATGACCCAAGCCAGAGCGCAGCATAATTGAGACTGAAACAATCCCAAAAGGTAACTGGGATTACACCAGGTCAGTACCTGCCAACTAAGCCTGGTATATAGGCTTGAATTAGAAGTGCTAATTGCACCTTCCATGTCAGGATAAATTAGATGTTAAATCTGATGGATGGTTGGATTTGTCATTCTTAAATAAGCTATATTTTGGGCTTGTCATTTGTTGCTTCCTGATTTATAGTGGCTTTGTTTCCACTTCTGTTGTTCTTTAGGGAAGGGTCTCACATGGTCACAAGCTAACTTGGAACCCTTAACAGACCATAAATTGTAGCCTTCTAGTTGACAGGATTAAGGGTGTGGGACAACACACATCCTAAGGGACTGTGACTTTGTTAGAGGATCTGGTTGTCATAAAAATACTTTTGCATAAATACTCTGTGCTGTTTTTCATTGAATGTGTACATTGTTTAGTTAAATTTTAGAATCTCTCTGTATTTTGTTCCACTCAGCCTTCTTGAATACTCTCATAGCAGGCAAACCCAACCTCTAGGGTCACTTTTGTAGTTACTCTGAGAGTCTTCAGAGCTACACCTAGCACCTTTAAGCTCCTACCCTGAAGATTTATAACATCAGATTAATTGATACATCTAATAATACTGCAGCTAATTAGAAAATCCAAGCATCAAATTAATCCAAGATGAAAAAATATGTACTTATAACACAAGAAACATGAAAAATCAAGATAATATAAATCCACCAAGAAGTATTAATGCATCAGAAATGACTTCCAATGAGACTGATTTAGAGGAAATACCTGAGAAAGATTTCAAAAGAATAATTATAAATATGTTCAAAGAAACCAAGAGGAAAAGGAATGAAATAAAAAATCAAAGGAATCAAAGAAGATGCAGGAATCCAATTTAATGAAATGAGGAGGCCAATACAGGACATAAATAAGGAAATAGAAATAATAAAGAATAACCAGTCATAATTACTAGCAATGAGGAACACAGTCAATGAAATAAAAACTCTGTATAAAATCTCACCAGTAGAATGGATGAAGGAGAGGACAGAGTATCTAAACTAGAAGACCAGGTGATAGATCTAATACAGTCCAACAAAGAGAAAGACAAACTAATAAGAAAGTATGAATGGGAATTTCAAGATATTTGGGATGCTATGAGCAGATCAAACAAAAGAATTCAGAGTATAGTAGAAGGAGGAGAATTTCACCCCAAAGACATAGTAGATGTTTTCAACAAAATCATAGAAGAAAACTTCCCCCCAAAAGGAAAAGAGAGGCTAATGCAGATACAGGAAGCCTTTAGAACACCAAACAGACAAAACCTTGAAAGAATCTCTCCTTGCTATATTATAATTAAACTACCACACATACAAACCAAAGAAAATATATTGAAAGCACTTAGAAAGAAAAATCAAGTCACATACAAAGGCAAGCCCATCAGGATCACAGCAGATTACTCAACATAAACTTTAAAAGCCAGAAGGACTTGGAGTGGTGTATTCCAAGTTCTAAAAGATAATAACTGTCAACCAAGGTTACTTTATCCTGCAAAGATATCCATTCAAATAGATGAAGAAATAAGGACATTCTACAACAAAAGCAGACTAAAGAAATATTTGAAGACAAAACCAGCTCTACAGAAAATACTTGAAAGGATCCTCTATGCTGAAGAGAAAGAAAAACACACATCTAAGGAACCTAGAAAGAAAACAAACCATACTCAAATACTAGTTAATACAAGAGAGCAAAGGTAAAACTGGAAGAACTACAAAACAAGAAAAATGGCAAAAATAAATACACACCTTTCAATAATAACCCTTAATACCAATGGCCTCAATGCCCTAGCCAGAAGACTTAGGTTTGCAGACTGGGTTAAACAGCAGGATCCTTCAATTTATTGCTTCCAAGAAATTCACCTTTCTGCAAAGGATGGACACTCTGTTAGGGTGAAAGTTTGGAAAACGGTGTTTTAAGCAAATGGGCCTAGAAAACAAGCAGGGGTCACTATCCTAATATCTGACAAGGTAGACTTAAGCCCAACATTAGTTAGGAAAGACAAGGAAGGTCATTTTATATTGATTAAAGATACACTTGAACAGGAGGACATTACAATGCTAAACATATATGCACCTAACATGGGGGCTCCCAACTTCATCAAACAAACGCTATTAGAACTAAGGTCACAGATAACACCAAACACTGTTGTAGTGGGTGACTTCAACACCCCACTCTCATCAATTGACAGGTCATCCCACTAAAAAATAAACAAAGATGCATCTGGATTAAATAAGATCATAGAACAAATGGACCTAACAAATATATGTAGGATATTTCATCCAAATGTTACAGAATATACATCTTCTCAGCAGCACATAGAACATTTTCTAAAATAGACCATATATTAGGACACAAAACAAATCTTAACAAATACAGGAAAGTTGAAATAATTCCTTGAATTCTATCTGATCTCAATGGGATAAAACTACAAGTCAATAGCAAGAAAAGCTATCGATCATACACAAAATAATGGCAACTAAACAATACACTACTAAATGATGAATGGGTCAATGAAGAAATCAAGAAGGAAATAAAAAAATTCATAGAGTCAAATGATAATGAGCATGCAACATAACAGAACCTTTGGCACAATTAAGGCAGTCCTAAGAGGGAAATTTATAGCTTTAAGTGTCCATATTAAGAAATTAGGCTGGGCGTGGTGGCTCACGCCTTTAATCCCAGCATTTGGGAGGCAGAGGTAGGAGGATCGCCATGAGTTCAAGGCCACCCTGAGAGGACATAGTGAATTCTAGGTCAGCCTGAGCTAGAGTGAGACCCCACCTTGAAAAAGCAAAATAAATAAATAAATAAAAAAGAAAGAACCCTTCTACACTATTGGTTGGAATGCAATCTGTTCTAGCCATTGTGGAGGTTCCTGAGACAGCTAAAAATAGATCTATCATATGACCCAGCTATCGTACTCCTAGGCATAAATCCTAAGGACTGGTCTCACGACCTTAGAGAAAGGAGTTATAAAGGGAATAGAAAGGGGGGGGGTTAGACCTAATAGGATGGTATTGTATATATGTAAGTAGAAGAACAGATTAATGGGGGTGAAAAGGCCTAAGTGAGGTCCGGGGAAGAGACTGAGTAAGGAAAGGTGGAGGGAGGGCTAATCAAAATCTAAAAGGATATAAACAAGGCATATGGAAACCTATGTTTTGGACAATGAAACACACAGGAGCCATAGATTGTTACTAGAAAATTTTCACTGGCAGGGATGGTATACCTTCCAGTAAGTTGTTGGCCATAGAGGTTCCTGATGCCCCCCAAACATTACAGGCCATTGCTGAGGCCCTTGGTTTCCCACCAAGAATAGATGGTAAGATCCTATGCTGAAGACTCCACATGCTTGGAATGCAAGGTCCCTGAGAAACCCTGCCAGAGCTGAGCTGAAAACCTCTTCCATGTAGACCAGCTGACAGAAAGCTGGAAAAAGCCATGCTGCATGCAGTTCAATGAGAGAGAGGGAAATCACCAGTGAAGATACCCAACAGTAGAGACTGCAAATCTTATATTTGGCCAGCCAGGCCAAATGAGCCAATGGTACAATAGTGGTACCTCGGATATATGAGAAACCAACAACCCTCTAGTTTGACTGGAGCCCCATTCCATGGGAGGAAATATATCCCTGATACTGAAAGCCTACAACAGGGGTAGTCATGAGCCCTAACTGTAATGTCTGCTACTGTCTGGCTAAAAGTATATACTATGCCCATCAAACTGCCCTGTAACACTTCTCTTAAAGTTCATACCCATATATTAATGATACTCACACATTTGGTTATAGATCATTCTCTTTTCAGATGGCAGTGATCTTGGGACCATGTTGTTGAGAAGTGACAGAGGAGTGTTCAGCACTGAAATATCTCTATCACACCTTCCATGGCTCAGGGTCCATTGTGGAAGAGGTAGTGGAAAGAATGTAAGAGCCAAAGGAAGGGTAGGACTCCTTACAACATGCTCATCCAGAGACAAAATGGCCTGGATATCCATGACTTCACAGTGCCTGATACTACCTAAACAAGACCATCATAATAGGAAGAAAAGATCATGATATCAAAATAAAAGAGATGATTGAGAAGGGGAGGGGAGATTATGGAGAGTGGAGTTTCAAAGGGGAAAGTGGGGGGAGGGAGGGAATTACCATGGGATATTGTTTACATTTATTGAAATTGTCAATAAAAAAAGTTTAAAAAATTACATTATTTATTTGCAAGTAGAGAAAGAGATTGGGAGAAGAGAGGCAGCAGAGAGAGAATGGTTGTACCAGGACCTCTAGCCTCTGCAAGCGATCTCCAGATGCATGCACCCCCTTGTGCATCTGGCTTACGTGGGTGCTGGAGAATTGAATCTGGGTCCTTAGGCCTCACAAGCAAGTACCTTAACTTCTAAGCCATCCCTCTAGCCCAAGTTCTTATATTTTGTCATCCATGTCTTTCTCCTCTATGCCTCAAGTCTAAACAGTGTAAGCCAGGTTTCTTCTCAGAGTTCCTATTTCCAGTTTAGGATTTAACTTTTTTTTTTTAAAGCTTTGCTAAATCAGTTTCACCTGCCCTTTTACCTGAGTTTCTAGCTGACAACATTTATTTGAAGCTTTCTCCTTGTCCTCATAGCTTTATGCCTTTAAAAAGCCTGCTGTTGTGCTGGAGATATGCTTAGCGGTTAGGCGCTTGCCTGTGAAGCCTGAGGTCCCTGGTCCAAGGCTCACTTCCCCAGGACTCACGTTAGCCAGATGCACAAGGGGGCACACATCTGGAGTTCGTTTGCAGTGGCTGGAGGCCGTGGTGTGCCCATTCTATCTATCTATCTGCCTCTTTCTCTGTCACTTTCAAATAAATAAAGTAAACAAAAAAAATTAAATAAAAAGCCTGCTGTTGTTTTTGTAGTGTTTTAAGAGGGGCTATAATTTGAAATATTTGTTCAATCTGCTATTATAGCAACCTATAAACCCAGAGAACTTTTAAGTTCAGAGTGAAGAGATACCATTCCTATTTATCGGGCCTCAAATATTAGTTGAAGCCAGTAAGTTAGCAGGCAGATAGTATAGCGGTTCAGATCTTAAACTCTTGCATCAAACCTGAGTTTGCACTCTGTTTGTATTTTGCAACATATCTTAGTCTGTTTTGTGGTTGATGTAACAAAATACTTGATACTGAGTACTCTCTAAAGAAAAGAGATTTGTCTGGTTTATTATTCTGTGGCTGGAGGGTCCATACAACATGGTAACCAGCACCTGACCAGGGCCATCTGGCTGTGTCCCAACAGGGCAGATGGCAAGAACTTGTGGCAAGAGATGGTGAGTGGCATGTACAGAAGAGATCACGTGGTGAGAGAGGAAGCAAGATGCCAGGGAGAGGCCAAGATCACTTCTCTGTATAATAACCTCCATAATTTTTTTAAAAAATTTTTTGTTCATTTTTTATTTATTTATTTGAGAGTGACAGAGAGAGAGAAAGAGACAGAGAGAGAGATTGAGAACGGGCGTGCCAGGGCTTCCAGCCACTGCAAACAAACTCCAGACGCGTGCGCCCCCTTGTGCATCTGGCTAACGTGGGACCTGGGGAACCGAGCCTCGAACTGGGGTCCTTAGGCTTCACAGGCAAGCGCTTAACAGCTAAGCCATCTCTCCAGCCCCATATTTTTTTTTTATTTCTTTAAGAGAGAGAGACAGAGATGGAGACAAAGAGGCAGATAGAAAGAGAGATAATGGGCACACCAAGGCCTCCTGCCATTGCACATAAAGTCCAGATGCATAACCCACTTTGTGCATCTGGCTTTACATGGGTACTAGAAAATCAAACCCAGGCCATCAGGTTTTGCAAGCAAGTGTCTGACTGCTGATCCATAACCTGCTTTTGAAGAAACTCATTTATTCTTTAGAAGACCTAACCCATCTCCAGGAAACCACCATTAATCCTCTCATGATGAGCCATGAACCTACTATCTCTGCTCACTCCCCACTAAGGCCCCATCTTTTTAAGATTCTACCACCTTTCAATACCATTACATCTGAGACCAGCCTACCAGGACATGAATCATAAGGAGACAAGCCATGTCTAAACAGTAGCATTAGGTATCTGACCTTTTCACATTTACCTAATCTCTTCTAGCAAAAGTCTTTTTAATCTGCACAGTAGAGATAACAACATAGCTTATTTATGAGCTTAAAATACATAAACATACATGATGTACTTCTTGCATTTTCTCAGTTCTGGAGCTCAGTGACTTATCAATAAGTTGAGGTAATTCAGGTGCTCATGAGATGATAGTCAGAAGAAGTAACAGTAAATAACTTCATAACCCTCTGACTATGTGTTACTGAGCACATTGTATACAGCAAGCACTTTGCTGGGCATGTAATATATGTTCAATTGTGGACAACAAAACAGGCATAAGATTAGCCTTTTAGGGTCTGGTGGGGGAAAACAATAAATATTTAGAAGCATATAAATTACTTAATTCAAATTCATGGTAAGTGTGATGTAGGTAAGGAACAGAATGCTTATGAAAGGGAATACCAAAGGTGAATTGGTTTGTGTTCATCTGTTGGGAAATCTCTTAATCAGGAAAAATGCTGCACATGTCAAATCCAGAGTATGTCAAAGCAGATCAATAAAATACACATGCTTTCAGCCACTCAAAGTCAACTAATAGTAATCTTGAACATAAAGGTCAAAGGGACTTGAAATGTGAGCTTCTGTCTAATCATTTAATTGCCTCATCTGTAAAACAGAGTTTGGGCAAAACCATCTCTCAATTCACAGTGTATAATACAAACCTATGGAAATTTAGGACAGGTAGAATTTCATAAAGTTAAAAATGAAAAGAACAGATTTTCTTAAGGACTCATTATCCATGCTGTCACCAAATATATTTTCCAACATAAATATTGCTTAGAGGTGACGAAGGTGGAAGTGAAAAAAAATTTCCTCACCCATTAACCTGCCCACATACACAGTTCTCCCTAACTCTTCTTCTCTGATATCATTGTTTTCCTTTGCTCTGAATATATGACATTATGCTCTCAAAATAAAACACAAATGTGTGACAGACTGGGAGATAAGACACAAAATATGAATAATGGTTAACATTGCTAATTTTTACACTTTTTCTTCACAGCATTCTCTCCTTTCTCATAATTTGAATATTACCTTTATAAATAAAAAGTTAATGGTATTTATATATGATGTTATTTGTGATGAATTATAAAAAAGCACACTGTCTCTGTCTCATTCTTAGAAGAGAGGACTACATCTGATTAAAAAGCTTGTGTGGAGATTGCTCCAGCTAGTAATTATATGCTTCTATGCCCAAATTGCCTATGAAAATTAATTCTGCTAATTTGAAAAAACAGTGACAGGAAGACCACGTTTCTATCTCTGCTAACCGCATAAAATATTCATGAAAGGATGTGCTGGCCTTTGTCAGTTAGGAATTATTTTCTGTAATGAGTTCAGGGACAAGTTTCTTTGAAAAGAAAAATTTCTCTAACATCTTTCGGTAATTAGTATAGAATCGAGAATGTATCAGTCTTGAAGAGGAGTGCAACGTTTCTGTCCCTGTCTAATGTAATTTGTAACTTGGTTGCTTTCAATATTCCTATTTTCTAGGAATTACAAGAAGATCCATAGAATATACATATTTGCATTTCCACTGAATGATCCATTTTGGGTTCTATGATGGTCAAGTTATATCTAGTTCTTTGAGAAGTTCAGGTAGTGTTTCATGATGTCATTTTGATAAAATTTTAATAGAATTATGCTGTTCTAGATAGAGACCATGCCTAGATGTCATGAGGTTACTACCAAGGTCTGCGAATCCAAATTCATTCTAATCATAGCCTAAAGATTGAGTATGTAATGTATTTTTACTAATCTAATTACAAAATATTTCTAGATGCAACAAGATTTAATATAATGTGAATTCACTTAAAATTCTCAAATCATCATGTCAGTATGTATTTTTCTATTCATTTAATTACTTGGGGATTTTTGTGAATATGTGTGGTGTACACGTGTGTTTGGATGTGTGTGGGCACTGTGTATGTAGGTCTGAGGTTGATGCCAAATGTCTTCCTAAGTCACTTTCTACCTTATTTTGTTGAGACAAGATCTCACACTGATTCTAGAGCTCACAAGTTTGGCTAGAGCAGCATACCAGAAAACCCTTAGGATCCTAATGTTACTGTATCTCCAGTGCTAAAATTAAACCCAGGTCCTCATGTTTGCACAACAAGCACTTTACCCACTAAGTCATCTCCTCAGTCCTACATTTTTCAATGAAGATTTTCTACAAGATTGAGAATCACTTAGTAGATTAAGTTTTTGATCTAGAAGCTATACTGTGGAGAGGCAATAATTTGCTGTTAGGTATGAAAGGTGAACTGCCCTTCTGGGTTTATCTGTTTAGTTCCTTGTGTGGCTCATTTATCATTAGAACATTGGATAAAGTGGGCTGGAGAGATGGCTTCATGGTTAAGGCACTTGCCTGTGAAGCCTAAGGACCCATGTTCACACTCTCTCCAGATCCCATGTAAGCCAGATGCACAAAAGGTAAGGCAAGCACAAGGTTGCACATGCCCACTAGGTGGCACAAACATCTGGAGTTTGAGTGCAATGGCTGAGGCCCTGCACACCAATTTTCTCTCTTTCTCGTTCTCTCTAAAAAATTATATATATCTATATATATAATTAAAAATGAAAATTGGACAATAGAAACTCTACTTGTTATATGAATTGCATGGTCTCAACTCCTTTGAAGAAGCCATACACTTCACTTTGAAAATACTAAATGCCACAATGATGGCAATTACAATCATGCTTGTCCATAGAGTGATAGGATGTATAATGAGAATTTTTTAAAAATACCACCAATTCATCTTCTATCCAACCTCAACGTGAAATAATTGAATTGAATTTTCCTGATTTTTTCAAAAATTTAGAGAGATTTTATATTATGGCTACAACTCAAGAGAAGGAAGGAAGACAAAGCTCCTATACAGCAGGAGGCAGTTTCTGGAAAAGCCTCTAATTGTTATTATTTTTAAGTTCATAAAAGTTTGTATTTTGTGCCGGGCGTGGTGGCGCACGCCTTTAATCCCAGAACTCGGGAGGCAGAGGTAGGAGGATCACCAAGACTTCGAGGCCACCCTGAGACTCCATAGTGAATTCCAGGTCAACCTGGGCTAGAGTGAGACCCTACCTCAAAAATCAAAAAAAAAAAAAAAAAAAAAAAGTTTGTATTTTGCTGTTTAATAGTTATTTTAACAATAGAAGTAGAAGGAGTGTGTCGTCAGGAGGAAGTAACCATCTTCAAGGTGTCAGTAGCATAAATAAGATCGAACAAATTGAGCAGCAGAAAGAATTAATTATTGATTGCTGGCTGAAAATTCAAAATATCCCCTAATTTATACAAATATTGAGAAAATTCATCTCTAACCTTTGGAGTTTGTTATCAGCCATAACTTATGAAAATTAACGTATTAAGGGATTCCTGCTTTCCTGTCTGAACTACATTTTTAGGAGAACCTAAGAGAATTTGGCAAAAGAAAGTTTTTTTTTTACAAAAGTTCAGTGAATATAGATAAGTTTTATCTATAGATGGAGTTAGAATATTACTAGTTTGCAATCCATACTAAATTATAGATGAGGGAAACACTTATTAAAGGCTTCTAAGGCCATTGGGATTTACTGTTCAGTCTTAAAAACTCTGTAGCTTAGAAAATTAGAATCAGCTGCCTTATAATATAATCTTTTAAGAAGTATGCAGCTTTGGGCTAGGGAGAAGGCTCAGTGGGTAAAATGCTTGCCCTGCAGGCATAAGGACCTGAGTTCAGATCCCCAGCACCTACATAAAAACCAGGCATGGTGGTGTGCCTGTAATGCTTAGTGCTGGGGAGGTGGAGACAGAATCCCCGGTGCTCACTGCTAGCTAGTCTAGCTGAGTCTCTTTGCTCTGCAAGAGACCTGTCTTGAAGAATAAAGTGGAGAGTTACTGAGGATGACCTCCGCCCCCATGTCTACCTCTTGCCTCCACATGCATGTGCACTCAGGGGTGGTCATACATATAAGAAATGTGCTCATGCACCGCCCCCCACAAAAATCCAAACAACAAAAGGGAAACATACATTACCAGTTAAGTATTTTTTTAAAATTGAACCTAAATCTAATTTCCCAGTTTAGTTAAAGTTAAATCTAACTATTATTTTATGGGAAATATGTAAGATAAAGGAATAAGCTGAACAACATACAAGAAACCAGTGCATCCAATTCAGAATGTGGACATCATAAATGATAATAACTCTCTGCGATGTATTAACACCACATGCATGCGTGCATGCACACACACACACACACACACACACACACACACACACACACTCCAGCAGGAACAATTGGAGAATTAGTAGAGAATTATTTTAAAAATAAAATGTTGGCTGGAGAGATGACTCAGTGGTTAAGGTGCTTGCCTACAAAGCCTAACAACCCGGGTTAGAGGGAGAGATAGATAGATAGATAGATAGATAGATAGATAGATAGATAGATAGATAGATAGATAGATTGGGAGAGAGAGAGAGAGAGAGAGAGAGAGATTGGGAATGGAGGCATACCAAGGCCTCTAGGCCGCTACAAATGAACTCCAGATATATTTGCATCTGGCTTACGTGGGTCCTGGAGAATTGAACCTGGGTTCTTTGGCTTTGCAGGCAAGTGCCTTAATTGATAAGCCATCTTTCCAGCCCCACAACTCATTTTTCAAACAATATTTGAGTTTTATTTATTTACTTGAGTGAAAAAGAGGCAGAGGAGAGAGAGAGAGAGAGAATGGGTGCACCAGGGCCTCCAGCCATTGCAAAGGAACTCCAGATGCATTCTCCACTTTGTGCATTTGTCTTATGTGGGTCCTGGGGAATTGAACCTGGTCCTTTGGCTTTGCAGAAAAGCGCTTTAATTGCTATGCTGTCTCTTATAGGCATGCACCACCACATTTAGCTTCCTAGAATTCATTTTTTTTTAATTAATTAATTTATTTATTTGAGAGCGACAGACACAGAGAGAAAGACAGATAGAGGGAGAGAGAGAGAATGGGCATGCCAGGGCTTCCAGCCTCTGCAAACGAACTCCAGACGCGTGCACCCCCTTGTGCATCTGGCTAACGTGGGACCTGGGGAACCGAGCCTTGAACCGGGGTCCTTAGGCTTCACAGGCAAGCGCTTAACCGCTAAGCCATCTCTCCAGCCCCTAGAATTCATTTTTAACACAACAAATAATTAAATTAGGCCAGAAAAGAAAGCTTTAGACAGAGAGACTTAGTTTACTGTCTTTTCAAGCTACTTGATAGAAAATCACTTCAGATTCTTCACCTTCAAAATCTCCAATTCCATGCTTCTTCCACAGGTGAATTTTATGAAGACAAATTAAAAAACAATTCTGTGAAGGTTTTTAAATTATTAGGAGTTAGTGTGCAAAATTATTCAGTGGAGGGCTGGAGAGATGGCTTAGCGGTTAAGCGCTTGCCTATGAAGTCTAAGGACCCCGGTTCAAGGCTCGGTTCCCCAGGTCCCACGTTAGCCAGATGCACAAGGGGGCGCACGTGTCTGGAGTTCGTTTGCAGAGGCTGGAAGCCCTGGCACGCCCATTCTCTCTCTCTTCCTCTATCTGTCTTTCTCTCTGTGTCTGTCGCTCTCAAATAAATAAATTAAAAAAAAATTATTCAGTGGATGATTTCAGACTATTTCTGAAAACTCTGTAGGTTTTTTTATATTCTTGCACTATTCTTCAATTATGCACATGTGTTTACTTTTTGGGGGGAATCTTTGTACAATAAAGGTATACTTTTCTAAAAAACAATAAATTGTACAAAAAGCAAAATCCCTAGAGTTGAATGGTTATTAGCTAAGAAATAACTTTATATTTGTACATGCATTTATGAAATAGACTTCTATGGAGTATTTATTATGTACTGTGCACTACAACACCAGACCCTGAGTCTGCAGTGGAGAGACACAATCCTTACTTGTAAGGAGGACAGCTGGCATGCAGATCAGTGCTAGCCAGCTGGTGAAATCAGGTGAAGTCAGAAGTGTTCAGGGCTACAGAGGTCTATCTATCCCGACCTTAAGGATCAGGGAATGTGACACTTAAAGTCCATTAATTAATCACAAAACAAGCATGGGGGCTGTTGAGGGAATGCAAGTGGATAAACTCACTAAGAAGAATACCATAAAACACAGAAACAAAGTTTGGAGAGCAATTAGAATACTGGAGACAAGAGCAATGGGTATAGAAGGTACCTTACTGTAGGATTTTGCCTCAGGAAATTCTGAACTTAATTTGGCAATAAGAAACAGTATGCTTTTCATCTGTGTAGCAGAGAAGCCCGTTTCTACTGAGACCTCAATTGACAGTTCACTGGTGGAAGAAATGATGAACTTCATAGTCTGTGCAAGGATGCTATGCAATGGGGCCTCAGCCAGTGTGCAATCTCAGATTTGTCACTTTGTGTTTTGCTTGTGAATGGGACTGGCGGGAGAGAAGCTGACTTGCGCTGGAGTCAAGGCACTTCCTGAGAAAGAACTCATCTTCAAGGAAGGAAAGGGATGTCTATTACTTCCGGGTATTCCCTACCATACTTCCTTATGAACACATCTGGGCAGACAGTGGAGTGAGGGCAAGGTGGAATTCCTTAGTACTTAGGATGGTTGTGCCAGATTGACTGGGTTAAGGGATACCTAGAGAGCTGGCAAAATATTACTATTGATGTATCTGGGATAGTGTTTCTGGCTGAATTAACCTGTGAACAGGTGGACTGAGTAAGATCACCCTTACCAGAAAGGACTAGGTGGGCCTCATCCCAGTCCATTAAGAACCTGAAAGGAACAGAAAGGTGTGAGAAGGGCAAATTCTCACTTTCTTCTTGAGCTGGGACACCCATCCTATCCTGACTTTGGACATCCTTGTTCTGGAGCCTCAGGACTCTGGGGCTTCCTTGACTCTAAGGCCTGTGAACTAAGTCCAAGTTATAGCACCAGCTTCCTGGTCCTCCGGCTTGCAGATAACAGGTTGTCTGGCATCTTGGTGCCCATAATAAATATCCTCATCATCTGTGCATATCCTGTTTGGTTTGTTTCTCTGGATAGCTCTGACTAAATGCGAGACTCCTCAACAGAGTGGAGCACATAAAAAGAGGCACATTTCCCCCACTGAACCCACAGTTTGCTCTAGAAATAAGAAATAACTTGGCTAACTCCAATGGTCTAAAGAAGTGGAACCCAACATAGATGGTGCCAGAGTAAGGACACTTTGCAGGCCTAGGCAATACCCAGGGCCAGCTGCTCTAGTGCTTGGCAGATATGTCTGTGTAGAGGATGCATTAGGGCTGTCTTGTGAGTGTTCTGGTCTTCAGTGGGAGAGGAACATCCAGCAAGGGAAGAATAGGAGAAAAAGGAAGAAAATGTGAACAGATTGGACTTTTGTTAGCAAAAAAGTGAATTCCTATGAAGGTACAGATGTAATTAGTGGCCTGAGGGTGTGTGTGTGTGTGTGTGTGTGTGTGTGTGTGTGTGTGTGTGTGTTTATAATGGGGTTCTGTTCACCACTGGAAGATGAGGGCAACAACTAGTATAATGCAAGACAGATAAGCTCCCCCACTTCCCAGAGTACCAGCCTGAAGCAATTCCCTATTTGCTTTCATTGAAAAGTGTAAAGGCAAGTCACTGCCCACACTGCTGAACGAGTGCCCAGTGGTCTCTGAGATGGCACACCCCTAACCCAGGAAGAAACCTGGCCTGATGTCACATCTGGCTAATGCTGTTGCTAAGCTCTGCAAGCAGGAGCTTCCCTTTTCTCCCTCCCCGGGGAGCAGAGAGAGATTTCCAGGACTCTTCATGGCTGTCCTCTGTGCCTTGATAGCCACTGGCGAAAGGCAAATGAACTCTTTTACAGAGAGCAGCAAGCCATTTTCTCCCATCCTCATTGTTCTTGCTGAACCTACCCTTGTGTTATTCAGATTGACAGATTTTCAGAAGAGTCAAATCACTAAGAAACAGAATGTTTCAAGTGGGCATGTCTGGCTACAGCACCCTCCAAGGGTTCAGTAACAGTATGTCAAAAGCCTGCTTAATTTTTATTTCCCACCAAAAAAAAAGAAGAAAATCAATCTGAAATCTGGGAGTGTTTGGTAGGCAGATAGTATTAGCCTAGTAGTAAATGCACTTTTGGCTACTTTTTTTTTTTCTTCCTCAGTAGCTGAGAGAAAGCCATTTATTTACCTCATCCTATTATAGAGCAAAAACGTACTTGTTCCCAAGAAAACAAACTTAATTGGTTCTAAGTCAAATGATCTTAACAGGTGTCACCCTCATCAGTCCAGGACTTAAAATAGGTCATTACAAATAGAAGTAACAGATTGCCTCCTGGCTCTTGCTCCCATCTCTCCAGCACAACTACCGCCCGCTCTAATGTTTCTCTTGTTCCCAGCACTGTGTGAGGGCGGCTCACGTACTCATGAGCAAGTATTGTCAGTCACCACAAAGTATCTTCCATTATTTTGCTGCTTAGCTCTGGCTTCTCTGAGGTGCTGTCTCCTCGTGAACTAGTAGAGCTATGGTGCACTGTGGGTAAGCACCGGTCAGTACAATGCTTCTGCTAGACTCTGACCTGTCAACAAAAGACCATTATTACATCGCTGGTTCCTTGGACCTGCTCAGGCCTAAGATGACATGTGCAGGGGAATGTCTCCCCAATTCAGTGTCACACACGGCTGAGATTATTACATGGCAGGAATTCTGGAGTTTTCATCTGGATCCTTCTCTCCTGCTATAGGGAAGTCAAAGGGCCAGTGTATCAGAGGCTGCGAGGCCACTCGGCTCACATCTGAAGAGATTGAGGCAGACCCAGCTGCTCTGCTCTGGGACAATAACCATGCTTGCACAGAGCTCATGTTTCCCATGGGCTGCTCCAGGTCTATGGCTGAGCACAAGAACAAAACTAAGACTAACTTATCTCTGGGAGATGTGGGACACTTCTGACAAGTCTGCTAGCTTTGCCAGAATTTTCCTAGAACTTCTCCATCATGGTTCCACCAATCTTCCTTTGATTTCTCTCTTCTCATGAGATTGAATCTGTGTTGTCATTTGATGTCTCTGTGTTTCCTGGCTCTTACACTCTGTATTATGTTTTTCTAAAAAAATATGTTCATTTACTTATTTGCAAGCAGAAGAGATATAAGACAGGCAGAGAAAGTAGGTGCACCAGCAAACTCCAGATGCATGCACCACTGGCTTTATGTGGGTACTGGGGAATCAAACTCAGGTCATTAGGCTTTGCAGGCAAGTGCCTGAACTGCTGAGCCATCTCTCTAGTCCTGTATAGTGTTTTGATGTCATGGCCTTTGTATGTTTCTTATTAACATTCATATTGCCATCTATTTCTCACAGGACTGTAATGGAGGCCCATTATGAGAATCTGGGCATCTGTAGGAGAATTTCTGTAATGTACTGTGGGTTGTATCTTTGTTATGGGATCATGTCTACCCTCTCATTCACTTTCTGAATTTTCATTCCAAGACTTCTAGGTACTTCCATGAGTACATTGGAGATGAAATGTTGACCTCAACTTTCTCCACTAATGTTTGCTGGGTATGGTCCAGGTGTAGCAGTAATGTGATGTGATCCAAGTTCAAGTCAGGGCTCCTGCTATACATTTTAAAGCATCTATTTCACTACTTCATTTGTTCACTACATAATCACAGAACAAAAAAGAAATAACAAGAAACTGTCCCTGCCTTTCAAGTTAAATTTCAATCAAAAAGATTGGAGTCACACATATAGAAGTGGAAAGTGATACAGATAACAAATATTTGGTTTTCAACAAGGACTGACTGATCACTTTCCATGATTCAGTGAAAAGCTAAATTGTATGTGTAGTAGCTACTCTTTTCATTGCTGTAACCAAATACCTAGCAGGAAGCAACTTAAAGAAGAAAGCGATTCTATTGCTATAATTCCAGGAGATGCAGTTCATATGGTGGGAAAGTCATGAGTGTAGGAGCAGCAGGCACCTGGTCACTTTGCATCCGTAGTCAGGAAGCAGGGTGAACGGGAAGTGGGGCCATGTTATGAAACCTCAAGGCTCACTTCCATCAGTATGGATCTACCTCCTAACAGTTCCACCACCTTCCAAACAGCACCATCAACTGAAGACCAAATGTTCAAACATATGACCTATGGTGGACATTTTGCACTCAAACCACAACACTATGCAATTCCTTTTCTAACGTACCATAACCTGGGGGAAAAAAAAAAAACCTTTTAAAATGAAGATAAAGAATATTCTTTTGGTGTATGAAAATAAATAAAATTTTTATTTCCTTTCCTCTAGTTCATAATACAAACTGTTTATGGTGGGATATAAAATACACACAATAAATTAGTTGGATACCACTATATATAATCTAAAAAAAGACACATATTTTTGTTAGTAATGGTGCGAAGTTTTAAAAAATTTTTATTAGCATTTTCCATGATTATAAAAAAAAATCCCATGGTAATTCCCCCCCACACTTTTCCCTTGCGAATTTTTATTAACAAAGTCTACAATGGAAAAAGGCAGAGATTCCTGCCTAGAGGGCATATTTGTCACTGTACTGAATGGTCTATGGGGAGCTTAAAGCTTGGCCCAAAGTCTTTTAAAAAGTTTATTCATTTATTTGCATGTTTTCATGTATGTGTGTATGTGTATGTGTGTACAGACATACATATGCCATGATGCATGTGTAGAGCTGGCCAGAGGACAACCGCAAAGTGTCCATCCTTGACTGTGTTTTTTTTTTTGAGATAGGGTTTTGCTCTAGCCCAAGCTATGTGAATATTCAGGCTGGCCTTGAACTCATATCAATCAACCCACCTCTGACTCCTGAATGCTGGCATAAAAGGCATGCACCACCACACCTGGGCACTTTATTTTGAGATGGAATCTCTTGTTGCTTTGCCATTGTCTGTGCCACACTATCTGGCCCATGAGCTTCTGGATTCTCTGACTCTCCTGTTGCCGTAGGTGTGCTGGGATCACAGGCGTGTGTGCCAGCCACTTTACATCAATCTTTATGTGGGTGCTAAGGAGGATAGAACACAGTTTGGCAGGCTTGCAATCAAGTGCCTTTAACCACTGAGTCATCTTTCCAACCCCTCCCTTTTTCTCTCTCTCCTTCCCTCTGTTTTTGTTATTGTTGTTGTTGTTTGTTTGTTTTTAAAAGTAGGGCTCCCTCTAGCCCAGGCTGTCCTGGAATTCACTATGTAATCTTAGGCTGGTCTCGAACTCACTGTCATTCTCCTACCTCTGCCTTCCAAACGCTAGGATTAAAGGCATGTGCCACCACACCAGGCTTCTTTCTGGTTTTTTGAAATTGGCTTTAAACTCACTATGATATAGCTGAGGGTGACCTTGAACTCCTGATCTCCCACCTCCCAAGTGCTGGGATTATAAATGTGTGCTACTTTTGCATGGGCTCAGGGGACCAAATTCAGGTCCTTCTGCTTGCAAGACACTTTATAGACAGAACTATCTCCCAGCCCTGCAAAAAGCTTATTGCCTTTCATCAAGGCCTTTGTGAATCCCCTCCCCCGCCCCCACCATCAAGTAGCATCAAGTGGTTGACATAGATCTTCATTTAGCAAAAGGATGAAAGGAAATGGCTGATATATTGAACAAACCTGCTTAGCCACTGATCAGGTGCAAGAGCTTAGCCCTGTGTCTCAAAGGGTACAATATTTTATTCTTGAAAGTGGATATGGTGGTGAGGAAGATAAAATAATAATTACAGCTCAGTGCCACTGTTGATATGAATATGAGAGTGCTATTTTCATGACATCTTGGCCCTTGACTAAACTGTAGATTAGGCAGTGTGGAAATAATGTCAGGGAGTATTTATTTATGTCCTTTTGCTGACAGGCAGAACAGCACCTTGAGAGAAGGTTGACATGGAAGGGATGCTGCCATATCACGGGACTTGCTCAGGAAGGAAAACAGCACCAGTATGAAATAAGGTTAATGGCAAGGGATGGATTTGCTTTGGTCCTGAGGCTTGAAATCTTGTCATTCTCAGCTTTAAAAATGAGAGACAAAAAAATTTTTTTAAGTGGGTCTTCGGATCCTCACAGGCAATCTCTGCTTTAGAGCTTTGAATAGCTATCAAGTGATTTTGGGTTGAAATTGCAATTTTTTTTCTATAAAAGGTTAGATCACACCAGAGATAAGCTAAATTCTTAGTGCAATCTTGTTCTCTTAGGTATCACAGAAGAAACCACTGATATGTAGAAGCTTCTGGAGTCTGGAACTTTGTCAACCTAATGGATACAATATTAGAAACATTTGAATGATGCAACCAGATAAGCAAGCTGAGTTGACTCATCAGTGTAAGTGTAATAAAAAAAATTGGGCTGGAGAGATGGTTTAGCAGTTAAGCACTTGACTGTGAATCCTAAGGATCCCAATTCGAAGCTCGATTCCTCAGTACCCACGTAAGCTAGATACATAAGATGGCGCATGTATCTGGAGTTCGTTTGCAGTGGCTGGAGGCCCTAATCCACCCAATCTCTCTCTCTCTCTCTCTCTCTCTCTCTCTCTGTCACTCTCAAATAAATAAATTAAAATTAAAATTAAAATTAAAAAAATAGTAGGGGACTGGAGAGGTGGCTCAGCAGTTAAAGGCACTTTCTTACAAAGCCTGATAGCCTGGGTTTGATTCCCCAGTACTCACGTAAAGCCAGATACACAAAGTGTTGCATGCATCTGGAGTTTGCTTGCAATGACAAGATGCCCTGGTGTACCCAGTCTCCCTCTCTGCTTGTAAATAAAAAATAATTAAAAATAATTTCTTTCCTCCAAATTACATTGAAATTAGCCAACACAACTAAATTGGCAGTATCAGCCAGCTGTTTTGGTGATACACTTTTAAATTTGTTATTTTATTTATTTATTTAGGTTTTTCTAGGCAGGGTCTCACTCTAGCCCAGGCTGACCTGGAATTCACTATGTAGTCTCAGGGTGGCCTCAAACTCATGGTGGTCCTCCGACCTATGCCTCCCAAGTGCTGGGATTAAAGGTGTGCGCCACCACGCCTGGTTGTTATTTATTTTTTGATGCAGTGTTTCACTGCCCCAGTTAATCTGGAACTCACTCTGTAGCCCAAGACGGCCTGGAACTCATGGGCATCCTTCTACCTCACCCTCCTGAGTGCTGGGATTAAACGTGTGTATTACTGCACCTGATATGATGTATTTGTTTATTTGAGAGCAACAGACAGACAGAGAAAGAGGCCGATAGATAGAGAGAGAATGGGTGCACCAGGGCCTCCAACCACTGCAAATGAACTCCAGATGCATGTGCCACCTTGTGCATCTGGCTTACATGGGTCCTGGGGACTCGAGCCTCAAACTGGGGTCCTTAGGCTTCACAGGCAAGCGCTTAACCACTAAGCCATCTCTCCAGTCCCTTGACGTAGTTTTTTTAAAAAAGTATCTGACATTTATTTTATTTTTGGCAATTTTATATATGCATGTAGTATATCTTGATCTTATTCACTCCCCATTACCATCTCTTACCTTCCTTTCCTCACTAAAACCCTATTCTTCTTAGCTAATTCTTTCCTGCTATCATGCTTTGGCTGGCAACCCATTGAGTTTAATTAGTGTTGTTTGCATGAGCATGAGTGGGAGGTTATTCTCTGGAATATGGACAACTTACCAGTGGCTATACCAATGACTATACCGCTGACGACTATGTCCTCCACCACAGTAGCCATTAGTAGCCAATAGCTACTCTGGGAGGAGTTGGGTCACGTGAGTCCCTCTCTTCTCCATGATGGAAAACTGACAGGGTTCATCTTATGCAGGAAACCACAACTGCTATCAGTTCCTGAGTGTTTCATCCGCAAGATGAAATTCCACAGCACTCCGCCTCATCCCTTGGCTCTTATATTTTTTTCTGCCTCATCTTCCATGAAGTTCCCTGAACCTTGTGGTATAGAGGGCCCATGTATATGGTTAAGCACACAATAGTCACCTGTTCTCAGCAATTTCTGCTAGCTATGTGTCTCTGCATTAACCTCTGTATAAAGAAACTTCCATAATAAAGTCTGGGAGCAGCACTAATTTATGGGTATAATCAGATATTTAGAAGGAAGTTTGATAACTTATCCATGTAGTACAGCATCAGGGTGGTTTGCCCCACAGGGTCTATGACTCCTCTTGCTGAGCTTTGGACTAAGTTTACAGCACCAGGCTATATCCCACCTATATCAGGCCTGTCTGGGAGATATGTTAATGACTCCCCACTGTCTTTAACATTTTAAATGTTGCAGAGCTAATGCATATTTTAACATGTATAGAATAGATGCTTTTCCTGTAAACCCAGTACCAATACATGGTATAGTGTGAATATGTTGAATCTAAATGAATTAAAAAAGAAAAAAGATTTCTTCATGTATCATAATTTTTTTATAATAAATACCTTGGAAATTTAAGCTTTTTTCTACAGTATGAGGATTCTTCCTGCCTCCCTGGGGTGGTGAAATTAGTGCTAATTTAAAATTCTTAACCCTTCATATATACTTTCAAATATATACTACACTAAATGTTACTTTTGAAATGGACAAAAAATAATTTTGAGTGGCTAAAGAAAGGACATCTGTGGTTTGATGATGAAAAAAACATTCCTTAGCATTTGAAACAATCTGGCAAGAGCTTAGAGGCAAAAGACAGAAATCTGATAACAGTCACGGAGTCTGCCAGTTGGCAACAGATAATGGCCGATGTTAGATTGTGCTATAATTAATATTTGTTATCTGTCACTTCAGATAGCTGTCTTTTCACAAAACAAGTGGTGAAAGAATGTGGTATTAAGATTATCCATTGTGGGCTTATGTTGAAATGAAGAAATGGACTAGAAAATCCTTCTTTTAATGGGGCCTTTAGGGTTGAAGAATGATAGGGAAAGCTTGACTGTGAATACAAGTATACAGAGCATTTTGTTGAATTATTTCTTCTTGGGAATGCATTATTTTGATTGACCCCAATTGAGAATTTAGAGGGGAGATTTATCCTATTATCTATACAGACAGGATTTGCTGAGCTACAAAATTGCTGGGGTCATACTTAAGCTCCTTTATTTATCTGCCTTCAAGTCCAGTTAAACAATTCAGGGACTTCATTTACCTCAAGCATTTGATTTGTTAATTGGAAACTCACCTTAGCCTAATTTTAGTCAGTGGTTATATTTGAAAATTACAAAATTTTGTTCCTTCAAGATATGTAGTAGATGTCTTACATAGTCTACAACTCCCTTCTGTCCTAATTCTGATCAGTTCTACTTCTTGTTCTAATCTGTGCAAACGACTGAGTTTCGTTGTTTATGTTGTGGCAGTCAGTTTGCTGCCAGGTATACAAGCTGCGGCTGTTTCAGAAGAAACTGTAGATGAATGTGCAAACCTGCTATGCATAGCTTAGTTGGAAAGTTATGTGCAACAGGTGACTCAGGGGATAACTTTCATTGCTTGGACAAAAGTCAGTCTTGAAGGACTGTTTCTGGAATTCTGGAGTGTGGATATGAGACGTGTTGGGTACAAGGCAGCACACTCTTCACTTTTCAAACAGCTAAAGATCCAGGAGTTCTCACCTTTACATACCACCTGAAAGTTTGAATTTGTCAAACTTAGTCTATCACTCTTGCTTTATGATGTCTTAAAGATATTTTGGAGGCAGGCATGGTGGCACACACCTTTGATCCCAGCACTCAGGAGGCAGAGGTAGGAGGATCACTGTAAGGTCAAGAACAGCCTGAGACTACAGAGTGAGTTCCAGGTCAGCATGGGCTACGGTGAGACCCTACCTCAAGAAGAAGAAGATATTTTGGAGATATTCATAAAGATGTACAAGATAAATTTAAATCCCACATCAATTGCACTGAAAGTCAACTAGAAGCAGAAAGTTTTTAAGTCCCTGTGGTTTTAACACAAAATGTCAGCCAAAGGAACAGTCTTAGTCATCACATTTCCATGTCCCCGAATGCAAATAGGCTTGAACCTTCAGAGGTTGCTCCTTTGAGATGTTTCGTCAGTGACATCACAGCGATTGCCACCTCCCTTAGACTACTTTAAGCACTGCCCAGAGTCCAGGAACAGACAGCCTGGGAGACAGCTGGACTTGGGGTGAGGAGAGATCTACAACAGCCTGGGCATACCCTTGTCCCTCTTCAGGTAATAGCAGAATTTATGTGTATGAGAATAAGTTGCAAATGAGAAAGATTGAATAATGATTATATTTCTTATAGAAACAGGGAACTTATATTGTACAAGGTATCTCTTAAGGCGTCAAGTGAAGATCATTGCTTTGTATTTTTCTTTAGCATATATATTTTTTCTACCCTAGTTTTGCATTTTTTTTTCACATCACAGAAGAAAGTCAGAGTCAGACTTCTTACATAATTTACTCATAGCTTGTTGGTTTTTGGTTTCATCCACAGGGAAATCACTTTGGATCAAACAGTATAAACTTGCCTCTGGGGAAAGTATGAAAGGAAGCTAAAACTGTTTTGTAGGTTAACAGAAAAATTAGGGCATTACTGATCAGAACAACTATCTAAACAACTACTTCATTCTTCCTAAAGAGCATAAATGTGTGAAAAATCAAATCTGAACCTTTCAGTTATCATAGGTGCTAACAGAATTGTGTTCATTGGAAATTCTTACCTTATTTGTGTTTTATTCTTTGAAAAAAAAATATAGAAGCACAAATGTTTAAGGCATCAGAGTGCAAGACATAGTGAGAACTAGGACACAGGAAAGACAAAGCTGTGATGGTTAGCCTGTCAATCTAGAGAAGACTGGAAAAATGTGAAGAATGCAAAAACCCATGCAATTTAGTCACTAATTATAGGGCAACAAGTGGCTAAGTATCATTTATCAAGAAACAGATTCTGTTGGCACCCCAGAAGTGCATTCCCAACCACCTCCTCCTTCTGCCTTCCTGTCCCAAAGTGGTGACATTATCTTGTCCTTGCTTGTCTTTGAAGTTTTGCCACTTATATCTGCTTCCTAAACACTAAGATTAATCTCTCTGTTCTTGACTTTGTATAACTAGCCATCTCTATTACTCTTTAATGGATTCTTTTTTTTTTTTTTTTTTTTTTTTCTCAAACATTTATTATTTGTGAGATTTATCTTTCTTGTGATGTGGAGCTAGAGCAGTTCACTGGTTGGCTCAACAGCAGTCAAATGTGTGTGAATACCACAATTCATCTCCATCTACTGTTGGTGATCGTTTATTGTCAGTTTGGGGTTCTTGTGAAATGTTGTTGTGAGCATCCTTATTTATATATCCTGGTGCATATGTATGTGATCATTATGGCAAAAGGGAAAATGGCTAGCTATTAAGAAATAGCAATTTTCTTACCTTAATAGAAATACCAAATTGATTTTCAAAGTTATTAAACTTTTACTTTGTTTGGCCAGGCCTATTAGCTGTCATGATAGCCCATCATGTAATACTCCTATGGAGTGACCACATTTCTGAAAACCAGGTCCCATTTCTCACTTTTTAGCTCTGTTGCTACCTTCCTAAGTGTCACTACACAGATAACTCCCCTCTAAAAGTCAGTTTACCAGCTGTGATTTTGGGAAAGATACCAATCCCCCAATAATACTTGCCTGATAATTGAGAAGGTCAGATGAACCCAACTGTGAAACAGCTTTCAATAGCTGAGAATCAAAAGATGGGTAAGCATTAAAAATCAATAAATCAATTACTTTATTTTCCATACTTTTTGATTAATTAATCATCATATTTTCATGTCCCCTGAACACAAATAGGCCTGAACCTTCAGAAGTTGTTCCTTTGAGATATTTCATCAGGAACATCACAGTTAATTAATTGTGTATGCATCTGTGTGTACGGGTGTGCCAGGGTCTTTCACCATTGCAAATGAACATCAGACACATGCACTACTTTATTACCCAGCTTTATGTGGTGGCTGGGGGACTAAACCAGTGCCTAGAGGGCTTTGCTGAGCCATTTCCCCAGTCCCTGACCATATTTTAAGCAGAGATTCAAAAACCTATTGGTTAACACTATTTTGTTTTAACCTCTATGTTATACCAAAAAATATATTAAAAATTGTCCTAAATACCTAGATATAAGAATCTATCTGAAATATAGACCTCTTTAATTTCATTTATATTGCAAACACCAAGTTCCAATTATACTAGATCACTGAAGATAATTTGAGAGATAGCATTACATGTGTTCTTGAAGTACAGTTTCCTGCACGTACAATCTGCATGTACTCTGAAGATGCCATCTCTGCTCTTTGAAATGTTTACAATCTAGGCACATCCTGGGCCTGACTAAAAATAGCTGGCACAAGCCCTTTTTGAAACAGAAATACCCATAAGGTTAACACTTGCTTTTTGGACCTAGGACCTGTTATATGAGGACCATTTGGGCTGCTCCCAGCGGGCTCTGTGCCAGTGCAGGCTTGTAAGAAGCCACGCAGCTGTCGGAGCTACTTTGTGCTTTCACCAGGGTTGGATGAAGACCTAGAGCGCCTGAAATCTGAAGGATGATGATGGTGTCCTTCTCCTAAACATAACGGAAAGCCGGAGCAATACTAAGATCCAACATTGCTCTGTTTTCGTGCCTCTGCTTGCTGATTCTCCAAGCTAGCAAACTGAACATGTGCATATAGCAGCATAGAAGTTGGAGAGAGAAAAAAATGCAATATTTTACAGCTTATCAAAACATCAATACAGAAAAAAAAAAAAAAAAACAAGATGAAACCGTTGGGATTTTTGTTGTTGTTTTCTCAAGGTAGGGTTTTTCTCTAGCCCAAGTTAACCTGGAATTCACTCTGTAGTCTCAGGCTGGCCTTGCACTCACAGTGATCCTCCTCCCTCTGCCTTCCAAGTGCTGGGATATAAGGTGTGTGCCACCACGCCCAGCGAAAATGTTTATTTTTTATTTTTTGGTTTTTCTGAGGTAGGGTTTCACTCTAGCTCAGGCTGACCTGGAATTCACTATGTAGTCTCAGGATGGCCTTGAATTCACAATGATACACCTACCCCCGCCTCCCAAGTGCTGGGATTAAAGGGACTTGAATTTTTTTTTTTTTTTTTTGGTAATACCAAGGAGAGAATCTAGGCTCTCTGCATTTGTCAAGAGTTTTAGAGAAACACAACCATAGTTATGGAGGCTGACAAGTCTCACTCCTTCAGGATAAGTTGCTGAACAGGAGACCTAGGGAGAACTACCAGATCTGTCCCAAAGGCAGTCTCAGGCTAGATGTTGGAGACCACGGTGTCAGCATGGGCTCTGCCTGCTGAGGCTTCTCTCCTTGACCTTAGCATGCTTATCATTCCTCTGTGTTTTGGGATTGTCTTCCTGGTTTTTCTTTTCTTTTTTTCTTTTTTTGGTTTCCCAAGGCAGGGTTTTACTCTAGTCCAGGCTGACCTGTAATTCACTATGTAGTCTTTGAGTGGCTTCAAATTCACAGTGATCCTCCTACCTCTACCTCCTGAGTGCTGGGATTAAAGGTGTGTATCACCATACCTGGTCCTTTGTCTTCCCTCAGTAGGTGTCTATGTCTTAATCCCTTTTACTCATGAGGACACTAGTCATATTGGATTAGGGACTATCTTTTTTTTTAATTAATTAATTTATTTATTTATTTGAGAGCGACAGACACTGAGAGAAAGACAGGTAGAGCGGGAGAGAGAATGGGCGCGCCAGGGCTTCCAGCCTCTGCAAACGGACTCCAGACGCATGTGCCCCTTGTGCATCTGGCTAACGTGGGACCTGGGGAACCGAGCCTCGAACCGGGGTCCTTAGGCTTCACAGGCGAGCGCTTAACCGCTAAGTCATCTCTCCAGCCCAGGGACTATCTTTGACCTCATGTTAACTTGATTACCCCTTGAAAGATCCTATCTCCAAATGCAGTTGCATTCCTAATTACTGGGGATGAGGGCATCAACATTTAAGTTTGAAGGGCAAGTAATTCAGCCCTAAACAGTCCTCTTTGACAACACTTGTATTTCTTGTGAGGGAAGTATAAGCAAACTCTGGCACTCATCGCCCATGTATTCTCTGTTGCTTTCTGTTAGGAAGTGAGGACAAGCCAGAGGTCTTGGTGTGCCCTCGGGAGTCTGCCTGAAGTTCTCACCCAGCCACTCGGAGATGGAGCGGTCCACCCAGGAGCTGTTTCTCAACTTCACCGTTGTCCTGATTACAGTTCTCCTCATGTGGCTTCTTGTGAGGTCCTATCAGTACTGAAGGGCCATGCCACATTCCTGAGATTGACTGAAGCGCTTTAGAGCTACCCGTGCATGCCCTGAGCTTCCATTGCTGTCATTGTCATGGGATGACATTCTTGGCTCCCCGGCAGCTCTGACCTGCACTCACAATGCCTGATACATCCTAGCATTAGGATTCATCCTGTGTTCTCAAAAGATGCCACTCTCATGGGTTTCCAAGGGTTTGCCAGTAAACATTACATTTATTCCCCAGCAAATGCAACAGAGAAGTCACCAGGTTAAAATCCAGCTGGATTTCTGATGATGTAGAGCTATAACAAGCTCCTGCTCTGGGTCACCCCACACTCTGCCATCAAACTCTACTTCATCTTCTTGGAGGAAATGTTACAGGGGGTCTTTATGAGCCCCTCGAGTCTTGTGTGAATAAAGTTTAGCCAACTACCAAACAGCTTTTACAATTTATTTTAGCTTCTGTGTGACCCTTGGCTGAGATTACCGTGACAAATGTTACAGTATTTCTAGCATTTGAGATGAGCTGAGATGCTCCAACTGCTCAGGATTTGAAACCAAGTCAAGTAAGAGTGTCATATTTCAAACAGTGCAATTGCTTCTGTGCTTCTAGAACTTTTTCTTAACTCGTCCTGGGGCAGAGGAAGAATAACTTCAATCCACTGGGAGGTCAGGGCCAGAGCTCATAGTGCCCAATAAAAGGCACAATATTCTTTTGAGGTCTTGTGTTGTCTCCATAGAATTGGCAAGAAATACATATTACACCCTATAATATCTTCATGTCTGTCTTCAGTTGAATATTTAGAATTATCTACTACTGAGTAAAACTAAAACATGATCTGAGAGTAGCATATTCCAGTTTGGTTATTGTCCTTATGCAAATACAGCTAATCATGACTACAGTTATAACAGAGGAAAGTAGTGGAGAGGGAGACATTTTCTTCAGTGCTGTAGCTGCTGATAAGTTACTCACGTTCCAGTAAGTCACCACCATGCGTGCTCATGCAAGCAATCCTAACTGAAGTCACTGGGGCACATATTCACAGCCCCCACACACCACACCACAGTATAAATGGGACTAGTTGGGAGAGAGGGGAGACAAAAGAAAGTAATGAGAGGTGGATAGAATCAAAATACATTATATACACATATGAAATTTTCAAATTGGGGCTGGAGTGATTGCTCAATGGTTAAAGCTGCTTGCTTGCAAAGCTTGATGACCAGGGTTCAATTTACCACTACCCACATAAAGCTATATGCCCATATGGCATATTTGCAGTGGCAAGAGACCCTGGTGCACACATTCTTTCTCTTTGCTTGAAAATAAATCAATAAAATATTTTAAATAAAATGAAAATGAAAGGAGGAAAATAGAAAAATACACATTTACATGTTCATAAAAGAGACATAGAAAACGGACATTTCTTAAAAATATTGCTGGAATGTCCCATGTTACACAGACCACATCTGCTATTTGTGCCAGTTCTGAGGTGGCCAAAGCGGGAGGAGATATTGTTAGACCTCATATAGCATAATGCTTTTTGTGAAGGCATTCCTTGCTAAGAACTTTCTTATATCACAGAGGCACTGCTACATAGCATTGTGGGTCTCAACATTATCTGCGTTCAAAGAAGGGCAATACATCCAGGGAAGACTTTTCAAGCTATTGAGCCTGAGTCCTCTTCAGATCAACTGTAGAGAATTCTCAGTGGTAGAACTCAAGCACCTGAATTAAAACAACATGGCATGAAACATAATTACAGCATCCTCTAGACAACCAGTGTGAACTCAAGAGTTGAGTGACACTGATGCTAGCTAGCCATTGCTTCTCAAACTTTGACGTGACTGTCTCCTCTCAATCTGAACCTAACCGAGGCTTGACTCTGACAGGCTGAGAGAGATCTTGAGATCTCCCAATCTCAGTAAGTCCCCACGGATGCAAAAGTGCTGTGGTTATACACATTGGCATACCTACATGGCCTTGATAAGGTCACCTGGGAACCTCTGAGGAAAAACTAAGACAAACTTGAGCCCCATTCCAAGGAGTTTATAATTTCATGGGTTTGAAGCTAAACTAGAGTTATTTCTTTCTGGTTTTGCAAGGTGGGGTCTCACTCTAGCCCAGGCTGACCTGGAATTCACTCTGTATTCTCAGGGTGGCCTTGAACTCATGGCAATCCTCCTACCTCTTGACAGCTAGGATTAAAGGTGTGCGCCACCATGCCCGGCTTAGAGTTATTTATTTCTTTTAAAGAAGGACTTCAAGGACTGGAGGGATGGCTTAGTGGTTAAGGAGCTTGCCTGCAAAGATGAAGGACCCAGGTTCAATTCCCCAGGACCCATGTAAGCCAGATGCACAAGGTGGCGTGTGCATCTAGAGTTCATTTGCAGTGGCTGGAGGCCCTGGTGTGACTATTCTCTTTCTCTCTCTCTCTCTCCCTCTCTCTCTGTCATACATAAATAAAAATAAAAATGATTATAAAAAAGGACTTCAGGTAATTCTAATATGTAGGCAGCATTAAGAACCCTTACTTAGGGCTGGAGAGATGGCTTAATGGTTAAGGTGGTTGCCTACAAAGCCAAAGGACCTCAGTTGGATTCCCCAGGACCCACATAAGCCAAATGCACAAGGGGGTGCATGCATCTGGAATTTGTTTGCAGTGGTTGGAAGCCCTGGCACACCCATTTTCTCTTTCAGCCTCTTTCCCTCTCTCAAATAACTAAATAAAAATAAAATATTAAGAAAATTAAAAAAAAGAACCCTTACTTAAAAAGTGTGTATTTTAGCCAGGTGTGGTGGCACATGCCTTTAATCCCAGCACTCGAGGCAGAGATAGGAGGATCACTGTGAGTTCAAGGCCACCCTGAGACTACATAGTGAATTCCAGATCAACCTGGGCCACAGAGAGACCCTACCTTGAAAAACAAAACAAAACAAAACCAAAAAAATGTGTGTATTTTGAGAGATTCTCAACAAAACCATGTTTCTCTCTATCCTGTCTCTAATTTTGGAGCTAGGTTGCCATGTGGACATGTAACTGTTCATGATTTAGTATGCCAGCACACCTATTCAGAGGCACATGGCTCGTGGGCCTTGTGGATGATTGGCAGTATGTCCTTTTGAAGAGAATCTCAGAAGATCTATTGATGTTCTTTAATGGTTGAGAAAGTACGTATGCGTGGTAGTAGTAGGAAGAAATGGGCACAGGAAGTGACAGATGTTCCTTTCATACATTGGGCACTGTACTCTTTCCCTGAAGCCTGAGTCCTGGTGCCCCCACTGACAATAGGAACCCCTTAGTGAATCTACTGCATGAGAGTCCTGTAAGCACTTTGCAGTGTTGAACCATCAGACAGATGTGGAAAATGAAGCTCAGAGACATCACTGTCCAAGGGCAAGTGATCTGTGGTAGATCGTCAACCCACTTGATTGTGTTGTAAGTTGTTTTTTTTTTTTTTTTTTTGAGGCAAGCCAAACAGACTGCCCTCTTTTTTATGAGAGGGAGCAAGAGTGAAAAGAGAGAGTAGAGAGAGATTGGCATGCCAGGACCTCCAGCCACTGTAATTAAGCTCCAGACATGTCCACCGCCTTGAGCACATGTGTGACCTTTTATGCTTGCATCATCCTGTGCAACTGGTTTATGTGGGACCTGAAGAGTCAAACATGGGTCCTCAGGATTCACAGGTAAATGCCTTAGCCACTAAGCCGTCTCTCCAGACCTCAGTTGTAAGTTTTATCCTCAGGTTCTTTGGCATTTGGAAATCCTGAGCTAATCAGATAAAGGGAACAATTGTAATCTATGTGATTGCTCTTGCTTACCAATCGTCACTTCCTTTCTGTCCCTAACTTCCTGTGAGTGGGTCTATGGATAGGACCAAAATTTCAGATCTCGGCGGGGCTCACCATTCCAGGAGGAGCAGAGGAAGGAACAAGTTCAGTTGTGAGGTTAGGAATTCTGACTGATACCTTCCACACTGAGTAGTTCTAGTCACTACTGTTAAATCTGAATTTGTCTCACATGTCTCTGTATGTGTGACTCTCCCTGGCATCTCAGGAAGTCTGAATCTTCATCATACTTTTTACTGCCTTCATTGTTGGTTGCACTCTCTCGAAAGGAGCCTGCTCACCCCAAATAAGATGTTAGTTCCCTTTTAGAACCAGATAACTGAGTTCAGCCCATGGGCCTGAGTCTATCCTAATTTCTTTCTTAAAAAAAAAAAAAAAATGCGGGGTGTGGTGGCACACGCCTTTAATTCTAGCATTTGGGAGGCAAGGGTAGGAGGATCATCATGAGTTTGAGGCCAACTTGAGGCTACATAGTGAATTCCAGATCAGCCTGAGGTAGAGTGAAACCCTACCTCAAAAAAAATTATAATTATTTATTTAATAAAGAGACAGAGAGATGGAGAACTAACCCTGTTTTATAAAGGAAAACAGCAATAAATTCTTTTTTTTTAATTTATTTATTTGAGAGCGACAGACACAGAGAGAAAGACAGATAAAGGGAGAGAGAGAGAGAATGGGCGCGCCAGGGCTTCCAGCCTCTGCAAACGAACTCCAGACGCGTGCGCCCCCTTGTGCATCTGGCTAACGTGGGACCTGGGGAACCGAGCCTCGAACCGGGTCCTTAGGCTTCACAGGCAAGCGCTTAACCGCTAAGCCATCTCTCCAGCCCAGCAATAAATTCTTAAATGTACAAGTTCTTTTATGTAACTGATTTTACATGGAGACTTTGAAAAGGATCCCAATGCTATAATAAAACAATAATGGATATTGAAAAAAAAAAAAGAGAGACAGAGAGAAAGGGAAAGAGGCAGGTAGAGAATAAGAGAGAGAATGGGAATGCCAGGGCATCCAGCCACTGCAAATGAACTCCAAATGCATGGGCCATGGTTTACATGGGTCCTGGGGAATCGAACCTGGGTTCTTTGGCTTTGCAGGCAACTGCCTTAGTCACTAAGCCTTCTGTTGCAGTCAGGTTCATATTGCTGGCAGAAATCACCTGACCAAGAGCAGCTTGTGAGAAAAGAAAGGATTTATTTTGGCTTACAGACTTGGGGAAATGCTTCATGATGGCAGGGGAAAATGATGGCATGAGCAGAGGGTGGATGTGGTGGTTTGATTCAGGTGACCCCATAAACTTAGGTGTTCTGGATGCTAGGTCCCCAGCTGATGGCAGTTGGAAATTAAAGCTTCCTGGAGGTGGTGTATTGTTGAGGGCGAGCTTATGGGTGTTACAGCCCATTTCCTCTTGCCAGTGTTTGGTACACTCTCCTGTTGCTATGGTCCACCTTATGTTGGCCAGGAGGTGACCTCCACCCTCTGTTCATGTCGTCATTTTTCCTGCCATCGTGGAGCTTCCCCTTGAGCCTGTAAGCCAAAACAAACCTCTTTTCCCACAAGCTGCTCTTGTTTGGGTGATTTCTACCAGCAATGTGAACCTGACTGCAACAGTGGACATCACCTCCTGGCCAACATTAGGTGGGCAGCAGCAACAGGAGCATGTGCCAAACACTAGCATGGGAAACTGGCTATAACACCCATAAGCCCGCCCTGACAATACACTGCCTCCAGGAGGCTTTAATTTCTAATTGCCATCAGCTGGGGAGACTAGCATTCAGAACACCTAAGTTTATGGGGGACACCTGAATCAAACCACCACACCATCTCTACAGGCCAGGTTTTTTCTTTTTAGTTGGTTCATTTGTTCATTCATTCATTCAGTACTTATTGTGTGACACTTCTGTGTGATGGACATTTTACTAAACACAGGGGATAAAATGTCTAATAAGAAAGGTAAGCTCCATCCTCATTGGAGCCTATGAGGTAGTGGAGGAAGCATATAAGTAGGTAGCTAGAATTTCGTGATAAATCTTGGCAAGAGAAAGATAGGTTGAAGGAGATTCTGGGCAGAGGACCAGCAAAGATCAGAGAGCAGGACACATTCAGGAACTTGAAAGTATCTGCATACTAGAAGCAAAGAGCCCCCATTGCACCACTGGCAATAGTTACATCACACAAGGGCAGGTATCAGTCTCGACCACATCTCGTACTACCTAGTTGGATTGCTGCTGAGATCCTTCACCAGCCTGCCTTGCCTTACTCACTGGAAGGGATTTCTTAACACCAACAGTCCTTGAACCATGTGTATTTATACAGAGCCGAAACTCTTTAGACTGCTTGCCCATCTTTAATAATAGCAGCTAGACTAGTAATCCTCACTCACTGCCTTATCTTTTGAGCATTCTCTGTTGTGTAATTGCCCCTTCTTGTCATAATTCCTGGGATGCCAAGATATCAGCATGTCATGGAATTGCTTACATTATAATGCCTACCAACCATGTGGATTTAACAACAGTGAGAGAACCAGTTGTGGTGACGCACACCTGTAATCCCAGCATCTGGGAGGCAGAGGTAGGAGGATCGCTGTGAGTTTGTGGCCACCCTGAGACTCCATAGTGAATTTCAGGTCAGCCTGGGCTAGAGTGAGACTTTACCTTGAAAAACCAGAAATAAATAAATAAATAAATAAAAAGAGTGAGAGACATCCTGTAGTTTTGGCTTGGGTTCTACTTCCAGTGTTCTCTAAACTCACATGAAATTGGACCTCTTTTGGAACACTCCATTTTTATCTACCTATTCACTTATACTTAAATAAATACACAAGCCAGGCATAATAGTATATATTTGGAATCCTAGGACTCAGGAAGCTGAGGCAGTAGGATTGTAAGTTTGGGGCTAGCCTGAACTATTCAGTAAGAGCTTATCATGAACAACCACCACACTAGGTTTTTTTTTTTTTTTTTTTTTTAATCTATGTCTTGAAATTCCAACACTGTATCTGGCCCTCAACTACTTTCCCTAGGTTTACAGTGTAGTTGTTGCCATAAAGCATACAATTATTCAGAGTAGGTCATGTTCCAATCCATGTGTGAGTGAAGTCCCAAGGGACATTGGCACAATTACATTTCTTTTTTAAAAAATTGATTTTCAAGCAGAGAGATCGAGAAGAGAGACAGAAAAAATGGGTGCACCAGGGCCTCTAGACTCTGCAAACAAACTCCAGATGCATGCACCACTTTGTGCATCTGCCTTTACATGGGCACTGGGGAAGTGAACGTGTGTCAGTAGGCATTACAGACAAGTGCCTTAACCACTGAGCCACCTTTCAACCCTCACAATAACATTTACATCTTGGCTCCATGGACCCAGAGTAGGATGTGAGAAAATAGTCATAAGCTGATAGTCCGTGCGTGGTTCTCTAATTTAACTTGGGGCTCTCTGTGCTGAGTATAGGCCCAAGATATCTCCAACTCAGAGTGGTTCAGAGCCTCAGTCACTGGGTAGGGCACACCAGGACGGTGTCATGCCTGTACTGTTCTGGACTGATCTGATGGGGTATGAGCAGGGTGTGGGAGAAGAAGTAGAGGCTCCTGTCATAGACAACAGGGATAGTGGCCTGTCCTGGGGGAAGGCAGGGATGCATGCTGGACTTTGAATTTGAGGCCCTCAATCTGTCTAGAAGGTATATCAAGAGGACAGTCTATTTTTCATTTTCTATTTTTTCACACTCTTTGTTCTTTTTGCACCACTGGAATACTTTCCCCATTCCTACCTGCCCCCAAACCATTTTGGCACATGATTTGTGTCATTCTTTTTTTTAAGATTTATTTTTATTTATTTATTAGGGACACACAGAGAGCAAGCGAGTGAGAGAGAGAGAGAGAGAGAGAGAGAGAGAGAGAGAGAGAGGGTGAGAGAGAATGGGCATGCCAGGGCCTCTAGCCACTGCAGACTCCAGAAGCAGGCACCACTATGTGCAGCTGGCTTATATGGAACCTGGGTCCTAGGCTTTGCAGGCAAATGCCTTCTCTCCATCCTGTGTGCTATTCTTATGTGGCCCCCTCAGAGCCTTTCTAAGCAGGCAAGCACACATGTCACTACCCAGAGTCCTGTCCTGAATGCCCATAATATCCCAGAAACTAGCTAGTGACAAACTTAAAACTAGCTCTGCTCCCTTTCCTGCTGTTTGACACATTCTCCTAGGCACATTCAATCATTTTTCCAGCTTCAGAATGTTCTTTTGTATGTGTGTGGTTTGTATTTACTTGTGTGTGTGCTTGTATGTGTGAAGGATAGTAATTTTGGGGGATTCAGAAGACCTTTCTTAGCTGATCCATGTTGACCTGTAGGCTGTCTTTTGGTTTGCTTTATACTCTCAACCTCAACTTTTGCTTCTCACCACCTCTTACTCATTGTCATTTCAAGACTGCCTTGTGGAGACCTTGTACAGTTATCTTTCTGGCCTGACCATCCCTCTCTCTTTTCCTGGTTAACTCCTGTTACTTGCTAAGACTGCCATTAAGTGACCTTACTTCTTGGAAGTTCTCCCTGGATAATTCCCTTCTCTCTGGGCTTCATGCTTACATTTTCATAGCACTTATCTCATTACATTGGTTTGTCTGTGTTTCCTCCTTGTGTGTTTCTTCTGTGGGGGCTCCCATTGATGCTTACTTTTAGTTCCTAGGAGTCCATCATTATCATTGGATAAAAATCTGTTGAACACATTAATGACCACTTGGCCAGGTATAAAAGCCTTTGGAATAGACAGGTACTATTCCTATGACTAAATACATGATCTGTGTTTACCACAGTATGTTTTTTTTTCTTCTTTGAGGTAGGGTCTTGATCTAGCCTAGGGTAACCTAGAATTCACTATGTAGTTTCAGGCTATCCTCCAACTCACGTAGATTCTTCTTCTTCTGTCTCCTGAGCACAGGGACTAAAGGTATGTATGTACCACCATGCCCAGCTCACAGTATGTTTTTTAAAAAGGCATGACAAAAAAGTTCATCCTGGAAAAGTTCTATTACATTAATGAGAAAACCAAGCTTTTAAAAAACTCAAGACACTTGAAGCAGCTTTTTCAAAGTCATTTATCTTCTTTATGAAATATTCATGATGCTTGCTTCTTTTGATCTAGCTCTATCACCACCCTGAGCAAGTTGACAATGTTTATGAATTACTCATCAAAGCCCAATGTACTGAGTATATTTTCAAGTTCATATATCAACAGGATGATACTGGAGAAAGTTTTATTTTTAAAGCTGTGTGAAGTTGGGGCCAAACTTGGCATATGTAACTTTATCATGTGCTACTGTGTGTTAAGACCTTTCACATAGTCTTTTCTTGTTTGCTGTTTTTTTAAAGCAGGGTTTCACTCTAGTCCAGGCAGACCTGGAATCACTCTGTAGTCCTAAACTGGCCTTAAACTCATAGTAATCTCCTACCTCAGCTTCTCAGAGTGCTGGTATTGAAGGTATACCCTACCCTACCTGGCTATACATGGTCTATTAAAAATATATTTATATTTTATCTATCTATCTATCTTTGTTTTTTTTTTTTTTTTTGAGGCAGGGTCTTGCTGTAGCCCAGTATGACATGAAATTCACTCTGTAGTCTTAGGCTGGCCTTGAACTCACAGAGATCCTTCTACCTGAGAGCCTCCTGAGTGCTGAGATTTAAGATATGCACCACCTTTCCAGGAAAAGAGAGAGAGAGAGAGAGAAAGAAAGAGAATGAGAATGAGTGCACTAAGGCCTCCAGTCACTGGGAAAAAAACTCCAGCTGCATGCACACTTTGTGAATTTGGCTTTACATGAGTACAGGGGAATTAGGGAATTAAACTCTTGTTGTTAGGCTTTGCAGGCAAGTGAGCCATCTCTCTGGCCCTAAAAGTATTTTTATTTAGCTATGAGAGGGAGACACAGATAGAGACAGGGAGAGAGGGGGAATGGTTTGGTATACCAGGCCTGTTGTCCCTGCAAACAAACTCCACACACATATGCTGCTCTGGTATATGGCTTTACATGGGTACTGTGGAGTTGAACACGGTCCAACAGACTTTACAAATAAGCATCTTTAACTGCTAAGTCACTTCCCCAGCCTACATTGTCTATTAAAAAATGAATTTATTTGCAAGGAGAGAGAGAGAGAAGGAAAGAAGAGAGACAAGAGAGACAGAGGAAATGAACATGCCAAGGCCTCCAGCTGCTGCAAATGAACTCCAAATGCATGCACCACTTGGTGCATCTGGCTTTACATGAGTACTGGAGAATTGAATCTGGGGCCTTAGGATTTGCAGGCAAGTGCTGAGCCATCTCTCCAGTCCTCCTACATGATCTATTTTTCTTTTTCTTTTATCTTATGAAACATTTATTTTGTTTTTGTCTTTATTTATATTTATTTACTTGGTTTGTTTATTTTTTAGAGAAAAGGTCTTACTATGGAGCCCAGGCTGGCCTCAAACACATGATCCTCTTGCCTCAGTTTCCCCAGTGCTGGGATTAAGGGTGTGTATCTTAACACCCAGCTTGTTTAAACATTTCTAAATCAATTCTTTACTTTTTTAAGGTTTAGAGATATTTCATTCCTTAAGAGAAGGAAAGAGGGGGAAGTGCAGAGAGCTCCTGCCATGAGTGGAGAGAGGAAGTAAAGCCATGGCAAAGTAGGGTTCCCCCAGCAGCCCAGCCTGAGCAGGGACTTACTAGAACAGGGACCTAGATGTCTAGGAGAAATGAGCATCAAAAAAAAAAAAAAAAAAAAAAAAGAGAGAGAAAGAGAATTATTTACTTTTTGAAACAGGGTCTCACGATGCTATCCAGGCTGATCTTGATTCCTTGGACTCAAGGGATCGTTTCACCGGAGCCCCCCGAGCACAGGGGACACGGATATGCAACACTGTGCCAGACTCAACACTGTGCCAGACTCCTATCTTAAATTGTGAGGAGTGAGGCTCAGAAATGACATGTGATCAGCTGGAAGCCATGGGGCACAGAGGCAAGCCTAGTTCTGTCCAACTCTGAGACAAGGTAGCCATACCCCTTTCTTTTTTTAAAAAAGAAATATTTTATTTACTTATGAGAGAGAGAGAGAGAGAGACAGAGAGAGAGAGAGAGAGAGAGAGAGAGAGAGAGAGGGAGAGGGAGAGAGAGAACGAGTATGGGTATGCCCGGCCTCTTGCCTCTGTGCGGGGCCAGCCTCAGCAGGGTGATAGAACTCGAAGGCGACGTGTGCAGTCGGCGTGGTGAGAAAATGATTTGGACCAGTAAGTAGTTCAAGTGAAGCACACTGAACAAGAGCAAAACTCTGCTTCTTTATTTATATTTTGACAATACATTATGTTTTTTGCAAACAAGACATAGCAATTTGTTCATGTCGCTTCTATTCTCTAAGAAATCTTGCACAATATTCTTCTTTCCCCTTGGTTTCCCCTGCTTCTGCTTAACTCATGAACCTCTTGCCCCACAGACATTCTGATAACATCTTAAACAAGAAAGTCAAAGATTGCAAACTGGTTAGTATCTTATCCAGGATCATGGAAACTAGCCAAGAGCCCTGGCAGGCAGCTCTTGCTGTTATAAAGTGATAGGCTCTTTTGACCTCGGAAAGGGCAGTACTAGCCACTCTCTACATAATGTTATCTTGTGGCCTGAATAACAGTACATTTCTCTATTTCTAATTAAGTACTGATTTAATTGTCTCGCTATGACCTTTCTTTGGTGCTCTGTTTTACAGTTTGGTCTTGACCTTGCAAATGATATTTAATTCTTTTTCCACCTATCCGGACCATCCTTACTCCATTAATGTATGCCCTTGTATATGGTAAAGGTTGATATATCCAACCAGTACTGATGTCTTTCCTTTAGGAGCCCACCAAACTCTATTGTTAATTTTGAAAGTTACATATTCTGTTTTACTTCCTTGTGTGGGCCCAACCTGATTACTTGAAAGATGATTACTTTTGCTCCATAGCATTTCAGGATCCTTTTCTAATAAGTCATCTTTAGGTTCAGGAAATGTGCCCATTGATTCCTGGAACCACATTGACAACAAGAATTTTCTTGTAAGTATGTTTCTTGGGAACAATTGGTAAGGCATGTGACATAGCATTACAAGGAACATGTCACTCATTAGGTGAAATAAACATTTGTGCTGTTGAGAAACTTGTATATTCAAACTAGTTGTAGTTTCAGGATCCATAATCTGTTTATCTGTTTAAACATTACAGCCTCAGAAATTTCTGTAGAAACATTCTTTTCCTATTTAATCATTGGTGACTGTATAAATACATCTGAACTGGATTCTATTACTGCTGAGGAGGGGAAAATGAAAGCAAAAATAAGCAGTAATAAACTTATAATAATTCCAAAAATTCCAAGGAAAAGATAGCAATAGTGCAAACTGTCAGACAACAGGCACTCCAGGAGGTCGCTAAAAGACTTCTTGGCCCTGCAAAAGATCATCTCGGATATCGCAACCCTGCTGAACCCTGTCCCATCAGCGTCACACTCCAGAGCTTACTGTTGCTGCCATTTGGTCACCACCACCACTGCATTTGGCTTTATGTAGGTATTGGGGAGTCAAACCTGGCCCATCAGGCTTTGCAAGCAAGCACCTTTAACCACTGAACCATCTCTCCAGCCCAGTCACATCCCTTTCAATTGTCATTCTTAGGTAGCTAGTCAGATATTAGCATTGAAGGTCACTGAGGCTGGACCCCTTTCTCATAATCTACAGCTTGTAAAACCAGGAAACTGAAATGCAGAACTCTGATCCCTGCTCCAAACAATGGCATCTGAATTGAGTCTCTGGCCCTGGGTGGAGCACATGGCATTCTAAACTGCCCAAAAGTTAATAAAATCTCTAAGGAGGCCTTCTGGTAAAGAACAAAGATGTGCCATTGTCCTCCTCCCTCAAGAGCTTAATACAAATGGGCCTGAAAAGTACCTGTTTAGGAAAACTCTCCTCAGGAAGCTGTCTGTTTCAGAAACTTTAGGAAATAGTATGAAACCTTAAAAATGTGGGTTGGCACAATGATACTCACTTTGACCACTCTCATGTGGTGATTGTACTTTACGTTGCTTGGTAGGAAACCTTGCATGTCTTCTATGCTCTGAATTCTTTTATTATTTATATGTTTGTGAATGTATGTGTATGTATGGAGTGTATATGGACACACTCATGCCATGGGGCACATGCGATGGCCGGGAGGCAACCTGGGGTGTTGGTTGTCTCCTTCTCCTCTGGTTGAGACAGGTTCTCTCTAATTTTTTGCTGCTGGTTCATGAGCTCTGGTATTAATTCTCTTGACTCCATCTCTCACTGTGTGAGTATTTGGGGATTATAGACACCTGTGCCACTTTGTGTTGGCTTTACATGGGTGCTGGGGATATGAACTCTGGGTGGCAGGCTCACAGAGCAAAAGCCTTTAACCATTGAATCATCGCCCTGGCCCCCGCTCTGAATTATTTATTAGAGAGAGAGAGAGAGAGAGAGAGAGAATGGGCATACCAGGGCCTCCAGCCACTGCAAATAAACTCCAGACACATGCACCACCTTGTGCATCTGGCTTATGTGGGTCCTGGAGAATTGAACCTGGGTCCTTTAGCTTTTCAGGCAAGCGCCTTAACTGCTAATCCATCTTTCCAGGCCCACTCTGAATTCTTTTCATGGGAAGCACAAGGACTAGGGAGCCAAAGAAAACCAGATGATATCCTATAATAGTCAAGGCTACTCTTTAGCACAATAAGGTAAACTAGTCAGTCTGGAGCAGGCTTCCTCACTCCAGGCTGATAGTCTGTATAGTGCATAGAAACTAATACTTGATTTGCTCTATAGCTCTCAACATACCCGGCTCACATTTTACTTTTTTCTAAGGGTTTGGAGCAATCCATGGCATCGTCTTTTCTGTTAGCTGAGCAACAGATGACAGAGGAAAATTCTGATGGCTGATGAGCTATTTTCAGTGTGTCAGTGTAATTTGTGGGGAGTAAGTGGAAATGTCAGCTTCATCTAGAGCATTAGCTGGTATACACACGTGCACTGATTTGTCACGTGCTAATTTTCATCTTACACTTATTAGATCATTTAAAAATAATGCTTAGGAAAAAAAGCAATCTTTGTATTCACAGACTTTCTTTTGCTTACTAATAGGTAACCTCAGACAAATTTCCCAACTTTTGTGGCCTTAATTTTCTTAGTTATAAAAATGGAAGGGACTGAGGTATAGCTGAGCAGTATGCAAAAATGCCTAGGATCAGCCCCACAGCCGCACTAAGCTTATGGGGGACTCCTGAATCAAACCACCACAGCAATGAATTGCAGTTTCCTTGGCTCTAAGGAGTATACTTCTCAATGTGCAAGAGCTACCTGAATTACATCAGCTGAAATACTTGCTCAGTTGTAAACTTTTGCACCAACCCCAGACCTACTGAAAGGAGCTAAGTGTGGGGTCTGGTTGCCTCATCCAGCTCCTGGGTGATTCTTACACCATCACAGTGTTCTGGAATACCAGCCCCCCAGAATTTGCATTTTGAGCTGTTACCCAGGACTTGGTCAGTCTCAGAAATTCATGCATTGCTACTTACTTCAACAGAGAGAACATATCCCCTTGAACTACAAACACACATTCTTGTCTTTCCCACCTGTCCAGAGAAAGCTCTCATACCCTGAACCCCGCTTCCATCAACCTCCACACTAGCTCCACAGATTCTCTCCCAAATAAATTTGTATCTTTGTGAAGATTACAGCAGTGTCTATAGACTTGACTAATAAAAGTTATTTTTTAGGAAGAAAACAGGCTTATTCAGTGCACTGAGTGAGCAACGGGCATGGCAAGAACAGAAGCACTGCAGCCAAAAGTTAATCGTGTTAACCTGAGGTTGTGTAATGCATTAGCTCATATGCAGGAATCCTATTTTGACACGTCTTCAAAGAAAATGCTTGAGCTGTCAATCAAATTTGAATAGCTTTAGAAACATTAAACATCAATAGGTCTTTCTAATGTCTCCCTTGAGCCTACTACCTTCACCTTTTTTCTGTTTCAGATAGGTTGTGACACGTTCTAATAAGGGTTAAGGAAGGCTCGGGTCATCTTGGTATGAAAACTCGGGTGTCACTGTTATAAACCACAAAAGGACTCTGACTGTTACCTTTTTCCTGACAGCCAGATGATACTGGAGGTTATGTAAACAGCAGAGAACCATCTTCTCTTTAGACCTCAGGTTTTTTTTTTTTTTTTTAAACATTCCAAACTGTGTTATTCTCTCACTGGATAAGTGGAGTGAAAATAAGTTTTCACAGAAGCAGCAGTGTACGTAGGTCTTTATGATGTGACTTTGGTTTGGGGTGGTGCTCACAGGATTCAGCTATCTTGTGAGAACCCACCCACTCATTTTGTGTTCTCATACAGGCCTGAAGAGGATATAGAGAAAAAGACCATGTTGTGTCAACAAGGATGACATGCAAAGTGATACCTCTTATACTTCCATACACTTGCCAATCTTATGCCAAGTTCACTTCACCATGGCAAACCTTTTGCTCTTCACAAGCTTCACATTGAATGTCAGAAGTTCAACATAAGAGCTGATTCCATCCTTTGTCACCTCCTTATTGAGCTTTATATTCAACCAGGTGACAATGTCCGTGTGTTGGCGGCAGGGGGCGTCTTACCATCAACTTTAAGCTTTTTATATGAATGGAAGAGGTACATTTAGAATCAGTTGACAATGAAAGCCTTTTGTGTGTGTGCGTGTGTGTATGTATGTGTGTGTGTATACATGATGTGTGTATGTGTCCTACGTTTGCTGGTATATGTGGGGAGGGGGGGGTGGACACACATGTGTATGTGAGACCTGAGGTTGACATTGGATGTCTTACTCTACCTCTCTTTCCTTATTTTCTTGACATGGTCGCTTATTGGATCCAGAGAACACTCAGTTGGCTAGACTAGTCTTCCCTGGATCCTCTTCTCTCTACCTCTTCAGCACTGGGATCATAGGCACATGTTGCCAGGCCCAGCACTTATCAAAATGTGGGTGCTGGGGTAACAACTCGGGTCTTCATGCTTGCACAGTGAGCACTTTAACCACTGAACCAGCTCCAAAACCCTGTGAAACCCTTTTGTAAGTCATTTTCCCCATCCTACCCTCCCCTGTCAGAATGACAGGAATCACATTCAGAATGCAGACCAAGAGAAAAAGTGGAAAGCTGTATTGAAAATTTGATTGGGTCATATGGTGGGAAAGAGAGGCAGCAGCACATAGTTCAAGAGGCGGCCAGTCGGAGATGTATTATGGTGTATGACATGTGTCACAGACACACGATTTTTTGGGGGAAAAGTTCATTTTGAATGTCACTTATGAAAGATCGTATCTGTGACATTTAATATGATGGACAATTAATCTCTGAGCCATAAAAGATTCTGGTCTGAAGAAAGATGTGTTTAGTTAAATAAACATATTTTCTCTGGATATTTTCATATCTAGATTCATAGTTCCATTTCTGTATTTTGATATTTTTAGTGTCACAGATATGCTTGTTCTGACAAGATTATGATTGATGCAGACTTTCAGCCCAGGCTGTATTTGATCTGAGAATTAATTCTTCAGAATACAAGGACACCTTAGCTCCAGTGTAAAGTCTTCTTTAAATCTATCTTCACAATCTACATATACACTCACCCTTGGCAGGGTGAGAAAGCAGAGATATTTTTGCTGTGAGAAAATGATGCTTTAATACCTGGAAGTTGCACATAGATTTTTTAGGCCCACCCAATTTTTATTTGTAGTTCAAACTTGGCAAATATTCCTTTGAATATTAGTTATAATGACTGAAGAAAAGATACCAAGGGCGTTTTGTTCTCATATGGGTGTCAGTCAAAATTGAGGCAGGATATGAACACGGGGGAAAATTATGGGCATATGGGAATGGAAAAGAGCTCTTCACCTGGACTTTGGTTGAAGTCTCTTTCCAAGAATCCCAGCACAATTAACATTTACTATAAAGATTGCTGGCACAGAGATAATATTCCTTTTATATGTAGATATTTCAAATAAGAATATTAAAACAACAATGAGCCAAGATTAGCATCTAAACAAAAATGACCAAGTATGTCCTTTTCTAGACATATACCTGCAAATTTCTAGAAATCTCACAAGAAACCTACTTTTTAAAATTTTTATTTGTTTATTTGAGAGTGACAGACAGAGAAAGAGGGAGAGAGAGAGAAAGAGAGAGGAAAAGAGAGAAAGAGAGAGAGAGAGAGGGAGAGAGAATGGGCTTTCCAGGGCCTCCAGCTACTGCAAAGGAACTCCAGATGTGTGTGCCCCCTTGTGCATCTGGCTAATGTGGGCCCTGGGGAATCGAGCCTAGAACTGGGGTTCTTAGGCTTTACAGGCAAGTGTTTAACTGCTAAGCCATCTCTCCAGCCAAAAAAAACTATTAAAAAAATTTATTTATTTATTTGAGAGAGGGAGAAAAGAGGGAGGGGGAGTGAGAGAGAGAAAGAGAGAGAGAGATTAAGCACACCAGGGCCCAGGGCATGCACCATGGGCATTTTTGGCTTACATGGGTTCTGGGGAATTGAACCTGGGTCCTTTGGCTCTGCTGGCCAGCACTTTATCTTTTAAGCCATCTCTCTAGCCCCAAGAAAAACTATTTATAGTAAATGATACTACTTAGCCCCTTGTGTAACCCTTGTGACCCATGAATTTATCTTATCAGATTGTAATCCTATCCAAGGAATCTTAGGAACCACCCTATAATATGATTTTTAAAAATGGAAAAAAAGGAGGGGGAATGTTTCACAGTGACCCTTTGAGATGTAACTTCAGAGCCAGTGAAATCATGTACATGGCGATTGCTGAGACATTTAAGTGGGGCTCTCTCTAGAGAAGTCCACAACCTACTTGAATGTGTCACATTCCTCCACCAAGCACCTTCTTGTTAAGTCCATGCTTAAATCTATATTTTAATCTCTTCCTCTTTTTTTTTTGGTTGGGTCTCACTGTAGCCCAAGCTGACCTGGAACTCACTATGCAGTCCCAGGCTGGCCTTGAACTCACAGTGACCCTCCCTTATCTCTGCGTTCTGAGTGCTGGGGTTAAAGGTGTACACCACCATGCCCAGCCTAAAACCTCTTGTTAATAAACTCCAACTCTGCTTCCCATTAGCTGGTCTTGAGAGCAAGGGGGGTGGGTAAAGAAAAACATTTTATTTAGCTGGAGTTTCCTTGAAGCTTTTAAAGCATACTTACCATTGCTGTTACCTTCTCATTTCTGGGACAAAACCCCTGGCCAAAAGCAGCGCTTGGAGGGAAAAGATTTTATCACAGTTTCCTTCTCATTGATAGGATAAAACATCTAACCAAAAGCAACTGATGGGAGGAAAGGGTTTATTTTGGCTCACAATCCTTTTTTTTATAATTTATTTTTTATTGACAACTTCTATAATTGTAGACAATAACCCATGGTAATTCCCTCCCTCCCCCCACTTTCCCCATTGAAACGTCACTCTCCATAATATCCCCTTTCCCCTCAATCAGTCTTTTATTTTGATGTCATCTTTTCTTCCTCTTATGATGGTCTTGTGTAGGTAGTGTCAGGCACTATGAGGTCATGGATATCCAGGCTATTTTGTGTCTGGGGGGAGCACATTGTAAGGAGTCCTACCCTTCCTTTTGCTCTTACATTCTTTCTGCCACCTCTTCCTCAATGGACCCTGAGCCTTGGAAGATGTAATAGAGATGTTTCAGTGCTGAGCACTCCTCTCTCACTTCTCTTTCACCATGGTGCCTTCTGAGTCATCCCAAGGTCACTGCCATCTGAAAAGAGAAGCTTCTCTAACCAAAAGTGAGAGTAGCATTAATATATGGGTGTGAACATTGAAAGAAGTGCTTACCAGGCAGTTTGGTGAGCACAGTGTAAACAGTTTTGGCTCAAAGTCATTGGGGTATGCTTCATCATGGTGGAGAAAGCATGGCATGAACGGGAAACTGTCATATATCTGGTGGAAGTAGTTTATCTGTTGAGTTTGGAGCTGTGCTAATAAAGCTCAAAGTCCTCCCCCAGTGACATACCTTCTCCAGCAAGTTTCTGCCTACCAGATTGCCACCAGCTGGAGATTGAGTATGAGGCTTAACTACAGACACATGAGGCTATGGGGAACATTTTACATTCAAACTACCACACTGGCTAAATGAAATTAGCTGCTAGCCATGTATTGCAGTCAGGTTCACATTGTTGGCAGAAATCACCTGACCAGGAGCAGCTTATGGAAAAAAGGGTTGAATTTGGCTTACAGACTCAAGGGAAAGCTCCATGATGGCAGGGGAAAACGATGGCATGAGCAGAGGGTGGACATCACCTCCTCGCCAACATCAGGTGTATAACAGCAATAGGAGAACGTGCCAAACACTGGCAAGGGAAAACTGGCTATGATACTTGTAAGCCCACCCCAACAATACACTACTTCCAGGAGGTGCTAATTCCCAAATCTCAAAAACCTAGCATGCAGAACACCTGTTTATGGGGATACCTGAATCAAACCACCACATTCTGTCTCTGGCTCCCATAAACTGATAATTATCCATGATGTAAAATACAATATATTCAGTCCAACTTTAAAAGTCCCCATAGTTTTTTATATCAATCTTAATGATGTTCAAACATTCTCATAGTCCAAGATCTTTTAACTGAGCCATAATACCAAAAATATCTCCAAAAACCTATAATGGTACAGAATAAACACAGCACAAAAGATTGCATTGGGTATAGCAAAGAAATAGTCAACCAATCCAAGATTTAAACAGGACAAACATCAAACTCTGTAGCTTCAAGTCCAACTACTCTAGTCAATGACAAATCTCCAAGTCCGATAATTCTAACCAGCAACAAGTCTCTGGAGTTTCAATTCTGACTCTCATAAGACAAACCTCACAGTCCATAGTTCTTACTGCATTCAGATCTTTCAGCTCTGACCAGAGTAGTGCATCAAGCTGTACTCACAGCACTGCAAGGCATCTCTTAGGCCAAGGTTTCAAATCCTTCCACATTCCTCTTGAAAATCAGCTCCAAAAGGCCAAAGCCACACTTGATCACCTGATCAAGAGCAGCTTGTAGGAAGAAAATGTTTATTTTGGCTTTCAGACTCAAGGGGAAGCTCCATGATGGCAGGGGAAAATGATGGCGTGATCAGAGGGTAGACATCACTTTCTGGCCTACATGAGGTGGTCAACATCAACAGGAGACTGTGTACACACTGGCAATGGGAAACTGACTATAATTTCTGTAAGTCCACCCCCAACAATACACTGCCTCCAGGAGGTGTTAATTCCCAAATCTCCATCAGCTGGGAACCTAGCATTCAGAACACCTAAGTTTATGGGGGACACCTGAATCCTACCACCACAACATGCTTAATGAGCTAATTCTTACCTCTTTCAGAAGCAAAACCTTCTTGATTATGTTTAGTAAGTCTTAGTTCCAATATTTTATGATTATGAAATGTTTCAGAACTAGGCATCTGTAGCTATACCTGTGTGACTATGTTTCATGATAAGATAGGAAAAGAGAAGAAATGTGGGCTATCATTGTCTATTTTAATGTTATGCAACCTTTTGCCTTATTGAAAACATATAGAAAATGTTGTCCAACATTTTTTTTTGTCCAATATTCTTTCTAGTGATATGGGACAGCACTCAGTGAAAATCCTTATGCTGAACCATATGATATTGGCACAAGTTTGAATACCGAGGTAGGTGATGCAATCCCACAATAGTTTGGGCTTAATTTCAAATGCAGGGTGCAGTGTAGCTGTTTACTCCATATTAGACATGATCATGGCTGTTTAGAAGCAGATCAGACATGGTGACCTATGGATGATTCAGCTTATTAAAATTTCTCTTGGAGGGGTGGGTAGGGTCATAAGATTAAAGGAGCTCATGAAATGCCTCCCTTCCCAAGATCAGTCATCAATATATAGAACTTAATTGACTGGGTGGGACTTCTTAGTGGTGTGGCTGCCTGTGCATCAAGAGAGTGAATCCTAGGGATTTAGCTGTCTTGGAGTTACCCATGTTACTGTAAATGACCCCAACAAACTCATAGGCTTACCACACTGGACCTGGATGGGATCATTTCTTTTGTGTCTCTATCTGAAGTGAATAGACTTTATCTCTTCCCAGGAAAGAATAGTGCTACCTCAGTACCAGAACTCCCAGTAAGGTTTGTGAAGTTTTCAGCTAGAAGAATTTTTAAAGATATTTGGTTCAACAGCACAAGAGGGGAGATATGCTTAGAGAAGTTGTACAAATGCATATGATCTGTTAATGGCAACTTCAGAGTGAGACATCAGATTTCCTGATGTTCAGGTTAACATTTCTTCAATTGGCTACTCTGAATTGAACTACTGGGTTCTACTGGAGTTTGTCTTCCCAGCTCTTCATGTGTGGGAGAAAGGGCCAAAAATCTATTGCCTCATGGTAGGTCCAAATGACTGTACACTGTTCCTCATGTTTAGCTGAAAGTAGGTAATTATGGCTTCCATGACCAAGTTATTCCAGCAGTAGACTGCGGAGAGTGTTTTGCAGGAACCTTCTGAAGATTCAGCCCCCAATAGGGCAGTTCCTTGAAAAGGACGGCTCATGGGTGCTATAATAACATGTCTTGTGAATTTCTCAGAATCTTGTTTGCATATTTTTTGTACATGGTATATGTACACGTGTGTATATTTGTGTTCATATATGTGAATAGGTGCACATGTGTGTGCAGGTATATGTGGAGGCCAGTGGTCTCCTGAACCAAGACGGTGCCTTCCTCAATTGCTTTCCACCTTATTTTCTCAGACAGATTTCTCACTGAACCCAAAACTTACCAACTTGGCTAGATAAGCTAGCCAGTAAGCCCCCTAGGGATCCATCTATCTGTCTTCCCAGCACCATGATAACAGGCACTGGTTATAACATATATCTTTTATGTGGGTGCTGAGGATCCAAATTCAGGTCCTTATGCTTATTGGGCAAGGACTTTACTCTTTGAGCCAGCAATCTAGATCCCCTTATTTTTTTTAAAAAAATTTTATTTTACTAATTTTTTAAATTTATTTGACAGAGAGAGAGAGAGAGAGAGAGAGAGAGAGAGAGAGAGAGAATAGGTATGCCAGGGCCTCCAGCTGTTGCAAACGACCTCCAGATGCATGTGCCTCCCTGTGTATCTGGGTAACGTGGATCCTGGGGAATTGAACCTGGGTCCTTTGGCTTTGCAGGCAAATGGCCTAACTGCTAAGCCATCTCTCCAGCTCTAGATCCCCTTATTTTTTGAGATAGGGCCTCACTATCTAAAAAAGTAGAGATGTAGCCCTGGCTAGCCTTGAACTCATATTTCCCAAGTACTAGAATTACAGGTGGGCACTACCACTCCCGGCTCAGTGGAAAGGGAATTTCAGCAAGATTGAAATTTTAGCTGTGGAAAGAATAAGCAGTTCCCATGGCCTCCAAGATTCCCTACCATATTGTTGGATGGCTTCCTTGAGAACTTTATTTATAACTCTCAGATGTTAAAACCAGCTGCTTACCGATATCTTTCCCTACTCTCAAGGAACATGATCTAAATATGAATCATCACAGGCACCAAGATTTTTGGCTAGAAAATCTTCCTCCTGACACAGTATCCCATTCCCTGAGAAGTGCCAGGGGAATTCTTTCCATAGCTTCTTCCTCAGAAGAGAGGCAACTGGGTATAGCGGAAAAAAAGCATAGAGTTTGTCAACAACTGACTTGGATTTTTTATCTTGACTTGCCATTTAGTGATTGACCCAAGAGAAATAAATTAAACTCTTACACATACAGTTTTCTCATCTAAAAATTGAAATAATGTTACTTACCTCAGACAGTATGGATAAAGTAGAAATAGTAGATATAAGATATAATGAAGAATGCAATCACAGGAGATTCTATATAAATGATCCTATGAAGTTTGATTTAGGCGAGGCTACAAGAATGGAGCACTGACTATATAAAGGTAAGTTTTGAGGAATTATTGACCTACCCAGTCCTGCACACTGACATGTGTGTATGTGTTGGAAGCTTGGATGAGAAAAGACAAGAGACTGGTTCTTATCTTTTACAACAACTTTGGAATTCTTTTTTTCACCTTTCTCCTTCTTCTTTCTTTATTTCTCACTTATCTCTTAAAAACATTTACTTTTGAAATTTAAAAACATGTCAATATATTCTTATTTAAAAATGTGAGCAGAAACATCCTTGTCATTCCTTTTTCCTGACTAGGGGAGAGTTAGAATAGCTGCTGCCATAGAGATGAACCGCTAGCAAGTAAACAGACAGGGCTCGCTCCTCCTGTTAGAAGTACAGTTGTTCTCAGCATTTGTGCATACACACTTCTCCATATGAAGTTTAGAACCAGGTTCTGAAATTTTGTAAAAATCCTGCTGGGGGCTGGAGAGATGGCTTAGCGGTTAAGCGCTTGTCTGTGAAGCCTAAGGACCCCAGTTCGAGGCTCGGTTCCCCAGGTCCCACGTTAGCCAGATGCACAAGGGGGCACACGGGTCTGGAGTTCGTTTGCAGAGGCTGGAAGCCCTGGCGTGCCCATTCTCTCTCTCTCCCTCTATCTGTCTTTCTCTCTGTGTCTGTCACTCTCAAATAAATAAATAAATATTTAAAAAAAAAATCCTGCTGGGATTTTAGAATTAGATTATAATAGAACCCTAAATTGACCTTTAAAAGAATGAACACCATTAAAAGATAAATTACTGGGCTGGAGAGATGGCTTAGCGGTTAAGCGCTTGCCTGTGAAGCCTAAGGACCCCGGTTCGAGGCTCGGTTCCCCAGGTCCCACGTTAGCCAGATGCACAAGGGGGCGCACACATCTGGAGTTCGTTTGCAGAGGCTGGAGGCCCTGGCGCGCCCATTCTCTCTCTTTCCCTCTATCTGTCTTTCTCTCTGTGTCTGTTGCTCTCAAATAAATTAAAAAAAAATTTTTAAAAAAAGATAAATTACTTACCTCCGTAAACAGAGTATTTACTCCAAATTTTCAAGTTTTTTTTTATTAAAAACTATCTAAGGGGAGGAATGCTTACAATACTGTCTTCCAGATACAAAGTGGACATAGTATTCATGGTCTCACAGTGGCTGACACTACCTACACAAGACCTGCATAATAGGAGGGAAAAAAATGATTGACACCAAAATAGCAATGAGACTAGTTGGAAAAAAGAGATTCAGCAGAGGGAGTTTTGGGAAGGGGGAAAGGAAGGGTGCTGGAAGGGGATTATGGTCATGGTATATTGTCTATATTTATGGAAGTTGTCAATAATTTTTTTTAAAAAATAGCTCTGTAAGGATGGAGGGATGGCTTAGTGGTTAAGGTGCTTGCCTGTGATACCTAAGGACTCAGATTCAGTTCCCCAGTACCCACATAAGCCAGATGAGCATGATAGTGCATATGTCTAGGGTTCATTTGCATAATAAATAAATAAAATAAAATATTTATTTAAAACCTCTTCAGTAAAGTTTTTGGTTTTAGCTCTGGAGTGATGGCTTAGCACTTAAGGCACTTGCCTGTGAAACCTAAGGAACCAGGTTTGATTTCCCAGTGCCCATGTAAGCCAGATACAGAAGGTGGCACTTGTGTCTGAAGCTTGTTTGTATTGGCTAGAGGTCCTGGCACTCCCATCCTGTCTGTCTATCTGCCTCTTTCTCTCTATTGCTCTCTCTCAAATAAATAAAATATATCATAAAAGATGTAATATATTTCTTATTATATTTATTACTTTATATTTTATAATTTTTCCTATGATAAATTGAATATTTTCTATTAAAGTAAAATATTTAGGGCTGGAAAGATGGCTTATCAGTTGAGGCACTTGCCTGCAAAGCCTAGGGACTAAGGTTCGGTTCCACAGTACACACCAAAAGCCAGATGCACATGGTGAAGCTTGCATCTAGGGTATTTATTTATTTATTTATTTATTTATTTATTTATTTATTTATTTATTTAAGAGCAACAGAGAGAGAAAGAGGCAGAGAGAGAGAGAGAGAGAAAGAGAGTATAGGTGCACCAGGGCCTCCAGCCACTGCAAATGAACTGCAGATGTGTGTGCCCACTTGTGCATCTGGCCACCGTGGGTCCTGGGGAATCAAGCCTTGAACCAGGGTCCTTAGGCTTCATAGGCAAGCACTTAACCACTAAGCCAGCTCTCCAGCCCCCTTTTTTTAATCTAGGGTTTTTTTTTTTTTTTTTACAGTAGCTGGATGCCCTGGCATGCTGTTTTTCTTTCAATCTGCCTCCCTCTCTCTCAAATAAATAAGAAAAGTAAAATATTTTTTAAAAATTAAAAATAACTTTGATATTAATAATGGTATGCTTGTTAATGTGTTTGTAATATGTTTATTGAATATCCAGACACATTGCTGGATTCTTCAAGAGTGTTGCTTTCACTGTGGAGCATATCTAGAAGATAAGTATTAAAGTTTTTGTCTAATATTTTTTTTACTTGTGATTCATACATGGGCATAATATAATTTGGTGAGAATCCCTCCCATTACCATCTCTTGTCCCCCTCTACCCCATTCCATTAACCCCTCCCCTCTCTCCACTATGCTTCTTTTTATTTTGATTTCACTTTTATTTAGCTTTCTTCCAGCATCCATATCAAGATATTGTTGGGCTAAATGTTGTTCAGGGCTTGTGGAGGTAGTGACAGCCAATGACTTATGGGAGTCTGCATGCACGGGTCACTTCCTATCCAGAGGACAGTGTTCCAAGTATTCCTATCACACTCCGGCTCTTAACATTCTTTCCTGTTCCTCCTCTTCTGCAATGTCCCTGAGTCTTTGGGTGTGGGGTGGATAGAGATGTTTTATTTAGCTCTGCGTTCTCAACAGATTCTTTCTCTGAACACTTGGATGAGTTTTGAGTCACCCCAGCCATTTCCAAAGAGCTTCTCTCTCATCCATGTTGACCATAGTGCTGGAAAGTGCTATGCAGCCTGCTGCGGGAGAAAAGTCATCAGTGATCTTAACCAGCAGTGGACCCTGCAAGCTATATAGTTGTCCAGCTGGGCAAGACGTACCAAATGGTGGCATGTCTGTTAAGGTAGAAATCAACTGCTCTCTGACAGTATTTGAGGCCTGCTTCATGAGAGGGAATTCATGCCTAGGTACTGAAGACCTAGTCAAATGCCTATGGAGGACTGAAGAGATGGCTTAGCAGTTAAGACACTTGCCTGTGAAGCCTAAGGTCTCAGATTTGATACCCCAGAACCCACATAAGCCAGATGCACAAGGTGATGCATGCATCTGGAGTTCATTTGCAGTAGGCCCTGGCACACACATTCTCTCTCTCTCCCTCTCTTAAATAAATAAACAAATAAAGACATAAGTAAGTAAGTAAATAAATAAATAAATAAATAAAATAAAAGTCTATGATTGAGGAGGTCATAAGCTATGGGAGAAAGCTACTACTGTTGTTTGGCTAAATTAAATGAATATATTATGTCCATCAAGTTGTCCTCTAAATATTTATGTTTATGCACATATATCAATGCTACTTTCATGTTAAAAAATATATTTAATTTAATTTATTTATTTGAGAGAGAAAAAGAGAGAAAGACAGATAGAGAGAGTGGAAGAATGGGTGTGTCAGTGCCTCCAGCCATTGCAAATGAACTTCAGATGCATGTGCCACCTGTGTAGCTGGCTTATGTGGGTACTGGGGAACTGAACCTGGGTCCTTAGGCTTCACAGGCAAGCATCTTAACTGCTAAGCCATTTCTCCAGCCCTAAAAGATTTTTTTTTTATTTTTATTTTTTTGTTCATTTTTATGTATTTATTTGAGAGTGACAGAGAGAGAAAGAGGCAGAGAGAGAGAGAGAGAGAGAGAGAGAGAGAGAGAGAGAGAGAGAATGGGTGCTCCAGGGCCTCCAGCCACTGCAAACGAACTCCAGATGCATGCACCCCCTTGTGCATCTGGCTAATGTGGGTCCTGGGGAATCGAGCCTCGAACCGGGGTCCTTAGGCTTCACAGGCAAGCGCTTAACCACTAAGCCATCTCTCCAGCCCTTAAAAGATATTTTAAATTTATTTATTTATACTCATAAGGAAAGAGAGAGAGAGAATAAGCATACCAGGGCCTCCTGGCACTGCAGAAGCACTCCTGACACATGTACCACTTTGTGCCTCTGGCTTTACCTGGGTACTGGGGAATTGCACCTGGGCCATCAGGCTTTGCAAGCAAGAGCCTTTAGCCACTGAGCCATCTCTCAAGTCCTACTGTCACTTTTGACTGAGAAACTTCTCTTTTCAAATGGTATTGATTACTGGGGAGACTCAAAACTTACCAAAGTGCTGGAAAGAAGTGACAGTGGAGGGTTCAATAGTGAGAGACATCTCCATCATATACTCCGAGGCTCAGGGACCATTGTGGTAGAGGTGGTAGAAAGAATATAAGAGCCAGCTAAGCATAATGGTTGAAACCTTTAACCCTAGCATTAGGAGGCAGAGGTAAGGGGAGCGCTGTGAGTTTAAGGCCAACTTGGAACTACAGAGTGGGTCTTAGGTCAGCCTGGGATAGCATGAGACCCTACCTTGAAGCAAACAAACAAACAGAATGTAAGAGGTAAAAGATGGGGAGGACTGCTTACAATGCTGTCATCCAGACACAAAGTGGCCATGGTATTCATGATCTCACAGAGGCTGACGCTTTCTGCTATCTACATAAGACCTGCATAATATGAGGGCAAAAAAATGATGACATCCAAATAGAAGAGGTACTAGTTGTAAAGAAGGGGTTCGGTGGAGGGGGACAGAGGAAGAGAGATGAAGTAAGGGTATGATCAGGGTACGTTGTGTATATATGTATGGAGGGTGTCCATAAAAAGTTAATAAACAAACACAAAAAAGAAGCCAGTGGTGAGAGCAACACTAATATCTTTCCATCACCTTCTCTGCAGAGTTCGCCAAGCCTGACGGGTGTTATAGAGATGTCTCATGTACCACAAAGCACTCCACTGTTATTTCTCAGCACCCGGATGAATCTTGGGTCTTCTCAATGGTCACTGCCATCCACAGCAGTGTCTCCACTGTTGTCTCATTTTTTAAAAAAAATATTTTATTTATTTGAGAGAGAGAGAGAGAGAGAGAGAGAAAGAATTGGTGTGCCAGGGCCTTGAACTCCAGACACGTGCGCTCCCTTGTGCATCTGGCTAACATGGGTCCTAGGGGATCAAACCTGAGTCCTTTGGCTTTGCAGGCAAATGCCTTAACCACTGAGCAATCCCTCCAACCCCACTCTTGTCTCATTTTGACATCTAGTCATCTCTGGGTGACTGCCTGTTGATTATTCCTTCTATTAAGAATTGTTGCGACTTTCCCAATTTTTTTTAAATAGGTCAAGTAATTTTAATTGTTCCCTGAACATTTTCAATATTGTGTTATGAGGGTTGAGTTTGCAGATAATCTGTTTAGTTGGGATTATAGGTGGAGACATGACTCAGTGGGTAAAATGCTTACATATATAAGCATGAAGACCTGAGTTCAGATCCTTACAACCTATATAAAATGCTGGGCATGGGGAAACGTGCCTTTTATCCCAGCACTAGAAAGGGGGAACACAGGGAGATACCTAGGGCTCGCTGCTTAGCTAATCTAACCAAATTGGTCTAGGTTCGGTGAGAGACCCTGTCTCAAAGCAAGGCAGAGAGCCACTGAGAAGGACCTCTACATCAGCCTCTGGCCTCCACATGCATAAGCACCTGCACACACATGTGTGCCCCCAAATATACATACATACACACAACATCCATGCATACATACATACATACATACATACATACATACACACCATGCCCACCCAAAAAGTTCCAGGTGTGGTAACTGACTCTTATAATCCCAGTGCTAGAGAGGCGGACAGGAGAATCCCTGAGGCTCTTTGGCTAGTCAGTCTAGCATGATTGGTAAGGAACAGGCCAATGAAAGATCCTGTCTTAAAAATAACATGGATGTTGTTCCTTAGGAGTGACACTTGAGATTATCTTCTGGCCTCCACACATGCACACCCAGGCATGCATACCTGTACATACACACACGTGCACACATACGCACACATACATCAAAAGTAAAAGATTCTAAGCCATGATCTGCCATCTGTGTTCTATGGCACAAATGTCTGTTTAGTGTTCATTCATTTATTCTTTCCTAGTGCTGGGGAGCAAGTTCAGGGCCTTACACATGCTAAGCAAGTGCTTTGCTACTATACTACCACCTGAGTGCATTTTGTTTACCTTTTAAATTAAAAACAATTTTTGTTGACAGCTTCAATAATTATAGGTAATAAACCATGATAATTCTCTCCCGCTCCACTTTCCCCTTCACAAATCCACTTTCCATCACATCCCCTCTGTTGCAGTCCGGTTCGTATTGCTGGTAGAAATCACCCAACCAAAAGCAGCTTCTGGGAAAAAGAGATTTATTTTGGCTCACAGGCTCGAGGGGAAGCTCCAGGAAGGCAGGGGAAAACGATGGCATGAGCAGAGGGTGGACATCACCCCCTGGCCAACATAAGGTGGCTCACAGCAACAGGAGGGTGTGCCAAACACTGGCATGGGGAAACTGGCTATAAAGCCCATAAGCCCACCCCCAACAACACACTCCCTCCAGGAGGCCTTAATTCCCAAATATCCATCAGCTGGGAAACTAGCATTCAGAACACCTAAGTTTATGGGGTACACCTGAATCAAACCACCACATTCCGCCCCTGGCCCCCATAAACTGATATCCATACATGATGTAAAATAGAATGCTTTCAGTCTGACTTTAAAAATCCCCATAGTTTTTATCAATTCAAATGATGTTCATACATCTCCATAGTCCAAGATCTTTTAACTGAGCCATAATACCAAAAAATAACCTCAAAAAACCCATAACGGCACAGAATAAACATTCACACTGCAGAAGATGACATTGGACATAGCAAAGAAACATTCAACCAATACAAGATTTAAAACAACCAGGGCAAACATCAAACTCTGTAGCTTCAAGTCCAGCAACTCTAGCCAGTGACAAATCTTCAAGTCCGATAATTCTAACCAGCAACAAGTCTCTGGCATTCCTACTCCGCCCCTCCAGCTAGGCTACTCACAGTCCTGGGAAACTTCATCGGGACCGGCAGCTCCTCGGCAGCCATCTCATGGTCCCAGCATCTCCACTGGGTCTCCACTGCAAGCCACAGTTCATCCTCATGGCCCCATGGGGTCTCCATGCAGGCAACCAGCAAACCCGCTTCACACTGCCCATGGCCATTTCCAAAACACAAGACCATGTTGCAAACTCAATGACCCTCTTTCCAGCATTTCTTATACTCCACGATACCAGGTAGGGTGCCAATTTGTTAATCCAGGGGGGCATAAAGCAGACTTTGAAGAACAGGACACTCCTTGAGCACTCAGGCCCCTTCAAAAGAGTCGACATTCTTTTTGTTGCCCCAGCGCAGGTCAGCTAGCCCTGTCTCAAAGGTTGTAATCTCTCAGTTGCAGCTGAATGGGCAACAATTCACCCAAAGATTTTTCTTTCTGTGCCATATCCCTCTGCACACACCAGTTCATTTCTACACAAAGAAACCCTGCACAACTTCTCAGGACACGGGCACAAGAGCAAGCTTCTCACACAAACTGCTAGCCCAGTCCAGGCAAAGCTCTTTCTCACCCTCATAAGCCAAACCTCACAGTCCATAGTTGTTACTACCTTCAGGTCTTTCAGCTCTGACCAGGATAGACCGTCAAGCTGAACTTACAGCACTGCAAGGCATGTCTTAGGCCAAGGTTTCAAGTCCTCCCACAGTCCTCTTGAAAATCAGCTCCAAAAGGCCAAAGCCACATAGTCAGGTGTCTAGCAGCAACCTGGTACCACTTTACTGTTGCAGTCCAGTTCGCATTGCTGGTAGAAATCACCCAACCAAAAGCAGCTTCTGGGAAAAAGAGATTAATTTTGGCTCACAGGCTCGAGGGGAAGCTCCAGGATGGCAGAGGAAAACAATCGCATGAGCAGAGGGTGGACATCACCCCCTGGCCAACATAAGGTGGCTCACAGCAACAGGAGGGTGTGCCAAACATTGGCATGGGGAAACTGGCTATAAAGCCCATAAGCCCACCCCCAACAATACACTCCCTCCAGGAGGCCTTAATTCCCAAATATCCATCAGTTGGGAACCTAGCATTCAGAACACCTAAGTTTATGGGGGACACCTGAATCAAACCACCACACCCTCCCTCTCTCTGTTAGTGTCTCTTTTATTTTGATGTCATTGTCCCTTTTTACTACTATGTGAGTCGTGTGAAGGCAGTACCAGGCACTGTGAGGTCATGGATATCAAGGCCAATATGTGTCTGAATGACTGCATTGTAAGCAGTCCTACCCTTCCTTTGGCTCTTACATTCTTTCTGCCACCTCTTCTGCAATGGACCCTGAGCCTTGGAAGGTGTGATAGAGATGTTTCAGTGCTGAACACTCCTCTGTCACTTCTTCTCAGCACCATGGTGCCTTCTGAGTCATCCCAAGGCCATTGCCATCTGAAAAGAGAAGGTTCTCTAACCAAAACTGAGAGTAGCATTAATATATGGCTATAGGGGTTGGAGAGATGGCTTAGCAGTTAAGCGCTTGCCTGTGAAGCCTAAGGACCTCAGTTCGGGGCTCAATTCCCCAGGACCCACGTTAGCCAGATACACAAGGGGGTGCACACATCTGGAGTTCGTTTGCGGTGGCTGGAGGCCCTGGCGTGCCCATTCTCTCTCTCTCTCTCTGTGTCTGTTTCTCTCTCTGTCAGTCACTCTCAAATAAATAAGAATAAACAAAATAAAAATTAAAAAATAAAATAATATATAGCTATAAACATTAAGAAAAGTGCCTGCAGTGCGTTTGGTGAGCATAATATATGTATTTAGCCAGACAGGGGCAGGCATTACACTCCTAGGGCTCATAACCTCCCCTGTCAAAGGCTTCTGCTTAGGTTTCCAGTGTCAGGCATGTATTCCCTCCCATGGAGTGGGCCTTGAGTCCAGTTAGAGAGCAGTTGGTTTTCCCCATAACATACATGCCACTATTGCACCCATTTGGTCATTTGGTCTGGCTGGCCAAACTTAAGGATTGCATTGTCCACTGATTCACCAACTTCTAAACTTTTTGAAAAAAATTGAGACACAGTCTTGCTAGGTCATTCAAGCTGGTCTTGAATTCCTGATCCTCCTTGTCTTCTCAAGTAGCTTGGATGGTGGCCACTGTCACCAGACCAGCTTTCATTGGTGTGTAAGCAGTGCTCCTATGGCTCACTCTGCGTGTGCCCCCACGGAGGCTGCTCTGGGACATGGGCAATGTTCTCTACTCACTCACCTTCCATAGCCTGTGCCATGCTTCTCTGTATCAGGTTCACCCAGTGGGAGCACAGAGGTGACTTCACACACAGGTTCGAGAGACCTGCTTCTTGGGTCCTCTCCTCATGATTTCCTCAGCCTTCTCTAGCTCTCAATGACCCCGGGTCTTAGTCCTCTGACAGGAAGTGGGGCTTTAAGTCTCCCCATGTTATTCCATGTGTCTCATCACTGGGTTTGCTTCAGGAGCAGAGGGCAGAGAGAGAGAGAAAAAAAAGACTGAAAAGTAATAAGGATTTTCCAGAGAACAGGGCCTCTTTCTTGTCCTCTGAAAACAAAGGATTTTCCCCGAGTTTAGGTGTGTCTGAGTCCTCCCCCAGCCCAGGTGCTGTTGCGGTTCTATGACTCATCATGGAGCAGCATGGCCTCTCCAGCCCTGCAGGCTCTTCTCCTGGCCCTCTTGCTAGGAGAACACTTGTCTTGAGCTTTCCAGTTCATTCCTTCCTCCACATGCAGTTCCAGGATTTGGGCTGCCCTGGAGTCCAAGTTACAGTGTATATGTGCCGAAAAGTGAAACCAACCAACCAACCAACAAACAAACACAAAATAAAACAAAACAGAAAAATTACTATAGCAATTGTTCAGAAAAAAATAACCAAAATGTTAATATCTAATGGAGCACTATAACTTTTTCAGAGCAATGTTCTTTGAATGTTTTTTGTTGTTGTTGTTTTTTCGAGGTAGGGTCTCACTCTAGTCCAGGCTGACCTGGAATTCAGTATGTGGTCTCAAGGTTGTCTGGAACTCATGGTGATCCTCCTACCTCTGTCTCCTGAGTGCTGGGATTAAAGATGTGCACCTCCACACCTGGCTTCTTTGAATACGTTCTTAAAAAATATTTTTATTTTTATTTATTTATTTGAGAGAGAGAGAGAGAGAGAGAGAGAGAATGGGCACAATAGGGCCTCCAAGCACTGCAAATGAACTCCAGATGCTTGCACCACCTTGTACATCTGGCTTATGGGAGCCTTGGGGAATTGAGCCTGAGTCCTTTAGCTTTGCAGGCAAGAGCCTTAACTGCTAAACCATCTCTCCAGCCCTGAATATGTTTCTTTAAGTGAAAAATAAAACTTCAAAAAAATGAAAAGTCAAGAACTAGAGATATCTCAGCGGTTAAAAGCACTTTTTTGCAAAGCCTGTAAGCCCATATTCTACCCACTTAAAACCAGATGGATAAGGAGGTGAATGCATCTGGAGTTTGTTTGCAGGAGTGAGGGGGCCTAATGGGCCCGTATTCTCTCTCTCTCTCCTCATGAATAAATAAATAAAAATATTTTAATGGGCTGGAAAGATGGCTTAGCCATTAAAGCACTTTCCTGAAAAGCCAAATGACCTCAGTTGGATTCCCCAGGACCAATGTAAGCCAGATGTACAAGGTGGTGCATGTGTCTAGAGTTCATTTGCAGTGGCTGGAGGCCCTGGCTTGCCCATTCTCTCTTTCTCTCTTTGTATCTCTCTCTCTGCCTCTTTCTCTCTCTGAAATAAATAAATAAAAATAAACATTTAAAAAAATTTAAGTCATTTCTCGCCTCACATCACCCTTCTCACCACAGTATAAAGCACTATCTGCTAATATAGGCATGGTGCATTCTTTTTTTTTTTTTCCAAGGTAGGGTCTCACTCTAGCCCAGGCTGACCTGGAATTCATTACGGAGCCTCAGGGTGGCCTCGAACTCACGGCGATCCTCCTACCTCTGCCTCCTGAGTGCTGGGATTAAAGGCGTGCGCCACCACACCTGGCTTTTTTAGGCAAAAGTTATTTTTTGTTGTTGTTGCTGTGACAAAATGCCTGATAAAAGAATCTTGAAGGAAGGGGTGGGGCTGGAGAGAAGGCCCAGTTGACAAAGTGCTTGCCACACAAGTGTGAAGGCCTGAGTTCAGATTCCCCAACACCCAAGAAAATGCTGAGCATGGTGGTGCATGCTTGTAATTGCAGGGCTTGGCAGCCAGAGACACGAAGAGCTCGAGGGCAAGCTGTCTGGCTAAGACTAGCTGAATCAGTGAGCTCTGGGCTCAGTGAAAATATCCTGTTTCAATGAAGAAGGTGGGCAGTGTCAGAGAGAGATCCCTGATGTCAACTTCTGGCTGCTACATGTACCTGTACATACATGTAGTATGCCCACACACATATAAGCATGTACACACACAGACACACACACACAGGTGCATAGTATGCATCTTGTTGAGGAAGTAGACCCTTTACCTAGAATGAACCTTTCTGGGAACTCTGGGGCTCCAGGAGGAGTTTCCTTTCATAGCCAGTAGTGTGAAGAGACGCATACACACAGCAGAGGGCGCCCCAGCATAACACAAGAGCCCTGGGTGCTGACTGGCTCCTGAGATTGCTGGTCTTTTTTCAGGCTCCATGCTTAGCGCTTGGCCCTCATAATGTCATTTGTTCCTTACATGAATGTTTCTAGTTAGGAATATTAATATGTCTCTGGAATCATACTGAGAAATGCTTTAACGGATGAATGAGAATGCTGGGGAAGAAATAAGAAAAAATATGTAAGGCAGTTAGAGAAAAAAGAAAGTAACATTAAGTGTTTACCCTGTTCTCATCTCTGAGCTGGTGGAGTACACAGACTGTTGCGCTCAGCATTGAAACCTTAATGCTTTTCCTCAATAAACATCTGATGTATGAATGGGTAATAGTTGATGAGTATATTTGCTTAAGATCAAAGACACAGACAGGCCTCCTAGGCAGAAGATGTAACCTGCAAAGGCATTGAGATGTGATTGTGAGAGTCAGGGAATACCAAGTAGTTTGGGTGGAATGAAGTGGGGGATGAGGAGTGGGGTAAATGCCTTAGGCAGCAGTTGAGCCATCTTTCCAGCCCCGCAGCCGCCATGCAGTTTATGATGCTTTCAGCTTCAACTGCAGAAATGGTATGTCCCACCATCAGACAAAGACAAGAAGAAGATCACAAGAGAACTTGTTCATACTGTTTTAGCACGGAAACCTAAAATGTGCAGCTTCCTTGAGTGGTGAGATCTGAAGATTGTTTACTAAAGATATGCTAGTCTGTATTTTTGCTGTGCTATTGAGGATCAGGACAATGAACTGATTACCCTGGCACCCTTACGTGGAACTACTTGACAAGTGTTTTGGGAGCCTGTGTGAACTTGATATCATCTTTAACTTTGAGAAGGCTTATTTTATTTTGGATGAGTTTCTTTTGGGGGGAGAAGTTCAAGAAACCTCAAAGAAAAATGTCCTTAAAGCAATTGAGCAGGCTGATCTACTTCAGGAGAACACAGAGAATATACATCACAGCAAGAGTACCATTGGGTATAAGACAGCATACTAGACTACATGCTGGAGTACTGACATGCATCAAAATGTAGGAGGAGATATGAATTATTTTATTTAGAATTTTGTAAAGTCTGTTATTTATATTTTACCATTATTTGGAAATTACAATTGTATTTACATTCCTAGAGATAGTTCCTACTATTTCATTAATCTGATGTTTTTATAGGAAATACTGCTCTATGATAACCTTTAGTTGAAGTTATGAGTTGCTTTTATTTTTATTGCAGAATGTTGAAATAGGTTGAGGGTGATTGACAAAGAATTTCTATTTCTGTAATGTCATTAGTATAGACCTAGAATTTCCCTATGAAAATGATATAAGGAAATTAAACATTGGAGATTTTTTATTAATATTATTTTAATTGCTTGATTTGTTATTCTAAATGGGAAAAAGGGAAGCTTTCTCATTAGGAGGTTTAAGGATTATCTGAGGACTAAAATCCAACTAGCTTTTATTTCTCAGATACTTTTTTTGTTGTTGTTGTTTTGTTTTTTCGAGGTAGGGTCTCACTCTGGTCCAGGCTAACCTGGAATTAACTATGTAGCCTCAGGGTGACCTCGAACTCATGGTGATCCTTCTACCTCTGCCTCCCAAGTGCTGGGATTAAAGGCGTGCGCCACCACACCCGGTTCTCAGATATTTTTTACAATAATGATATAAGTTCTAGGGATTTTTGTAATAGTTTACATGCTTTTATAGCCTAATATTCGAGTCCCAATGAAAACCTTTGGGAAACTAGGATCCATTTAATATCCTACCTTAGGTTACTTTGTTATTAAGAGAAACATCTAATTAGATATATTTGTATGCATAGACATTTAAAAATTTAGAGAATTCTTCAGGATCTATTTTGAGGATTTTATTAAAAAAATTAAAATCCTTAGTTTCAAAGTCATATTTTTGTAGTTAAATAAACGTTTAAAAACTTTTTTGCTACTTAAAAATATCACACTGATTGTCCACCATAAATATGTACAAGTATTATGTGTTAAATAAAAATAAAAACTATAAACTGATTAGACAGAATTTGGACTGTGACTGGATGTAGGGGGTGTAAGGGAGAGGAAAAGATGAAAGTAAGTTTATTCATTAATCTTTAACCTGATTGTGTCTGTAAGATCATATTTTTATAAAATTTATAAAAATTGAATTTTGTTAAAATATTAACTAGTCACCATAGAAAATACATGTGTCGCGCCAGGCGTGGTGGCGCACGCCTTTAATCCCAGCACTCGGGAGGCAGAGGTAGGAGGATCGCAGTGAGTTCAAGGCCACCCTGAGATGACAGAGTTAATTCCAGGTCAGCCTGGACCAGAGTGAGACCCTACCTCAAAAAAAAAAAAAAAAAAAAAGAAAATACATGTGTCTATTTCTTTATTGAAGAAATATCTAAGGAGTGTCTCTCCTGTGCCAGCCACTGTTCTAAGCACTGGAGAGTCCAAAGAAAACAAAGTGAAATAAAAATTTCAGCCTTCTTAGAAAAGAAAAAGAAAAAAAGTGAAGAAAATTGCTCCTTACCTCCTTCTTGCCCCAACTTAATGTTTTGGAGTATTTCCTTCTGTCCCTTTCCACTTTCTTTCTCTACCTCTGGGCACATGCCTGGCACTTAGCACACTGTGGAGACTGCAGACCCATGGCTGCTTTTTTCACAGAGACTGTAGCATAAGCCCCCTCCTGTCAGACCTCTGTTTTTCAACTGGTAGTGTGAACAACAACAACAAAAGACAAAATGTATTCTTTTGCACCATGCATTTGAAGCCCAGTGCATTCAGTATCTTCATCTTTGGCTTTGAGATGACAGTTTGCTGACTTCTCTCTTCCGGTAGTGCCCTGGTTAAGAGTTGTTTCTTGAACCAAAGTTCAGGTAGATGAAATTTCCCACAAATTACATTTTCTGTCTTGTTGTTGGATTCTTCTTTTATATCAAGGGCTGGAGAACTTTTAGAAGTAGAGGAAATATTTGAGGTTAACTGATGCATTCATTTTCTAGATGAAGGATGTCAGACACAAAGCTCATGTTTAGCAAAAATAAAACTTAGGTAACTGATTTTAACTCTCTGCTTTTTTATTAGATACATGGTCAGTAAAATATTTTCCTATATTTTAAAAAATAGTTCATTATATGATTCAGCTCCTTTAACAAACATCAGGCTTCCAAATGCCTTGGGATTATATTCTTTCCCCAGTATAAACTGGCTCAGTATATCTCCCTCATTTGTCCTAATCTCAACATTGCCTATTTAGTTTCTACCTCATTCAGCTCTTGCATCCTGCCAATACATACTTGATCATATGAAAAGGATGGTATGCAGTGTAGATGTGTATGTGTGCATGTGCACACACGCGTGCATGCATGCGCACACACACAAAATCCCATGCTGGAAATCAAACCCAAAGTTTTGTACATGCTAGTCAAAGGCTCTACCACTTAGCTGTACCCTCAGCCCTCTATTTTAAGTATTATTGTCTTTGCCCAGATTCATAGCTTTCCTACTCTATTCTCAACCAACAAAATCAATCAAGTAGTAGTAATTTAGGTATAGTTACTTAAAATATTTTTATTTATTTGCAAGGAGAGAGTGATAGAGGAGAGAGAGAGAGAGAGAGAGAGAGAGAGAGAGAGAGAGAGAGAGAGAATGAGTGCCCCAAGGCCTCCAGATCCAGATGCTGTAAATGAATTCCAGATGCATTGACCACTTTGTGCATCTGGCTTTGTGTGAGTACTGGGGAATTGAACTCAGGTTGTTAGACTTTGCAGGCAAGGACCTTAACTGCTGAGCCATGTCTCCATCCTAGGCTTAGTTAATTTGTTTTCATTTTTTATTATTAGATATGGACATATTTTGTATGTAAACATCACATGGTGGTACCATCCTTTCCCTCCTCCCTGCCCTTTTTCCTGAACTTTTGATACCCATATTTTACTAGGTATGCAAGGAGATGGTCTCTTTCAGACACCTATGGATGTATTATAAGCCACACCAAAATGTAGTAGCTGATAACCCCAACTGTTTATTATTTCTCATGAGTCTGGGGCTCGGTGCTCTGCTCTGAGCTAGGCTTGACTCATCTTGGCTAGCATCTGCTTTTAGATGACAGACTGCTGAGGACTGTTTGATCTAGGATAGCTTTGGCATAGATGATTTGGCTTTCACCATGTAGTCTTTAATCTTCCCGCAGGCCAATCTAAGCTTAGGAGTTATGGTGGTGGCCAAGTTCAAGCAGTGGAACAGCACAATACTCAAAGGTTCTTTATTTAAGCCCCTGCCTACTTCAAATTGATACTGTCTATTGGCAAAAAGCAAAGCATGAAACAGGCCCAAACTCAGTGACAAAAGGAGAGAGATTATATTTGAGGAAGGTGTGAAAACTGAGAAAACTATCCCAACCAATACAATGAAATTAGTTGAAAAACTAAGCTGATTGATTGTTAGCAATGATAGTGTGTGTGTGTGTATATGTGTGTGCACACACGCGCGTGTGCATGTGTGTGTGTGTCCACTACTTCTTGCAAAGGTGTCTGAGTTATTCTTTCTTTCTTTTTTTTTTTTTGTTTTTTGAGGTAGGGTCTCACTCTAGCCCAGGCTGACCTGGAATTCACTATGTAGTCTCAGGGTGGCCTTGAATGCCTGGCAATCCTCCTACCTCTGCCTCCTTGCCTCCTGAGTACTGGGATTAAAGGCATGTGCCTCTGTGCATGACCTGGGTTATTTCTTCTAAAATATTTTTTAAAATTTATTTATTTGTTTGCAAGGGAGAGAGAGAGAGGGAGAGAGAGGATGAGAATGAGAATGAATGGGCATGCCAAGGTGCCAGGCATTCTAGCCATTGCAAATGAACTCAAGATGCATGGGCCACTTTGTGCATCTGGTTTTGCATGGGTACTGGGGAATTGAATTTGGTTCATTAGGCTTTGCAGGCCCAATTCCTAAGTGCCTTTACTACTTGAGCCATCTCTCTACCTGAGTTCTTTAGTGGTGCATGAGACTTATTTGGGTAGTTGGGAGTTTCTCATGACCATGTTTGGCCAATCAAAGCACCATGTTACCCTAGCAACCATGATTGTTCATGGAAGGGTAGGCCTCAAATTTGTGTAGTAAGTCTTTCTCCTAGGTCTTTGAAACAGGCTCGGCCAACAAATGTCTTGCCAGGATATGAATCTTTAAGCATATAGTGTGGGAACTGCTTTAGTCACTTAGTCACTGTGGAGCCAAGAGACAGGGACAAACTCAATCTAATTGATGTTTCTTTGAGCTGTTGGATCTATCTATATCCAGACCTGTTGTATGACTCATTTTTTTCCTATCATATGAAATATTAAATATTTGATATTTATTTAAATATATCTAAAGTTCATGTGCTATTTTTTGTACCCATTTCAGTTGGAATTTCTATTTGTAATCAAAAGAATCCTTAATGATGCAGCAACTGAGTAAATAAGACCATTTGTAATAGCACTAGGAAAAAAATTTAAAAACCCAGAGATACAAAGCTACTAACTAGCTAAGAAGTAAAAGAAGCCGATATGAAGAAAATGATAACTTTATTGAGGAATCTAAAGAAGATCTGAGTAGTTGTGAAGAAACCACCAAAAACTGGATGGGAATATTTCATATTTTAAATTGATTATATTTATACAAAATAATATATAAAATATTCTTTTAATTTGTTCTTCCTCTACCTCCCACACCTCAATATGCCTGTCCCAGTCCTTCCAAATGGACACTCTGCTCCTCTTGAAATTATATACTAATTCACTCTGATTTAATTTTATAAATATTTTCTGAACCTATTTTTCTTCTATATACGCCTCACTAATTCAAGTTTGGTCCTCTATAAATTGTCATCAATCTCACAACAGTCTTGCTGACTTACTTTGTGTTTCCAACTCACCAGTGTTTTATAGAACATTGACGATCACCACATTTTGTCACCCTTTGTACCCCACCTTCCTTGCTCTCTAGAAATGCTGACTGGCTTGTACAAAATGCTCCACACAGATTGCATTTTCTCACATTAGTGCCTTTGTTCATGTTGTCTCCAAGACTGGAATCCCCTCTTGCACCCAAGGTTCAGCAACAACTGTTCCATTTATATGCCCACCTCTCAACTCAACTTGCAGGCAAGTACTATACATTATTCACCTTCACATCCTGGTACCAAGCACATGCCTGATGTGTGGCTTGCTTACTGTGAAGATTTGGTAATCAGTTGATGAAAGGATACATGGTTTCTCTATTGCCCAGGAATAGGGAAAGGGAACATCTTTTTTTTTTTTAAATTGATATTTATTCATTTAAGAGAGAAGGAGAGAGAAAGAGGTGGATAGGTAGAGAGAGAATGGGCAAGCCAGGGCCTCTAGCCCTTATGAACAAACTCCAGATGCATGCACCACCTTGTGCAATGGGCTTACATGGGTACTGGGAAATCAAACCTGGGTCCTTAGGCTTCGCAGGCAAGTGCCTTAACTGTTAAGCCATCTCTCCAGCCCTGGGAACATCTTTTTCAAGAATTATTCCACCTACACAAGTACGACCATAAGCAAGTCTGCTCAAGGTGTGTGGAGCTAACGAGTAGGAGGAAACACAAAGAGAATATCAGGATTGAGCAGTGAGTGAGATGAAAATGAATATGGTCCCTTGTGCTGAAATTGTTATTCCATAGCAGCAATAATGACAAGGCATAAATAAAATTCATGATTTACAGAGTTACAAGGCATGAGCAGAGAATGTACTTCCTGGAATTTTTGCTTCATTGCCTGAATTTATTATGAATAAAATTTGTATTTTTAAATTTTTATTTATTTGGGAAAGAGACAAGGAGAGAGAGAGAGAGAGAGAGAGAGAGAATGGGCACACCAGGGCCTCAAGCCACTACAAACACATGTGCTGCCTTTTGCATCTGGTTTTATGTGGGTACTGGGGAATTGAACCTAGGACCTTAGTCTTCACAGGCAAGCACCTTAACCACTAAGCCATCTCTCCAGCCCAAATTTGTACTTTTTTAAAAATTATTTAATTTATTTATTTGACACAGAGAGAGGCAGATATATAGAGAGAATGGGCATACCAGCGCCTCTAGCCACTGCAAACAAACTCCAGATGCATGTCCTACCTTGTACATTTGGCTTTATATTGGTACTGGGGAAGTGAACCTGGGTCCTTTGACTTTGCTGGCAAGCACCTTAACTTCTAAGCTATCTCTCCAGCCATATATATTTTAAAGAAAAAGCAGGCCATTCCAGGGCAATTTCCTGGGAAGGAACAAATCAGCAGAAGACGGCCAAGAAAACAGAGGAGTACCAACATCCATTGATAAGACAAAAAGATAGTCAATTACCCACCATGACATATGCCACCTCTACCCCATCTGTCAGGGCCTAGGAGAAATTTCAGAGTAAGCTGTGACATGAATACTGCCCTTACTGCTAGCCTCATGTGGTGATTTGATTTAGGTATCCCCCATAAACTTAGGTGTTCTGAGTGCTAGGTTCCCAGCTGGTGGAGATTTGGGAATTAATGTTTCCTGGAGGGAGTGTATTGTTGGGGGCTGGTTTATGGTGTTATAGCCAGTTTCCCCAAGCCAGTGTTTGGCACACTCTCCTGTTGCTATGGTCCACCTTATGTAGGCCAGGGCGTGATGTCCACCCTCTGCTCATGCCATCATTTTCCCCTGCTATCATGAAGCTTCTCCTCGAGCCTGTAAGTAAAAATAAACCTCTTTTCCCCAGAAGCTGCTCTTGGTTGGGTGATTTCTACCAGATGCGAATCTGACTACAACACCTTACAACAAACTCCAGGGTGATGGTGACAGATCCAAAACAACAGAAATCCAGAGGCTACAGAGAACTCAATACTCAATCAGACTGCCAACAGGCCTTCATGGCTTTGGGAACATTGCTGTAAGAAGGGGTGGAGAGATTGTAAGAGCCAAAGAGTGGGTAGGAATACTCTTGGGCGTGGTTCCTTATTACCTCACAGTAACTGAGTGAGGCCTTCATGACTCCACAGTGAATACCATAACCCCATTGAGGAGGGCCCAAGGGAAACAGAAGTAAGGGCAAGGTGATAAAAGACTATAACCTGTTATAATATATAAAATAAAATAAACCCAATAAACAAAGATGCTAACTAAAACAGATACACATGGGAATGTTTGATTGTCAGGATTAAAAAATAAATGCAAATAAAACAGATTTAAGAAAAAAAGAAGTAAAGAAAAAAAGAAGAAACCACCAAAGCAAAACCCAGTGGTCTCTGGGAGCCAGTGGGATGGTGAGAAAAAACTCTAAGTAAGGGTAATGGCTGAGCAAAGGTAGATCTGGGTGAGCACCCACACAAGGCTCCTGTCTTCCAAGGCTTACTGGGAATATCCTTAGACTTGGCTCTCACTTCTGGCCCTGATTGTTTAAGACAGTCTCTTCTTCCCAGCCAAGGAACAGGCATAAATTTAGACTCCTAAAGCTGTGCTTATTTTCTCAGAGTAACATTATTCAAACAAAATATAATATGTATTATTTTCTTCAGATTATGGGTACCATATATGCTCATGGAAGAAAATGTGAAAATTATAAGATATGAATACAATGAAAGTAAATTCTGATCTTACTACCCAAATATTATTTTAGCATATTTTCTTTCAGTTCTTTTTGTTGTTGTTTGTTTTGAAGGTAGAGTCTTGCTCTAGCCCAGGCTGACCTGGAATTCATGATGAGTCTCAGGCTGGCCTTGAGCTCACAGTGATCCTTCTACCCCTGCCTCACAAGTTCTGGGATTAAAGTGTGCGCCATCACACTGGGGCTAACTTTTGTTTTTTCTTAATAACAATTCTAGAATTTAAGTGCGTAGCTGCTGGGTTCCTCCATAGAGTTGTTTAATAAGGAGAGGAGGATGTCACAAAATCTGTTTGCTAGTTACTAGGTACACTTGAAACAACACACTCAGCTCTTCTTTGCCTCAGTTTGTCTGTATTATAAGGTATGAATTGAATTAAGCTACAGTCTTACAGAAGAATTTTCTACCTACATCCACACCCACATCGGGTGCTCTAAAGCTCTTTAAACACACTTTCTTCAATTACATCTTTTGTCTCCTTGTGAGGTGTAGATGTTTATTTACTCCCCAGACTAATAACAAGTGACACTGACCAATAGTCCACTTCAGAGTAGAACATTAGTGATTACTTTGTGAATGAACTATTGTTCTCCAGACAAGAGACCAGAGACCATGGATATGAGCACCCATACAAATATGTACACATGACTTTTGAAAAAGATGCAAAAGTAATTTAGTGAAAGAAGAAATGGTGGAGGAGCAATCAAATCTACATAGGTGAAAAATTAACCTTGAACTAAGCCCCATACTATATCTATCTGTATCTAATCAACCTATCTATTGATCTATATGCTCAAATGGATAACAGATTCAAATGTAGACTGTGAGACTATTAAAATTACAGAAAACAAATAGGAAATGTTTATATCCTAGGGGTGAGTGAAATCATAGGCTTAACATCAAAACCATAATCCACAAGAAGAAAATAGATAAATTTGACATAAATTTAAATTAAAAACCTTTTTTGTGAATGACTTTAAGAAGATGAAAAGAAAAACTAGACTGAAAAAATATTTGAAAACTGCATATCTAACAAAGGACTAGTATCTAATATGTTTAGAGAACTCAAAACTTGCCAAACAATTCCCTTAGAAAATGGGTAAAAAATCATGAACAGAAATCTCATTTCAAAGAACATAAAATGCTAAATAAATACATGAAAATGTTTAAAATCATTAGTCATTAGGGAAATACAAATCACTGTATATCTATTAAAATGTCCCACATTAAAAAAATAGGCAGTGATTGAGATGGGGAGGTAATATGATGAAGAATGGAATTTCAAAGGGGAAATCGCGGGGGGGGGGAGGTATTACCATGGGATATTTTTTATAATTATGGAAAATGTTAATAAAAATTGTAAAAATAAAATAAATAAATAAATAAAAAATAAACAGAAAAAAATAGGTATCTGGGGTTAGAGAGATGGCTTAGCAGTTAAGAGCTTGCCTGTGAAACCTAAGGACCCTGGTTTGAGGCTCAATTCCCCAGGACCCACGTTAGCCAGATGCACAAGGGGATGCATGCATCTGTAGTTTGTTTTCAGTGGCTGGAAGCGCTGGCATACCTATTCTCAATCTCTCTCTCTCTGTCTGTTGCTCTCAAATAATTAATGAATTGAAAACAAGAGTGATCTGTTAAATATTAGTGAGATGTGGAAAAGTCGGATCCTTCCTATAGCACTGGTGGGAATATAAGATGTAAAGCTACTCTAGAAAATAATTCAATTATTTTAAAATTTATTTATTTACATGCATGTGTGCCTGGGTCTCTAGCACCTTCAAACAAATGCCCATCCAGCTTTACATAGGTGGCTGGGGGAACTGAACCTGGCCCTAGGCCTTGCAAGTAGGTACCTTTAACTGCATAGCCATTACTCTATCAGCTATTGTTTTGAGAGACAGGGTCTTCTGTAGCCCAGGCTGGCCTCAAACTTGGTAAACATCTGAGGCTGGTCTTGAATTATCTCTTTTTTAAAAATAAAAACTTTAAAATGTATTTTCATTTATGAGAGAGAGGCAGAGAGAGAAAGAGTATGGGCATATTCAGGCCTCTTGCAAATGAACTGCAGACATATGTACCACTTTGTGTGTCTGGCTTTACATGAGTACGAGCTAATTGAACTTCGGCCATCAGGCTTTACAAGCAAGTGTCTTTAACCTCTGGGCCATCATTCCAGATTTAAGGTCTTGAATTCTTGATCCTCCTGCCTCTACCTCCAAAGTGCTTGTATTATAGCCATGTATCATCTCACTTGGCTTTTTCCTTATAAAACTAAATACAAATTGCTATATAACCCAGAAGCTATATTCTTAGAAGACATTTATCTTATAGATATGAAAATTTACATTTGGATAAAAGTATGTGTACTAGTATCCAGAACACTTTCATTTGTAATAGCTCCAAACTGGATAGAATCCAAATGTCCTTCAACAGATAATGTTTAAACAGACTGGTATATTTGGTGCATGGATACCACCTGTGATAATATAAAGAGGGAACTACTGTTACATGGTACAACTCGGATGGATCTGTAGGCAATTATGCTGAATGACAAAACTAGCAACAAATCCTACCTACTGTATAATTCCATTCATAAAACTAGAGATGATTGAACAGTAGAAACGGGGAAATGATTAGTGGCTGCCAACACATAAGGATAAAGAGAGTGTAGTTTAGTTATCAAAGGGTAGAACAAAGCATTCTTATGGTGATGGGACTGTTTTAAAGACTGATAGTGGTGGTGAGTGTATGAATCTACCCATGTGTTAAAATTTCATGAAACTGAACACACAGACACAATTAGTATATGCAAAACTTGGTGAAATCTGAGTGAGATAGGCAGGCTATATCAATGTCAACTTCCTGATTTTATGAAGTGGGTCTCATTCTAGTTCAGGCTGACCTGGAACTTCCTCTATAGCTCAGGTTGGCCTTGAACTCATGGTGATCATTCTACCTCAGCCTCCTGAGTACTGGGATTGTAGGCATGAGCCACCACACTCCACATCAACATCAATTTCCTGGTCATCATAGTGTACGATGATGTACATATAGTACTGGAGGGATTACAGCAAACAGTAGATGTGTTCTGCTAATATTATTCCTTATAACCACATGTTGTAAAACAAGATTTCTCAAGATCAGGGAAAGCTCAGCAGCAAGCGGGGCCAGACACCATTCTGAGATGGGGCTGAGCACCAGTGTTGAGCATCAGGGCTAGACACCATTCTACTGTGGCTGCCTGGAAGTGAACATACCAGGGGAGATTGGTGAAGGTAGAGAAAACATTGATAAGACAAGATAGCTGACTGGCCACTGTGAGACACGCCACCTCTACAACATTTTCCAGGGCCCAGGAGAAATTGCAGAGGAAGTGGCGACATGAATACTGCTCTTATTACTAGCCTGGCAACAAGCTCCAGGGTGATAGTGACAGATACAGTGATCAGTCAAAACCCATTGAAGCAAAAATCCAGAGGCTACAGAGAACTCAACTTTAAATCACACTGGCCAAGTAGCCCACCATGGCTCAGGGAACACTGCAGAAGAGAAGGTGGAAAGATTCTAAGAACCAGAGAGAGTGGGTAGGAATACCCTGAGGCACAGTCCCTCCTACCCACCTGAATTGACTAAGACCTTTATGACCCCACAGAGGTAGGAGGTAGGAGGATTGCCATTAGTTTGAGGCCAGCCTGAGACTACAGAGTGTCTGGGCTAGAGTAAGACCCTACCTCCAAAAACCAAGAAAGAAAAAAAAAAGTTCCCCTTTCCCTACAATCTTGACAGCATATGTTGTCATTGATTTTCTTGATGATAGCCATTCTAACAGGGGTGAGATAAAATCTCAAAGTGACTTTAGTTTGTATTTCCCTGACAGCTAAAGATGTTGAAAGTTTAAAAAAATCTCTGTTGGCTGTTTGTGTTTCTCCTTGTGAGAACTGTCTGTTAATTTCAATGGTCCATTTATTGATTAGCAATTTTGCTTTGGGTGTTTAAATTTTATAGCTCTTTATATATTCCAGATTATCAGCTCCTGTCAGAGGAATAGGTGGCAAAGTTTTCCTCCCATCCTATAGGCTTTCTGTTCAATATGTCGATAGTTTCCTTTGCTATGCAAGTGTTGGATTTCATGTGGTCCCAATTTTGATTTTTGGTACTATTTCCTGTGCTATTGGAATCCTGTTCAGAAAGTTTGTATCTATACCTGTAACTGCCTTTGTATTGCCTATGTTTTCCTCTAATTTTTTTGTTTTATTATTTCTGACTTTACATAAAGGTCTTTGATCCATTTCGAAGTAATCTTTCTACGGAAAGAGAGATATGGTAAGGCACATGATTCCCAAGTTTAATAGAAGTGCTTTCAAAAGGTGGATGATATTGAGTAAAGGTGGAGGGAGGGTGTGGTGGTTTGATTCAGGTGTCCCCCATAAACTTAGGTGTTCTGAATGCTAGGTTCCCAGCTGATGGAGATTTGGGAATTAATGCCTCTTGGAGGCAGTGTATTGTTGGGGGCAGGCTTATGGGTGTTATAGCCAGTTTCCACTTGCCAATTTTTGGCACACTCTTGTGTTCCTGTTGTCCACCTGATGTTGGGCAGGAAGTGATGACCACCCTCTGATCATGCCATTGTTTTCCCTGCCATCATGGGGCCTCTCTCTCGAGGCTGTAAGCCAAAATAAACCTCTTTTTTCCCTCAAACTGCTCTGGGTTGGGTGATTTCTACCAGCAATATGAACCTGACTGTAACAGAGGGCTAATCAAAATCTAAGAGGAAACCTACTTTTTTGGATTATGGCACACCCAGAAGCCATAGATTGTTACTAGAAAAATTTTCAGTGCCAGGGATGGGATACTTTCCAATGAGTTGTTGGCCAGGGAGATCCCTGATGCCCCCCACCCCACAAACATTACAGGCCATTGGTGAGGTTCTTGGTTTCCCACCAGGAATAGATGGTAAGATACTATTGCTGAAGACTCCACATACTTGTGCTGCAAGGTCACTGAGAAATCCTGCTGGAGCTGAGCTGAAAACCTCCTCCATGTAGACCAGCTGACAGAAAGTTAGAAAAAGCTATGCTGCATGCAGTTACATGGGAGAGAGAGAAATCACCAGTGGAGATAAACAACAGTGGAAATTGCAAGCCTTAAATTTGGCCAGCTAGACCAAATGAGCCAATGGGTGCAATAGTGGCATGTCTGTTGTGGGGGAAACCAACCACTCTCTAATAGGACTGGAGGCCTGCTCCATGGAAAGGAATACATGCCTAATACTGAAAACTTATGATGGGGGATGTTATGAGTCCTAGAGGTGTAATGTCTGCTGGTGTCTGGCTAAATGTATATACTATGTTTAGCCAGCTGCCTGGTGAGCACTTCTCTTAATGTTCATATTCATGTATTAATGCTACTCTCACTTTGGGTTAGAGAAGCTTCTCTTTTCAGATGGTGGTGACCTTGGGATGACTCAAAAGGCACCATAGTGCAGAGGTGAAGTGATAGAGGCATGATCAACACTGAAATATCTCTATCACACCTTCCAAGGCTCAGGATCCATTGCAGAAAAAGTGGCAGAAACAATGTAAGAGGCAAAGGAAGGGTAGGCAATGCACTCTTCCAGACACAAAATTGCCTGAATATCCATGATCTTGCAGTGCCTGACACTACCTACACCAGACCATCATAATAGGAGGAAAAGATGATGATATAAAAATGAAAGAGAAACTGATTGAAAGGGGGAGGGTATATGATGGAGAGTAGAGTTGCAAAGACAAAGTATGGGGGAATTGCCATGGTTTATTGTGTATAATTATGGAAGGTGTCAATAAAAAAAATATATATGACCCAGCTACACCACCTCTAGGTATATATCCTAAGGACTCATCTCCTTACCTTAGAGATACTTATTCAACCATGTTTATTGCTGCTCTATTCACAGTAGCTAGGACATGGAACCAGCCTACCTGTTCCTCAACAGATAAATGGATAATAAAGATACACAATGGAGTTCTATTTAGCAGCAAAGAAAAGTGAAATTATGAAATTTTCAAGGAAACAGATGGATCTGAAAAGGATTATACTAAATGAGGTAACCCAGGCCCAGAAAGCTAAACATTGCATGTTTTCTCTCATATGTGGATCCTGGCTACAAATGTTTACACTTGTGTGTGCACTGGAACCAGAAATTGGTAGCAGAAGTCAGTAAGCTAGAAAAGGGTTATAAGGCAGGGAGGAGAGGGAAGGATTTCAGGGGATGATATTGTACATATGTAAGTAGAAGAGCAGATTACAGGGAGTGGAACCACCTAAGGGAGGCCAGGGGAAGAGATTGAGTAAAAGTAGGGTGAGGGGAGGGTCAATCAAAATTCAAGACATTGTAATTAAGACATAGGAAAGCCTACTCTTTTGGATAATGGCACATCCAGAAGTCATAGATTGTTATTAGAAAATTTTCAGTAACAGGGTTGGGATACCTTCCAGTGAGTTGTTGGCCAAGGAGGTACCTGTTGCCCCCAAAACATTATAGGATATTGCAAAGGCTCTTGGTTTTCCACCAAAACAGATGGTAAGACCCTATTGCTGAAGATGCCATATGCCTAGGTGGCAAGGTCACTGGAAAATCAAGCTGGGCCTCAGCTAAAAACCTCCTCCATGTAGACCAGCTGACTAAAAGATGGAAAAATCTGCACTGCATATAGCTCTATGGCAAACAGAAGTCATCAGTGGTGAAAACAGTGGACACTGGAAGCCTCAAATTTGGCCACCCAGGCCAAAAGACCCTACCTCAAAAAACAAACAAACAAAAAAATTGTTAAGTGAAAAAAAAGCTGGATGAAACTCCCAATTAATAGAATAAAAATGTGTTAATAAATAAATAAAAATAAAAATAAACTGACAGAAAATCAGTAGCATTTTAGGTAGGTCATATTTAGATGATTCATGCTCCCTGACATTTGGGTAAATAACAATTATTAAAAACAAGAGAGAATCCCTCACATCTGTGTAGTTTATTCATTTTATATTTTATTTTATTTTATTTGTTTTTTTGAGGTAGGGACTCTCTCAGTCTGGTCTAGGACTCAAAGTAATCCTCTTACTTCTGCCTCCTGAGTTCTGGGATTAAAGGCATGTGGCACCACCTAGGTTTATTTTATATTTAAATACAGCTAGGAATGTAAGCACAGACAAGAAAAGAACTGAAGCCAGAAAAGTAACTATGTGGTTTACTGTAAGGATAGATGCACCCCCAAATCTACAGTTTTAAGGATATTTTAATAATGTTCTCATAATTGTATCATCTATTTATTTATTTATTATTTATTTATTATTTATTTTGAGGTAGAATTTCACTCTAGCCCAGGCTGACTTGGAATCCATTATGTTGTCTCAGGGTGGCCTTGAACTCATGGCGACCCTCTATCTTTGCCTCACAAGTGCTAGGATTAAAGGTGTGCACCACCATGCCTGGCATAGTTGTATAGTATTTTTGAATTGACTTAAATTCATCATCTTTATCTAGCTCATGAAAGAAGGGATTCAGATTATTGTTAGTCTTTTTTACTTAAGATGGGTATTAACATACTTAGCAAATGTTTTGGTACCCTCTTAAAATCGAGTCAGAAGAGTTCAGAAGCAGTGTTCTTTCTCTTGCTAGTCATTGGTGCCTTCAAGTTTCTGGGTCCCCTCCCAGAAGCACAAGGTGCAGACTTAGATAACTTTAGGACTCATCACTGTTATGAATGGGCTGAATATTGCACCCCACCCCATTCACACACTGAAACCCTATGTCAATGTGTATTTGGAAATAATTAAGGTCAAATAAGGTTATATGGGTGAGGTCCTCAGCTAAGAGGATTACTACCACATAACAAAAGACTGATATCTCTCCCTCAGTATCCATGTGCACACCACAAGGAAAGGCCATGTGAGAAGGTGGCTATTTGCCTTCACCATGGAGATCATGCTGGTACCCTGATCTCAGACTTCCAGCATTTGCATCTGCGAGATGATTAAGCCACCCAGTACATGGTATTATGTTATAGTATCCTGCATGATAAGATAGTAAACAAGCTACAACTAGGTGGTTCTATATCATGAGAGGAAAATGCTGGTTAAATAGTAGAGTCTATTTGCTTTCTCTAGCATCTAGCAGGATGACCATCCTGACAGATACTTTCAGAGATGGAAGTCTTTGAGAATGGCTCTCAGTGGGAGTCTGCACCTTCACTAATTTTGGTTACTATAGAAGCTTCTTGAGATACAGGGTGGCAATCCCATTGCACACAGTCTTTCTTTTGTGTGTGTTAGAAATTGTTGCATAACTTTTCCTGGGCAGACAAAACTCTATTCATACCAGGTAGGACACTAACATTAAAGAAGCAATCCAGGGCTGGAGAAATCAACTCAGTGTTCATGGTGCTTTTCTGCAAAGCCTCACAACCCGGGTTTGATTCTCCAGTACCCATGTTAAAGCCAGATGCACAAGTGGTACCTGTATTGGAGTTTGTCTGCAGAGGTTGGAGGTTCTATGTCTCTCTGCTTATAAATAAAAAAAACAAAAACAAAACAAAACAAAACAAAATCCCACCCAAGTGTAGCTTCTTGAACTAGTGAGTTCACTATGATTACTTACAGGAGCACAGATAAGTGGGGCAGCTGCATCATTGCAAAGCCCATCTACCCAGCACCAGCATGGGCGATGACTCATGAACGTTGCCTCCCTGGAGCTCTCTGCACAGCTTGCAGACAGTCAGCTAGTCAGTGTCTCCTTTCCCCAGCAACTGTGACTGCTTTTGTAACCTTGGGGAGAGGCCTTGTGATTCTTCTAAGTTTCAGGAACTTCTGGAATCTGGAAAGCTGTATCTAAGAGGAGTCTCCCTCTTTCCTGCAGTGGGGAATACTTCAATTCAGAAGAAAGAGCTGCACAACAGCAGCAGGCAAAGGATCAAGTTATACTGACAAGAGTTGAGGGAAAACAGAGAGAATGATTGCTTCTTTTCCAAACCACTAACAGTGGAAGCTAAACATTGTCAGGTTTCAGTGGAGAGCAACCAGATCAATTCCTAAGCAGTGCTTCTCAGATTCACAGGCACACACATCACCTGGGGAGCTAAAAGGAAGTTCTCATTCAGTCTGTCTGAGGAGGGACCAGACTTGGCCTGATGCCTGGCACTAAAATCATTTACTAATATTTGCTGAAGGGAATTAATGAGGATATTGGGTATGAGAATACATTTTATAGATTATTTTTCTGTTAGAGTTAGCTCCTAACTACAACCCAAATGGATAAAAAGCAAACCATAATTAAACATGTGTTTAGTACTTTGAAGTTTGCATGTACTTATTTAATATAACAGCTTGTTTTTCATTCTTTAAATTTTATTTTATTTATTTGAAAGAGAGAGGCAGATAGAGAGAGTGGGGGGTGTCAGGGACTTCAGCTGCTGCAAATGAACTCCAGAAGCATGTGCTACCTTGTACATCTGGCTTACATGGGAACTGGGGAACTGAACCTGGGTCCTTAGGCTTTACAGGCAAGCACCTTAACCACAAAGCTATCTCTCCAGCCCAATTTTCATTCTTACTATAATCTTCTCAGAAAGAGTGGTCATTATTTTTTTGTTATGGCTGTAAAAGCAAAGTCACTAGATGTCAAGTTGACACTGCAACACAGGTCTTCTGACTGCCAGGATTTTTCCTGCTATACTTTTGAACAAAGTGAAGACTTGACTAAAGTGCTTATGCGACTTTAAGCTTGAGATGTTGATGTCGCTATTTTTCTATAATTGCTATGTATTTGGCATAAAAGAACTAATACGTGAAATATGTAAGTATGGGGTGATATGTGGAGAAGGCATGTCAGAATAGATCTCGAGTTCTATTTAGGTTGCTTGGACAAAGAGACAGCCACTGAAGGGGTCTACACCAACCTCAGCTTCCCCTAGATTCAGAGATTTATTTCTCTCACCAGGTCAACCTCCCACAGCCCCCATGCTCTCCAGGCATTGGGACCTGGTGTCCCATTTGGCTTCTAGTCAGTTGGCAGCCTGGTCCAGCAAACCTGACTCACCATACTTCAGACACAGTTATTTTCATGCTTTTCCTGAAAGAAAGCGACATAAGGGGTAGGGGTTTCTACACCTGCACTCAGACCTGTAGGATGTGCAGCACAACACCCAGGGCCTGGAAAACCTTGGGATTACGGAAGACACTTCTTCCTATCTTGTTGACCCTGACTTTAGAAATGGCCCTAATAAAACCTATTCCAAAAACCCATGTCTCATGATAGTGGAATGCATTTGAGCCTTTGTACAGCAGGTGGTGATCCCAAGATAACACTTTAACTTGCAGAAAAGGTGTGTAACTGGTTTTATACTTTGATCTCAGCTTTCTCTTGTCATTGCACACTTTCCTACTTGTCATAAACATTTCTCCTATGGCTTTCCCCAAAGCATAACATAGTGCTAGGTACTGAACAGACTTATTTTTTCTCATTTTTTAAAAACATTTTCCATGATTATAAAAAATATCCCCTGGTAATACCCTCCCTCACCCCCTTTCCCCCTTTGAAATTCTTTTTTTTTTTTTTTTTTTTTTTGAGGTAAGTTCTCTTTCTATCCTAGGCTGACTTGGAACCTACTCTGTAGCCCAGGCTGGTCTTGAACTCAAAGCAATCCTCCTACTTCAGTTTCCTGATTGTTAGAAAAATAAGGTAGGAGCCAGCACACCAAGCCAGATTTTCTTTTTGAAGCCAATTTTTGATCTGTATAATTTGACTTCTCTCCTAACCATCTCTGTTCAGTTATTGTGATTAATTCTGGAATATTAAGAGTTGGGTGATAGCATTCCTGCTAGTATGTTTGTGAGTAACAGCATTCCAGAGGCCACTGCAGGTAAGTGGGAGGCTGTGGATGTTTAATTTATGAAAAACCCGTATGTTGAAAGCTCCATTTCCACAGAAATGCCCTGTAGAATCTTGGTGGAGCAAGCCACAGTCCAGTCTCTGCAAACCCAACGTGGTGAGGTTTCCTACCTGAGAGCAGTAAGGAAGAAGGCCAGCTCCATCCCTGAGGGAGGCAGAGAAAGTTTAAGATGCTGTCAGGATTGTTTGCATATCAAGGGGAAGAAATTCTGACCAAAAACTTCCCAAGGTATGGGCATGACAGCATTTTTAGGTATGAGCTCACCCTGTAGACATCTGAGCAAGAAATATTTATTCACATACATATTATCACTTGAGGACAGGGTGTGTGTGTGCACATCTATAAGTATTTATAATTGATCTGAACCTTGGAATGGAAGTGTAAGTGGTAGACAGTATTGTGATCAGAACTCTATGCTTATGGCATTGGGGTTCTAGGTTTAGCTTTGCCATTCTTTTTGTTTCCCCTGCCTCTCCCCTCCCCCACCGTGTGTGTGTGTGTGTGTGTGTGTGTGTGTGTGTGTGTGTGTGTATGCATGCATATGTCTGTCTCTCTTGCACTTTTGGCTTTTGAGATAGGATTCCACTCTTCAGCTCAGGCTACCCTTGAACTTGTGAGCTTTCTATCTTAGTACTTAGTACTCCTGAGTACTGGGATTACAGGTGTAAACCACAATGCCCAACTCATGTCCTTGTCTCTGAAGACCTTTGGCAATGTATTTAAACCCTATAAATCTACTTGTAAAAAAAAAGTAGTGGTGGTCCACGCCTTTAATCCCAGAACTCGGGAGGCAGAGGTAGGAGAATTGGCATGAGTTTGAGTCCACCTTGAGATTACATAGTGAATTCCAGGTTAGCCTGGGCTAGAGCAAAACCCTGCCTAGAAAAACAAACAAACAAACAAACAAACAAAGCAAACAAGAAAACAAACAAAAGCCCCGACTTTGTTGTCCAGGTGCAAGGTCAGGACAGCTGAGGTCCTACCAAATGACAGAGCTCACTAATCACTGGTTCTAACAACAGAATCTGTGCCGGAAGTGCTTTCATTCTTCCAGAACTTGATGTGCCCAGATCTTGTTTTTCTCTGGATTACAGCATTTCCCCCTGGTAAAGTTACGGGAGAGTTGGAGGCAATGTGTCACCTGGGCTCAGTTTCTCACATGGGGGTACGGGCTCACTGAGCTGAGGAGTTCAGCTTTCCGTGTTCCCTTCCTCCGCTCGCCAGTGCCCCCTACCCCTGCACCCACACTCTACAACCTCTGGCTCCATTTTCACTTTCATTCAATGTAAACTTGGTCCCATATATTTTTAGATTAATGTACTCTGTGCCCATGGAATTTGATTACCAGGTTTTATTTCCCCATCACCATTTTAGACCCCATCTTTGTAGCTGAGATTCTCAACTCAGACCAAGCCCATACCTTTGATGGGTATTTAGGATGAAGGCAGGATCCTATGATATCCTTCTGCTAGAGTATAAAAGCAAAGAGATGCAGATCTGTTTGCTTTATTGACTTATCTCTACTTTCATCTGTCTCTTGGTCTATCTTGGTCCCATATTATCTCTTTCTTTAAATGGTCCCAAGTTACCTTGCTGTACTAAAGAAGTTAACAATGTCCTGTCTCTCTCAAACGTGTTCTGATTTAGAAGATGTATTGTAGGATTACCCTACCTCATAGAAATGGTATCTGTCTTTTGAAATATAGAAAAGATGGTAGGTTACAAGGTAAATATTTTTCACCACAGTACAATAACAAGAATTATGACGAGAGTCATAGATTGAAGTCTTAAGTTCCAGAAATGGTGCTTCCAAGAGTGGTTTTCACTCCCTAGCCTACAGTACAAACTGGAATGTGTTTTTGTCATAGCACATAATGTTTTGGAAAGCTTGAGGGAAGTGTGCTACACAGTTTACATTTTATGTGGTCAATCCTTGCTCAATGGCATAAACGTCAGCAAGCTAAAAAGACTCTAGGGAAACACATACACACATATCACATGTTTCTGGTGCTTGTGAAACCTTCTCTTTTTTATTTCTCACCTCACTTTGTGCTGTTGGGTAGAATGCCTCTTCTACATGAGGTGTGAATGAGAAACCTAATAATATCCTGAATAAGAAGGAACTGCCAGAGCCTGTTCCTCCTAGAACTGTGCAGCCATGTTTAGACATGACAGAGAGAAAGCATTCAAGGAGCTGGGAGGAGAGTTTCCTGGCTGTGTTAATGTCAACTCTCTCTACATAAACAGAAGAGACATGAACAGGTGTAAGTGCCACATACCATCAAGCCACATCAGTGACACAGGACCACAGTGGATACCAAGAGACAATGCACACATGTGGCTCACAAGAGCTCCCTGCAAATGGAATATTGCCTTCAAGTAAACATTCAATGGTCCCAAGGCAGACCATTTATCAAGTTCATAATTTCTCATTTCTTCCAGAGAGCAACATGCTTTTGTCATTACTTTTACTATGCACCATGTGTTAGCCCACTCCTTCCTTCCCCTGTTTTAAGAAAGGGCACAGTGCACAAGAAAGGCAGTAGAAAATGCTGCCACCTGGTTACATGACTGAAAAAGAAAGGAAGACACAGTGGCAGGAGAGTGAAAAAGGAGCAGGAAACAACAAGTGCCTACTTTTTCTTCTTCATCTTCTTTGTGTAAATGATGTATACATTCATGTTCATGCCTGTGTGCTTGCATGTTGGCAGGTGCACATGCACAAGTGTGCATTTGCATGTGGAGGCTAGAGGTCATCATCAGTGTCTTCTTTAATCACTCTCCACCCTATTTTTTTAAATTTTTTTAAAAAAATTTATTTATTTGAGAGCGACAGACACAGAGAGAAAGACAGATAGAGGGAGAGAGAGAGAATGGGCGCGCCAGGGCTTCCAGCCTCTGCAAACAAACTCCAGACGCGTGCGCCCCCTTGTGCATCTGGCTAATGTGGGATCTGGGGAACCGAGCCTCGAACTGGGGTCCTTAGGCTTCACAGGCAAGCACTTAACCGCTAAGCCATCTCTCCAGCCCGCCACCTTATTTTTTGACACAGTGTCTTCACTGAATCTTGAGCTTGGTGATGTGCTAGACTAGTTAGCTAGTTGGTTCCAGGGATCCTCCTGTCTCTACCTCAGTGCTGGGATTACAGGCATCAGCCACCATGCCAAGATTTTAATGTGGGTGATGGGGATCCAAACTCTGGTCCTCATGCCTGCCTATCTGGCAAGCATTTTACCAATTGAGTCATCTCTCCAGACCCCTAACATTTCTTCTTGATCAGCTGTCTAGCAGTAGCCTAGCCAGATTATATAGGAAGTAATGAAGAAAAAATTAGTTCCTACCTTTTCATTAAAGCAATATCCAACTTCAAGATTAAAGAAATCTCTCAGACATAAGGCATTTTAACTTACATCTGGTTACAGAGTGATTTATAATCAGCTCCAGATTATTTGTCTTTGACATTCTACCTACTCACATATTTGCATATTCAGAAGCTGTATGAACATAAAGACATTAAAATGAAACCCACTGTATATTACAGTAGAATGACATGTAATTTATTCATATAACCGACAGATAGGCAGTACTCAAAATTCATTTAAATAAGCAAGTGATTACACAAACATCTATTAATACTAAAATTGATAGTCCGAAAGTATAAAATACCATGGCTATGAAATACCATGGTAAATACTATTCAACAGACTACAATCATAATTCCAAACTAAATTACATTTTTGAAATGATTATTAGCAATTTTGGAATGCACTCTTTAAATTTCAAGCAACTTATTTCCACGGATACAAGACATAGTCATTAGTTTCAAGAAAATTTTCACAGTGACATAGCTTAGGTTCATGTGTTGCAACACATTTGCTTCTTAGTTTTCGTTTTTAATATTGCCTGTCAACACAGAAGACAAATCAGTGAGCACTCAATTCCCCAAGTAAAGATGCTTGAATCAGAAGAATGCTAGGGAGTAACTGAGTTCAGCAAAAGGCAGGCAGTGGAAAACCTTTTGCAGCTTTTTGAAAGATGTTTCTTCTTTTCTGAGGTGACAAGCATCATAAAAATATTTAGACATCCAAGCCAGTAAAATAATGGGAAGAAAATAAATTGCTATCCAGATGACTATGAGACTACTGCAACTAGGATTAAGTTACAATACAGTTCTACAGTACTTCACGCAAAAATGGCTCCTACCTGGAGTTACTTCTTTGCAAGCCTCATTACATTTTTTTTTTTTTTTTTGAGGTGCTCAGCTTTGTTTGAAGGAAGAGTTTGGCTTATCATGTGTCTGTCTGTATTCCATTAAGGTTTTAAACTTTATCAGAATGAGGACCAATCATGAACTTGGTCTGAAAAGCTAGCAGCAGTCATCATGAAACACATCAATAAATGAAAAGGGTTTCACAGAACAGGATTTGGCTAAGCCTCTTACATACAAATTAAGAAATGCACACCTTCAATGTTGAATTATGCGGAGGAGGAAAAAAATTTAAAAAAATAGAAAACTTTCTCCATACCTGGGTGTGAAGGCAAGATGTAACACTGCATAATGCCACAATGTGAGCAGTCATTGGAGAACAGATACTTCAGAAATAGTGGTATCTGGGGATCTTGGGATTATGACCAAGAGATGAAAATACTATACCAAAGGGCATGCATATAATCACTGTGTTCATTCAGTGGGTGAGCTGTGACCTAAGCAGAGATCTAACACAACAATGAGGCAGTGTCCCAGGGTATCCATTATGATCAGTATGGGCAACTACATGTTGATTAATCCTTCCGAGGCAGCAAAATGTGGGCACAGGGCCATGTCTGGGTTTTGCAGCTGTTTTATGATTCTTTTGCGGAACTTCTCCCGCACACGATTAAATTCCATTATATCCATGGGGTCCTCTTCAATCCAAAACTTGTGAAATTCATGCATCAAATAGCCTATTAGGGATAAGACAATGTTAAGACTTTAAGAGAGAAGCCCTTAATCATACCCAACATCAATCTAAACAGTCACCATGGAGTTTAAAGGAGACATAAAAATTTAGCAAGTATGGTTGTTTAAAATTATTCTTTACGACCAGTAGAGTAGAAGCTATCAATTTTTTTTTTTTGTGTGTGTGTGGTTGGTATTAGGAATAGTAGCAATTCCAGGAAGCAGGAAGATGAATCAATTCTGTCATCTCTTAAATATGAAACACAATGGGAAAATATTCTGAAAGGCCAACAATGACTCCTTCATCTTTCCTCTCCTAATTAAATTACCATCACCTTTCACAATTACTCCTTTCAAAATTGCTCCACTCTGCCTTCCCCCTTGATATTCAATTTATCCAAAGTTTTAAATTACCCTGAGAAATCAAACAAATGTATTCTGACAGTCTATTATGAAACAACAGTAATTGTAAATCAAGTCTGAACCACACAGACTGGTCATAATTGCTAATCACACTTCCTTGCTCTGAAGTACAATTTCATATTCAGATGCTTCTGTGGTTCAGAGACCTTATCTGTCAACATTCTGCACTGGGAGAATTTCTATAACAAATGTTAAGTATCTGATGCAAGAATCTGTTCATTGCTCTCTGTTCACCACTGCGCCCCTTTGTCCATCATGTCTGGTTGTTTTTACTTACATTTAGAATATTCAAAATGTGAATATTTCCTTAAAAAAGGCAGTACCAAATATTTGTACATAGTAAACCCTTTGCAAGGGTAGTATTTACTTATTAGAAAAAAGATTTAAGGCAATAATCTTTGTTTTGTTTCCCAGGGTAGGGCCTCACTCTAGCCCAGGCTGACCTGGAATTCATTATGTAGTTTTAGAGTGGCCTCGAACTCATGCTGATCCTCCTACCTCTGGCTCCCTAAATGCAGGGATTAAAGCCATGTGCCACAAGATAATTTAAATTTTTTATTTATTTATTTATTTTTGTTTTTTTGAGATAGGGTTTCAGTCTAGTCCAGGCTGACCTGGAATTCACTATGTAGTCTCAGGGTGGCCTTGAACTTAGTGATCCTCCCACCTCAATCTCCCAAGTACTAGGATTAAGGGCATGTGCCACCACACCGGGCTTAAGAACTCAGTCTCTCAAGTGTAGGAAGAAAGGAAGAGAGAGAGTAATTATTTACATTTATTTGGGGTTGAGTAGTTTTATTGGGTTGACTCTTTCTTTCTTTTTTATTTTTTGGTTTTTCAAGACAGGATCTTACTCTAGCCCAGGCTGACCTGGAATTCACTATGTAGTTCCAGGGTGGCCTCAAACTCATGGCAATCCTCCTACCTTTGCATCCCAAGTGCTGGAGTTAAAGGCGTGTGCCACCACATCCATTTATTTATTTATTTATTTATTTATTTATTTATTGATTGATTGGGGAGGAAGAAGGAGAGAGAATGGGCATACCAGAGCCTCTAGCCACCACAAATGAACTCCAAACACATGGCTACCATGTGCATATGGCTTATGTGGGTACTAGGGAGATGAACTTGGGTCCTTGGGCTTCATAGCCAAGTGCCTTAACCACTAAGCTATCTCTCCAGCCCTCTATTTGGTTTCATTTGGGTTAATTATTTCTATTTCTTTTAGAACTGGTCAGTTTTAAGCCCACACTCACAGTAATGGATAAACCTGTTTTGAATGATTCCTTTATTCAATTTTTTTGGCATGTATATGTATAGTATGCATATGTGTGTTTTCATGTTTTTATGTGTGTGGCACATATGTGTGTGTGTGTGCACATGCATGTGGAGGCCAGAGCTGATGCAGGTGTTCTCCTCAGTCACTCTCCACATTATTTTTTGGGAGACAGGGTCTCATACTGAACTCTGAATTTACCTAAAAGCCAGAGATCTACCTGTTTCCACCTTCCCAGTGTTGGGATTACAGGTGCTTGTTGTGCCCAACACTTAAAAAAAATAGTTTGTTTATTTATTTGAGAGAAAGAGAGGAAGAGAGACAGGAAGAGAAAGAAAGAATGGGTGTACCAGGGCCTCTAGCCACTGAAAACAAACTCCAGACACATGTGCCTCCTTGGAACTCAGGTCCTTAGGCTTTGCAGGCAAGCACCTTAACCACTGAGATATGATGGCGAGCCAGCCCATGCTCAACATTTAAAAAAATTGTTTATTTTTATTTATTTATTTGATAGCGATAGAGAGAGGAAGAGGCAGAGAGAGAGAGAGAGAGAAAGAGAAAGAGAGAATGGGCACGCCAGGGCCTCCAGCTACTGCAAACAAACTCCAGATGCGTGCACCCCCTTGTGCATCTGGCTAACGTGGGTCCCGGAGAATTGAGCCTCGAACCGGGGTCCTTAGGCTTCACAGGCAAGCACTTAACCATTAAGCCATCTCTCCAGCCAATGCTCAACATTTTTATGTAGGTTCTGGGAATCTGAATTCAGATCTTCATGCTTGTTCCATGAGCACTTTACCCAGAGTCATTTCCCCAGGCCTTCTTTTAACATTTCTGATGGAGGCACACATCATCCTCACTCAGCTGGCCTCTTGGTGACACAAGCCAGGGCTGACTACCAGGAGACTCCAAATCAATGTCTGTATGACATCAGGACCCACCTCATCTGTCTCTGCTTCTCTGGTACTTGGACATCTTGCCCTGGGCCATATCTGGCCTTTAATGTCTCTAGCAATAACACTGAGAGTTTCAAGAAAGATGGCCTGATTCACTTTTGGTTTTACATAAGTCTTTGCTATGTAGCCCTGAGCAGTCCTCCTACTTTAGCTGAAGGCTGATTCTTACAAAGTTCTTCCTCAAGTTGGACCTAACTCTTTTGCCCCATATTTCATGGACAAATTTGATCCCTCCCTGAGTCTGGCATTTGAGGTACTTTGTACCTAGCACCCAGCTCTTCATGTTAGGAATCCCTGTCTCTCCTTGTGGTTTCTCATGTGCTGTGTTGAGGTCCCACTGTCCTTGTTGTTTCAGTGCATGACAGCAACTTGTTTCGTGTGATCCCAGCATCTTATTCGACCAAAAGAAGTCAATTATCCATCCATTACAATGAGTGGGCAAACACCCAAGATATCCCAGCAACAGTATGGAGTAATTGTTAACAATGAAGAGCCACCAAGACTCAGCCAAACATCATTTAGTAAGATGAATCTTGCATTACTCAAGTCTGAAACCTTTGGTCTAGAAAATGGCATCTTTTTTACATTCCCTAGGCTTTTTTCTGGATATTTCAGCTTAATGATTCTAAAAGAAATTAATGATAATCCATAAAGAAGGCTAATATTTTTCCTGTCTGTTCTTTGAGTTCAAATACACATACTTGAGTTATTTTGTTAGGCGAGCCAGATTTCTCATACTATGAATTAAAGTCATCCATGATTCATCTCATTAATATCTCAAAAGTGATAGCATTTTTACACCTATTGACAGTGATATAGATACCGTGAGAAATCTTTATATAACTGATTTTAATTGTACATATTTATAGGCACAGTGTAACAATTTGATGTATGTATACAATGCAGAATAATTAAATTGGGATGTAGAGCATTTATATTCCCTTTAATAAAGAATTCAATTTTATTTTTTCTTTTCTTTTCTTTTCTTTTTTTTTTTGTTGTTTGTTTGTTTTTTTCAAGGCAGGGTCTTGCTCTGGCTCAGGCTGACCTGAAATTCACTATGTCTCAGGGTGGCCTCTAAATCACAGCAATCCTCCTATCTCTGCCTCCCAAATGCTGGGATTAAAGGTGTGTGCCACCACACCTGGCTCATTTTTCTTTTAAAATATGTACTATTGTGTGCATGTCCATATGTGGGTGTATAACTTGGGTATGCATGCATGTGTGTGCACATGTGTATAGAGGCCAGAGAACAACCTTAGGTATCATTCTAGGTTATGCTGTCCACCTTTTCATAGGACAGGGCCTCTCAGTGGCCTGAAGTTCACTGACCAGGTTATACTGGCTGGCAAGTGAAGTGAGCACCATGGGTCATCCTGTCTCTGCCTCCTCAGATACCTCTTCTAGTGACTAAACTCAGCTTTTCAGGCTTGTGAGGCAAGCACTTCACTGAATGAGCTCTCCTTCCCAAACCCAAAGTTCACTTTTTTGTAGTATACATTAAAATGTTCACATTTTAAGGTTGGGAATAGCTCTCTTTCCTTGCATGCTCAAGACCTTAGGTTCGATCTCCAGTCCTGCAAAATACTAATAAATCACTGGGTATAGTGGCGCACACCTTTAATCCCAGCAATTGGGAGACTGAGGTAGGAGGATGGCTATGAATTTGAGGGCAGCCTGAGAATACATAGTGAATTCCAGGTCAGCCTGGGCTAGAAAGAAACCCTCCCTCAAAAAAAAAAGCAAAATAAGTAAATACATAAATAAAATATATCAAGCAGAAAAATTGTACAACCAGGAACTGCAATAAAAATAAGACGTAATAGATACTGGATGTGTGGCACACTTACACAACATTCTGTTTTAGCTGGGTATGGTGGCACACACTTTTAATCCCAGCACTTGAGCAACTGAGGTATGAGGATTGCCATGAGTTTAAGGCCAGACTGGGCTACACAATTAGTTCTAGGTCAGCCTGGGCTTAGTGGTTAAGGTGCTTGCCTGTAAAGAGAAAGGACCCAGGTTCCAATCCCCAGGACCCACGTAAGCCAGATGCACAAGGTGATGCATGCATCTAGAGTTTGTTTGCAGTGGCTGGAGGCCCTGGCACACCCATTCATTCTCTTTCTTCCCCCCCCACCGCCTCTTTCTGTCAAATAAATAAATAAAAGCCATATTTACATACATACATACATATACAAACACACACACATATAGTATATATCTATATCTATATCTATATATATCTATATATATGCCAGTATGTTGGGCTTACCTCAAAAATAAAGTAAAATAAGAAAACAGTTCACTTTTAGATTATAGATGAGTGTCTCCCATGCCTGGTTTTACACAGTGCTAGGATTGAACCCAGGGCCTCATGAATGCTAGGCAGGCATTCTACCAACTGAGTATATCTCTAAAATTATTTACCATTTTAAAATCTCGTATTTTTGTATTTGTTTTTAATTTTTTTCAAGGTAGAGTCTCACTATAGCCTAGGCTGACCTGGAATTCACTATGTAGTCTCAGAGTGGCCTTGAAGTCATGGTGATCCTCCTACCTCTGCCTCCTGAGTGCTGGGATTAAAGGCGTGTGCCGCTGTGCCTGGTTTAAAATCTTACTTTTATACACTGGCAACTCACTGTATATGCATATGTGTGTGTATATATATATATATTTTGAGAGAGAGTCTTATATCCATAGCTGGCTTTGGACTCACTATATAGTCAAGCATGACCTAGAACTTCTGATTCTCTTGCCTCTACCCCCTGTGGGTTAGAATTTTAGTCATTTGCCATTAAGTTCAGTTTTATGGGAGGTAGTGATTGAACCCAGGGCTTTGTGCATGACAGGCAAGCATTCTAGCAACTGAGGTATACCCCTAGCCCCTGGCAACTCACTATGAAGGTGATGTAACATGTCACAGAGTTCTAGAAGAATTCAGACTCATTTGTTTTCTCTATCTTTCCATCTTATCCATGATTATGGAAAACCGCCTTGAAAGGTTCTCACATACCAACATCATTCCAGGCACTTCTTGTTACAGCTATGAATCCAAACTATAAGACTTCCTGGGCCTCTCTATCTGATCAGAAAAATAATATGATTGCAATCCTAATGCAGAAATGGTGACCTGGCTTCTAAGCTTTATATTACAATCATAAAACTCCATTCATTTATATTACATTACAGGGTGTTTAAAAATTCATTTGACCAATTGTCTAGTTGACCCATCAACCACTTAACAAATATGTAACAGATACAGCGTTAGGTACTGAGGATGAGGTAAAAGATGGAGTTACTGTGTTCCTAATTCTCTCTAGGAGAAAGAGAGGTAGGTCCACAATTTCATCTGAGGCTTTATTCACTAATGCAGCTGATAAAGTGGTGTGGGAAGGACAGGGGGAAAGCAGAGGCCACTTTACTGCATGTAGTATCCAATTTCACTCACACACCAACATTGTGGGGGAGTCAATGCAGATTTTCCATCTCTATTTCACAGATGGGGAAACTGGTTCAGACACGACACTCAAAGTGTGCACAATTGCACAATTAGAACAAGAAGCCAGGATGGGATCCAGATGTCTGTCCAGCATTACATCCCAAGGCATGCTATTCCTCTGCTGCTTGCTCTTACTCAGTGGTTTCTTCTTCTGAAAGTCAAAGAAAAGATAATTCCTGTCCTGTCTGGTCACTGTGCTTTCCTCTTCTCACTAAGCTAACCTCACACAGTACCTTGCATGCTCAGTGGAGCTTTAGATTAAATGAAATTTTTGTTACATACTGCCTTAATAGCTCAGCGTTCCCTGAGTAAGACTGTAAAGTCAGAATGAGAGAGCCATTACATTCTTCCATCCCGATGAAATACTTACTTTGAATACTAATTCAGCTTGCCATCTCAAGCCTGCAGCAGTTTATTGCTGCTTAAATGTGTCTTGGTTTTGCTTCACTGCATCCAGTTAGCAGAGAGCAGAGACATGAGCAAGGACACAGATAACTGTAAGAACATTGCAGAGGAGTTACACAGAACTGACCAGATCCAATGGAGGGAAAGGGAATATAGTTCAGTGTTCCTCCTCCAAAGCCTCTGGAGCCCTGCTACCTATAACACAATCCCAATAGTGAGAGTGCTGATGCCTCAGAAACTTGAAGAATATCTTGGGAAAAAAGTCATTCTGTTTCTGCTGGGTTAAGATTCTCTTTGAAAAATATCAATCCAGGCCAAGGCTACATCATTCTTCCAGATCAACTAGACAATCTTTTCCTTAGCAAAGAATATTATTTAATAGTTTAGTCTCTGATTCAGCCATCCATCCACCCACCCACCCACATTATCATTACTGAGAACTTACTCTGTACTAGACTGAGGATATGGAAATAAACAAAATAGTTATTCTTGCCCTAAAATGTCAATTCTCTTTCCTGGGAGATGACCCTTACAGTGTGATTCATTTTTTTTTAAATCTCCCTAGAGCTGTTAAAAATTTGAGATCACTCAGTGGTTAAAAATACTTGCTGCACAAGCTAGACAACTGGAGTTTGGATCCCCAGAACCCATATAAAACTAGAGGCAAGGCAAGTGGTACATGTGTCTCATGGCAATGGGAGGGAGGGGTGTAGTCAGGAAAATCCCAAAGCTCACCAGCTTGCTAATGGCAAACAACAAGAGACTTTACTTCAAAGAAGTAGAAGACAAGGAACAACACCCCAAGGTTGTTCTCTGACCTCCACATACGCACCACAGCATACACACACACACAGAAAATCTCTAGCTTGAGTTCTTCTAGCCTTTCAGAGAACCAGAGCCTTGTATTAAAATATTCATTTTGGAGATGGAGAGATGGCTTAGCGGTTAAGTGCTTGCCTGTGAAGCCTAAGGACCCTGATTCAAGGCTTGAGTCACCAGGACAAGGGATGTATGCGTCTGCAGTTCATTTACAGTGGCTGGAGGCCCTGGCATGCCCATTCTCTCTATATATATCTGCTTCTTTCTCTCTCTGTCACTCTCAAATAAATAAATCAAAATAAAAAATATTCATTTTGCATGTGTACATGAATATGTATGTGTGGGTGTATGTTTATTCAGGTGTGAGTGAATGTGTATATATGGGTACACATACATGTATGTACACATGTGTGGTTGCCAGAGGACAACCTTGAGAGTCCTCCTCAGGCACACTGTCTACCACTTTCTTTTCTCTTCAACCTTTTCTTCTCTCTTGAGACAGATTTCCTGCTTTCTGGATCCATTTATTTACATATTTATTTATTCAGAACTGTTCTCTGTTTTTGTAAAAACAATGTCTTTCAGAAGTTTCCTGGTAAAGGTACAGGAAAGTAAAACACTTATGTCTTTGCATTTAAAAACCCTATCCTAGGTGCTGGAGAGATGGCTAAGTGTTTAGAGGTGCCTTCTTATAAAGCCCATGATAGCCCATGTTTGATTCCTGAGTACTACCATAAAGCCAGATGCACAAAGTGGTGCATGCATCTGGAGTTCATCTGCAGTGGCAAGAGGCCTTAGTGTTCCCATAATCTCTCTCATAAAAAAATAAAAATATTTAAAACTATATTCATAAAAAGTGTATCCATGGGCTGGAAAGATGGCTTAGCAGTTAAGGCACTTGTCTGTGGAGCCCAAGGATCCAGGTTTGATTCCCCAATACCCATGTAAGCCAGATGCACAAGGTGGTGCATGTGTCTAGAGTTCGTTTGCAGTGGCTGGAGGCCCTGGCATGCCCATTCTCTCTTTCTCTGTACCTGCCTCTTTCTCTTAAATAAATAAATAAAATTTAACTTTAAACAGTTTATTCTATTTCAATTCTCAATCAATATGTCAAACTGAGAATAAGATCAAACTGGAAATCATATTTTCTTTATATTGTCATAATTTTGTGGGCATTATGTCATTGTCTTCTATAACATAATGCTCCTCTTGAGAAGTCCAATGTCATCTTGATTCCATGGTTTCCATGTAATAGTTTTAGAAATTGTCAGAATCATCTCTTTTGACTGTCATAAAATCTGACAATGACATAGACTTTGATGTGTGTCTATTTTAATCTATTGTGTTGGTGCTTATTAGTTTAAATATGAAAATCCTTCTTTCAGTTATAAATTTTCTTAAGTTAACTTTTGGTTCTTCTCCCTTAGTTATCCCTTTTCGTGACCCTCTCATTCTTTGGATAGGAGTTGTCCCAGAATGGTCTTTTGATGCTTCAGCCTTTACCCTTTTTCTTTTTATCAGTTTTTTTCGATCTACTTTCTGGGCAAGTTTTTCAACCTTATCATCTAATATTCTTGTGGATTTCATTTTTGTCAGAACATAGACCTGACAGTATCCCTGCACTGATGTAAGAGCTGTTTCCTTCAGTGTCAAGCCAAGCTAGATGATAGATCAAAGAGACACAGTTAGACCAGAAGTTGACACATCGCATATTATGCAAGAACTGAAAAAGAGAAACATCTATGATGCCTGGAAATGTAAGTGCAGGTTTTAAAAATTTATTCATTTATTTGAGAGAGTAAGAGAGGGAAAGGGGCAGTCACACACAGAGGGAGGGAGGGAGGGAGAGAGGGAGAGAGAGAGAGAATGGGCATGCCAGGGCCTCCAGCCACTGCAAATGAACTCCAGATGCATGTGCCACCTTGTGCATCTGGCTTATGTGGATCCTGGGGAATCGAACCGAGGTTGTTTGGCTTTGCGGGTAAACGCCTTAACCACTAAGCCATCTCTCTAGCCCTAAGTGCAGGTTTTTGAATGAGAAAAAAATATCAAACCAAAAGAAGAGTTATAAAGGGTCTAAAGCAACTAAGTTATGAATATTTGGCCAATGTCTGAAGTGTTCTGCAGATATCCATACTGATAACTGAAGAGTAGGGTACTTACAGAATGTTTGTTGGAAGTGAGACAATGTTGGAGCTTCTGGGGCGATGTTGTAGAAATGGGTTTTTAGAGCTCCGCTAACCAGTAGATTATATGTCAGGTCAGTTATATTGATGCCCACAATTGCAAAGGAATACCTAAAGCAGATAAAACCACAAAGCCAATACTGTCAAACATGAGAAATAAGCCCTTCAAACACTGACAACCTGAGTTTTAAATTCTTATTAAATTATCAGAGTGTTTGCCCATTCTTCCCTGCCCTGTGTATGTGTCTCCTTATAAAAATAAATAAATAAGTAAATAGGCTAGAGAGACAGATCAGCAGTTAAGGTGCTTGTTTGCAAAGTCTGATAGTCTGGGTTTCACTCCCAGGACCCATGTAAAGCCAGATGCACTAAGTGGCACATGCATCTGGAGCACATGCATTGGGAGTCCAATTGCAGTGGCAAGAGGCCCTGGCACCTACTTGCTCTCTCCTTGCAAATAAATAAAAATAAATAAACACATTATCAGAGTGGGGAGTTGCGTTCCTTTTTCTACCATGTCAAACCCTTGTTTTTCCAAATTTACCACAAAGTTTCAGTATGAGTGCTAAGAATATTAAGAATTTATATGCTCTGACTTAGTAATTCCACTTCAAAACACATGCTAGGAAAGTGTCTAATGTGGACAAAATTTTATCCATAAGGGTATTAGCTCAGCATCATTTATGGTTGAGAAGCATGGAAATAATTCAAATATCCTAAAAAATGGTTACAGAAATAAATTACAGTTATCTCATATGACACTTTACAACTAAAACTATATTCTTAGAGATGTTTGAAGCTAGAATAAGCCACAATTTATTATGGATATACATACAATCATGGAAAAATGCCTGAAATTAGATGCTATAAAACATTAATATGGTTATGCAAAAGTGATCAGGGTTATTGGGTCCACTTTACTATATTTTTCTAGCTTTTCTGAAATAAATCACATATCAATTTTAAAAAACATTTAAATAAATATATTATCCCAAAGCATACTTTTATACATAAAAAGGAACTGAGTTCTAAAATCCCCTATGTTATTATAAATCCGGAAATCCAGAGTAGAGATATTTTTGGATGAAACAGACCTCAGAAAAAAGCATTTAAAGTAAATTTTAAATTTTTATTTATTTATTTGAGAAAGAGGGAGAGAAAGAGAGGGAGAGAGGAAGGGAGAGGGAGAGAGAGAGAAAGAGAGAATAGGCACACCAGGGCCTCTTGCAAATGCAAACAAACTCGAGATGCATGTGCCACCTTGTGCATCTGGCTTAGAAGGTTCCTGAGGAACTGAACCTGAGTTCTTTGGCTTTGCAGGCAAGCACCTTAACTGCTGGTCCATCCCTTCAGCCCTAAAGTAATTTTTTCTTTTTAAACGAACTCCGGACGCGTGCGCCCCCTTGTGCAGCTGGCTAACGTGGGATCTGGGGATCCGAGCCTCGAACCGGGGTCCTTAGGCTTCACAGGCAAGCGCTTAACCGCCAAGCTATCTCTCCAGCCCCCTAAAGTAATTGTTTTTTTAAAAGTTTTTTTTTATTTATTTATTTGAGAGCGACAGACACAGAGAGAAAGACAGATAGAGGGAGAGAGAGAGAATGGGCGTGCCAGGGCTTCCAGCCTCTGCAAATGAACTCCAGACGCGTGCGCCCCCCTGTGCATCTGGCTAACGTGGGACCTGGGGAACCGAGCCTCGAACCGGGGTCCTTAGGCTTCACAGGCAAGTGCTTAACCGCTAAGCCATCTCTCCAGCCCCTAAAGTAATTTTTTATCTTACAGTTCAATACTTGTTAGTGATCCTTATAATAATCATATCCAATTTCAAGGAATGATTACTGAAAACCATTTCCATCCACTTATAACTTTCTACTCCTTGACAATTAATTGCAGACAGAGTAGCAGCATGCAATCATAAGATAAATCTAGAGACTTATAAACAGGTTATTTATTTTAGGAAGAATAGTTTATTGAGTATACTGTAAGGGAGTAGTAGGCTAGGCAGTAATCATAGTCCTGCCTACCATAAATAAATCTCTTTTTTTTTTCAAAGATTCAACTGGATACAAATTTCCATCAGGACAAGTGGAATTTCATCCTTGTCAACTTTTACTGTACTCTTAGTCCATTTCTGCTGTTTCTGTACCAGACTAACAACATTCATGTATGAGATTCCACACTTACCCAATTGCTTTATCCATCCTTTTCTTCTCCCATTCAGTTTTGCTGAATTTGCTAAGAAAGAAAGAATGAATAACACTATCTTTAGTTGGTTCTTGCTCTCCTTTAATACTTATGTTAAAACTGCTGACTATATGGATATATTAATTTAACTCCATTATCTAGCACTAATCAACTTGAATATTATCATCTTTAAAAGCAACAGTAAAAGCTAGGCATGGTGACACAATCCTGTAATCTTAGCACTCAGAAGGCTGAGGCAGGAGGATTTTGAGTATCAGCTTTTTAAAAAAGTTAGATAGACAGACAAAACACCCGCGAAAACGTAACAACACAATTCACTATAGAGTTTGGACATAGAATTATTTAAGCCCATATTACCCCTTAATGCGGTAGAAGCAGGCAGCCCGAAAAGGCAAACACTAAGCTATTCTTTGACACCATAATTAATTGCCTCACACTGTGTTCTTGGGGGAAGTTTGTCTGGCACCTCATCTCTCTCTTTCCTTTAGATGCTGCCTCATATTCTCATGATTCCCCACTGGATTTTGTTTGGCTTTATCTCAGGGTATCTATCCTATTCATCCATACTTGTAGATGCTCAATAAATGTTTATTGATATATAAATGAGGTAGTAAAGGGAAGGAAGGAAGATAAAGAGGGATGAAAGAAGGAGAGAAGGAGGCACAAAGGAGAGAAGGAAGAAAGATGAGCACAGAGATTTTTAAATTTTTGTTCCAGGGCTTGACAGATGGCTTAGTGTTTAAGGCGCTTGCCTGCAAAGCCTAAGAACCTATGTTTGACTCTCCAGTTTCCACACAAGTGAGACGCACAAAGTAATGCAAGCACATAAGGTTGCACATGTGCAAAAGTCAGCACACACGCCTGCAGTTTGACGGCAGTGCTTGGAGGCCCTGGTGTTTCAGTTCTCTGTCTCACCCTCCCTCTCCCTCCCACTCTCACCCTCTCACGTTAAAAAAAAAAAAAGCCAGTCTGTTGTGCTTGCTTCAAAAAAAATACATTAAAAAATTCTGTTCCAACAAGTGTGATGGTATTTCCTTTGGCTAAGTTAAGTCAATCTATAAAAGTTACATTTTATGAGCCGGGTGTGGTGGCGCATGCCTTTAATCCCAGCACTCGGGAGGCAGAGGTAGGAAAATTGCCGTGAGTTCGAGACCACCCTGAGATTACACAGTGAATTCCAGGTCAGCCTGAGCTAGAGTGAGACCCTACCTCAGAAAAATAAAAGAAAAAAAAAAGAAAAAGTTACATTTTATTTCTGTTATATAATTTATTTGTTTTATAATTTGAATATCTAAGACTTAAGAAAGAGTTGATATAGCTATAATGGATGTATTTGAAAAGTCCTGCCTTATAGCCCAATATGTTGTGTGTTTATATCTATCCAGCCCCTTTTCTATTGCCAATGTCTGGTAGGCAAAAATGTTCCAGTCTTCTTTGTAAATAATGACACTTTTATTCAGAGTTTAAACTAAAAACTGTAGTTAGCATTAGAACTAAATAAAAATTTAAAACCATAGTTTTATAAATATAGTTTTTATAAATATAGTTTGCTTCCGTTTAAGCAGAAGCAAAGAATTCTCCAGAACTATGGGGCTGGAGAGATGGTTTAGCGGTTAAGCGCTTGCCTGTATTTCCCAGGACCCACATTAGCCAGATGCACAAGGGGGCGCATGTGTCTGGAGTTCATAAGCAGTGGCTGGAAGCACTGGCGCACCCATTCTCTCTCTCTCTATCTACCTCTCTCTCTCTCTCTCTCTCTCTCTCTCTCTCTCTCTGTCACTCTCAAATAAATAAAACTATAAATGAACAAAAAAATTAAAAAAAGAATTCTCCAGAACTAGAATACTAGAACACATTTCAAATACACACAAAATACTTGCAGCACACAACCACAGGAACATCATGCAAAACTGGTATTTAGGTCCATGTGCTACCTACTCTGTAAATGACTAGCTGTGGTTCCAAGTTCCTGTTGGAAATTTGTGGTAAATATGTCACCCACTTTTGAAGTGTACTTTCTAACCAACAAACCAAACTAAAGAGGTTTCAGAAGACTTTTGCCTTTAAAATACTCATATTGAGACTAAAATGAACATGTGAAGTAGAAAAATTTGCAAGCATCCATTTTCTCTTCAACAAAGATTTAAAGTACATAGCATCTCTATATTTGTTAAACTAAATCTTCTTTTGCATTTAACTATAAGAAAAGGCCATATGACTGCCACCCATTGGATTACTTATAATATATGATGTTCCCCCCCCCAAAGAAACTTTCAACCTGAATCTACCTTTATTCCTCAAGTTGCTTCAGGACTCTCATATGGATACTGACAACAGCAGAAATTTGTCATGTTTGCTGAAGGAAAGATAAAGTTTCCTCATACGCATCTCACAGCTGAGTGCCTAAAATACTCAGGGTCTGATAGAACCCATGCTGACATTATAATTGGTCAAAATATACTTATTTCAGACATTAGGAAAAAGATAAAATATCATTTTTCAAAGCATTCTGATTTATGCTCAGGGACATATACCACTAGTTTAAAACAACTGATACAGTATATGAGCTTCATGTCTTCAATTGTACTGTAGCTTGAGGGATAAAGCCTAGATACTTATATAATGCATGTGTGTGTATGTGTGTATACACACATGTCTCTCCTTAAGAGTAGTCCACAAACCCTTAACCTCTCTGATGGTTGACGGGGGCCCAAAACTGTGAAGCCCCCCCTTTTTTAGAGAATAGTTAACAGATAAAATAAATCTTCAATTGTTAATCAAAAAGTATTTATAGTTTATCACTACTTTCCAAGGACCATAGAATGCTTACACTTCATGGCTGATGTTCCTCAAAAAGCAAACAAACAAGAGCTGGGCATGGTGGCACACTCTTTTAATCCCAGCACTCAGGAGGCAGAGGTAGGAGGATCACCATAAGTTCGAGGACACCCTGAGATGACAGAGTTAATTCCAGGTCAGCCTGGACCAGAGTGAGACCTTACCTCGAAAAACCAAAAAAAAAAAAAAAAAAAAAAAAAAAAAAGCAAACAAACACACAACAGTAAAACACACCTTGGCATACACACAGATTCCCAGCCAATTTTAATTAAGGGAGTTCATTGTCTCTGTATTGTAGAAATATGCAATCCAGGACATGTAGTTTAAAAATTAAGATAGCTTGATTTTGACCCTGAAGTATATCAAGAAAGAGCTAGGATATTTTAATGCTTCTCTTAAAATAAATAAAAGTAAAAAGACCTAAATGTAAAGAAATTTTGCCAGGCCAGTGATGCACATCTTTAATCCCAGAACTTGGGAAGCTGAGGCAGGAAGGCCACCTGAGTAGAGTGAGTTCCAGGTCAGATTTGGGTTAGAGTGAGACTCTGAAAGAAAAAAATTTTTGAGTGTGTATGTGTGTGTAAGGATGCATGCCACAACACGTGTGTGGGGGTCAAAGAACAGCTTCAAGGTGTCTGAGCTCCACCTTCTTTGAGATAGAGCCTCAAAGGAGACCAGTTAGATCTTTGAGCTTCTTATTCTCTTACTTGGCCTTCCATTGTCAAAGCCTTGCTGGATTCACAGATGTATGCTCCACTTAGCATCTGGCTTTACATGGGTGCTAGGAAACTGAACCTGGGCTGGCAGGCTTTGTAAGCAAGTACCTCTAACCACTGAGAAATCTTCCTAGCCCATAAAGAAAATAAAATTTTTAATCTTAAAAATATTATTATAAATGGAACTTTAGGAAAGTATGATGTAATTTAATGAACCATAGACAAATGAGTTAGAATGAGTAAAAAGTAAGGTGAGGTCTAAAATCCCAACTCACAGGCTGGAGGATTAGCTTAGTAGTCAAGGTACTTGTCTGTGAAGCCTACGGATCCAGGTTCAATTCTTGAGGACCCAAGTAAGCCAGATGCACAAAGTGGTTCATACATCTGGAGTTCATTTGTAGTGGCTAGAGGCTCTGGCAGGCCCATTCTCTCTCTCTCTCAAATAAATAAAGTATTTAAAAATATCACAAATCACTCTATTCCTCAATGTTAAGATGTTATTTTAGGTTTGTTTAGCTGACACAAACACTAGTGACTGACTACCGTCATGTGGAGAAAAAGTCACATGAAACCCTAACTGTAAAACATGGGGAAGTGTGACTGATACACAGATATCACTGTCTGTAGTAAGTGCCTTAGAAGAAGAGTGATCAAAGAGAAAAATTTCTCTGTACAACAGAATTCCCAAATAAAATGTCTCTCTTGCTGGCCACATCATGTGTCGTGAGGTGTCTGCCTTTTAGGTGGAAGTCCAAAGTGTCCTTACATCCAGGTGCAATCCTAGCTCAGAAAGCTTTCGTGACATTTCCATCCAATTAGTCTAACTTGATTTAAGTTCATTAAAATGTATTATCCCTCCAAAAATAATCAAGGTACATGTCTCCTTCCTGACATATTTTTCATAAATCTATTTAAGACTTATTATTTATTCTAAAATAAAAGAAACAAAACACAAAAACAAAGAAAATACCTTATTTCCTCTTTAGTGATATCCCTTCATGTATTCAACCAAAGGAAAAAAAATCAAGTAAGTAAAAATATAAATATGGTCTTAAATTTAAAAATTAGCTCAGAAATTCCAGAATTTCTTCCTTGGTCTATAACTTCATGACTTCCATTCTATTCTCTTCTATTCCCACCCCAACATGCCTTCATTTCTGAACCCTTTCTTCCAGATGTCTTTCTTTCACCTTTATCTCTCAGTCCCCACTTGTGCCATAAACATTCCTTTAAATACACATCTCTCTTGAATGGTGCCACTTTCCATCCTACATCCTGTGATGAGCACCTGAGGTGGTGATCCTTCTATTGAGTATCTACCAAAAGGGTTGTTTTGAGAGAACAATGATCTTAATTCTGCTGAACAGGTTCTGTGATAACCTCATTTACGGATACAAACAAGTAAGAGACAATTGAATCCACAAAGCCTAATCCGTATTTTAATTTTCAACTCTTACCTGCATTTTGGATGAAGGGAGTCAGAGAGGACCTGCTGAGCTGCTGCAGCATCCTGTTCAGCAAAATACCTGCAGGTGGAGGCAAAGAGCACCCTGACTGTACCTGCTGCAACACACTCACTGCAATTAGGGGCCACTTGGAATTCAGCACAAGATCATCACTTGTCTCAGGTCCTCCAGAGAGTAGCTTTTCCTAACAGACTTTTTCTCCTAGAAATGACATGGTTCAGGGTTGTGAAATTCACAATAGATTTAGAAATTTATCCAATCGATTTGAAAATGTAATTATAACCTTTGTCACTACCTAGAGATCCAAGTATACTGTTATCAAGGATTGTAGATAAGGGATCAGGTAACTCAGCACTGGAAGACTCCCAGAAGGCAGAAGCCTGGAAGAAGGAAAGCCCTCCAGGCAGTGAGAGAAGATGCATTTCAAATGCATTCTCTTCCTTCTGTCTCCCCTTTCCCTCCCCCTTGGCTGCCTTCTTTCCTTCTTTTTCCTTCTCTTCTGTCTCTCCCTTCACTCCACCCATTCACCTTTCCTTTCCTCTTTCCTTTACTTTTGTCTTTCCTTTCCTTTCTTTTCATCTTTCCTTCTAACTTTTTATTACTTTGAGGTTAGGTCTTATTTAGCTCAGATCAGGCTCTGAGAGTTGGTTTTTATTCTCCTTCTGCTTCCAAAGTGTGGTGATTACAGGCATGGGCCACATACCCATCTCAAGTATGTTTATATAATTCCCTGCATAAATCTAAAGAGTGTAGAAAAGTTAAACAAGGGCTGGAGAGATGGTTTATCACTTAAGGCGTTTGCCTGAGAAACCTAAGGACCCATGTTTGACTCTCCAGGTCCCACATACACCAGATGCACAAAGTGATGCAAGTGTGCAAGGTCGTACATATGTACAAAAGGGGGCACATGAGTCTGGAGTTTCATTGCAGTGGTGGGGCCCCGGAGTACATGCTGATTCTCTCTGGCTATCTTGCATTAAAGAAAAAAAAGGCCATTCTAATTGGCTTGCCTCAAAAAAAAAAAAAAAAAAAAAAAAGAAAAAGAAAAAGAAAAGAAAAGAAAAGAAAAGTTAAGCCAGCAATTTTAGTATACATGGTGGTGTTTATAATTTTTGCTGGCCATTTGGGTTTCCTCTTTTGCATCTTGTCTGTTCATATTTCCTGGTACAATTCACTTAAAATGATCTTCAAATAAATTAATACAAGCCAACAACAGTTGATATAATGAGTATGGATCCTTTGTCACTTAGGTGATTATCAGCATTGTTTCATTTCACTGTCAAATACATTAGGCTTATATTAATAGAAATTTTCAGTTGTAATGTGTGAAATTGATCTTTCTGGGTGGTGCTTTTTTTGTTCTGTATTTAAGAGAGTCCTCTCAAATATCTTTAAGACTTTTCTCATATGTTAGAAAGATTTTTTTTAAGTTTCAGCTTGCCAGGGTGAGGAAGAGATTTAACCTTAGGTTTTTTTCCTCAATAGAAGACCATTTGTCCCTGTTCTGATTGCTCAGAATCTCAGTTTTCATCCAGTATTTAACAGCACCTCTGTCATTAAGTTCTACTTTCTACTCAATCATTACTTGATAATACAGCATTTCAAACATTTCATAAGAGAATGGGTGTTAATTAAACTCCTAAACTTAAAACATGGAAAATTCTAATGGAAAAATAGTGTCACCAAAAATGACTAAGATTTAATTTCTTTTTAAAAAAGGCATCACTCCTGTCACTTACAGGCTATCAACAGATCAACTTGGAAACTGTGTTTCTAAAAATGACTGAATTTAAACCTGTATAGAACCATGTGTAATTAGCTGAAGCACAATAACCTATAAAAATAAGAGGCAAGTGATATTTTGAAAATAGAAAGGAAAGTTTTTAGGTCCAATGTGGCAGTATACATGTGTAATCACAGCTCTCTAGAGGCTGAGACAGAGGATGGCAAGTTCAAGGGCAGCCTGGACACCATCATGAAAGACTGTCTTCGAAAACCAAAAACAAACAAAAAAGAAAAGTTTTGACCATTAACAAGGGAAATGGGCACTGGCTCCCTAGCTGAGGATTGAGAACATATAGAAAAATTGAGCATCTGCCCCTGAATGTCAGGAAAAAAAGCTATAGTTGAAGGAAAACAGTCACTACAGGGTTCCAGCCAATGACTGTGGGAAAAGTAACCGAATTAGACAAGCACTGAGTGGCTTGCTGGTCGAGGGGTGAGACTCCCACGTGAGATGTGTGAAAACCAGACAAGCATGTGTACATAGGGGTTCAGTGAAGACCGTGGAAGGAAGAAGGCTTCAACTGTCAGACTGTGATGATCCTAACACCTGTCAGCATAGGGCAGAGAGTGGGGATGCCACAGGCCTCCCACTGTGATGTCAACTTGAATTGCTTCAAGCTTTCCTGAAAACATCCAATTTTAAGGAAATACAGAAAATCAGTCTAAGGATAAGCAGACAAAGCCAGATAATGGGACATTTTTCAGGACAACTGACCTGGAATCTTCCTTCAAGCTAATGATGCAGTCAGGGGGCAAGGCAAGGATGCAGGGGAGGAGAAGCTATGAAGTTTATAAGTCGCAAGGGACATTTTAACTAAGTATAATATGCAGGCTCTATTCAGAACAGACTGTACTTTCCAAATGTCATTTAATTCTTGTTTTTATATGTTTACTACGATTCAACTAATTACATGCATTATATTATTCATGCTTAAATTCAGCCATCTATAGTCAGTTTTGGAGATAGAGTTTTCAAGTAGGTCCCTTGATACCCTTAAAAATGAGGGGAGTTGGCATCTGGCCAACGTGGGACCTGGGGAACCGAGCCTCAAACTGGGGTCCTTAGGCTTCACAGGCAAGTGCTTAACCGCTAAGCCATCTCTCCAGCCCATGGGAGTGACATATTTTTTAAGAGGTGTAAAAAGACAATTTTGAGAGCAATGGTATGATAGTTTGAATTTATGCCTTCCAGTAGACTCGGGAGTTTTATTCAAGCTTATAACTTGGATTTTTAGCCGCCTGGCTGGAACAGTTGTCACTTGAGGCAGATCCTGTGATCCAGCGCAAAGGTGTGTTTGGGGGCAGATTCAAATTGCAGCTTAAGGTATGCCAAGTGCATGAGCTCTGTCTGGGTCCTTGTTGATCTTGCAGCTGGAGGGTGCCTGCTAGTGCTGCTGCTGGTGGTTTTTCTCTCTGTGTGGATCTGGAAGGCAGCTATGCTCACTACCATACCACCAGTGCTCTCTATGGACTTGGTAAAGGAGGCCAGATTTTTCTGCCAGTATGGAACTTCCCCTGGATCTATAAGCATAGGATAGATGTCTTTCTTTCCACAAACTGTGTCTGGTTTGAAGGTTCATCCCAGCAGCATGGAGCTGACTACAACAAGTGGGTAATCTGAATATGGACTGAGATAGACTGTTAGGAATAATAATGACAGTGCTGTTAATGTAAGATAAGATTGATATTTTTAGAACTATATATGGAAATGTGAGAGGTTAAATGACAAACACTATAGGCTTTCCATTAACATTTTTCTGTCTAAAAAGGGTGTTGTGAGTCTTTTCAGTCTCCACAATACTGAACTAGATGATCAATGTGAGGAGAGACTTTCCATCTTCCATATGTTCTTGTGTTTTCCTGAAGCTTTTCATAAAAATTTTAAAAATCCCGAAACTTGCTCGTAAAAAATCAATATAGTCTGCTGAGACAGAAGGAAGATGTGGGCAGATTTAACATGTTATGATTCTCTGATTCCTTCCAGAGAACTTGAAACTTTTCCTAGAGTCCTTTGGGAAGTGACTTTTGGAAGTAATTGCTTTGCCATTTCAATAGGAGTAGACTAGAACATCACTCTTACCCTCAACTATTCTTTGTTGTACTTACTGCAAATTGTACAGTCCCAGAAGTCCCATTCCTCGAAAATCTGTTTTTGGATCATCACCTTGGAAACCAATTTCACACCATTGCTTAGAAATCCGAGATTCCAGTGGAGTATTGGGCTTCAAAAATTTCCATAACTGGAGACAAAACAAGAGAATCACCCTTTGATGTATACACATAAATACCCTTTGTTATTGGCTCGGATTTTATAAGCTATACTGTTCAAAGACAATTTGCCAAGTTGAATGAATATATTAAAATATATTACAATTAAAGATATAGTCACCTTCAATTATGTATGATGTCAGTTTTCAAAGTATGGTCTAAAGCCTGCTTGGAGGTACTTAAGGCTTTTTCAGCCTGAGTGATGAAAAAAACAAACCAACCATTATGTCATAATGTCAGGAGTAAACTGTAACAATATGTCAGGAGTAAACTGTAACATTTTGTGGAATGTGCATGACATGTCACAAAGTCTTGCTTTGAAGGCAATGGAAAATGTACTAATAACTTAGTGTTTTAAACCTATTTTAGTTTTTAATCAGAAATTGGAGAGACAGATAATCTCCCACCAAAATGCTCTTTGGAGCACTCTAAAATATTAAAGGGAATAAAGAGAAGAGAAAACAGAAATTTCTCAGGCCATCTATAATTCAAATCCTTAGAAAATCCTCTTCTAATAGTGTATCAAAGCATCCAAATGGTAAGGGTCTGGGCCGGTAGCTCAGTACAGTGCTCACCTAGCACACAAAAAGCCCTGGGTTTGATCCTTAGCATTTCATAAACCAGGCATGGTGGAGACAAAAGGATCAGAAATTCAAGGCCATCGTTGGTTACAGAGTAAGTTTGAAGGTAGCTTGGAATAAATGAGACCATCTCAAAAAGAAATAAATAAAGTTTAGTAGTAATATAACAACAATAAAGGTGAGCTGATTGAATCACATTTCTGAGGTCTCACTAATGACAGGAGTAAAAGTAAGCATTATCACATAGCTAGATAAGCATCAGTAATAAACAATAATAAACCTCAAAGAATATTATCATCTTTAAGAGCTACTTAAAATTTGAGTTATTAGCAATTATTAAATTGTTGCATTTTTCCAACTTTTCTGAAAAATTAGAACACATACCTTGAAATACTCATAAAAGATACTGAGATTCACAGTTCTATAAATATGTAATACTTAAATAATTAGCTTTTTCTAGTGGAGATGGCCTATAAGTAAGTTTACTTTTTGGACCACTAATATTTAATATATATATTTATTATAGACAGAATATAAACACAAACATTACATTTTTACTGTTATTTAAGAAATAATTCAACTCCTAAATTACTTTATACTATAAGGATCCTAAGCTTTCCACAGAACAATAGTATCACATCATTTTGTTTTATAATGAATTGTCATACATCTGACATACAACTACATGGCAGAAAATATTAACAAATAAAAATCTACTATTAATTTTCACTTGTTAGGGTTATTTTAGACATCACTCTAAAGTTACTTAATATTCATATTACATAGTATGTTATTTTATTACAAAAACAATTAAATTCAATTTATCTAAAGGGAAAGAGATTTCATACATGTGGCTCATGCCTGTAATATCAGCAGATCGGAAATGGAGGCAGGAGAGTCAGGAGTTGAAGGTCAGTCTTGGCTACATGGTGAATTGGAAGCCAGCCTGGATGACATGAAATCCTGTATCAATTTCCCTTCAACCAAAAATGAATGAATGAATGAATGAATAGCATAGAAAGGGCTGAGGGTAAAACTTTAGAAAGCTAAAGTAAATCATGCTTGAATACTAAACACAAACATGAATGTGACCATTTTTTTATATAATCCATATAAGAATTTGCCAGAGCTGTGCCTTTATCAAAACAGAAAATACTTGAGTCTATCAGAAGAGATACAATCACAGGATATGAGGTAACCAGACACTAAAAACAATCTTTTTAAAATTCCTTTAGGATAGTCTGGAGAGATAGCTTAGTGGTTAAGGTATTTGCCTGCAAAGCCAAAGGACCCAGGTTCAATTCCCCAGGACCTACATAAGCCAGATGCACAAGGAGGTACATATGTCCAGAGTTCATCTGCAATGGCTGGAGGCCCAGGCACACACATTCTTTTTTTTATTTTTTATATTTTATTTATTTGACAGAGAAAGAGGGAAAGAGAGAGGGAGAGGGAAAGAGAGAGGGAGAGGGAGAGGGAGAGAGAGGGAGGGAGGGAGGGAGGGAGAGAATGAGCACGCCAGGGCCTCCAGCCACTGCAAATGAACTCCAGACGCGTGTGCCCCCTTGTGCATCTGGCTAATGTGGGTCCTGGGGAATCGAACCTGGGTCCTTTGGCTTTGCAGGCAAACGCCTTAACTGCTAAGCCATCCCTCCAGCCCACACACCCATTCTTTCTACTTGCTTCTCTCTGCCTATCTCTTAAATAAATAAATTTGTTTTTATTAATCCTTTAGGAATTGATTTGGTTACTGCAGAGAAAGGTATGTGGAAGGTAGGATTCAAGCATTCATTTGATTAAAAATTTGAAATAATCCCAGTTAAAAAATCTGGTTTGGGGCTGGAGAGATGGCTTAGCAGTTAAGCACTTGCCTGTGAAGCCTAAGGACCCCGGCTCAAGGCTCAATTCTCTAGGACCCACGTTAGCCAGATGCACAAGGGGCGCACGCATCTGGAGTTCATTTGCAGTGGCTAGAGGCCCTGGCACACCCATTCTCTCTCTCTCTATTTACCTCTTTCTCTCTCTGTTACTCTCAAATAAGTAAATAAAAATGAACAAAAAATCTGATTTTATCCAGAGAATGAGGTGAAATAGCAAAAGCAAAACTACTATTTCTAGTCAGTCAACAATGTCATCATCAGATGAATGCTTGGTTTGAGAGAGGAAAATGTTTGAAGAATAAAATACTTAAGAAGAAATTCTAATAACCTATATATCTCAGTTGTGATGATGGTTTTTATATATACACTTGTAAAAATCCTTGAAACTATGCATACATTCTAGTTGTTTATAAATTATGTATTAATAGAATTGATTTTCAAGAAAAAATTCCATTTCAATAACTACATGTGTCATGGCCAGATTAGACTAATGGATAAAATATATTCTTGTTTTTTTTTTAATTTTTTTTAATTTTTTTATTTGAGAGTGACAGACACAGAGAGAAAGACAGATAGAGGGGGAGAGAGAGAGAATGGGCGTGCCAGGGCTTCCAGCCTCTGCAAACGAACTCCAGATGCGTGCGCCCCTTGTGCATCTGGCTAACGGGGGACCTGGGGAACCGAGCCTCGAACCGGGGTCCTTAGGCTTCACAGGCAAGCGCTTAACCGCTAAGCCATCTCTCCAGCCCAAAATATATTCTTGAAAGTTGTTACTCCTGTTTGCTTTAATAAGGGTCGCTTGCTTGGAAGAGGAAAGTCAAGTATACTGAAATATTGAATTAAGTAAAATTATATGCATATTATCTAAGCTATTTATCTCCTGATAGGCTGGAGGAGGCAGGGCACTGGTACCTGGTGAACGCTTTAATAAGAAGCCAACTTTGAATCTGCATCCAAGTGATAGGCCTTTGCTGGGTGGCTCCAAGGAGTACAGTCATCTAAGACTGCATCTGGGTGTAAGCAGACTCATTGCAAAGTCCCCTGTTAAGTGCAGGAGACTGAGGGTGAGAAAGATGACAAGCTACTGCAGTGGAAGCAATGTTCTTTGCCAGACTGCTGTTCTGCTGGGTCTGTTCTCTGTTAATCTCTCTTCCTTGACCTGAGCCTTTAACATAGACTTATTTGGACACTTCCATCTTGTCTCAAGTCTGCTGTAGAGCAGAGAGGATGAGACTGTCCATCTTCCCTGTGGCCAGTCACCATGAAACTGTCTCTTCTCATCAGTAGATGACCCTTTACTTCCAGGTTATACATTTTCTATTAAACTTGTGCGCCTACTTAAATCTCTGCCTTCATTTTAATTTTGTTTGAAAACTTTGCATACAAACATTTATTTGAATAATCCATATAGATATTTTCATATGAATATAGCCATAGTATTCAATATAATTCCAGGCTGTGTTCAAGTAAGTATAACATATACATTTTCTTTTTATTTTTTTCTTTCTTTTTGATTTATTTATTTTTTGGTTTTCAGAGGTAGGGTCTTGCTCTAGCTCAGGCTGACCTGGAATTCACTATATAATCTCAGGGTGGCCTCAAACTCATGGCACTCCTCCCACCCTTGCCTCCCAAATTCTGGGATTAAAGGCATGTGTTGCTACACCTGGCTTTTTGGTTTTTTGAGGTAGGGTTTTGCTTTAGCCCAGGCTAACCTGGAATTCACTATGTAGTCTCAGGCTGGCCTTGAACTCACAGCAATCCTCCTACCTCTGCCTCCGGAGTGCTGGGATTGAAGGTGTATGCTACTGTGCCTGGTTACTTTTTTTTTTTTATTTTTACAACTTTGGGATCTAAGTAGCAATACTTATATATTCTACTGCCCATATAAAGCATATGGATAAGGTAGCATTATCTGAGCTTATAAAGCAGAGTCAGAAAACTCTATAAATGACCTCTGGTGACTATTATGTGCATGGACTCTGTGGTAACCATTTCCTCTTGTCTTTGTAGTAGAATAGCAGCCAGAGAAGAGACTACACAAAAACAAATGTGCATAGCTCTGTTCCAGCAAAACATAAAAATGGGTGACAAGGCAAATTTGGCCCACATACTTTGGTTTGCTGACTCTTGCTCTGAACAATTCTGTGAGGTAGGGAGCAAGGGGTATTATTACCTCTCTTAAAGAGGGACAAGCCTGACAGTTGAACATCAGCATCAAGTCATGGCTTCTCTCTGAAGGATTACCGTAGCACAGTTACACTGGTTAAGAACCCTTTCTAATGATGAGAGCTGGCATAGCCACTTAACTGCTCAACTCATTTCCAGATCTGAAAAACTGGGATAATACCACTTTATCAGAGCAAAGTCACTGTGAGAACTAAATGAAGAACATGGAACAGCAGTTGTTATAATGACTGACACACAGCATACATGCCACAGGCACTTTAGTATTTTGGCTCTGTCATTATCATGCTTGAAATTTAAGTATGCTGAGGGGCAAAACAAAGATCCCACCTTTTGTTTGTTTGAGTAGGCCAGAGAAGATTCCAAAATATAGTGAATAAGAATTTCAAACATGAGGTACCTTCTGCTGTGAGAATACTGGGTCGTTATGGGAATAGCACGAGTGAGTTCCTGGGCAGATGGGATTGCACTGCCTTCCTTGCTGGACATGGTGAAATGCTCTGTATGTAATGAGCATGCAAGAGATGGAGCTTAGAGAGAAGCTGGAAAGGGGCCAAAGTGCCATGCTGAGCTACATGGACTTTCTTCTGTAGTACACAGGAAGCTGGAAGGTGTTTTGTTTTGTTTGAGACAGGGTTTTGCAATGTAGCCCTGGATGACTTTGAATCCCCAATCCTCCTGCCTGTATTTCTCAATTTCTACATTTGCACATGTGTACCACCACATCTACCTTGAAGTTTTTAATATAGGCAATAAGATGGTTATATCTCTATCTCAAAAATACTTTTCCAGCAATATTTTAGAAGATGAAAGGGAAGAATCTAATGGCTAGGAACAGAAACAAAAATATGTAACAGTCCAAGGTGGAGATGAAGGTGAGGATAAGAGTGGGCATAGACACGCTAGAGATATGCTTGTTTGCTCTAAAGATAGGGACTATGAATTTCTTTTTAAAAATTTATTTATTTGAGAGAGAAAGAGAGCAAGCAATTGAGAGGCATACAGAGAGAGGGGGAGAACGGGTATACCAGGGTCTTCAGCCACTGAAAATGAACTCTAGATGCATGTACCACCTTGTGCATCTGGCTTATGTGGGTCCTGGGGAATCGACCCTGGGTCCTTTCTCTTTACAGGCAAGCACTTTAGCCACTGAGCTAGGAACTACAGATTTCTGTAGGTGCAAATTGCAAGCCACTTGAGGGCAGAATATGAATGCCTTTCTTCAAAGTATCTACTTCAGAGGTAGGCACGGTGGTGCACACTTGTTATCTCAGAACTTGGGAGGCTGAGGCTACAGGATTGCCCCAAGTTTGAGGCCAGCCCAGGCTACAAAGTGAGTTTGAGGCTATTCTGCACTACATAGTGAGATCCTGCCCACCATTACACACAATAATAACAACAGCAAAGCATCTAACTCAGTCGTAGACAGCTCTGGCTTTATCACTTACAGAATGCGTGAGGCAGAAGTGGACTAAAGTAATTGTAGTTTTCTCACCTCTACAATAAAGAAAACAATTATTACCTTGTCTTCTTAGCTGTGACAATCAAATGATAACATGTACATACTCAAATCATACCACTGATAAAAGTTCTTGACAGCCGGGCGTGGTGGCGCACGCCTTTAATCCCAGCACTCGGGAGGCAGAGGTAGGAGGATCGCCATGAGTTCAAGGCCACCCTGAGACTATAGAGTTAATTCCAGGTCAGCCTGGACCAGAGTGAGACCCTACCTCAAAAAAAAAAAAACCAAAAAAAAAAAAAAAGTTCTTGACATATAGCTAATGAACTACAAAACACAATGTGTTGAGATCCTAGTATTTGCTAGCACACACACCAGATCAGCTAAGGATGCCACATAGCAGGCACCCAAATGTCATTAGTTAATTTTGGGGATGACTAGTCTGAGAATTGTAACAGCTCTTTTCATGTCCATTCACCTAAAACCCTTCTTTTAGGGCATTCTGTTGAATTTGATCTCCTCTATGAGCAAATGATCAGGAAAAAAGAAATCAAGATGGAACACAGCCAGGAGGTTAGCTAAAATTAATCAGGGAGAGAGAAAAAGAAAAACTACTGCTAAGAATGAGGCCTCTTAATTTTTAATGACTCACATCAGATTCAGCACTCATTAGTAGTGACAATGAGTCATCTTTCTAAGTACTTACATATACAAAAACATACACTATTTCACACAAAACAGCAGGATTTACTTATTTTTAAATTGCATATTTACTGACATTTTTCAATAAAGCAGAGACGATCTGGAAGATAAACATGCTTCCTCCAAATTTAGTAAATGTCATTTTGAATTTAGGAAGAGGCAGAGACACACTCTAACCCTCAAAATTATCAATTTTCAGAAGGTAAGGTATAAAATATTTCAGATAAGCAGTTCTATTATTTATTTATAAGGAGAGAGAGAAAAGAGACAGAGCGAGAAACAATGGGTACTCCAGGGCCTCTAGCCACTGCAAACAAACTCCAGATGCATGCACCATTTTCTGCATCTGACTTTACATGGGTAATAGAGAATCAAACCTGAGTCCTTAGGCTTTGTAGGCAAATGCCTTAACTGCTGAGCCATTTCTCCAGCCCTCAGATAAGTAGTTATAAAAATTGCCCTTAATTTTATTTTTTGGGTCTTTGTTTCTTTACTTCAAAATTCAGACTGTTGATGAAAGTTTTACTGGTGTCTTAGCAGATCCTATAAGATTATTAAGGTTTTTCTTTGGCAGCCAGGAGTACTTAAAATGCTGTATTACTTTCTATGACAAATTTATTTATTTATATATTTATTTTCAAGGGGATGCACAGAGAGAGAGGGGGAGAGGGAGAGAATGGGCACATCAGGACCTACAGCTACTACAAACAAACTCCAGATGTATGCACCACTTTGTGTATCTGGCCCCACGTGGGTACTGGGGAATCAAACCCAACTCATAGGTTAAGATAAGTCATCTTTCCAGCACTTATTATAGTTTTAATACACCAAATGTCAGCATTTACCTCCTCTTTGAATATTCTCCAAGTTACATAAATAAGTGATCAGGATGAGGAACTTGGGTAATTTCCCCAGAGGGTGATTGCTAAGCAGAATTCATCTTTGATGTGTATTAAAAGTCATAAGTGAAAATCCCAAGACACTCTTTTGAAAACGTCATTTCTTCTGCTGGCTTTGAATGCTTGTGAACAATTTAAAATTGAGCCAAATGGGAGCCCCAACAGAAACTGCCTGTGATGTTTTCTCAGATTACAAAAGTAACCTGGCTTTGAAGTTAATTTCTCACATGAATTTTCTGATTAAAAAAAAAAAAAAAAACTTCCTCCAATCTGTGAACCAGCAAGGAAACTCAGTCTTACCAACTGGCCACAGTGCCATGTCTTACTCATCTTCGTGTCCTCAGTGTCCACATTAGTGCCCATACAGGTGCCTGGCAGATAGTAGCTGGGTTAAGGAAAGATTGAAATGTGTTTAAGGACTAACCTTCAAGAGCATTTCTTCATGTTGGGGATTATCAGAATCATAGGGCTCTCTGCGTAGTTTTTCCACATCTGCAATAAGGTTTCTGTAACCCACAATTTGCAGAAGGCAAGCCTGAAGAGAGATTCCCAACCTAAAGTGTTCAAAAAATAGAAGAAACATACATGAGGAAAAGCAAATCATAGGCATTTATTTTTATGATGGAACCTTTCATGTAAATATGATGTTAAAGAAAATGCTTAAGTAACATCTACTTTTTCTTCTCTCTCTCCCTCCCTCTTTCCTTCCCTCCCTCTCTCTCTCTCTCTCTCTCTCTCTCTCTCTCTCTCTCTCTCTGTGTGTGTGTGTGTGTGTGTGTGTGCACACTCACATGGATGAAGTTCATAGAACAACTTGGGTTGTCTTTTTTCACCTTCTACCTTGAGTCAGGGTGTTTTTGGTGTTTGCTGCTGCATGTATCAGATTAGCCTTGATTTTCCAGGGATTCTCTTGTCTCTGCCCCTCATCTCACTTTAGGAATGCTGGGGTTACAGGCAGAGGTGCCTGTGCAGCCATGTCTAGGGCCTTGTCCAGCACTGCCAGGCACAGGCTGGAGCCTTCAAGAGATGGGCTTGAGCTGCTAGGCAGGGCTAAGGACCCCCAGGGGCCACTCCTTCTCCAAGCCCAGCACACCTGAACTTAGTCTTTGCCCACAGCCATGTGACCTTTGGCCAGTTGCCTAGGAACTCCTTATCAGCTAGCAGCCTTCACACAGCCCATTCCCCCTACGACCCTATTCCCGCCACTATGTTGATCACCTGACTCTCTCCCTACATGCTGGAATGAACATCCCTAGGCACAGGCTAGCAACCTTTGAACCCACCAGTTCCTTTAGGGCCCTCTTCCCACTCTCAACTGCTTATAAACCCAATTCCCTGACAAGTAAAATGAGCTGATCACTGAGACTGCCTCCCAGAAGTGATTCTTTCATTGTGCTCACAGCTGCTCAAGACCCTGCTCTCCACAGTTGCCTGGACACTTTCAGGGAACCACAAATCAGAGGATCGGGGACCCACAGGGCCTCATGCTTACACAGGTATTTTCCTCACTGAGCAATCTTTCCAACCATGTTTCTTTTATTGGTTTATTGTTTGCTTGTCTGTTTTCTTGAGACAGGCTGGTCTGGAATTAAGTCACGGCAATCCTCTTGCCACAGCCTTCTAAGAACTGGGATTACAGGTGGGACCCACCAAATGTGACTAAAAGCATCATTCTTATTGAAGTTCCATATACAATGTTGTGGAACCTGGTGAAAAATTTCCCTTTTAGCCTGTCTTTTTTGTTAAGCTAAATTACATTATTTCAGAAGGTTGTGTGTGAGAGGGAAGGAGAGGAAGAGGAACAAGGGGGAGAAAGAACGAGGAAAAGAGCACGGACATGAGCATCTCAAGGAATCCAGGGCAAGAAACATTCCCCAAAGAATGAAATAGACAGAATGACAGTGGCAGCAGCACCCCATCCTGTGGGGGAGTGTCCCTGACAGATGAGGCAGTGCCAAGAGAGAAGCCTCAGCTTTACAAGATTTCCCATCATACTCCAACTCCTCCACTTCACACTTCCTTATGTGGAAACAAAATCTGCTTTGTTTATTGCCAACTGGCTCAAATTCATCTCTACCATTCCCATGCCAGGCCTATTTATCTTAAGATAGAGATTCCCAGTCTCCTGTCCAGGGCTACAGAACCCTCCCCCATTGCTTCAATTCCTCCTTGTGGGATGAGGCTATCTGACACTACTCTTCTGTGCTCAATCTGCTTTGAATACACACATTTGATGACCAGCCCCTTAAACCATATTGCTGGATCAGGAAACTGCATGACAAGCAAACACAGAGCAGGCCTCACTCCTGTGACCAAACACTGCTTTCTACACTTACAATCTAAGTCAAACTGCCAGGACCTCCTGCCACTGCAACCGAAATCAAGATGCTTGTGACCCTGGCTTTATCTGGGTAATGGGGAATCAAACCCAGGCCATGAGTCCTTGCAAGCAAGTGCCCTTAACCTCTGAACCATCTTTCCAGCCCAAAACAGCATCTTTCAAAGGCACTTGCAAAATGCCATGAGTTAGTTAGCAGGTGATTAACCACCAAGATCTGTTCCACATACAAACTATGTTCTAGTCAGGTGTTGGGTACAGGCTATAATTCAAACACTCAAGAGATAGAAGCAAGAGGACCAAAATTTCAAGGTCAGCCTCAGCTACATAGGAGTTTGAAGCCAGTCTATACTACATAAGACTAGGTTTCACCTGCTTGCCAACCACCAAAAGAAATGATTCTTTCATCCTGCCTGTAGTCATTTGGTAGCACTATTAAAGTTGAAGAGCATTTCACATTTTTTTTTCTGCTAAGTTCTTTCAATATATTTCTTATGATTCAAAATGGTAGAACCCTGGTCATTTACTATGGTACTGCTCAATATATTCTTACTCCAAGGTTACTTACTTGCTTTGAACGATTTTCTTTGAAACAGATTCTCACTCTAGACCTGCTGACCTGGAACTCATCCTGTAGCCCAGACTGGGCTAGAACTCACAGTGATCCTCCTATCTCTGTTTTCCAAGTGCTGGAATTAAAAGTATGCACCACCATCCTGGCTTTACTATGAACAGTTTTGCTGTGGTGGGGGTAGTAGTCATTTCAGTCACAGCAAGAGTGACACTATTTTCTTCATGGGGTGAGTGTGATATATATAGGTTAAATCTAAAATTTGGGACAACAAGTCTTAGGATCATACATCCTCTTCAAACATTGATTAAAAAGGTCACACAACTCAGGAATACTAAACCTAAATAAAATTATGTATTTGGCTAAATGGATTTTAGAATTACTTGTTATCATGGCTCTAAACAACTAAAATTAAGACATTCAAACGTAGTAAACGCTCTGTGGCACAGGTCACTCCCCCCCAAAAAAAGTAGGATTAGATTAGTTTTTGTTTGTTTGAGATGAGGCCGAACTCTATAGTCCAGCCTGTCTTAGAACTGACTGTTTAGACCAGGCTGGCTTTGAACTTGTGGCAATCTTCCTGACTCAGTCTCCTGAATGCTGAGATTCCAGACATGAGCCACTATGCCCAGGAAGAGAACTTTTTTTTGAGGGAAAGAAAAGAATACCAAAAAAATAAAACAAGAAAAGTCATTTTTTCCATGTTAAGTTTGAATTCCACCAAACACAGCACTTGAGTTGAATTGACAGAAAATGAGGTTAACAGTAGTAAGAACTTAATTTAAAAATGGGGCTAGAGAGTTGGCTTACTGGTTAAGGCACTTGCCTGCAAAGCCAAAGGACCAAGATTCTATTCTCCAAAACCCATGTAAGGCAGATGCACATGGTGATGCATGCATCTGGAATTCATTTGCAGAGGCTAGAGACCCTGGCATGCCCATTCTGTATCTCTTTTTGCCTCTTTCCCTCTCTGTACCTCTCTCAAATAAATAATTTTTTAAAATAAAAAATTAAATTAAATTAAAATATATAAAATTTAAATATAAAAGAATAAAAATAATGATTTAAAAATGTACCCCCGTGTCTAATCTACCATTTCTTTATTTTCTAGGACATATTTTCAACTTTTTGCTGGGTAATTCATTCCTGCTTATTTACTTATTTGAGACAGGTTGTCATGTAGCCTAAGCTGGCATTGAATTCAGGTTTTAGCTGCTGGTGACCTTAAATTTCCAATCTTCTTGCCTCTACTTTCCCAGCGCCTGGAATTCAGGGGTGCACTACGATGCCTCATTCTGTGTGCTGCTGGAGCTTTGTGCATGCACCCTCTTTTTTATTTTCTTCTTTTTTTGGAGATAAGGTCCCATGTAGCTCAGGGCTAGCCTCAAATTTACTATGTAGCTGAGAATGACCTTGAATTCCTGATTTGCCTATCTTCACCTCATATGTGACACTACACATGGCTAAAATATTTCCATGTGAGGTCTTGTTGATAACAGTCTGGGGGGAAAAGGCAGTGGAATCCATCTTGAGATGTTAAACAACTAACCAAACAAGAACAAATATGTATACACACACACACACACACACACACACACACACACACTACCTATACTATTCTATACTATACTACCTATACTATTCCTTTAGCTGAAAGAAAAAATACATGAGGAAGTGACAAAGAATTGTCTTTCTTCTTCTCTCTTATAAAGACAGGGTCTTATTATACAGCTATGGTTGACTTAGAACTCACAATTCTCCTACCTTAGCTTCCCAAATGTTGGGATTACAGACATGTACCAGCATACCCAGCAATCAATGCTTTTACATGCAACTTACACAACTTTCATAAACCAGATATTGAAAACTTTGCTGTTGTAGCTAATCCAATATAATTATTGGACTAACATAACTAACTCATGGTAGTCTTACATTTTTGGTTCAACTTAATTTTGGATGAATTGTCTTCCTTCCTAATATGTTCCCAGGAGAATAGGATACATGTCAGAAGAATATAAAACTGCTTTTACTATACAATTCAATCTACCTGAATGTCAGAATAAGGAAAAGACAGCTAACTAGCTGAAGAGGCCCCAGAAGAATGCTGTGGAGAACAGGTGGAGATGGGGTTGTTGTGATGAGCCCCTGGATAGTAAGTACTTACCATCTTTCTAAGAGATAAACCAGTGAAATGATAAAAATTCCCTACAATTCCAGCCCTGTCTTTGGTAATCAAAAGTCTTTCTCAGAGGTAACATCTAAAATTCCCATGCAAATATATCTAAAAGACAGTTTGATTGTTACCAAACTAAATCTGTCTTTAAAGATACCTGCCATTGAAATTTATTCTACCCAACATCCTTAGCCCCAAATTTAACTGAAAATTGCTGTACCCAGTGGAAACTAAAAAGCTAATTTTAAATGTCATGAACACTGCCAAATGCATTTTAATACTTCCAAGATGAGAAGATTAAATTATAAAGTTCTAAAGTATTCATTTAAAAACCATTTCTTCCTCCCACACATGCCTGTCTTCTTGACAAGCAGGTAGGAACTGTCTGCAACATTATCAGCTTGACATGAAGGAGTATTCATGAGGAAATTAAAAAGAATTTTCTAGATGGAGCAGAATCCACTTAGACATGTTTATGATTTGAACATTTGCAGTTAATGTACAGCACAGGCAGTGGGTAGAGTCCTGTGCATGAATGTGTTCCCTTGACCTCACACTGTGATACTGGCACCCACTTCCTTCCCTCGTGCATGGGGACCAGAAAGTATAAAGTCACTGCAGTTGTAAACATGAAGAGGCACTATTTTTCTTTATTCTTCACTTGAAAGTGAAGCACTATGGAGAATTACTTCACGAGGAGTGTCAAAGAGAGCAGGGACAGATGTAGAGAGAAAGAAATTGGGAGAAGTAGGTACGAAATATATAGCTATGTGATTTATGTCCTGTATTCCTTACATATGAAACACATTCTTACTGTGGATTGATATCCGGGTTAATTTTTTTCAGTTCCATGATGTCGTCGATAGTTTTTTCAATAGCATCAGGGTGAACACTCACTGAAGTCTGCAACAGCTGGAAAACATGTTTTAGTCAGTGACTTTTTATGAACACCAATGGCTTAGTATGTCTCCTGGGATAGAGGTTTCAAGTATTTGCTTAAGCTTCTATATGATGCTATTAAGTAAAAGCAAACATTGACTTAGTGAACTTGAATTTTGACATTCTCACAATTGGCATGGTTCTCTGATTTCCTTGTTAAGATACTAAGTATAATGGAGACACATAGAAACTTTGATTTACTATTGTCATTCCTTTCAAGCTGTCTATATTGCAATGTTACAGAACAGGGATATTGATGACAATAAAGTCTTAAGGAAATCACAATTTAAACATGAGAGAAATTGTCAAGAACTTTAAGAGGTTCCTCTCTTATGTCTATGGTCAGCTGTGTACTAGTTTTAAAACTAACAAGGAAGTTTCTTTGATTTTATTAGAAAATCTAACTATGTTAAATGGTTTCAGTATTGAGGAAAATACTAACCAGTTAATATCTTATATTTGATCAATATGGATTTTATGATTTTGGGAGTGATATAAAATGTATTGTGGCAGTTTGATTCATGTGTCCCCATAAACTTAAGTGTTCTGAATGCTATGTTCTCAGCTGATGGAGATTTGGGAATTAACAGCTCCTCCTGGAGGCAGTGTATCGGGCACTTTCAGCCCTCCAAAGCATTTTCCTCCATAAGGATCCCATTGACCAATGCCCACTGTCACCCTAGTAAGCACTGCATTTTTCTGTAATATTCTATGCTTTTCTTCTAAGCGACATTCTGTGTCTGATCTGAATTCATTCCATTTGATGGACATCACCTGAGTCAGAAGCATCAAGGAGGGCAGAGCAAGAAGCCAGAACTCACTCTTCACACGAGGTAGAGAGATCATACAAAAAAGAGATCAAAGAGAGGGGAGTACTGGCACTGCAGTGGCAGGAGAGAGACAGCAATGGAAAGGGGGAATTATTTTAGATGTGCATCAGGAAAATGCAAATTAAACAAACTTTGAGGTTCCATGTCACCTCAATCAAAATGGCAATCTTTGGAATGGAGAGATGGCTAAATGGTTAAGTTGTTTGCCAGTGTTTGGCACACTCTCCTGTTGCTATAGTCCACCTTATGTTGGCCAGGGGGTATTGTCCATCCATTGCTCATGCCATCATTTTCCCTGCCATCATGGAGTTTCCCCCTCGGTCTCTAAGCTGAAATAAACCTCTTTTTCCCACAAGCTGTTCTCGGTTGGGTGATTTCTGCCAGCAGTGTGAACCTGACTGAAACAAGTATTAATTCAAAAATAACTCAATGCTTTACAAGTCTGCCTAGAAACCAGCAGTGTGTAAAGGGTTCAGTAGGCTATAATAAACAAATGATTCCTTTCTTTTTGTATTAATTTTTAGTCAATTATGTATTTTTGCTTCTTTTCTTTTACTTTTTATGAGAGAGGTAAATTTAGAAATTTGATGAAAAAATTTTTTAAAAAACACCACTTACCTTACTTTTTGAATCCCTCAGGGATGTTTCTGTTAAAACAGTAACAAAAAAAATGTCATTCAAAAATTATGCTTTCTGAATGGTTCAAAATTAATTCCACTGAAGTATATTTTGGACCCATAGTTCCACCGACCCTGCATTTTGCTTACTTCATGTCATGCTTACCTATTTTCATGGTTCTAGAAGCTCCAGGCTTGGTGTTGTAGCAGATCCTCTGCAGTTCACAACGCCCAGTCAGCTTCCTCATTACAAATTTCAGGCAACGCCACAAAAATTTACAGTAAAAATACAGGCACACCTGGATCAACATTCTGTGGGAAAGAAAGATAGCAGCCTTCCAACACAACTCTGGAAAGCAGAAAGCAGTGGCCACCAGCAAGAAAGGAAGCCCAGAAGGAAACCAGTCATTAGACCTCAGTGCTTGCTTGTAAGCCCGTTATCACTTGACTTGTAAGAGCACCACTGCCTATAACTCTGTGCCAATCCACAATGACCCATTCTGCTAAACTGCTATCCAACACACTGAGTGTGAAACATTGGAATCCATTTTCTTTCCCACCTCTGCCCAGAATGTTTCAGAAATAAGTCAGTGTCAACATCACCTCTGCCTTGAACATGAGGGAAGAAGTCTGCTTGGCCAACACTTCCTCTCTTCCAGCCACTACCTGTATCTGTTTCTTTCCGTGCGCCCATCCCTTCCTGTCTACTTCTGCTCGGCCTTAGCCATGCTAAGGACATGGTTGTATGGGCATCTGCCTTCCCTGCTGACTAATCCCATTGCTCCTGTCCTTACTTAGTGGGAAGTCTTCCTCACCAGTTTACTGAATACTTGCAGGTGAGCTTCACCTCTTCCTTAGAGGTGAAAACATTCTCTTGATTTAAACTTTCCAAAAATTCTACCACTAGAGAGTTCTTTTCTTGGCTCTGACTAAAGAAAGGGTTGTTTTTTAGTTCACACCCTAACTCACTCCAATAATAATACCACAGCAAACTAGGAAACATACTGTCACCAATCATATACTTACTTGCGTGTATCTGACATGTGAATCTATTATGTTTGTTTTTAATTTTAAAAATGTAAGTGCCTGTTACTTCAGGATATTATTCAGAGTCTTAAGGTGCCTGAACTTTTAGAAACAAGACAGCCCATCATTCATGATTTTATATCAACTCATCTTTTCATATTGTGTGTTCCTAGGAGGCAGAACTATTCCTATTGCTTACTGTTGGAAATTTCTTTTTCCTCTAATGCTCACTGATTCCCTCTAACTCTAAAACAAGGTTATTTTAGGTCATTCAGATAAATTATAGTAGTTTATGTTCTCAACAATGTGATTCATTTCCAAAATCAACTAATTTCTTGGTTATACTCATTTCTTGGATTCCTTGGGCTCCAATGTATTCAATAGCCTTGCAGTAAAAATAAAAATCCTCAGTCCTACTTGTACAAAGGCATAGGTGTGTAGATTATCCACACAAAGGGAGTGGGAAACAATAGCATAAATAACCAAGCTGCTCCATTAAGATAACACAATGGAACACCCTGCAGGCAATACAATGATATCCTGGAAATGCTAATAACATGAAAATGACCCTGCTATTTATCAAACAGAAAAGTTACAAATGAATATGCATGAAATTATCAAAATTTTCTCTAAAAACTAAAAATTTTAATAGTGGTATATAAACAAAAGAGAGAAAAGAGTGACTGGATATACAATAAAAAATGTTAATAGTGATATTGCCAGTTAGTGGAGTTACTTATTATTTTTATTTTTTGATTGTGTATATTTTACTTTTCTTCATATTAGGAAAAATGAGCTGCGTGTGGTGGCACACACCTTTAATCACTGCACTTTGGAGGCAGACGTAGGTATATTGCCGTGAGTTCTAGGCCACCCTGAGACTACATAGTGAACTCCAGATCAGTCTGGGCTATAGCAAAACCCTACCTCGAAAAACAAACAAACAAAAAAGACACAAAATGCAAAAAATGATGATTACCAAAAAAACCATTTACAAAGTGCATATAAATTATCTATATGTCTTCAGTAGCCATAGAGTTAACCAATTCTCCTGGAAGACCAAAACTGGATTTACTGTGTTGTAAAGCCTAACATTCAACTGTATAAGTCAAATATATTCTAAGATCTGTTAGGATCTAGGTTAACAGCTTCCAAAAACCTTTTTAACCCTAAAAATAAATTTAGTAGAACATTTTAATTAGACAAGTGAGAAGATTTATAAGATCTCAACTTGTTCTCTTGGAAAATGTTCATTATCTCTAAGTATTGGACAGTTATGCCAAAAAAAAAAAAATGATGGAATGGTATTTTTATCAACTGGTCTCCAGCCAACTGGTAATGATATTAGTTACTGGGTGACATTATTCCTATTACTAAGTAAAGGATAAAAGTTTTCTATAATACCTGTTCCACTTTCAATTACGAATGGTCTCACATGTGACCAGTGCCCAAAGGAAGCCACCTTTCAAGTCTGTGGGTCATGACTCTAGACCACATGATTACCATGTTCTTATAGTTCTAAATCTTCCCAGGGAAAGCTTCTGGTAATTGTTTATAGAATGCTGCAAGTGTGGGACTCCAATATCACCCAGTGGTACCCAGGTTGGTACTGCTGGGAGGTGGTGGAACCTTTAAGAATGAGAATCTAGTAAGAGGTATTTAGGTCATCGGCGTTATGCCTGTGAGAAGGATTGTAGAAAGGACTCCTCTCCTCATTCTCTTTTGTTCTCTTGCCATGAAGTGAGCATTTTTTGTTCCTCCAAGAACTTCCAACCTGATATGTCGCCTTACCACAGGCCAAATGCAACAAAACCAACCAAGCATGGACTGTAGCCCCCCCAGAAACTGAGAACCAAAATAAATCTTATTTTAAGTTGATGATCTTAGGTATTTGTTACAGTAATGAAAAGTTGATTAATCCAGAGGACATCTTTTCATTCATTCTACTTAGCATACAAGACACCAATCATTTTATCACTTAAATTATGCTTCAGAAAGTCTCCCTGATGACTACTGAAACAGGTCTAAACAAATCTGTGGCTTGAGACTTAGAAGTATCAACCTAAGTGACACTTAGTTTTTAATGGGCTAATATGCCTGCAGTATTTCACTAAAAGGACAGCTTTCCTGTGATAAATACTATCTTCTTTAAAAATCCAGATCATCATACAAATTATTTTTATTTAGTGACTTATATTTGCAATAGGGGGAGAGGAGATGAATGGGTGCACTAGGGCCTCTGCCGCTGCAAACTCCAGATGCACACACCACTTTGAGTATCTAGCTTTATTCAGGCACTGAGGGATCAAACCTGGGCCATCAGGCCTTGCAAATAAGTGCCTTCAACCACTGAGCCATCTCCCCAGCCTTCTCAATTACTTTTTTTTTTTTTTTTTGGTTTTTCGAGGTACAGTCTCACTCTAGCTCAGGCTGACCTGGAATTCACTACGTAGTCTCAGGGTGGCCTCAAACTCACAGCAATCCTCCTACCTCTGCCTCTGAGTGCTGGGTCAATTACTTTTTTGATGGATATAATTTATTTTCATTTAGGTCATAAGTTTGATCCAGACAAAGCACAGTTGGAGATGGAAACATCAGTTACCCCTCTATTTGGCAGTGATATTTTGAGGAGGAAAAACCATAACCAAATGCCTACCAAATGAAAGGACCAGATCAGCAAACCCCTATATGTATTGATTTAAGTATCTAAATTATAAAGCTTGTGGAAAAACTTCTAAGGGTCAAAAGCAGAATAGTAAAAATGATTAAATATTCTATCAGACTGTTAAATTGTTTTAGCATGCTTACCTTGAAAAGGAAGAAATTAAGAAATGTAGAACTGTGGGACTGGGGAGATGGTCAGTGGTTAAAAGGAACTGGCTTGCAAAGCCTGCTAGCCTGTGTGGAATTCCCCAGAATCTACGTAAAGAAGTGGTGCATGTGTTTGGTTTTTTCTTTTTCTTTTTTTTTTTTTTTTTTGAGCAAAAGATTCTGGCACATACGTAAGTGTGCGTACATGCATGCACACACACATGTGTGTGTGTGCAAAATACAGAAAGAAAACTGAGGCTGGAGAAATAGCTTAGATGTTAAGGCATTTGCCTGCAAAGTCTAAGGACTTAGGCTCAATTCATCTACATAACCCAGATGCACATGGTGACACATGTATCTGAAGTTTGTTTGTTGTAGCTAGAGGCCCTAGGGTGCCCATTCTCTCTTTCTTTCTCTCATAATTAAATAAATAAATAGAAGAACTAAAACTACATTTATATAGGAAAGGAGCTGAGCTGGAAGAGAGGGAGTAAGTAAAGACATCTGTTTCTTTCAAGGACTTTTGGATTCATGATACTCTCTTGCCTCTTAATTTCTTTTGCCTTATGCTTCTGATGGTATACTCTAAGGTGAAGCACTACAAATACACCTATGAGACTGACCCTATTTAACTTTTCTTGCAGTCACTCATGCTGTCCCTCCTTCCGGTAACCCCTCCATCATGGACCCATGTAATGGGGGCAGGGGCTTAAAGCTCTGCTTCTTTTCCCTCCTAGCCTGAATCAGCATATCAAAACAAGCTTAGTTTTAACCTGGGCATCATCTGCTTTATTTCCTTTATAAGATTAGTCTTAATGTTCCCAATTCTGATGGAAGATTCCCAGCTCACTACTGATTAATTAAATTATTTAGGAACAACAATTAAATCATCAGAACTAGAATAATATGCTGATAAGCCACCTCTATTTCTAATCAATATACACACAGAGAGCAATTATTTGCCTTTGTTTCTGTTTTTAATATTGTATTTATCTGCAAAGACAGAGAGAGAGAATGGACATGCTAGAGAGCTTCCTGTCACTACCAATGAATTCCAGGTGCATGTGTCCCATTTCAAAATTTCCTGCCACTTCTGTTTATGATTATACTGCAGGGTGGAGTTTATGGCTGAGTTCATAGCACGGTCTTCCATACAGCTATTATGATCACGTGTATTACTTAACATTCATTCTCTATATTCAATCAGAACAGCCACACAATGTAAATTATTCCAAATGGATCATATCCCTGTTTCCAAATAAAAGTGAGCTGCTTTGTTAGAGAAAGGCATTCAGCAGGGATGGGACCTTGGGTAAAGGAGATTTACCAAGGCCACGCAGTCCTTGTCTGAGGGTGAGGGGTATGGATACCTGTATTGCAACACTATTCATTCCATCATCTTAAATTTAGGACTTTGATGTCTTTCTTCTTTTGGAATAGTAAGAGAAAAGTGGCTTATTTTTGAACAATTTCATTGAATGTGCTAACGAAAGTCAATTCTTGCTTGAAGAAATCCTGTAATAAACAAAAAGTATACTATTGGTGAGAAAAGACAAGTTCTCACAAAGAAAGATCACAGTTCTTGGCTCAACCCATACTTTCTCAAGTGAAGGGCTTCTTATCATCAGCTCCTTCACAGAACTGAGTACATAGAAAACAGAAGTTGCAATGCCATGTAAAAGAACATGAGTGGGGACTGCAGCAGTGGCAAAGGTGAGTCATGTGGTATCCCTGCCCTAAGGCACTCACAGTTCAGCAAGGAAAATGACCAGAAAAACAAAACACTGACAACCAGCGTGATAGTCCTAGCATGTAGAGGAAGAGCAGACAGTTCCTTCTCTGAGGTAGCCCACAAAAGCCCTACAGGGAAAGAGGGCTCATCTGGCAATCCAGCATGTCTTCTTTCAGAGCCAGAGAAAATTCCAATGGAGGAATGACTGGAATTCTCAGCCACTTTGGGGGCTTTCCTATGGCTCTCAGTTTCTTGCTCCATAGGAGGGGGGTTCAGTAAACACTGATGGGGGCAAAGAATGAGTCCTGAAATACTGGGGGAAAGGAGACAAATGGACACAAATAACAGAGCTCTACAAAGGTCACTGACAATAGATGGGCTTCACAGGACAGGCTCTGGGGACATTATTTATAGGAAACTATCTAGAAAACACTTCAGGGTAATAGACTTTACAAGAGGGTGGGAATAGTAGTTGTTTGTTTAAGTGCATGGAAAAGTAACTTTACAGATGCGAGCACATTATCAGCATGTATGTATGTATAGTAATAGTTTGTGTGGGTATGTATATGTATGTGTTTTATACACATACATGCATATAAGTATAGGTAAGCATGTGTGTCCTAAAAAGAGCAAAACCTGACAAAGCATAAAAGTACTGTTCTACAGTGAAAAGAATTTGGGCACACAGGCCACTCATTCACCTCACCTTTCTAAACTTAGTTTCTCTGTGTCGTAAATGGTCAACTCCTTAAGCTATGCTTAATCATTCCGAAGCAAGATTGATCTTGTGCCTTCTGCCCTCCAAATGCAGAGGAAACTGGTCAATGCTTAGAAGACGTCTGACGGGAACTTTAGACATCAATTTCCAATTTAGTTTCAATTTGCCACATAAAGTGTATGTGGCTTTGGACAAGCTTCTTTGCTTCTTACACTTGTAGAGTGGGGATTGGACCAGATAACTAACTCTAAGACGAGCTCCATGTGTGAGAAGATAACTGTGTTTTTTTCTTTTTCTTTTTTGTCGGACTCTTCTCTTTGTGGTTGGCTTTTAATTAGGGTAAAAATGTTACTATGTTGCAAAAGTATTCAGAAACTGCTTCCAAATTCATCTTAGCAATTTATCTTCTATTTACTCTAGAGTCTATATCCAGCAAAGTTGTAACTGTGGCATTCAGTCACACTTGGCTTAGTTCACAGTATATATGCCATTATTCACATACTTTATCCTTATTTAAACTACTGAAGTCCTAGTGTATGGGGTTGTACTATGGTGACCAAGGGCATGCCTCACATATGAAAGGCCCTGGGTTTGATCCCTACGATCAAACAACAATGTTCTAATCCTCCATTTTCATCCACACCAACTCAATAAAGCCTTCTGTGACCATTCCTTCACAAATGACTGCAGTCTGCCATGGATCACATTCCTCTTTCAATCATGGCTTGACATATGCACAGAACATCTCTTCTCCAGGTGGTCTGTTACTGTGGAGCACAGCCCATCTCACATTCATCTGTACCATCCCCAAAGGCTCACAGTGAGCACACAGTAAAGGTGTTCACAGTGTAGTCACAAAGAAAGAGGCTCAAATATCTGTGTGCCTTTGAGAGTACTACTAAAATTCATAAAGCTTCCTGGTCCTCTGCTTTAAAATTAAGTGATTAAATCCTGCTTTACTACAACTGCTATGAGAAGATAAATGACACTGGTGTCATCAGGAGCAAATGGTGACTAAATGAATCAGTGAACCAAGATGTTAAGCATTGTGAATGGCTTACAAAATCCAGTTTGTAGTTATGATTGTGAATGGTAAGCCTTTATTTCCCCCAACTGCTTCAAAGTTAGGATGGAGGAACAAGTCTGCTGTGGTGCTCAGTCTCTCTCACAGGGGTTTGGCTTTGACAGACATTAGCCTTTTTCTTTCTGGCCTGAGGAACGAAGCTCTGCAGTAAGGTTCATGGCTGACAGCCTGAGGTTCTATGGCAGGAACAGTTGATAACAATTACTTATGTGGGTGACTTCCCAATTGCCTTTATTAGAGTCTCATAAAATTAATAATGTTCTGCTGACTTTACAAAATATATCTAAGGTTGGGCATGGTGGTGCATGCCTTTAACCCCAGCACTTGGGAGGCAGAGGTATGAGGATCCCCAGGAGTTCAAGGCCACCCTGAGACTACATAGTGAATTCCAGGTCAGCCTGAGCTACAGTGAGACCCTACCTCAAAAAACAATACAAAACAAAACAAATAATATATTTATGAATGAAAATAACTAAATCCTAGTGAGGGAAAAGATTTTCAATAGATATTTTGGGCCCTTGGTACAATACATGTTAGTTGAATTAAAATTATTAAAGTATTTTATAAAAATGAAACCTCAAGCCTTTGTTCTGCTTAGGGCTTAAAATGTCTCTTTTTCTTTTCTTTTTTTTTTTTTTTCTCTTTCCATGTTCTTTTTGTCTCTTCTTTTTCTGGTCATAAGGAGGTACACTTTCTCATTGTATTCTTTCCTTTCTTTTCATAGAGGTTGTGGTTAAAGTTAGATTGGACAACCCTAGGGAGCATACTGTGCCATTATCCCATGACTGCATTCAACTAAAAACACATCCTTTAGCTGGGTATACTAATCCTATGGCATCTATTCTTATCTCATGCATTTAAAAAATATATACCAGCTATTTTCCTTGTTCCTTTATGCTTTATAAACCATTAACTTTTTTTTTTTCAAAGTAGTATCTCATTCTAGTCCAGGCTGACCTGCAATTCACTATGTAGTCTCAGGGTGGCCTCGAACTCACAGTGATCCTCCTACCTCTGCCTCCTGAGTGCTGGGATTAAAGGAGTGCATCATCATGCCCAGCCATCATTAACTTCTTTGTACACCATTAATCTATTTTATGGTGGCAGGGAGCTGAAGCAGGTGAGTATTGGTATGGCTTTTGAATGCTTCCCTCAACCCTGAAAATCTCATGTTAAAAAAAATTTAATTCCTTGGAAAGGTATTAAGAGGTAAGACCAGGGGCCACCTTTCAGAGATGACTAGGTCATGAATGTTCTATTATCATGAACAGGCTAATGAATTAATGAATTAATCCATTACCTTGAGTGCAGATCTGTCATTAAAGCTAATTTGGGCACCTGTCACATGTCTCTTACCAGGTGATGCCCTGTAAAGTTTTGGGGCTCTGTAGTAAGTCCTCAGCAGCAAGAAACAGCTCAAAGGTGTAGCTCTTTGACTTTGGACCTCACAGCCTTTATAACCCTGAGAGGAATAAACCTGTACTTATAAATTACTTGGTCCACAGTATTTAGTTATAGTAATAGCAAATGGACTAAGATATCATAGATCTTAAATGTGGAATAAATTTATTCTTTCTTAAAATCTGGTTTCTTGAAGATTAAGCTAATCTCTCTGGGCTGGGAATTGAAGCATTGTATTCTAGAACATTTTAGAAGTTGGTAAATCAATCTCTGTGGGCTTTTAAATAATGCTAAAATTCTTCTTAGTAAAAGTCAACTCCTCATTCTTCCTAATATATTTGCTAAGCTTGGGAATTAACACTCAGTTTATTCAGGCTGTGCTTACATAGCGGTCTTTTTGGTTGAAGTGAAATATTGCCAAGGTTATGCAACATCTGTAGGAATGAACTATACATAAAATAAATGTTAACCTAAATCCAATAGAGTTGCCCTCTTATCTTTCTGCATTCCATCTGCATTAACATAAAATGAACACTTGCACCATAACTTGATTAAAAAAAAATAAGCATAAAACAAAAGTGAAAACAAGAAGTGATCATTAACTAAGAATGGACAATAAAAAAAATCCTTGTTATTTCTAAGCCAGCTGTTAATGAAAACCCTCAAGTTTCTTTCTTAATATGAAATCTGTTATCCTATTTTTAGTTTCATGTAAGTAATCAGTGCCAAATAATATTTATAAATTACATACCTCAAGTAAAGAAGAAAAAAGTTTGTATCAGAACATATAACTAATAGCAATGTACTGGCTTCATTATCCTTGGTTCTGGTCTATGAAAAATAGTACTGGTAGATTTTTTTTCACTGTATGGGTTCTAAATCATCACATACAAACTAATTTTTATAAAATTTTAATCTCTGTTCAGCATACTGTTGCAACTATTCATGTCAATAATGGCACAAATTTTACTACTACCATTATCACTATTGCCCTTTGAATAGAGGAATATCCTGACTGCTAGGCTTCATCTCACACTAACTCTCAGTTAACATGATTCTATAACTAAAGATGCTGCATTTATATTCAGCAAACATTTATAAATGCCAATTTTTCATGATTGTATAAATAGATAGGCTAATTGCCATGGCAACCAAAAACATAGCAGGTCAAATACTTGGCTGGCAAATGCCTTAGTGAGATTTCAAATGCAATCTTTTCACATAGCTGAGATAAACAGGTTGAGAAATATTCTGTTCAAGAAAATTAATTCTGATGCTAGAAATAGTTTAATTGTCATCTGTTGCTAGATTTTCACCCATTAAACCCCACAGGCCATATAAAAGCATAGTAAGTCTCATACCAACCTATGTATGCCTCCAGAAACAATAATGGGACCAAATCCAGTGAGGACTGGTAGAATTTAATCATTTCCTAAGAGAAGCAAGCCCACCCACAATTGATCAGAACAAAAATAGGAATATATAACAGAAGGAGGCCACTACCTTGAGGTGAATTAGCCCAATCTTTTGGAAAGTGGTTGAATTTTTTAACATTATACCTGACTTTATTTTGTCATACTATAATATGATGCAAGAATTTCTCTGGGAATTTCATTAATAGGAAAGTGAGTGGTGGTCACTAGCCTTGAACAATAATCATAATTATAGGTTCAGCCAAATGGTTTTCAAATCACAAGATTATCTAAAGCATACCAACATATACAATGAGCATGTCAACCTTCAGTGAACTAATCGATAAATAGAGATTTCAGAAATGTCACAGAGGCATCAAGAGCAGAAGCTGGAACAAATACCTTGACCAGAAAGGAGCATTTTGAAGTATAAATTGGCATGCCACCCAAACTTTAAATTCAGAGAGATTTAAAATTCTTTATTTCAGAACAATGGTTTTGCACAAATTATATTAACTGCTTCCTTGACTACTGATTTCTTAAGCCTTAACCTTCAAGCAGCTGCTGCATCTACTTTGGTAAGGACATGTGATATCAAGTTGTCCAGAATACTCACACTTTCATGCCTCAGCTTTCCTGCTGAGCACCTCCAGTAGTTGCTCTCTCTCAGCATCAAAGTGCAGATAGAGTTAGCAGAGGAACTTCTATTTTGTCAAAATGAGATGCTAACAGACCTAGTCCCATACCACAAATGATGAATAGGAATAGTACCCTAAGCAGCAAACAAGTTTCCTCACTTTTAGCAGGCTTATCACAGAAGCCATGTCACTTACCGCAAGAAGTGCTTCATCCTGCTTCTGTTGGCCTCCAGATACTATGCAAACTGTCTTCAAGAAATTGCTTCTAAATTTGCCTTTGCTTAAGGAAATGCAGGCTGTGGGAAGAAATTATATATGTTTACCTATAAAGGGACTACAATCCCCAACCAAAAACTTCTTCTTCTTTTTTTTAAAAATATTTATTTATTTATTTATTTATTTATTTATTTGAGAGTGACAGAGAGAGAGGGAAAGAGACAGATAGAGAGAGAATGGGCCAGGGTTTCCAGCCACTGCAAATGAACTCCAGACGTGTGTGCCCCCTTGTGCATCTGGCTAACGTGGGTCCTGGGGAATCAAGCCTCGAACCAGGGTCCTTAGGCTTCACAGGCAAGCACTTAACCGCTAAGCCACCTCTCCAGCCCAAATTTCTGCTTCTTGAGGTAAGACAACATGCTTGGCACTTAAAACATCACCAAAGAACTGCTTACAAAGCATGGTAATAATGGATTGAGACTAACACTACAGGCTTCTTACCATATGATTGTACAGTTAGCTTTATTTTTTAGTCACTTGCTACATATCTTAATTTGATGAACTCCAATAATAAGCTACTTATCACTTTTGGATATTATTCCTAGATAATGAGGAACAATATGTGTATAAATAAAAACAAAGAACCATACAAATTACTGCCCTGATTTGTAGTTATCTAGTGGTCTTCAGCTTGGCAGCTCTGCTCTTCCAAAAGCATGACACACAAAGACTACAGAGTTGGGGTGATGGCTTACCAGTTAAAGGCACTTGATTCCAAAGCCAGGCTCGGGTTTGATTTTCCAGTACCCACTCTGGTAGTTTGAATAAATGTCCCCTAATAGATTCAGGTATTATTAAAATTAAGTTTGCAGCTTCTGTCTCTAGCAGGCAGACTCCTGCTACACAGTGGGTGTACCCTGGGGTCCAGTCTTAAAGTACTACTCGGGGCTGATCTGAATTCCAGCATAAGGTATGCAGAGTGCTTGAGCTCTGCCTGGGGATTCTAGAGTGTGCTTGCTTGTGGTGTTGGTAGTGGTCATTCTCTCTGTATGGATTTGGTAAAGGGGGCCAGCTTTTTCTGCCATTATGGAACTTCCTCTGAAGCTGTAAGATTCAATAAATCCTATCCTCCCATAAACTGTGCCTGGTTTGGAAGTTCCTCCCAGCATGTGAAGCTGAACTGACTATGACACCCACATGAAGCCAGATGCTCAAAGTGGCACATGCATCTGTAGTTTGCATCAGCAAGAGTCTATGGAACACCCATTCTCTCTCAAATTAACAAAATCTTTTAATATTTTTGTTTCTTTGACAGAGAAAAAGAGGGAGAAAGGAAGAGAGAGAGAGTGAGAGAATGGGTTCACCAAGGCCTCCAGCCACTACAAATGAACTCCAGACACATGTGCCACTTTGTGCATCTGGCTTATGTGGGTCTTGGGAAATGAACTGAGGTCCTTTGACTTTGCAGCAAACACCTTAACCACTAAGTCATCTCTCCAGCCTGATAAAAAATATTTTTAAAAAGAGATAGAAATAACTGCTTATATTGCTAAGCTAAAAAACAAAACAAAACAAAAAAAAGAGCAAATGTTACTTTTGTATACAGACATATCACCCTGAATCTTCTTAATCAGTACAATAAATACAATGTTCATAAAATTTTTAAATAGCTATTCAAGATTCAGATACTTGGGCAAATGAATAATGTGCCAGGTCCCAGGGTTTTTGCACTGTGAACAAAGCAGTAAGGCTTTTACATTTGTACAGCACTCTGCAGCCTAAAAATTGCTTTCACAAAGCATACAATGGCAGGTTGCTGGTCTTCTTACTGTAAATAAGGATACTTGGGGCAGCTAACAAAGATGCAAACTGTAAAATGAGATTAAAAGCGCTAGAAAAGAGAGAAAGGCTAGAAGCAGGAGCAGAGGAGTTACCTCCCAAGAGCCAAGGGGAGTACCTTTTGCAAGATCAGCAAGCTGAGTGGAGGGTATGCACACATGGCAGAGGATGGAGTTGCAGGTACCAACTAGAACAGCCCAGAAGCCAGAGAAAGTATAACCCAAATAAAAGCCAGTGTTAAATACAGTATTTATTTCTGAAATAGTCTTTAAATGGTTTTTTGTTTGTTTGTTTTATTTTTTGAGGTAGGGTCTCACTCTAGCTCAGGCTGACCTGGAATTCACTATGTAGTCTCAGGGTGGCCCCAAACTCATGGCAATCCTCCTACTTTTGCCTCTTGAGTGCTGGGATTAAAGGCATGCACCACCATGCCTGGCTGTTATAAATGTTTGATAAAACCATTTTCATATCAAGCTTGTGATTGCTTCTGAAAAGAGGATGTAATAGATCTGGGAAGAGAGAAATGCCCTTCTAGTTTATAAGTGTTTTGCTCTTAAAATATACCTTTTTTTGGTGAGGACATACATCCTTCTTTGTATATTTATGGCTTCTAAATGAACAGAAATTTTTATTTAATTTGGTAATGCCCACCCAGAGTTCCCACTGTTGTATTTATTTATTTATTTGAGAGTGACAGACAGAGAAAGAGAGAGAGAGAGAGAGAGAGAGAGAGAGAATGGGTGCACCACAGCCTCCAGCCACAGCAAACAAACTCCAGATACATACGCCACCTTGTGCATCTGCCTTATGTGGGTACTGAGGAATTGAGCCTTGAACCAAAGTCATTAGGCTTCATGGGCAAGCGCTTAACTGCTAAGCTATCTCTCCACCACCACCCCCACACACACTATGATTTTTAACACATTAAAAAATAAAAGGATTCCTTCTCACTCCTATCAGATTGGCTACCATCATGAAAACAAATGACCATAAATGCTGGCGAGGATGTGGAAAAAGAGGAACCCTTCTACACTGTTGGTGAGAATGCAATCTGGTCCAGCCATTGTGGAAATCAGTGTGGAGGTTCCTAAGATAGCTAAAACTTGATCTACCATATGACCCAGCTATAGCACTACTAGGCATATATCCTAAGGACTCATCTCATTTCCTCAGAAGTACATGCTCTACCATGTTTACTGCTGCTCAGTTCACAATAGCTTGGAAATAGACCAGCCTAGATGTCCCTCAACTGATGAATGGATAATGAAGATATGGCACATTTATACAATGGAGTTCTACTCAGTGGTAAAGAAAAATGAAGTTGTGAAATTTACAGGAAAATGGATGGATCTGGAAAGGATTATACTAAGTTAGGTAACCCAGGCCCAGAAAACCAAGCATCAAATATTCTCTCTCATATGTAGGTCTTAGCTACAGATGACTGGGCTTCTATGTGAGAAGGAAAAAACTCAGTAGCAGAGGCCAGTAAGCTAGAAAAGAGATAGAAAGGGAAGAGAAAGGAAGGGAGGGGGTACTTAATAGGATTGTATTGTATATATATAAGTAGAAGAATAGATTAATGGGGGTGAAAAGGCCCATTATGAGGTCTGGGGAGGAGACTGAGTAAAGGAAAGGTGGAGGGAGGGCTAATCAAAAATCTAAGAGGATATAAATAGATCATATGGAATCCTCTGGTTTTGGACAATGGAACACTCAGGAGCCTAGATTGTTGCTAGAAAACTTTCAGTGCCAGGGATGGAATATCTTCCAGTGAGTTGTTGGCCAGGGAGTTCCCTGATGCCCCCAAAACATTATAGGCCATTGCCAAGGCCCTTGGTTTCCCACCAGGAAAGACCCTATTGCTGAAGACTCCATATACTTGGGCTGCAAGGCCACTGAGAACTCCTGCTGGAACTGACCTGATAACCTCCTCCATGTAGACCAGCTGACAGAAAGCTGGAAGAAGCCATTCTGCATGCAGTTCAATGGGAGAAAGAGAAATCACCAGTGAAGATACTCATTAGAGGATACTGCCAGCCTTATAATTGGCCAGCCAAGCCAAATGAGCCAACGGGTGCAGTAGTGGCACATCTCTCATGGTGGAAACCAACTGCCCTCTAATTGGACTGGAGGCCTACTCCATGGGAGGGAATACATCCCTGATACTGAAAACTTAAAACAGGGTTAGTCATGAACCCTGGGGTGTAACATCTGCTGTTGTCTGGCCAAATGTATATACTATGCTTATCAAACTGCCCAGTAAGCACTTCAGTTCATGTTCACACCCTTATATTAATGCTACTCTCACTTTTGGTTGAGAATCTTCTCTTTTCAGATGGCAGTGACCTTGGGATGACTCAGAAGGTACCATGGTGATGGAAAGAAATGACCACAGTGCTCAGTACTACAATATCTGTATCACACCTTCCAAGGCTCAGGGTCTAATGCGGAAGAGGTGGCGGAAAGAATGTAAGAGCCAAAGGAAGGGCAGGACTCCATATAACATGCTCCCTCCAGACACAAAATGGCCTGGATATCCATGGCCTCACAGTGCCTGATACTACCTGCATAAGACCATAATAAGAGGAGGAAAAGATCAAGATATCAAAAGTAAAAGAGAGACTGATTGAGATGGAGGGGGGTATGATGGAGAGTGGAGTTTCAAAGGGGTAAGTGGGGGGCAGGGTGTCACCATGGGGTATTTTTTATAATCATGGAAGTTGTTAATAAAAAAATAAAAATAAAAGGAGATGGGCTAGAGAGATGGCTTAGCAGTTAAGGCATTTGCCTGCAGAGCCAAAGGACCTTGGTTCAATTCCCCAGGACTCACATAAGCCAGATGCACAAGGTAGTGCATCTGGAGTTTGTTTGCAGTGGTTGGAGGCTTTGTTGAGCCCATTCTCTCTCACTCTTTCTACCTCTTTCTCTTTGTCTCTCTTTCTCTCAAATAATTAAATAAAAATAAAGTAAAAAAAAAAACAAAATAAATAAAATAAAAGGAGGGCTGGAGGGATGGCTTAGTGGTTAAGAAACTTACCTGGAAAGCCAAAAGATCCAAGTTTGATTTGCCAAGACCCACATAGGCCAGAACCACAAAGTAGCACATGTGTCTGGAGTTGGTTTGCAGCAGCTGGAGGTCCTGGTATGCCCATTCTCTCTGTCTGTCTGTCTGTCTCTCAAATAAATAAATAAATAAATATTAAAATAAAACATATTTTAAAAAATAAAAGGAACCAGATCCCTAGAGAAATGATTGATTTAGGGTTGCCTCAGGACAAGAAGCATCTTGCTGAGCTAAAAATGTCAGGAAGTGCTGACGATAAACAAAATAGTGGTATTACAAATAAGCACAAATGCCTCCCAATGGCCAGAGGTGGAATGATCTGAGCAACAAAATCGGGCACTATTGAATTATAATCCTAATTGTACAAAGATTCACGGTGCCATACGGATATAAACAAATGTCTGAATAAGCAAATAAATGGAAAAGACTACATAAATTTTCCATACAGAAGAATTTTAGATAGTTTATGTAGATATTCTGTCCTAAAGGAGAAAAAGCTTAATTAAAGGCAGGCTGGACCTAATGTCTCCATGAGAACAGTATGCAAGGCATTAAGTAGAGAAACCTGACTGCATGCTATCCGCTAGGTGAAGACCAACATCACCAGTGAGAAGTCACGCTGACAGCAAATAACCTTCGTATGTGATGAAAATGGTATGTTACCCTTGTAGTCTTTCTCTCCAAACCCATGATGCCAGTCTAATCAAGAGATAAGCAGCAGACAAGTTCCATGTGGAGGACATTCTATAGAATACCTAACGAGTACCTTTTGAAATGTTTTACATCATAAAAAGTAAAGTCTGGAGATTATTAGAGCCAAGAGGTGTATACCCAGGGGTAGGATCACTGCATGCTGTGTGGTGTGATGGGTCGGATCCTGAAGCAGAAAAGTAACTTAAGGAAATATGAATAAAATATGGATTTGAAATTCTATCAGCATTGGTTCATTGGTTGTAGAAAATACATTGCATTTAAATAAGGTAATACAAGAAACTGGGTGCTAATATAAATGAGCCTTATTATTTTGGAAACTTCTTTGTAAATCTAAAGACAATTTAAATTAAAAGAAGATATTAATGCCTCCTATGCCCTAGACACAGGGTATGAATTAAAGGTACAGGGTGAACTATATGGATATGGCTCTACTTTTTAGACCCAACAATCTTGATGGGAAAGATGATAGAGAAAAGTAGGTAGGTACTTATGCACAGTATTACAGTGGGAAGGAGTGCTGTGAGGCTCAGAGATGCTGATCTTAGATGTTCCAGGAAGGAGGAGCTGCAGATAGCGCATGCCAAGCCCTAGAAACAAAACAAGTAGATTGTATTATGGGAAATGTTCAATAAGACTTAAAGAGGTATGCAGTGAGAGGGACAGCTCGAAACAGGAATGGCAAGATGCAGAAAGGCAAGAAAAGTGGTTCAAGTCATGGAAAGCTTTACATGAAATTATAAAAAAAAATTGAACTTCTTTCATGAAAAATGAACTTGGAAGTTTTCTAGCTGAGATGGGGCATTATTAGATGGTTAGCTTTAAAAATATGATCTAATTGTAGTGTAAGAATAAATTTTGTTATGGTAAAATTACCAGTAGGGACACCCTTTAGAAGCTTGTCACAATAGCATAGGCAAAGATAATGGTATGGTAAGGCAATAGATGAATATAAAGTGTAAAGAATTAGAGATTAGGATTTTTGTCACTGACTGGGGGCTTGGCAAAGGTAAAAAGAAAAGCCAAACATTATGTGTATGTTTATGAATGGCCACTGGATAGATAGGTGAGCTGTTCACTAAAGTATGGTGCTTGCAGAAACAGATTTGACTTCTGGGACACTGAGTCTTTAGGAACAAGGGATAGAGTGACAAAACATAGATTTGAAGGTCAGGAGAACAGATGAGGTTGGAGGTAAAGATTTAGGTGTATAATGTGCCCCAACACCACACATATTGTTACAAGAAAAAGAATCTGTGGTGGGGCGGGATAACTTCCAACAAGTTGTTGGTCAGAAAAGGCTCCGATGTCCTCATAACAATACAGGTTATTATCAAGGATCTTTGTTGCCCACCAAAACTAAATGGTAAGACTCTATTGCTGAATATACCACATCCTTGGAGCTGCAGGTCACTGATCATCATGCTGGATCTGATCTGGTAGCCTCTTCCCTGTTAACTAACTGTCACGATGCCGGAAAGTGCCACAAAGCCTGCTGGGGAAGAAAAGTCATCAACAGTCTTAACAAGCAGTGGACCCTCTGCAAGCTACACAGTAGTCCAGCCAGGCCAAATGTGCCAACGTGTGCAATGGCTGGCATGCCTGTGATGGAGAAAACCAACTGCTATCTCATTGGAACTGGGATTCAATCCATGGGAGGGTAATTCATACCTGGTACTGAAAACCTAACCAAAATACTATGGCTGATGCTACCTACACAAGACCTGCATAATAGGAGAGGAAAACAAATGATGATGTCAAATTATAGTAGGACTAGTTGGAAAGAAGGGATTCAGTAGAGGGCATTTAGGGAAGGGGGTAAAGAGAGGGTGGTGGTAGTGGATTTTGATCATGGAATATTGTCTATATGTATGGAAGTTGTCAATAATTTTTTAAAAGATTTATCCATATAAATAAATGACATATACAACACATGTTATAGCAATAGCTCTTTGTTGTTAGAATAAAATTAAATTAGATTTCTCATATTACTGAGGTACAAAGAATAAAATACATGTTAGAAAGCTTTTATCTGAATTAAAAGATAACAACCTGTAAGTAGTTCAATCTTAGCTACAAAATTGGTTTACCCCCCAAAATAACCTCACCTTATAATGATGTGGGACAAGTGAAATAATATAATACTGAAGCCCCCCACCAAAAAAAAAAAAAACATTTCTGTTCTCTACATCATAGTTACTGAATTTACACACTGAAAAAACCCATCTTGAATGTTTATATGCCTAGCATTTGCAGAATAGGACAACATGGTTTAACACTGTGAGAAAGCCTTAGTATTCAAGGGGAAAGTTGGCAAATATGGCAAGGAGGGTGCATGAAGCTAAATGGTACTCGTGGAGAGAGAGAGAGTTCATAGCTTAAGTCTAATATTAACCAGCTGAGAGATTTAGACAAACTACTTAATTTGTCTAGGGTTCAGTGGGGAGGGTAGTTACAGCTCCCATGTAAGGTCAGCTTAAGCATTAAATGAACCAAGTGTGCAAATTGTTTATCATAGTTACAAGAATGTAAGAGACACCCAGGGAGTGGGCACTCATGGTATTATTATTTGTCCTTCTTATTCTATCTTCCTCTAAAGTAAAGATCAGGGGCTGGAGAGATGGCACAATGGTTAAGCTACTTGCCTGCAAAGCCAAAGGATCCAGGTTCAATTGCCCATGACCTATGTAAACCAGATGCACAAGGTGGCACATGCATCTGGAGTTTGTTTGTATTTCTCTATCTGCCTCTCTCTCAAATAAGTAAATAAAAATAAAAAAAATATTTTAAAGTAAAAAAATTTTATTAAGAATCACTTAAAAAATTGTTTAAATCAATTCTGGCAAGTAGATGTGACTTGAACCAGGACAATGACAGTGTGAGGGACAGACATGAAGGCAGGTAAAGAATAGTGAGCAGGCAGACAACTGCACACCCTGACTAGACAAGAAAAATAATGGGAAGGAAAATAACCATTAGTTCCAATTATCTGCCCTCTAAACAGACAGCAAAGATAACAATTAGATCTAAATTATCTGTCCCCAAAGAAGAAACACCAAAAGGGACTTTGTGTGGTTGAAGAAATATGTGCAAATGCTATTTAGCTCACTGACTGCTGGAAATTTGTTATATAGTTTTGCTAAGTGTTTTATGTAGGAAAAAAATATTGTTTGCTTTAAGTTGTTTCTTTATGTTTTAAGGGAAGTATATTTGTTAATATCCTATCTCTTGTTAGTCTGGTAACAAATCACAAGTGCTATGTGATACATAATATCAGATACTTTAAGGAGTACACCTTGAAAAGAAAAAAAAAAACTAAGCCTTGAAAACTTAAAAAAGAAAAAGAAATCAAACAACTCAGTCAAAGTGAACTAATGAAAAGTGGGAAGTTTTCAAAAGACAAAATACAAATGTCCAATAAACATAGATAAAAACTCTCAACTTCAAGAGTAATGCAATTCAAAACTGCATTGAGAATCCATCTTAATTCAGTTAGAATGGCTGCCATAAAGAAAATAAGCATAGGGCTGGAGAGATGGCTTAGTGGTTAAGCGCTTGCCTGTGAAGCCTAAGGACCCTGGTTCAAGGCTCGGTTCCCCAGGTCCCACGTTAGCCAGATGCACAAGGGGGCGCACGCATCTGGAGTTCGTTTGCAGAGGCTGGAAGCCCTGGCACGCCCATTCTCTCTCTCTTCCTCTACCTGTCTTTCTCTCTGTGTCTGTTGCTCTCAAATAAATAAATAAAAATTAAAAAAAAAAAAAAGAAAATAAGCATAAACAAATGCTGGTGAGGAGATAGACAAAAGGGAACCATATACATTGCTTGTGGGCATAAAAACTAGCCCAAACAGTATGGACCTCAGTATGGGGATTCCTTAAAAATAAAAAAGCAGATCTAACATATGGTCCAGCTATAGCACTCCTGGGTATTTATCCAAATACTCTAAGTCAGCTTGCATACCAATGTATACTGCTGCATTATTCACAAAAACAAGGCTATGGAAACAACCTAAGTAAGTAATGGATAAAGAAATTTTATACACACACACACACACATACATATATATACACATATATATGTATATATAATAAATAATAAATATATATGTATATACTGAAATATATATTTATAGTGAAACTTTTTTCAGCCATGAAGAACAAAGTTATACTGTTTGTAGAAAAATAGTGACAAGTAGAGATAATCTTATTAAATAAATGAAGCTGGGCTGGAGAGATTGCTTAGCAATTAAGGTGCCTGTCTGTAAAGCCAAAGGACCTCGGTTCAATTCCCCAGGACCCGTGTAAGGCAGATGCACAAGGTGGTGCTTGCATCGAGTTTGTTTGCAGTGGCTGGAAGCCCTGGCATGTCCTTTCTCTTTCTTTTGCTTTCCCTCCCTCCCTCTCTCTCTCTTTCTCCCCCCCCCAACTCTGCCTCTTTCCCTCTCTCAAATAAATAAATAAAAATAAAATATTTTTAAAAAACAAATGAAGCTACTTTCAAAAGATAAATATGGGCTGGAGAGATAGCTTAGCAGTTAAGCGCTTGCCTGTGAAGCCTAAGGACCCTGGTTCAATACTTGATTCCCCAGAACTCATGTTAGCCAGATGCATAGGGGGTACATGCATCTGGAGTTCATTTGCAGTGGCTGGAGACCCTGGCATGCCCATTCTCTCTCTCCTTCCCTCTTTCTCTCTCTGTCTGTCACTCTCAAATAAATAAATTAAAATTAAAATTAATGTTTTTAAAAAAATCAAGAAATCAAGTTATCATTATTTGCAGATGACATGATTGTATACATAAAGGACCCTAAAGACTCTACTAGCAAGCTGTTAGAGCTGATCAAAACCTACAGCAATGTAGCAGGATACAAAATAAATACACAGAAATCAGTAGCCTTCATATATGCTAACAACAAACACATAGAGGATGAAATCAGAGAATCACTCCCATTCACAATTGCATCAAGAAAAATAAAATACCTTGGAATAAACCTAACCAAGGAAGTCAAGAATCTATACAATGAGAACTTTAAAACACTCAAGCGAGAAATTGCAGAAGACACTAGAAAGTGGAGAAACATCCCTTGTTCCTGGATTGGAAGAATCAATATCGTGAAAATGGCAATCTTACCTAAAGCAATCTACACATTTAATGCAATCCCTATCAAAATTCCAAAGGCTTTCTTCATGGAAATAGAAAAAACAATCCAAAAATTCATTTGGAATCACAAAAAACCTCGAATATCTAAAATAATACTGAGCAACAAAAAAGAGGCTGGTGGTATCACCATACCTGATTTTAACCTATACTACAGAGCCATAGTAACAAAAACAGCATGGTACTGGCACAAAAACAGACATGTAGATCAGTGGAACAGAATAGAGGACCCAGATGTAAGCCCAAGTAGCTATAGCCACCTGATATTCGATAAAAATGCCAAAAATACTCATTGGAGAAGAGACAGCCTCTTCAGCAAATGGTGTTTTGAAAACTGGATAAATATCTGCAGAAGGATGAAAATAGATTCTTCTCTCTCGCCATGCACAAGAATTAAGTCCAAATGGATTAAAGACCTTAACATCAGTCCGGAAACTTTGAAACTGCTAGAGGAAAAAGTAGGGGAAACCCTTCAACATATTGGTCTTGGCAAAGACTTTCTGAATACAACCCCAATTGCTCAGGCAATAAAACCACAGATTAACCACTGGGACCTAATGAAATTACAAAGATTTTGCACCGCAAAGGACACAGTGAAAAAAGCAAAGAGGCAACCTACAGAATGGGAAAAAATCTTCGCCAGCTATATATCTGATAGAGGATTAATATCTAGGATATACAAAGAACTCAAAAAGTTAACTAATAAGGAATCAAACAAGCCAATCAAAAAATGGGCTATGGAGCTAAATAGAGAGTTCTCAAAGGAAGAAATAAGAATGGCATATAAGCATCTAAAAAAATGTTCTACGTCACTAGTCATCAGGGAAATGCAGATTAAAACTACATTGAGATTCCATCTCACTCCTGTCAGATTGGCCACCATCATGAAAACAAATGATCATAAATGTTGGCGGGGATGTGGAAAAAAAGGAACCCTTCTGCACTGCTGGTGGGAATGCAATCTGGTCCAGCCATTGTGGAAAACAGTGTGGAGGTTCCTAAAGCAGCTAGAGATTGATCTACCATATGACCCAGCTATAGCGCTCCTAGGCATATATCCAAAGGACTCATCTCATTTCCTTAGAAGTACATGCTCAACCATGTTTATTGCTGCTCAATTTATAATAGCTGGGAAATGGAACCAGCCTAGATGTCCCTCAACAGATGAGTGGATAATGAAGATGTGGTACATTTATACAATGGAGTTCTACTCAGCGGTAAAGAAAAATGAAGTTATGAAATTTGCAGAAAAATGGATGGACCTGGAAAGTATTATACTAAATCAGGTAACCCAGGCCCAGAAAGCCAAGCGCCACATGTTCTCTCTCATATGTGGATCCTAGCTACAGATGACTGGGCTTCTGCGTGAGAATGAAAATACTTAGTAGCAGAGGCCAGTAAGTTGAAAAGGAGACATAAAGGGTGGAGAAAAGAAGGGAGGAGGATACTTAATAGGTTGATATTGTATATATGTAATTACAATGATTGTAATGGGGAGGTAATATGATGGAGAATGGAATTTCAAACAGGAAAGTGTGGGGGTGGGGAAGGAGGGAATTACCATGGGATATATTTTATAATCATGGAAAATGTTAATAAAAATTAAATAAAAAAATTATATATATATATATATACATATATATATAATGTTTTGTCATTTGTGGTTCCTAGATTATATATATATACTCATAAGTCATATATATACATATATATATATATATGTATGAAAGTAGAAGTAAAAACTGTCTAGGAAACAAAGGGAGGGAATAGGAGGGGTGAGACAAGGAAGGGGGGAATATACTTGTATTCAAACCCCTCAAGGAATACTGATAATCCCACTGAGAAGGACCCTCAGTGGACGAGAGCAGGGGGAGGGAATGTAAGAGTATAACTCAATGGAAATATGGCCATAAGGTAGTATGTTCATATAATAAAGTTCTCAATTTAAAAAAATAAATATATATAACAAATTTTATATATAGAGATATAGATAGATAGATGGATAGATAGATAATAGATAGATAAAAAAAATCCAAGGGTTGCTTTTCTGTGAGTGGTGCTGAGGTGTTTCTTTGCAATAGTCCTTTTTGGTAGCCAAGTTAGCATCTTTTTTTATTATTTTATTTTAGAGGGAGCAAGAGAGAGAGAGAGAATTGGCATGCCAGGGCCTCAGCCACTGAAATTGAACTCCAGATGCGTGTGCCACCTAGCGGGCATGTGCGACCTTGTGCTTGCCTCACCTTTTTGTGTCTGGCTTATGTGGGATCTGGAGAGTTGAACATGGGTCTTTAGGGTTCACAGGCAAGTGCCTTAACTGCTAAGTCATCTTTCCAGCCCCATATCTGTGTATCTCAATGGAATCATGAGGCAGGGAATAAAGATGAGGAAAATCTAGGTGTTCTCATCTTCATGATTTTGTAACAATCACATGACACACAAGATGACTAAAGTTTGTTTGTTTTTTTGTTTTGTTTTGTTCTTATTTTTTACACATGGAGCTATCAACTAAATGCAAGTTACTTGCCTGGCTTGTAACTATTTCACCAACTGAAAAATATGGATTTAATCTTTTATTTGTTTAATTTGGAAACAAAATTTTCATGATTTTTCTGGTCAGACTTTAATGTCACTTGTTTTATAGAAACATGAAAACTACTCTTTGTAGTGTCATTATCTGAGGTGGACATCAGAATTTTCTGTCATACTTTCTTTCCTCTCCTGACTCCTGTAATTATTGGTACAATGTCTGGCACACTGCACACTTGTTATATCTTTGTCAAAAATGAATATTGTACCCTTAGGAAATTGTACTTTAAAAGCATCAGGGGATGATAACTAATGAAACAATAAATCACCCATCTTGAAGAAAAAATTTGTAGATCTTATGTTTGCCATAGTAAGGAATATGATTATACCTTGGGCTTTGTATTTGGAAAGGTATTGTGGTGACTTCTCTCCAGTTTAACAGAGATGGTCACCTGCACTCATCCAAAGAGAAGGATCAAATGATTGTGCTTGCTGATCACACACCCCTAGACATGAGTTGGTACTTCAGTGTTGGCATATGGGGCTATCTTTTGTTCCAGCTGAGAGGAAAGAGGAACAATAAGTGGTCTGTGACTTCTGAAAACTCATCCTCTTCCCTGACATCAGGAGATGTGCCCTGCCTTCTTTGAGCAAGAAGTTCCCTGTGGCTCTTTGGAAACCATCACCAGGCAACCCTGCCTCTCAGAAGTCCTTGAATGCCCGAGGAAACGAAGACTAGAGACTCGACTGCAGGGAGCCAAACTTCTTTGAGAATCTTCATCCCCACATGACTGTTTTTAAAAAGCAAATTCTGAAGTCTTTTTCTAATTACAACTGACTGTATCCTCTAACAACCAAACTGCTTGTGGACTCACCATTCCTAGACATGCATTAAAAAACTATACACAAAGTTATTACTGCTTTATTCTGCAATCTGTCTAATTTATGATTATCATAATTAAAAATTAAATTATAATGGTTTACAAAAATTATTTATTTGCATACAGAGAGAAGAGACACAGGGAGAAAGGGAGAGAGAAGGAGAGGTAGATAATGGGTGCACCAGGGTCTCTAGCCACTGCAAACAACTCTAGATACTTTGTGCATGTGGATTTACATGATACTGGGGAATCAAACTCAGATTATTAGTTTTTGTAGGCAAGCACCTTAACTGCTAAGCCATCTCTCCAGCCTCTATAATAGATTGTAAAATGCTGTATAGAGCATATTTTAAAATAAAATCCAATCTTAAAAATTAAGACCCAGGGCTAGAGAGATGGTTCAGTGGTTAAAGGTGCTTGCTTGCCATGCCTGCTGGCCTGGGTTTGATTTCCCAGTATCTAAAATATTTTGTAGCATTAATAACAGCTGATACATACATAGGATTTGCTACATGCCAGATATTAATCTATGAATTTTACTTATATTAACTCATTTAACCTTAGTCATCTTATAAAATGAATAATAATTATCTCCATTTTTTTTAGCTGAGGAACTTGATCCTAAGACGCTAAGAGGAACCTTTCAAGGTCATGTGGCTAGCATACGATAAGCTGGTATTCAAACTCATGCAGCCCAGCCCCTGAGGTAGTGCTACTAAGTGCTCACCTGTGCTGCCTCTAGAGCCATGGGAGGGCAAAATTCTGGGCAGATTCAAGAGAAGAGAATGCATAGTTTATTTAATCTAACTAAAGTGCAAAGGTTTGGGTGTATACCTATACATCAAAGTTAAGAATATTCCTCTGAAAGATACCTGGGAAACTGACACTTTCAGGAAACTTACTATTTGGTCTAACGCTGTGTTCTTATGGTTCTTCTAGAACACAATGAATTTATAGTAGCAAAATTCAAAATTAGAGATTTGGGAATCTAGCAAGAACAGGAATAGATAGCTCTTCGATCTACCCTTTCCTCAGTGATGGTAAAACATAGGAAAGTAAAACAGGAGAAAAAAAATTCTTAAAAAAGGATCAAAGTAATGCATACCCAAAGCCAACATAATTTAAAATGTGATTAACTCAGTCACGGCTCCCATTAACTTATTTTTTTTTTTTTCATGGTAGGGTCTCACTCTAGCCCAGGCTGACCTGGAATTCACTATGCAGTCTCAGGGTGGCTTCAAACTCATGGTGATCCTCTTACCTCTGCCTCCTGAGTGCTGGGATTAAAAGCATGTACCACTATGCCCGGTTCTCAGACTAGCCTTTTTTTTTTGTTTTGTTTTGTTTTGTTTTTTGAGGTAGGGTCTCACTCTGGTTCAGGCTGACCTGGAATTAACTCTGTCATCTCAGGGTGGCCTTGAACTCATGGCGATCCTCCTACCTCTGCCTCCCGAGTGCTGAGATTAAAGGCATGCGCCACCATGCCCGGCTCAGACTAGCCTTTTTTAATGAGAGAGAGAGAGAGAGCATTGGCACACCAGGGCCTGAGCCACTGCAATCAACTCCCTTGTGCGCATGTGCATCCTTGTGCACTTGTGTCACCCTGTGTATCTGGCTTATGTGGGACCTGGAGAGTCAAACATAAGTCCTTAGGCTTTGCAGGCAAGTGCCTTAACTGCTAAGCCATCTATCCACCACCCTCCATTAACTTTTACTATGTTCTGCATGTAGGTATGCCTGTAAAAGATTTCTAATAAATTGGAAAAAAAAATTCTCCAATAGGAGCATGCCAGCAGTAAATATATCTGTAGGGACATCAGGCAAGGGCACAGATGATGTGTGAATAGGATGCTGGGTAAAAAGCACCTGCCTGAAGTGCTGGGCTCTGTCTGAGCTCAACCACACACCAAACAAGGGGGTCTGTCTCTTCAAATCAAATGAGCCTAGCATCAGATTTGAATGGCTGAATAAAATAGGGAATTAGCAAATTCAGGTGATGTTTACATGTTCACCTTGCATCATATTTCAGTAAGCCCTAAGTTGCACTTAGTACATGCAAGGAAAATCCAGACAGAGAGATTCATGGTTTTCAAAGGATATGATCCAACAAAAATCTTGCTACATGGAACAAAAAACAAGGAGAGGAAGGAATCTTCAAGAAAATGGAAGTACAAAACAGAAAAGAAAAAAAGACAAACAAAATTCCTAAGGTTATGGGCATTTGAAACATGGGCAACATACAATTTTTTGCTAAACAAGTAATTGTGAGGAAAGCCAAAAGTAGTAAGAAAAAACTACTAACCCATAAACACAAAAAAGAAAGAAAATACTACTCTGGACAAATTAAAAACAACAACAACAACAACAAACATTTTCAAATTGTACATGTACAGTTCACACATGCTATTGAGCATATCCTATTAGACGTGTAATCCCCCTGCATAATCACCTTTATGGGGCTACCTTTCAGAACCTTCCTTTCCTCCTTTGGCAACTAGCTTCAAAAAACACTCTGCTGACATGCACTAAAATGACAATTAAGAAGGCCTTTTCCTTCTTTAGAAACAAAACAACACTCAACCAGAGTTCATGTTTTGTGATTTATAACAATGAAGTCCCTTGTCAGTCACTGAAATCAGGCCTGCCTGTAAAGTTATCCATGCTGTGTTTCAAAACTATATCAACTTTCTGGCTTTCAGGCCATAGGGGCTGGGGAATAGGATGATGAAATTTGTCTATGATCTGCAAATGACAGAAATTTAAACATATAAACTCATTTGACATGAACTACTCAATCTAGATTTGATAGGCTGCTGCAGTCAGGTTTGCATTGCTAATATAAATCACCCAACCAAGAGCAGCTTGTGGGAAAAGAGGTCTCTTTTGGCTTACAGGCTCCAGGGGAAAGCTCCATGATGGCAAGGAAAACGATGGCATGAGCAGAGGGTGAACATCACCCCCTGGCCCACATAAAATAGACAACAGGAACAGGAGAGTGTGTCAAACACTGGCATGGGAAAACTGGCGATAATACCCATAAGCCTGCTTCCAACAACAAATCTCCATCAGCTGGAACCTAGCATTCAGAATATCTAAGTTTATGGGGGACACCTGAATCAAACCACCACATATGCCTTCAATTATTTATTTTCATTTAAAAAATTAAATTTCTAAATAAAATCACAATAAAAGATGGTAAACAAGTAGATGCAGGTTTTCCAGTATAAACTGATGGTTTGGGCAAAATTTTGCTTACATATGATCAGAACATTGTAAAGGGATTTACCTAGAAACAGAAAAGTGTTGGGCCTTGAGAGGCCCAGATGCGAGGCCTAGTGGAACTTCCTGAGCCTAGCTACAGTTTGGCGACCTGTCTCTGGCCAGCTATGACTCAGCAGGGCGCCAAATTGCCTCTGGCCGGCTACTTCTGCAAAAAAAGTTAGAGTTCCCACATGCGCTTAGAACCAATCATTTCAAAAGTCGCAATATGCTATTGGCCCTTACACCTCATCCTTTCCTGAGATCCCGCCTTCGTTCTCAACATTATATAGGCAACCGCCTGTAACAATAAAGTGAGATCCTGCTTCAACAAGACTCCCGACTCAGTGTGGTTTTTCTCCGGTGACTAGGAGAGGGTCTGAGTTCCCAACACTCACCATCCCGCTCAGCCCCGGGAAGAGACCGCAGGACCGGCTCTCCTACAGCCCTACCTGCCAGTGAGCCCGGCAGAAAAGTTTACAATGATTTAATAAGTTTGTTCATAACAGAAGTGAAGCGAAGATCTATTACTTCTTAAAAGTTCAAGGAGACTATGAAGCAATTACAAAAAGCAACATTGTGGTGCACACTACCACTTGGGAGGTGGAGGCAGGAGAATCATGACTTTGAGGTCAGTCTGGGCTACATAATGAGAGTCTGTCTAACAAAGACAAAGACAAACAAAAACAGGAATTTTATTTTTGACCTGCATCATTTCCGTGACTGGCTCAGTTCTTAGTGTCTCTATGAATTCTTTAGTCTATAGCTTCTATGTTCTGTTAGGCACAGTCATTATTTAAGTAATTTCTCAATGAGCTTTTCACTGAGTAGTACAAAATATGACAGTGTATCTCAGTGGTATCTTAGGTTTAGTGAAATATAGACAGTCTAGTAGAAAAGTGTGATTAATAGTGACATTCCTGTGGGGGTAAACAACTGTTCTGTGATTGGACATGAGATCCACTCAGTAGGGGAGGACTCCTATCTGATATTAGAAATCAAGTCAGAATCCCACTGTCAGGGAACTCAGACTCTTCAGAGAAGCTCCCACTGCTGTCTCGAAAACGTGTGTGTGTGTGTGTGTGTGTGTGTGTCAAATTTACATAACACCCCCCTTAAGCTGCTCTCACTATTGTTTGGAGAATCTGCTTTATTTTACAGATGGCAGAGAAAATGGAGGAGAACCAAGATCGACAAGACAAGAGTTAGCAGATTGCCTATGATAGGTGTCACCTGTTCCATATCTGCCATGGCCCAGGAGAAATTGCAGGAAAGTGAGGACATGAACACTGCTCTTACTGCTATCCTGACAACCAACCAGGTTAATGGTGTCAAACACAGTGATCAATTAAAACCTATCAAAGCAGAAATCCAAAGGCTACAGAGAACTCAACACTAAATTAGACTGCCAACAGACCTGCTATGACTCAGGGAACATTATGGAAGAGGGGGTGGAAAGACTCTTAACAGGCATAGAATGGGTAGTAATATTCTGAGCCATGGTCCCCTGCTACCCCACAGGGACTGACTGAGGCCATCATGACCCTACAGTGAATACCATAACCCCACTGAGGAGAATTTCCAGGGTAACAAAAGCTGGGGTGAGGGGATAACAGAGAATAACATGTTATAATTAATATAAAATAAAAATTAATATTAGAAAAATAAATATGTGATTAAGACATGACACTCTAACAATACATCCTAACTCTATAAATGTTAAAAAAGGAAACGAAGAACTGGAGAGATGGCTTAGTAGTTAAGGTACTTGCCTGCAAAGCCAAAGGAACTAGGTTTGATTCCCCAGGACCCACATAAGCCAGATGCACAAGATGGTACATGAGTTCGTTTGCAGTGGCTGGATGTCCTGGTGAACCCATTCTCTCTCTCTCTCTCCCTCTCTCTCTCTCTCTCTCTCTCTCTCTCTCTCTCTCTCTCTCTCTCTCTCTCTCCTTCTGTCTGACTCTGTCTCTCTCAAATAAATAAACAAAAATAAAATATTTTTGAAATAAAGGAAAGGAAAATTTTGTCTCTTGGAATTGATGGAGCGTAATATTTGTTGTCCTGAATAGTATTCTCTCATATACAAACCTCACAATCACATGTGAAAACTACCTTTAAAATCAGTACCCATACAGATTCATATCTTTCTCCACTGGTTTGTCAGTGATACCTTTCTATCTTTTCCAATTTGTCCCAGCAGCTAAAAATCTCTTTGTCCAATTTCAAGCAAGATGCCTTGCCTCATAATTGCTCAAAAAAATGAAGAAGTGTGCTTGGGAGGACATCTCAGTGGTAAAAGGTAATAAATCCACAAACCTTCTGGCCAGAGTTCAGATATCTAGCACCCACAAAAAGCTGGATGTAAGTGACTCACACATCTGTAATCTTAGCACATCTATGGCCATGGGAAGTAGAGTCAGGAGAATCCCAAAGCCCCTGGGCCAGCTGGTGTGGCTTTCTCAGTGGCAAACAACAATAACAGAGACCTTATCTCAAATAGTGTAGAAAGAGAGGACTTTTGGGCCTTTCAGAATGCTGTGAGCTCAGTAGGTCCTATTGGGTGATGGATTTAACACTGAGTTAATTTGGGCTTATTATTGCAAGAAGCAGAAACTATTAGGGCAGGATGGCTTGCACCTGTAATCAAAGCACCCAGAGATTAAGATGAGAGGACTACGCAGAGTTCACGAGCAGCCCGGGATATATAGTTTCAGGACAACCTGGGTTATAATATGGGATCTTGTCTCAAAGAAACAAAAACCAAAAACAAATAACAAAAGAAGTATGCTACCTCTTCTATTTTAAGCAGAAAATGAACTTGTTATGAAAGTAACGCCCATAGATTTGGACACTGTGTAGCTAAAAATAATGTTTAACATGGTAACACAGAAATCTAGCAAGGATACTTTTACTGCCATCATCAGGTATAGACTGGTACTGTCCCCAATCACACCAGCATTGGTCAAGGCTTTACACTGACTGAACACCTCCCTCTGAGGCAGAGTTTGGATGCTGGGTGCTGTTCTAGGGTGCAAAGATGTCTAGAAATAGGAGTATCTAGCACTTTCAGTTCCTGTACTGGGGTGGGTTCTGACTCTTAATGCATGTGAGAGAACCCTTGTGATGGTTAGTTTTACATGTGAACTTGACTGGGCCAAACATTAAACACTGTATCTGGGAGTATATGAAGTTGTTTCTGGGGGAGATGATCATTTGAACTTATAGACTCAATAAAGTAGCTCTCTCTCACTACTATGGGTCAACATAATAGCTGCTGAGGGCATGAGTTGAACAAAAGGTGGAGAAAGGAGGAAGGAGGCCCTTCCTTACTTGAAGAACAGCGACACAGGTCTTCCCTTGCCCCGCTTCAGAGTTACACCGGTATCTTTTCTGGGTCTCCAGTTTGCAAAGAACATATCATTGGACTTCTCTTCAAATATGTGTGTGTCACCTACTGGTTCTGTTTCCCTGGGGAACTTTGATTAACATAAGACAGTCACTTAGATAGCAGTGTTTAGAAAGAATAATATAGAGAGCAGTGGAGATGGCTCAGCAGTTAAAGGCACTTGCTTGCAAAGCCTACTGACCTGGGTTCAATTCCCCAGCACCCACATAGCACCAGATGCACAAAGTGGTGCAGGCATCTGGAGCTCCTTTGCAATGGCAGGAGACAGTGCCACCCTTATAGTCTTTCTTTCTCTCTCAAATAATATAAATAAGTTATATATAATATAAGTAAATAAAATATTTTAAAATATTAATACACATCCATCCTATAGTATAAGCAAGTTCTTTGAAAGCCAAAACATAGTACATAGCTATGACAGAGAGTATAGCCAAAGTGAACACATGTTCAATTGTAATGCTTGATTCAATTTATGGACAATTTTACTTTAGAACTGAGACACATGCCTAGTTCTATGGTTACACAAAACATACCATCAACTTCAAATGTGATTTTACATAATTTAAGAATATTCTGGGGCTGGAGAGATGGCTTAGCGGTTAAGCCCTTGCCTGTGAAGCCTAAGGACCCTGGTTCGGGGCTCAATTCCCCAGGACCCACATTAGCCAGATGCACAAGGGGGCGCACGCATCTGGAGTTCCTTTGCAGTGGTTGGAGGCCCTGGCGCACCCATTTTCTCTCTCTCTCTCTCTCTCTCTCTCTCTCTCTGCCTCTTTCTGTCTCTGTCTGTTGCTTTCAAATAAATAAATAAATAAATAAGTAAATAAGAATATTCTGGAAATAACTTGTTTAGTCTAGTGATAGCCACAGAATAGACACACTTATTTTAATTTTGCATTGATGAACTGCCTGGGAATTAATTAAGTAGAGAGTAATAAAATTACATATTCATTACAAATCAAAAAACAGAGGTAAACTAAGTAATATCTCTCTCTGAATACACACACACACACACACACACACACCTGAATTCGACATTGGAAGATTCATGTATAAATGCCTAAGAATTCAATTTAAACTGTACAATCAAATTTAGGAGTTTTAAGATTATCTGTGTCAAGGTCATATCCAGCAAAGGCATTCGCTCTAACTACATCCATGACAGGTGGTCCAAAATGTATCAATTTATCTACAATGTGGTTTGTTCTGAGTTCCTTCAGGACTTGGTTCATCTATGAATCCAAGTAATGAATAGCATTAATTTTGTCTGTGTTGCTTATATTTAAATGAACTAAAACTGTTTTCCATAACACAACTTTTCATAAGGCAGGACTTCCACACTGTGTGCACACACACGTGTGTGTATGTGTGGGTAGATGTGCATGTTGTGTGTGTACCTGTGTATATGGGCATGCATGTGCCACGGAACTTTTGTGTAGGTCAGAGGACAACCTTCTGGTGTTTGTTCTCTCCTTCCATCTTTCTTCAGAGACAGGGTCTCTCATGTTTTGCTGCTGTATGTGTGTCAGTGTAGTTGGCCCATGAGATCAGGATTTTCCTGGCTCTGCTGCCCATTGACCTAAGTGCATTGAATCTCAGGCACTGTGGGATCACAGATGTGTGCACAACTTAGTCTCTGGCTTTACATGGCTTTGAATCCAGCTTTATGAGGGTTTTGAAGAATTGAATACAGGTCAGCAAGCTTGCTAGCAAGCACCTTTAGTCACTGTGCCATCTCCCCAAACCCTTTACACCCTGTTTTTGAAACAAATTTTAGGACCTAAGTTAATGGCATGTCCATTCTTTTAAAAACATAATCTTGGGCTGGAGAGATGGCTTAGTGGTTAAGCCCTTGCCTGTGAAGCCTAAGGAACCTGATTCGAGGCTTGATTCCCCAGTACCCACGTAAGCCAGATGCACAAGGTGGCACATGCACCTGGAGTTTGTTTGCAGTGGCTGGAGGCACTGGCACGCACATTCTCTCACTCTCTATCTCTCTCTGTATCCCTCTTTCTCTCTTTGCCTGTCACTCTCAAATAAATAAATATAAAATAAAAATAAACAAAAAGATTTTTTTTTTTTTTTGGTTTTTTGAGGTAGGGTCTCACTCTAGCCCAGGCTGACCTGGAATTCACTATGGAGTATCAGGGTGGCCTTGAACTCACAGCGATCCTCCTACCTCTGCCTCCCGAGTGCTGGGATTAAAGGCATGCGCCACCACGCCCGGCAACAAAAAGATTTTTAAAAAACATAATTTTAGTTTCAATTCTTGTTCTCAGATAAGAGATACCAAGTTTAAATATTTTATTTATTTACTTACTTACTTACTTACTTACTTGTGTGTGTGTGAGAGAGAGAGAGAGAGGCAGATAGAAATACAGGCAGAGAGAGTATGGGCACACCAAAGCCTCCAGCCACTACAAACAAACTTCAGATGCATGTGCCACCTTGTGCATCTGGCTTTAATGGGTAGTAGGAAATTGAACCTGGATCGTTAGGCCTCGCAGGCAAATGCTTTAACCGCTAAACCTCAGATACCAAGTTTAATTCTGATTATTACCCAAATTAACTGGTTTTGAGATTACATATTTAAATTATTGATTAAGTTTTAGAACTATTATGGTCAAGTAAAAACTCCAAAGCAGGCCAACAGAAATCTAGGACTAGAGAAATGGCTCAGAAGTTAAAGGCTCTTGCTTGAAAAGCTTGTTGTCCCAGGTTCAATTCACCAGTACTCACATAAAGCAGAATTCACAAAATGATACATGTGTCTGAAATTTGTTTGTAGCTACAAAAGACTCTGGCATGCATGCTCATTCTCCCTTCTCTTCTCTTCCCCTTCCCAATAAATAAATGAAAATGAAAGAAAACTCCTATACTGATTTTCACACATATGAACATTCTTTGGATACAGTTAATCAAGCCAGCAATGACCCCAGTTTTGTATCAAATTCACACAGATTATTCAGGAACCTGATTGACAGTTGTGTTACAAAGTGATTAGTATTTATGAACACTTTAGGAGTGTGTCTCTATTTTAAGTATCTCATTATAATTTAAAGGAATCATAGGGGGAAATATTTGGAAGAGCAGAGAGCTCTTTAGTGTAGCAACAACTAAGCTCCATCCACCTATATTTTAACTTTTACTTTTCATTTACTGGGTTCACACCTTGGGCCACAAACACATCATACATGACACAGAATATTGAGCCAAAATTCTATGTTAGACTTTTTTTTTTGTTGTTTTTTGAGGTAGGGTCTCACTCTAGCCCAGGCTGACCTAGAATTCACTATGGAGTCTCAAGGTGGCCTCGAACTCACAGCAATCCTCCTACCTCTGCCTCCTGAGTACTGGGATTAAAGGCATGCGCCACCACGCCCAGCTTATGTTAGACATTTTAATAAAAACTTTCAATGTATGACTAATAATATGTATAATATGCATTTTAATTAAAACAGATTTAATGAGTGCTTACCATTTTTAAAGAACATATGATTAAACTTCTCTATTAAAAGCAATTGCTTGATTTTTCCCCTAATTTAAATGGATTCCCAGGCCACAGACACTCTGACATTAAAATCTAAGTATGCTACTAGACTATAGAATCTTTAGAAAATTTGGCTTTCAAATTCTATAGGGTAGAATGTTCATGTGTTTCTTTTAAAGGAAGAAGGGAGAAATGCATTTGTGTAGCAAATTCATTCTAGAGACATTTATGCTTTAAATATTTATAATGCCAACTGGTGAAGTGAAAAGATTTAGGGGACAGAGTTCATGTCATTGATATCAATTAAAGTAAAAGAGAAAACATGAAGAAAAACACCTGTGGTATAAATAAATTATTAGTTTCATCATGAATTTAAAACACAAGGCAGCTTACCCCAACTAGTTGTATAACGGAGAACTGGAAAAAAGAGTTATAGTAGTGGAAGCAAACTCTTACACCAAGCATTTTTAGTTAATCACATTCTAATCCCAAATTTAAAATGGGAACTTCATTTAAAGACTACGTGAAGAACTCAGAATCCACAATCACTAGCTTGTCTGAGACTGATTTTTTTCCAGGTGGGGTCTCACTGTGGCACAAACTGACCTGTAATTCACTATGTAATCTCAGGGTGGCCCCGAATTTACAGCGATCCTCCTACCCCTGCTTCTGAGTGCTGGGATTAAAGGCATGCTCCACCATGCCCAGTTTGAGACTGATTTTTGAATGGAATGTAATAAATTCTCCTTAGGCATTTGTAGCAACCATATTATTTAACCCTCAAAGAACAAAAAAAAATATTAAGAATTATTTCAGTGGTGCTGGGTGTGGTGGCGCATGCCTTTAATCTCAGCACTCGGGAGGCAGAGGTAGGAGGATCGCTGTGAGTTCAAGGCCACCCTGAGACTCCATAGTGAATTCCAGGTCAGCCTGGGCTAGAGTGAGACTGCCTCAAAAAAAAAAATTCAGTGGAATATGAAACATTATATAGTTTTTACAGGCTTCATATACATTGTCTAATTTCCTTGAAAACAAAGCTATCCATTCTTGCAACCATAGTGATGTTTCAAGTTTATTTTATAGGTGTAGACATCAGGGTTGGCATATCTCATAATTTTTTGTTTGTTTATTTTTCATGTAGTGTCTTGTTCTACCTCAGCCTGACCTGGAATTCACTATGTAGTCTCAGACTGGCCTTGAACTCACAGCAATCCCCCTACCTCAGCTTCCAGAATGCTGGGATTAAAGGTGTGCACCACCACATCAGCAGTCTCATAATTTTCAATGTGTATATCTTCCATTTTCTAGCACAGAAACTGGTGTGAAATGTGATGTGACTTTCTCATGGTTTGCACAAGGATACTGGAAGGTCTGGTACTACCGGGATGCAAGAGCACGCTGCCTTCAGAATGCCTGGATTCTGAGTACTTACTAAGGACTTAGAGTGTGAATGTGCACACAGTTTCAGCTGATGCTCTCTCAGTGGTAGTCCACCATAAACTGTCATTAGAGATCACTGCAGTAAACCTTTTTTTCCCCCTTTTAATAAGCTGAGTATGTTCATGAGAAACCTTGCAGAAAATGAGACCTATGATCTAATTGTCTTGAATGAAAAAGCAACTTCAGTCTTTGGGTACATTTTCTTTCTCATATAACACAGAAACGTAAGGCAGGAAATATTTGACATAATGCAAAAGAAGACTGGTATAAATTCCTGGAGTAGGATTGTTTTCTGTTCTATCTTAAGAGATGGTTACTTATTTGATAAGACTCTACTTTGTTATATATTTTAGTGTAGGGTGATTTCTGTAATTTTAAGAATGTATGTTAAAACATTCAGTGGAAATTTAGCCACACCTATGGAAATTTCAAACATATGGGGCCCTTCTAAAGGAAAAGCCCTAAGATAGCTAGATTTCTTGGCAAAAGAGCACTCTAGAGTAGTATTCTATTATTGGCTGGTGAAGTTTTTCTAATGAGATTCTTCAAGAAACGAGGAACTGTTCTCAACCTGTACTATGTAGGTGTGATCTTCAAATTCCCTGCAAAATTCCCATGCTGATTCCTGGTGACATACTTGCCAAGTCTTCAGAGATACACATTGTATTTGCTGGGCTATTGTTTTTTGGAATGAATTGCACTTGGAACACTAAGTAGGTACTTTCTGGTACTAAAGTATATGGGCATTTTCACATACTGCCATTTCTGTACAACATATATTCTTTCCATCATCTGAATCTGCATTTCTTAAAGATAGCTCAACCACATAAAAAAATGATAGCAATTTCATGTCCTTTTCTACCTGGAGAAACACATTTGCTAAAACCAAAACATATGCTTATCTTATTTCAAGAAATTGTGTAATGAGGAGGGAATATTTATCAGCATTAGATACATTGCATTTAAACTTACAGAATTTTTTGTAAAAGTAATTAAACATAAATCCAGGCATGGTGGCACATGCCTTTAATCCAAGTACTTGGGAGTTTAAGGTCAGCCTATGGCTACAGTGTGAGTTCCTGGTCAGCCTGGGCTACAGTGAGACTGCCATGAAAAAAAAAAAAAAAAAAAAAGAAGGGAAGTAATTACACATTAAAATAATGTGTTTTAATATTGTGTGGTGATAAATTTTTACCTGAAAAGATCAGGATGGAAGTGGATTTATACAGAGCACCCAGAGTATTATCAGCAAAGGGCAAGCCGACTGCTTTTTAAAATGCAATGACATGCAATTATTAAACTGCCATTTGCCAATCTGTGCACTTGTCCCTCTTGCTTTCCCATTAGTAGCTACTTAAAAATCTTCCACTTAGATCTCCCTCATCACCTCCTTCATTTTCAGTAGGTCACTCTGTTTCATGAGACCACCAGTATAAAATCCTTCAATATCTAGCCCTACTCTGCTACCTATAAGCCCATGGCACCTTCTTTACTGCTTTTCTCCCAGGATCAGATCTCAGTTTCTGATTCACTACCAGCCCTGTCAACACTTCTGGGCATCTCACCCCTTGACTGGAGCTGACCAGCAGGATACAATGTCTCCCCCAGGCTCCAACAGAAAAACACTCTCCCAACCTTACCCCACACATACCTCACACTACTGGCATAGCAAGTCCTACATCTTATGATGCAAATAGCACCCCACCCCCACTTCTTCTCATCTTTGGATCCTTGGCAACTCCCACAAAGCCTAGCAAGTAGAACTACCCAGTAAATATATCTTGAACTGAAACTGCTCACTTTTAAGCAGGAGTTATTTTCGATAGCTTAAACTGGAGCTGAGCTTGCCCCAGATTGTCTGCAGAGGAGCATATGACTTCTGCTCTACTTTAGTTCTTCAACCCGTAAGTGACCCAAAAAGAGAACAATAAGACATTTCCATTAAGATTGCTGTGTGTGTGGGGGGGGGAGTCAGTCTGCATGATCCAAACTGAATTTTAGATAAGTGACTAATAAGTTATTAAAGTATAAGTATGTTCCAAATAGTTAAATGAAAACAATATGCACTTTTTACCTGAAATGTAAATTTAATGTGCCAGCCTGACATTATTTAATAAACCTGATAGCTCTACAAGTGACTTTTAAAAATTCTCAGAAGAGTCAGAAGAGGGCTGGAGAGATGTCTTAGAGGTTAAGGCATTTGCCTACAAAGCCAAAGGATCCCAGTTGAACTCTCCAGGACCCATGTAAGCCAGATGCACAAGGGGGCACAAGCATCTGGAGTTCATTTGTGGCTGGAGGCCCTGGCATGCCCATTCTTTTTCTCTCCCTCTTTCTTTCTCTCAAATAAATAAATTTTTTTTTTTAATTCTCAGAGGATTCAGGGACTCCTTCCTGGAAACACCTGGAGGTTTGTGTCTTTGCTCTCTCTGCAAACTTCAGTTTGCCACATTTCATGCTCATGAATGCAGCTGCTTTATTTCTGAGTGGTTCATTGACATGCTTTAGGAAACACTGCTAGTTCTGAAGGATTTTCACTTTGTTAATTTCAGAGGAATCCTTCCTAATACCATGTATAACAATTTGAGTACAAAGAACACCATAACAGCTCAAAACATTTCTTAAAATGCTAGTATTCATAGGGCTTTTACTATGCCTGAGTGAAGTCTGAAATATAAGAACTGGTAGTTAACAATTTTTCAAATTTTTCTATTTTCAATTAAATCTGCAAGATAAAATAATGCAAATGAGCCAGTCTTTCACTTCAGGTTTGTTTCCTTCGGTAGCAAGCACAACAACACACACTGTCCTCACAGCCTGGGAAAAAGCCTGGCAGGAGGAGGTGGAGCCTGTGATGTGGCTGCAGTAGGTCTTTGTTGGGAGAGCCTTCCCGAAATGTGAAACATCGTAAATCGAAGCCCTTCTGGTTCCTTGTACACAGGGGTTGTCAAAAGAAAAAAGTTGCCTCTGTTATTATCTTGTAACATGAGGTCTGGCTTGTGGGTCAACAATGTCTCCTTCTAAGATCATTTATAAGATTATGTACCTGTCTCACACTCCTGAGGGGTAGCCAACTTTATTTGCAAAGGATTGTCATTTTAAAGTGATGACTGCTCGCCCTCTCGCGTCCTCTCTCTCTCCCTCTCTCCCTCTCCCTCCCTCTCTCCCTCCCTCCTTCCCTCCCTCTCCCCCCCCCTCTCTCTCTGTGTGTGTGTGTTTTCACTGATTAATTGTGATGGTGCAATGGAAGTCATAATCCAAAGTGTGGGGCAAGATGCCCATGCCTACTCCAACCCTGAAAGTTCCATACAATAATGGGTTCTTCTTTGAGTGTTCTTGATGGTAATGTCTTCAAGAGAAGACATTCACTTCTTATTCCCTGAAAGGAGAGAATAAGGAGAAAGAAATTTCTCGAAATGATGAATATGTGTGTGCCTCTGACAAAATTTCAACTAGACTGACCTCAGAGGAAACTTCTAGGGAGAAAATCAGTCTGTGGTGACTACGTGTTGACATAAGAAGATACAGAATTAAGACGTTTATCCCAACACCGGCACACTACCTGCTTTCCACCATATTGGCAGTACCAGTTAAAGACCGTCGTCAAGAGACTGACACAGCACGCTCACGCTGCGGAGATGCAGAACAATGCCTGGATGTCTGCCCAAAAATGTTCTCTGCCAATGACAGCCTCGACGTATGATAGCAGTCTAAAAGCTCACTGGGGATTTGTAAGGTCTTTCTTTCTTTCCTTCTAGTTGGTAGGGGAAAATAAGAAATTTGGAACGCTCTAGGCTGGGGTATCCACCTGCTCGAGTAGAGCAGAAAGGCTCACAAACGTATTCATTAAACTTGATCTGAGGTGAACGAGTCTGTGAGGTCGTTTCTGAAATATTCATAAGGTGTGTTACCGGACTCGCCACTTAGCCACAGAGCAGAAACCCGGTGAGCAGCAGCAACCAGTTCCCACTCTTAAGACACTTGGGAAACCAGCCCCGCTGCCTGCCGGCGTTCACAGCTCTGAGGACATCGCTCCCCCGCCAGACGGTCAATCCCACCTGCTCCGGAGAGGGAGATGCTCCGAGCGAGCGCAGTTTCCAGCACTTGGAGGGTGCGCAGGTTCCAGCTCAGAGACCCCCACAAAGCCACGGCTCCGCCAACCCGCTGCCTGGCACGGGCGCTAGGGGGCTGAAGCCCGCAGGACGGAGGATTCCTGGGACCAGGACGGTGCCCTCGCCCCAGCCAGGCCGCCCTTTGTCCCCGCGTCCTATTCTGAGCGCTGAGCATCCCGCCCGCCCCCCCAGCCTCCGCGGCGCTCGGGAGCTGGGCGACCCGCGCCGGGCCCGCAGCCACAGCCTGGCGCGCGGAGCTGCGCGGGACGGAGAGGAGGATCCGTCTGGGGCGACCCCCGAGCTCCTGCACCCAGGTGGCGTGCACTTCCCTTCCCGTGCCCTGTCTGTCCCCAGCCCCAGCGTTTCTGCCGGGCCCCCACGCCAGGCAGCGCGACCGCGGCTCGTCTCCAAGGGCACCGGCTCGTTCGCGCGGGCCAGCTCTCGGGTCGCTCCTCACCTGGACCGGGCCGGCGGCGAGCTCAGCAGCGGGCGGGACGCAGCGGCGGCAGGGCGCTCTCCATGCCCGCGGTCCCCGGGCGCTCGCGACCGCGCACGACGCGGCGGGTCCCCGCGCCGAGCAGGACGGAGGCGGCCGCGGCTGTCGCACTGGCTGCGGGCTGAGGGAGCGGCGGGGGCGGGGCGGGGACGTGGGTCGCGGGGAAGCTCGGAGAGCCGGGAGGAGGCGCCGTGGGCGGGAGGCGAGGAGGGAGGCGGGCGGGCGCCAGCCGCGGAGGACGGCTCCCGGCGAGCTCGACGCGCGCGGCTAGTGAGCATGCCCAGTCCCGGAGCCCGGCGCGGGCGCGGGGGCGGCGGGAGGAGTGAGCGCGGGACCCGGAGCTGAAGGCGCGAGCAAAGGGTTAAATCTGCGGACCTGGCAGCCCCGCTCCGAGGGCGGGGAGCTCCCTGCAGTGGAGGCACAGTTTCACTGTGCCCGGGTCGACCACTCTCCACCGTGACCTCGACCTCTGCCAAGAACTGTCAGTGGGATTCCCGAAGAAGCTAGAGGACGTGTGTTCCCCACCCTCACCCAGGAGGATTGTCCAGAAGTCAAAGTTTGGGTCTAGTTCATCTTCAACCTCTTCCAGCCCAGTGACTCTCCCAAACCAGACACTTAACCCTCACCTGCAGCCCCACCTTTCCCGAGTCCCGGACGTGTCGGGTCAAGTTGTCCAAGAGCCAGCCCTTTAATTAGGCGTAATTGAGAGCTCCAGTCAATCCTCACAAGTCCGACCAGGGCATCAGAAACAATACCTTAGCCCTAGGATTAATTGTAATGGGATGAATTATAGACACGGTGCCCTGCAGCTATTGGGGAACATTGCATGGCAATTCAGTAAGACTGAACTCAACACACACACACACACACACACACACACACACACACACCCTGCACCCACCTTCTGTTTCATGAAGAACAGCTTCATGCTAATTGTGAGTTTCTTGTGCAAGAGGAAGGTGTCAGGGAAGCAGGATGGCTTTTGAACCTGACTTTTTGCATCCCAAGCACGTGACTTAGCCTTTCTACACCTCGGTTTCCCACCTGTGGAGTGGAGGGTGGCCAGCTGCGAGAAGATGATAGGCAGCCGGCCTGGTAGCAGCCAGAGAACCTCCCACAGAGGAGATGCTCGCTGAGGTAAACTCCATGGGTTTTACCCACACTTTTTGGTCTTTTAGGAGAGGTTAGGTTGCTGCTAGGTAAATGGAGAAATGGTGAACATTTATGTGTGGTCCCTTTTCATATTAAGACTTAAAAATCCCAATCGTTCTAATATTTACCTTTGTTAAAATGATATAAAATATTAGCCACGCCTGCCTGCCTTTCTTCCTTCCTTCCTTTCCTTTCCTTCCCTCCCTCTTTCTTTCTCTCTCTCTCTCTCTCTTTCTTTCTTTCTTTCTTTCTTTCTTTCTTTCTTTCTTTCTCTTTCTATCTTTCTTTCCCTCTCCCTCTCCCCCCCCCTCTTTCTTCCCCAGTATCTACATACTTCCATGAATAAACCTCTTGCAAAAGGCTAGTACAAAGCTTTATATGGGTCCTGTTGGGAAAGACTTTTTTTTGGCGGGGGGGTGAGGGGAGGAGTGCTCTTTGTTTCACAACTGTTTCAGAAAACAACATTTTCCTCATGGAAGGAAATTTATGTATCACTCATACTATGTGATGTTTAAGGTATTAATTTTCAAAATGATGTACTTTTCATTTTTACCTTTGTTGACAGTGTGGAGTTTTCTGGAATACCCTCTGGGCTGTCATACACACATGGCAGTTACATGGAGGCTGGGATCTGAAACCTGATTCTCACATTGTAAAGCAAGTGCTTTAACCATTGAGCCATCTCACAATTCACTGACTTCCACACTCTTTAAATTTAAATAGAACTTCTTTGAAACTTTACCTCAACACAAGTTAATGCCATACTGTCATAAAATGCCAATCTGGTACCTCAGCACTTAGCATCATGTGTTACTGTTATCTAAACAATGTAAAGCTACTGAGTGACCAGCTGTCATGTGCAAGCACTGAACAAGAAAGGCAAGGTTTCTACCCTGAGGGAATGCGTAATGTAGTTGAAAAATGTCAGGTTATAAACATTCAAACTAGATATAATCAGTAAGGGCAGAGGTAAGGTATTTGTTGTCTTTGGTTATTCATCAGATTAATCTAGCAAGTTTTGATTCATCCTTCAAAAAAATGAATAAAGTATTAATAATTATCTTAGGCTGACCAAAGTGTATGAACATGTACCCCTGCCTGTTTGTTGCTGAACTAATTATTTATTATTTTCTAGCTAGGGTCTTACTCTAGCTCAGGCTGACCTGGAATTCACTGTGTAGTCTCAGGGTGGCCTCGAACTCATGGTGATCCTCCTACCTTTGCCTCCCAAATGTTGGGATTAAAGGCATGTGCCACCACGCCCAGCAGAATTTCTTTCTTTCTTTCTATTTTTTGTTTTTACTTCTTTCATTTAATTCCATGAGCTAAAACTATTCTACTCTCAAATCTCCTGTAATAATCATTTGCCATCCCATATGATGAATGGGAGGTGATGTAAGAGAGACAGAAAGGACAGTCTCTACACAGGCTTATTTCCATTCTCTAACTAAGGAACAACATCTGTCAAATGACCAGAGCTGCCGGGCAGTGGTGGTGTATGCCTTTAATCCCTGCACTCAGGCCAGCCTGGGCTAGAGTGAGACCTTACCTCGAAAAACTTTAAAAAAAAAAAAAGGCCAGAGCCAGCCTGGATTCTCATCTTTCCCAAGGCCCATACTTCTTCCCTACTTTCTCAACACTGGTGGCCTGTATTTACATCAATGGTTGTTCTATATCATGTATCATGTGACTATTTGGATCTACCTGCTGTTTGAATGTGACTTTTCTCTCTAATCCTCCTCTTGTCTCAGAATGAAGCCTAGTCCACAATATTGTGAACCAACTTTTCCACACCATATTTGTACCCATCCTCCAAGCAACTAGTGACTGACTACCTCACCATTGGTAAATATGAATAACTCCAACAAGGCCTTATTCATCCTTGTATCTTATAACTTAGAAGGTGACTGATATGTAATCCATCCTCAATAAATTTTTGTGAAATAAAGTAATCTCTGTTCATTCTCAACTCTACTTTCTCAGACCATAGTTCCTTTCTAATTTGTCTTCTTACTAACCTTGGAATCAATTCAACACCATTTGGCTTAATTTTGTCCTTTACTAGACACTAAATTTCCCTCTGGCTACAAATTTGTATGTTTTTATACTTCTAGATTCTAAATTGTTTTTGGATATTAAAAAAGTTTAGGGCTAGAGAGGTGGCTTAGCAGTTAAGGTACTTGCCTTTGAAGCCTAAGAACTCATGTTTAAATCTCTAGGTCCCACATAAACCAGACACACAGTGATACAAGCACACAATGCTGCACATGGTGCACAAGGGGGTGCATGCATCTGGAGTTCATTTGCAGTGGCTGAAGGCCCTGACATATCCATTCTCTCTCTCTTGCTCTCTCTCTTTCTCTCTCTCTCTCAAATAAATTAAAATATCTGTTTAGCAGATTAATATGCAATCAATGAATAAGAAGCTGAGCTCATGTGATCTATTATTTACAAGTAATGAATAAAGAATCCATGAAGATATTATATCACAGCAGGAGTGCTAAGAGGAAGAACTAGGAGCTGATGGGCTCTGTCATCTATTTAGGTTCTACATTGGCTCATTATAAGTGACACAGAGCTTGGGTCTTTTCAAGACAGAGGATATACTTCCTTGTTCAGAGATCTTTTACTGAAAATCATCCTTGGGAATTTATTTGACTAAGAATCTCCCCACCCAGGATTTTTTTCTTCAACAAGGTTACATTGAGTAATAGGCAAATAGGAATTTCCTGCCTGGATCATTTTGTGGGTGGAGTGAATGCCATGGCCCATTTACTTCAGTCTAGTTAGAGTCTTAATCAATGTGAATTGGAGAGTTGATAATAGAAAATTCTTTAATGAATTTGCTTAATAGAAGGCATAGTTAGGGACTGGCATGGTGGCACTGGCCTTTAATTCCAGCACTCAGGAGGTTGAGGTAGGATATCACTGTGGGTTCGAGGTCATCCTAAGACTACATAGTAAATTCCAGATCACCCTGGGCTAGAGCAAGACCCTACCTCAAAAAAAAAAAAAAAAGAAAGAAAGAAAGAAAGAAAGGACAATTAGACTTAAAATGTTTTAGGTCTTATCTAATTATCTAATTTTGGTTAATTATCTAAAGTTTAGAAATTAATAATTAATATAAGGCCACTGTGCTTTTTTTTTTTTTTTTTTTTTTTGGTTTTCTGAGGTAGGGTCTCACTGTAGCCCAGGCTGACCTGGAATTCACTATGGAGTCTCAGGGTGGCATCAATCTCACAATGATCCTCCTACCTCTTTATGAGCATCACCAAGATTGCAGAGAACAAAAACTCCTCAGGTGCTTAAAAACATCCAAAATCTTCATACTTCTGTCACTGGTTCAGAGGAGAGAATTGAGAAGCATGACACAAAAAAAGAGTCCTTCTTCATAATCCATGGAGTAAGAACTCTCCACTCTAGAGAAAGGACAGGCTTCATTAAATATATATATATATACATATATATATTTAATATATATAAATATATATGTATAGATATATATACATATGTATATATACATATAGATATATAAAATAACATAATGTAAAAATATTTTTGCTAAAATATTTAAAAATAAATGCAAAATATCACATATGAGCATTTTCCAGGAACAGCTATCCAGATAGACTAAATAATTCTGATTTTATATTCTGTCATTATTAACATCATGGTCTATTTCTATCTTGTCATGTTCTTTGTCATGAAAAACCCAATTGTAGACTGTTAACTTTTATGACTTTGGAGAGGGGCAGTCTACATGGTCCCATAATGTTGATGCAATGAAAAATTGGTGCATAGTTTACTTAATTCTGGCGAATATTGGGAATAATGGAAGATTAGCAACCAAAATCTCATGCAAAATTGCATTTGAAAAAGTAACTTGGTCATATGAGTGAATCCTTCTAATACTATTATATATACTTTTACTAGTGACTTATTCCAAAACATGTCAAGACTTTGTCAAGGAGGGTTGACTCAAAATATTTTCTAATGTAATATTTTTTATTTTACAATATTTATATATATTTATATAACATTATGTAGGTGTTGAATGACAGAATACTGAAGTAACCAGGGATACAATACTTTATTATTTGACTTAATTCTGAGTGTCTTATTTACTTCACAATAAAGATAAAACCTAAAGGCTTGTGTCTGTAGAACAGAAGTGTTTTTGTTTGGGCTCCTTTCTTCTTTTGGATGTGTTTGGTGTGTGTGCATGTTCTTATGTGTGTGGATTCCAGAGGTTGACATTGGGTATCTTTCTCAGTCTCTTGCTGAACTTCAAGCTTACCCATTCAGCTACACTAGTTCAACCCTAGTTGTTCATCTGTCTCTGCCTCCCTCGTGCTGGAATCACAGGTTATGTGGTGCTATGTCTGAATTTGATGTGGGTGCTGGGGAGCTGAATGTAGGTCCTGATGATTGCATAGCAAGCATTTTACCCACTGAGCCATCTCCCCAGTCCCTTCAGAAGGTCTCACTCTGTAGCCTAGCCTAGCCTAGCCTAGAACTCACTATGTAGCCCAAGCTGGCCTCAGTCTTAGGGCATTTCTCTTTCCTTAGCAGGATTTCAGGTGTAAGCTTGTTGATTTTTGAAACAGAGTCTTAATATGTACCTAAATTGGCCTTAAACACCTAATCCTACTCTGTCTGCCTTCCAAGTGCTGGGATTTTAGGCATGAGTCATTTTGACTGAATCAAAAGCTTTTCATTTTATATTTCAAAACTGAAGAAATCTTCTGCTTTTAACTATCTACGTAACAATTAACTTTTAAAAATATTTTGTTCTTATTTTTTAGAGAGAGAGAGAAAGAGAGGCACAGAGAGATTGAGAATGGGCACTCCAGGGCTTTTTAGCCACTGCAAACGAACTCCACATGCATGTGCCACCTAGTGAATCTGACTGTACTTGGGTACTGGGGAATCAAACCTGGGTCCTTCCACTAAGCCATCTTGTAATAACTAATTTTTCAATATTTTATTTTATTTGAGAGACAAAGAGAGAGATGAGACAGAGAGAAAGAGGCAGACACAGAAAGAGTGAGTATGGGTGTGACAGGACCTTCCACCACTGCAAAGGAACTCTAGATGTATACACCAGTTTGTGCATCTGGGTTTATGTGAATATGGGCAATCTGCCCTGGGCCATTAGGCTTTGCAACTACCTCTACAGCGCTGTAACAATTAAGTTTTAGGTGCAATAACACAGAAGATCAAGCTTGATATAGATGCTATTTATTACCTTGCTTTTTTCCCCTCAGAATCTGCCAGCTAATGGTATCAAGATAGGAAAATGGAATAAATAAAATGTGTTCTTTTTCCATATGTGGGAAAAAACTTAAGATTTATGTTTCAATTTTCACAACTATATTTAAAATATATTCACTATTTATTTATTTATTTATTTATTTATTTATTTTTATTTTTTGGTTTTTCAAGGTAGGGTCTCGCTCTAGCCCAGGCTGACCTGGAATTCACTATGTAGTCTCAGGGTGGCCTTAAACTCATTTCTATTTCTGCCTCCTATCCTATCCTCGTATCTCTGCCTCCCAAGTGCTGGGATTAAAGGCGTGTGCCACCATGCCCAGATTATATTCACTAATTTAAAGACTACATTAGCTGGTCGTGATTGCACATTCCTTTAATCCCAGCACTCGGGTGGCAGACGTAGGAGAATCACTGTGAGTTTGAGGCCACCCTGAGACTACATAGTGAATTCCAGAGTGAGACCCAACCTGTAAACCAAAACAACAAACAACAAAAAAATAAAGACTATATTATAAGAGCTATGAAATCCTATACAAAAGAAGTAGTCTTTGTCACTATAATTATTTTAATAAGTCCAAAGCAACACATTTCCATATTTTTGTAACTATGTGTTGGTAGTATTCTTTGAATAAGTTAGGAATGGAATGGATTTATAAGGGGCAGATAAGTAGAAGAATTAATGAGTAAATGAAGAGTGGGAAGAATGTGTGAATAACAATCATTATATTGACAGGTTTTCATCTGTATAGCACTTTCTGTGTTTATCAACTTTTCAAATCTTTTGTTTCATTGTCTTCATTTTTGGGTTTTTTGTTTTTTTGGTTTTTTTTGTTGTTTGTTTGTTTTTTTGAGGTAGGGTCTCACTCTAGCCCAGTCTGACCTGGAATTCACTATGGAGTCTCAGGGTGGCCTTGAACTTAAAGCAATCCTCCTACCTCTGCCTCCCGAGTGCTGGGATTAAAGGTGTGCACCACCACACCCAGCTCATTGTCTTTATTTTTAATGATATATCTCAATATTTAGTTTATAAAATATGTTACCATGCTGGTCTAGACGTCATGATGAAGTGATTGGATCCCTAGCAAAACACACACACACACACACACACACACACACACACACATTACCCTATGCATGGAGACATTTCTTCTATTAACTTAATAAACTGAAAAGGATGATTATCACTGTGGCATCCTATCTTTAGTCACCATTTTTTGTGCTATATGCTAGTTTCTGGTGAGCCTTGGAAGTATGCACATAAATAACATGGAGCCTGCCCTCAAAAAGCTCACAGTCTAGTTGAAAAGATAAAAGAGAAACTGATAAATTTAATGCAGATAAACAACTAGTAGACCAGAGACACACGGACAGCTTTAAAAAAATGTTTTAGAGAGAAAGAGAATGTACATACCAGGACCGCCTGCCAAAACAAACTCCAGATACATGTGCCATGTTGTACATCTGGCTTTACATGGATAGTGAAGAATCAAACCCAGACCTGCAGGCTTTGAAGTAAGCACCTTTAACCACTGAACAATCTCTTTAGCCTGTGGACAGCTTTTTGATGGGAATTCACTGGATTGTGTGTCTGTCACCTGCCTTCCTTTATGATGTCCAGACATTTCCTATACACAGTAAAAATACTCCACCAAAGAGCATATCAACTCCTAGGTTCATGTATAGTCTGTGGCTTTTCATTTCACACCATTTAAGTGAGTTAAGTATAATATTGAGCAGGCTGGAGTGATATGCCTTTCAAAGTCTGCCTTTTCAGCTCCTGAAATCCCACACAATAGCTCTGTGTAGAGTACCTGTTATTTCTTTTGTGATTGTAGAAAGAATATTTCTTCAATGAAGTATCTCTGAAATTCAACATTATGAATTCACAATTATTAACTTCCTTTACTTCAAGTCAACAAACATTTCTCAAGAAGCTGCTATAAATGAGATATTTCTAGAAGACAACCCATCTATTTAAATTCTAAAATGACTTATGGCCTAGGTGTAGTAATATAAACTAAAGATAATTTTTATAATAATAATAACTAGCATGTGTACATACTCTTTTTACGTACCAGGCATTATCTGAGGGATTTTACATATTAACTCAGTTAAAATGACATGAGGGATTTCAAATGTCTTTGACTTGTTTTTTATAAAATTGAAAATAAGGAGATGAGAAATTATGTTGATGTTCTTTTTTATTTGCAAGATCACTTCAGAAAACCCCACTAGAAGAGTTGCTTATAGTTCAGTGCTAATGGACTATCATTCATAATTGCACAGTACATTGCAATGTTTCCGTGAGTCTTGAAGGAATGGTATAGCTGTCCTATACAGGGGAGGGACACTCAACAATCATTAATTTTCAGCACTTTGGGAAGTTATATGTCTGTGTATTAATTGCCACCCACTGCAAAATGGAAGCTTTTCTGAACAAGGTTGAGAACAGCACTAATATGTGGATATTTACAAACAGATATTTACAAAGACTGCATCAATTCAGTAAAGCAACAGTAGTAGGAGCTGGTTTACAGGGCCGGCCTCAAATCCAGTCAGAATTGGTTAGTTACCTCCCTGAGTCATCTGATGACAGGTTTTTGTTTATTGAGCAGAAAGTAAGAGCTCAGGAATGTTTGGCTCAGTAGTTGTGATGTAGAATCACGTGAGTAAGTGTTTTCCAAATAAACATGCCGAACATCACTTGGGCCCTGTGAATCAAAACCCTTGGGAGGGGGGCAGGCTGTATGTGTTTGGAATTCTCTCAGGTAATCCCAATGCCCATAGCTAATTAAGAACCACGAAGGAGATGGGGCTAGCTTTTGAAAAATATTAAATGAAACTCATTTGCTTCATATAGTATTATTCTTGAAATAAAATTGCAAAATTCACATGTAGCCCACTGTGGAACCTTCTAAACAGCCTATTGTGGATAGGCTTCAGCGTGCTAATTTGCTTACTTTGCCAAAGTGAAACTAGTGCTGCATTAGCACAGCACTGAAAACTTTTAATCTGCACTCCACAGAGACAGGCAAGAGTGCCAACTGCCCCAAACGATGACCATCCCTTACCATTAACATTTACCAGGTGGTAGGCATGGCAAGCCACAAAGGGGCGGGGCCAGCTTATGTATGAGAGAACATGATGTAGCCAACAGTGATGGAGAAAGATCCTAAGTAAAACATTTTTTTTTAATAGCAGAGATGGCTTAGTGGTTAAGTGCTTGCCTGTGAAGCCTCAGGACCCCGGTTAGAGGCTCGATTCCCCAGGGCCCACGTTAGCCAGATGCATAAGAGGGCGCATGCATCTGGAGTTCATTCGCAGTGGCTGGAGGCCCTCGTGCCTCCATTCTCTCTCTCTCTGTCTCTTTCTCTCTCTCTCTCTCTCTCTGTCACTGTCAAATAAATAAATTTAAAAAATTACCAAAAATCGGGGTGGAAAGATGGCTTAGCCGTTAAGCGCTTGCCTGTGAAGCCTATGGACCTCGGTTGGAGGCTCGATTCCCCAGGACCCACGTTAGCTGGATGCACAAGGGGGCGCACGCGTCTGGAGTTTGTTTGCAGTGACTGGAGGACCTGGCGCGCCCATTCTTTCTTTCTTTCTTTCTCTCTCTCTCTATCTGCCTCGTTCTCTGCCTGTCACTTTCAGATAAATAAATAAAAATAAAAAAATTAAACAAATTACCAAAAAAGAAAATAGCAGATAATGGCTATAAAGCCTTATTTTATGCTAGACCTTCTTCAGAACATTTTCTCCATATTATATCATTCCATCCTCACAATAGACTTAAAAGCTTTGTTATTGTCCCCACTTTATATACAGATGAAGAACCGAAACATAGAGAAGTCATGGTCACAAATGTAGAAATGATGTCACAAGCAAAATTCTGGGTTTTCTGGGTAGCCTACATTTTAATTAACTGTGATGTTGTCTCCCAGGTCATACTAGTTGGACTGCTATTTGGTGAGAGGCAAAGTTTTGTTCTCTCTCTCTCTCCTTGCTGCCCCTCCCCCCATTTGTTTTTGTGTGTTTTACTGGGTTGTTAGTTAACAGAAGCTCAATGCATAAAGAAGATTAAGAGGAATGAATATCTCCTACCAAGACACCACACTCATTTCCGTCCTCCTCCACTCTTACACTCTTTTCTTTCTTTTTAAAATATTTTTATTTACTTAATTTATTTTTTGTTTTGTTTTTTCAAGGTAGGATTTCATTGTAGCCCAGGCTGACCTGGAACTTGCTATGTAGTCTTGGGTTGTGCACAAACTCCTACCTCTGCCTTCTGAGTGCTGGGATTAAAGGCATGCATCACCACACTTGGCTTTCTTACACTTTTTTCTAAGGATGTTCTTTTCTTCTTCACCATCTCTTTTCCTATTCCATGGTTAGACTACTAGTTTATACATATCACCCACAGAAATTTCTTAGTATTTTTGAGGACCCTCAGGTATAAAATCCTGGGGTAAGGACTTGGGAAACACTATACCAGGCAAAGGAGGAATAGCAAAAACTGCAAGACAAGAATACTCTAGAGAGGAAAAGCAGAAAGAACCTAGACAGAATCCTACCAGAGTGGAGGGAGAGAGGAATGGAGGGAAGAAGGTGTCTCTGGTGACTCTCCCAACAATTAGGACACTAACTATGTTCATGAGGGAGGAGGCTACACCTTGGAGATACTGTGCCTAGGAATGCAGAAGAGGAATGTAGTTAGACAACAACCAAGACACAAACAACATCCATGCAAAAGTGAGAGAGAGCCCTGGAGACCAGACAGGGAAGCATAGGCCTTGACTAGGGTTGACCACTGCCAAATAAGACTCTTGTCCTGCTTACATGTCAATGAAATTACAAAGTCTTCTAAGTTTCGAGTGAAAGGAAACTTTGAAATCACTAAGGCAGGTAATTTTTAAAAAGAGTTTATGTACAGAGCTCTTACAGATAGGGAAGATGCCTCAGCAGATGACGTGCTCAGTCACATAAGCACACCAGCTCCTGAGTTTGGATCCTCAGACCCCATGCAAAAGCTGGAAGCTGTGGCAGATCCTGTTATGTCAGCATGATTACTGCCAGATGGGAGGTAGCTTCAGGAGAATGTCCTGGAAGCTTGAGGACCAGCCAACCTTGCAAATGGAGTGGTGAACAGCGAGAGACCCTGCTTCAAAGAGGCTGGGAAGAAGTGAACTGACACTCGAAGGTTGTCCTCTGACATCTGCATGTACACGTGTGTACACGCACATAACACCCACCTCCCTCAAAAACAAAACAAAACAAAAAAACCCTTTCCTTTCAAATGACATTCTATTGTGAAATCCCACCATCAAAAGCAGATATGCTCCCAGTCAAGTTGGAGTAGGCCAATGTCCCTCTCTTCCCCCCATTTTATGATGCATGGTAACTATTTCCTAGAAAAACCAAATGCAGAAAGTGTTTGAAAATTAGCAATTTGGTCCACTGTCCCTATCTATAAGTGACTAAGATGCAGAAAGGTGTCAGGACGTGTAGAATAAGATTCTCTTCCCTCATAGCCCCACTCAGCATGCTATCTGCTGCCTGTATTACTACTTTTTGCTTTTTAATTGTTTTGGTTTTTTGACACAGGTCTTTGTAGACCAGGCTGGTCTCCTACTTATGGTGATCCTCCTACCTCTTCCAACTGCTGGGATTACCAGTATGTGCCACCATACTTGACTGTGATTCTGCCTTTGTGTTGGCAAACATATCTATAACAAGCACTATCTGTGTGAAGCACTTGGGGCCTGGGTGCTACTGGCAAGGATAGCAAAGTATAATCTGTGGTCTTTAGAGCATTCATAGCTTAAGTAAGGAAATTGAATAACCAAAATAAAAGTTAGTTAAAAGAGGAAAGGAGGTGGTTTGTACCTGATCACTGTAGGAGTGATGTAAATCAGAGGCTACCTGATTTGTCTCCCCAAGGGCCTCTTAAACACAATTCTGGTTGCGTAACTTCTGATACCTGCAGATGGAAACCTGCTGGCTGCAACCCCAGGCCTGACCCAAGCTGGAGAGATTTAACCTCCCCCCAGGGTCACCATGCTTAGTTTGGTTTCAGCTTTGTGTAGTTTTCAAAACAGTTTCATAGTAGGAAAGAAATGGAACTGGTTTAGATGTCCATCAGAAATGACTGGATACTGATGATATGGTACATGCACACAATGCAATTTAATTCATCCATAAAGAAAAATGAAATTATGAAATTTTCAGGGGAAATGAGTGGATATGGAAATCATTATATAAGTGAAGTAAACCAGCCTCAGAAAGACAAATATTGCAGGACCACAAGTACTCTCTTATATGAGAAATATATATGATGTATGTATATATGGAAAGAGAGATGGTGTAGTTATAGTTCGTGAAACTAGAAAGGGGACCACATGAAGAAAAATCAAGAGAAAATGATTGGGGTGGTTTGATTCAGGTGTTCTCCATAAACTCATGTGTTCTGAATATTAAGTCCCCAGATGGTGGCAATTTAGGAATTTGAACCTCCTGGAGGCAATGTATTGTTGGGGTGGGCTTATGGGTATTATAGGCACACTCTCCTGATGCTGTTGTCCACCTAATGTTGGCCAGGAGGTGATGTCCACCCTCTGTTCATGCCATCATTTCCCCTGCCATCATGGACCTTTTCCTTAAGTCTATAAGCCAAAGTAAACCCTTTCCTCCCACAAGCTGGTCATGGTCACATCTTTCCCAGCAATGCAAAGCTAACTGTGACACTAAAATTGGTACCAGAAGAGTGGGACTGTTGCTGCTAGAAACCTGACTCTGTGGCTTTGGCATTTTGGAACTGATTTGCATGAGTAAAATGGATTTGAACATTAGCCTAAGATATACCTTGCAGTGCTGTAACTACAGCTTGATGGACCATTCTTGTCAGAGTTGAAAGACCTGAATGCAGTAAGAACTATGGACTGTGAGGTTTGGCTTATGAAGGTGAAATGCTTGGACTAGGATAGAGGCAGTTTGTGTGAGAGGCTTGCTGTTATGCTCATATCCTGAGAACTTGTGCAAGGTTGCATTATGTAAAATGGACTGGTGTGAGCAGAGGGATATGGCACAGAAAAAAAGAAACCTTTGGGCTAAAACTGCTGCATATTCAGCTGCAGATGTTTGAGAGATTATAACCATTGATATTGGGCCAGCTGATCTGCACTGGGACAACAGGAAGAATGTGGACTTTTTTGAAGGAATCTGAATGCTGAAGGAGGGTCATGTTCTCATGTTCTTCAAAGTCTGCTTATTCCCCCTGGATTAACAAATTGGTAGTCCACCTGGTACTCTGGAGTATAACAAATGCAGGAAAGACATGATCATTGAATTTGCAACATGGTTTTTGTTTTTTGGAAATGGCCATGGGCAGTGTGAAGTAGGCTGGTTGAATTACCTACATGGAAACCTAATGGAACCATGGGGATGAACTGTGGGTTGCAGTGGAGACCCAATAGAGACACTACGAGTATGGGATGGCTGCCAAGGGAGAGCTGTTGGTACTAGATGAAGTTTTCCTGGACTGGATGGAAGGGTGGAATTGGAACACCATAGACTCAATGGTTAGACAGATTTAGAGACTTGTCACTGGCTAGATTTGTTGGACATGGAGATACAGAGTTTGATGTTTGTCCTGTTTGTTTTATCTTTTATGTTGGTTGAATATTTCTTTGCACTGCCCAATGCCATCTTTTGTATGTGAATGTTTAATTTGTGCCATTACTATTTTGTTTTTTTTTTTTGGGGGGGGGGGGATAGTACAGCTTAGTTAAAAGACCTTGGGCTATGGGGATGTTTGAATAGCACTGAGATTGATAAGAATCTTTGGGGACTTAAAAATTGACTGAATGCATTGTATTTTACATCCTGGATGATTATCAGTTTATGGGGGCCAGGATGGAGTGTGGTGGTTTGATTCAGGTGTCCTCCATAAACTTATGTGTTCTGAATGCTAGGTCCCATTTGGTAACAATTTGGGAATTGGAGCCCCCTAAAGGCAGTGTATTGTTGGGGGCAGGCTTGTGGGTGTTATAGACAGTTTCTTCTTGCTAGTGTTTGGCACAACCAGGAGGTGATTTCTACCTTCTGCTCATGCCATCATTTCTCCCTGTCATCATGGAGCTTCCTCTTGAGTCTGTAAGCCAAAGTAAACCCTTTCCTACCACAAGCTGCTCCTGGTCACATGTTTTTCTGCCAGCAATGCAAAGTTTACTGTAACAGTGATGTTGAGAAAGTAACAAAACACATGTGACACAGAGGCCAGAAGGAAGCTACTGGGGTGAAAGTCCTGCAGGGGGATGGGGGAGGGAGGGGAGGATGATCAACAGAAGCAATTATTATTGAAAATGTCATAATGAAACCTAGCACTTTGTATGCTAATTTTAAAATAATTTAGATTAAGGGTTAGAAAGATAGCCCAATAAGTAAACTGCTTTGCCTTGTGATCATAAGGACCTGAGTTTGATCCCCAGAACACAAGAAAAAGTGCCAGGTGTGGTGGCATGCACTTATAAACCCAGTGCTAGGGAGGTGGAGCTGAGGGTCCCTGGGGATCCATTCTTGCTTAAATAGTGAGCTCCAGGCCAATGAGACACCTTGTCTCAAAAGAGGCAGATGGCATTACCGAGAATAACTCCATGTTATTCTCTGGCCTAAACATGCATATGCACACATGTTCATATGTACCTGTATACACACACCTGCATGCACATGAACACATACACAAATTTAAAAATTTAAATTTAAAAAGTGGAATTGAAAACATTTTTGGACCACATTATTGTTTCTAAGTTCACACTGGAAGCTTGCTTTTCTAGAAAAATGAGGGCCTGCTTTGCTTTTGAGAGTTTTGTCAAAGGAGTAGATTTCTTATTAATGCTCATGACTGAAGCTTTTTATGGGAACCTCCCTGAGGATGTGTGCTTGGTACTTCAAAAATTCCCTGCTATTTGGTATTTTGACTTTTTTAGGAGTTTGATTTGATTTTGCTTGGGGGTAGTGTGTTAAGATGACTGCTGCATTATGTTGCTGGTAAGACATAAACCTGTGTCCTCTTTTAGGAATGTGTAACTCCTACCCCAGTGGACTGATGTCTCGTTCTTCAGTCTCTGAATCCTCCCTTTGGGTCTTGGTGATCCATGGGGCAGAGCTACTGAGTTTCTCACTGCTCTCACTAGTGGCTTCTCTGATCTTGGCCATCCCTTACGTCCACTCAGGGGCTGGAAATGAGAAGGACAGCTGTGGCTCTTTCATATCTCAAGCAACAGCTGCTGGAAGAGAATCCCACTGTGGTTTTCTGGTTCTCTCCTGCACAAGGTGAACTCATTTGGATACTCAGCATATGGGACATGTCATCTCCATGTGGCCTATTTGACTGACATTCAGACACACATGGAAGAGTTACAGAACTTCTGCCTGTCATCTGGAGTGGGTGCAATTGTGCCTACTTTCCTAGGACCTAGAATATGGTCATGAGCTGATACTGACAACAGGAAAGCCAGGATGGAATCCACTTCTCTCAAGGGCTAATCCTTCTGCTTTGGATCAGTATCATTCAATGCCACTGTGCTAGCATTTATGGATGAACCCTAACAAAGTTTTTAGGAGGGGACAACAATGTTGTAAGAGAAAACCAGAGTGGACCTGCGCAGAAAGGAGCTTAGCAGGCCTCTAACAATCATGGTAGCTAGATACCCTTCTAGTCACAGGTACAGTGGATACCAAGAGGATTTATTTATATTTATTTATGAGAGAGAGAGATTGAGAGGCAGATAGACAATGAGCACAACAAGGCCTCCAACTGCTGCAAATGAACTCTAGACGCATGTACCACCTTGTGCATCTGGCTTACATGGGTCCTGGGGAATTGAACTAAGGTCCTTTGACTTTGCAGGCAAACGCCTTAACCACTAAGCCACCTCTCCAGCCCTCTTTGTACTATTTACTTGTCTTGGGATAGTCCAACTCTGAGGAGATACACCCGAGGACTGGGTCTTCCCTTGTCACTTTCACAGTCTCTGGTCTTTCATTGTGGAGACAGCATTCCATAATAGACAACACTCCCTCCCAGACTTCCCCCTACTGTTTTTAGTTGTGGCTTCTTCATGTTTTGTGGCCTGAAGGCCTAGGTCATGGTAAGCCAAGTCAGAACCTTCAATTCTCCAGAAATTTCTGTAAGCCTCCCATGAAGGCTTTTCTTTCCTAATTCTTCTCTGTCTTTGGAGTATGCTGATGTCACCTGCCTGCAGTGTCAGCAGGGCTGCAGGAGGATGGGCTTCAAGCTAGCACCTGCAGCCTGAGGCTTTCCCTTAACCTTCTTAGAAACCTCCTTTTAGGTAAAGCTGTAATCTTGATTGGCCATGGAAAAGAATTCCAGACTTTGGAGAGCCATTTTCTTCAGTGTTAAAGCCATGGGCAAATTGCGTGTGCTCTGGTAAATAAGCCTCCACCCAAGTTCATGCAAGCAATGCTAATTAAACTCAGTGGGACACACACACTCCCAGACATCACAGTAGAATATCTAGCTGGGAAGAATGGGGTTCAGCAGGAGGAAGGAGGAAAGAGGAGATGATTATGATGCAAATATAATATATCCATCCAGGTGAAACAATTATCAATAAATAAAATTCTTAAAAAATAATTTCACCTAATTTTTCTATTGTAACTGTGTAGCCAACTGAAAATTACAATAAAAAAGGATTTTAGGGCAAATAGTATAGAGCTGGAGTTTATTAAAAGAGATCTTAATATAGATTTAAAATGACATCAAAATAAGAGAATTGCTGGGCATGGTGTCATACTCAGGAGGCAGAGGTAGGAGGACTGCTGTGAGTTGAGGCCACCTTGAGACTCCATAGTGAATTCCAGGTCAGCCTGGGGCTATAGTGAGACAATACTTTGAAAGACCAAGAAAAAAAAAAAAAAAAAAGGCTAATTGAGAGAGGGAAGAGATATGAAGGAGAATGGATTTGTGAAGGGGAAAATGGAGAAAGGGAGGGAATTATCATGGTTTATTGTTTTTAAGTATGGAAGTTGTCAATAAAAATAAAAATCTATAGTGCTTAGGAAAAATCAGACATACCCAAGTGGGCTTTTCAAATAAAAGACACTCTTAGATTAACAATTTACTTTGCTCAAAGAGTGTAATCAGCAACAAGATTTAATGATTAAGCAAAATTTAAACTTTATGTTTACAAATTAAATAAAAATATATGTGTTGGTTTGCTTAGTTCTCTTATCTTGAATAATGTCCTTTGGTAAACAAAGCCGTAAGGTTGTTCTATGAAGTGTGTTGTGTAGAATTAGTGTTGAGAGACTGTTGTAGTTACCTTCTCATCACTGGCACAAAGCATATGACCAAAAGCTGCTGATGGGAAGAATATTTTTATTTTGGCTTCCAGTCTCCAGGGGAAGCTCCATGATGGCAGGGAACAGATGGTGGAGCAGAGGCTGGACATGCCCTCCTGGCCAACACTGCCAACATCAGGTGGACAGCAGCAGCAGGGAAGTGAGCTGGATCTAGCAAGGGGGATCTGGCTATAACACCCATAAGCTGTCCCCAAGAAGAAAGGCCCCACCTCCCAAATTTCCATGATCTGAGACCAAACATTCCAAACACTTGATTCAAACTACCACAGAGACCAATGCAAATCTGGTAAAACTCATGGTTATATGCACTCTGTTCCTATGTAAGCACAGTTCCTTCATTGTTTTTAACACAACATTAATAATTAATAATTTTATAATTTTCGTGATCCAGAGATCCATCCTCTCAGCACATGCCCTGACTCTGCTCTGTGACTTAGGCTTAATTTCTAGTTCATCTTTATGCTTCTTATTACAGTACTTCCCCATGTCTACTTCTGGTACAAACTGGGCAAAACTTCAAGAGACCATTTGTTGCTGTAGCTGAGTAACATCTGCTCCAAGGTCCTAACCTTTGATCGACACCATGACTTTCTTCCTGGACTCTGTACAGGAGAAGTCCATCTTGTAAAGGATACGCAGAAGCCCCTGGCCAACCCAGAGCTCATGAAACAGGATCTTGGTTTCCTAATACTGGTTTTTGCCCTAAGATACTTTCGGTTTTAGAAGTTCCTACTTCCACTGCTGCCACCTCCTGGTCAAAGGTGCCAGCTGCATTGAAGGGAAGGCAGTTGCCCTCACTAGTTTTTCTTTTGTTTCACCTCTCTCCCTCCCTCCCTCCCTCCCTCCCTCCCTCCCTCCCTCCCTCCCTCTCTCTCTCTCTCTCTCTCTGTCTCTCTCTGTCTCTCTCTGTCTCTATCTATCTATCTATCTATCTATCTATCTATCTATCTATCTATCTATCTATCTATCTATCTATCTATCTCTATCTGTGGTTCTTCTTTTTGTGGCTTTGTTTATTAGCCCTGTGTCTTTACCAATTTATTGCTCGTACATTTTGAACTCTTAGTCATTGCCTAAGCATCTTCGTTGACTCCAGTCTCCTTGGGTTACATTATAATTAATTAGTGCTATCATAGGATTTATATCCAATGAACAAAAAGAACATTTAAGCTATGATTTTAAAAAATAGAGGATTTTTTTTGTTTGTTTTTCGAGGTAGGGTCTCTCTCTAGCCCAGGCTGACCTGGAATTCACTATGTAGTCTCAGGCTGGCCTCAAACTCACAGTGATCCTTCTATCTTTGCCTCCAGAGGGTTGGGACTAAAGGTGTACACCACCATGCCTGGACCATAGAGGAACTTTAAAATATTTTTAAAATATTTATTAGAGAGAGAGAATTGACACACCAGCACATCCTGCAGCTGCAAACAAACTCCAGATACATGAGCCACATTGTGCATTTGGCTTTATGTAGGTACTGGGGAACTGAATCTAGGCTATCAGGCTTTGCAAGTAAGTGCCTTTAAACACTGAGCCATCTCTCCAGCCTCAATATGAAAGAATTTTTAATATGAGGAATGCCATAAGAAATAAGGCAAGGTCTTGAAATCCAAATAACAATGACAGGCATAAAAAATATGTGTACATAGACTATCATCTTTCTATTAGTAGATTAATAGCTCAATTTCATAAAACTTCAATTCAATAAAAGATGTTTCTAATTGGGTCTGTTTTAGTCTACCCCTGCAGCTTAACAAAATACTTTTGATTTCCCTTAGATAAAACAATTCATATCTATGAGCTGAAACATACACTTCTTTATCTCCAACTGTCTTTTACTGAAGAATTAAGTACTAAGTGGAAATTATACACTATTACTAAATCCTTAAAAACCTCACACTTAATTTAGTTTAAGTTGGTTTAGTTCTCCAAATTTTACCAATAATATTTGAGATTCATTAAGGTTAAGTGACTTTCTAAAATGTACATGTTTAGATACGAGCCAAGAGTCCAACTCAAAGGCCTAGAGGCATTTTGGCAATAAAGAGGCATCCTATATTTGTGAGGAGTTGAGTTGCTTGAGCCAGAGTAGGCATCTGTTAGAACAGTTAAAAATCTCGACGTAGACCTTACTCCCATCTTGTCAGTTGGCTACAAAAATAAGTAATGGTGAGGACAAAAGGAACGGGGTTAATTAGTCAGATGAAGGTCTGTGAATGATTTTCTCAGTTGAAAAACAGAAACAATGTCTATGGCTCAAAAAGCTGGCAAGTCAGGATTAAAGGCACCAGCAGAGTTGGAAAGGCTCTGCTCCTCGCAGATGGCACTTTCTTGGCATGTTCTCACATGGTAGAAGAGAAGAGGGGCAAACACACTCACCTCTCTACTCTCTTTTATAAGGGTGCTAATTCCATTCATAAAGACATGGTGCTCATGACTTATGTACTTCCTGAAAACTACCGCCTCTTAATATTATAATGAGTTTGGAGATGGGGGTGATACATCTTCATTCAGGCCATAACAATATATTGCATTTCATGAAAAAGTGTGCTATCACTAATGATGACTATTCCTTATCCTGAAAATTTCAACAGACTTCATGGAGATGTTGACCAGTAAATTTTAGATTGGCTTAATTCTTACTGACTGCTTGGTTCTCTAAGATATATTTTAAATGGTGGGTTGGTGGGGAGGAAATCAGGATATCTAGTCTTATTTCTGGCTTTGAAAGTGGGAAATAAAGTAAGATAACTTATGCTTTGAGGTTCAGAAAGGTTAAATGACTTTACAAAATTCACATATTTAGAGAAGAGCCAAGAGTCCAACTCAAAGGACTAGAGGACTTTTGACAATAAAGAGGCACTGAACTCCCACTGCAGTCCTGGCAGTGTCTGAACCTGGGATGCTTATGACTTGGTCTTTCAAATAGCTAAGATAATAGGCCAGTACTACAAACTCTATTTTTTAAACTTATGCTAGGGGTTTCTTCTTCAATGCTGAACATTGATTAAACACAGAGCTAGGCAAGTGCTCCGCCACTGAGATATATCCCCAACCCTCTTTTTACTTTTTTATTTTTTTTATTTTTTCAAGGTAGGGTCTCACTCTAGCCCAGGCTGATCTGGAATTCACTATGAAGTCTCAGAGTGGCCTCGAACTCATGGCAATCCTCCTACCTTTGCTTCCTGAGTGCTGGGATTAAAGGTGTGTGCTACCATGCCTGGCTCTTTTTACTTTTTATTTTGAGGCAGGGTCTCAGTAAGTTGCTCAGGCTGGCACTAAACTGACCCCTGTAGTTTGGCAGTGTCTGAACTTGTGATCCTCCTGCCTTGGTCTTCCAAGTAGCTATGACTATAGGTCAGTGCTACCAAGTCTGGTTTCTTGTTTTGTTTTGTTTTGTTTTTTAGATTTTTTTCAAGGTAGGGTCTCACTGTAGCTCATACTGACCTGGAATTCACTATGTAGTCACAGGGTGGTCTCAAATTCATGGCAATCCTCCTATGTCTGCCTACCAAGTACTGGGATTAAAGGCATGTGCAGTAAGTACATTATCAATTGAACCATCTCTGTAAACCTATGCAGAAGGTTTTAAAAGTGTTTTATGCTGGTGAATAATATGCATGGAATTCAAAGGGTGAATACTTGCAAAATAAGAGATTCTTGATAAACATGTTGACTGGGACCCAGAGACTTTGGAACCCATACTATAGCCCATTGGAGTTCAGAGAAAGTATTAACATCTATAGTTGCTTGTTGTTGACTCATTACATCTAGTTTTGTCATGAATTACATTTTTTAAAATATCTTTTTATTTATTTATTTGAGAGAGAGAAAGAGGGAGAGGGGGAGAGAGAGAGAGAGAGAGAGAGAGAGAGAGAGAGAGAGAGAGAGAGAGAGAATGGGTGCAACAGGGCCTCCAGCCATTGCAAATGAACTCCAGATGCTTGTGCCCCCTTGTGCATCTGGCTTACAGGGGTCCTGGAGAGTGGAACAGGGATCCTTTGGCTTTGCAGGCAAATGCCTTAACTGCTAAGCCATCTCTCCAGCTCATGAATTACATTAAAAAAATTTTTTTGTTTATTATTTATTTATTTGAGAGTAACAGAGAAAGAGGGAAAGAGGAAGAGAGAGAATGGGTGTGCCAGGGCTTACAGCCACTGCAAATGAACTCCAGATGCGTGCGCTCCCTTGTGCATCTGGCTAATGTAGGTCCTGGGGAATCAAGCCTCGAACCGGGGTCCTTAGGCTTCACAGGCAAGCGCTTAACCGCTAATCCATCTCTCCAGCCCATGAATTACATTTTTTTTAATTATTTTTTTTTAATTTTATTTATTTATTTGAGAGTGACAGACACAGAGAGAAAGACAGATAAGAGGAAGAGAGAGAATGGGTGCGCCAGGGCTTCCAGCCTCTGCAAACGAACTCCAGACGCGTGCGCCCCCTTGTGCATCTGGCTAACGTGGGACCTGGGGAACCGAGCCTCCAACCGGGGTCCTTAGGCTTCACAGGCAAGTGCTTAACTGCTAAGTCATCTCTCCAGCCCCCCATGAATTACATTTTTTATGAAGCACTCCAGTAATTTAGTGATCAGGTAGCCTAAGAACCACCTTCCTCTGAGAAACATCAGCTATACAGTGTCCTCTAAACTGAAGTGTGTGTGTGTGACTCGGTGCATCAGGAAGACTATACTGGAAATTCCATTTGTATTTATTGAAAACAGATTTCCACTTATATTGAATAGAATGCAGCCTTCATTAGGTCTGCATGTCTGAATGCCATGGACTCTGCGAGGTGTTTGTAAAAGAATGAGGGGAAAGCCAGGAGCAGGCATGTGCCTGTAATCCATGGAATGGGGCAGAAACAAGTGGATCCCTAGAACTCATTGGCCAGCCAGTCTAGCCTATTGGGTGAGCTCCGGGCCAGTCTTAGAAAAGGTGGACAGTGCCTTATTAACACCATCTGATGCTGTCCTCTGACCTCCACACAAACATGCACCTGCACATGCGTGAACATACATGCACACATAAAAGAAGAAAAGAAGAGGAGGGGAAGGGTGGGAGCTCGCTGGTAGAGAAGCAGCTGCTAGCACTTCCTCTCCTTTAAGGGACACATGAGTTTTGTGTCTGGTACGCAGATTCTTGGATTATACAGTCCCCAGACTACTTATGCAAAGTGGATCAGTGGGGTGGAAAACTCTAAATTCTTTACAATGAAGATGAATCAAGATGATAATTCAAGTCTAGGCAACCAACTAACAAAATGGAAATACTGATGATCCTAGATGTAGAAGAAAAAGCCAAGAATATATCTAATCAGATCTGACATGAAGTCTACTTCTCAAATTAGACATGATCACAAAGGTTATTTGAAATATGAGTCTACATTTAGTATGGTTAATGATGTATCCTGCCTTCTTTGGGGAAGTATCTTTAAGTCTTTCAGAGATTAATGATAATATGAAATCATCAGCTAGGAAGGCATGCTAAACAAGCTCCTTTAACTGCTGAGCTATCTCCCCAGCCAAGAAGGCATTTTAAAATGGAGCATTTCTACATTTTTTAAAAAAGGTTTTGTTTTCTTGTGCAATTTAGGGAAATGGCTTTAAAAGATTATTTTAAATTTACTATAGCTTTTTAAATCCCACAAATCATATTCCTTTAGCCACCTTTAAGATTTTTCTGCACTACACATTGCCTACCATTTTTTAATTTTTTTCTGCTTGAAAATATATTGCGGAGGGGGAGGAGAATCTGTGAAATAAGTGGCTCTTCAGCCTCCAGAATAAACAACTCGTTTTGGAAGGTTAATGCTCCACAGCTCAAATTTCATGTATGATCAATGACTGGACAGTGATCCTTCCAGCTGAGCTCTGTATTTTGTATTGTAAACTAAAATCTGGCTTATTTTTTTCCCTTCTCTTTTTTGGGGGTGAGAGAGTGGGGATGAGAGGGATTACCTTTTGCCTCTAATTATTGCACTAGGAAGACTTTCACCATATGACTTACAAAACTGCAAACTTTTCATTGAATTTTTATTACTGTAGGATGAATAATGCATTGAGTCTTGAAATGTCACAGTGAACATCAAGTAATTTTACATAACACATTCTTGCTGGAGTCTCAAGCAGCCAGCAATTCCTGGGAGCAGCAGAGAAGGAAGACACAAGTTTGGAAAGGAAACTGGATACAAATTCATCATTTACCCAGGAGAGATAAAATAAGCAGCAAAAGAATATGTGGAGAGCAAGGATAGGAACGAATTTTGTTTAAAAAAATACATTAAAAAAACAAAACTAGTGCATACTTGCCACTGGGGACCAGTAGGAGAAAAACCAGAGGGTAGCCAGAAGCAAATGGTAGGCAAGAGGGAGACAGAGAGAAGGGGAAGGAAGGTTAGAAACTTCATAAATAGAGAAATGAGGACAGCACTTAGTGCCCTTGAGAAATACAGGAATTGAATTTGAAGCCATAGTAAAATGGAATCACAATTTAGAACCACAGTAGAAATACAATTTTCAAGGACTCTGGGGTCATTCCAGTTTGTGGAGACTGCAAATAGAATTCTATAGCTGCCAATCTGTCGATGCATACTAGCTGGTAATAGTGCTCACCCTTCTAGCAATTCCTTCTCTCAGGTTGCAACACAGACCACATTAGGCTAGAAATAAGTGTTCAACTCCTTTATGGAGTATCCTGTTGATTGTTTACCTGATAAATGACTTTTTTTTTCTTGCTAAAAAAATTCTATTGTTTTTTTAAAGTAAGGTCTCAATTTTGTCTTCACTCCATCCCTTTCACAGAAAGGAAAACAGACCCCTCGCTTCTCACTGGACTCACTGGACCTTAGTTTCTCCTATAGGCAGCTAGGGTCAGGATGGGAAAATGCTAATATTGGACCGTGTGTGTATGGGTGCTTGTGTATGCATAGTGTATTCAGTTTTGTGTGCCCTGTGCACATGTGTGTGGAGACCAGAGTAGAACATTGGGTTGTCTTCCATGCTGACCAGTGAGCCCAAGCTATTCTCCTTTCTCTAGCCCCTTCTCAAGCCTCAGGACCAGAATGACAGGCATGCACAGCCACGCACATGGGTATTAGGATACCACCAGTTCCCTTGCCTGTGTGGCAAGTGCTCTTACCCAATGAACTGTCCTCCCCCTTCCCCCTCCATGCCAGTTCCCAACATTAGACTACTCCCCCTCCATCATTGAATTTTCCCTGTTCTTTCCTTTAAACATCTCTTAGGCACAACCACTCTTTCTCTCAGAAAGTCCTTCCCTACTGTCCCTTATACCCCAGAGTCTACCAAGGTCTTTTAATTTCAGGGATGGTAGTCCTCATACTTAACCCGTACAGTGAGTCAAGACTGTCCTTAAGACTATCATGGCAATTCTCTAATCCCCTTATTTAGTGATTGCTCTGGGTTAAGTGTGTGTACTAGTTTGCTACTGCTGCTGTAACAAGTTACCTTAAGGTTGGCAATTCAATACAAAGTCACTTTTTTACAGTTCTGTAAGTCAGAAGTTGTAGGGGGGGGGTGTTCCCTTGGTTTTTGTGCAGTTGGTTTAATAAAGACAATAATAACGATGCTGGCAAACTAGATTTTACTGAGAGATCTTCATGAAGATGTTCTGGGAAGGGTTGGCTTCAGAACTTATTCTGGCTGAAGATGAATACAGCTCCTGTATCTAAGATGAGGTCCTCTTCCCTTGTTGGCTGTCGACTGTGTGTGGCCCCTAGGTCACTAGAGCCTTCTCCCCAGTCCTTGCACAGGAATCCTTCCCCTTTACCAACACAGTACTGAATTCTTCACACACAGAATCATTTGGCTACTTTTGTTTTAGCTTTCTCCTTCCAGCTAGAGTAAATCCTCCACTCTTAAGGAATTGTGTGGTTAGATTGGATCTTAAATAATCTAGGATATTGTATTTTAAAGGAAGCAAACTTAATTATGTTTTCATATTCATTGATTATGGGAATTAGAGTGTGGATATCCATAGCACCCAGTTCTTCCTGTATTATACAACATAGGTGCAATTTAAAAAGAGAAGGAAAGTCTACTGGACACTTTTATCCTTGATGAAAAAATCCAGACACTAATAACTTGTGTTTCTAGCTAGTGACAATAGTACAGACATTTGGAGCTAAAGTTGCCACTTTGTAACCAGGAGACATTAAGAATGAGGATACTAGGGAGGCAGAGGTAGGAGGATGGTTGAGAGTTTGAGGCCACCTGAGACTACATAGTGAGTTCCAGGTCAGCCTGGACTAGCATGAGACCCTACCTCAAAAAAAAAAAAAAAAAAAAGAGAATGAGGATACAAACTCAGTTCAGAGAGTGGTAGAGCAGGAAACTTGAAAGTGCCTGGGTTTTGATGGCATTATTGAACAGCAGAATTGATGCAATTGTTTTTGCCTCAGTGGCATGCTTGTAGAAAATACCTGGATGGCTGTGATGGCATATGTCTTTAATCTCAGCACTGGAGAGGCTGAGTTAGTAGGATCTCAGCAAGTTGAAGGCCAGTCTAGGCTACAGAGTGAGTGAGTTTTAGGTCATCCTGGCCTAGAGTGAGACTGTTTGAAAAAAAAAAAAAAAAGGAAAATAACTATTTGCTTTCTGTTATTGGTGACTGAAAACAATTGTAAGTGATATATTGCTCTTTTCCCTAATTCCTGGAACTCTGCTTTTCAGTATCTTGAAATGTACCATTGGCCCATCTGATTGGACTCATTTACACTTTATACTCAGTGTGAGAGTCAATCATAGCTTTGAGATTCTCCTCCCAATTACAGAGTTCCAAAAGATGCCAAATAGAAGCGTATTGGCCAATTCCTCCCAGCATAAGTAAGGGAAGCTAAAAGATACATCTTTTAAAAAAATATTTATTTCCAAGTAGAGAGAAATAGAAGAGAGAGAGGCTCCAGATGCATGCACCACTATGAGCATCTGGCTTTACATGGGCACAGGAGAATCAAACTCTAGTCATTAGGCTCTGCAGGCAAGCATCTTAACCACAGAGCAATTTCTCCAGCCCAAGATTTACATTTTTAATGTGTGTGTGTGTTTCACATCTTATAAATGTGACGCAAGCACTCTACCACTGAGCAGCACTACCAACTCCATAAACTGATTAACTAGTTAATTGTGTGTATGTGGGGGTGCATGTGCATGGGGCTCACAGGGCAACCTTTTTTTAAAAAATTATTTATTTATTTATTTGAGAGCGACAGACACAGAGAGAAAGACAGATAGAGGGAGAGAGAGGGAATGGGCGCGCCAGGGCTTCCAGCCTCTGCAAACGAACTCCAGATGCGTGCGCCCCCTTGTGCATCTGGCTAACGTGGGACCTGGGGAACCGAGCCTCGAACCGGGGTCCTTAGGCTTCACAGGCAAGCGCTTAACTGCTAAGCCATCTCTCCAGCCTAGGGCAACCTTTTTAAAGACTAGATCTCTCATTGTCCTGAAACTCACGAAGTAGGCTAGACTGGCTGGCCTGCAAGCCCCAAAGATCTGCCTGTCTCTACTTCCTCAGCATTAGATGGGTAAGTGCATGCCATACTGCCCAGCATTTTCACAGGGGTTCTAGGGATTTAACTCAGATCTTCATGAAAGGGTATTTTAAATAAAGAAGCCAGCTATGGTGGTGCACACAGTGGTACATACCTTTAATCCCAGCATTCAGGAAGCTGAGGTAGGAGGGTCACCATGAGTTTGAGGCCAGCATGGAGCTTGAGAGTGTGTTTCAGGTCAATCTGGGCTAGACTGAAACCTTGCCTTTAAAAGAAAAAGAATAAAAAAAAGAATAAAAAAGGATGAGGCCATATGGTGGAAAATATTATCTTTTTCTTTACAGCAAAACCTTGCTCACTTCTGTATAGTCACACAGAGGAGTCACCTTAGGAAGCTGGAGTTTTACTGAGAATCATTAATTTAGCATTTAATTGAGAAATTATTATAGGGCTGGAGAGATGGCTCAGAGGCTAAGACATTTGTCTGAAAAGTCTAACAACTTGAGTTTGCTTCCCCAGGACCCACATAAAGCCAGATGCACAGTGGCTCATGCATCTGGACTTTGTTTGCAGTGGATAAAGGCCCTGGCATGCCCATTATCTCTATTTCTCTATCATTCTATCTGCTTGCAAATAAATAAAAATGATTAAAAATTATTATAGAATACCATGTTAAGCTTTTGCCACAAGCAAAGATAAATTCTATCTTTAAATTCAATTCCTTTTCATTTTTAGTTTATTAAATTTCTATATTTACAAGAACAGAAGAGATACTAGGCTTATGCTATGAATAAAACAGGATCTCAGTGTCATTGAAAATCACCCAGAAAGCCATGTTTTCTAGATAAACTGTCTATGCAATACCCCAACAAAAGATAAGGGCCTGCAGAAAGTCAAATGTCACAATGTTCTCTCTCATATGTGGATCCTAGCTACAAATGATTGGACTTCTATGTGAGTAGAAATAAAACTCAGTAGCAGAGGCCAGTGAACTAGAAAGGGGATATAAAGGGAATAGAAAGGGAGGGAGGGGAGACTTAATAGGATGGTATTGTATATATGTAAATAGAAGAAAAGATTGATGGGGGTGAAAAGGCCTAAGCAAGGTCAAGGGAAGAGATTAAGTAAAGGAAAGGTGGAGGGAGGGCCAATCAAAATCTAAGAGGACATAAATAAGTCATATGGAAAATCTACTTTTTTGAACAATGGAACACTCAGAAGCCACAGATTGTTACTAGAAAATTTTCAGTGCCAGGAACGGGATACCTTCCAGTGCATTGTTGGCCGGGGGGGAGGGTCCCTGATACCCCCAAAACATTACAGGCCATGCTGAGGCTCTTGGCTTCCCACCAGAAATAGATGGTAAGACCCTATTGCTGAGGACTCCAAATACTTGGGCTTCGAGGTCACTGAGAAATTCTGCTAGAGCTCAGCTGAAAACCTCCTCCATGTAGATCAGCTGACAGAAAGCTGGAAAAGAGAAATCACCAGTGGAGATAAACAACAGTGGACACTGCAAGCCTTAACTTTGGCCAGCCAGGCCAAATGAGCCAGTGGGTGCAACAGTTGCATGTCTGTTATGGGGAAAACTAGCCATTCTCTAATTGGACTGGAGGCCTGCTTCATGGGAGAGAATATATCCCTGATACTGAAAACCTACAACAGGGGTAGTCATGAGCCCTAGGGGTGTAAAGTCTGCTGCTGTCTGGCTGAATGTATATGCTATGCTCACCAAACTGCCCAGTAAGCACTTCTTTTAATGTACATACACATATATTAATGCTACTCTCATTTTTGGTTAGAGAACCTTCTCTTTTCAGATGGCAGGGACCTTGGGATAACTTAGAAGGCACCATGGTGCTGAGAAGATATGACAGAGGAGTGCTCAGCACTGAAATATCTCTATCACACCTTCCAAGGCTCAGGGTCCATTGCGGAAGAGGTAGCGGAAAGAATGTAAGAGCTAAAGGAAGGGTAGGACTCCTTAAAACTTGCTCCTCTAGAAACCAAATAGCCTGGATATCCATGACCTCACAGTGCCTGACACTACCTATAAAAGACCATCATAATAGGAGGAAAAGATGATGGCATCAAAATAAAAGAGAGACTGATTGTCAGGGGGAGGGGATATGATGGAGAGTGGAGTTTCAAAGGGGAAAGTGGAGGGAGGGAATTACCATGGGATATTGTCTATAATTATGGAAGTTGTCAATAAAAAGATAAATTAAAAAAAAAAGAAAAAAGAACAGACAAACCAAAAAAATAAGAGCCTATATACAAAGATACAAAGTGTTGCTTGCAATTTTTTTTGAAATGTTGGAGATGGAATCCAGGATTATTTGTTATTATTACTTATTGATTGTGCCGGAGATGGCAAGCATGCCATTTCAGGATCACGAGGAATCGAGCGCTGAAGAGCTGCTTGACATAGTTCCAGCCCAGCTGTCTCTTCCTTGAAGTCCAATGTGGCCCCTCTATAGAAAAATCCTTGGCTCTCTATGCTACAGAAATATGTGGTTTTTCTATATAATGTTTGTCTTTCTCTGTCTTTCACTTGGTGTCCCAAGTTTACTTTTCCAGTAAAAATTGGTGTCGGTAAAGTGTTGGTCAATGTATCTGAAAGAGGCTCTGGCATAGAATTGGAAAAACAAGAAAATGGGTCAGAGATAATTGTTTTCCTTAAAGGCCTTAAAGAAAGTCAGGCATGGAGTACAGTAAACTTAGGAGGAAACAATGAACCTCCTGGAACAACGTAAACATTGTTATATGACTAATTTTTCTAAATGGTGGCAATTATAATTGACTCTTTACCAAGACCCCTTACAGAAAAACAACCAAAGTCAGAAATAGTTCAGTTGGGGGGACCAAAGTCTAAGTATTGGAGGGACGTAAAAAGGAAACTTCAAAATAAATAACTAAGGATAAATGGATCTGCTGGATCAGTGATTAATGATGGGAAGCCCCATTTGTGGTTGTTTTGCCTCTCACCTTTAATAGAGTAATTGAAAGTAGAAGTCCAGGAAATCACAAGTGCTTGACCACACATACATGGGAAAATGTGAAAACAGTTAATCATTACAGGGGCCTGACGACTTTATTTGAGGTGAATAATTATGGGATTGTTTGATGATAAGGAATAACAAAAAGTTTCTATGAATTCTGTGAAATTGTACCTTTCTTGAAGTTTGTTCTTGCATGACGTGATCAGAAAATAAAAGACTGAGGCTAAGAGCTGTGGCAGAAAAAAGGGAGAGAGAGAGAAGGAAAGAAAGAAAAAAGAGAAAGACGGAAAAACTCAGCTGCCTTCAGCATTAGCCTGTCAGCTTGTACCAGAACTTGACTTCGAGTCGTTATTTCGCCGCTCCCTTTCACACCTCTCTTCGGGGACCCTCCTTCAAGCCAGGGCTGGACCCCGGCAGATTGATTGATTGATTTTTAGTTTTTCAAGGTAAGGTCTCACTCTGGTCGAGGCTGACCTGGAATTCACTATGTAGTCTTAGGGTGGCCTCGAACTCTTAGTGATCCTCCTACCTCTGCCTCCTGAATGCTGGGATTAAAGGCATGCACCACCACACCTGGCTTTTTGAATTCATTATTTAGAGGCTGGAGAGATGGCTTAGTGGTTAAGGTGCTTGCCTGCAAAGCCAAAGGACCATGGTTTGATTCCTCACGACGATCCATGTAAGACAGATGCACAAGGTGGCGCATGCACCTGGAATTTGGTTGCAGTGGCTGGAAGTCCTGGCATGCCCATTCTCTCTCTGTCTCTTTCTCTCTCACTCTGCCTATTTCCTTCTCTCAAATAAATAGGTAAAAATAAAATATTTAAAAGAAAAAGGTTTTTGTCTGAGGTAAGGTCTCTATCCCTACCTGACCTGGAACTTATTCTGTAACGCAGGCTGGCCTCAATCTCCTGGTCATCCTACCTCAGCCTCCCAAGTGTTGGCATCATAGGTGTGAACCATCAGACTTGGCCCCAGGTTCTTTTAAATGCTAAGCATGTGCTTTACTACTTAGTTAAATCATCATTTATTTAAATCAGCTTTTAACATTTTTACATGGACCCCACCCTTTCCTATGTAGATATGGCCAGTAGGTAGTTGGGAATTTGTGCTTTCAATACAAGAGCAGAGGAAGAGAAAAGGGAATGAATATTAACTCAGCAGCCACTCTGTGTGCTGGGTTTTATTTAATCACGTCAACCCCAGGAGGTAGATGGTGCTGTGCAGTTTCTACTTTCACTCACACTCCAATCTGTGTGCCTTTCACTTAAAGAGAAGTTTGGACTGAGTATAGAGAATGGGGAATGATTCACAAATCTAAAACTGTGTTGTGGGCAGACAGGAGAAACTAGAGTAAGTGGAAAAGGTCAAACACAAATCCTGAGGGGCTGCCTGTGGTGAATTATGGACAGAAGTAGTTAAAAACTAAAAGTCAGGGATCAGAATGCATTAAGTAAAGAGAGTAGTGGCTTGGAGACTTATTTATTTAAAAGCTCTAAAAGCTTTAGTACTTACAAGAAGAACATGCATTGAGATGAAGTAATTGAACTTGGCCAATAGGGTATAAGGGGTATTTTACAGTGTTTTCTGATTTGGTAGTCATTAGTCATGTGTGACTATTTTAATTAAAACTAAATAAAAATTCAAGATACAGTTCTTTTATTATTTTGCCAGGGGTGGTGGCACACATCTTTAATCCTAGCACTTGGGAGGCAGAAGTAGGAGGATTGCTGTGAGTTTGAGGCCAGCCTGAGATTACATAGTGAATTCTGGGACAGCCTGGGATAGTGTGAGAGACCTTACCTCAAAAAGCCAAAAAAAAAAAAAAAAAAAAAAAACCCAAAAAACAAAAAACAAAACAAACAAAAAACCCCTATTTTCAAGGGGGGAGAGAGAGTAATAACATGTCAGATTCTCTTGCAATTGCAGATGAACTCCAGACGCATGCTTCACTTTGTGCATCAGGTTTTAGGATACTGGTGAGCTGAACCATGCCCATCAGCCTTTGCAAACAAGTGCCTTTAATCATGGAGGCATCTCTCCAGCCCAGATAAAGTTCTTTAGTTGTATTCCCCACAGTTAAGAGAAATGCTCAAGGTCACATGCTGCTAGTGCCCACCACATTGTACAACTCAGGCTATAAAATATTTCCACTGTGGCTTTTATTTTGATACAGTTTTGAAAGCATTCATTCGTGCAGAAGCAAGGACCCTTGTGTAGTTTGCAATGTGTGGTTGATAGACTTTTCTACGTTGTATTTTCCTTGTCTTTGCTCTTCTGCTTTGGTTTCATACTTTCTTTTGCTTTGGACTATTGCAGTAGGTGTCTATCTGCTAACTTCTGTTCTTTCCTCCTAAGCTATACTCAATACAATACTCCTCTTCTCTCAATACTCCATTCAGTGCCACTCTTCCTGGACAGCCAGTCTTAACTTCTATGAACAGTCCACTGTGCAGGGGTGTTGATAGGGGCATTGCTGGAAGGTTATTCCCTCTGCTGCCTTATTTCCTTCTCTACACTCCCACAGCTCCAAATCCAACCCAGGGAGAAGACTCTTAACACATTTACATCACAGATACATTAAGAGAAGGATCACCTAATTATCAGTCTCTTTTGTGCCTTCGTTTGTCACCAAATATTTCCTTCCTGTTACTACTGCCTGAGTATTTCCTTACTTATTTTACCACTGCTGTTAGTTGTTTCGCTTATAATCTTTCCTACCTTCTTCCACAAGAAGCTTTGGTGATATCACTCCATTTCTCTCATCTTTTTGAGACTTCTGGGCCTATATAGTGTGACAACGGTCTAAGCTGAAGGACATAAGTGATTCCATATTGTGAACTTATACAAGGAAGTTCAGCTTAGCTAGTGCCTCAGGATATGGTCTCACCTATACTTGAACTTTATGCTTGGTTCGCTTTAACAAAATGGGTCACCACAAGACAAGATGATTTTCTTGCTATTGCTAAATGCAAGTTTTAGCTTCTGTATTAACTGCTGCTTGCTTGCAGTTGCAGGAGAGGGAAAATGCAGGGAGGGAAGATTCTGGAAAAATTCCTGTTTTTTCTAAAATAAACAGACATTAACTCTTGTTTTTGTAAGATTATGATTACTGAACTTCTGAACTATGAAACTAAGATGTAAAATCTAATGGTTTTCTCCTATCAAAGGAGCTGACGTACAGCCTGGTACTGCATTCAGGTTCCTGAGTTTTGCTGGCTGGCCAATCAAGATTCCTGCTTGCTAGTTGGTATCCAAATGGTCTTCCCTGAGAGTCCTCACCATAACATCTGGAGGCCTCAGCAACATCCCTAGTTGGGGGTCTAACCCCACCCCCACACTTAGGGACAGTGCTCTCGAGGCCATTCTGAGGGGAGGTGCCACCTGAGATGTTGCAGGTTCCCCAGAACTCTTCCAGCACCCATTAGTCAGCCCCCTTTCACACTTTAATGGACTGATCCTGAGGGAGGGTGTGCAGGCCAGCTTACTTGGACTAGACCACTCTATTTAATGAGGCCCTGAGTGCAGACCTCTTGGAATTCTACCAAAAGCACCCAGGGAGCACACTGCTCCAATATGTAGATGACCTGCTTGTCACCTCTGAGACAGAGGGGGAATGCAGGAAACCACTGAGGGACTTCTGGAAATACTGCAAGCCCTGGGGTATCGAGTGTCTGCGAAGAAAGCTCAACTCTGTTCACCCCAAATGACCTATCTGGGATACAATCTAGAAGGAGGAAGATGTACATTGTCTCAAAGCCACATCTCAGCCATCCTGCAGATTCCTGTGTCAAAGACCAAGAAACAGGTACGTGAGTTTCTGAGGACAATAGGTTACTACTGCTTACGGATCTTGGGATTTGAAGAAATAGCCAAACCCCTGAATGCCAGTCTCAGCGGGATAGAATTAAGATAGACTGAGACAGAACAAGAGGTTTTTAAGACCCTAAAAGAGGGGCTGGAAAGATGAAGCGCTTGCCTGTGAAGCCTAAGGACCCCAGTTCGAGGCTCGATTCCCTTGGACCCACATTAGACTGATGCACAAGGGGGTGCACTCGTCTGGAGTCCATTTGCAGTGGCTGAAGGCCCTGGCGTACCCATTTTCTCTCTCTCTCTGCCTCTTTCTCTGTATGTTGCTCTCAAATAAATAAATAAATAAAAAGTAACAACAACAACAACAAAAAACCATAAAAGAGACCTTTGTGTCTGTGCTGTTGCTAGCCCTCCTAGACGTCACCAAGGCCTTTCATCTGTATGTACATGAAAACAACCACACATTGAGACCTAGGAAGCGACCAGTAGCTTATTTATCTAAAAGACGGGATTCTGTCTCAGCAGGCTGGCCAGACTGTCTGAGAGCTATGGCTGCAACAGCAATATTGGTGAGAAAGGTTGATAAGTTAACTCTGGGACAGGAATGCCTCCTCACCACTCCACACTTGGTTGAAGTCCTTCTAAGAGGTACCTCTGAATGCTGGATATCAAATGCCCAAGTAACTCATTACCAGGCCCTCCTTCTGGACCAACCCCACATAAGGTTCTGCAAAACTTCAGCCCTTAACCCAGTCTGCTGTCAGATGATACGCTTTTGCCTTGGCCCATGTGCATGGGGAATTATACTGAAAACGGGGCTCTTCACTTCACTTGGGAAAGAAATTTAAAAAAAAAACAAAGAAGAGATTTTGGCCCTGTTAGGCCATTTGCCTACCTAGAAGGATGGCCACTGTCTATCGTAAAGGTCATCAAAAAGGTCATCAAAAGGGAGATTCCTCCAAAGCCCATGGAAACAGAACAGAAGGCTTAGCCGCCCCGGAGGTGGCCCTAGAACCAATAGGGCCTCTCAAGATCCTTGTCATGATACCAGAACCAAGTCTGCCTCATAAGCCCACCTATACCTCAGAGGAAGTAACCTGTGCTCAGCAAGAGGGTACCAATTGAGCAGATTGGCTGCTGTTACCTGGTGGGAGACCCATTTTCCCCACAGCCTTGGGAAGACAGTTAGTGACCCAGCTTCACCAGACTGCTCATTTGGGAGTCCCAAGGATGACTGAAGTCCTCAGACTCAGGTATTACATTCCCCGACTGAACCAGATCATGAAGGACACTGTGTCCAGGTGTCTGTCCTGTGCCCAAGTAAACCAAAAAAGGGGGGAAAGGGCTCTGGAAGGAATACAAACAAAGGGTGCTGCACCCAAAGAACATTGGGAATTGGACTTTATAGAAATGAGACCTATTAATTTTTTTTATTACTATTACATACCTTCTAGTTTTTGTAGACATGTTTTCCGGATGGGTGGAAGCCTTTCCTACTTGAACAGAGACTGCTTCTATAGTAGCTAAGAAATTCTTTCAAGAATTAGTTCCTAGCTGTGGCTTGCTCCTTACTTTGGGGTCGGGCAATGGCCCAGCCTTCACAGTCAAAATCTCTCAAAATTTGGCAAAGGCACCAAGTATCAACTGGAAATTACATTGTGCTTATAGACCACAGAATCAAATCAAGTGGAAAGAATGAACAGGGTATTTAAGGAAACTCTCACTAAATTAGTTATAGAAACAGGTGAAAGTTGGGCCAAGTTCTTACCTTTTGCTCTCCTTAGAACCAACTGCATGCATCTCATATCGGGAAGGTTTTACACCTTATGAGAGGTTTGGAAGGTTGCCCTCCATTCTCCCTAAACTAAGAAACATAACTGAGGGAGAAATAATTAATCAATCCTCTAACCAATGAAGATGAGTCTATGATTGGACTCAGGCCCATAGAACCAGTGAGGAATATGACAAGGGCCTAAACTGAAGGACATAAGTGACTCCATATTGTGAACATACACAAGGCAGTTCAGCTTAGCTGGTGCCTCAGGCTATGGTCTCACCTACATTTGAACTTTATGCTTGGCTTGCTTTAACAAAATGGGTCACTACAAGGCAAGATGTTTTTCTGCTGTTGCTAAATGCAAATTTTAGCTTCTGTATTAACTGATGGTTGCTTGCAGTTGCAGGAGAGCAGAAAATGGAGAGAGGGGAGATTCAGGCAAAGTCTGTTTTTTCTAAAATCAACTGAAATGAACTCTTCTTTCTTTTCTTTTCCTTCCTTCCTCCCTCCCTCTTTCCCTTCCTTCCTTTCTTTCTTTTTTGTTGTTGTTGTCCGAGATAGGGTCTCACTCTAGCTCAGGCTGACATGGAATTCACTATGTAGTCTCAGGGTGGCCTGGAATTCATGGCAATCCTTCTACCTCTTCCTCCGGAGTGATGGGATTAAAGGCATGCGCTACCACACCGGCTAACTCTTGTTTTTGTAAGTAAGAGTACTGAACTTCTGAACTGTAAAACTAAGATGTGAAATCTTGTGGTTTTCTCCTATAAAGGGAGCCCTGAAATACAGCTTGGCACTACACTCAGGCCCCTGAGTCCTGGCTGGCTGGCCAATAAACATTCCTCCCCACTAGTTGGTGTCCGAATGGTCCTGGGGGTCCTCACCATAACACTAGTGGAATGGTGTTAGGTCACCTGATAATTTGGAGGCACCCTACCTTCCTTGTCCCAAATGTTTCCTAAACATTCTTGCTCTGATCTTCCTAGTACTCTGTGGCACGGTCACACAGTCAACTTCTTGGCTCCTGTCATTCCCTTTCAGACTTTAAGATCTTCCCTCATACCTCTAATAATTTTCAGGACCAAAGATACAGAGTCCCAGATGGAGGAGGACCACTACTAACGAGAAACGACGGACTCGTTTGGTCTATTTGGGGAATGAGTAACGAAAATAAACCGAACTCTAAGCCGGGCGAGGTGGCGCACGCCTTTCATCCTTCATGTAGGAGGCAGCGGAGTTCCAGGCCAGCGACAGAGTGAAATCCAGGTCAGCCCGGGCCTCAGTGAGACTCTGCCTCGAAAACCCAAAACAACAACAACAAGCCGAACTCTCAACCATTACTATTCACCCACCTAAGGCAGCAGAGTTCTCATTGTTAGAGAGTTCACGAAAATGGTTGGCAGAGAAAGGGTCAAGAAGACGCGGAGGGTGAAGGGGATTGTGGGAGAGCTGGTCGTCCCGCGCAGCCTCATGGGAAACGTAGTTCAAGGATCTCCGACATGGCAGCGCCCAGGTGAGGTGGTGTGGAACGCTGCCCTCGGCTTCCTGGGGCTTGAATGGGTCTGAATGGTGAAGGAGAAAGCAGCCGAGGGCTGAAAACCTTGCCCGAGCCGGAGGAGAAACGCGCGGCACTTCTTGGGGCGGGAGATAGGTCGCGCGTCCTCGCTGGCTCCCGCCCGCTCCCTCAGGTCTCGTCTTTCCTCCCCGCCCGCGGAGACCCCGAGCCTCGAGCGCGCGGTGGCCGGGCCGCGCCCCCGCCCCCGCCCCCGCCCCCGCCGTGCGTGGGGTCCTGCTCGGGTTGACTGTGCGCCGGCTGTGGTGGGACGGTGCCCCAGTGGTGTCGGAGAGCCAAGGGTGTGGAGCTGACGGCCCCGGGCCCTTCCAGCCGGTGTCCACCGGGGAAGCGAAAGGCTCGCGTGGGCCGTAGGCGCGCTCTTCGGTCCTCGCGCCTGTTGGTGGGGTGGCGTCAGTCTCTGGTTTTACCAGTGTTGTGCACTGCTCAAGTAGACGCCAGTCTTCCGAAGCCAACACACACACCTGATGATAGTACAGTGTAAAACTCCGGAGACATATACACTAGGTGTTAATGAAAACGTTCAAAGGGCTGCCCAAGTTGAAATTCTGGAGAATTTTTAGTAGCCAAGTTGGCAATTCTTAGTTTTATTAAACAAATGTTCAGTGCGTGGCTCATCGCTACCAGATTCTGTTTAGGTGCTGAATGCTGCAGGGTAAATAATGTAGAAAAATTCCTGCTTCATGGAGTGTACTTTCTATTCAGTTATAGGAAGAGTAGAATAAGCAAATTAGTATACAAAGAAAAAGAATTCACTACTTCGTGGAGTGTACTTTTCCATTCAGTTATAGGAAGAGAACAGAATAAACATTAAATTAGTATAAGAAAATATGTACAACTTGTTAACATGATATGAGAACTACAATGAATCTTTTCTAATTGCTTAGAACCTTTGCTTTCTTTTTAATAGGTAATGCAGTTTCAATACTACTAAATTCAAAAGTCCTGAAAGAGGAAAGCTTGTTGCAAGAAAGATAAAGCAAGACACTGGGAATGTTCAGGAAGCAGGTTTTATTCAGGCCGCAGCCTGGTTCGGAGGATGCAAGTCCAGATTCTGAACCTTGAGTTGAGGGAACACAATTTTATACTTTGGATTGTGAGTTTTAGCAAAGAGAACATGTTAATTGGCAGAAAAGAAAAGAAAAGAAGAGAAGAAAAGAAAAAGCAGAGGGGAGGGAAGGGAAGGGAAGGAACAGATTGCAAGGAGTGAATTTCTTTTGGAAAGGAGGGAAAAAAATGCAAGAGGTCCCTGTCTGCAATAGACGTGACAGGATGGATGCCTATAGCCAGCTGCAATCCTGTTAACAGACAGCATTTGTTGACAGATGTACAGAAAGAGAAGATCAAATCTGCTTAAGTCTTTGTTTTCTTAATCTTTTCCTGTTCAGTATGTCTTATATCATGCTTATTGTCATTCCTGTGAATATCTAGGCATTTCCCCTCCTTGGAGCCAAAGCATGTCACCATTTCCTCATGTGTTTTAAACATTCCTATGTTTTAGGTCTCATTTGCTAGGGATTTAGGGTCTTTCTAGTCTCTGCTAGCACAAGAATACTATTGTTGTTGGTACTTCCTGTCATGCCTGTGTGAAGATGACGCCCGTGCTGTTGTCACAGAGACAGTGTCTGGTAGGGTGTACGGGGAGGTAAATGCAGCAGAGCCTGTTTCCTCTCCAGAATGGCCTTACCTCTGAACATATGCTCAGGCTGGAGGTGGCTGAACTGGGTCCAGCATGCTAGTGTCCTAGTGAATAGGGACCTGACTCCTATCACACGGTAACACACATGCAAGCAACTCTCTCACATTGGATATCACCAAGGCCTTTTCTTCTACCTTTGTCCCCTCCTTGCTTTCTTTCCTGCTATGCCTCCAGTGTAGATCAAGTAGTATTTCTATTTCTCAAGCTGTGTTTTGCAGGTCTTCTTTCTTCCCTATATGCTGTTCAACTTTTCTGCTTCACCTAACATATGTGCTGTGTTCTAGGAAGCAGGACTGCTGGTCCCCTTGAGACCTTAGCAGCTGTGTCAGCATGCTCCTTGTTGAAGTGACTCAGATCTGCTGTACCATTATATTGCACTGAAGTGGAGGAAAATGAGCCCTAAAGGCTATCTGGATTTGTCTTTCTTCACATGCAGATACATTGTTTCACTGAGGGAGGGAGAAAGGAAAAGGACAGTTCTGGGGCTCCATCTGCTGGTGCCAGACTTACTGGCAAAATTTTCAAATGACGTATGTTACAAATAATCTGTTTTGTTTCTTCCACCTTGCTGTGTTTTTTCATGTGAAATATTGAGAGAAGAAATTCTTCAGTATCCTTGTTCTTCAAGACATATTTCAGAGTTGTTTTAAAGATGGAGCCCTTGGAATGGCTATAGAATAATGCATTTTTAAGATTAACAGCTGGTCCTTGTCTTGTTAAGTCAGCCTGAACTGGCTCTTGAAAATTGACAGTAATGTAATTATAATTTTAATACTCTTAACAAAGCTATCATAGGCATTGTTAATATTGTTTCTATTTACATAAACGGAAGCACTCACGATCATCTATTTAATAAGGGTTGAGGCTGACCAGTGAACATGGCACCTAGACTCCTAAACACTGTTATACTGTCTTGTAGCATTAAATGAGACTCTAGAGAAGCACAAAAATTATGATGTAATTCTTGTTCCCAAAGAGCTTACAGTCTAGAGAAAGGGTACAAATATTAGTAACAATAAATATACCTAATACAGTGTTATAAATCTCTAATTATTCTCTTCTATAGTGTTGACTCTTAAAAGCCATCTAACCTCAGTCTTTAAAAACCACTTCATATTGTCACCTGCTAGCCAGACATTCAAACTGTATGTTTCACCAGTGCCTTAAACACATCATGTCTGACATCTGACTCATGGCTTCTCTTCTCAACCTTCTTGACTTTCCAGTTGTGAGATGACATCACTATTCTCTCAGTCACTCAGTCTTCTGTTAGTCAGCAGTCTTTGCTTCCTTTTTTCTTCACATTTGGGTAGTCACAAAGGCCTGTTGATTCTGCCTGAACTTTTACACATGTGCTCTGTGTTCAGGGAAGCTGGACTGTTAGCGTTTTTCTTCTGTTCTTAAAGACTAATAGAGTTTTGACTGTGTTTATAAGTTTTTTTAAAAAATAATTTTTATGAGCTGGGCATGGTGGCTTTTTCTTTCTTTGGTTTTACGAGGTAGAGTCTTGTTCCAGCCTAGACTGACTTGGAATTCACTGTCTTGTCTCAGGGTGGCCTCCCTCTGCCTCCCAAGTGCTGGGATTAAAGGCATATGCCATGCCCGACTTAGGTGCTACCTTATGCGTCTGGCTTATGTGGAGCCTGGGAATCAAACCTGGGTCCTTAGGCTTTGCAGAAAAGTGCCCTAACTGCTTAAACATCTCTCCAGCCCTGTTTATGAGTTTTGAAATAAAATTTTACTTAATTCTGAATTTATATCTTTTTTTTTTAACTTTGGAGAATTTGAAATGTACAGAATGGGTCAGTAAACAATCTCTGCTCTAAAAAGTTTGTGTCAGCTGGGATGGTGGTACAAATCTATAATGTTGGCACACAGGAAGCTGAAGAAAGTAGATTTTCATGAGTTTGAGGCCAGCCATCACTACATAGGGAGACCCTGTTTCAAAGAACAAACATACAAAATGATGCCTATATTTTACTATTTTTGCTAGACATGACCAGTTTTATTTTACCATCTGCTCTTGATCACCTTACTGAATACTTTTTGAAATGGTGGTTTTATCCTGAGTTCATATGAGGCTCCTTCCAGTTTGCAGTTATCCCAACTTTTTCTGTTACATCAATTTCTCTTTTTGTTTTGGTCACTAGTTCATGTAAGTAACCAACCATTTGCACTTAATAGTATGTGTGATATTCTTTCATTGTTTGTTTTCTTCTACTAACATAAACTTGCTTAAAGCATGTGCGATGTGATGTGGTTGTGTGTTTCAGGGTGCTGAGACCATAACAGGTATGTGTGCTCAATCATTTAACATTCATTAATCCCTTCTACAAATATTTACTGAGCCCCTACTGTGTGCTAGCATTCCTGCTCTACTGGAAGTTACTTTGTGGTAGAGGGGTTAAGCAGCCAGATGAATCATCATAAATTGTGTTACATTCTGTGAATAAGACAAAATTGGCTACTGTGATAAAGCATGATGTAGGGGCTGATTGGCAGTGATAATAAAGGCCATTTGAGAGTTCTTTATAACAACTTAATGACTGATTTATTTCAGTAAGATCAAAACAATTTAAAAAATATTAATTGCAAGCAGGGGGAGACAGCGAAGAGGAGGGAGGAAGGGAGAGAAAGAAAATTACTGAGAATGTGAATATTTGGGTGCACCAGGACCTCTAGCTGCTGCAAACAAACCCTAGATGCATGCACCACATCATGCATCTGGCTTTACATGGGTTACTGGGGAATCAAAGCAGGGTTGTTAAACTTTGCAGGCAAGTGCCTTAACCACTGAGCCATCTCTCCAGCACTCCAAAAAATTTATAGAGTTCTTGTTTCTGTTATTTAAATACTATAAATGTGAAAACATGATATGCTGAGTTCTAAAAATAATAAAACAAACACCTATACTCATTAGATTAAGAAATACCATTTAATATTCCTCTGACGTTTGGTTTATTTTTCTTTCCCTTTTCCATAGAAATAACCTTTTTAAAAAATTGTGATTATCATTGTCTTGCTTTTCTTTATTCCTAAACAATATTTTTTTGCTTTTGGGCTTCAAACTGTAGGATTATAGCATATATGATTTTATGAATTTTTTGCATTGTTTCTTCCTTCTCCTCCTCCTCTTTGCTTTACCTGATGATAGTGAACTTGGACTGTGGATATCTTATGTAGGACTTCTTGAAGAATGCCTGTAGGAAACTGTGACCTTTATGAAGCTAAGACATTAGAGCCCTCAGAGATATCACTAGATGTTTCTACTTCTTTGTTACATTTTTAGGTATTTATCTTCTGTTTCTTCTCACTAGAAAGGTAAAATAAGAATTAAGGAAAATTATCACAGAAATTTTTATGAACTATGGAATATATGAGTAACATTATTCTTTTGGGACTTTGAAGGTTGACCTCTATATTTTATTTTGTAGTACTGCTGTGAACATCAGTAATCACCTTGGTCTGAAGCTCAATAAAACTGAGAAGAAATTTTTAAGGAAACAGACTAAAGCCAAGCATACTTTGCTGAAACATGAAGGCATCAAGGCAGTGTCCTATGCCACTCAGGTGAAATAAAGATGTAGATGTATTGATGTGTGTTGCAGTCAAGTTCACAGTGCTAGTAGAAATCACCCAACCAAGAGCAGCTTGTGGGAAAAAGAGGTTTATTTTGGCTCATATGTTTGAGGGGAATCTCCATGATGGTAGGGGAAAATGATGGCATGAGCAAAGGGTGAACATCACCTCCTGGCCAATATAAGGTGAACAATAGCAACAGGAGAGTGTGCCAAACACTGGCAAGGGGAAACTAGCTATAGTACCCATAAGCCAGCCCCAACAATATAGTACCTCCAGGAGTCATTAATTCCCAAATCTCCATCAGTCGGGAACCTAGCACTCAGAACACCTAAGTTTATAGGGGCCACCTGAATCAAACTACCACATTCTGCCCCTGACCCCATAAACTGGTAACCATACATTATGTAAAATTCAATATATTCACTCATTTTTAAAAGTCCCAATAGTTTTTATGAATCCTAATGATGTTCAAACAACCCCATAATCCAAGATCCTTTAACTGAGCCATAATACCAAAAATTCCGCCCCCCCCAAAGCTTCATAATAGCACAGAATAAACATTCATACTACAAAAGATGGAAATGGGCATAGCAAAGAAATATTCAGCCAGCACAAGATTTAAACAATCAGGGCAAACATCAAACTCTGTAACTTCCATGTCCAACAACTCTAGTCAGTGACAAATCTCTAAGTCCAATAATTCTAACCAGCAACAAGTCTCTGGCATTCCAATTCTGCCCTTCCAACAAGGCTACTCACAGTCCTGGAAAACTACATCAGGCCAGCAGCTCTCCTTGGCAGCCATCTCATGGTTCCAGCATCTCCACTGGGTCTCCACTGCAATCCATGGTTCATCCTCATGGCCCCATGGGGTCTCCATGCAGGCATCCAGCAAACCTGCTTCACACTGCCCAGGGCCATTTCCAAAACACAAGACCATATTGCAAACTCAAAGACCCTCTCTTTCCTGCATTTTTTTACACCACAGTAATAGGTAGGGTGCCAGTTTGTTAATCCAGAGGGGAATAAAGCAGACTTTGAAGAACAGGACACTCCTTGAACACTCAGGGCCCCTTCAAAAGAGTTTTCATTCTTCCTGTTGCCCTAGTGCAGATCAGCTGGCCCTGTCTCATAGGTTGTAATCTGTCAATTGCAGCTGAACAGACAGAAGTTCACCCAAAGAATTTTCTGTGCAATGTCCCTCTGCTCACACTAGTTCATTTCTACG